>NC_054483.1:40031514-41408348 GCF_017639515.1 Carcharodon carcharias | reverse complement strand
TCCACACTGACACCAGTGGCTCTCTACAGATCCCCTATAGCCCTCACTGAGCCCAGTGGCTCTCTATGGTTTCCCATTATCCCACACTGAGTCCTGCGGTTCTCTACGGATTCCCTATAGTCCACACTTAGTCCAACTGCTCTGTACGGTTTCCCTAAAGCCTGCACTGACTCCACCGGCTGTCCACGTTTTCCCTATATCCCACACTGACTCCTGTGGCTATCAATGGCTTCCCTATATCCCACAATGATTCCAGCGGCTCTCTACTGTTTTCCTATAGCCCACACTGACTCCAGTGGATCTCTCCAGTTTCCCTATATCCCACACTGACTCCAGTTGCTCTGTACGCTTTCACTAAAGCTCTCACTGACTCCAGTGAATCTGTATGTTTTCCCTATTTCCCACGGTCACTCGAGTGGCTCACTACGGTTTCCCTAAAGTCCACACTGACACCAGAGGCTCTCTACGGTTTCGCTATATCCCACACTGACTCCAGTAGCTCTTGACATTTTCCCTATATCCCACACTGACTCTAGTGGCTCGCTAAGGCTTCCCTATATCACACAGGGACTCTAGTGGCTGTCTACGGTTTCGCTATAGTCCACACTGTCTCGAGCGGAACTCTAAGGTTTCCCTATAGTCCACTCTGACACCAGTGGCTCTCTACAGATCCCCTATAGCCTACACTGACTTCAGTGGCTCTGTACGTTTTCTCTATATCCCACAATGATTCCAGCGGATCTCTCCGGTTTTCCTATAGACCACACTCAACGCAGTGGCTCTCTAAGGATTCTCCATATCACACACTGACTCCAGCTGCTCTCTATGATTTCCCTAAAGCCTGCACTGAATACGGCGGCTCTGCACGTTTTCCCTATATCCCACACTGACTCGAGCGGGTCTCCACGGTTTCCCTATAGTCCACTCTGACAGCATTGGCTCTCTGCGGTTTCCATATAGGCCACACTGACTTCAACTGCTCTGTACAGTTTCCATATAGCCCACGTGCGCCCCACTGACTCTCTACGGTTACCGTAAAGCCCACACTGACTCCAGTGGCTCGCTACATTTTCCCTATATTACATAAAGACTCTAGTAGCTCTCTACGGTTTCCCTATAGTTCACAGTGTCTCCAATTGCTCTCTACGGTTTCCCTATAATCCACACTGACACCAGAGGCTCTCTACGGTTTCCCTATAGCACACACGCAATGCAATGCCTCTCTATGTCTTCCCTATATCCCACACTGATTCCAGCAGCTCTCTCTGGTTTTCCTATAGACCACACTGACCCCAGTGGCTCTCTATGGTTTCCCTATATCCCACACTGAGTCCAGCGGTTCTCTACGTTTTCCCTAAAGCCTGCACTGACTCCACCGGCTGTCCACGTTTTCCCTATATCCCACACTGACTCCTGTGGATATCTATGGCTTCCCTATATCCCACATTGATTCGAACGGCTCTCTACTGTTTTCCTATAGCCCACACTGACTCCAATGGATCTCTCCGGTTTCCCTATATCCCACACTGAGTCCAGTGGCTCTGTACGGTTTCCCTAAAGCTCTCACTGACTCCAGTGACTCTCTGGAGAATCCCTAATGCCCACACTGACTCCAGTGACTCCAGTGTTTTCCCTATTTCCCACACTCATTCGAGTGGCTCACTACGGTTTCCCTAAAGTCCACACTGACACCAGAGGCTCTCTACGGTTTTGCTATATCCCACGCTGACTCCAGTAGCTCTCTATGTTTTCCCTATGGCCCGCCCTGACTCCAGTGGCTCACTACGGATTCCCTATAGTCCACACTGACACTTGTGGCTCTCCACATTTTCCCTATAGCGCACACTGACTCCAGTGGCACTCTATGGTTTCCCTTTTGTCCACACCGACCCCATTGGCTCTCTAAGGTTTCTGTAATGCCCATACTGACTCCAGTGGCTCTCGACGTTTTCCCTATATCCCACACTGACTCCAGTGGCTCGCTAAGTTTTCCCTATATCACACAGGGACTCTAGTGGCTCTCTACGGTTTCCCTATAGTCCACACTGACACCAGTGGCTCTCTACAGAGCCCCTATAGCCCTCACTGAGCCCAGTGGCTCTCTATGGTTTCCCATTATCCCACACTGTGTCCAGCGGTTCTCTACGGATTCCCTATAGTCCACACTTCGTCCAGCTGCTCTCTACGGTTTCCCTAAAGCCTGCATTGACTCCACCAGCTGTCCACGTTTTCCCTATATCCCACACTGACTCCTGTGGGTATCAATGGCTTCCCTATATCCCACAATGATGCCAGCGGCTCTCTACTGTTTTCCTACAGCCCACACTGACTCCAGTTGATCTCTCCAGTTTCCCTATATCCCACACTGACTCCAGTGGCTCTCTACACTTTCACTAAAGCTCTCACTGACTCCAGTGAATCTGTATGTTTTCCCTATTTCCCACACTCACTCGAGTGGCTCACTACGGTTTCCCTAAAGTCCACACTGACACCAGAGGCTCTCTACGGTTTTGCTATATCCCACACTGACTCCAGTAGCTCTTGACGTTTTCCCAATATCCCACACTGACTCCAGTGGCTCGCTAAGGCTTCCCTATATCACACAGGGACTCTAGTGGCTCTCTACAGTTTTGCTATAGTCCACACTGTCTCCTGCGGAACTCTACGTTTTCCCTATATTCCACTCTGACACCAGTGGCTCTCTACAGATCCCCTGTAGCCTACACTGACTTCAGTGGCTCTGTACGTTTTCCCTATATCCCACACTGACTCCAGCCACGCTATAGGATTTCCATCTATTTCACACTGACTCCAGATGCTCTCTATGCTTTCTTTATAGTCCACACTGAAACCAGTGGCTCTCTACGGTTTCCCTATTGTCTACACTGACTCCAATGGCTCTCTACTGCTTCCCTATATCCCACACTGGTTCCAGTGGCACTCTACGTTTTTCCTTTAGATCACACTGACCCTGGTGGCTCTCAATGGTTTACCTATAGTCCACACTGACTCCAGCGGCACTCAAAGGTTTCCCTTTATTTCACAAAGACTCCAGCGGCTCTCTACAGTTTCCCAATAGCCGGCACTGACTGCAGTGGCTCTCTATGTTTTCCCTATATCCCACACTGACTACAGTGCTCGCTACGGTTTCCCTATATCACACACTGACTCTAGCGGCTCTCTACGTTTTCCCTACAGTCCACAATGACTCCAGCGGCTCTCAAGGGTTTCCATTTATCCCACACTGACTTTAGCAGCTCTCTACTGTTTCCCCATAGCCGACACGGTCTAATGTGGCTCTGTTGGGTTTCCCTATTGCCTACCCTGACTCCAGCGGCTGTCTAAGGTTTCCCTATATCCCACACTGACTCCAATGGCACACACTGGCTCTAATGGCTCTCTACGGCTTCCCTATATACCACGCTAATTCCAGCGGCCCTCTACAGTTTTCCTATAGACCACATTGACCCCAGTGGCTCTCGACGGATTCCCTATATCACGCACAGACTCCTGCGGCTCTCTACGGTTTCACTATAGTCCACACTGACTCCAGCTGCTCTCTATGGTTTCCCTAAACCCTGCACTGGTTCCAGCAGCTCTCCACGTTTTCCCTATATCCCACAATGACTCCAGCGGCTCTCTACGTTTTCCCTATAGCCCACACTAACTCCAGTGGATCTCCACGGTTTCCCTATATCCCACACTGATTCCAATGGCTCTCTTTGATTTCCCATTATCACACATTGACTCTAGTGGCTCTCTACGGATTCGCTATAGTCCACACTGACCCCAGTGGCTCTCTATGGCTTCCCAATATCCCAAACTGATTCCAGCCTCTCTCTACGGTTTTCCTAAAGAGCACACTGACGTCAGTGGCTCTCTACGGTTTCCCTATATCACACAATAACTGTATTGGCTCTCTACAGTTTCCCTTCAGTCCACATTGACCCCAGTGGCTCTCTACAGTTTCCCTATAGTCGACACTGTCTCCAGTAGCTCTCTACGATTTCCCTATAGTCCACACTGACTCCAGAAGCTCTCCAAGGTTTCCCTACAGCCCACACTGACTCCAGTGCCTCTCTACGGTTTCCCTATTTCCCAAACAGATTCCAGCTGCTATCTACGGTTTTCTGATAGACCACACAGACCCCAGTGGCTCTCTACGGTTTCCCTATATCACACACTGTCTCCAGCGGCACTCGACGATTTCCCTACCGTCCACACTGACTCCAGCTGCTCTCTCCGGTTTCCCTAAAGCCTGCACTGACTCCAGAAACTCTCCACATTCTCCCTATATCCCATACTGACTCCAGCGGCTCTCTACAGATTCCCAATGGTCCACACAGCCTCCAGGGGCTCTCTATAGATTCCCTAATGCCCATCCTGGTTCCAGTGGCTCTGTGTGTTTTCCCTTAATCCAACACTCACTCCAGAGGCTCTCTTCGGATTTTCTATAGTCTAGAATGACTCCAGCGGCTCTCTATGGGTTCCCGATAGTCCACACTGACTCCAGTGGCTCTATAAGTTTTCCCTATATCCCAGAGTGACTCCAGTGGCTCGCTACAGTTACGCTATATCACACACTGAGTCTACTGGCTCTCTACGGATTCCCTATATTCCACACTGACCTCAGTGGCTCTCTACGACTTTCCTATATCCCACACTTATTCCAAAGGCGCTCTATAGTTTTCCTGTAGACCACATTAACCCCACTGACTCTCTATGGTTTCCCTATAGTCCACACTGACACCATTGGCTCTCTACGCTTTCGCTATAGTCCACACTGACCCCAGTGGCTCTCTATGGCTTCCCTATATCCCACACTGATTCCAGCAACTCTCTACGTTTTTCCTAAAGAGCACCCTGACATCAGTGGCTCTCTACGTTTTCCCTATATCACACACGAACTCTAGTGGCTCTCTACAGTTTCCCTACAGTCCACACTGACCCCAGTGGCTCCCAAAGGCTTCCCTGTATCCCAAACTGATATCAGAGGCTCTTTACGGTTTTCCTATAGACCACAATGATTCAAGTGGCTCTCTACGGTTTCATATATCACACACTATCTCTAGTGACTCTCTACGGTTTCGCTACAGTGCACACTGAACCCAGTGGCTCTCTACAATTTCCCTATAGTCCACACTGTCTCCGGTGGCTCTCTACGGTGTCACTATATCCAGACTGAATCCAGCGGCTCTCTACGGTTTCCCTATAGCCCACACTGACTCCAGTGGCTCTCTACGGCTTCCCTATATCCCACACTGATTCCAGCTTCTTCCTACGGTTTTCTTATAGACCATTCTGACCCCAGTGGCTCTCTACGGTTTCACTATATCGCATACTCACTCCAGCGGCTCTCTACGGTTTTCCTATAGTCCACACTGACTCCAGCTGCTTCTACGGTTTCCCTAAAGACTTCACTGACTCCAGCGGCTCTCCACGTTTTCCCTATATCGCACACTGACTCCAGTGGCTTTCTACAGATTCCCTATAGTCCACACTGCCTCCAGTGGTACTCTATGGATTCCCTATATCCCACACTGACTCCAGTGGCTCTGTACGGTTTCCCTTCAGCCCTCGCTGACTCCAGCGGCTCTCTAAGGGTTCCCTATAGTCCACACTGACTCCGGTGGCTCTATAAGTTTTCCTTATATCCCACAGTGACTACAGTGGCTCGCTACAGTTTCGCTATATCAAACACTGACTCTAGTGGCTCTCTACGGTTTTGCTATAGTCCACACTGACCCCAGTGGCTCTCTACGGCTTCCTTATATGCCGTAATGATTCCAGCGTCCCTCAACGGTTTTCCTATTGACCACAATGACCCCAGAGGCTCTCTACAGATTCCCTATATCACACACAGACTCCTGCAGCTCTCTACGGTTTCCCTATACTCCCAACTAACTCCAGTGGATCTCTAAGGTTTCCCTATATCCCACACCGACTGATGGGTCGCTACGATTTCCCTATATCACACACTGACTCTAATGGCTCTCTAAAGTTTCCCTATGCTCCCAACTAACTCCAGTGGATCTCTAAGGCTTCCTATATCCCCCACGGACTAATGGCTTGCTACGATTTCCCTATATCACACAGTGACTCTTGTGGAACTCTACGGTTTCGCTATTGTCCCCACTGACCCCAGTGGCTCTCTACGGCTTCCCTATATCCCACACTGATATCAGCGGCTCTCTACTGTTTTCCTATAGACCACACTGACGCCAGTGGATCGCTACGAATTCCCTATATCACACACTAACTCTAGTGGCTTTCTACGGTTTCGCTACAGTGCACACTGACCCCAGTTGCTATCTACAGTTTCCCTATAGTCCACACTGTCCCCGGAGCCTCTCTACGGTTTCCCTATATCCACACTAACTCCAGTGGCTCTCTACGGTTTCCCTATATCCCACAATGATTCCAACTGCTTTCTACGGTTTTCTGATAGAACACACTGACCCCAGTGGATTTCAATGGATTCCCTATTGCACACACCGACTCCAGCGGTTCTCTTAGACAACCCTATAGTCCAAACTGACTCCAGCTGCTGCCTACGTTTTCCCTAAAGCCTGCAATGACTCCAGCGGCGCTCCACGTTTTCCCTATATCCCACAATTACTCCAGCAGCTCTCTAAACATTCCCTATAGTCTACACTGTTTCCAGTGGTTCTCTATGGTTTCCCTATATCCCACACTGACTCCAGCGGCGCTATAGGATCTCCGTCTTGTCCGCACTGACTCCAGCGGTTCTCCTTGGGTTCCCTATAGTCCACACTGACACCAGTGGCTCTCTGCCGTTTCCCTATTGTCGACACTGACACCAATGGCTCTCTACGGCTTCCCTTTATCCCGCACTGATTCCTGCGGCTCTCTACGGTTTTCCTTTAGCCCATACCGACCCTGGTGGCTCTCAATGGTTTACCTATAGTCCACACTGACTCCAGCGGCACTCAAAGGTTTCCCTTCATTTCACAAAGACTCCAGCGGCTATCTACAGTTTCCCAATAGCCGACACCGACTGCAGGGGCTCTCTATGTTTCCCCTATATCCCACACTGACTACAGTGGCTCGCTACCATTTCCCTATATCACACACTGACTCTAGGGGCTCTCTACGTTTTCCCTACAGTCCACAATGACTCCAGCGGCACTCAAGGGTTTCCATTTATCCCACACTGACTTTAGCTGCTCTCGACATTTTCCCCATAGCTGACACAGTCTGATGTGGCTCTCTATGGTTTTCCTATAGCCCACCGTGACTCGAACGGCTCTCTAAGCTTTCCCTATATCCCACACTGACTCCAATGGCTCACTCCGGTTTCCCAATATCACAGAAAGACTCTAAAGTCTCTCTACGGTTTCCCTTTATACAACACTGATTCCAGAAGCCCTCTACATTTTTAATAGACCACACTAACTCCATTGGATCTCTCCGGTTCCCTATATCCCACACTGATTCCAATGGCTCGCTATGATTTCCCATTATCACACACTGACTCTAGTGGCTCTATACGTTTCGCTATAGTCCACACTGACCCCTGTGGCTCTCTATGGCTTTCCCATATACCACAATGATTCCAGCCTCTCTCTACGGTTTTCCTAAAGAGCACACTGATGCCAGTGGCTCTCTACGGTTTCCCTGTATCACACACAGACTCTAGCAGCTCTCTACGGTTTCGCTGTAGTCCACACTGAGTCCAGCTGCTCTCTATGGTTTCCCTAAAGCCTGCACTGGTTCCAGCAGCTCTCCACGTTTTCCCTGTATCCCACACTGACTCCAGCGGATCTCTACTGTTTCCCTGTAGCCCACACTCACTCCAGTGGATCTTTATGGTTTCCCTATATCCCACAATGATTCCAATGGCTCGCTATGATTTCCCATTATCACACACAGACTCTACCAGCTCTCTACGGTTTAGCTATAGTCCACACTGCCTCCAGCTGCTCTCTACGGTTTCCCTAAAGCCTGCACTGACTCCAGCGGCTCTCCATGTTTTCCCTATATCGCACACTGACTCCAGTGGCTCTCTACAGTTTCCCTGTAGTCCACACTGCCTAAAGTGGTACTCTACGGTTTCGCTATATCCCACACTGACTCCATTGGATGTCTACGGTTTCCCTTTATCCCACACTGACTCCAATGGCTCGCTACAATTTCCCTATATCACACACTGACTGCAGTGGCTCTCAATGCTTCCCTATTTCACACACTGATTCCAGCTGCTTTCTACAGTTTTCTTAAAGAGCACACAGACCCCAGTGGCTCTCGATTGTTTCCCTATATCACACACTGATCCAGCGGCTCTCTACGGTTTCCCTATAGTCCACACTGTCTCCAGTGGCTCTCTACATTTTTGCTATAGTCCACACAGACCCCAGTGGCTCGCTATGTCTTACCTATAGCCCACAATGATTCCAGCCTCTGTCTACGGTTTTCCTAAAGAGCACACAGATGCCAGTGTTTCTATAAGGTTTCCCCATATCACACACTAACTCAATGATTCTCTACAGTTTTCCTGCATTCCACACTGACACCAGTGGCTCTCTACTTTTTCCCTATAGTCCACACTGCCTCCAGTGGCTCTCCAGGTTTTCCCTATAGCCCACGCTGACTCCAGTGGCTCTCTAATTTTCCCTATCTTCCACACTGATTCCAGCTGCTTTCTACGGTTTTCTGATAGACCAAACAGACCCCAATGGCTCTCTACCGTTTCTCTATATCACACACTGACTCCTGCAGCTCTCTACGGTTTCCCTATAGTCCACACTGACTCCAGCTGCTCACTCCTGTTTCCCTAAAGCCTGCACTGACTCCAGCGAATCTCAAAATTTTCCCTATATCCCACACTGACCCCAGCGGCTCTCTACAGATTCCCTATAGTCCACACTGCCTCCAGTGATATCTAAGGTTTCCCTATATCCCACACTGACTAATGGCTTGCTACATTTTCACTATATCACACACTGACTTTAGTGGCTCTCTACGGTTTTGCTATAGTCCACACTGACCCCAGCGGTTTTCTAAGGTTTTGCTATATCCCGCACTGATATCAGCGGCTCGCTATGGTTTTCCTATAGACCACACTGATGCAAGTGGTTCTCTACGGTTTCCCTATATAACACACTAACTCTAGTGGCTCTCTACAGTTTCGCTCCAGAGCACACTGACCCCAGAGGCTCTCTACATTCTCCCTGAAGTCCACACTGTCTCCGGTGGCTCTCTACAGTTTCCCTATATCCAGACTGACTCCAGTGGCTCTCTACGGTTTACCTATAGCCAACAATGACTCCAGGATCTCTACAGCTTCCCTATATCCCAAACTGATTCTAACTGCTTTCTACGGTTTTCTTATAGAATACACTGACCCCAGTGGCTCTCAACGTATTCCCTATATCACACACCAACTCCAGCGGCTCTCTACGGTTACCATATAGTCCACACTGACTCCAGCTGCTCCATACGTATTCCCTAAAGCCTTCAATGACTCCAGCGGCGCTCCATGTTTTCCCTATATCCCACACTGATTCCAGCGGCTCTCTACGGTTTTCCTTTATGCCATACTGACCCTAGTGGCTCTCAATGGTTTACCTATAGTCCACACTGACTCCAGCGGCACTCAAAGGTTTCCCTTTATTTCGCAAAGACTCCAGCGGCTCTCTGCAGTTTCCCAATAGCTGACACCGACTGCACTGTCTCCCTATGTTTCCCCTATATCCTACACTGACTACAATGCCTCACTACGGTTTCCCCATATCACACACTGACTCTAGCGGCTCTCTATATTTTCCCGACAGTCCACAATGACTCCAACGGCACTCAAGGGTTTTCATTTATCCCACACTGGCTTTAGCGGCTCTCAACAGTTTCCCCATAGCCGACAAGGTCTGATGTGGCTCTCTATGGTTTCCCTATAGCCTACCCTGACTCCAGTGGCTCTCTAATGTTTCCCTATATCCCACACTGACTCCAATGGCTCACTACGGTTTCCCTATATCACACACTGACTGCAGTGGCTCTCTACGCTTCCCTATTTCACACACTGATTCCAGCTGCTTTCTACGGTTTTCTTATAGACCGCACAGACCCCAGTGGCTCTCGATTGTTTCCCTATATCACACACTGACTCCAGTGGCTCTCTACGGTTTCCCTATAGTCCACACTGACTCCAGCTGCTCTCTACAGTTTCTCTAAAGCCTGCGCTGACTCCAGCAACACTCCACATTTTCCCTATACCCCACACTGATTCCAGCGGCACTCGAAGGTTTTCCTGTAGACCACACTGACCCCAGTGGCTCTCTACAGTTTCCCTGTAGTCCACGCTGTCTTCAGTGGCTCTCTACAGTTTCGCTATAATGCACACGGTACCCAACGGCTCGCTAACGCTTCCCTATAGCCCACAATGATTCCAGCCTCTCTCTACGGTTTTCCTAAAGAGCACACTGACGCCAGTGGCTCTCTAAGGTTTCCCTATATCACACACTAACACAATAGCTCTCTAAATTATCCCTACAGTACACACTGACACCAGTGGCTCTCTACAGCTTCCCTTTTTTCCACACTGTCTCCAGTGGCACTATACAATTTCCCTATAGTCCACACAGACTCCAGTGGCTCTCTAGTCTTTCCCTATAGCCCACGCTGACTCCAATGGCTCTCTATGTTTCCCTCTTTCCCATACAGATTCCAGCTGCTTTCAACGTTTTTCTGATAGACCACACAGACCCCAGTGGCTCTCTACGGTTTCCCTATATCGCACACTGACTCCAGCGGCATTCTATGGTTTCCCTATAGTCCACACTGACTCCAGCTGCTCTCTCTGGTTTACCTAAAGCCTTCACTGTCTCCAGCAACTCTCCACATTTTCCCTATATCCCACACTGACGCGAGAGGCTCTCTACCGATTCCCTATAGTCCACACTGCCTCCAGTTGTACTCTATGGATTCCCTATTTCCCACAATGACTCCCGTGTCTCTGCACGGTATTCCTTTCACCCTCGCTGACCCCAGTGGCTCTCTACAGATTCCCTAAAGACCACAGTGGCTCCAAAGGCTCTGTGTGGTTTCCCTTTATCCAACACTCACTCCAGTGGCTCCCTACGGTTTTCCTATAGTACACACTGACTCCAGCGGCTCTCTATGGGTTCCCTATACTCCAAACTGACTCCCGTGGCTCTATAAGTTTTCCCTATATCCCACAGTGACTCCAGTAGCTCGCTACAGTTTCGCTATATAACACACTGAGTCTATTGGCTCTCTATGGATTCTCTATAGTCCACAGAGACCTCAGTGGCTCTCAGCGACTTTCCTATATCCCACACTGATTCCAGGGGCTCTCTACAGTTTTCCTGTAGACCACATTAACCCAGTGGCTCTCTACGGTTTCTCTATATCACACACTGACTCCAATGACTCTCTACGGTTTTCCTATAGTCCACACTGACAGCATTGGCTATCTACGGTTTCGCTATAGTCCACACTTATTTCAGTGGCTCTCTACGATTTTCCTTTAGCCCACTCTGACCCTCGAGGCTCTCAATGTTTTCCTATAGTCCACACTCTCTCCAGCGGCTCTCTAGGGTTTCGCTTTATCCCACACTGACTCCAGCAGCTCTCTACGTTTTCCCCATAGCCGACACAGACTGAAGTGACTCTCTATTTTTTCCCGATGGCCTACATTGACTCCAGCTGCTCTCTATGCTTTCCCTATATCCCACACTGACTCCAATGGCTCGCTACAGTTTTCTTATCGTCCACAGTGACTCCAACGGCCCTCTATGGGTTCCCTATAGTCCAAACTGACTCCCATGGCTCTATAAGTTATCCCTATATCCCACAGTGACTCCAGTGGCTCGCGACAGTTTCGCTATAACACACACTGACTCTAGCGGCTGTCTACGGTTTGGCTATAGTTAAGACTGACCCCAGTGGCACTCTACGGCTTCCCTATATACCACAATGACAACAGCGCCACTCTAGGGTTTTCCTATTGACCACACTGACCCCAGTGGCTCTCTACAGTTTATCTATATCAAACACAGACTCCTGCGGCTCTCTATGGTTTCCCTATACTCCAAACTAACTCCAGTGGATATCTAAGGTTTCCCTATATCCCACACTGACTAATGGCTCGCTACAATTTCACGATATCACACACTGACTTTAGTGGCTCTCTACAGTTTCGCTATAGTCCACACTGACCCCAGTCGTTCTCTACGGCGTCCCTATATCCCACACTGATATCAGCGGCTCTCTACCGATTTCCTATAGACCACACTGATGCAAGTGGCTCTCTACGGTTTCCCTATATCACACGCTAACTCTAGTGGCTCTCTACAGTTTCGCTACAGTGCACACTGACCCCAGTGGCTCTCTACATTCTCCCTATAGTCCACAATGTCTCCGGTGGCTCTCTACGGTTTCCCTATATCCAGACTGACTCCAGAGGCTCTCTACAGTTTCCCTATAGCCCACACTGACTCCAATGGCTTGCTACGGTTTTCCTATAGTCCGCAGTGACTCCAGCGGCCCTCTATGGGTTCCCTATAGTCCACACTGACTCCAGTGGCTCTTTACGGTCTCCCAATTGTCCACACCGACCCCAGTGGCTCTCTACGGTTTCTCTAAAGCCTGCACTGACTCTAGTGGATCTCTCCGGTTTCCCTATATCCCACACTGACTCAATGGACTCTCTACAGTTTCCCTATTTTGCACTCTGCCTCCAGTGCCTCTCTACGATTTCCCTAAATCTCATACTGTCTCCTATGGTCTGTACAGTTTCCCTATAGTCCACAATGAATCCAGTAGCTCTTTACAGTTTCCCTATGGCCCATCCTGACTGCATTATCTCGCTATGGTTCCCCTATAATCCACACTGACACCAATGGCTCGCTATGTTTTCCCTATAATCTATAATGAGACCATTGGCTCTCGCCGGTTTCCCTATAGACCAGACTGATTCCAGTGGCTCTCTACGGTTTCCTTATAGTCTACACTGACATCTGTGGCTCTCTACGGTTTCCCTATAGTCCACACTGTCTCCAATTGCTCTCTACGGTTTCCCTATAATCCACACTGACAACTGTGGCTCTCTACGGTTTCCCTATAGCCCACACGCACTCCAATGGCTCTCTATGGCTTCCCTATATCCCACATTGATTCCAGCGGCTCTCTTCGGTGTTCCTATAGACCACACTGACCCCAGTGGCTCTCGATGGTTTCCCAATATCCCACACTGAGTCCAGCGGTTCTCTACGGTTTCCCTATAGTCCACACTTAGTCCAGCTGCTCTCTGCGGTTTCCCTAAAGCCTGCACTGGCTCCAGCGGCTGTCCACATTTTCCCTATATCCCACAAAGAATCCTGTGGCTAACGATGGCTTCCTTATAGCCCACACTGATTCCAGCGGCTCTGTACTGTTTCCCATTAGTCCAAATTGACTCCAGTGGATCTCTCTGGTTTCCCTATATCCCACACTGACTCTAGTGGCTCTCCACAGTTTCCCTATAGTCCACACGGCTTCCAGTGTATCTCTACAGTTTCCCTACATCCCATACTGACTACAGTGGCTCTGTACAGTTTCCGTATAGCCTTTGATGACTCCAGTGGCACTCTACAGATTCGCTAAAGTGCACACTGACTCCAGTGGTTCTGTACGGTTTCCTTATAGTCCAAACCTCAGGGTCTCTACGGTACCCTAAAATCCACAACGAACCCAGTGGCTCTCTACGGTTTCTGTACAGCCCACACTGGCTCCAGTGGCTCTCTACGTTTTCCCGATATCCCACACAGACACCAGTGGCTCTCTACAGTTTCCCTATAGCCCACACTGATTCCAGTGGCTCTCTATAGTTTCCCTATTTCCCACACAGATTCCTGCAGCTCTTTAGGGTTTTCCTATAGACCACACTGACCCCAGTGGCTCTCTACGGTTTCCCTATAGTCCACAAAGATTCCAGCTGCTCTCTACGGTTTCCCTATCGCCTGCACTGACTCCTTCGGCTCTCCACGTTTTCCCGATATCCGACACAGACGCCAGAGGCTCTCTAAATTTCCGTATAGCCAACACTGACTCCAGTGGGTCTATCCGGTTTTTCTATATCCCACGCTATCTCCATTGGCTCTCTACAGATTCCCTATAGCCCACACTGACTTCAGTGGCTCTGTACGGGTTTCCTATATCCCACACTCTCTCCATCAGCTCTTTATGGTTTCCCTATAAACCACACTTACTCCAGTGGCTCTCTATGGCATCCCTATATCCCACACAGATTCCAGCGTCTCTCTACAGTTTTCCTATATACCACACTCTCTCCATCAGCTCTCTACGGTTTCCCTATAAAGCACACTTACTCCAGTGGCTCTCTATAGCTTCCCTATTTCCCACACTGATTCCAGCGGCTCTCTCCGGTTTTCCTATAGACCACACTGATCCCAGTGGCTCTCTACCGTTTCCCTATATCACACCCTGAGAACAGCTGCTCTCTACGGATTCCCTAAAGCCTGCACTGACTCTAGTGGATCTCTCCGGTTTCCCTATATCCCACACTGAATCCATTGGCTCTGTACAGTTTCCCTATTTTGCCTCTCTACGATTTCCCTACATCCCATACTGACTCGTGTGGTCTGTACTGTTTCCCTATAGCCCACAATGAATCCACTGACACCAATGGCTCGCTATGTTTTCCCTATAATCCATAATGAGACCATAGGCTCTCGCCGGTTTCCCTATAGACCAGACTGACTCCAGTGGCTCTCTACGGTTTCCTTATAATCCAAACTGACACCTCTGGCTCTCTACGGTTTCCCTATAGCCCACACGCACTCCAATGGCTGTCTATGGCTTCCCTATATCCCACATTGATTCCAGCGGCTCCCATCGGTTTTCCCACACTGACCCCAGTGGCTCTCGATGGTTTCCTTATATCTCACACTGAGTCCAGCGGTTCTCTATGGTTTCCCTATAGTCCACACTTAGTCCAGCTGCTCTCTACGGTTTCCCTAAAACCTGCACTGACTACAGCGGCTGTCCACATTTTCCCTATATCCCACACTGAATCCTGTGACTAACTATGGCTTCCCTATATTCCACACTGATTCTAGCGGCTCTCTACTGTTTCCCTATAACCCGCACTGACTCCAGTGGATCTCTCCGGTTTACCTATATGCCACAGTGACTCCACTGTCTCTCAACAGTTTCCCTATTGTAGAAACTGCCTCCAGTGTCTCTCTACGGTTTCCCTACAACCAACACTGACTCCAGTGGCTCTTTACGGTTTCCCTAAAGCTCTCACTGACTCCAGTGACTCTCCACAGATTCCCTAAAGCGCACACTGACTCCAGTGTCTCTGTACGTTTTCCCTATTTCCCACATTCACTCCTGTAGCTCACTATGGTTTTCCTATAGCCAACACTGACTCCAGTAGCTCTCTACGGTATCCCTATAGCCCACACTAATTCCAGTAGCTCTCTACATTTTCCCTATAGCCCACACTGAATCCAGTGGCTCTCTACGGTTTCCCTGTAGCCCACACTGACTCCAGCAGCTCTCTACGGCTTCCCTCGAGACCACACTGACAAAAGGGGCTCTCTACGGTTTCGTTATAGTCCACACTAACACCAGTGGCTCTCTAAGGTTTCCCTATAGCCCACACTGACTCCAGTGGCTATCTACGAATTCCCTATATCCCAATCTAATTCCAGCAGCTGTCTACGGTTTTCCTGTAGCCCACACTGACCCTAGTGGCACTCAACGGTTTTGCAATAGTCCACACAGACTCCACCGGATCTGAAGGGTTTCCCTCTTTCCCACACTGACTCCAACTGCTCTCTAAGGTTCCCCTATAGCCCACACTGACTCCTGCGGCTCTCTATGTTTTTCCTAAACACCGCACTGGCTCCAGTAGCTCTCTATGGTTTCCCTACGGCCCACCCTGACTCCAGTGGCTCACTACGGTTTCACTAAAGTGCACACTGACACCAGAGGCTCTCTATGGTTTCCCTGTGGTGCACACTGACTCCAGTGGCTCACTACTGTTTCCCTATAGTCCACACCGACCGCAGTGGCTCTCTACAGTTTCTGTACAGCCCAAACTGACTCCAGTGGCTCTAAACATTTTCCCTATATCCACACTGACTCCAGTGGATCGCTGCAGTGTTCCTATATGACACACAGACTCTAGTGGCTCTCTATGGTTCCCTATAGTCCTCACTGTCTCCAGAGCCTCTCTACAGTTTCCCTATAGCCCACACTGACTCCAGTTGCTCTCTACGTATTCCCTACAGCCCACACTGAATCCAGTGGCTCTCTATGGTTTCCCCATCACCCACACGGACACCAGTGGCTCTCTACGGTTTCCCTATAGTCCTCACTAACACCAGCGGCTCTCTACGGTTTCCCTATACTCCACACTGACTCCAGTGGCTCTCTACAGTTTCCCTGTAACCCACACTGACTCCAGTGTCTATCTACGACTTCCCTATATCCCACTCTGATTCCAGCTACTCTCTACGGTTTTCCTATAGCCCTCACTGACCGTAGTGGCTCTCAATGGTTTTGCTATAATCCATACAGTCTCCAGCGTAGCTGAAGGGTTTCCCTTTATCCCAAACTGACTTGAGCGGCTCTCTACGGTTTCCCTATAGCCCACACTGACTCCAAGTGCTCTCTAAGGTTCCCCTATACCCCACAATGACTCCATTAGCTCTCTATGGTTTCCCTACGGCCCACTCTGAATCCAGTGGCTCACTATGGGTTCCCTAAATTCCACAGTGACACCAGAGGCTCGCTACGGTTTCCCTATGGTGCACACTGACTCCAGTGGCTCCCTACAGTTTCCCTATAAACCAAACCGACTCTCAACGGATTCTGTACAGCCCACACTGACACCAGTGGCTCTCTACATTTTCCCTATATCCCACAATGACTCCTTGCAGCTCTCTACGGTTTCCCTATTGTCCACACCGTCCCCAGTGGCACTCTACGGTTTCTGTGTTGCCCACACATACTCCAGTGGCTATCGACGTTTTCCCTATATCCCACACTGACTCCAGTAGCTCTCCACGTTTTCCCTATGACCCATTTTGACTCCAGTGGCTCACTACGGATTCCCTAAAGTCCACACTGACTCCAGCGGCTCTCTACGGTTTCCCTATATTCCACACTGACACCAGTGCCTCTCTACGGTTTCCCTATAGCCCTCATGCACTCCATTGGCTCTATTTGGCTTCCCTATATCACACACTGATTCCAGCGGCTCTCTACTGTTTCACTAGAGACCACACTCATCCCAGTGGCTCTCTAAGGTTTCTCCATAACACACACTGACTCCAGCGGATCTCTACAGTTTCCCTATAGTCCATAATGACTCCAGCTGCTTTCTACGGATTCACTAAAGCCTGCACTGAATACGGCGGCACCTCCACGTTTTCCCTATATCCCACTCTGCCTCCAGTGCCTCTCTACGATTTCCCTACATCCCATACTGACTCCAGAGCTCTGTACAGTTTCACTATAGCCCACACTGGATCGAGTAGCTCTCTATTGATTCCCTATGGACCACTCTGACTCCATTGTCTCGCTATGGTTCCCCTATAATCCACACTTACACCAGTGGCTCGCTAGAGATTCCCTAAAATCCACACTGAGACCAGTGGCTTTCGCCGGTTTCCCTATAGACCAGACTGACTCCAGTGGCTCTCTACGGTTTACTTATAGTCTGCAACGACACCTGTGGCTCTCTACAGTTCCCAATAGTCCACACTGCCTCCAATTGCTCTCTACGGTTTCCCTATAATCAACACAGACACCAGGGGCACTCTACGGTTTTGTTATAGCCACACGCACTCCTTTGGCTCTCTATGGCTTCCCTATATCCCAATCTGATTCCAGCGGCTCTCTCCGGTTTTTCTATAGCCCACAGGGACCCCAGAGGGTCTCTATGGTTTCCCTATATCCCACACTGATTCCAGTGGTTCTCTCTGGTTTCCCTATAGTCCACACTTAGTCCAGCTGCTCTCTACGGTTTCCCTAAAGCCTGCACTGACTTCAGCGGCAGTCCACATTTTCCCTATATCCCACACTGACTCCTGTGACTAACTATGGCTTCCCTATATCCCACACTGATTCCAGCGGCTCTCTACTGTTTCCCTATAACCCGCACTGACTCCAGTGGATCTCACCAGTTTCCCGATATCCCACACCGACTCCAGCTACTCTCGACAGTTTCCCTATAGTCCACACTGCCTCCAGTGTCTCTCTAAGTTTTCCCTACCTCGAACACTGACTCCAGTGGCTCTTTACGTTTTCCCTAAAGCCCTCACTGACTCCAGTGACTCTCCACAGAGTCCCTAATGCCCACATTAATTCCAGTGGCTCTGTACGTTTTCCCTAAATCCCACACTCACTCCAGTAGCTCACTACGGTTTTCCTATAGACCACACTGACTCCAATACCTCTCTTCGTGTTTCCCTATAGCCCACACTGACTCCAGTAGCTCTCTACATTTTCCCTATAGCCCACACTGACTCCAGTGGCTCTCTACTCTCTACGGTTTCCCTATAGACCACACTGACACCTGAGGCTCTCCACGGTTTCCCTATATTCCACCCTAACACCAGTGGCTCTCTAGCGTTTCCCTTTAGTCCAAGCTGACTCTATTGGCTCTCTGCGGTTTCCCTATAGCCCACTCTGACTCCAGTGGCTATCTAAGACTTCCCTATATCCCAATCTGATTCCAGCGGGTCTATACAGTTTTCCTATAGCCCACACTGACCCTAGTGGCTCTCAACGGTTTTGCGATAGTCCACACGGACTCCAGCGGATCTGAAGTGTTTCCCTTTATCCCACACTGATTTCAGTGGCTCTCTACGGTTTCCCTATAGCCCACACTGACTCCAGCGGCACTCGAGGGTTTCACGATAGCCGGCACTGATACAGTGGCTCTCTATAGTTTCCCTATAGCCTACAATGACTCCAGTGGCTCTCTAAGTTGCTCCTATAGTTCACCCTGTTCCAGTAGCACTGTCTGGTTTCCCTATGGTGCACACTGAATCCAGTGGCTCTCTATGGTTTCCCTATAGTCCTCACTGTCTCCAGAGCCTCTGTACGGTTTCCCTATAGTCCACATTGACACCAGCGGCTCTCTATGGTTTCCCTGTAGCCAACACCGATTCCAATGGCTCCTCTATAGCTTCCCTATTTCACACCCTGATTCCAGCGGCACTCTACAGTTTTCCTATAGACCACACTGACACCAGTGGCTCACTATTCGGTTTCTCCATATCACACAGTGACTCCAGCGGCTCTCTACGGTTTCCCTATAGCCCACACTGACTCCAGTAGCTCTCTACGGTTTCCCGATTGTCCACACCGACCCCAGTGGCTCTCTACGGTTTCTGCATTGCCCACAATGACTCCAGTGGATCTCGACATTTTCTCTATGTCCCACCATGACTCCAGTAGCTCTCCACGTTTTCCCTATGGCCCATCCTGACTCCAGAAGCTCACTACGGATTCCCTATAGTCCACACTGAAACTAGTGGCTCTCGACGGTTTCCCTATCCCGCACACTGACTCCAGTGTCACTCTATGCTGCTCCTATACTCCACACTGGCTCCAGTAGCTCCCTATGTTTTCCCTACGGCCCACCCTGACTCCAGTGGCTCACTACGGGTTCCCTAAAGTCCACACTGACTCCAGAGGCTCTCTAGAGTTTCCCAATTGTCCACACCGGCCCCAGAGGCTCTCTACAGTTTGCTTATAGTATACAATGACACCTATGGCTCTCTAAAGTTTCCCTATAGTCCACACTGTCTCCAATTGCTCTCTTCGGTTTCCCTATAATCCAGACGCACTCCATTGGCTCCCTATGGTTTCTCTATATCCCAATCTGATTCCAGCGGCTCTCTCGGGTTTTACTATAGCCCACACTGACCCCAGTGGCTCTATATGTTTTCCGTGTATCCCACACTGAGTCCAGCGGTTCTCTACGGTTTCCCTATGGTCCACAATTAATCCAGCTGCTCTCTACGGTTTCCCTAAACCTGCACTGAAACCAGCGGCAGTCCACAATTTCCCTATGTCCCACACTGAATCCTGTGGCTAACTATGGCTTCCCTATATCCCACACTGATTCCAACGGCTCTCTACTGTTTCCCTATAGCCTGCACTGACTCCTTTGGATCTCTCCGGTTTCCCTAGATCCCACACTGACTCCAGGGGCTCTGTACGGTTTCCCAAAGCCCTCACTGACTCCAGTGACTCTCTACAGACTCCCTAAAGACCACACTGACTCCAGTGATTCTGTACGTTTTCCCTATTTCCCACACTCACTCCAGTAGCTCACTACGGTTTTCCTATAGCCCACACTGACTCCAGTATTCTCTATGATTTCTTTATATCCCACACTGACTCCAGTAGCTCTCTACGTTTTCCCTATAGCCCACACTGAATCCAGTGGCTCTCTATAGCTTTCCTATTTCCCACACTGATTCCAGCAGCTCTTTATGGTTTTCCTATAGACCAGGCTGACTCCAGTAGCTCTCCACGTTTTCCCTATGGCCCATCCTGACTCCAGTGGCTTACTACGGATTTCCTATAGTCCACACTGACTCCAGTGGCTCTTTACGGTCTCCCAATTGTCCACACCGACCCCAGTGGCTCTCTACGGTTTCTCTAAAGCCTGCACTGACTCTAGTGGATCTCTCCGGTTTCCCTATATCCCACACTGACTCAATGGACTCTCTACAGTTTCCCTATTTTGCACTCTGCCTCCAGTGCCTCTCTACGATTTCCCTAAATCTCATACTGTCTCCTATGGTCTGTACAGTTTCCCTATAGTCCACAATGAATCCAGTAGCTCTTTACAGTTTCCCTATGGCCCATCCTGACTGCATTATCTCGCTATGGTTCCCCTATAATCCACACTGACACCAATGGCTCGCTATGTTTTCCCTATAATCTATAATGAGACCAGAGGCTCTCGCCGGTTTCCCTATAGACCAGACTGACTCCAGTGGCTCTCTACGGTTTCCTTATAGTCTACACTGACACCTGTGGCTCTCTACGGTTTCCCTATAGTCCACACTGTCTCCAATTGCTCTCTACGGTTTCCCTATAATCCACACTGACACCTGTGGCTCTCTACGGTTTCCCTATAGCACAAACGCACTCCAATGGCTCTCTATGGCTTCCCTATATCCCACATTGATTCCAGCGGCTCTCTTCGGTGTTCCTATAGACCACACTGACCCCAGTGGCTCTCGATGGTTTCCCAATATCCCACACTGAGTCCAGCGGTTCTCTACGGTTTCCCTATAGTCCACACTTAGTCCAGCTGCTCTCTGCGGTTTCCCTAAAGCCTGCACTGACTCCAGCGGCTGTCCACATTTTCCCTATATCCCACAAAGAATCCTGTGGCTAACGATGGCTTCCTTATAGCCCACACTGATTCCAGCGGCTCTGTACTGTTTCCCATTAGTCCAAATTGACTCCAGTGGATCGCTCTGGTTTCCCTATATCCCACACTGACTCTAGTGGCTCTCCACAGTTTCCCTATAGTCCACACGGCCTCCAGTGTATCTCTACAGTTTCCCTACATCCCATACTGACTACAGTGGCTCTGTACAGTTTCCGTATAGCCTTTGATGACTCCAGTGGCACTCTACAGATTCCCTAAAGTGCACACTGACTCCAGTGGTTCTGTACGGTTTCCTTATAGTCCAAACCTCAGGGTCTCTACGGTACCCTAAAATCCACAACGAACCCAGTGGCTCTCTACGGTTTCTGTACAGCCCACACTGGCTCCAGTGGCTCTCTACGTTTTCCCGATATCCCACACAGACACCAGTGGCTCTCTACAGTTTCCCTATAGCCCACACTGATTCCAGTGGCTCTCTATAGTTTCCCTATTTCCCACACAGATTCCTGCAGCTCTTTAGGGTTTTCCTATAGACCACACTGACCCC
Organism: Carcharodon carcharias; assembly: GCF_017639515.1. Classification (NCBI taxonomy): domain Eukaryota; kingdom Metazoa; phylum Chordata; class Chondrichthyes; order Lamniformes; family Lamnidae; genus Carcharodon; species Carcharodon carcharias. The sequence goes on along the minus strand of NC_054483.1, from coordinate 41,386,386 downwards.
AGCGGCTCTCTACGGTTTCCCTATAGTCCACAAAGATTCCAGCTGCTCTCTACGGTTTCCCTATCGCCTGCACTGACTCCTTCGGCTCTCCACGTTTTCCCGATATCCGACACAGACGCCAGAGGCTCTCTAAATTTCCGTATAGCCAACACTGACTCCAGTGGGTCTATCCGGTTTTTCTATATCCCACGCTATCTCCATTGGCTCTCTACAGATTCCCTATAGCCCACACTGACTTCAGTGGCTCTGTACGGGTTTCCTATATCCCACACTCTCTCCATCAGCTCTTTATGGTTTCCCTATAAACCACACTTACTCCAGTGGCTCTCTATGGCATCCCTATATCCCACAGAGATTCCAGCGTCTCTCTACAGTTTTCCTATATACCACACTCTCTCCATCAGCTCTCTACGGTTTCCCTATAAAGCACACTTACTCCAGTGGCTCTCTATAGCTTCCCTATTTCCCACACTGATTCCAGCGGCTCTCTCCGGTTTTCCTATAGACCACACTGATCCCAGTGGCTCTCTACCGTTTCCCTATATCACACCCTGAGAACAGCTGCTCTCTACGGATTCCCTAAAGCCTGCACTGACTCTAGTGGATCTCTCCGGTTTCCCTATATCCCACACTGAATCCATTGGCTCTGTACAGTTTCCCTATTTTGCCTCTCTACGATTTCCCTACATCCCATACTGACTCGTGTGGTCTGTACAGTTTCCCTATAGCCCACAATGAATCCACTGACACCAATGGCTCGCTATGTTTTCCCTATAATCCATAATGAGACCATAGGCTCTCGCCGGTTTCCCTATAGACCAGACTGACTCCAGTGGCTCTCTACGGTTTCCTTATAATCCAAACTGACACCTCTGGCTCTCTACGGTTTCCCTATAGCCCACACGCACTCCAATGGCTGTCTATGGCTTCCCTATATCCCACATTGATTCCAGCGGCTCCCATCGGTTTTCCCACACTGACCCCAGTGGCTCTCGATGGTTTCCTTATATCTCACACTGAGTCCAGCGGTTCTCTATGGTTTCCCTATAGTCCACACTTAGTCCAGCTGCTCTCTACGGTTTCCCTAAAACCTGCACTGACTACAGCGGCTGTCCACATTTTCCCTATATCCCACACTGAATCCTGTGACTAACTATGGCTTCCCTATATTCCACACTGATTCTAGCGGCTCTCTACTGTTTCCCTATATCCCGCACTGACTCCAGTGGATCTCTCCGGTTTACCTATATACCACAGTGACTCCACTGTCTCTCAACAGTTTCCCTATTGTAGAAACTGCCTCCAGTGTCTCTCTACGGTTTCCCTACAACCAACACTGACTCCAGTGGCTCTTTACGGTTTCCCTAAAGATCTCACTGACTCCAGTGACTCTCCACAGATTCCCTAAAGCGCACACTGACTCCAGTGTCTCTGTACGTTTTCCCTATTTCCCACATTCACTCCTGTAGCTCACTATGGTTTTCCTATAGCCAACACTGACTCCATTAGCTCTCTACGGTATCCCTATAGCCCACACTAATTCCAGTAGCTCTCTACATTTTCCCTATAGCCCACACTGAATCCAGTGGCTCTCTACGGTTTCCCTGTAGCCCACACTGACTCCAGCAGCTCTCTACGGCTTCCCTCGAGACCACACTGACAAAAGGGGCTCTCTACGGTTTCGTTATAGTCCACACTAACACCAGTGGCTCTCTAAGGTTTCCCTATAGCCCACACTGACTCCAGTGGCTATCTACGAATTCCCTATATCCCAATCTAATTCCAGCAGCTGTCTACGGTTTTCCTGTAGCCCACACTGACCCTAGTGGCACTCAACGGTTTTGCAATAGTCCACACAGACTCCACCGGATCTGAAGGGTTTCCCTCTTTCCCACACTGACTCCAACTGCTCTCTAAGGTTCCCCTATAGCCCACACTGACTCCTGCGGCTCTCTATGTTTTTCCTAAACACCGCACTGGCTCCAGTAGCTCTCTATGGTTTCCCTACGGCCCACCCTGACTCCAGTGGCTCACTACGGTTTCACTAAAGTGCACACTGACACCAGAGGCTCTCTATGGTTTCCCTGTGGTGCACACTGACTCCAGTGGCTCACTACTGTTTCCCTATAGTCCACACCGACCGCAGTGGCTCTCTACAGTTTCTGTACAGCCCAAACTGACTCCAGTGGCTCTAAACATTTTCCCTATATCCACACTGACTCCAGTGGATCGCTGCAGTGTTCCTATATGACACACAGACTCTAGTGGCTCTCTATGTTTCCCTATAGTCCTCACTGTCTCCAGAGCCTCTCTACAGTTTCCCTATAGCCCACACTGACTCCAGTTGCTCTCTACGTATTCCCTACAGCCCACACTGAATCCAGTGGCTCTCTATGGTTTCCCCATCACCCACACGGACACCAGTGGCTCTCTACGGTTTCCCTATAGTCCTCACTAACACCAGCGGCTCTCTACGGTTTCCCTATACTCCACACTGACTCCAGTGGCTCTCTACAGTTTCCCTGTAACCCACACTGACTCCAGTGTCTATCTACGACTTCCCTATATCACACTCTGATTCCAGCTACTCTCTACGGTTTTCCTATAGCCCTCACTGACCGTAGTGGCTCTCAACGGTTTTGCTATAATCCATACAGTCTCCAGCGTAGCTGAAGGGTTTCCCTTTATCCCAAACTGACTTGAGCGGCTCTCTACGGTTTCCCTATAGCCCACACTGACTCCAAGTGCTCTCTAAGGTTCCCCTATACACAATGACTCCATTAGCTCTCTATGGTTTCCCTACGGCCCACTCTGAATCCAGTGGCTCACTATGGGTTCCCTAAATTCCACAGTGACACCAGAGGCTCTCTACGGTTTCCCTATGGTGCACACTGACTCCAGTGGCTCCCTACAGTTTCCCTATAAACCAAACCGACTCTCAACGGATTCTGTACAGCCCACACTGACACCAGTGGCTCTCTACATTTTCCCTATATCCCACAATGACTCCTTGCAGCTCTCTACGGTTTCCCTATTGTCCACACCGTCCCCAGTGGCACTCTACGGTTTCTGTGTTGCCCACACATACTCCAGTGGCTATCGACGTTTTCCCTATATCCCACACTGACTCCAGTAGCTCTCCACGTTTTCCCTATGACCCATTTTGACTCCAGTGGCTCACTACGGATTCCCTAAAGTCCACACTGACACCAGAGGCTCTCTACGGTTTCCCTGTGGTGCACACTGACTCCAGTGGCTCACTACTGTTTCCCTATAGTCCACACCGTCCCCAGTGGCACTCTACGGTTTCTGTGTTGCCCACACTGACTCCATTGGCTCTCTACATTTTCCCTATATCCACACTGACTCCAGTGGCTCGATACAGTGTTCCTATATCAAACGCAGACTCTAATGGCTCTCTATTGTTCCCTATAGTCCTCACTGTCTCCAAAGCCTCTCTACAGTTTCCCTATAGCCCACATTGACACCAGTGGCTCTCTACAGTTTCCCTGTAGCCCACACCGATTCCAATGGCTCCTCTACATCTTCCCTATTTCCCACACTGATTCCAGCGGCTCTCTACAGTTTTCCTAAAGACCACACTGACACCAGTGGCTCTCAATTCGGTTTCTCCATATCCCACAGTGACTCCAGCAGCTCTCTACGGTTTCCCTATAGCTCACACTGAATCCAGCAGCTCTCTACGGTTTCCCTATTGTCCACACCGACCCCAGTGGCTCTCTACGGTTACTGTATTGCCCTCACTGACTCCAGTGGCTCTCGACATTTTCCCTTTATCCCACACTGACTCCAGTAGCTCTCCACGTTTTCCCTATGGCCCACCCTAACTCCAGAGGCTCACTACGGATTCCCTATAGTCCACTCTGACACCAGTGGCTCTCGACGGTTTCCCTGTAGCGCACACTGACTCCAGTGGCACTCTACGGTTTGCCAATGTCCACACCGACCCCAGTGGCTCTCTACGGTTTCCTTATTGTATACAATGACACCTGTGGCTCTCTAGACATTCCCTATAGTCCACACTGTCTCCAATTGCTCTCTTCGGTTTCCCTATAGTCCACACTGACACTGGTGGCTCTCTACGGTTTCCCTATAGCCCGCACGCACTCCATTGTCTCTCTATGGCTTCCCTATTTCCCACACTCACTACAGTAGCTCTCGACGGTTTTCCTATAGCCCACACTAACTCCAGTTGCTCTCTACGTTTTCCCTATAGCCCACACTGAATCCAGTGGCTCTCTATGGTTTCCCAATCGCCCACACTGACTCCAGAGGCTCTCTACAGTTTCCCTACCGTCCACACCGTCTCGATGGCTCTCAGCGGTTTCTGTACAGCCCACACTGACTCCAGTGGCTCTCTACATTTTCCCTATATCCCACAATGACTCCAGTAGCTCTCTACGGTTTCCCTAATGTCCACACCGTCCCCAGTGGCACTCTATGGTTTCTGCATTGCCCACACAGACTCCAGTGGCTATCGACGTTTTCCCTATATCCCACACTGACTCCAGGAGCTCTCCACGTTTTCCCTATGACCCATCCTGACTCCAGTGGCTCACTACGGATTCCCTATAGTCCACACTGACACCAGTGGCTCTCTACGGTTTCCCTATAGCGCAAACTTGCTCCGGTGGCACTCTACGGTTTCCCAATTGTCCACACCGACCCCAGTGGCTCTCTATGATTTCCCTATTTTCCACACTGATTCCAGTGGCTCTCTACGGTTTTCCTATAGACCACACTGATCCGAGTGGCTCTCTACGCTTTCCCTATAGTCCACACAGACTCCAGCTGCTCTCAACGGTTTCCCTAAAGCCTGCACTGACTCCTGCGGCTATCCACGTTCTCCCTATATCCGACACAATCTCCTTCGGCTCTCTAAATTTCCGTATAGCCCACACTGACTCCTTCGGATCTCTTCGGTTTCCCTATATCCAAAACTGACTCCATTGGCTCTCTGCAGATTCCCTATAGCCAACACTGACTTCAGTGGCTCTGTACGCTTTCCCTATAGCCCACACTCACTCCAGAGGCTCTCTACGGTTTCCCTAAAAACCACACTTACTCTAGTGGCTCTCTATGACAACCCTATATCCCACACTGATTGCAGCGGCTCTCTGCGGTTTTCCTATAGACAACGCTCACCCCAGTGGCTCTCTAAGGTTTCTCCATATCACACACTGACTCCAGCGACTCTCTACGGTTTCCCTATAGTCCACACTGACTCCAGATGCTCTCTATGGATTCCCTAAAGCAGGCACTGACTACGGAGGCTCTCCACGTTTTTCCTATATCCCACACTGATTCCAGCGGCTCTCTACAGATTCCCTATAGGCCACACTGACTTCAGTGGCTCTGTACGTTTTCCCTATATCCCACACTCAAACCATTGGCTCTCTACGGTTTCCCTATAAACCACACTTAATCCAGTGGCTCTCTATGGCATCCCTATATCCCACACTGATTCCACCGGCTCTCTAAAGTTTTCCTATAGACCACACTCACCCCAGTGGCTCTCTAAGGTTTCTCCATATCCCACCCTGACTCCATTGGCTCTCTACAGTTTCACTATATTCCACTCTGCCTCCAGTGCCTCTATACGATTTCCCTACATCCAATACTGACTCCTGTGGCTCTGTAGAATTCCCCTATAGCCAACAATGAATACAGTAGCTCCCTAAGGTTCCCCTATAATCCATACTGACACCAGTGGCTCGCTATGGTTTCCCTATAATCCACACTGAGACCAGTGGCTCTCGCTGGTTTATCTATAGACCAGATGGACTCCAGGGTTCTCTGCGGTTTCCTTATATTCTACACTGACACCTGTGGCTCTCTACAGGTTCCCGATAGTCCACACTGTCTCCAATTGCTCTCTACGGTTTCCCTATAATTCACACTGACACCAGTGGCTCTCTATGGTTTCCCTATAGCCGTCACGCACTCCATTGACTCTCTATGGCTTCCCTATATCACACACTGATTCCGGCGGCTCTCTACAGTCTCACTATAAACCACACTCAACCCAGTGGCTCTCTAATGATTCTTCATATCACACACTGACTACAGCGGCTCTCTACGGTTTCCCTATAGTCCATACTGACTCCAGCTGCACTCTACGGATTCACTAAAGCCTGCACTGAATACGGCAGCTCTCCACGTTTTCCCTATATCCCACACTGACTCCAGCTGCTCTCTACGGTTTCCCTATAGCCCACAATGGATCCAGTAGCTCTCTATGGGTTCCCTATGGCCCACCCAGACTACTGTGGATAACGATGACTTCCCTATATCCGACACTGATTGTAGCGGCTCTCTACTGTTTCCCTATAACCCGCACTGACCCCAGTAGATTTCTCCGGTTTCCCTATATCCGAAACTTTCTCTAGTGGATCTCTAAGGTTTCCCTAAATCCCACACTGACTCCAATGGCTCTCTACAGTTTCCCGATATTCCAATCTGCCTCCAGTGCCTCTCTCCGATTTCCCTATATCCCACACTGCCTCCAGTGTCTCTCTACGGTTTCCCTATATCCAACACTGACTCCAGAGGCTCTTTATGGCTTCCCTAAAGCGCTCACTGACTCCAGTGACTCTTCACAGATTCCCTAAAGACCACACTGACTCCAGTGGCTCTGTACGTTTTCCCTATTTCCCACACTCACTCCAGTAGGTCACTACCTTTTTCCTATAGCCCACACTGACTCCAGTAGCTCTCTACGGTTTCCCTATAGCCACACTGCCTCCAGTAGCTCTCTATATTTTCCTTATAGCCCACACTGACTCCAGCGGCTCTCTACGACTTCCCTAAAGCCCACATTGACTCCAGCGGCTCTCTACGGTTTCCCTATAGACCACACTGACACCAGTGGCTCTCTACGCTTTCCCTATACTCCAAACTAACACCAAAGGCTCTCTACGGTTTCCCTATAGTCCACAATGAATCTGTTGGCTCTCTACCGGTTCCCTATAGCCCACACTGACTCCAGTGGCTATCTACGACTCCCCTGTATCCCAATCTGATTCCAGCGGCTCTGTACGGTTTTCCTATAGCCCACACTGACCCTGGTGGCTCTCAACGGTTTTGCGATAGTCCACACGGACTCCAGCGGATCTGAAGTGTTTCCCTTTATCCCACACTGATCCCTTTATCCCTGATCACTGATTCCCTTTATCCCTGTAACCCACAACGATTCCAAAGGCTCCTCTATAGCTTCCCTATTTCCCACACTGATTCCAGCGGCACTCTACAGTTTTCCTATAGACCACACTGACACCTTTGGCTCACTCTTCGGTTTCTCCATATCACACAGTGACTCCAGCGTCTCTCTACGGCTTCCCTAAAGCCTGCACTGACTCCTGCGGCTATCCACATTTTCCCTATATCCGACAACGAATCCTTTGGCTCTCTAATTTTCTGTATATCCCACAATGACTCCATTGGCTCTCTACAGATTCCCTATATCCCACACTCACTCCAGCGGCTCTCTACGGTTTCCCTGTGGCTCTGTAGAGTTTCCCTATGGCCCAGCCTGACTCCATTGGCTAGCTATGTTTCCCCTAGTAGACCCTAGTGGCTCTCTACGGTTTCCTTATTGTATACAATGACACCTGTGGCTCTCTAGACATGCCCTATAGTCCACACTGTCTCCAATTGCTCTCTACGGTTTCCCTATAATCCACACTGTCACCATTGGCTCTCTACGGTTTCGCTATAGCCCACACGCACTCCATTGGCTCTCTATGGCTTCCCTATATCCCACACTGATTCCAGCGGCTCTCTCTGGCTTTCGTGTAGCCCATACAGACCCCAGTGGCTTTCTATGGTTTCCCTATATCCCACCCTGAGTCCAGCATTTCTCTACGGTTTCCCTACAGTCCACACTAAGTACAGCTGCTTTGTACGGTTTCCCTAAAGCCTGCACTGACTCCAGCGGCTGTCCACATTTTCCCTATATCCCACACTGACTCCTGTGGCTAACTACGGCTTCCCTATATCCCACACTGATTCCAGCGGCTCCCTACTGTTTCCCCTTAACTCGCACTGACTCCATTGGATCTCTCCAGTTTCCGTATATCCCACACTGACTCCAGTGGCTCTCCATAGTTTCCCTATAGCCCACACTGCCTCCAGTGTCTCTGTACGTTTTGCCTATTTCCTACACTCACTCCAGTAGGACAACACGGTTTTCCTATAGCCCACACTGACTCCAGTATCTCCGTACATTTTCCCTATAGCCCACACTGACTCCAGTGGCTCTCTACGTTTTCCATATCGTCCACACTGAATCTGTTGTCTCTCTACGGTTTCCCTACATCCAACACTGACTCCAGTGGCTCTTTTTGGTTTCCCTAAAGCCCTCACTGACTCCCGTGACTCTCCACAGATTCCCTAAAGCCCACACTGACTCCAGTGTCTCTGTACGTTTACCCTATTTCCCACACTCACTCCAGTAGGACAACACGGTTTTCCTATAGCCCACACTGACTCCAGTGGCTCTCTACATTCTCCCGATAGCCCACACTGACTCCAGTGGCTCTCTACGGTTTCCCTATAGCCCACATTGACTCCAGCGGCTTTCTACTGTTTCCCTATAGCCCACACTGACTCCAGTAGCTCTCTACATTCTCCCGATAGCCCACACTGACTCCAGTGGCTCTCTACGGTTTCCCTGTAACCCACACTCTCCAGTGTCTATCTACGACTTCCCTATATCCCAGTCTGATTCCGGCTGCTCTCTACGGTTTTCCTCAAGCCCTCACTGACCGTAGTGGCTCTCAACGGTTTTGCGATAATCCATACGGTCTCCAGCGTATCTGAAGGGTTTCCCTTTATTGCACACTGACTTGAGCGGCTCTCTACAGTTTCCCTATAGTCCACACTGACTCCAAGTGCTCTCTAAGGATCCCCTATACCCCACAATGACTCCAGTGGCTCTCTATGGTTTTCCTATTGTCCACACTGGCTCCATTAGCTCTCTATGGTTTCCCAACGGCCCACCCTGACTCCAGTGACTCACTATGGGTTCCCTAAATTCCACAGTGACTCCAGTGGCTCCCTAAATTTTCCCTATAGTCCACACCGACTCGATGGCTCTCAGCGGATTCTGTACATCCCACACTGATTCCAGTGGCTCTCTACATTTTCCCTATATCCCACAATGACTCCTTGCAGCTCTCTACGGTTTCCCTATTGTCCACACCGTCCCCAGTGGCACTCTACGGTTTCTGTGTTGCCCACACATACTCCAGTGGCTATCAACGTTTTCCCTATATCCCACACTGACTCCAGTAGCTCTCCACGTTTTCCCTATGACCCATCCTGACTCCAGTGGCTCGCTTCGGATTCACTAAAGTCCATACTGACACCAGAGGCTCTCTACAGTTTCCCTGTGGTGCACACTGACTCCAGTGGCTCACTACTGTTTCCCTATAGTCCACACCGTGCCCAGTGGCACTCTACGGTTTCTGTGTTGCCCACACTGACTCCAGTGGCTCTCTACATTTTCCCTATATCCACACTGACTCCAGGGGCTCGCTACAGTGTTCCTATATCAAACGCAGACTCTAATGGCTCTCTATTGTTCCCTATAGTCCTCACTGTCTCAAGAGCCTCTCTACAGTTCCCTATAGCCCACATTGACACCAGTGGCTCTCTATGGCTTTCCTGTAGCCCACACCGATTCCAATGGCTCCTCTACAGCTTCCCTATTTCCCACAATGATTCCAGCGGCTCTCTACAGTTTTCCTAAAGACCACACTGACACCAATGGCTCTCAATTCGGTTTCTCCATATCCCACAGTGACTCCAGCAGCTCTCTACAGTTTCCCTATAGCACACACTGAATCCAGCAGCTCTCTACGGTTTTCCTATTGTCCACACCGACCCCAGTGACTCTCTGCGGTTTCTGTATCGCCCACACTGACTCCAGTGGCTCTCCACGTTTTCCCTATGGCCCACCCTAACTCCAGAGGCTCACTACGGATTCCCTATAGTCCACACTGACACCAGTGGCTCTCGACGGTTTCCCTATAGCGCACACTGACTCCAGTGGCACTCTACTGTTTCCCAATGTCCACACCGACCCCAGTGGCTCTCTACCGTTTCCTTATTGTATACAATGACACCTGTGGCTCTCTAGACATTCCCTATAGTCCACACTGTCTCCAATTGCTCTCTTCGGTTTACATATAACCCACAGTGACACTGGTGGCTCTCTACAGTTTCCCAATAGCCCGCACGCACTCCATTGGCTCTCTATGGCTTCCCTATTTCCCACACTCACTACAGTAGCTCACGACGGTTTTCCTATAGGCCACACTGACTCCAGTTGCTCTCTACGTTTTCCCTATAGCCCACACTGAATCCAGTGGCTCTCTATGGTTTCCCTATCGCCCACAGTGACTCCAGTGGCTCTCTACAGTTTCCATACAGTCCACACCGTCTCGATGGCTCTCAACGGTTTCTTTACAGCCCACACTGACTCCAGTGGCTCTCTACATTTTCCCTATATCCCACAATGACTCCAGTAGCTCCCTACAGTTTCCCTATTGTCCACACCGTCCCCAGTGGCACTCTACGGTTTCTGTGTTGCCCACACATACTCCAGTGGCTATCAACGTTTTCCCTATATCCCACACTGACTCCAGTAGCTCTCCACGTTTTCCCTATGACCCATCCTGACTCCAGTGGCTCGCTTCGGATTCACTAAAGTCCATACTGACACCAGAGGCTCTCTACAGTTTCCCTGTGGTGCACACTGACTCCAGTGGCTCACTACTGTTTCCCTATAGTCCACACCGTCCCCAGTGGCACTCTACGGTTTCTGTGTTACCCACACTGACTCCAGTGGCTCTCTACATTTTCCCTATATCCACACTGACTCCAGGGGCTCGCTACAGTGTTCCTATATCAAACGCAGACTCTAATGGCTCTCTATTGTTCCCTATAGTCCTCACTGTCTCAAGAGCCTCTCTACAGTTCCCTATAGCCCACATTGACACCAGTGGCTCTCTATGGCTTTCCTGTAGCCCACACCGATTCCAATGGCTCCTCTACAGCTTCCCTATCTCCAACAATGATTCCAGCGGCTCTCTACAGTTTTCCTAAAGACCACACTGACACCAATGACTCTCAATTCGGTTTCTCCATATCCCACAGTGACTCCAGCAGCTCTCTACGGTTTCCCTATAGCACACACTGAATCCAGCAGCTCTCTACGGTTTTCCTATTGTCCACACCGACCCCAGTGGCTCTCTACGGTTTCTGTATCGCCCACACTGACTCCAGTGGCTCTCCACGTTTTCCCTATGGCCCACCCTAACTCCAGAGGCTCACTACGGATTCCCTATAGTCCACACTGACACCAGTGGCTCTCGACGGTTTCCCTATAGCGCACACTGACTCCAGTGGCACTCTACGGTTTCCCAATGTCCACACCGACCCCAGTGGCTCTCTACCGTTTCCTTATTGTATACAATGACACCTGTGGCTCTCTAGACATTCCCTATAGTCCACACTGTCTCCAATTGCTCTCTTCGGTTTACATATAATCCACACTGACACTGGTGGCTCTCTACAGTTTCCCAATAGCCCGCACGCACTCCATTGGCTCTCTATGGCTTCCCTATTTCCCACACTCACTACAGTAGCTCACGACGGTTTTCCTATAGCCCACACTGACTCCAGTTGCTCTCTACGTTTTCCCTATAGCCCACACTGAATCCAGTGGCTCTCTATGGTTTCCCTATCGCCCACACTGACTCCAGTGGCTCTCTACAGTTTCCATACAGTCCACACCGTCTCGATGGCTCTCAACGGTTTCTTTACAGCCCACACTGACTCCAGTGGCTCTCTACATTTTCCCTATATCCCACAATGACTCCAGTAGCTCCCTACAGTTTCCCTATTGTCCACACCGTCCCCAGTGGCACTCTATGGCTTCTGCATTGCCCACACAGACTCCAGTGGCTATCGACGTTTTCCCTATATCCCACACTGACTCCAGGAGCTCTCCACGTTTTCCCTATGACCCATCCTGACTCCAGTGGCTCACTACGGATTCCCTTTAGTCCACACTGACACCGGTGGCTCTCTACGGTTTCCCTATAGCGCAAACTGGCTCCGGTGGCACTCTACGGTTTCCCAATTGTCCACACCGACCCCAGTGGCTCTCTACGGTTTCTGTATTGCCCACACTGACTCCATTGGCTCACGACGTTTTCCCTATAGCCCACACTGATGTCAGTGGCTCTCTATAGCTTTCCTATTTGCCACACTGATTCCAGTGGCTCTCTCCGGTTTTCCTTTGGACCACACTGATCCGAGTGGCTCTCTACGGTTTGCCTATAGTCCACACAGACTCCAGCTGCTCTCTACGGTTTCCCTAAAGCCTGCACTGACTCCTGCGGCTATCCACGTTTTCCCTATATCCGACACAGAATCCTTCGGCTCTCTAAATTTCCATATAGCCCACACTGACTCCATCGGATCTCTTCGTTATCCCTATATCCAACACTGACTCCATTGGCTCGCTGCAGATTCCCTATAGCCCACGCTGACTTCAGTGGCTCTGTCCGCTTTCCCTATAGCCCACACTCACTCCAGAGGCTCTCTACGGTTTCCCTATAAACCACACTTACTCTAGTGGCTCTCTATGACAACCCTATATCCCACAATGATTCCAGCGGCTCTCTACGGTTTTCCTATAGACAACACTCACCACAGTGGCTCTCTAAGGTTTCTCCATATCACACACTGACTCCAGCGGCTGTCTACGGTTTCCCTATAGTCCACACTGACTCCAGATGCTCTCTACGGATTCCCTAAAGCCTGCACTGACTACGGCGGCTCTCCACGTTTTTCCTATATCCCACACTGATTCCAGCGGCTCTCTACAGATTCCCTATAGGCCACACTGACTTCAGTAGCTCTGTACGTTTTCCCTATATCCCACACTCACTCCATTGGCTCTCTAGGGTTTCCCTATAAACCACACTTACTCCAGTGGCTCTCTATGGCATCCCTATATCCCACACTGATTCCAGCAGCTCTCTACAGTTTTCCTATAAACCACACTCACCCCAGTGGCTCTCTAAGGTTTCTCCATATCCCACCCTGACTCCATTGGCTCTCTACAGTTTCACTATATTCCACTCTGCCTCCAGTGCCTCTATGCGATTTCCCTACATCCAATACTGACTCCTGTAGCTCTGTAGAGTTTCCCTATAGCCCACACTGAATCCAGTAGCTCTCTATGTTTTCCCTATGGCCCACCCTGACTCCATTAGCAAGCTATGGTTCCCCTATAATCCACACTGACACCAGTGGCTCGCTATGGTTTCCCTATAATCCACACTGAGACAAGTGGCTCTCGCTGGTTTCGCTATAGACCAGATGGACTCCAGGGTTCTCTACGGTTTCCTTATATTCTACACTGACACCTGTGGCTCTCTACAGGTTCCCGATAGTCCACACTGTCTCCAATTGCTCTCTACGGTTTCCCTATAATTCACACTGACGCCAGTGGCTCTCTACGGTTTCCCTAAAGCCGTCACGCAATCCATTGACTCTCTATGGCTTCCCTATATCACACACTGATTCCGGCGGCTCTCTACAGTCTCACTATAAACCACACTCACCCCAGTGGCTCTCTAATGATTCTTCATATCACACACCGACTACAGCGGCTCTCTACGGTTTCCCTATAGTCCATACTGACTCCAGCTGCACTCTACGGATTCACTAAATCCTGCAATGAATACGGCAGCTCTCCACGTTTTCCCTATATCCCACAACTACTCCAGCTGCTCTCTACGGTTTCCCTATAGCCCACACTGGATCCAGTAGCTCTCTATGGGTTCCCTATGGCCCACCCTGACTCCAATGGCTCGCTATGGTTCCCCTATAATCCACACTTACACCAGTGGCTCGCTATGGTTTCCCTTTAATCCACACTGAGACCAGTGGCTCTCGCAGGTTACCCTATAGACCAGATTGACTCCAGTGGCTCTCAACGGTTTCCTTATAGTCCAGAACGACACCTGTGGCTCTCTACAGTTTCCCTATATTCCACACTGTCTCCAATTGCTCTCTACGGTTTCCCTATAATCGACACTGACACCAGTGGCTCTCTACCGTTTCGCTATAGCCCACACGCACTCCATTGGCTCTCTATGGCTTCTCTATATCCCACACTGATTCCAGCTGCTCTCTCCGGTTTTCCTATCGCCCACAAAGACCCCAGAGGCTCTCTATGGTTTCCCTATATCCCACACTGAGTCCAGCGGTTGTCTACGGTGTGCCTATAGTCCACACTTAGTCCAGCTGCTCTCTACGGTTTCCCTAAAGACTGCACTGACTCCAGCGGCAGTCCACATTTTCCCTATATCCGACACTGACTACTGTGGATAACTATGGCTTCCCTATATCTGACACTGATTGCAGCGGCTCTCTACTGTTTCCCTATAACCCGCACTGACCCCAGTAGATTTCTCCGGTTTCCCTATATCCCAAACTTACTCTAGTGGATCTCTAAGGTTTCCCTAAATCCCACACTGACTCCAATGGCTCTCTACAGTTTCCCGATATTCCAATCTGCCTCCAGTGCCTCTCTCCGATTTCCCTATATCCCACACTGCCTCCAGTGTCTCTCTACGGTTTCCCTATAGCCCACACTGCCTCCAGCGTCTCTCTACGGTTTCCCTACATCCAACACTGACTCCAGAGGCTCTTTATGGCTTCTCTAAAGCCCTCACTGACTCCAGTGACTCTCCACAGATTCCCTAAAGACCACACTGACTCCAGTGGCTCTGTACGTTTTCCCAATTTCCCACACTCACTCCAGTAGGTCACTACCTTTTTCCTATAGCCCACACTGACTCCAGTAGCTCTCTACGGTTTCCCTATAGCCAAACTGCCTCCAGTAGCTCTCCACATTTACCTTATAGCCCACACTGACTCTAGCGGCTCTCTACGGCTTCCCTAAAGCCCCCATTGACTCCAGCGGCTCTCTACGGTTTCCCTATAGACCACACTGACACCAGTGGCTCTCTACGCTTTCCCTATAGTCCAAACTAACACCAGTGGCTCTCTACGGTTTCCCTATAGTCCACACTGAATCTGTTGGCTCTCTACCGGTTCCCTATAGCCCACACTGACTCCAGTGGCTATCTACGACTTCCCTATATCCCAATCTGATTCCAGCGGCTCTGTAAGGTTTTCTTATAGCCCACACTGACCTTCGTGGCTCTCAACGGTTTTGCGATAGTCCACACGGACTCCAGCGGATCTGAAGTGTTTCCCTTTATCCCACACTGACTTCAGCGGCTCTCTACGGTTTCCCTATTGTCCACACCGACCCCAGTGGCTCTCTACGGTTTCTGTATTGCCCGCACTGATTCCAGTGGCTCTCGACATTTTCCCTATATCCCACACTGACTCCAGTAGTTCTCCACGTTTTCCCTTTGGACCTCCTGACTCCAGAGTATCACTACGGATTCCCTATAGTCCACACTCACACCAGTGGCTCTCTACGGTTTCCCTATATCGCAAACTGACTCCAGCGGCACTCTACGGTTTCACAATTGTCCACGCCGACCCCAGTGTCTCTCTACGGTTTCTGTATTGCCCTCACTGACTCCAGTAGCTCTCGACGTTTTCCCTATATGCCACACTGACATCAGTGGCTCTCTACAGTTTCCCTATAGCCCACACTGATTTCACTGGCCCTCTATAGCTTCCCTATTTCCTACACTGATTCCAGCGGTTCTCTACGGTTTTCCTATAGACCACACTGACCCCAGTGGCTCTCGACGGTTTCTCTATAGTCCACACGGACTCCAGCTGCTCTCTACGGTGTCCCTAAAGCCTGCACTGACCTCTGCGGCTTTCCACGTTTTCCCTATATCCGACACAGAATCCTTCGGCTCTCTAAATTTCCGTATAGCCCACACTGACTCCATCGGATCTCTTCGGTTTCCCTATATCCCACACTGACTCCATTGGCTCTCTAGAGATTCCCTATAGCCCACACTGACTTCAGTGGCTCTGTACGCTTTCCCTATATCCCACACTCACTCCAGTGGGTCTTTACGGTTTCCCTATAAACCACACTTACTCTAGTGGAATCTATGGCAACCCGATATCCCACACTCATTCAAGCGGCTCTCTACGGTTTTCCTATAGACCACACTCACCCCAGTGGCTCTCTAAGGTTTCTCCATATCACACACTGACTCCAGTGGCTCTCGACGGTTTCCCTATAGTCCACACTGACTCCAGATGCTCTCTACGGATTTCCTATGGCCCTCACTGACCCTAGTGGCTCTCAACGGTTTTGCGATAATCCATATGGTCTCCAGCGTATCTGAAGGGTTTCTCTTTATCCCACACTGACTTGAGCGGCTCTCTACGGTTTCCCTATAGCCCACACTGACTCCAAGTGCTCTCTAAGTTTCCCCTGTACCCCACAATGACTCCAATGGCTCTCTATGGTTTTCCTATTGTCCACACTGGCTCCATTAGCTCTCTATGGTTTCCCTACGGCCCACCCTGAAACCAGTGGCTCACTATGGTTTCCCTAAATTCCACAGTGACACCAGAGGCTCTCTACGGTTTCCCTATGGTGCACACTGACTCCAGTGGCTCCCTACAGTTTCCCTATAGTCCACACCGACTCGATGGCTCTCAACGGATTCTGTAGAGCCCACACTGACTCCAGTGGCTCTCGACGGTTTCCCTATAGTCCACACTGACTCCAGATGCTCTCTACGGATTTCCTATGGCCCTCACTGACCCTAGTGGCTCTCAACGGTTTTGCGATAATCCATATGGTCTCCAGCGTATCTGAAGGGTTTCTCTTTATCCCACACTGACTTGAGCGGCTCTCTACGGTTTCCCTATAGCCCACACTGACTCCAAGTGCTCTCTAAGTTTCCCCTGTACCCCACAATGACTCCAATGGCTCTCTATGGTTTTCCTATTGTCCACACTGGCTCCATTAGCTCTCTATGGTTTCCCTACGGCCCACCCTGAAACCAGTGGCTCACTATGGTTTCCCTAAATTCCACAGTGACACCAGAGGCTCTCTACGGTTTCCCTATGGTGCACACTGACTCCAGTGGCTCCCTACAGTTTCCCTATAGTCCACACCGACTCGATGGCTCTCAACGGATTCTGTAGAGCCCACACTGACTCCAGTGGCTCTCGACGGTTTCCCTATAGTCCACACTGACTCGAGATGCTCTCTACGGATTTCCTATGGCCCTCACTGACCCTAGTGGCTCTCAACGGTTTTGCGATAATCCATATGGTCTCCAGCGTATCTGAAGGGTTTCTCTATATCCCACACTGACTTGAGCGGCTCTCTACGGTTTCCCTATAGCCCACACTGACTCCAAGTGCTCTCTAAGTTTCCCCTGTCCCCACAATGACTACAATGGATCTCTATGGTTTTCCTATTGTCCACACTGGCTCCATTAGCTCTCTATGGTTTCCCTACGGCCCACCCTGAAACCAGTGGCTCACTATGGTTTCCCTAAATTCCACAGTGACAACAGAGGCTCTCTACGGTTTCCCTATGGTGCACACTGACTCCAGTGGCTCCCTACAGTTTCCCTATAGTCCACACCGACTCGATGGCTCTCAACGGATTCTGTAGAGCCCACACTGACTCCAGTGGCTCTCTACATTTTCCCTATATCCCACAATGACTCCTTGCAGCTCTCTACGGTTTCCCTATTGTCCACACCGTCCCCAGTGGAACTCTACGGTTTCTGAGTTGCCCACACATACTCCAGTGGCTATCGACGTTTTCCCTATATCCCACACTGACTCCAGTAGCTCTCCACGTTTTCCCTATGACCCATTCTGACTCCAGTGGCTCACTACGGATTCCCTAAAGTCCACACTGACACCAGAGGCTCTCTACGGTTTCCCTGTGGTGCACACTGACTCCAGTGGCTCACTACTGTTTCCCTATAGTCCACACCGTCCCCAGTGGCACTCTACGTTTTCTTTGCTGCTCACACTGACTCCAGTGGCTCTCTACATTTTCCCTATATCCACACTGACTCTAGTGGCTCGCTACAATGTTCCTATATCAAACACAGACTCTAATGGCTCTCTATTGTTCCCTATGGTCCTCACTGTCTCCAGAGCCTCTCTACAGTTTCCCTATAGCCCACATTGACACCAGTGGCTATCTATGGTTTCACTATAGACCACACCGATTCCAGTGGCTCCTCTACAGCTTCCCTATTTCCCACACTGATTCCAGCGGCTCTCTACAGTTTTCCTATAGACCACACTGACACCAGTGGCTCTCATTTCTGTTTCTCCATATCCCACAGTGACTCCAGCAGCTCTCTACGGTTTCCCTATAGCTCACACTGAATCCAGCAGCTCTCTACTGTTTCCCTATTGTCCACACGGACCCCAGTGGCACTCTACGGTTTCTGTATTGCCCACACTGTCTCCAACGGATCTCTTCGGTTTCCCTATATCCCACAATGACTCCATTGGCTCTATACAGATTCCCTATAGCCCACACTGACTTCAGTGTCTCTGTACGCTTTCCCTATATCCCACACTCACTCTAGCGGCTCTCTATGGTTTACCTATAATCCACACTTACTTTAGTGGCTCTCGATGGCAACCCAACATCCCACACTGATTCCAGCGGCTCTCTACGGTTTTCCTATAGACCACACTCACCCCAGTGGCTCTCTAAGGTTTCTCCATATCCCACACTGACTCCATTGGCTCTCTACAGTTTCATTATATTTCACTCTGCCTCCAGTGCCTCTATACGATTTCCCTACATCCAATACTGACTCCTGTGGCTCTGTAGAGTTTCCCTATAACCCACACTGAATCCAGTAGCTCTCTATGTTTTCCCTATGTCCCACCCTGACTCCATTGGCTAGCTATGGTTCGCCTATAATCCACACTGACACCAGTGGCTCGCTATGGTTTCCCTATAATCCACAGTGAGACCAGTGGCTCTCGCTGGTTTCGCAATAGACCAGATGGACTCCAGTGGCTCTCTACGGTTTCCTTATATTCTACATTGACACCTGTGGCTCTCTACAGGTTCCCGATAGTCCACACTGTCTCCAATTGCTCTCTACGGTTTCCCTATAATCCACACTGAAACCAGTGGCTCTCTACGGCTTCCCTTTAGCCCTCACGCACTCCATTGGCTCTCTATGGCTTCCCTATATCCCACACTGATTCCGGCGGCTCTCCACAGTTTCACTAGAGACCACACTCTACCCAGTGGCTCTCTAAGGTGTCTCCATATCACACACTGACTCCAGCGGCTCTCTTCGTTTTCCCTATAATCCACACTGACACCAGTGGCTCTCTACGGTTTCCCTATAGCCCTCATGCACTCCATTGGCTCTATTTGGCTTCCCTATATCACACACTGATTCCAGCGGCTCTCTACCTTATCACTAGAGACCACACTCACCCCAATGGCTCTCTAAGGTATCTCCATAACACACACTGACTCCAGCGGATCTCTACGGTTTCCCTATAGTCCATAATGACTCCAGCTGCTCTCTACGGATTCACTAAAGCCTGCACTGAATACGGCGGCACCTCCACGTTTTCCCTATATCCCACTCTGCCTCCAGTGCCTCTCTACGATTTCCCGACATCCCATACTGACTCCAGAGCTCTGTACAGTTTCACTATAGCCCACACTGGATCGAGTAGCTCTCTATTGATTCCCTATGGCCCACCCTGACTCCATTGTCTCGCTATGGTTCCCCTATAATCCACACTTACACCAGTGAATCGCTAGAGTTTCCCTATAATCCACACTGAGACCATTGGCTCTCGCCGGTTTCCCTAAAGACCAGACTGACTCCAGTGGCTCTCTACGGTTTACCTATAGTCTACAACGACACCTGTGGCTCTCTACAGTTTCCCTATAGTCCACACAGTCTCCAATTGCTCTCTACGGTTTCCCTAATATCCACACTGACACCAGTGGCTCTCTACGGTTTCGCTATAGCCCACACGCACTCCATTGGCTCTCTATGGTTTCCCTATATCCCACACTGAGTCCAGCGGTTCTCTACGGTTTCCCTATAGTCCACACTTAGTCCAGCTGCTCTCTACGGTTTCCCTAAAGCATGCACTGACTCCAGCGGGTGCCCACAGTTTCTCTATATCCCACACTGACTCCTGTGGCTAACTATGGCTTCCCTATATCCCACACTGATTCCAGCGGCTCTCTACTGTTTCCCAATAACCCGCACGTACTCCTTTGGTTCTCTCCAGTTTCGCTATATCCCACACTGACTCCAGTGTCTCTCTACGGTTTCCCTACATCCAACAATGACTCCAGAGGCTCTTTACGGTTTCCCTAAAGCCCTCACTGATTCCAGTGACTCTACACAGATTTCCTAAAGCCCACACTGACTCCAGTGGCTCTGTACAGTTTCCCTTAAGCCCACACTGACTCCATTGGCTCCCTACATTTTCCCTATAGCGCACATTGACTCCAGCGGCTCTCTACGGTTTCCCTACAGACCACACTGACACCAGTGATTCTCTACACTTTCCCTATAGTCCAAACTAACACCAGTGGCTCTCTATGGTTTCCCTATAGTCCACATTGAATCTATTGGCTCTCTACTGTTTCCCTATAGCCCACACAGACTCCAGTAGCTCTCTATGGTTTCCCTATTGTCCACACCGACCCCAGTGGCTGTCTATGGTTTCTGTGTTGCCCGCACTGACTCCAGTGGCTCTCGACATTTTCCCTATTTCCCACACTGACTCCAGTAGTTCTCCACGTTTTCCCTTTGGCCCTCCCTGACTACAGAGTATCACTACAGTTACCCTATAGTCCACACTGACACCAGTGGCTCTCTACGGTTTCCCTATAGCGCAACCTGACTCCAGTGGCTCTCTACGGTTTCCCAATTGTCCACACCGACCCCAGTGGCTCTCTATGGTTTCTGTATTGCCCACACTGACTCCAGTGGCTCTCGACGTTTTCCCTATATGCCACACTGACACCAGTGGCTCTCTACAGTTTCCCTATAGCCCACACTGATTTCAGTGGCCCTCTATAGCTTCCCTATTTCCTACACTGAATCCAACGGCTCTCTACGGTTTTCCTATAGACCACACTGACCCCAGTGGCTCTCGATGGTTTCCCTATAGACCACACAGACTCCATTGGCTCTCTACAAATTCCCTATAACCCACACTGACTTCATTGGCTCTGTACGCTTTCCCTATATCCCACACTCACTCCAGCGGCACTCAACGGTTTCCCTATAAACCACACTTACTCTTGTGGCTCTCTATGGCAACCCAAAATCCCACACTGATTCCAGCGGCTATCTACGGTTTTCCTATAGACCACACTCACCCCACTGGCTCTCTAAGGTTTCTCCATATCACACAATGACTCCAGCGGCTCTCTACGGTTTCACTGTAGTACACACTGACTCCAGATGCTCTCTACGGATTCCCTAAAGCCTGCACTGGCTACGGCGGCTCTCCACATTTTCCCTATATCCCACACTGATTCCAGAGGCTCTCTACAGATTCCATATAGGCCACTTTGATTTCAGTGGCTCTCTACATATTCCCTATAGGCCACACTGACACCAGTGGCTCTCTACAGTTTCCCTATAGCGCAACCTGACTCCAGTAGCACTCTACGGTTTCCCAATTGTCAACACCGACCCCAGTGGCTCTCTACGGTTTCTGTATTGCCCACACTGACTCCAGTGGCTCTCGACGTTTTCCCTATATGCCACACTGACACCAGTGGCTCTCTACAGTTTCCCTATAGCCCACACTGATTTCAGTGGCCCTCTATAGCTTCCCTATTTCCTACACTGAATCCAACGGCTCTCTACAGTTTTCCTATAGACCACACTGACCCCAGTGGCTCTCGACGGTTTCCCTAAAGCCTGCACTGACTCCAGCGGCTGTTCACATTTTCCCTATATCCCACACTGACTCCTGTGGCTAACTATGGCTTCCCTATATACCACACTGATTCCAACTGCTCTCTACTGTTTCCCTATAACCTGCACTGACTCCATTGGATCTCTCCAGTTTCTCTATATCCCACACTGACTCCAGTGGCTCTCCATAGTTTCCCTATAGCCCACACTGCCTCAAGTGTCTCTCTACGGTTTCCCTACATCCAAAACTGACTCCAGTGTCTCTTTACGGTTTCCCTAAAGCCCTCACTGACTCCAGTGACTCACCACAGATTCCCTAAAGCCCACACTGACTCCAGTGGCTCTGTACGTTTTCCCTATTTCCCACAATCACTCCAGTAGGACAACACAGTTATCCTATAGCCCACACTGACTCCAAAGCTCTCTACATTTTCCCTATAGCCCACACTGACTCCAGTGGCTCTCTACGGTTTCCCTATATCCCAAATTGACTCCAATAGCTCTCTACATTTTCCCTATAGCCCACACTGACTCCAGTGGCTCTCTACGGTTTCCCTATAGCCCACATTGACTCCAGTGGCTCTCTACGGTTTCCCTATAGACCACACTGACACCAGTGGCTCTCTACGCTTTCCCTATAGTCCAAACTAACACAAGTGGCTCTCTACGGTTTCCCTATAGTCCACACTGAATCTGTTGGCTCTCTACGGTTTCCCTATAGTCCTCACAGACTCCAGTGTGTTTCCCTGTAGCCCACACTGATTCCTATTGCTCCTCTATAGCTTCCCTATTTCCCACACTGATTCCAGCGGCACTCTACAGTTTTCCTATAGACCACATTGACACCAGTGGCTCACTATTAGGATTCTCCATATCACACAGTCACTCTAGCGGCTCTTAACGGTTTCCCTATTGTCCACACCGACCCCAGTGGCTCTCTACAGTTTCTGTATTGCCCGCACTGACTCCAGTGGCTCTCGACATTTTCCCTATATCCCACACTGACTCCAGTAGTTCTCCACGTATTCCCTTTGGCCCTCCCTGACTCCAGAGTATCACTCCGGATTCCCTATAGTCCACACTGACACCAGTGGCTCTCTAAGGTTTCCCTATAGCACAAACTGACCCCAGTAGCTCTCTACGGTTTCTGTATTGCCAAACTGACCCCAGTGGCTCTCGACGGTTTCCCTATAGTCCATACATTCTCCAGCTGCTCTCTACAGTTTCCCTAAAGCCTGAAGTGACTCCTCCGGCTCTCCACGTTATCCCTATATCCGACACAGAATCCTTCGGCTCTCTAAATTTCCGTGTAGCCCACACTGACTCCAAAGGATCTCTTCGGTTTCCCTATATCCCACACTGACTCCATTGGCTCTCTACAGATTCCCTATAGCCCACACTGACTTCAGTGGCTCTGTACGCTTTCCCTATATCCCATACTCTCCGGTTTCCCTATAATCCACACTTACTCTAGTGGCTCTCGATGGCAACCCTATATCTCACACTGATTCCAGTGGCTCTCAACGGTTTTCCTATAGACCACACTCACCCCAGTGGCTCTCTAAGGTTTCTCCATATCCCACACTGACTACATTGGCTCTCTACAGAAACACTATATTCCACTCTGCCTCCAGTGCCTCTATACGATTTCCCTACATCCAATACTGACTCCTGTGGCTCTGTAGAGTTTCCCTATAGCCCACACTGAATCCAGTAGCTCTCAATGGTTTCCCTATGTCCCACCCTGACTCCATTGGCTAGCTATGGTTCCCCTATAATCCACACTGACACCAGTGGCTCGCTATGGTTTCCTTGTAATCCACACTGAGACCAGTGGCTCTCGCTAGTTTCGCTATAGACCAGATGGACTCCAGTGGCTCTCTACGGTTTCCTTATATTCTACACTGACACCTGTGGCTCTCTACAGGTTCCCGATAGTCCACACTGTCTCCAATTGCTCTCTACGGTTTCCCTATATTCCACACAGACACCACTGGCTCTCTACGGTTTCCCTATAGCCCTCACGCACTCCATTGGCTCTCTATGGCTTCCCTATATCACACACTGATTCCAGCGGCTCTCTACAGTTTCACTATAGACCACAATCACCCCAGTGGCTCTCTAAGGTTTCTCCATATCACACACTGAATCCAGCGGCTCTCTACGGTTTCCCTATAGTCCACACTGACTCCAGATGCTCTCTACGGATTCACTAAAGACTGCACTGAAAACAGAGGCTCTCCACGTTTTCCCTATATCCCACTGCGCCTCCAGTGCCTCTCGACGACTTCCCTACATCCCATAGTGACTCCAGAGCTCTGTACAGTTTCACTATAGCCCACACTGGATCCAGTAGCTCTCTATGGTTTCGCTATGGCCCACCCTGACTCCATTGGCTCGCCATGGTTCCCCTATAATCCACACTTACACCAGTGGCTCGCTATGCTTTCCCTATAATCCACACTGAGACCAGTGGCTCTCGCCGGTTTCTCTATAGACCAGACTGACTCCAGTGGCTCTCTACGTTTTCCTTATAGTCTACAACGACACCTTTGTCTCTCTACAGTTTCCCTATCGTCCACACTGTCTCCAATTGCTCTCTACAGTTTCCCTATAATCCACACTGTCACCAGTGGCTCTCTACGGTTTCGCTATAGCCCACACGCACTCCATTGCCTCTCTATGGCTTCCCTAAGTCCCACACTGATTCCAGCGGCTCTCTCTGGCTTTCGTGTAGCCCATACTTACCCCAGTGGCTCACTATGGTTTCCCTATATCCCACACTAAGTCCAGCAGGTCTCTACGGTTTCCCTATAGTCCACACTATTTACAGCTGCTCTGTACGGTTTCCCTAAAGCCTGCACTGACTCCAGCCGCTGCCCACATTTTCCCTATATCCCACACTGACTCCTGTGGCTAACGATGGCTTCCCTATATCCCACACTGATTCCAGCGGCTCTCTACTGTTTCCCTATAACTCGCACTGCCTCCATTGGATCTCTCCAGTTTCCGTATATCCCACACTGACTCCAGTGGCTCTCCATAGTTTCCCTATAGCCCACACTGCCTCCAGTGTCTCTCTACGGTTTCCCTACATCCAACACTGACTCCAGTGGCTCCTAACGGTTTCCCTAAAGCCCTCACTGACTCCAGTGACTCTCCACAGATTCCCTAAAGCCCACACTGACTCCAGTGGCTCTGTACGTTTTCCCTATTTCCTACACTCACTCCAGTAGGACAACACGGTTTTCCTATAGCCCACACTGACTCCAGTAGCTCTCTACATTTTCCCTATAGCCCACACTGACTCCAGTGGCTCTCTACGTTTTCCTTATAGTCTACAACGACACCTTTGTCTCTCTACAGTTTCCCTATCGTCCACACTGTCTCCAATTGCTCTCTACGGTTTCCCTATAATCCACAAAGTCACCAGTGGCTCTCTACGGTTTCGCTATAGCCCACACGCACTCCATTGCCTCTCTATGGCTTCCCTATGTCCCACACTGATTCCGGCGGCTCTCTCTGGCTTTCGTGTAGCCCATACTGACCCCAGTGGCTCACTATGGTTTCCCTATATCCCACACTGAGTCCAGCAGTTCTCTACGGTTTCCCTATAGTCCACACTAAGTACAGCTGCTCTGTACGGTTTCCCTAAAGCCTGCACTGACTCCAGCGGCTGCCCACATTTTCCCTATATCCCACACTGCCTCCTGTGGCTAACGATGGCTTCCCTATATCCCACACTGATTCCAGCGGCTCTCTACTGTTTCCCTATAACTCGCACTGCCTCCATTGGATCTCTCCAGTTTCCCTATATCCCACACTGACTCCAGTGGCTCTCCATAGTTTCCCTATAGCCCACACTGCCTCCAGTGTCTCTCTACGGTTTCCCTACATCCAACACTGACTCCAGTGGCTCCTAACGGTTTCCCTAAAGACCTCACTGACTCCAGTGACTCTCCACAGATTCCCTAAAGCCCACACTGACTCCAGTGGCTCTGTACGTTTTCCCTATTTCCTACACTCACTCCAGTAGGACAACACGGTTTTCCTATAGCCCACACTGACTCCAGTAGCTCTCTACATTTCCCCTATAGCCCACACTGACTCCAGTGGCTCTCTATGGTTCCCTATAGCCCACATTGACTCCAGCGACTTTCTAAGGTTTCCCTGTAGACCACACTGACACCAGTGGCTCTCTGCGCTTTCCCTATAGTCCAAACTAACACCAGTGGCTCTCTACGGTTTCCATATAGTCCACACTGAATCTGTTGTCTCTCTACGGTTTCCCTACATCCAACACTGACTCCAGTGGCTCTTTACGGTTTCCCTAAAGCCCTCACTGAGTCCCGTGACTCTCCACAGATTCCCTAGAGCCCACACTGACTCCAGTGGCTCTGTACGTTTTCCCTATTTCCCACACTCACTCCAGTAGGACGGCACGGTTTCCCTATAGCCCACACTGACTCCAGTAGCTCTCTACATTTTCCCTATAGCCCACACTGACTCCAGTGGCTCTCTGTGGTTTCCCTATAGAAAACACTGACACCAGTGGCTCTCTATGCTTTCCCTTTAGTCCAAACTAACACCCGTGGCTCTCTACGGTATCCCTATAGTCCACATTGAATATCTTTTCTCTCTACGGTTTCCCTATAGCCCACACTGACTCCAGTGGCTATCAACGACTTCTTTATATCCCAATCTGATTCCAGCGGCTCTCTACAGTTTTCCTATAGCCCACACTGACCCTAGTGGCTCTCAACAGTTTCGCGATAGTGCACACGGCCTCCAGCGGATCTGAAGGTTTTCCCTTTATCCCACACTGACTTCCGCGGCTCTCTACGGTTTCCCTATAGCCCACACTAACTCCAGATGCTCTCTATGGTTTCTGTATTACCCACAGTGACTCCAGTGGCTCTCGACGTTTTCCCTATATGCCACACTGATACCAGTGGCTCTCTGCAGTTTCCCTATAGCCCACTGATTTCAGTGGCCATCTATAGCTTCCCTATTTCCTACACTGTTTCCAGCGGCTCTCTACGGTTTCCCTATAGACCACACTGACCCCAGTGGCTCTCGACGGTTTCCCTACAGTCCATACATTCTCCAGCTGCTCTCTACAGTTTCCCTAAAGCCTGCACTGACTCCTGCGGCTATCCACATTTTCCCTATATCCGACACCGAATCCTTCGGCTCTCTATTTTTCCGTATATCCCACAATGACTCCATTGGCTCTCTACAGGTTCCCTATAGCCCACACTGACTTCAGTGACTCTGTACACTTTCCCTATATCCCACACTCACTCCAGCGGCTCTCTACGGTTTCCCTATAAACCACACTTACTCTAGTGGATCTCTATGGCAACCCTATATCTCACACTGATTCCAGCGTCTCTCAACGGTTTTCCTATCGAGCACACTCACCCCATTGGCTCTCTAAGATTTCTCCATATCACACACTGATTCCAGCGTCTCTCTACGGTTTCCCTATAGTCCACACTGACTCCAGATGCTCTCTACGGTTTCCCTAAAGCCTGCACTGACTACGGCGGCTCTCCACGTTTTCCCTATATCCCACACTGATTCCAGCGGCTCTCTAAAGATTCCCTATAGGCCACACTGACTTCAGTGGCTCTGTACGTTTTCCCTATATCCCACACTCACTCCATTGGCTCTCTACGGTTTCCCTATAAACCACACTTACTCCATTCGTTCTCTACGGCATCCCTATATCCCACACTGATTCCAGCGGCTCTCTACGGTTTTCCTATAGACCACACTCACCCCAGTGGCTCTCTAAGGTTTCTCCATATCCCACACTGATTCCATTGGCTCTCTACAGACTCACTATATTCCACTCTGCCTCCAGTGCCTTTATACGATTTCCCTACATCCAATACTGACTCCTGTGGCTCTGTAGAGTTTCCCTATAGCCCACACTGAATCCAGTAGCTCTCTATGTTTTCCCTATGGCCCAGCCTGACTCCATTGGCTAGCTATGGTTCCCGTATGATCCACACTGACACCAGTGGCTCGCTATGGTTTCCCTATAATCCACACTGAGACCTGTGGCTCTCACTGGTTTCGCTATAGACCAGATGGACTCCAGTGGCTCTCTATGGTTTCCTTATATTCTACACTGACACCTGTGGCTCTCTACAGGTTCCCGATAGTCCACACTGTCTCCAATTGCTCTCTACGGTTTCCCTCTAATCCACACTGACACCAGTGGCTCTCTACGATTTCCCTATAGCCCTCACGCACTCCATTGGCTCTCTATGGCTTCCCTATATCACACACTGATTCCAGCGGCTATCTACAGTTTCACTATAGACCACACTCACCCCAGTGGCTCTCTAAGGTTTCTCCATATCACACACTGAATCCAGCGGCTCTCTACGGTTTCCCTATAGTCCACAATGACTCCAGATGCTCCCTACGGATTCACTAAAGCCTGCACTGAATATGGCGGCTCTCCACGTTTACCCTATATCCCACTCTGCCTCCAGTGCCTCTCTATGATTTCCCTACATCCCATAGTGACTCCAGAGCTCTGTACAGTTTCACTATAGCCCACACTGGATCCAGTAGCTCTCTATGGTTTCCCTATGGCCCACCCTGACTCCATTGGCTCGCTATGGTTACCCTATAATCCACACTTACACCAGTGGCTCGCTATGCTTTCCCTTTTATCCACACTGAGACCAGTGGCTCTCGCCGGTTTCCCTATAGAGCAGACTGACTCCAGTGGCTCTCTACGTTTTGCTTATAGTCTACAACGACACCTTTGGCTCTCTACAGTTTCCCTATAGTCCACACTGTCTCCAATTGCTCTCTACGGTTTCCCTATAATCCCCACGGACACCAGTGACTCTCTACGGTTTCGCTATAGCCCACACGCACTCCAGTTTTCCCTTTTTCCCACACTCACTCCAGTATGACAACACGGTTTTCCTATAGCCCACACTGACTCCAGTAGCTCTCTACATTTTCCCTAAAGCCCACACTTACTCCAGTGGCTCTCTACGGTTTCCCTATAGCCCACATTGTCTCCAGCGGCTCTCTACGCTTTCCCTGTAGACCACACTGACACCAGTGGCACTCTACGGGTTCCCTAAAGTCCACACTGACTCCAGAGGCTCACTAGAGTTTCCCAATTGTCCACACCGACCCCAGAGTCTCTCTACAGTTTACTTATAGTATACAATGACACCTATGGCTCTCTAAAGTTTCCCTATAGTCCACACTGTCTCCAATTGCTCTCTTCGGTTTCCCTATAATCCAGACGCACTCCAATTGCTCCCTATGGTTTCTCTATATCCCAATCTGATTCCAGCGGCTCTCTCGGGTTTTCCTATAGCCCACACTGACCCCAGTGGCTCTATATGGTTTCCGTGTATCCCACACTGAGTCCAGCGGTTCTGTACGTTTTCCCTATAGTCCACAATTAATCCAGCTGCTCTCTACGGTTTCCCTAAAGCCTGCACTGACTCCAGCGGCAGTCCACATTTTCCCTATATCCCACACTGAATCCTGTGGCTAACTACTGCTTCCCTATATCCCACACTGATTCCAGCGGCTCTCTACTGTTTCCCTATAGCCTGCACTGACTCCTTTGGATCTCTCCGGTTTCCCTAGATCCCACACTGCCTCCAGGGGCTCTGTACGGTTTCCCAAAGCCCTCACTGACTCCAGTGACTCTCTACAGACTCCCTAAAGACCACACTGACTCCAGTGATTCTGTACGTTTTCCCTTTTTCCCACACTCACTCCAGTAGCTCACTACGGTTTTCCTATAGCCCACACTGACTCCAGTATTCTCTATGGTTTCTTTACAGCCCACACTAACTCCAGTAGCTCTCTACGTTTTCCCTATAGCCCACACTGAATCCAGTGGCTCTCTATAGCTTTCCTATTTCCCACACTGATTCCAGCAGCTCTTTACGGTTTTCCTATAGACCACGCTGACTCCAGTAGCTCTCCACGTTTTCCCTATGGCCCATCCTGACTCCAGTGGCACTCTACGGTCTCCCAATTGTCCACACCGACCCCAGTGGCTCTCTACGGTGTCTGTATTGCCCACACTGACTCCAGCGGCTCTCGACGTTCTGCCTATATGCCACACATACACCAGTGGCTCTCTACAGTTTCCCTGTAGCCCAGACTGATTCCAGTGGCTCTCTATAGCTTCCCTATTTCCCACACTGACTCCACCGGCTCTCTTCATTTTCCCTGTAGCCCACACTGACTCCAGTGGATTTCTCCTGTTTCCCTATATCCCACACTGACTCCATTGGCTCTGTACAGTTTCCCTATACTCCACTCTGCCTGCACTGCCTCGCTACTTTTTCCCTACATCCCATACTGACTACAGTGGCTCAGTACAGTATCCGTATATCCCTTGATGACTCCAGTGGCTCTCTACAGATACCCTAAAGTCCACACTGACTCCAGTGGTTCTGTACGGTTTCCTTATAGTCCACACTGACACCGCAGGCTCTCTACGGTTACTCTATAGTACACTGACACCATTGGCTCTCTACAGTTTCTGTATAGTCCACACCGACTTCATCGGCTCTCCACTGTTTCCCTATATCCCACACTGACTCCAGTGGCTCTGTACGGTTTCCCTATATCCCACACTCACTCCAGTGGATCTCAACGATTTTCCTATAGTTCACACTGACTCCAGCGGTTCTCTACAGTTTCCCTGTAGTCCACACTGACTCCAATAGCTCTCTATGGTTTCCCTATGGACCACCCTGACTCCAGTGGCTCACTACGGTTTCTGTACAGCTCACACTGACTCCAGTGGCTCTCTACGTTTTCCCTATTTCCCACACTGTCTGCAGTGGCTCGCGACAGTGTCCCTATATCACACACAGACGCTTTGGCTCTCTACGGTTTCCCTATAGTCTTCACTGTCTCCAGAGCCTCTCTACGGTTTCCCTATAGTCCACACTGCCTGCAGTGTCTCTCTACGGTTTCCCTACAACACACACTCACTCCAGTTGCTCTGTACGGTTTCCCTAAAGCCCTCACTGACTCCAGTGACTCTCTACAGATTCCGTAAAGCCCATACTGACTCCAGTGGCTCTGTACGTTTTCCCTATTTCCCACAGTCACTCCAGTGGCTCACCACCGTTTTAATATAGCCCACACTGTCTCCAGAAGCTCTCCACGGTTTCCCTATAGCCCACATTGATCCCAGTGGCTCTCTACCGTTTCCCTATATCACACCCTGAGTCCAGCTGCTCTCTACGGATTCCCTAAAGCCTGCACTGACTCTAGTGTATCTCTCCGGTTTCCCTATATCCCACACTGACTCCATTGGCTCTCTACAGTTTTCCTATTTTGCACTCTGCCTCCAGTGCCTCTCTACGATTTCCCTACATCCCATACTGACTTGTGTGGTCTGTACAGTTTCCCTATAGCCCACAATGAATCCAGTGTCTCTTTACAGTTTCCCTATGGCCCATCCTGACTGCATTATCTCGCTATGGTTCCCCTACAATCCACACTGACATCAATGGGTCACTATGTTTTCCCTATAATCCATAATGAGACCATTGGCTCTCGCTGGTTTCCCTATAGACCAGACTGACACCAGTGGCTCTCTACAGTTTCCTTATAGTCTACTCTGACATCTGTGGCTCTCTACGGTTTCCCTATAGTCCACAATGTCTCCAATTGCTCTCTACGGTTTCCCTATAATCCACACTGACAACTGTGGCTCTCTACGGTTTCCCTATTGCCCACACGCACTCCAATGGCTCTCTACGGCTTCCCTATATCCCACATTGATTCCAGCGGCTCTCTTCGGTTTTCCTATAGACCTCACTGACCCCAGTGGCTCTCGATGGTTTCCCTATATCCCACACTGAGTACAGCTGTTCTCTACGGTTTCCCTATAGTCCACACTTAGTCCAGCTGCACTCTACGTTTTCTCTAAAGCCTGCCCTGACTCCAGCGGCTGTCCACATTTTCCCTATATCCCACACTGAATCCTGTGGCAAACTATGGCTTCCTTATAACCCACACTGAATCCAGCGGCTCTCTACTATTTCCCAATAGCCCACATTGACTCCAGTGGATCTCTCCGGTTTCCCTATATCCCACACTGACTCCAGTGGCTCTCCACAGTTTCCCTATAGTCCAGACGGCTTCCAGTGTATCTCTACGGTTTCCCTACATCCCATACTGACTACAGTGGCTCTGTACAGTTTCTGTATAGCCTTTGATGACTCCAGTGGCACTCTACAGATTCCCTAAAGTGCACACTGACTCCAGTGGTTCTGTACGGTTTCCTTATAGTACAAATTGACAGCTCAGGGTCTCTACAGTTCCCTAGAATCCACAACGAACCAAGTGGCTCTCTACGATTTCTGTACAGCCCACACTGGCTCCAGTGGCTCTCTACGTTTTCCCGATATCCCACACAGACACCAGTGGCTCTCTACAGTTTCCCTATAGCCCACACTGATTCCAGTGGCTCTCTATAGCTTCCCTATTTCCCACACAGATTCCTGCAGCTCTTTAGGGTTTTCCTATAGACCACACTGACCCCAGTGGCTCTCTTCGGTTTCCCTATAGTCCACACAGATTCCAGCTGCTCTCTACGGTTTCCGTATAGCGTGCACTGACTTCTTCGGCTATCCACGTTTTCCCGCTATCCGACACAGACTCCAGAGGCTCCCTAAATTTCCGTATAGCCAACACTGACTCCAGTGGATCTATCTGGTTTTCCTATATCCCACTCTGCCTCCAGTGCCTCTCTACGATTTCCCTACATCCCATAGTGACTCCAGAGCTCTGTACAGTTTCACTGTAGCCCACACTGGATCCAGTAGCTCTCTATGGTTTCCCTAAGGCTCACCCTGACTCCATTGGCTCGCTATGGTTCCCCTATAATCCACACTTACACCAGTGGCTCGCTATGCTTTCCCTATAATCCACCCTGAGACCAGTAGCTCTCGCCGGTTTCCCTATGGACCAGACTGACTCCAGTGGCTATCTACGGTTTCCTTATAGTCTACAACGACACCTTTGGCTCTCTACAGTTTCCCTATAATCCACACGGACACCAGTGGCTCTCTACGGTTTCGCTATAGCCCACACGCACTCCATTGGCTCTCTATGGCTTCCCTATATCCCACACTGATTCCAGCGGCTCTCTCTGGCTTTCCTTACAGTCCACACTAAGTCCAGTTGCTCTCTACGGTTTCTCTAAAGCCTGCACTGACTCCAGCGGCTGCCCACATTTTCCCTATATCCCACACTGACTCCTGTGGCTAACTTGGCTTCCCTATATCCCACACTGATTCCTGCGGCTCTCTACTGTTTCCCTATAACTCGCAATGACTCTAATGGATCTCTCCAGTTTCCCTATATCCCACACTGACTCCAGTGGCTCTCTACAGTTTCCCTATAGCCCACACTGCCTCCAGTGTCTCTCTGCGGTCTCCCTACATTCAACACTGACTCCAGTGGCTCTTTACGGGATCCCTAAAGCCCTCACTGACTCCAGTGACTCTCCACAGATTCCCTAAAGCCCACACTGACTCCAGTGTCTCTGTACGTTTTCCCTTTTTGCCACACTCACTCCAGTAGGACAACACGGTTTTCCTATAGCCCACACTGACTCCAGTAGCTCTCTACATTTTCCCTAAAGCCCACACTGACTCCAGTGGTTCTCTACGGTTTCCCTATAGCCCACATTGTCTCCAGCGGCTCTCTACGCTTTCCCTGTGGACCACACTGACTCCAGAGGCTCACTAGAGTTTACCCAATTATCCACACCGACCCCAGAGGCTCTCTACAGTTTAAGTATAGTATACAATGACACCTATGGCTCTCTAAAGTTTCCCTATAGTCCACACTGTCTCCAATTGCTCTCTTTGGTTTCCCTATAATCCAGACGCACTCCATTGGCTCCCTATGGTTTCTCTATATCCCAATCTGATTCCAGCGGTTCTCTCGGGTTTTCCTATAGCCCACACTGACCCCAGTGGCTCTATATGGTTTCCTTGTATCCAACGCAGAGTCCAGCGGTTCTGTACGTATTCCCTATAGTCCACCATTAATCCAGCTGCTCTCTACGGTTTCCCTAAAGCCTGCACTGACTCCAGCGGCAGTCCACATTTTCCCTATATCCCACACTGAATCCTAAGGCTAACTATGGCTTCCCTATATCCCACACTGATTCCAGCGGCTCTCTACTGTTTCCCTTTAGCCTGCACTGACTCATTTGGATCTCTCCGGTTTCCCTAGATCCCACAATGGCTCCAGTGGCTCTGTACAGTTTCCCAAAGCCCTCACTGACTCCAGTGACTCTCTACAGACTCCCTAAAGACCACACTGACTCCAGTGATTCTGTACGTTTTCCCTATTTCCCACACTCATTCCAGTAGCTCACTACGGTTTTCCTATAGCCCACACTGACTCCAGTATTCTCTACGGTTTCTTTATAGCCCACACTAACTCCAGTAGCTCTCTACATTTTCCCTATAGCCCATACTGAATCCAGTGGCTCTCTATAGCTTTCCTATTTCCCACACTGATTCCAACAGCTCCTTACGGTTTTCCTATAGACCACGCTGATTCCAGTAGCTCTCCACGTTTTCCCTATGGCCCATCCTGACTC
The DNA here is from genome assembly GCF_017639515.1 of Carcharodon carcharias. Taxonomy (NCBI): domain Eukaryota; kingdom Metazoa; phylum Chordata; class Chondrichthyes; order Lamniformes; family Lamnidae; genus Carcharodon; species Carcharodon carcharias. Next base: position 41,351,781 of record NC_054483.1, on the reverse strand, counting down.
CAGTTGCTCACTACGGATTCCCTACAGTCCACACTGACTCCAGTGGCACTCTACGGTCTCCCAATTGTCCACACCGACCCCAGTGGCTCTCTACGGTTTCTGTATTGCCCACACTGACTCCAGTGGCTCTCGACGTTCTCCCTATATGACACACATACACCAGTGGCTCTCTACAGTTTCCCTGTAGCCCAGACTGATTCCAGTGGCTCTCTATAGCTTCCCTATTTCCCACACTGTCTCCACCGGCTCTGTACATTTTCCCTGTAGCCCACACTGACTCCAGTGGATTTCTCCTGTTTCCCTATATCCCACACTGACTCCATTGGCTCTGTACAGTTTCCCTATACTCCACTCTGCCTGCAATGCCTCGCTACTTTTTCCCTACATCCCATACTGACTACAGTGGCTCAGTACAGTATCCGTATATCCCTTGATGACTCCAATGGCTCTCTACAGATACCCTAAAGTCCACACTGACTCCAGTGGCTCTGTACGGTTTCCTAATAGTCCACACTGACACCTCAGGCTCTCTACGGTTAACCTATAGTTTACACTGACACCATTGGCTCTCTACAGTTTCCGTATAGTCCACACCGACTTCATCGGCTCTCTACGGTTTCGCTATATCCCACACTGACTCCAGTGGCTCTGTACGGTTTCCCTATATCCCACACTCACTCCAGTGGATCTCAACGATTTTTCTATAGTTCACACTGACTCCAGCGGTTCTCTACAGTTTCCCTGTAGTCCACACTGACTCCAATAGCGCTCTATGGTTTCCCTATGGACCACCCTGACTCCAGTGGCTCACTACGGTTTCTGTACAGCTCACACTGACTCCAGTGGCTCTCTACGTTTTCCCTATTTCCCACACTGTCTCCAGTGGCTCGCGACAGTGTCCCTATATCACACACAGACTCTTTGGCTCTCTACGGTTTCCCTATAGTCCACACTGCCTGCAGTGTCTCTCTACGGTTTCCCTACATCACACACTGACTCCAGTTGCTCTGTACGGTTTCCCTAAAGCCCTCACTGACTCCAGTGACTCTCTACAGATTCCCTAAAGCCCATACTGAATCCAGTGGCTCTGTAAGTTTTCCCTATTTCCCACAGTCACTCCAGTAGCTCAACACCGTTTTAATATAAAACACACTGTCTCCAGTAGCTCTCCACGGTTTCCCTATAGCCCACATTGATCCCAGTGGCTCTCTACCGTTTCCCTATATCACACCCTGAGTCCGGCTGCTCTCTACGGATTCCCTAAAGCCTGCACTGACTCTAGTGGATCTCTCCGGTTTCCCTATATCCCACACTGACTCGTTTGGTCTCTACAGTTTTCCTATTTTGCACTCTGCCTCCAGTGCCCCTCTACGATTTCCCTACATCCCATACTGACTCGTGTGGTCTGTACAGTTTCCCTATAGCCCACAATGAATCCAGTGGCTCTTTACAGTTTTCCTATGGCGCATCCTGACTGCATTATCTCGCTATGGTTCCCCTATAATCCACACTGACACCAATGGCTCGCTATGTTTTCCCTATAATCCATAATGAGACCATTGGCTCTCGCCGGTTTCCCTATCGTCCAGACTGACTCGAGTGGCTCTCTACAGTTTCCTTATAGTCTACACTGACATCTGTGGCTCTCTATGGTTTCCCTATAGTCCACACTGTCTCCAATTGCTCTCTACGGTTTCCCTATAATCCACAATGACAACTGTGGCTCTCTCCGGTTTCCCTATTGCCCACACGCACTCCAATGGCTCTCTACGGCTTCCCTATATCCCACATTGATTCCAGCGGCTCTCTTCGGTTTTCCTATAGACCTCACTGACCCCAGTGGCTCTCGATGGTTTCCCTATATCCCACACTGAGTCCAGCGTTTCTCTACGGTTTCCCTATAGTCCACACTTAGTCCAGCTGCTCTCTACGGTTTCTCTAAAGCCTTCACTGACTCCAGCGGCTGTCCACATTTTCCCTATATCCCACAAAGAATCCTGTGGCAAACTATGGCTTCCTTATATCCCAAACTGATTCCAGCGGCTCTCTACTGTTTCCCAATAGCCCACATTGACTCCAGTGGCTCTCTCCGGTTTCCCTATAGTCCACACTGACTCCAGTGGCTCTCCACAGTTTCCCTATAGTCCACACGGCCTCTAGTGTATCTCTACGCTTTCCCTACATCCCATACTGACTGCAGTGGCTCTGTACAGTTTCCGTATAGCCTTTGATGACTCCAGTGGCACTCTACAGATTCCCTAAAGTGCACACTGACTCCAGTGGTTCTGTACGGTTTCCTTATAGTCCAAACTGACACCTCAGGGTCTCTACAGTTCCCTAGAATCCACAATGAACCCAGTAGCTCTCTACGGTTTCTGTACAGCCCACACTGGCTCCAGTGGCTCTCTACGTTTTCCCGATATCCCACACAGACACCAGTGGCTCTCTACAGTTTCCCTATAGCCCACACTGATTCCAGTGGCTCTCTATAGCTTCCCTATTTCCCACACAGATTCCTGCAGCTCTTTAGGGTTTTCCTATAGACCACACTGACCCCACTGGCTCTCTACGGTTTCCCTATAGTCCACACAGATTCCAGCTGCTCTCTAGGGTTTCCCGATAGCATGCACGGACTCCTTCGGCTATCTACGTTTTCCCGATATCCGACACAGACTCCAGAGGCTGCCTAAATTTCCGTATAGCCAACACTGACTCCAGTGGATCTATCCGGTTTTCCTATATCCCACGCTGTCTCCATTGGCTCTCTACAGATTCCCTATAGCCCACACTGACTTCAGTGGCTCTGTACGGGTTTCCTATATCCCACACTCTCTCCATCAGCTCTCTACGGTTTCCCTAGAAACCACACTTACTCCAGTGACTCTCTATGGCATCCCTATATCCCACACAGATTCCAGCGTCTCTCTACGGTTTTCCTATATCCCACACTCTCTCCATCAGCTCTTTACGGTTTCCCTATAAAGCACACTTACTCCAGTGGCTCTCTATAGCTTCCCTATTTCCCACACTTATTCCAGTGGCTCTCTCCGGTTTTCCTGCAGACCGCACTGATCCCAGTGGCTCTCTACCGTTTCCCTATATCACACCCTGAGTCCAGCTGTTCTCTACGGATTCCCTAAAGCCTGCACTGACTCTAGTGGATCTCTCCTGTTTCCCTATATCCCACACTGACTCCATTGGCTCTGTACAGTTTCCCTATTTTGCACTCTGCCTCCAGTGCCTCTCTACGATGTCCCTACATCCCATTCTGACTCGTGTGGTCTGTACAGTTTCCCTATAGCCCACAATGAATCCAGTACCTCTCTACAGTTTCCCTATGGCCAATCCTGACTGCATTATCTCGCTATGGTTTCCCTATAATGCACACTGACACCAATGGCTCGCTATGTTTTCCCTATAATCCATAATAAGACCATTGGCTCTCGCCGGTTTCCCTGGAGACCAGACTGACTCCAGTGGCTTTCTACGGTTTCCTTATAATCCACACTGACACCTGTGGCTCTCTACGGTTTCCCTATAGCCCACATGCACTCCAATGGCTCTCTATGGCTTCCCTATATCCCACATTGATTCCAGCGGCTCTCTTCGGTTTTCCTATAGACCACACTGACCCCAGTGGCTCTCGATGGTTTCCCTATATCCCACACTGAGTCCAGCGGTTCTCTATGGTTTCCCTATAGTCCACACTTAGTCCAGCTGCTCTCTACGGTTTCCCTAAAGCCTGCACTGACTACAGCGGCTGTCCACATTTTCCCTATATCCCACACTGAATCCTGTGACTAACTAAGGCTTCCCTATATCCCACACTGATTCCAGCGGCTCTCTACTGTTTCCATATAACACGCACTGACTCCAGTGGATCTCTATGGTTTCCCTACGGCCCACCCTGACCCCAGTGGCTCTCGATGGTTTCCCTATATCCCACACTGAGTCCAGCGGTTCTCTATGGTTTCCCTATAGTCCACACTTAGTCCAGCTGCTCTCTACGGTTTCCCTAAAGCCTGCACTGACTACAGCGGCTGTCCACATTTTCCCTATATCCCACACTGAATCCTGTGACTAACTAAGGCTTCCCTATATCCCACACTGATTCCAGCGGCTCTCTACTGTTTCCATATAACCCGCACTGACTCCAGTGGATCTCTATGGTTTCCCTACGGCCCACCCTGACTCCAGTGGCTCACTACGGTTTCCCTAAAGTCCACACTGACACCAGAGGATCTCTACGGTTTCCCTGTGGTGCACACTGAAACCAGTGGCTCACTACTGTTTCCCTATAGTCCACACCGACCGCAGTGGCTCTCTACAGTTTCTGTACAGCCCAAACTGACTCCAGTGGCTCTAAACATTTTCCCTATATCCACACTGACTCCATTGGCTCGCTGCAGTGTTCCTATATCACACACAGACTCTAATGGCTCTCTATGGTTCCCTATAGTCCTCACTGTCTCCAGAACCTCTCTACAGTTTCCCTATAGTCCACATTGACACCAGTGGCTCTCTACGGTTTCCCTGTAGCCCAAACAGATTCCAATGGCTCCTCTATAGTTTCCCTATTTCCCACACTGATTCCAGCGGTTCTCTACAGTTTTCCTATAAACCACACTGACACCAGTGGCTCTCTATTCGGTTTCTCCATATCACACAGTGACTCCAGCGGTTCTCTACGGTTTCCCTATAGTCCACACTGACTCCAGCAGCTCTCTACGGTTTCCCTATTGTCCACACCGACCCCAGTGGCTCTCGACATTTTCCCTATATCACACACTGTGTCCAGTAGCTCTCCACGTTTTCCCCATGGCCCACCCTGACTCCAGAGGCTCACTACGGATTCCCTAAAGTGCACACTGACACCAGTGGCACTCTACGGTTTCCCAATGTGCACACCGACCCCAGTGGCTCTCTACGGTTTCCTTATTGTATACAATGACACCTGTGGCTCTCTAGACATTCCCTATAGTCCACACTGTCTCCAATTGCTCTCTACGGTTTCCCTATAATCCACACTGACACTGGTGGCTCTCTACGGTTTCCCTATAGCCCGCAAGCACTTCATTGGCTCTCTTTGGCTTCCCTATTTCCCACACTCACTCCAGTAGCTCACTACGGTTTTCCTATAACCCACACTGACTCCAGTTGCTCTCTACGTTTTCCCTATAGCCCACACTGAATCCAGTGGCTCTCTACGGTTTCCCTATAGTCCTCACTAACACCAGCGGCTCTCTACGGTTTCCCTATCGTGCACACTGACTCCAGTGGCTCTCTACAGTTTCCCTATAGTCCACACCGACTCGATGGCTCTCAACGGATTCTGTACAGCCCACACTGACTCCAGTGGCACTCTACATTTTCCCTGTATCCCACAATGACTCCAGTAGCTCTCTACGGTTTCCCTATTGTCCACACCGTCCCCAGTGGCACTCGACGGTTTCTGTGTTGCCCACACAGACTCCAGTGGATATCGACGTTTTCCCTATATCCCACACTGACTCCAGTAGCTCTCCACGTTTTCCCTATGACCCATCCTGACTCCAGTGGCTAAAGTCCATACTGGCACCAGAGGTTCTCTACGGTTTCCCTGTGGTGCACACTGACTCCAGTGGCTCACTACTGTTTCCCTATAGTCCACACCGTCCCCAGTGGCAATCTACGGTTTCTGTGTTGCCCACACTGACTCCAGTGGCTCTCTACATTTTCCCTATATCCACACTGACTCCAGTGGCTCGCCACAGTGTTCCTATATCACACGCAGACTCTAATGGCTCTCTATTGTTCCCTATAGTCCTCACTGTCTCCAGAGCATCTATACAGTTTCCCTATAGTCCACTTTGACACCAGTGGCTCTCTACGGTTTCCCTGTAGCCCACACCGATTCCAATGGCTCCTCTATAGCTTCCCTATTTCCCACACTGATTCCAGCGGCTCTCTACAGTTTTCCTATAGACCGCACTGACACCAGTGGCTCTCAATTCGGTTTCTCCATATCCCACAGTGACGCCAGCAGCTCTCTACGGTGTCCCTATAGCTCACACTGACTCCAGCAGCTCTCTACGGTTTCCCTATTGTCCACACCGACCCCAGTGGCTCTCTACGGTTTCTGTATTGCCCACACTGACTCCAGTGGCTCTCGACATTTTCCCTATATCCCACACTGACTCCATTAGCTATCCACGTTTTCCCTATTGCCCACCCTGACTCCAGAGGCTCACTACGGATTCCCTATAGTGCACACTGACTCCAGTGGCACTCTACGGTTTCCCAATGTCCACACCGACCCCAGTGGCTCTCTACGGTTTCCTTATTGTATACAATGACACCTGTGGCTCTCTAGACATTCCCTATAGTCCACACTGTCTCCCATTGCTCTCTTCGGTTTCCCTATAATCCACACTGACACAGGTGGCTCTCTACGGTTTCCCTATAGCCTGCCCGCACTCCATTGGCTCTCTATGGCTTCCCTATTTCCCACAACAACTCCAGTAGCGCACTACTGTTTTCCTATAGCCCACAATGACTCCAGTTGCTCTCTACGTTTTCCCTATAGCCCACACTGAATCCAGTGGCTCTCTACGGTTTCCCTATAGTCCTCACTAACACCAGCGGATCTCTACGGTTTCCCTATACTGCACACAGAATCCAGTGGCTCTCTCCGGATTCCCTGTAGCCCACACTGACTCCAGTGTCTATCTACGACTTCCCTATATCCCAGTCTGATTCCAGCAGCTCTCTACGGTTTTCCTATAGCCCTCACTGACCCTCGTGGCTCTCAACGTTTTTGCGAAAATCCACACGGACTCCAGCGTATCTGAAGGGTTTCCCTTTCTCCCACAGTTACTTCAGCGGCTCTCTACGGTTTCCCTATGGTGCACACTGACTCCAGTGGCTCTCTACAGTTTCCCTATAGTCCACACCGACTCGATGGCTCTCAACGGATTCTGTGCAGCCCACACTGACTCCAGTGGCTCTCTACATTTTCCCTATATCCCACAATGATTCCAGTAGCTCTCTACGGTTTCCACACCCTCCCCAGTGGCACTCTACGGTTTCTGTGCTGCCCACACAGACTCCAGTGGCTCTCGACGTTTTCTCTATATCCCACACTGACTCCAGTAGCTCTCCAGGTTTTCTCTATGACCCATCCTGACTCCAGAGGCTCACTACGGATTCCCTATAGTCCACAGTGACACCAGTGGCTCTCTACAGTTTCCCTATAGCGCAAACTGGCTCCATTGGCACTCTACGATTTCCCAATTGTCCACACCAACCCCAGTGGCTCTCTACGGTTTCTGTATTGCCCACACTGACTCCAGTGGCTCTCGACGTTTTCCCTAGAGACCACACTGATGTCAGTGGCTCTCTATAGCTTCCCTATTTCCCACACTGATTCCAGTGGCTCTCTACGGTTTTCCTATATACCACACTGATCCGAGTGGCTCTCTACGGTTTCCCTATAGTCCACACAGACTCCAGCTGCTCTCTACAGTTTCCCTAAAGCCTGCACTGACTCCTGCGGCTATCCACGTTTTCCCTATATCCGACACAGTCTCCATCGCTCTCTAAATTTCCGTATAGCCTGACTCCATCGGATCTCTTCAGTTTCCCTATATCCAACACTGACTCCATTGGCTCTCTGCAGATTCCCTATAGCCCACAATGACTTCAGTGGCTCTGTATGCTTTCTCTATTTCCCAAACTCACTTCAGAGGCTCTCTACAGTTTCCCTATAAACCACACTTACTCTACTGGCTCTCTATGACAACCCTATATCCCACACTGATTCCAGCGGCTCTCTACGGTTTTCCTATAGACAACACTCACCCCAGTGGCTCTCTAAGGATTCTCCATATCACACACTGACTCCAGCAACTCTCTACGGTTTCCCTATAGTCCACACTCACTCCATTGGCTCTCTACGGTTTCCCTATAAACCACACTTACTATGGCATCCCTATATTCCACACTGATTCCAGCGGCTCTCTACAGTTTTCCTATAGACCACACTCACCCCAGTGGCTCTCTAAGGTTTCTCCATATCCTACCCTGACTCCATTGGCTCTCTACAGTTTCACTATATTCCACTCTGCCTCCAGTGCCTCTATACGATTTCCCTACATCCAATACTGACTCCTGTGGCTCTGTGGAGTTCCCCTATAACCCACACTGAATACAGTAGCTCTCTATGGATTCCCTATAGCCCACCCTGACTCCATTGGCTAGCTATGCTTCCCCTATAATCCACACTGACACCAGTGGCTCGCTATGGTTTCACTATAATCCACACTGAGACCAGTGCCTCTCGTTGGTTTCGCTATAGACCAGATGGACTCCAGGGCTCTCTACGGTTTCCTTATATTCTACACTGACACCTGTGGCTCTCTACAGGTTCCCGATAGTCCACACTGTCTCCAATTGCTCTCTACGGTTTCCCAATAATTCACACTGACACCAGTGGCTCTCTACGGTTTCCCTATAAACGTCACGCACTCCATTCACTCTCTATGGCTTCCCTATATCACACACTGATTCCAGCAGCTCTCAACAGTCTCACTATAAACCACACTCACCCCAGTGGCTCTCTAATGTTTCTCCATATAACACACTGACTCCAGCGGCTCTCTACGGTTTCCCTATAGTCCATACTGACTGCAGCTGCACTCTACGGATTCACGAAAGCCTGCACTGAATACGGCAGCTCTCCACGTTTTCCCTATATCCCACACTGACTCCAGCAGCTCTCTACGGTTTCCCTATAACCCACACTGGATCCAGGAGCTCTCTATGGTTTCCCTATTGCCCACCCTGACTCCATTGGCTCGCTATGGTTCCCCTATAATCCACACTTACATCAGTGGCTCGCTATGATTTCCCTTTAATCCACACTGAGACCAGTGGCTCTCGCAGGTTTCCCTATGGACCAGATTGACTCCAGTGGCTCTCTACAGTTTCCCTATAGCCCACACTGCCTCCAGTGTCTCTTCACGGTTTCTCTACATCCAACACTGACTCCACTGGCTCTTTATGGCTTCCCTAAAGCCCTCACTGACTCCAGTGACTCTCCACAGATTCCATAAAGACCACACTGAATCCAGTGGCTCTGTAGGTTTTCCCTATGTCCCACACTCACTCCAGTAGGTCACTACCTTTTTCCTATAGCCCACACTGACTCCAGCAGCTCTCTACGGTTTCCCTATAGTCCACACTGACTCCAGTAGCTCTCTACATTTTCCTTATAGCCCACACTGACTCCAGCGGCTCTCTACGTTTTCCCTAAAGCCCACATTGACTCCAGCGGATCTCTACGGTTTCCCTATAGACCACACTGACACCAGTGGCTCTCTACGCTTTCCCTATAGTCCAAACTAACACCAGTGGCTCTCTACGGTTTCCCTATAGTCCACACTGAATCTGTTGGCTCTCTACGGTTTCCCTATAGCCCACACTGACTCCAGTGGCTATCTATGACTTCACTATATCCCAATCTGATTCCAGCGGCTCAGTACGGTTTTCCTATAGCCCACAGTGACCCTAGTGGCTCTCAACGGTTTTGCGATAGCTCACACGGACTCCAGCGGATCTGAAGGGTTTCCCTTTATCCCACACTGACTTCAGCGGCTCTCTACGGTTTCCCTATAGCCCACACTGACTCCAGCGGCACTCTAGGGTTTCACCATAGCCGGCACTGATTCAGTGGCTCTCTCTAGTTTCCTATTAGCCTACACTGACTCCAACTGCTCTCTAAGGTTCCCCTATAGACTACACTGACTCCAGTGGCTCTCTATGTTTTTCCTATACTCCACACTGGCTCCAGTAGCTCTGTATGGACTCCCTACTGCCCACCTTGTCTCCAGTGGCTCACTACTGTTTCCCTAAAGTCCCCACTGACACCAGAGGCTCCCTACGGTTTCCCTATGGTGCACACTGACTCCAGTGGCTCACTACTGTTTCCCTATAGTCCACACCAACCGCAGTGGCTCTCTGCGGTTTCTTTACAGCCCACACTGACTCCAGTGGCTCTCTACTTTTTGCCTATATCCCACACTGACTCCAGTGGCTCGCTACGGTGTCCCTATATCACACACAGACTCTAATGGCTCTCTATGGTTTCCCAATAGTCCTCACGGTCTCCAGAGGCTCTCTACGGTTTCCCTATAGTCCACTTTGACACCAGTGGCTCTTTACGGTTTCCCTGTAGCCCACAACGATTCGAAAGGCTACTCTATAGCTTCCCTATTTCCCACACTGATTCCAGCGGCACTCTACAGTTTTCCGATAGACCACACTGACACCTTTGGCTCAAAATTCGGTTTCTCCATATCACACAGTGACTCCAGAGGCTCTCTACGGTTTCCCTATTGTCCACACGACCCCAGTGGCTGTCTACGGATTCTGTATTGCCCGCACTGACTCCAGTGGCTTTCGACATTTTCCCTATATCCCACACTGACTCCAGTAGTTCTCCACGTTTTCCCTTTGGCCCTCCCTGACTCCAGAGTATCACTACGGACTCCCTATAGTCCACACTGACACCAGTGGCTCTCTACCGTTTCCCTATAGCGCAAACTGACTCCAGCGGCACTCTACGGTTTCACAATTGTCCACACCGACCCCAGTGGCTCTCTTCGGTTTCTGTATTGCCCACACTGACTCCAGTGGCTCTTGACATTTTCTCTATATGCCACACTGACACTAGTGGCTCTCTACAGTTTCCCTATAGCCCACACTGATTTCCCTGGCCCTCTATAGCTTCCCTATTTTCTACACTGATTCCAGCAGCTCTCTACGGTTTTCCTATAGACCACACTGACCCCAGTGGCTATCGACGGTTTCCATTTAGTCCACACAGACTCCAGCTGCTCTCTACGGTGTCCCGACAGCCTGCACTGACTCCTGCGGATATCCATGTTTTCCCTATATCCGGCACAGAATCCTTCGGCTCTCTAAATTTCCCTATAGCCCACACTGACTCCAATGGATCTCTTCGGTTTCCCTATATCCCACACTGACTCCATTGGCTCTCTAGAGATTCCCTATAGCCCACACTCACTCCAGTGGCTCTTTACGGTTTCCCTATAAACCACACTTACTCTAGTGGAATCTATGGTTCCCTATATCCCACACTGATTCCAGCGGCTGTCTACGGATTTCCTATAGACCACACTCACCCCAGTGGCTCTCTAAGGTTTCTCCATAACCCACACTGAACCCAGTGGCTCTCTACAGTTTCACTATGTTCCACTCTGCCTCCAGTGCCTCTATGTGATTTCCCTACATCCAATACTGACTCCTGTGGCTCTGTAGAGTTTTCCTATAGCCCACACTGAATCCAGTAGCTCTCTATGGTTTCCCTATGGCCCACCCTCACTCCATTAGCTAGCTATGGTTCCCCTATAATCCACACTGACACCAGTGGCTCGCTATGTTTTCCCTATAATCCACACTGAGACCAGTGGCTCTCGCTGGTTTCGCTATAGACCAGATGGACTCCAGAAGCTCTCTACGGTTTCCTTATATTCTACACTGACACCTGTGGCTCTCTACAGGTTCCCGATAGTCCACACTGTCTCCAATTGCTCTCTACGGTTTCCCTATAATCCACACTGACACCAGTGGCTCTCTACGGTTTCCCTATAGCCCTCATGCACTCCATTGGCTCTCTTTGGCTTCCTTATATCACACTCTGATTCCAGCGTCTCTCTACAGTTTCACTACACACCACACTCACCCCAGCGGCTCTCTAAGGATTCTCCATATCACACACTGACTCCAGTGGCTCTCTACGGTTTCCCTATAGTCCATACTGACTCCAGCTGCTATCTACGGATTCACTAAAGGCTGCACTGAATACGGCGGCTCTCCACGTTTTCCCTATATCCCACTCTGCCTCCAGTGCCACTCTACGATTTCCCTACATCCCATAGTGACTCCAGAGCTCTGTACAATTTCACTATAGCCCACACTGGATCCAGTAGCTCTCTATGGTTTCCCTATGGCCCACCCTGACTCCGTTAGCTCTCTATGGTTCCCCTATGATCCAGACTTACACCAGTGGCTCGCTATGGTTTCCCTATAATCCACACTGAGACCAGTGGCTCTCGCCGGTTTCCCTGTAGACCAGACTGACTCCACTGGCTCTCTACGGTTTCCTTATAGACTACAACGACACCTGTGGCTCTCTACAGTTTCCCTATAGTCCACACTGTCCCCAATTGCTCTCTACATTTTCCCTATAGCCCACACTGATTCCAGCGGCTCTCTACGGTTTCCCTAAAGCCCACATTGACTCCAGCGGATCTCTATGGTTTCCCTATAGACCACACTGACACCAGTGGCTCTCTACGCTTTCCCTATAGTCCAAACTAACACCTTTGGCTCTCTACGGTTTCCCTATAGTCCACACTGAATCTGTTTGCACTCTACGGTTTCCCTCTAGCCCACACTGATTCCAGTGGCTATCTAATACTTCCCTATATCCCAATCTGATTCCAGCGGCTCTCTACGGTTTCCCTATAGCCCACACTGACTCCAGTGGCTATCTACGACTTCCCTATATCCCAATCTGATTCCAGCGGCTCTTTATGCTTTTCCTATAGCCCACACTGACCCTAGTGGCTCTCAACGGTTTTGCGATAGTCCACACGGACTCCAGAGGATCTGAAGGCTATCCCTTTATCCCACACTGACTTCAGCGGCTCTCTACGGTTTCCCTATAGCCCACACTGACTCCAGCGGCACTCTAGGGTTTCACCATAGCCGGCACTGATTCAGTGGCTCTCTATAGTTTCCCTATAGCCTACACTGACTCCAACTGCTCTCTAACGTTCCCCTATAGCCCACACTGACTCCAGTGGCTCTCTATGTTTTTCCTATACACCACACTGGCTCCAGTAGCTCTGTATGGACTCCCTACTGCCAACATTGTCTCCAGTGGCTCAAAACTGTTTCCCTAAAGTCCCCACTGACACCAGAGGCTCCCAACGGTTTCCCTATGGTGCACACTGACTCCAGTGGCTCACTACTGTTTCCCTATAGTCCACACAAACCGCAGTGGCTCTCTGCGGTTTCTGTGCAGCCCACACTGACTCCAGAGGCTCTCTACTTTTTCCCTATATACCACACTGACACCAGTGGCTCGCTACGGTGTCCCTATATCACACACAGACTCTAATGGCTCTCTATGGTTTCCCTATAGTCCTCACGCTCTCCAGAGGCTCTCTACGGTTTCCCTATAGTCCACGTTGACGCCAGTGGCTCTTTACGGTTTCGCTGTAGCCCACAACGATTCCAAAGTCTCCTCTATAGCTTCCCTATTTCCCACACTGATTCCAGCGGCACTCTACAGTTTTCCGATAGACCACACTGACACTTTTGGCTCACTATTCGGTTTCTCCATATCACACAGTGACTCCAGCGTCTCTCTACGGTTTCCCTAAAGACTGCACTGACTCCAGCGGCTGTCCACAGTTTCTCTATATCCCACACTGACTCCTGTGGTTAACTATGGCTTCCCTATATCCCACACTGCCTCCATTGGCTCTCTACAGTTTCCCTATAGCCCACACTGCCTCCAGTGTCTCTCTACGGTTTCTCTTTATCCCACACTGACTCCTGTGGTTAACTATGGCTTCCCTATATCCCACACTGATTCCAGCGGCTCTCTACTGTTTCCCTATAGCCCGCACTATCTCCATGGGTTCTCTCCAGTTTCCCTATATCCCACACTGACTCCAGTGGCTCTCTACAGTTTCCCTATAGCCCACACTGCCTCCAGTGTCTCTCTACGGTTTCCCTACATCCAGCACTGACTCCAGTGGCTCTTTACGGTTTCCCTAAAGCCCTCACTGATTCCAGTGATTCTACACAGATTCCCTAAAGCCCACACTGACTCTAGTGGCTCTGTACATTTTCCCTTTTTCCCACACTCACTGCAGTAGGTCACTACGGTTTTCCTATAGCCCACACTGACTTCAGTAGCTCTCTACTTTTTCCCTATAGCCCACACTGACTCCAGCGGCTCTCTACATTTTCCCTATAGCCCACATTGACTCCAGCGGCTCTCTACGGTTTTCCTAAAGACCACACTGACACCAGTGGCTCTCTACGCTTTCCCTATAGTCAAAACTAATACCAGTGGCTCTCTATGGTTTCCCCATAGTGCACACTGCAGCTATTGGCTCTCTACTGTTTCCCTATAGCCCACACTGACTCCATTAGCTCTCTACGGTTTCCCTATTGTCCACACCGACCCCAGTGGCTCTCTACGGTTTCTGTATTGCCCGCACTGACTCCAGTGGCTCTCGACATTTTCCCTATATCCCACACTGAATCCAGTAGTTCTCCACGTTTTCCCTTTGGCCCTCCCTGACTCCAGAGTATCACTACGGTTTCCCAATTGTCCACACCGACCCCAGTGGCTCTCTACCATTTCTGTATTGCCCAAACTGACTCCAGTGGCTCTCGACGTTTTCCCTATATGCCACACTGACAGCTGTGGCTCTCTACAGTTTCCCTATAGCCCACACTGATTTCAGTGGCCCTCTATAGCCTCCCTATTTCCTACACTGTATCCAAAGTCTCTCTACGGTTTTCCTGTAGACCACACTGACCCCAGTGGCTCTCGAAGGTTTCCCTATAGACCACACAGACTCCATTGGCTCTCTACAGATTCCCTATAGCCCACACTGAATTCATTGGCTCTTACGCTTTCCCTATATCCCACACTCACTCCAGCAGCTCTCAACTGTTTCCCTATAAACCACACTTACTCTTGTGGCTCCCTATGGCAACCCAATATCCCCACTGATTCCAGCGGCTCTCTATGGTTTTCCTATAGACCACACTCACCACACTGCCTCTTTAAGGTTTCTCCATATGACACACTGACTCCAGCGGCTCTCTACGGTTTCCCTGTAGTCCACACTGACTCCAGATGCTCTCTACGGATTCCCTAAAGCCTGCACTGGCTACGGCGGCTCTCCACGTTTTCCCTATATCCCACACTGATTCCAGAGGCTCTCTACAGATTCCCTATAGGCCACACTGACTTCAGTGGCTCTCTACAGTTTCCCTATAGCCCACGCTGATTTCAGTGGCCCTCTATAGCTTCTCTATTTCCTACTCTGATTCCAGCGGCTCTCTACGGTTTTCCTATAGACCACGCTGACCCCACAGGCTCTCTACAGTTTCGCTATAGCCCACATGCACTCCATTGGCTCTATATGGCTTCCCTATATCCCACACTGATTCCAGCGGCTCTCTCTGGCTTTCCTATAGCCCACACTGACCCCAGTGGCTGTCTATGGTTTCCCTATATCCCACACTGAGTCCAGCGGTTCTCTACGGTTTCCCTATAGTCCACACTTAGTCCAGCTGCTCTCTATGCTTTCCCTAAAGCCTGCACTGACTCCAGCGGCTGTCCACATTTTCCCTATATCCCACACTGACTCCTGTGGCTAACTATGGCTTCCCTATATCCCACACTGATTCCAGCAGCTCTCTACTGTTTCCCTATAACCCGCAATGACTCCATTGGATCTCCCCAGTTTCCCTATATCCCACACTGACTCCAGTGGCTCTCCATTGTTTCCCTATAGTCCACACTGCCTCCAGTGTCTCTCTATGGTTTCCCTACATCCAAAACTGACTCCAGTGGCTCCTTACGGTTTCCCGAGATACCACACTCACTCCTTTGGCTCTCTACGGTTTCCCTGTAAACCACATTTACTCCAGTGGCTCTCTATGGCATCCCTATATCCTACACTGATTCCAGCGGCTCTCTACAGTTTTCCACTAGAGCACACTCACCCCAGTGTCTCTCTAAGGTTTCTCCATATCCCACACTGACTCCATTGGCTCTCTACAGTTTCACTATATTCCACTCAGCCTCCAGGGCCTCTATACGATTTCCCTACATCCAATACTGACTCCTGTGGCTCTGTAGAGTTTCCCTACAGCCCACACTGAATCCAGTAGCTCTCTATGGTTTCCCTATGGCCCACCCTGACTCCATTGGCTAGCTATGGTTCCCCTATAACCCACACTGACACCAATGGCTCGCTATGGTTTCCCTATAATCCACACTGAGACCAGTGGCCCTCGCTGGTTTCGCTATAGACCAGATGGACTCCAGTGGCTCTCTACGGTTCCCTTATAGTCTACACTGACATCTGTGGCTCTCTACAGGTTCCCGATAGTCCACACTGTCTCCAATTGCTCTCTACGGTTACCCTATAATCCACACTGACACCAGTGGCTCTCTACGGTTTCCCTATAGCCCTCACGCACTCCATTGGCTCTCTATGGCTTCCCTATATCACACATTGATTCCAGCTTCTCTCTACAGTTTCACTATAGACCACACTCACCCCAGTGGCTCTCTAAGGTTTCTCCATATCACACACTGACTCCAGCGGCTCTGTACGGTTTCCCTAAAATCCATACTGTCTCCAGCTGCAATCTACGGATTCACTAAAGGCTGCACTGAATACGGCGGCTCTCCACGAATTCCCTATATCCCACACTGACTCCAGCTGCTCTCTACGGTTTCCCTATAGCCCACACAGTCTCTATTGGATCTCTCCGGTTTCCCTAAATCCCACTCTGCCTCCAGTGCCCCTCTATGATTTCCTTACATCGCATAGTGATTCCAGTGGCTCTGTACAGTTTCCCTATAGCCCACACTGGATCCAGTAGCTCTCTATGGTTTCCCTAAAGCCTGCACTGCCTCCAGTGACTCTCCATAGATTCCCTAAAGCCCACAATGACTCCACTGACTCTGTACGTTTTCCCAATTTTCCACATTCACTCCAGTAGGTCACTACGGTTTTCCTATAGCCCACACTGGCTCCAATAGCTCTCTACACTTTCCCAAATCCCACTCTGACTGCAGCGGCTCTTAACGCTTTCCCTATAGCCTACACTGACTCCAGCGGCTCCATACGGTTTCCCTAAAGACCACACTGACACCAGTGACTCTCTACGGTTTCCCTAGAGTCCACACTAACACCAGTGGCTCTCTACGGATTCCCTATAGTCCACACCGATTCGATTGGCTCTCTACAGTTTCCCTATAGCCCACACTGATTCCAGTGGCTATCTACGACTTTGCTATATCCCAATCTGATTCCAGCAGCTCTCTACAGTTTTCCTATAGCCCATACTGACCCTAGTGGCTCTCAACGGTTTTGCGATAGTCCACACGGACTCCAGCGGATCTGAAGGGTTTCCCTTTATCCCACACTGACTTCAGCGGCTCTCTACGGTTTCCCTATAGCCCACACTGACTCCAGCGGCACTCTAGGGTTTCACCATAGCCGGCACTGATTCAGTGGCTCTCTATAGTTTCCTTATAGGCTACACTGACTCCAACTGCTCTCTAAGGTTCCCTATAGCCCACACTGACTCCAGTGGCTCTCTATAATTTTCCTATACTCTACCTTGGCTCTAGTAGCTCTCTATGGTTTCCCTACGGCCCACCCTGATCCAGTGGCTAACTACAGTTTCCCTAAAGTCCCCACTGACACCAGAGGCTCTCTGCGGTTTCCCTGTGGTGCACACTGACTCCAGCGGCTCACTACTGTTTCCCTATAGTCCACACCAACCGCAGTGGATCTCTACGGTTTCTGTACAGTCCACACTGACTCCAGTGGCTCTCTGCTTTTTCCCTATATCCCACACTGATTCCAGCAGCTCTGTCCGGTTTTCCTATAGCCCAGACTGACCCCAGTGGTTCTATATGGTTTCCCTATATCCCACACTGAGTCCAGCGGATCTCTACGGTTTCCCTATAGTCCACAATTAGTCCAGCTGCTCTCTATGGTTTTCCTAAAGCCTGCACTGACTCCAGCAGCAGTCCACATTTTCCCTATATCCCACACTGAATCCTGTTGGCGAACTATGGCTTCCCTATATCCCACACTGATTCTAGCGGCTCTCTACTGTTTCCCTATAGCCTGCACTGACTCCATTGGATCTCTCCAGTTTCCCTGGGTCCCACGCCGACTCCAGCGGCTCTGTACGGTTTCCCAAAAGCCCTCAGTGACTCCAGTGACTCTCTACAGATTCCCTAAAGACCACGCTGACTCCAGTGGCTCTGTACATTTTACCTATTTCGCACACTCACTCCAGTAGCTCTCTACATTTTCCCTATAGCCCACACTGAATCCAGTGGCTCCCTAATTTTTCGCTATAGCTCACACTGACTCCAGCGGCTCTCTACGGTTTCCCTATTTACCACACTGACACCAGTGGCTCTCTACACTTTCCCTATAGTCCTTACTAACACCAGCGGCTCTCTACGGTTTCCCTATACTCCACACTGACTCCAGTGGTTCTCTACGGTTTTCCTATAGCCCACACTGACTCCAGTGGCTATCTAAGAATTCCCTATATCCCAATCTGATTCCAGCGACTCTCTACGGTTTTCCTATAGCCCTCACTGACCCTAGTGGTTCTCAACAGTTTTGCGATAGTCCACACGGACTCCAGCGGATCTTAAGGCTTTCCCTTTATCCCACTCTGACTTCAGCGGCTCTCTAGGGTTTACCTATAGACCACACTGACTCCAGAGGTACTCTCGGGTTTCCCCATAGCCGACACTGATTCAGTGGCTCTCTATAGTTTCCCTATAGCCTACAGACTCCAACTGCTCTCTAAGGCTCCCCTATAGCTCAAACTGACTCCATTGGCTCTCTGTGGTTTTCCTATAGTCCACTTTGGCTCCATCAGCTCGCTATGGTTTCCCTACGGCCCACCCTGAATCCAGTGGCGCACTACAGTTTCCCTAAAGTCCACACTAGCACTAGAGGCTCTCTACGGTTTCTCTATGCTGCACACTGACTCCAGTGGCTCTCTACTGTTTCCCTATAGTCCACACCGACCCCAGTGGCTCTCCACCGTTTCTGTACAGCCCACACTGAATCCAGAGGCTCTCTGCGTTTTCCCTATATCCCACACTCACTCCAGTGGCTCGATACGGTGTGCCTATATCATACACAGACTCTAATGGCTCTCTATGGTTTCCCTATAATCCTCACAGTCTCCAGAGCCTCTCTACGGTTTCCCTACAGTCCACATTGACACCAGTGGCTCTCTACGGTTTCCCTGTAGCCCACACTGATTCCAATGGCTCCACTATAGCTTCCCCATTTCCCACACTGATTCCAGCGGCACTCTACAGTTTTCCTATAGACGGTTTCTGTATTGCCCACACTAACTCCAGTCGCTCTTGACGTTTTCCCTATATCCCACACTGACTCCAGTAGTTCTCCACGTTTTCCCTATGGCCCATCCTGACTCCAGTGGCTCACTACGGATTCCCTATAGTCCACACTGACACCAGTGGCTCTCTACGGTTTCCCTATGGCGCACACTGACTCCAGTGGCACTCTACGGTTTCAAATTTGTCCACACCGACCCCAGTGGCTCTCTGCGGTTTCTGTATTGCCCACACTGACTCCAGTGGCTATCTACCACTTCACTATATCCCAGTCTGTTTCCAGCTGCTCTCTACGGTTTTCCTATAGCCCACACTGACCCTAGTGGCTCTCAACGGTTTTGCGATAGTCCAAACGGACTCCAGCGGATCTGAAGGGTTTCCCTTTATCCCACAATGACTTCAGCGGCTCTCTACATTTTCCCTATAGCCCACACTGACTCCAGCATCTTTCTAGGGTTTCCCCAGAGCCGACACTGCTTCAGTGGCTCTCTATAGTTTCCCTGTAGCCGACACTGGCTCCAACGGCTCTCTAAGGTTCCCCTATAGCCCACACTGACTCCAATGGCTCTCTACAGCTTCGCTCTAACCCACACTGATTCCAGCAGCTCTATACTGTTTTCCTATTTGCCACACTGTCTCCAGAGGCTCACTATGGTTGCCCAATAGCCGACACTGACTTCAGTGGCTCACTACGTTTTCCCTATAGCCTACACAGACTCCAGCTGCTCTCTATGTTTCCCCTGTATCCCACACTGATTCCAATGGCTCGCTACGGTTTCTCTATATCACACATTGTCTCCATTTTTCTCTCTACGGTTTCCCTATATTCCACACTGACACCAGTGGCTCTCTACGGTTTTCCCTATAGCCCACACTGATTCCAGTGGCTCTCTATAGCTTCCCTATGTCCTTCACTGATTCCAGCGGCTCTCTACGGTTTTCCTATAGATGACACTGACTCCAGCTGTTCTGTATTCGGTTTCTCCATATCACACATTGACTCCAGCTGCTCTCTACGTTTTCCCTAAAGCTTGCACTGACTAAGGCGGATCTCCAAGTTTTCCCTATATCCCACACTGACTCCATCGGCTCTCTGCGGTTTCACTATAGCGCACACTGACTCCAGTGGATTTCTCCTGTTTCCCTCTATCCCACATTGACTCAAATGGTTCTCTACAGATTCCCTATAGTCCACACTGCCTACATTCCATACTGACTCCAGTGGCTCTGTACAGTTTCCGTACAGCCCTTGATGACTCCAGTGGCTCTCTACAGATTCCCTAAATTCCACACTGACGCCAGTGGCTCTGTACTATTTCCATATATTCCACAGTGACACCTCAGGCTCTCTACGGTTTCCCTATAGTCCACACTGACACCATTGGCTCTCGACGGTTTCTGTATAGTCCACACTGAATTCAACGGCTCTCTACGGTTTCCCTATATCCCACACTGACTCCAGTGGCTCTGTATGGTTTCCCTATATCCCACACTCACTCCAGTGGCTCTCAACGATTTTCCTTTAGTTCACACTGAATCCAGTATCTCTCTATGGATTCCCTATGGCCCACCCTGACTCCAGTGACACGCTATGGTTTTCCTATAGTCCTCACTGACTCCAGCAGCTCTCTATGGTTTCCCTATGGCCCAACCTGACTCCAGTGGCTCACTACGGTTTCCCTAAAGTCCACACTGAAGCCAGAAGCTCTCTATGGTTTCCCTATGGTGCACACCGACCCCATTGGTTCTCTATGTTTTGCCAATATCCCACTCTGACTCCAGTGGCTTGCTACGGTGTCCCTATATCACACAGAGACTCTAATGGCTCTCTACGGTTTCCCTATAGTCCTCACTGTCTCCAGAGCCTCTCTACGGTTTCCCTATAGTCCACACTGACACCAGTGTTTCGCTACGGTTTCCCTGTAGCCCACACTGATTCCAGTGGCTCCTCTATTGCTTCCCTATTTCCCACATTGATTCCAGCGGCACTCTACAGTTTTCCTATAGACCACACTTACCCCAATGGCTCTCTGTTCGGTTTCTCCATATCACACAGAGAATCCAGTGGCTCTCTACCCTTTCCCGAAAGCCCACAGTGACTCCAGTAGCTCTCTACGGATTCCCTATTGTCCACACCGACCCCAGTGGCTCTCTACGGTTTCTGTATTGGCAAAACTGTTTCCGGTCGCTCTCGACGTTTTCCCTATATCCCACACTGACTCCAGTAGCTCATCACCTTTTCCCTAAGGCCCACCCTGACTCCAGTGGCTTACTACGGATTCCCTGTAGACCACACTGACACCAGTGGCTTGCTACGGTTTCCCTATATCACTCACTGACGCTAGTGGCTCTCTACGGTTTCCCTATAGTCCACACTGACACCAGTGGCACTCTACAGTTTCCCTATAGCTAACACTGATTCCGGTGGCTCTCTATAGCTTCCCTATTTCCCACACTGATTCCACGGCTGTCTAAGGTTTACCTATAGAACAGACTGACCCCAGTTGCTCACTGCGGTTTCCCTATAGTCCACAGACACTCCAGCTGCTCTCTGCGATTTTCCTAAAGCCTGCACTGACTCCTGCAGCTCTCTAAATTCCCGTATAGCCCACACTGACTGCAGTGGATTCTCATGTTTCCCTATAACCCACACTGACTCCATTGGCTCTCTACAGATTCCCTATAGCACACACTGAATTCAGTAGCTCTGTATGCTTTCCCTATATCCCACACTGATTCCAGCAGCTCTCTACGGTTTTCCTATAGACCACACTGACTCCAATGGCTCTCTACAGTTTCCCTATATTCCACTCTGCCTCCAGTGCCTCTCTACGATTTCCCTATATCCCATACTGACTCCAGTGGCTCTGTAAAGTTTCCCTATAGCGCACACTGAATCCAGTAGCTCTCTATGGTTTCTCTATGGCCCATCCTGACACCATTGGCTCGCTATGGATTCCCTATAATCCACACTGAAACCAGTTGCTCTCACCGATTTCCCTATAGACCATACTGACTCCAGTGGCTCTCTACGGTTTCCTTATAGTGCACAGTGACACCTGTGGCTCTCTATGGTTTCCCTATAGTCCACTCTGACTCCAGTGGCTCTGTACGTTTTCCTTATAGTCCACACTGACAACTCAGGCTCTCTACGGTTTCCCTATAGTCCACACTGACACCATTGGCTCGCTATGGTTTCTGTATAGTTCACATTGACTTCAACGGCTCTCTACGGTTTCCCTTTATCCCACACTGACTCCACTGGCTCTGTATGGTTTCCGTATATCCCACATTCACTGCAGTGGCTCTCAACGATTTTCCTATAGTTCACACTGATTCCAGCGGTTCTCTACAGTTTCCCGAGAGCCCACAATGAAGCCAGTATTTCTCTACGATTTCCCTATGGCCCACCCTGACTCCAGTGACTCGCTATGGTTTTCCTATGGTCCACACTGACACCAGCAGCTCTCTATGGTTTCCCTATGGCCCTCCCTGACTGCAAAGGCTCACTACGGTTTCCCTAAAGTCCACATTGACACAAGAGGCTCTCTACGGTTTCCCTATGTTGCACACTGACTCCAGAGCCTCTCTACTGTTTCCCTATAGTCCACACCGACCCCAGTGGCTCTCTACGGTTTCTGTACAGCTCACACTGACTCCAGTGGCTCTCTACGTTTTCCCTATTTCCCACACTGACTCCAGTGGCTCACAACGGTGTCCCTATATCACACACAGACTCTAATGGCTCTCTACTGTTTCCCTATTGTCCTCACTGTCTCCAGAGCCTCTCTATGGTTTCCCTATAGTCCACACTTCCTGCAGTTTCTCTCTACGGTTTCTGTACAGCTCACACTGTCTCCAGTGGCTCTCTACATTTTCCCTACATCCCACACTGACTCCAGTGGCTCGCTACGGAGTCTCTATATCACACAAAGACTATAATGGCTCTCTATGGTTTCCCTATAGTCTTCACTGGCTCCAGAGCCTCTCTACGGTTTCCCAATAGTCCATATTGACACCAGTGGCTCTCTACGGTTTCCCTGTAGACCACACTGATTCCAGTGGCTCCTCTATAGCTTCCACTGATTCCAGCGGCACTCTGCAGTGTTCCTATAGACCACACAGAACCCAATGGCTCTCTATTCGGTTTCTCCTTATCACAGAGTGACTCCAGTGGCTCTCTACGGTTTCCCTATAGTCCACACTGAATCCAGTAGCACTCTACGGTTTCCCTAGTGTCCACACCGACCCCAGTCGCTCTCTACGGTTGCTGTATTACCCACACTGACTCCAGTGGCTCTCGACGATTTCCCTATATCCCACACTGACTCCAGTAGCTCTCCACGTTTCCCCTATGGCCCACCCTGACTCCAGTGGCTCACTACGGATTCCCTATAGTCCACACTGACACCAATGGCTCTCTACTTTTTCTGTATTGCCCACACTGACTCCAGTGGCTCTCGACGTTTTCCATATATCCCACACTGACTCCAGGGCTCGCTACGGTTTCCCTGTTTCACACACTGACTCTAGTGTCTCTCTGCGGTTTCCCTATAGTCCACACTGTCTCCAGCGGCTCTCTCCGGTTTCCCTATAGTCCACACTGACACCAGTGGCTCTCTGCATTTTCCCTATAGCCCACACTGATTGCAGTGGCTCTCTATAGCTTCCCTATTTCCCACACTGATTCCAGCGGCTCTCTACGGATTTCCAATAGACCACACTAACCCCAGTGGCTCTCTACGGTTTCCCTAAAGCCTCCACTAACTCCTGCGGCTATCAATGTTTTCCCTATATCCGACACAGACTCAAGCAACTCTCTGCAATTTCACTATAGCCCACACTGACTCCAGTGGATCTTTCCGGTTTCCCTATATCCCACACTTGCTCCATTGGCTCTCTACAGATTCCCTGTACCCACACTGACTTCAGTGGCTCTGTACGCCTTCCCTATATCCCACACTCACTCCAGCAGCTGTCTACGATTTCCCTATAGCCCACACTAGCTCTAGTGGCTATCTATGCCATCCCTATATCCCACACTGTTTCCAGCGGCTCTATACGGTTTTCCTATAGACCACACTCACCCCAGTGGCTCTCTACGGTTTCCCTAAAGCCTGCACTTTCTCCAGCGGCTATCCACGTTTTCCCTATATCCGACACAGACTCCAGCGCCGCTCTGCAATTTCCCTATAGCCCACACTGACTCCAGTGGATCTCACCGGTTTCGCTATATCCCACACTGACTCCATTGGCTCTCTGCAGTTTCCGTATAGTGCACACTGCCTCCAGTGTCTCTCTACGGTTTCCCTACATACCACACTGACTCCAGTGACTCTCTACAGATTCCCTAAAGCCCTCACTGACTCCAGTGGTTCTGTACGTTTTCCCTATTTCCCACACTGACTCCGGTAGCTCTCTACGGTTTCCCTATAGCCCACACTGACTCCAGTAGCTCTTTACGTTTTCCCTATACCCCACACTCTCTCCACTGGCTCTCTACGGTTTTCCTATAGCCCACACTGACTCCAGTGACTCTCTGTTTTTTCCCTATAGCCAAAACTGACTCCAGCGGCACTCTATGGTTTCCTCATATCCGACACTGACTGCAGTGGTTCTCTGCCGTTTCCCTTTATCACACAGTGACTCTAGTGGCTCTCCACGGTTTCTGTATAGCCCACAATGACTCCAGTGGATCTGTACGTTTTCTCTATAGTCCACACCTGACTCCAAAGGCCCTCTACGGTTTCCCTAAAGCCCACATCTAACTGCAGTGGACCTCTACGGTTTCCCTATATCTCCCACTCACTCCAGTGGCTCACTACGGTTTTCCTATAGTCCACACTGACTCCCGCGGCTCTCTACGGTTTCAATAAAGCCCACACTGACTTCAGTAGCTCTCTACGGATTCCCTACGGCCCACCCTCACTCCAGTGGCTCACTACGGTGTTCCTATAGTGCACACTGACAGCAGTGGCTCTCTACGGTTTCACTATAGTGCACACTGTCATCAGCGGATCTCTACGGTTTCCTGATAAGTTTTCCCTATATCCCACACTGACTTCAGTGGTTCGCTAGGTTTTCCCTATATCCCACACTGACTCTGGTGGCTCTCTACTGTTTCCCTTTAGTCCACACTGACCCCATTGACTCTATACGGTTTCTCTATAATCCAAACTGTCTTCAGTGGCTCTCAACGGTTTTGCTATAGTCCACCTGACACCAGTTGCTCTCTTTGGTTCCTCTATAGCCCAGAGTGACTCCAGTGGCTCTCTATGGCCTCCCTATATCCCACACTGATTCCAGCAGCGCTCTACAGTTTTCCTATAGACCACGCTGACCACAGTGGCTCTTCATGGTTTCCCTATAGCTCTCACTGACTGCAGTGTCTCTGTACGGATTCCCTATGTCCCAGACTCACTCCAGTGGCTCTCTACGGTTTTCCTACCGTCCACACTGACTCCAGCGTCTCTCTACGGTTTCCCTATAGCCCACACTGACTCCATTAGTTACTTCGGTTTCCCTATAGTGCACACTGACTCTAATGGCTCTCTATGGTTTCCCTATAGTACACACCGACCCACTGGCTCTCTACGGTTTCTGTATAGCCCACACTGACACCAGTGGCTCTCTACAGTTTCCCTATAGCCCACACTGATTCCAATGGCTCTCTATAGCTTCCCTATATCCCACACTGATTCCAGCGGCACTCTACGGTTTTCCTGTTGACAACACTGACCCCAGTGGCCCTGTATTCGGTTTCCCTATATCACACACTGAGTCCATCGGTTCTCTATGGTTTCCCTATAGTCCACACTGACTCCAGCTGCTCTCTACGCTTTCTCTAAAGCCTGCACTGACTCCTGTGTCTATCCACGTTTTCCCTATATCCGACACTGAATCCAACGGCTCTCTATGATTTCCCTATAGCCCACACTGACTCCAATGCATCTCTCCGGTTTCCCAATATCCCACACTGACTCCATTTGCTCTCGACAGATTCCTTATAGCCCACACTCACTCCAGTGGCTTAGAACGTTTTCCCTATGGTCCACACTGACTGCAGAGGCTCTCTATGGTTTCCCTATAGCCAACACTCACTCCAGTAGCTCTCTACGGATTCCATTTGGCCCACCCTCACTCCAGTGGCTCACTACGGTTTCCCAATAGGGCACACTGACACCAGTGGCTCTCTACAGTTTCCCTATAGTGCAAACTGAATCCACTGGCTCTCTATGGTTTCCCTGTAGCCCACAGGCACTCCAGCGGGTCTTTATTTCTTCCCTATATCCCACGCTGATTCCAGCGGCACTCTACCGTTTTCCTATAGATCACACTGACCCCAGTGGCTCTCTATGGTTTCCCTATATCACTCACTGATTACAGTATTTCTCTACGGTTTCTCTATAGTCCACAGTTAGTCCAGCTGCTCTCTACGGTTTCCCTAAAGCATGCACTGACTCCAGTGGCTGTCCACATTTTCTCTATATCCCACACTGACTCCAGTGGCTATCTATGGCTGCCCTATATCCCACACTCACTCCAGTGGTTCTCTACGGTTTTCCTATAGCCCACACTGACTCCAGCGGCTCTCTACAGTTTCCCTATAGCCCACAATGTCTCCAGTAGCTCTCGACAATTTCCCTATATCCCACTCTGACTCCAGTGGTTCTCTACAGTTTCCCTATAGACCATACTGACACCAGGGGCTCTCTACGGTTTCCCTTTAGCCCACACTGACTCCAGCAGCACTCTAGGAATTCTCAATAGCCAACACTGATTCAGTGGCTCCCTAGAGTTTCCCTATTGCCTACACTGACTCCAGTAGCACTCTTCGGTTTCCCTATAGCCCACAATGACTCCAGTAGCTCTCTAGGTTTTCCGTGTATTCCAACACACTCCAGTGGCTCTCTATGATTTTCCTATAGACCACACTGACTCCACGGTCTCTCTACGGTTTCCCTATAGCTCACACTAACTCCAGTAGCTCTCTACAGTTTCCTAATATCCCAATATGACTTCAGTGGCTCTCTACGGTTTCCCTGTAGTCCACACTGACACCAGTGGCTCTCTTCGGTTTCCCTGTAGTCCACACTGACACCAGGGGCTCTCAACAGTTTCCCTATAGCCCACACTGACTCCAGCGGCAATCTAGGTTTTCCCCATAGATGACCCTGATTCAGTGGCTCTTTATAGTTTTCCTATAGCCTACACTGACTCCAGCGGCTCTCTAGGTTTTCCCTATAGCCCACACTGACTGCAGTGGCTTTCTCTGTTTTCCCTATAGCCTAATCTGGCTCCAGCGGCGGTCTATGTTTTCCTTGTATCCCACACTGACTCCAATGGCTCGCTTCGGTTTCTCTATATCACACACTGTCTCTAGTGGCTCTCTATGGTTTCTCTACAGTCCACAATGACCCCTGAGGCTCTCTATGGCTTCCCTATATCCCACACTGATTCCAGCATCTCTCTACGGTATTCCTATTGACCACACTGACCCCAATGGCTCTCGACTGTTTCCCTATATCACAAACTGAATCTAGAAGCTCTCTACGGTTTCCCTACAGTCCACACTGACTCCAGCTGTTCTCAAAGGTTTACCTAAATGCTGCACAGAATCCAGCGGCTCTGCACGGTATCCCTATATCCCACACCGACGCCAGTGACTCTCTACGGTTTCCCTATAGCCCACACTAACTCCAGTGGATCTCTACAGTTTCCCTCTATCCCAAACTCACTCCATAGGCTCTCTACAGTTTCCCTATAGTCCACACTGCCTCCAGTGGCTCTCTATGGTTTCGCTACATCCCACCCTGAGTCCAGTGAATCTGTACAGTTTCGGTGTAGCCCTCGCTGACTCCAGTGGGTCACGACAGATTGCCTAAAATCCACACTGGCTCCAGTGGCTGTCTACGGTTTCCCTATAGTCCACACTGACTCCAGCTGTTCTCAAAGGTTTCACTAAATGCTGCACAGATTCCAGCGGCTCTACACGGTTTCCCTATATACCACACCGACCCCAGCGACTCTCTAGGGTTTCCCTTTCGCCCTCGCTGACTCCAGTGGCTCTCTACAGATTGCCTAAAGCCCACACTGGCTCCATTGGCTTGGTACGGTTTCCCTATAGCCCAAACTGACTCCAGTAGCTCCCTACATATTCCACATAGCCGACACTGACTCCAGTGGTTAGCTACGGTTTTCCAATATCGCACACTGACTCCAGCTGCTCTCTACTGTTTCCCTACATCCCACACTGACTCCACTGGCTCTGTAAGTTTCACTACAGCCCTCGCTGACTCCAGTGGCTCTCTACAGATTGCCTAAAGCCCACACTGGCTCCAGTGGCGCCGTACAGTTTCCGTATATCCCACACTGACTACAGAGGCTCTCTATGGCTTCCCTATTTATCACAATGACCCTAGTGGTTCTCAAAGGTTTGTCTATATGCCACTCTGACATCAGCGGCTCTCAAGGGTTTCTCTTTATGCCACACAAACTCCAGCAACTCTCAAGGGTTTCCCTTTATCGATACTGACTGCAGTGGCTCTCTACATTTTCGCGCTAGTCCACACTTACTCCAGTGGCTCTCTAAAGTTTCCCTATATCGCACACAGACTCCTGCAGCTCTCTACATTTCCGCGATAGTCCACACTGACTCCAGCTGCTCTCTATGGTCTCCCTATACACTGCATTGATTCCAGTGGCTCTCCATGTTTTCCCTATATCCCACACTGATTCCAGTGGCTCTCAACGGTTTCCCTATAACAGACACTAACTCTAGTGGCTCTCTACGGATTTCCTACAGACCACACTGTCCCCAGTTGCTCTCTACAGTTTCCCTATAGTCCACACTGTCTCCAGTGGCTCTCTATGGTTTCCCTATAATCCACACTGACTCCAGTGGCTCTCTACGGTTTCCCTATAGCCCACACTGACTCCAGTGGTTCTCTACGGCTTCCCTATATCCAACACTGATTCCAGCTGCTTTCTACGGTTTTCTTAGAGACCACACTGACCCCAGTGGCTCTCTACAGTTTCACTATATGACACAATGACTCCAGCTGCTCTCAAGTTTTTCCCTAAAGCCTGCACTGATTCCAGCGGCGCTCCACATTTTCCCTACATCCCAGACTGACTCCAGAGGCTCTCTAAGGTTTCCCTATAGTCCACACTAATTCCAATGGATCTCTACGGTTTCCCTGTGTGCCACACTAACTCCAGTGGCTCGCTACGGTTTCCCTATAAAACACACTGACTCCAGTGGCTCTCTACGGCTTCCCTATATCCCCCACTGACTCTAGCGGCTCTCTCCAGTTTCGTTTTATCCCACGCTGAACCTAGTGGTTCTCAAAAGTTTACCTATAGTCCACATTGACTTGAGTGGCTCAGTACAGTTTCCCTATATCCCACACTGACTCCAGAGGCTCTCTACAGCTTCCCTATATCTGACGCTGACCTCGTGGTTCTCAACGGTTTGCCTATAGCCCACACTGACTTCAGCAGCTCTCAAGGGTTTCCTGTTATCCCAAACTGACTTCAGCGGCTCAGTACAGTTTCCCTATATCTCACACTGACTCCAGAGGCTCTCTACAGCTTCCCTTTTTCTGACGCTGACCTAGTGGTTCTCAACGGTTTGCCTATAGTCCACACTGACTTCAGCGGCTCTCAAGGGTTTCCCGTTATCCCGCACTCACTCCAGCTGCTCTCTACGGTTTTCCTTTAGCCCACACAGACTGAAGTGACTCTCTATGGTTGCCCTATAGTCTACACTGACCCCCACGGCTCTCTTAGCTTTCTCTGTATCCAGCACAGACTCCAGCGGCTCGCTACGGTTTCCCTACAATCCACACTTCCTCCAGCTGCTCTCTATGGTTTCCCTATAGTCCACACTTACTCCAGCGGCTCTCAAAGGTTCCCCTTTATCCCAAACTGACTACATGGCTCTCTACGGTTTCCCAATAGCCGACACTGACTGCAGTGGCTCTCTATGTTTTCCCTATATCCACACTGACTCCAGTGGCTCGCTATGGTTTCCCTATATCACACACTGAATCTCGTAGCTCTCTACATTTTCCCTATAGTCCACACTTTCTCCAGCGGCTCTCAACAGTTGCCCTTTATCCCACAATGACTTCAGCGGCTCTCTACGGTTTCCCTATATCGCACACTGACTCTAGTGGCTCTCTACGGTTTCCTGATAGTCCACACTGACCCCAGTGGCTCCCTACATTTTCCCTATAGACCACACTGACTCCAGCGGCTCTATTCGGTTTCCCAATGGGCGACACTGAGTGCAGAGGCTCCCTATAGTTTCCCTATATCCCACACTGTTTCCTGTAGCTCGCTGTGGTTTCCCTATATCACACAGTGACTCTAGTGACACTCTACTGTTTCCCTATATTTCACAATCACTCCTGCGGCTCTCTATGGCTTCGCAATAGCCGACACTGACTGCAGTGGTTCTCTATGGTTTCCCTATATCCCACACTGACTCCACTGGCTCGCTACGGTTTTCCTATAATCCACACTGACCCCAGTGGCTCTCTACGGTTTCCCTCTAGTACACACTCTCTCCAATGGCTCTCTATGTTTTCCCTATATCCCACACTGACTCCATTGGTTCGCTACGGTTTCCCTATATCACACACTGACTCAAGCGGCTCTCTACGGTTTCCCTATAGCCCACACTGACTCCAGTGGTTCTCTACGGCTTCCCTATATCCAACACTGATTCCAGCTGCTTTCTACGGTTTTCTTAGAGACCACACTGACCCCAGTGGCTCTCTACAGTTTCACTATATGACACAATGACTCCAGCTGCTCTCAAGTTTTTCCCTAAAGCCTGCACTGATTCCAGCGGCTCTCCACATTTTCCCTACATCCCAGACTGACTCCAGAGGCTCTCTAAGGTTTCCCTATAGTCCACACTAATTCCAATGGATCTCTACGGTTTCCCTGTGTGCCACACTAACTCCAGTGGCTCGCTACGGTTTCCCTATAAAACACACTGACTCCAGTGGCTCTCTACGGCTTCCCTATATCCCCCACTGACTCTAGCGGCTCTCTCCAGTTTCGTTTTATCCCACGCTGAACCTAGTGGTTCTCAAAAGTTTACCTATAGTCCACATTGACTTGAGTGGCTCAGTACAGTTTCCCTATATCCCACACTGACTCCAGAGGCTCTCTACAGCTTCCCTATATCTGACGCTGACCTCGTGGTTCTCAACGGTTTGCCTATAGCCCACACTGACTTCAGCAGCTCTCAAGGGTTTCCTGTTATCCCAAACTGACTTCAGCGGCTCAGTACAGTTTCCCTATATCTCACACTGACTCCAGAGGCTCTCTACAGCTTCCCTTTTTCTGACGCTGACCTAGTGGTTCTCAACGGTTTGCCTATAGTCCACACTGACTTCAGCGGCTCTCAAGGGTTTCCCGTTATCCCGCACTCACTCCAGCTGCTCTCTACGGTTTTCCTTTAGCCCACACAGACTGAAGTGACTCTCTATGGTTGCCCTATAGTCTACACTGACCCCCACGGCTCTCTTAGCTTTCTCTGTATCCAGCACAGACTCCAGCGGCTCGCTACGGTTTCCCTACAATCCACACTTCCTCCAGCTGCTCTCTATGGTTTCCCTATAGTCCACACTTACTCCAGCGGCTCTCAAAGGTTCCCCTTTATCCCAAACTGACTACATGGCTCTCTACGGTTTCCCAATAGCCGACACTGACTGCAGTGGCTCTCTATGTTTTCCCTATATCCACACTGACTCCAGTGGCTCGCTATGGTTTCCCTATATCACACACTGAATCTCGTAGCTCTCTACATTTTCCCTATAGTCCACACTTTCTCCAGCGGCTCTCAACAGTTGCCCTTTATCCCACAATGACTTCAGCGGCTCTCTACGGTTTCCCTATATCGCACACTGACTCTAGTGGCTCTCTACGGTTTCCTGATAGTCCACACTGACCCCAGTGGCTCTCTACATTTTCCCTATAGACCACACTGACTCCAGCGGCTCTATTCGGTTTCCCAATGGGCGACACTGAGTGCAGAGGCTCCCTATAGTTTCCCTATATCCCACACTGTTTCCTGTAGCTCGCTGTGGTTTCCCTATATCACACAGTGACTCTAGTGACACTCTACTGTTTCCCTATATTTCACAATCACTCCTGCGGCTCTCTATGGCTTCGCAATAGCCGACACTGACTGCAGTGGTTCTCTATGGTTTCCCTATATCCCACACTGACTCCACTGGCTCGCTACGGTTTTCCTATAATCCACACTGACCCCAGTGGCTCTCTACGGTTTCCCTCTAGTACACACTCTCTCCAATGGCTCTCTATGTTTTCCCTATATCCCACACTGACTCCATTGGTTCGCTACGGTTTCCCTATATCACACACTGACTCAAGCGGCTCTCTACGGTTTCCCTATAGCCCACACTGACTGAAGTGGCCTCTGTATGGTTTCCCTATAGTCTACACTGACTCCAACGGCTCTCTCAGGTTTCTCTATATCCAACACAGACTCCAGCGGCTGGCTATGGTTTCCCTACAGTCCACACTTACTCCAGCTGATCTCTATGGTTTCCCTATAGTCCACACTGACTCCAGCGGCTCTCAAAGGTTTCCCTTTATCCCAAACTGACTACATGGCTCTCTACGGTTTCCCAATAGCTGACACTGACTGCAGTGGCTCTCTATGTTTTCCCTATATCCACACTGACACCAGTGGCTCTCTTCGGTTTCCCTGTAGTCCACACTGACACCAGGGGCTCTCAACAGTTTCCCTATAGCCCACACTGACTCCAGCGGCAATCTAGGTTTTCCCCATAGATGACCCTGATTCAGTGGCTCTTTATAGTTTTCCTATAGCCTACACTGACTCCAGCGGCTCTCTAGGTTTTCCCTATAGCCCACACTGACTGCAGTGGCTTTCTCTGTTTTCCCTATAGCCTAATCTGGCTCCAGCGGCGGTCTATGTTTTCCTTGTATCCCACACTGACTCCAATGGCTCGCTTCGGTTTCTCTATATCACACACTGTCTCTAGTGGCTCTCTATGGTTTCTCTACAGTCCACAATGACCCCTGAGGCTCTCTATGGCTTCCCTATATCCCACACTGATTCCAGCATCTCTCTACGGTATTCCTATTGACCACACTGACCCCAATGGCTCTCGACTGTTTCCCTATATCACAAACTGAATCTAGAAGCTCTCTACGGTTTCCCTACAGTCCACACTGACTCCAGCTGTTCTCAAAGGTTTACCTAAATGCTGCACAGAATCCAGCGGCTCTGCACGGTTTCCCTATATCCCACACCGACGCCAGTGACTCTCTACGGTTTCCCTATAGCCCACACTAACTCCAGTGGATCTCTACAGTTTCCCTCTATCCCAAACTGACTCCATAGGCTCTCTACAGTTTCCCTATAGTCCACACTGCCTCCAGTGGCTCTCTATGGTTTCGCTACATCCCACCCTGAGTCCAGTGAATCTGTACAGTTTCGGTGTAGCCCTCGCTGACTCCAGTGGGTCACGACAGATTGCCTAAAATCCACACTGGCTCCAGTGGCTGTCTACGGTTTCCCTATAGTCCACACTGACTCCAGCTGTTCTCAAAGGTTTCACTAAATGCTGCACAGATTCCAGCGGCTCTACACGGTTTCCCTATATACCACACCGACCCCAGCGACTCTCTAGGGTTTCCCTTTCGCCCTCGCTGACTCCAGTGGCTCTCTACAGATTGCCTAAAGCCCACACTGGCTCCATTGGCTTGGTACGGTTTCCCTATAGCCCAAACTGACTCCAGTAGCTCCCTACATATTCCACATAGCCGACACTGACTCCAGTGGTTAGCTACGGTTTTCCAATATCGCACACTGACTCCAGCTGCTCTCTACTGTTTCCCTACATCCCACACTGACTCCACTGGCTCTGTAAGTTTCACTACAGCCCTCGCTGACTCCAGTGGCTCTCTACAGATTGCCTAAAGCCCATACTGGCTCCAGTGGCGCCGTACAGTTTCCGTATATCCCACACTGACTACTGAGGCTCTCTATGGCTTCCCTATTTATCACAATGACCCTAGTGGTTCTCAAAGGTTTGTCTATATGCCACTCTGACATCAGCGGCTCTCAAGGGTTTCTCTTTATGCCACACAAACTCCAGCAACTCTCAAGGGTTTCCCTTTATCGATACTGACTGCAGTGGCTCTCTACATTTTCGCGCTAGTCCACACTTACTCCAGTGGCTCTCTAAAGTTTCCCTATATCGCACACAGACTCCTGCAGCTCTCTACATTTCCGCGATAGTCCACACTGACTCCAGCTGCTCTCTATGGTCTCCCTATACACTGCATTGATTCCAGTGGCTCTCCATGTTTTCCCTATATCCCACACTGATTCCAGTGGCTCTCAACGGTTTCCCTATAACAGACACTAACTCTAGTGGCTCTCTACGGATTTCCTACAGACCACACTGTCCCCAGTTGCTCTCTACAGTTTCCCTATAGTCCACACTGTCTCCAGTGGCTCTCTATGGTTTCCCTATAATCCACACTGACTCCAGTGGCTCTCTACGGTTTCCCTATAGCCCACACTGACTCCAGTGGTTCTCTACGGCTTCCCTATATCCAACACTGATTCCAGCTGCTTTCTACGGTTTTCTTAGAGACCACACTGACCCCAGTGGCTCTCTACAGTTTCACTATATGACACAATGACTCCAGCTGCTCTCAAGTTTTTCCCTAAAGCCTGCACTGATTCCAGCGGCGCTCCACATTTTCCCTACATCCCAGACTGACTCCAGAGGCTCTCTAAGGTTTCCCTATAGTCCACACTAATTCCAATGGATCTCTACGGTTTCCCTGTGTGCCACACTAACTCCAGTGGCTCGCTACGGTTTCCCTATAAAACACACTGACTCCAGTGGCTCTCTACGGCTTCCCTATATCCCCCACTGACACTAGCGGCTCTCTCCAGTTTCGTTTTATCCCACGCTGAACCTAGTGGTTCTCAAAAGTTTACCTATAGTCCACATTGACTTGAGTGGCTCAGTACAGTTTCCCTATATCCCACACTGACTCCAGAGGCTCTCTACAGCTTCCCTATATCTGACGCTGACCTCGTGGTTCTCAACGGTTTGCCTATAGCCCACACTGACTTCAGCAGCTCTCAAGGGTTTCCTGTTATCCCAAACTGACTTCAGCGGCTCAGTACAGTTTCCCTATATCTCACACTGACTCCAGAGGCTCTCTACAGCTTCCCTTTTTCTGACGCTGACCTAGTGGTTCTCAACGGTTTGCCTATAGTCCACACTGACTTCAGCGGCTCTCAAGGGTTTCCCGTTATCCCGCACTCACTCCAGCTGCTCTCTACGGTTTTCCTTTAGCCCACACTGACTGAAGTGACTCTCTATGGTTGCCCTATAGTCTACACTGACCCCCACGGCTCTCTTAGCTTTCTCTGTATCCAGCACAGACTCCAGCGGCTCGCTACGGTTTCCCTACAATCCACACTTCCTCCAGCTGCTCTCTATGGTTTCCCTATAGTCCACACTTACTCCAGCGGCTCTCAAAGGTTCCCCTTTATCCCAAACTGACTACATGGCTCTCTACGGTTTCCCAATAGCCGACACTGACTGCAGTGGCTCTCTATGTTTTCCCTATATCCACACTGACTCCAGTGGCTCGCTATGGTTTCCCTATATCACACACTGAATCTCGTAGCTCTCTACATTTTCCCTATAGTCCACACTTTCTCCAGCGGCTCTCAACAGTTGCCCTTTATCCCACAATGACTTCAGCGGCTCTCTACGGTTTCCCTATATCGCACACTGACTCTAGTGGCTCTCTACGGTTTCCTGATAGTCCACACTGACCCCAGTGGCTCTCTACATTTTCCCTATAGACCACACTGACTCCAGCGGCTCTATTCGGTTTCCCAATGGGCGACACTGAGTGCAGAGGCTCCCTATAGTTTCCCTATATCCCACACTGTTTCCTGTAGCTCGCTGTGGTTTCCCTATATCACACAGTGACTCTAGTGACACTCTACTGTTTCCCTATATTTCACAATCACTCCTGCGGCTCTCTATGGCTTCGCAATAGCCGACACTGACTGCAGTGGTTCTCTATGGTTTCCCTATATCCCACACTGACTCCACTGGCTCGCTACGGTTTTCCTATAATCCACACTGACCCCAGTGGCTCTCTACGGTTTCCCTCTAGTACACACTCTCTCCAATGGCTCTCTATGTTTTCCCTATATCCCACACTGACTCCATTGGTTCGCTACGGTTTCCCTATATCACACACTGACTCAAGCGGCTCTCTACGGTTTCCCTATAGCCCACACTGACTGAAGTGGCCTCTGTATGGTTTCCCTATAGTCTACACTGACTCCAACGGCTCTCTCAGGTTTCTCTATATCCAACACAGACTCCAGCGGCTGGCTATGGTTTCCCTACCGTCCACACTTACTCCAGCTGATCTCTATGGTTTCCCTATAGTCCACACTGACTCCAGCGGCTCTCAAAGGTTTCCCTTTATCCCAAACTGACTACATGGCTCTCTACGGTTTCCCAATAGCTGACACTGACTGCAGTGGCTCTCTATGTTTTCCCTATATCCACACTGACTCCAGTGGCTCGCTACGGTTTCCCTATATCACACACTGAATCTCGTGGCTCTCTACATTTTCCCTATAGTCCACACTTTCTCCAGCGGCTCTCAACGGTTGCCTTTTATCCCACACTGACTTCAGTGGCTCTCTACGGTTTCCCTATATCGCACACTGAATCTAGTGGCTCTCTACGGTTTCCCTATATCGCACACTGACTCTAGTGGCTCTCTACGGTTTCCCGATAGTCCACACTGACCCCAGTGGCTCTCTACATTTTCCCTATAGACCACACTGACTCCAGCGGCTCTCTTCGGTTTCCCAATGGCCGACACTGAGTGCAGAGGCTCTCTATAGTTTCCCTATAGCCCACAATGACCCTAGTGGTTCTCAACGGTTTGTCTATAGTCCACTCTGACATCAGCGGCTCTCAAGGGTTTCTCTTTATCCTACACAGACTTCAGCGGCTCTCTACGGTTTCCCTATAACCCACAGTGACTGCAGTGGCTCTCTATGGTTTCCTTATAGCCTACACTGAATCCAACGGCTCTGTTAGGTTTCCCTATATCACACACAGACTCCTGCGGCTCTCTACATTTTCGCTATAGTCGACACTGACTCAACTGTTTATCTATAGTCTACTGTGACATCTGCAGCTCTCAAGGGTTTCTCTTTATACCACATAGACTCCAGCAGCTCTCAAGGGATTCCCTTTATCGGTATTGACTGCAGTGTCTATCTACGGTTTTGCTCTATTCCACACTTACTCCAGTGGCTCTCTAAAGTTTCCCTATATCACACACAGACTCCTGCGGATCTCTACATTTTCGCGATAGTCCACACTGACTCCAGCTGCTCTCTATGGTCTCCCTAAACACTGCATTGATTCCAGCGGCTCTCCGTGTTTTCCCTATATCCCACACTGATTCCAGTGGCTCTCTACGGTTTCCCTATATCAGACACTAACTCTAGTGGCTCTCTACGGATTCCTAACAGACCACACTGTTCCCAGTTGCTCTCTACAGTTTCCCTATAGTCCACACTGTCTCCAGTGGCTCTCTACGGTTTCCTATAATCCACACTGACTCCAGTGGTTCTCTACGGTTTCACTATATCCAACAGTGATTCCAGCTGATTTCTAAGGTTTTATTAGGGACCTCACTGACCCCAGTGGCTCTCTGCAGTTTCACTATATGACACAATGAATTCCGCTGCTCTCTACGGTTTCCCAATAGTCCACACTGACTCCAGCTTCTCTCTATCGTTTCCCTAAAGACTGCACTGATTCCAGCAGCTATCCACGTTTTCCCTACATCCCAGACTGACTCCAGAGGCTCTGTATGGTTTCTCTATAGTCCATACTAAATCCATTAGATCTCTACGGTTTCCCTATATCACACACTGACTCCAGTGGCTGTCTACGGTTTCCCTATAGTACACAATGTCTCCAGTGGCTCTCTATGTTTTCCCTATATCCCACAATGACTCCAATGGCTCGCTACGGCTTCCCTATATCACACACTGACTCTAGCGGCTCTCTCCAGTTTCCCTATATCCCCCGCTTACCCTAGTGGTTCTCAACGGTTTGCCTATAATCCACACTGATTCGAGTGGCTCAGTACAGTTTCCCTATATCCCACACTGACTCCAGAGGCTCTCTACAGCTTCCCTATAGCCCACGCTGACCCTAGTGGTTCTCAATGGTTTGCCTAAAGTCCACACTGACTTCAGCGGCTCTCAAGGGTTTCCTGTTATCCCAAACTGACTTCAGCGGCTCTGTACGGTTTCCCTTTAGCCCACACTGACTCCAGTGGCTCAGTACAGTTTCCCTATATCCCACACTGACTCCAGAGGCTCACTACAGCTTCCCTATATCCCAGACTGACCTCGTGGTTTACAACAGTTTGCCTATAGTCCACACTGACTTCAGCGGCTCTCAAGGGTTTCCCGTTATTCCACATTAACTCCAGCGGCTCTCTACGGTTTCCCTCTAGCCCACATTGACTGAAGTGGCTCTCTATGGTTTCCCCATAGTCTACACTGACTCCAATGGCTCTCTTAGGTTTCTCTATATCCAACACAGACTCCAGCGGCTTGCTACGGATTCCCTATAGTCCACACTTACTCCAGCTGCCCTCTATCTTTCCCGTCTATCCCACACTGTCTCCAGTGGCTTGCTTTAGTTTCCCTATATCACACACTGAATCTAGCGGCTCTCTACATTTTCTGTATTGTCCACACTTTCTCCAGCGGCTCTCAAAGGTTTCCCTTTATCCCACTCTGACTTCAGCGTTTGTCTACGGTTTCCCTATATCGCACACTGACTCCAGTGGCTCGCTGTGGTTTCCCTATATCACACAGTGACTCTAGTGACACTCTACTTGACGCTCTCAAGGTTTTCCCTTTTTCCAACACTGACTTCAGAGGCTCTCTTCGGTTTCCCTATCGCCCACAGTGACGGCAGTGGCTCTCTATGCTTTCCCGATAGCCTACACTGAATCCAATGGTTCTCTTAGGTTTCTTTGTATCACAACTGACTCTAGTGGCTCTCTAAGGATTCCCTATAGTCCACACGGACCCCAGTGGCTCTCTACGGCTTCCCTATATACCACACTGATTCCAGCGGCCCTCTACGGTTTTCCTATAGACCAAACTGACCCCAGTGGATCTCTACGGTTTCCCTATATCACACACTAACTCCAGTGGTTCTCAACGGTTTCCCTGCATCCCACACTGACTCCAGTGGCTCGCTACTGTTTCTTTATATCACACATTGACTCCAGTGGATCTGTACGGTTTCCCAATAGCCGACACTGATTGCAGTTGCTCTCTATGTTTTCCCTATAGTCCACACTTTCTCCAGCGGCTCTCAACGGTTTCTCTTTATCCCACAGTGACTTCAGCGGCTCTCTACGGTTTCCCCATAGCCGACACGGACTGACGAGGCTATCCATGTTTTCCCTATAGCATACACTGACTCGAGCAACTCTCTTAGGTTTCCCTATATCCCACACTGACTCCAACAGCTCACTACAGCTTCCCTATATCGCACACTGACTCTAGTGGCTCTCTACGGTTTCCCGATACTCCACGCTGACCCCAGTGGCTCTCTAAGGTTTCCCTACAGCCCACACTGACGCCAGCGGCTCTCTTCGGTTTCCCTATATTCGACACTGAGTGCAGAGGCTCTCTATGGTTTCCCTATATCCCACACTGACTCCAGTGGCTCGCTATGGTTTCCCTATATCACGCAGTGAGTCTAGCGGCTCTCTACAGTTTCCTTATAGTTCACACGGACTGCAGTGGCTCTCTACGGTTTTGCTCTCGTCCACAGTATCTCCAATGGCTCTCTATGGTCTCCCTATAGCCCACACTGACTCCTGCAGCTCTCTACGGTTTCCCAATAGCCGACACTGACTGCAGTGGCTCTCTATGGTTTCCCTATATCCCACACTGACTCCAATGGCTCGCTATCGTTTCCCTATATCACACACTGACTCCATTGGCTCTCTACAGTTTCCCTATAATCCACACTGAACCCAGTTGCTCTCTACAGTTTCCCTCTAGTACACACTGTCTCCAGTGGCTCTCTATGTTTGCCTTATATCCCACTCTGACTCCATTGGTTGGCTTCGGTTTCCCAATTTCACACACTGACTCAAGCGGCTCTCTACGGTTTCGCTATAGTACACACTGACTCCAGCGGCTCTCAAGGTTTACCATTTATCCCACACTGACTCCATGGCGCAGTACAGTTTCCCTATATCCCACACTGACTCCAGCGGCTCTCTATGACTTCCCTATATCCCACAATGACCCTAGTGGTTCTCAACGGTTTGCCTATAGAGCATACTGATATCAGCGGCTCCCAAGGTTTTCTCTTTATCCCAAACTGATTTCAGCGGCTCTCTACGGTTTCCCTATAGCCAACAGTGACTGCAGTAGCTCTCTATGGTTTCCCTCTGGCCTACACTGAATCCAATGGCTCTCTTAGGATTCTTTATTTCACACACTGACTCTCGTGGCTCTCTACGGTTTCCCTATAGTCCACACTGACCCCAGTGGCTCTCTAGGGCTTCCCTATATACCACACTGATTCCAGCGGCCCTCTTCAGTTTTCCTATAGACCAAACTGACCCCAGTGTATTTCTACGGTTTCCCTATATCATCACACAGACTCTAGCGGCTCTCTACGGTATCCCTATTGTCCACACTGACTCCAGCTGCTCTCTATGGTTTCCCTTAAGTCCACATTGTCTTCAGCAGCTCTCTACGATTTCCCTATAGCTGACACTGACTGCAGTGGCTCGCTACGGTTTCCCTATAGCACACACTGACTCTAGTGGCTCTCTACGGTTTCACTATAGTCCACACTGACCCCAGTGGTTCTCTACGGTTTCCCTATAGTACACACTGACTCCAGCGGCTCTGAAGTTTTTCTCTTTATCCCACACTGACTTCAGCAGCTGTCTATGGTTTCACTGTAGCCCACACTGACTCCAGTGGCGCCGTACAGTTTCCCTATATCCCACAGTGACTCCAGCGGCTCTCTACAGTTTCCCTAAAGCCCATGCTGACCCGAAGTGGCTCTCTATGGATTCCCTATAGCCTACACTGACTCCAACGGCTCTCTTAGCTTTCTCTGTATCACACACTGACTCTAGCGGCTCTCTACTTTTTCCCTATAGTCCACGCTTTCTCCAGCAGCTCTCAATGGTTTCCCTTAATCCCACAATGACTTCAGCGGCTCTCTACGGTTTCCCCATATCCGACACAGACTGAAGAGGCTCTCCATGTTTTCCCTATAGCATACACTGACTCCGCGGCTCTCTTAGGTTTCCCTATATTCCACACTGACTCCAATGGCTCACTACAGTTTCCCTATAATGCACACTGACTGCAGTGGCTCGCTATGGTTTCCCTATATCACACAGTGACTCTAGTGGCTCTCTACAGTTTCCCAATAATTCACACTGACTGCAGTGGCTCTCTACGGTTTCGCTCTAGTCCAAACTGACTCCAGTGGCTCTCTACGGTTTCCCAATAGCCGACATTGACTGCAGTGGCTATCCATGGTTTCCCTATATCCCACACTGACTCCAGAGGCTCTCTACAGCTTCCCTATACCCCACGCTGACCCTAATGGTTCTCAATGGTTTGCCTATAGTCCACACTGACTTCAGCGGCTCTCAGGGGTTTCCTGTTATCCCAAACTGACTTCAGCGGCTCTGTACGGTTTCCCTTTAGCCCACACTGACTCCAGTGGCTCAGTACAGTTTCCCTATATTCCACACTGACTCCAGAGGCTCTCTACAGCTTCCCAATATCCCACGGTGACCCTAGTGGTTCTCAAAGTTTTTCCTATAGTCCACACTGATTCCGGCTGCTTTCTAAGGTTTTCTTAGAGACCACACTGACCCCAGTGGCTCTCTGCAGTTTCACTATATGACACAATGTCTCCAGCTGCTCTCTCCGGATTCCCTATAGTTCACACTGACTCCAGCTGCTCCCTATGGTCTCCCTAAAGCCTGCACTGATTCCAGCGGCTCTCCACGTTTTTGCTACATCCCAGACTGACTCCAGAGGCTCTCTACGGTTTCTCTATAGTCCACACTAAATCCAGTGGATCTCTATGGTTTCCCCATATCACACAGTGACTCCAGTGGCTCTCTACGGTTTCCATATAGTACACAATGTCTCCAGTGGCTCTCTATGTTCTCCCTATATCCCACAATGACTCCAGTGGCTCGTTACGGCTTCCCTATATCACACACTGACTCTAGCGGCTCTCTCCAGTTTCCCTATATCCCCCGCTGAACCTAGTGGTTCTCAACGGTTTGCCTATAATCCACACTGATTCGAGTGGCTCAGTACAGTTTCCCTATATCCCACACTGACTCCAGAGGCTTTCTACAGCTTCCCTATATCCCACGCTGACCCTAGTGGTTCTCAATGGTTTGCCTATATTCCACACTGACTTCAGCGGCTCTCAAGGGTTTCCTGTTATCCCAAACTGACTTCAGCGGCTCTGTACGGTTTCCCTTTAGCCGACACTGACTCCAGTGGCTCAGTACAGTTTCCCTATATTCCACACTGACTCCAGAGGCTCTCTACAGCTTCCCTATATCCCAGGCTGACCTCGTCATTTTCAACGGTTTTCCTATAGTCCACACTGACTTCAGCGGCTCTCAAGGGTTTCCCGTTATTGCACACTAACTCCAGCGGCTCTCTACGGTTTCCCTCTAGCGCACATTGACTGAAATGGCTCTCTATGGTTTCCCTATAGTCTACACTGACTCCAATGGCTCTCTTAGGTTTCTCTATATCCAACACAGACTCAAGCAGCTCGCTACGGCTTCCCTATAGTCTACACTTACTCCAGCTGCTTTCTATGTTTTTCCTATATCCCATACTGACTCCAGGGGCTTGCTAAAGTTTCCCTGTATCGCACACTGACTCTAGTGGCTCTCTACGGTTTCCCGATAGTCCACACTGACCACAGTGGCTCTCTAAGGTTTTCCTATAGACCACACTGTTTCCAGCGGCCCTCTACGGTTTTCCTATATACCAAACTGACCCCAGTGGATCTCTACGGTTTCCCTATATCACACGGACTGTAGTGGCTCTCTACGGTTTCGCTCTCGTCCCCAGTATCTCCAGTGGCTCTCTATGGTGTCCCTATAGCCCACACTGACTCCTGCGGCTCTCTATGGTTTCCCAATAGCCGACACTGACTTCAGTGGCTCTCTATGGTTTCCCTATATCCCACACTGACTCCAAAGGCTCTCTTTGGCTTCCCTATATCCCACACTGACCCTAGTGGTTCTCAAAGGTTTGCCTATAGTCCAGACTGACATCAGCGGCTCTCAAGGGTTTCTCTTTATCCCACACTGAGTTCAGCGGCTCTCTACGGTTTCCCTATAGCCCACACTGACTGCAGTGGCTCTCTATGGTTTCCCTATAGCCTACAGTGAATCCAGAGGCTCTCTTAGTATTCTTTATATCACACACTGACTCTAGTGGCTCTCTACGGTTACCCAATAGTCCACACTGACCCCAGTGGCTCTCTACGGCTTCCCTATATACCACACTGATGCCAGCGATCCTCTACATTTTCCTATAGACCACCCTGACCCCAGTGGATCTCTACGGTTTCCCTATATCACACACAGACTCCAGCAGCTCTCTACGGTATCCCTATAGTCCACACTTACTCCAGCTGCTCTCTATGGTTTCCCTATAGTCCACACTGTCTCCAGCGGCTCTCAAGCGTTTCCCGTTATCGCACACTAACTCCAGCGGCTCTCTACGGTTTCCCTCTAGCGCACATTGACTGAAATGGCTCTCTATGGTTTCCCTATAGTCCACACTTACTCCAGCTGCTTTCTATGTTTTTCCTATATCCCATACTGACTCCAGGGGCTTGCTAAAGTTTCCCTATATCACACACTGAATCTAGCGGCTCTCTACATTTTCCCTATAGTCCACACTTTCTCCAGCGGCTCTCTATGGTTTCCCTATATCGCACACTGACTCTATTGGCTCTCTACGGTTTCCCTGTATCGCACAATGACTCTAGTGGCTCTCTACGGTTTTCCGATAGTAAACGCTGACCCGAGCGG
The DNA here is from genome assembly GCF_017639515.1 of Carcharodon carcharias. NCBI lineage: Eukaryota > Metazoa > Chordata > Chondrichthyes > Lamniformes > Lamnidae > Carcharodon > Carcharodon carcharias. The sequence continues at coordinate 41,307,305 of NC_054483.1, read as the reverse complement.
CTTTCTTCGGTTTTCCAATATTCGACACTGAGTCCAGAGGCTCTCTATGGTTTCCCTATATCCCACACTGACTCCAGTGGCTTGCTATGGCTACCCTATAAAACACAGCAATTCTAGTGGCTCTGTACAGTTTCCTTATAGTTCACACGGACTGCAGTGGCTCTCTACGGTTTCGTTCTCGTCCCCAGTATCTCCAGTGGCTCTCTATGGTGTCCCTATAGCCCACACTGACTCCTGCGGCTCTCTATGGTTTCCCAATAGCCGACACTGAATTCAGTGGCTCTCTATGGTTTCCCTATATCCCACACTGACTCCAGAGGCTCTCTTTGGCTTCCCTATATCCCACACTGACCCTAGTGGTTCTCAAAGGTTTGCCTATAGTCCAGACTGACATCAGCGGCTCTCAAGGGTTTCTCTTTATCCCACACTGAGTTCAGCGGCTCTCTACGGTTTCCCTATAGCCCACACTGACTGCAGTGGCTCTCTATGGTTTCCCTATAGCCTACAGTGAATCCAGAGGCTCTCTTAGTATTCTTTATATCACACACTGACTCTAGTGGCTCTCTACGGTTACCCAATAGTCCACACTGACCCCAGTGGCTCTCTACGGCTTCCCTATATACCACACTGATGCCAGCGATCCTCTACATTTTCCTATAGACCACACTGACCCCAGTGGATCTCTACGGTTTCCCTATATCACACACAGACTCCAGCAGCTCTCTACGGTATCCCTATAGTCCACACTGACTCCAGCTGCTCTCTATGGTTTCCCTATAGTCCACACTGTCTCCAGCGGCTCTCTACGGTTTCCCAATGGCTGACTCTGACTGCAGTGGCTCGCTACGGTTTCCCTATAGCACACACTTTCTCCAGCAGCTCTCGACGTTTTCCCTAAAGTCCACAATTTCTCCAGCGGCTCCCAAGGGTTTCCCTTTATCCCACACTGACTTCAGAGGCACTTTACAGTTTGCCCATAGCCAGCACGTACTGAAGTGGCTCTCTATGATTTCCGTTTAGCCTAATCTGACTCCAGCGGCTCTCTAAGGTTTCTGTATATCCCACACTAACTCCAATGTCTCACTATTGCTTCCCTATATCACATAGTGACTCTGGTGGCTCTCAACGGATTCACTATAGTCCACACTAACCCCAGTGGCTCTCTACGGCTTCCCTGTATACCACACTGATTCCAGCGGCCATCTACGGTTTTCCTATTGACCAAACTGACCCCAGTGGATCTCCACGGTTTCCCTATATCACACACAGACTCCAGCGGCTCTCTACGGTTTCAGTATAGTCCACACTGACTCCAGCTGCTCTCTATGGTTTCGCTATTGTCCACTCTGACTCCAGCAGCTCTAAAGGTTTCCCTTTATCCCACACTGACCCCAGCAGCTCTCTACGGTTTCCCAATAGCCGACACTGACTGCAGCGGCTCGCTACGGTTTCCCTATAGCACACACTGTCTCTAGCGGCTCTCTACATTTACCCTTTAGTCCACACTTTCTCCAGCGGCTCTGAAGGGTTTCCCTTTATCCCACACTGACTTCAGCCGCTCTTTACGGTTTCCCTATAGCCGGCACGGACTGAAGTGGCTCTCTATAGTTTCCCTATAGCCTACAATGGCTCCAGCGACTCTCTAAGGTTTCCGTATTTCACACACTGACTCCAATGTCTCACTACGGTTTCCCTATATCACATACTGACTCTAGTGGCTATCAAGGTTACGCAATAGTCCACACTGACCCCAGTGGCTTTCTAAGGCTTCCCTATATACCACACTGATTCCAGCGGCCCTCTACTGTTTTCCTATAAAACACATTGAACCCAGTGGCTCTCTATGGTTTCCCTATATCGCACACAAACTCTTGCGGCTCTGTAAACGTTCCCCATAGCCCACACTGACTCCAGCTGCTCTCTATGGTTTCCCTAAAGCCTGCAATAATTACAGCGGCTCTCCACGTTTTCCCTATATCCCACACTGAGTCCAGCGGGTCTCAATGGATTCCCTGTAGCCCACACTAACTCCAGTGGATCTCTACGGTTTCACTATATCCCACACTGACTCCAATGGCTTGCTACGATTTCCCTATATCACTCACTGATTCTATGGGCTCTCTAAGGTTTCCCTATTGCCCACACTCACGCCAATGGCTCTCTACGGTTTCCAAATAGCCCACACTGACTGCACTTGCTCTCTATGGTTTCTGTATATCCCACAATGAAACCACTGGCTCGCTACGGTTTCCCTATGTCACACACTGACTCTAGTGGCTTTCTACAGTATCCCTATAGTCCACACTGACCCCAGTGGCTCTCTACGGTTTCCCTGTAGCCAACACTGAGTCCAGCGGCTCTCTATGGTTTCCCTATAGCCTACACTGACTCCAGCGGCTCTCCACAATTTCCCTATAAACCACACAGACTCCAGAGGGTCTCTACAGATTCCCTATAGTTCACATTGCCTCCAGTGGTTCTCTACGGTTTCCCTATATACCACACTGACTCCATTGGCTCTGTATGTTTTCCCTGTAGCCCTCGTTGAATCCAGTGGCTCACTACAGATTCTCTCAAGTCCACACTGACGTGTGTGGCTCTGAACGATTTCCTTATATGCCACACTCACTTCAGTGGGAATGTACGATTCCCTTACAGTTCACACTGACTCCCGTGGCTCTGTAAAGTTTTCCCTATAGTCCACACTGACTCCAGCGACTCTCTACGGTTTACCAATAGACAACATTGACTGCATTGGCTCTCTATGGTTTCCCTATATCCCGCACGGTCTCCAGTGGCTCGCTACGGTTTCCCTATATCACACACTGACTAAGTGGCTCTCTAAGGTATCCCTATATTCCACACTGACCCCATTGGCCATCTACGGTTTCGCTCTAGTCCACACTGTCTCCAGTGGCTCTCTACGGTTTCCCTCTAGCCCACACTGACTGCAGAGGCTCTCCATGGTTTCGCTATAGTCCACACTGACTCCAGAGGCTCGCTACGATTTTGCTATATCACACACTGAGTCTGGTTGCTCCGTACGGATTCACTATAGTCCACACTGACCCCTGTGGCTCTCTACGGCTTCCCTATATCTCACACTGATTCCAACGGCTGTCTATGGTTTACGTGTAGACCACCCTGACCCCAGTGGCTATCTATGGTTTGCCTATATCACTCAATGATTCCAGCAGCTCTCTACGGTTTCCCTATAGTCCACACTGACTCCAGCTGCTCCCTATGCTTCACCTAAAGCCTGCACTGATTCCAGCTGCTCACCATGTTTTCCCAAAAGTCCACACTGACTCCAGCGGCTCTCAAGGCTTTCACTTTATCCCACGCTGACATCAGCGGCTCTCAAGGGTTTCCCTTTATCCCACACGGACTCCTGCAGCTCTCTACGATTTCCACATAACTGACACTGACTGAAGTGGCTCTCTATGGTTCTGCTATAGTCCACAGTGACTCCAGTGGCTTGCTACAGTTTCGCTATTTCACACACTGAGTCCAGTGGCTCTCTCCGGATTCCCTATAGTCCACTCTGATCCCAGTGGCTCTCTAAGGCTTCCGTATATCCTACATTGATTCCAGTGGATCTTTATGGTTTTCCTGTAGACCACACTGACCCCAGTGGCCCTTTACGGTGTCCCTATAGTCGACACTCACACCATTGGCTCTCTACGGTTTGCCTATAGACCACAATGACTCCAGGGGATTTCTACGGTTTCCCAATAGCCCACACTGACTCCAGTGGCACTCTACGGTTTCCTAATAGCCGACACTGACTGCAGTGGCTCTCCATGTTTTCCCTATATCCCACACTGACTCCAGTGGCTCGCTACGGTTTTCCTATAGCCCACAATCATTCCAGCAGCTCTCTACTGTTTCCCTATAGCCCACACTGACTCCAGCAGCTCTCTAAGGTGTTCCTATATCCCTCACTGACTCCAATGGCTCGCTACTGTTACCCTATAGTCCACACTGACTTCACTGGCTCTCTACGGTTTGCCTATACTCCACACTGACCCCAGTGGCTCTCTACTGTTTCGCTCTAGTCCACACTGACTCCAGTGGCTCACTACGGTTTCCCTATAGCCCACACTGACTCCCTCGGCTCTCTACAGTTTCCCAATAGCCGACCCTGAATGCAGTGGCTCTCTACAGTTTCTCTATATCCCACACTGACTCCAGTGCCTCGCTATGGTTTCCCTATATCACACAATGACTCTAGTGGCTCTCTACGGTTTCCTTATAGTCCACACTTACCCCTGTGGCTCTCTGTGGTTTCCCTCTAATACACACTGTCTCCAGTGGCTACCCATGGTTTCCCTATAGCCCACACTGTCTCCAGTACCTCTCTACAATTTCCCTATAGGGAACAATGACTCCACTGGATCTCCACGGTTTGCCTATAGTCCACAATGATTCCCGCAGCGCGCTACGGTTTTCCTATAGCCCACACTGAACCTAGTGGCTCTGAACGGTTTCTCTATAGTCCACACTGTCTCCAGCGGAATTCAAGGGTATCCCTTTATCCCACACTGACTTCAGCGGCTCTCCACGGTTTCCCAATTGTCCACACTGATTCAAGCGGCTCTCAAGGGTTTCCCTTTATCCCACACTGACTTCAGCGGCACTCTACACTTTACCTTTTCGCCACACTGACTCCAGCGGGTCTTACGGTTTTCCCATAGCCGAAACTGACTGAAGTGGCTCTCTACGGATTCCCTATAGTCCACACTGACCCCAGTGGCTCGCTACGGCTTCCCTATATCCCACACTGATTCTAGCGGCTCTCTAAGATTTTCCTGTAGACCACACTGCCTCCAGTGGTACTCTACGGTTTCCCTATATCCAACAGTGCCTCCAGTGGCTCGCTACGGTTTCGCTATATCACACACTGATTCCAGCGGCTCTCTACACTGACCCCAGTGGCTCTCAAGGCTTTCCCCTTATCCCACATTGACTTCAGCGGCTCTCTACGGTTTATCTATAGCCCACACTGACTCCAGCGGCTCTCTACGGTTTCCGAATATCCAACACTGACTGCAGTGGATCTCTATAGTTTACTTATATCCCACACTGACTCCAGTGGCTCGCTAAGGTTTCCCTTTGTCACACACAGTCTCTAGTGGCTCTCTAAGGTTTCCCTATAGTCTACACTGACCCCAGTGGCTCTCTACAGTTTCGCTCTAGTCCAAACTGTCTCCAGTGGCTTTCTACGGTTTCGGTATAGCCCACACTGACTCCAGTGGCTGCTACGGTTTCCCAATAGCCGAAACTGAATGCAGTGGCTCTCTACGGTTTCCCTATCTCCGAAACTGATTCCAGTGGCTCGCTATGGTTTCCCTATATCACACAATGACTCTAGTGGCTCTCTACGGTTTCCCTATAGTCCACACTTACCCCTGTGGCTCTCTACGGTTTCCCTATAGCCCACACTGTCTCCAGTTGCTCTCTACAATTTCCCTATATTCCACACTGACTCCACTGGCTCTCTACGGCTTCACTATATCCCACAATGATTCCAGCGGCTCTCTACGGTTTTCCTATAGCCCACACTGACTCCAGCGGTTCTTACGGTTTCCCCATAGCCGAAACTGACTGCAGTGGCACTCTACGGATTCCCTATAGTCTACACTGACGCCACTGGCACTCTACGGCTTTTCTATATCCCACACTGATTCCAGCTGCTCTCTACGGCTTTCCTGTAGACCAGACTGACCCCAGTGGCTATATACGGCTTGCCTATATCACACACTGATTCCAGCAGCTCTCTACGGTTTCGTTATAGCCCACTCTGACTCCAGCGGCTCTCTAAGGTGTTCCTATATCACTCACTCACTCCAATGGCTCGCTACAGTTACCCTATAGTCCACGCTGACTCCACTGGCTCTCTATGGTTAGCCTATAGTCCACACTGAACCCAGTGGCCCTCTACGGTTTCGCTCAAGTTCCACACTGTCTCCCGTGTCTCTCTACGGTTTCCCTATAGCCCACACTGACTTCAGCGGTTCTCGACGGTTTCCCTATAGCCCACACTGACTCCAGTGGCTCTCTACGGTTTCCAATTAGCCGACACTGACTGCATTGGCTCTCTATGGTTTCCCTATATCCCACGATGATTCCAGGGTCTCTCTACGGATTTCCTATTGCCCACACTGACTCCAGCGGTTCTTAGGGTTTCCCCATAGCCGAAACTGACTGAAGTGGCTCCCTATGCGTTTCGCTATAGTAAACACTGACTCCAGTGGCTCGCTACGGTTTCGCTATATCACACACTGAGTCTAGTGGCTGTCTACAGATTCCCTATACTCCACACTGAGCCCAGTGGCTCTCTACGGCTTCGCTATATCCCACCCTGATTCCAGCGGCTCTCTACGGTTTTCCTGTAGACCACACTGTCCCCAGGGGCTATCTACTATTTGCCTATATCACAAACTGACTCCAGCGGCACTTTACGGTTTCCCTATAGTCCACACTGACTCCAGCTGCTCCCTATGCTTCACCTAAAGCGTGCTTTGAATCCTGTGGCTATCCACGTTTTCCCAAAAGTCCACACTGACTCCAGCGGCTCTGAAAGCTTTCCATTTATCCCACGCTGACTTCAGTGGCTCTCAAGAGTTTCCCTTTATCCCACACTGACTTCAGCGGCTCTCTATGATTTCCCTTTGGTCCACATTCACTCCAGCGGCTCCCTACGTTTTCCCTATAGCCCACACTAACTCGAGTGGATCTGTACTGTTTCCCTATAGTCCACACTGACACCATTGGCTCTCTATGGTTTCCCTGTAGACCACACTGACTCCAGTGGCTCTCTATGATTTCCCTACATCCCACACTGACTCCAGTGGTTCGCTACGGATTCCCAATATCACACACTGATTCTAATGGCTCTCTACGGTTTCCCTAGAGTCCACACTGATCTCAGTGTCTCTCTATGGTTTCCCTATAGCCCACATTGTCTCCAGCGGCTCTCTATCGTCTCTCTATAGTGCACAATGAATCCAGCGGCTCTCTGAGGATTTCCTATATCCCTCAAAAACTCCAATAGCTCGCTACGGTTACCCTATAGTCCACACTGACTACACTGGCTCTCTACGGTTTGCCTATAGTCCACACTGACTCCAGTGGCTCTCAAGGGTTTCCCTTTATCCCACACTGACTTCAGCAGCTCTCTACGGTTTCCCTATAGCCCACACTGACTCCAGAGACTATCAAGGTTTCCCGATAACCCACAATGACTGCAGCAGCTCTCGATGGTGTCCCAATATCACACACTGATTCTAGTGGCCCTCTACGGTTTCCCTTTAGTCCACACTGACTCCACTGGCTCTCTGCGGTTTGCCTAAAGACCACAAAGACTCCAAAGGCTCTCTACGGTCTCACTATATTCCACATTGATTCCATCGCCTCTCTACGATTTTCCTATAGCCTATACTGACCATAGTGGCTCTCAACGGTTTCCCTATAGTCCACATTGACTCCAGCGGCTCTCAATGGTTTCCCTTTATCCCACACTGACTTCAGCGGCTCTCTATGGTTTGCCTATATCCCACACTGACTCCAATGGCTCAATACGGTTTCCCTATAGCCCACACTGACTCCAGAGGCTCTCTACGATTTCCCTATAGCCGACACTGACTACAGTGGCTCTGTATGGTTTCCCTATATCCCACACAACTCCAGTGGCTCACTACGGTTTCCCCTTATCACACATTGACTCTATCGGCTCTCTACGGTTTCCCTATAGTCCACACTGACCCCAGAGTCTCTCTACGGTTTCCCTCTATTACACACTGACTCCAGTGGCTCTCTATGGTTTCCCTATAGCCCACACTGACTCCAGAGGCTCTCTATGGTTCACCTATAGTCCATTCTGACTCCAGCGGCTCTCAAGGGATTCCCTTTATTCCACACTGACTTCAGCGGCTCTCTACGGTTTCCCTTTAACCCACACTGACTCCAGCGGCTCTCTACACATTCACAATAGCCGACACTAAATGCAGTGGCTCTCTATGCTTTCCCTGTATCCCCCACTGACTCCAGAGGCTGGCTACGGTTTCCCTATATCACTCACTGGCTCTAGTGGCTCTCTACTGTTTCCCTATAGTACACACTGACCCCAGTGGCTCTCTACGGTTTCCCTCTAGAATACAATGCCTCCAGTGGCTCTGTACGGTTTCCCTATAGTCCACACGGACCACAGTGGCTCTCTACGGTTTCCCTATAGCCACACTGACTCCCATGGCTCTCTACAGGTTGCCTATATTACACACTGACTCCACTGACTCTCTACGGTTTCACTATTACCCACACTGATTCCAGCGGCTTTCTACGGTTTTCCTGTAGCCCATACTGTCCCTCGTGGCTTTCAACGGATTCCCTACTGTCCACACTGACTCCAGCGGCTCTCAAGTGTTTCTCTTTATCCCACACTGAATTCAGCGGCTCTCTATGGTTTTCCTATAGCCCACACTGTCTCCAGCGGTCCTCTACGGTTTGCCATAGCTGACACTGACTGAACTGGCTCTCTATGGTTTTGCTATAGTCCACAGTGACTCCAGTAGCTCGTTACGGTTTCGCTATATCACACACTGGTTATAGTGGCATTCTAAGGATTCCCCGTTGTCCACACTGACACCAGTCGCTCTCTAGAGCTTCCCTATATCCCTCACTGATTACGGAGGCTCTCTACGCTTTCGCTCTAGTCCACACTGTATCCAGTGGCTCTCTACGGTTTCCGTATAGCCCACACTGACTCCAGAGGCTCTCTATGGTTTCCCAATAGCCAACACTGACTGCAGTGTCTCTCTGTGGTTTCCCTATATACCACACTGACACCAGTGGCTCACTACAGTTTCCCTATATCCCACACTGACTCTAGTGGCTCTCTACGGTTGCCCTATAGTCCACAGTGACCCCAGAGGCTCTCTACGGTTTCCGTCTAGTGCACCCTGTCTCCAGTGGTTCTCTACGGTATCCCTATAGCCCACACTGACTCCAGTGGCTCTCTACAGTTCCCCTATAGTCCACTCTGACTCCACTGGCTCTCTACGGGTTGCCTATATTCCACACTGACTCCACTGGCTCTCTACGGTTTTACTATATCCCACACTGGTTCCAGCAGCTTTCTTTGTTTTTCCTATAGCCCACACTGACTCTAGTGCCTCGCAACGTTTTCCCTATAGTCCACACTGACTCCAGCAGCTCGCAAGGGGTTCCCTTTATCCCACACTGACTTCAGCGGCTCTGTACGGTTTACATGTTGCCCACATTGAATCCAGCAGTTCTTATGGTTTCCACATAGTTGAAACTGACTTATTTGGGTCATTATGGTTTCGCAATAGTCCATACTGACTGCAGTGGCTCTCTACGGTTTTCCTGTAGACCACACTGACTCTAATGGCACTCTACGGGTTGCCTGTAGTCCACACTGACTCCACTGACACTCTACGGTTTCACTCTATCCCACACTGATTCCAGCGGCTTTCTATGGTTTTCCTACAGCCCACACTGAACCTATTGGCTCTGAACGGATTCCCTACAGTCCAGCGGCTCTCAAGGGTTTCCCTTTATACCACATTGACTTCAGCGGCACTCTACGGTTTCCCTATTGCCCACAATTACTCCAGCGGCTCTCTACGGTTTCCCCATAGCCGACACTGACTGAAGTGGCTCTCTCTGGTTTCCCTATAGTCCACACTGACTCCAGTGGATCGCTACTGTTTCCCTATAACACACACTGATTACAGCGGCTATCTACGGGTTTGCCTGTTTACCACTCTGACAACTGTGGCTCTCTACGGTTCCCCTATAGTCCACACTGACACATTTGGCTCTCTACGGTTTCCCTATAGACCACACTGACTCCAGTGGCTTTCTATGATTTCCCTATAGCCCACACTGATTCCAGGGGCCTCCAATGGTTTTCCTATTGCCCACACTGACCCTATTTGCTCTCAATGGTTTCCCTATAGTCCACATTGATTTCAGCAGCTCTCAAGGGTATCCTTTTATCACACACTGACTTCAGCGGCTCTCTACGGTTTCCCTATAGCCCACTCTGACTCCAGTGGCTCTCTACGGTTTCCAAATAGCCGACTCTGACTGCAGTGGCTCTCTAAGTTTCCTTATATCCCACAATGAAACCAGTGGCTCGCTATGGTTTCCTTATATCACACACTGACTCTAGTGGTTCTCTAAGGTTTCCCTAAAGTCCACACAGACCCCACTGACTCTCTACGGTTTCCCTATTGTCCACCCTGACTCCAGCAGCTCTCTACGGTTTCCCTATAGCCCACACTGATTCCATTGGCTCGGAATGGTTTCCCTAAAGCCCTCACTGAATCCAGTGGGTCACTACAGATTCCATCAAGCCCACACTCACTCCAGTGTGTCTCTACGATTTCCGTACAGTCCACACTGACTCCTGAGGCTCTCTAAAGTTTTCCCTATATCGCACACTGACTCCAATGGCTCGCTACGGTTTCGCTATATCACACACTGAGTCTAGTGGCTCACGACAGATTCCCTATATCCCACACTGATTCCAGCAGTTCTCTACTGTTTTCCTGTAGACCACAGTGACTCCTTTGGCTCTCTACGGTTTCCCTATATTCCACACTGACACCTTTGGCTCTCTACGGTTTCCCTAAAGTCCACTTTGACTCCAGTGTATCTCTACGGTTTCCCTATATCCCACACTGCCTCCAGTGGCTCGCTACGGTTTCCCTATATCACATACTGTCTGTAGAAGCTCTCTCAGGCTTCCCTATAGCCCACATGGACGCTAGTGGATCTCCGTGGTTTCCCTATAGGGTACCCTGCCTCCAGCGGCTGTCAAGGGTTTCCCTTTATCCCACACTGACTTCAGCAGCACTCTACGGTTTCCCAATAGCCGACACTGACTGCAGTGACTCTCTATGATTTCCCTATATCTCACACTGACTCCTGTGGCTCGCTACGGTTTCCCTATATAACCCACTGAGTCTAGTGGCTTTCTACGGATTCCCTATAGTCCACACTGACCCCAGTGGCTCTCTAGAGCTTCCCTATATCCCACACTGATTACAGTGGCTTTCTACGGTTTCGCTCTAGTCCACACTGTCTCCAGTGGCTCTCTACGGATTCCCTATAGCCCACCCTGACTCCAGCGGTTCTCTACGGTTTCCCAATAGCCGACACTGACTGTAGTGGCTCTCTGTGCTTTCCCTATATCCCACACTGACTCCAGTGGCTCACCGCGTTTTCCCTATATCACACACTGACTCTAGTGGCTCTCTAAGGTTTCCCTATAGTCCACACTGACCCCAGAGGCTCTCTACGGTTTCCCTCTAGTACACACACTGTCCAGTGGCTCTCTACGGTTCCCCTATAGTCCACTGTGACTCCACTGGCTCTCTACGGGTTGTCTATAGTCCACACTGACTCCACTGGCTCTCTACGTTTTCATTACATCCCACAGTGATCCTAGCAGATTTCTATGTTTTTCCTATAGCCCACACTGACCCTAGTGGCTCTCAACGATTTCCCTATAGTGCACAGTGACCCCAGTGGCACTCTACGGTTTCCCTGTAGTATACACTGTCTCCAGTGGCTCTCTACACTTTCCATATAGCCCACACTGACTCCAGTGGCTCTCTATGGCTTCCCGATAGTCCACACTGACTCCAATGGCTCTCTATGTGTTGCCTATAGTCCACACTGACTCCACTGACTCTCTACAGTTTCACTGTATCCCACAATGATTCCAGCAACTTTCTATATTTTTCCAATAGGCCACACTGACCCTAGTGGCTCTCAACGGATTCCCAACAGTCCACACTGACTCCAGCGGCTCTCAAGGGTTTCCCTTTATCCCAAACTGACTTCAGCGGCTCTCTACGGTTTCCCTGTAGTCCACAATGACTCCAGCGGATCTCAACGGTTTACCCATAGCCGACACTGACTGAAGTGGCTCTCTTTGGTTTCGCTATAGTCCATACTGACTCCAGTGGATCGCTACAGTTTCGCTATTTCACACACTGACTCTAATGGCTCTCTACGGATTCCCTATTGTCCACACTGACACCATTGGCTCTATAGGGTTTCCCTATAGACTACACTGTCTCCAGTTGCTTTCAATGGTTTCCCTATAGCACACACTGATTCCAGGGGCTCTCCACGGTTTTCCTGTTGCCCACACTGACCCTATTTGCTCTCAATGGTTTCCATCCAGTCCACACTGACTCCAGCGGCTCTCAAGGGTATCCCTTTATCACCAACTGACTTCAGCGGCTCTCTACGGTTTCCCTATAGCCCACACTGACTCCAGTGGCTCTCTACGATTTCCAATTAGCCAATACTGACTGCAGTCGCTCTCTATGTTTCCCTATATCCCACAATGTAACCAGTGGCTCGCTACGGTTTCCTTATATCACACACTGACTCTAGTGGCTTTCTACGGTTTCCCTCTAGTCCACACTGAACCCAATGGATCTCTACGGTTTCCCTGTAGTCCACACTGACTCCAGCAGCTCTGTACGGTTTCCCTATATCCCACACTGACTCCATGGCTCGCTACGGTTTCTCTATATCACACACTATTTCTAGTAGCTCTCTGAGGTTTCTCTGCAGCCCACACGGATGCTAATGGATCTCACTGGTTTCCCTATAGGGCACAACGCCTCCAGCGGCTGTCAAGGGTTTCCCTTTATCCCACACTGACTTCTGCAGCTATCTACGGTTTTCCTATAGCCCACACTGACTCCTGCAGCTCTCTACAGTTTCCCAATAGCCGACACTGACTGCAGTAGCTATCTATGGTTTCCCGATATCCCACACTGACTCCAGTGGCTCACTACGGTTTCCCTATATCAAACACTGACTCTAGTGGCTCTCTAAGTTTTCCCTATAGTCTGCACTGACCCCAGTGGAGCTCTATGGTTTCGCTCTAGTCCACACTGTCTCCAGTAGCTCTCTACGATTTCCCTATAGCCCTCACTGACTGCAGTGGCTCTCCATGGTTTCCCTATATCCCACACTGACTCCAGTGGCTCGCTACGGTTTCCCTATATCACACACTGAATCTAGTGGCTCTCTACGGTTTCCCTCTAATACACACTGTCTCCAGTGGCTCTCTACGTTTTCCCTATAGCCCACACGGACCCTAGTGGATCTCAATGTTTTCCCTATAGTCCACAATGACTCCAGCGGCTGTCAAATGTTTCCCTTTAACACACACTGAATTCAGCAGCTCTCTACAATCTCCCTATATCCCACACTGACTCCAGTGTCTCGCTATGGTTTTGCTATATCACAAACTGACTCATGTGGCTCTCTAAGGTTTCCCTATGGTCCACACTGAATCCACTGGCTCTCTACGGTCTCGCTCCAGTCCACACTGTCTCCAGTGGCTCTCTACGGTTTCCCTATTGCCCACACTGACTCCAGTGGCTCTCTACGGTTTCCCAATAGCCGACACTGACTGCAGTGGCTCTCTCCGGTTTCCCTATATCAAACACTGACTCTAGTGGCTCTCTACGTTTTCCCTATAGTCCACACTGACCCCAGTGTCTCTCTACGGTTTCCCTCTAATACAAACTGTCTCCAATCGCTCTCTCGGGTTTCCCTATACCCCACACTGACTACAGTGGCTCTCTGCGGTTTCCCTATAGTCCACACTGACTCCAATGGCTCTCTACGAGTTGCCTACAATCCACACTGAATCCAATGGCTCTCTATGGTTTCAGTATATCCCACACTGATTCCTGCGGCTTTCTACGGTTTTCCTATAGCCCACACTGACCCTAGTGGCTCTCAACTGTTTCCCTATAGTCCACACCGACTCCAGCAGACCTCAAGGGTTTCTCTTTATCCCACACTGACTTCAGTGGCTCACTACGGTTTCGCTATTTCACGCACTGAGTCTAGTGGCTCTCTACGGAATCCCTAAAGTCCACACTGACCCCAGTGGCTGTCTATGGCTTAACTATATCACACACTGACTCCAGCAGCTCTCTACGGTTTTCCTGTGGACCAAAATGACCCCAGTGGCTCTCTACGGTTTCCCTATAGTCCACACTGATACCATTGGCTCTCTATGGTTTCCCTATAGACCACTCTGACTCCACTGGCTTTCTATGGTTTCCCTTTGTCCAAACTGATTCCAGTGGTTCTCTGCTGTTTTCCTATTGCTCACACTGACCCTAGTGGCTATCAATGGTTTCCCTATAGTCCATACTGACTCCAGCGGCTCTCTAGGGTATCCCTTTATCACACACTGAATTCCTCGGCTCTCTACGTTTTCCCTATAGTCAACACTGACCCCAGTGGCTCTCTACGGTTTCCCTATAGACCACACTGACTCCAGCGGCACTCTCCAGTTCCCCTATAGCCCACACTAACTCCATCGGCTCTCCACATTTTCCCCATATCCCACACTGGCTCCAGTGGCTCTGTATGCTTTCCCTATAGCCCTCGCTGAATCCAGTAGCTCACTACAGATTCCCTCAAGCCCACGCTGAATCCTGTGGCTCTGTACTGCTTCCTTATATCCCACACTCACTCCAGTGGCTCTCTGCGATTTCCCTATATTCCACACAGACTCCCGTCTATCTGTAAAGTATTCCCCATATCCCACACTGACTCCAGTGGCTCGCTACGGATTCGCTATATCACACACTGAGTCTAGTGGCTCTCTACGGATTACCTATATCCCACATTGATTCCAGCGGCTCTCTACGGTTTTCCTGACTGAAGTGGCTCTCTATGGTTTCGCTATAGTCCACAGTGACTCCAGTGGCTCGCTATGGTTTTGCTATATCACACACTGAGTCTCGTGGGTTTCTACGGATTCCCTATAGTCCACACTGACCCCAGTAGCTCTCTAGAGCTTCCCTATATCCCACACTGATTACAGCGGCTCTCTACGGTTTCGCTCTAGTCCACACTGTCTCCAGTGGCTCTCTACGGTTTCCCAATAGACGACACTGACTGCAGTGTCTCTCTATGGTTTCCCTATATACCACACTGACACCTTTGGCTCACTACGATTTCCCTATATCCCACACTGTCTCTAGTGAAACTCTACAGTTGGCCTATAGTCCACACTGACCCCAGAGTCTCTCTACTGTTTCCGTCTAGTGCACCCTTTTTCCAGTGGCTCTCTACGGTATCCCTATAGCCCACAATGACTCCAGTGGCTCTCTACTGTTCCCCTATAGTCCACTCTGAATCCACTGGCTCTCTACGGGTTGCCTATATTCCACACTGACTCCACTGACTCTCTACGGTTTCAATATATCCCACACTGATTCCAGCAGCTTTCTTTGTTTTTCCTATAGCCCACACTGACTCTTGTGGCTCGCAACGGTTTCCCTATAGTCCACACTGACTCCAGCAGCTCGCAAGGGGTTGCCTTTATCCCACACTGACTTCAGCGGCTCTCTACGGTTTCCGTGTTGCCCACATTGACTCCAGCAGTTCTTATGGTTTCCCGATAGTTGAAACTGACTTATTTGGGTCATTCTGGTTTCGCAATAGTCCATACTGACTGCAGTGGCTCTCTCCGGTTTTCCTGTAGACCACCCTGACCCCAGGCGCTATCAACGGTTTGCCTATCTCAGAAGCTGACTCCAGCGGCTCTCCAAGGTTTCCCTATAGTCCACACTGACTCCAGCTGCTCCCTCTGCTTCACCGAATGCCTGCACTGATTCCAGCAGCTCTCCACGTTGTCCCAAACGTCCACATTGACTTCAGCGGCTCTCTACGGTTTCCCTATAGCTCTCCCTGACTCCAGCAGCTCTCTACGGTTTCCCTACAGGCCACACTAACTCCAGTCGATCTCTACGCTTTCCCTATATCCCACGCAAACTGCAGCGGCTCTCAATGGTTTCCCTTTATCCCACACTGACTTCAGCGTTTCTCTACGGTTTTCCTATAGCCCTCACATACTACAGCGGTTCTCTACGGTTTCACCATAGCTGACACTGAATGAAGTGGCTCTCCATGGTTTCGCTATAGTCCACAGAGTCTCCAGCTGCTCGCTACGGTTTTGCTATTTCACACACTGAGTCTAATGGCTCTCTACGGAATCCCTATAGTCCACACGGACCCCAGTGGCTCTCTACATCTTCTCTATAACACTCACTGATTCCAGCGGCTCTCTACGGTTTTCTGTAGACCACACTACAGTTTCCCTATAGTCCACACTGACACCATTGGCTCTCTGCGGTTTTGCAATGGTCCACGCTGTCTCCAGTGGCTCTCTACGGTTTCCCTATAGCCCACACGGATCCTACTGGAACTCTATGTTTTCCCGATAGTCCACACTGACTCCAGCTGTTGTGAAACGTTTCCCTTTATCCCACACTGACTTCAGAAGCTCTCTACGGTTTCCCTTTATCCCACACTTAATCCAGTGGCTCGCTACGGTTTCCCTATATCACAAACTGACTCCAGTGGCTCTCTAAGGTTTCCCTATGGTCCACACTGTCTCCAGTGGCTCTCTACGGTTTCCCTATAGCCCACACTGACTCCAGCGGCTCTCTACGATTTCCCAATAGCCGACACTGACTGCAGTGGCTCTCTATGGATTCCCTATATCCCACACTGACTCCCGTGGCTCGCTATGGTTTCCCTAAATCACACACTGTCTCTAGAGGATACTCTACGGTTTTCCTATAGTCCACACTGACCCCAGTGGATCTCTACGATTTCCCTCTAATACACACTGTCTCCAGTGGCTCACTCGAGTTTCCCTATACACCACACTGACTCCAGTGGCTCTCCACAGTTTTCAACAGACCATACTGACCCCAGTGGCTCTCTACGGTTTCCCTATAGTCCACACTGACGCCATTGGCTCTCTCTACTGTTTCTCTCTAGTCCACACTGTCTCCAGAGGCTCTCTATGTTTCCCCTATATCCCACACAAACTGCAGTGGCTCTCCATGGTTTCCCTCTATCCCACACTGACACCAGTGGCTCACAACAGTTTCCCTATATCACACACAGAATCTAGTGGCGCTCTATGGTTTCCCTCTAGTACGCACTGTCTCCAATGGCTCTCTACGGTTTCCCTATAGCCCACACTGACTTCAGCGGTTCTCGACGGTTTCCCTATAGCCCACACTGACTCCAAAGGCTCTCTACGGTTTCCAATTAGCCGACACTGACTGCATTGGCTCTCTATGGTTTCCCTATATCCCACGATGATTCCAGGGGCTCTCTACGGTTTCCCTATTGCCCACACTGACTCCAGCGGTTCTTAGGGTTTCCCCATTGCCGAAACTGACTGAAGTGGCTCCCTATGGTTTCGCTATAGTCCACACTGACTCCAGTGGCTCGTTACGGTTTCGCTATTCACACACTGAGTCTAGTGGCTGTCTACGGATTCCCTATACTCCACACTGACCACAGTGGCTCTCTACGGCTTCGCTATATCCCACCCTGATTCCAGCGGCTCTCTAAGGTTTTCCTGTAGACCACACTGACCCCAGGGGCTATCTACTGTTTGCCTATATCACAAACTGACTCCAGCGGCTCTTTACGGTTTCCCTATGGTCCACACTGACTCCAGCGGCTCTCAAAGCTTTCCATTTATCCCACGCTGACTTCAGTGGCTCTCAAGAGTTTCCCTTTATCCCACACTGACTTCAGCGGCTCTCTACGATTTCCCTTTGGCCCACATTCACTCCAGCGGCTCCCTACGTTTTCCCTATAGCCCACACTAACTCGAGTGGATGTGTACGGTTTCCCTATAGTCCACACTGACACCATTGGCTCTCTACGGTTTCCCTGGAGACCACACAGACTCCAGTGGCTCTCTATCATTTCCCTACATCCCACACTGACTCCAGTGGTTCGCTACGATTTCCCTATATCACACGCTGACTCTAATGGCTCTCTATGGTTTCCCTAGAGTCCACACTGATCTCAGTGTCTCTCTACGGTTTCCCTATAGCCCACATTATCTCCAGCGGCTCTCTTTGGTCTCCCTATAGCGCACACTGAATCCAGTGGCTCTCTGAGGATTTCCTATATCCCTCAATGACTCCAATGGCTCGCTACGGTTACCCTATAGTCCACAGAGACTCCACTGGCTCTCTACGGTTTGCCTACAGTTCACACTGACTCCACTGGCTCACTACGGTTTCACTATATACCAGACAGATTCCAGGGGCTCTCTACGGTTTTCTATAGCCCACACTAACCCTAGAGGCTCTCAACAGTTTCCCTATAGTCCGCACTGACTCCAGTGGCTCTCAAGGGTTTCCCTTTATCCCACACTGTCTTCAGCAGCTCTCTACGTTTTCCCTATAACCCACATTGACTCCAGAGACTCTCAAGGTTTCCCTATAACCCACACTGACTGCAGCAGCTCTCTATGGTTTCCCTATATCACACACTGACTCTACTGGCCCTCTACGGTTTCCCTATAGTCCACAAAGACTCCAATGGCTCTCTACGGTCTCACTATATTCCACATTGATTCCAACGCCTCTCTACGATTTTCCTATAGCCCATACTGACCCTCGTGGCTCTCAACGGTTTCCCTATAGTCCACAGTGACTCCAGCGGCTCTCAAGGGTTTCCCTTTATCCCACACTGAATTCAGCGGCTCTCTATGGTTTGCCATAGCTGACACTGAATGAAGTGGCTCTCTATAGTTGCGCTGTAGTCCACAGTGACTCCAGAAGCTCGTTACGGTTTCGCTATATCACACTGGGTCAAGTGGCATTCTAAGGATTCCCTATAGTCCATAATGACACCAGTGGCTCTCTCGAGCTTCCCTATAACCCACACTGATTACAGAGGCTCTCTATGGTTTTGCTCTAGTCCACAGTGTATCCAGTGGCTCTCTACGGTTTCCCTATAGCCCACACTGACTTCAGAGGCTCTCTATGGTTTCCCTATAGCCGACACTGACTGCAGTGGCTCTGTATGTTTTCCCTATATCCCACACTGACTCTATTGGCTCTCTACGGTTTCCCTCTATTACACCCTGTCTCCAGTGGCTCTCTATGGTTTCCCTATAGCCCACATTATCTCCAGCGGCTCTCTTTGGTCTCCCTATAGCGCACACTGAATCCAGTGGCTCTCTGAGGATTTCCTATATCCCTCAATGACTCCAATGGCTCGCTACGGTTACCCTATAGTCCACACCCACTACACTGGCTCTCTACGGTTTGCCTATAGTCCACACTGGCTCCAGTGGCTCTCAATGGTTTCCCTTTATCCCACACTGACTTCAGCGGCTCTCTATGGTTTCCCTATATCCCACACTGACTCCAATGGCTCGATACGGTTTCCCTATAGTCCACAGAGACTCCACTGGCTCTCTACGGTTTGCCTACAGTTCACACTGACTCCACTGGCTCACTACGGTTTCACTATATAGCAGACTGATTCCAGGGGCTCTCTACGGTTTTCTATAGCCCACACTAACCCTAGAGGCTCTCAACAGTTTCCCTATAGTCCGCACTGACTCCAGTGGCTCTCAAGGGTTTCCCTTTATCCCACACTGTCTTCAGCAGCTCTCTACGGTTTCCCTATAACCCACACTGACTCCAGAGACTCTCAAGGTTTCCCTATAACCCACACTGACTGCAGCAGCTCTCTATGGTTTCCCTATATCACGCACTGACTCTATTGGCCCTCTACGGTTTCCCTTTAGTCCACAATGACTCCACTGGCTCTCTGCGGTTTGCCTATAGTCCACAAAGACTCCAATGGCTCTCTACGGTCTCTCTATATTCCACATTGATTCCAACGCCTCTCTACGATTTTCCTATAGCCCATACTGACCCTAGTGGCTCTCAACGGTTTCCCTATAGTCCACAGTGACTCCAGCGGCTCTCAAGGGTTTCCCTTTATCCCACACTGAATTCAGCGGCTCTCTACGGGTTCCCTATAGCCCACACTGTCTCCAGCGGCTCTCTATGGTTTGCCATAGCTGACACTGAATGAGGTGGCTCTCTATGGTTGCGCTATAGTGCACAGTGACTCCAGAAGCTCGTTACGGTTTCGCTATATCACACTGGGTCAAGTGGCATTCGAAGAATTCCCTATAGTCCATACTGACACCAGTGGCTCTCTCGAGCTTCCCTATAACCCACACTGATTACAGAGTCTCTCTATGGTTTTGCTCTAGTCCACAGTGTATCCAGTGGCTCTCTACTTTTTCCCTATAGCCCACACTGACTTCAGAGGCTCTCTACGGTTTCCCTATAGCCGACACTGACTGCAGTGGCTCTGTATTTTTTCCCTATATCCCACACTGACTCCAATGGCTCACTACGGTTTCCCCTTATCACACATTGACTCTACTGGCTCTCTACGGTTTCCCTATAGTCCACACTGACCCCAGAGGCTCTCTACGGTTTCCCTCTAGAACACACTGTCTCCAGTGGCTCCCTATGGTTTCCCTATAGCCCACACTGACTCCAGAGGCTCTCTATGGTTTCCCAATAGCCGGCACTGAGTGCAGTGGTTCTGTTTGGTTTCCCTATATCCCACACTGACTCCAGAGGCTCACTACGGTTTCCCTTTATCACACACTGACTCTATTGACTCTCTACGGTTTCCCTATAGTCCACACTGACCCCAGAGGCTCTCTACGGTTTCCCTCTATCCCCCCCTTCTCCAGTGGCTCTTTATGGTTTCCCTATAGCCCACACTGACTCCAGTGGCTCTCTACGGTTCACCTATAGTCCACTCTGACTCCAGCGGCTCTCTAGGGATTCCCTATATCCCACACTGACTTCAGCGGCTCTCTACGGTTTCCCTTTAACCCACACTGACTCCAGCGGCTCTCTACACATTCACAATAGCCGACACTGAATGCAGTGGCTCTCTATGCTTTCCCTATATCCCCCACTGACTCCAGAGGCTCGCTATGGTTTCCCTATATCACACACTGACTCTAGTGTCTCTCTAACGTTTCCCTATAGTCCACACTGACCCCAGTGGCTCTCTACGGTTTCCCTCTAGAATACAATGCCTCCAGTGGCTCTCTACGGCTTCCCTATAGTCCACACTGACCCCAGTGGCTCTCTACCGTTTCCCTATAGCCCACACTGACTCCAATGGCTCTCTACGGGTTGCCTTTAGTACACACTGACGCCATTGACTCTCTACTGTTTCATTATATCCCACACTGATTCCAGCGGCTTTCTACGGTTTTCCTGTAGCCCATACTGTCCCTGGTGTCCACACTGACTCCAGCGGCTCTGAAGGGTTTCTCTTTATCCCACACTGAAGTCAGCGGCTCTCTATGGTTTTCCTATAGCCCACTCTGTCTCCAGCGGTCCTCTACGGTTTGCCATAGCTGACACTGACTGAAGTGGCTTTCTATGGTTTTGCTATAGTCCACAGTGACTCCAGTAGCTCGTTATGGTTTCGCTATATCACACACTGGGTCTAGTGGCAATCTAAGGATTCCCTATTGTCCAGACTGACACCAGTGGCTCTCTAGAGCTTCCCTATATCCCACACTGATTACGGAGGCTCTCTACGCTTTCGCTCTACTCCACACTGTATCCAGTGGCTCTCTACGGTTTCCCTATAGCCCACACTGACTCCAGAGGCTCTCTACGGCTTCCCAATAGCCGACACTGACTGCAGTGGCTCTGTATGGTTTCCCTATATCCCACACTGACTCCAGTGGCTCTCTACGGTTCACCTATAGTCCACTCTGACTCCAGCGGCTCTCAAGGGATTCCCTTTATCCCACACTGACTTCAGAGGCTCTCTACAGTTTCCCTTTAACCCACACTGACACCAGTGGCTCTCTAGAGCTTCCCTATATCCCACACTGATTACGGAGGCTCTCTACGCTTTCGCTCTAGTCCACACTGTATCCAGTGGCTCTCTACGGTTTCCCTATAGCCCACACTGACTCCAGAGGCTCTCTACGGCTTCCCAATAGCCGACACTGACTGCAGTGGCTCTGTATGGTTTCCCTATATCCCACACTGACTCCAGTGGCTCTCTACGGTTCACCTATAGTCCACTCTGACTCCAGCGGCTCTCAAGGGATTCCCTTTATCCCACACTGACTTCAGAGGCTCTCTACAGTTTCCCTTTAACCCACACTGACTCCAGCGGCTCTCTACACATTCACAATGGCCCACACTGATTGCAGTGGCTCTCTATGCTATCCCTATATCCCCCAGTGACTCCAGAAGCTCGCTACGGTTTCCCTATATCACACACTGACTCTAGTGGCTCTCTACCGTTTCCCTATAGTCCACACTGACCCCAGTGGCTCTCTACGGTTTCCCTCTAGAATACAATGCCTCCAGTGGCTCTCTACGGTTTCCCTATAGCCCACACTGACTCCAATGGCTCTCTACGGGTTGCCTATATTACACACTGACTCCACTGACTCTCTACGGTTTCACTACATCCCACACTGATTCCAGCAGCTTTCTAAGGTTTTCCTGTAGCCCATACTGTCCCTAGTGGCTTTCAACGGATTCCCTACAGTCCACACTGACTCCAGCGGCTTCAAGGGTTTCCCTATAGCCCACACTGACTCCAGCAGCTCTCTACGGTTTCCCTGTAGCCCACACAGACTCCAGCAGCTCTCTACAAATTCCGTATAGTTCACATTGCCTCCAGTGGTACTCTACGGTTTCCCTATATCCCACACTGATTCCATTTGGCTCTGTATGGTTTCCGTATAGCTGTCGCTGAATCCAGTCGCTCACTACAGATTCCCTCAAACCCACACTGACTCCTGTGGCTCTGTACGGTTTCCTTATATCCCATACTCACTGCAGTGGGACTGTACGATTCCCTTATAGTCCGCACTGACTCCCGTGGCTCTGTAAAGTTTTCCCTATATCCCACACTGACTCCAGCAGCTCTCTACGGTTTAACTATAGCCCACACTGACTCCAGCGACTCTCTATGGTTTACCAATAGCCGACACTGACTGCAGTGGCTCTCTATGGTTTCCCTCTATACCACACTGACTCCAGCGACTCTCTACGGTTTACCAATAGCCGACACTGACTGCAGTGGCTCTCTATGGTTTCCCTCTATACCACACTCACTCCAGTGGCTCTCTGCGATTTCCGTATAGTCCAGACTGACTCCCGTGGCTCTGTAAAGTTTTCCCTATATCCCACACTGACTCCAATGGCTCGCTACGGTTTCACTATAACACACACTGAGTCTTATGGCTCTCTACGGATTCCCTAAATCCCACACTGATTTCAGCGTTTCTCTACGGTTTTCCTGTATACCACACTGACTCCAGTGGCTCTCTATGGTTTTCCTATAGTCCACACTGACACCATTGGCTCTCTACTGTTTCCCTATAGTCCACACTGACTCCAGTGTCTCTCTAAGGTTTCCCTATATCCCACACTGAAACCAGTGCCTCGCTAAATTTTCCCTATATCACACACTGTCTCTAGTAGCTCTCTAAGTTATTCCTATAGCCCGCACGGACGCTAGTGGATCTTAGTGGTTTCCCTAAAGGGCACACTGCCTCCAACGGCTGTCAAAGGCTTCCCTTTATCCCACACTGAATTCAGCAGCTCCCTACGGTTTCCCTATAGCCCACACTGACTCCAGCAGCTCTCAACGGTTTCCCAAAAGTCGACACTGACTGCAGTGGCTCTCTATGGCTTCCGTAAATCCCACACTGACTCCAGTGGCTCGCTAAGGTTTCCCTATATCACACACTGAGTCTAGTGGCTTTATACGGATTCCCTATAGTCCAAACTGACCCCAGTGGCTCTCTAGAGCTTCCCTATATCCCACACTGATTACAGCGGCTCTCTAAGGTTTCGCTCTAGTCCACACTGACTCCAGCAGCTCTCTTTGGTTTCCAATAGCCGACACTGACTGCAGTGGCTCTCTATGGTTTCCCTATATCCCACACTTACTCCAGTGGCTCACTACGTTTTCCCTCTAGTACACACTTACTCTAGTGGCTCTCTACGGTTTCCCTATAGACCACACTGACCCCAGTGGCTCTCTACGGTTTCCCTCTAGTATACACTGTCTCCAGAGGCTCTCTACGGTTTCCCGATAGCCCACACTGACTCCAGTGGCCTTCTACGGTTTCCCGATAGTCCACACTGACTCCAATGGTACTCTACGGGTTGCCTATAGTCCACACTGACTCAACTGACACTCTACGGTTTCACCCTATCCCACACTGATTCCAGCGGCTTTCTACGGTTTTCCTACAGCCCACACTGAACCTAGTGGCTCTGAACGGATTCCCTACAGTCCAGCGGCTCTCAAGGGTTTCCCTTTATCCCACACTGATTTCAGCGCCTCTCTACGGTTTCCCTATAGCCCACACTGACTCCATCGGCTTTTTACGATTTCCCCATAGCCGACACTGACTGAAGTGGCTCTCTTTGGTTTCGCTATAGTCCACACTGACTCCAGTGGATCGCTACTGTTTCCCTATAACACACACTGATTACAGCGGCTATCTACGGTTTGCCTGTTGACCACTCTGACAGCTGTGGCTCTCTACCGTTTCCCTATAGTCCACACTGACACAATTGGCTCTCTACGGTTTCCCTATAGACCACACTGACTTCAGTGGCTTTCTATGATTTCCCTATAGCCCACACTGATTCCAACGGCTCTCCATGGTTTTCCTATTGCCCTATTGGCTCTCAATGGTTTCCCTATAGTCCACATTGATTCCAGCAGCTCTCAAGGGTATCCTTTTATCACACACTGACTTCAGTGGCTCTCTACGGTTTCCGTATAGTCCACACTGACTCCCGAGGCTCTGTAAAGTTTTCCCTATATCGCACACTGACTCCAATGGCTCGCTAGAGTTTCGCTATATCACACACTGAGTCTAGTGGCTCTCTACAGATTCCCTATATCCCACACTGATTCTAGCGGTTCTCTACGGTTTTCCTGTAGACCACACTGACTCCATTGGCTCTCTCCGGTTTCCCTATAGTCCACACTGACACCAGTGGCTCCCTACGGTTTCCCTATAGTCCACTTTGACTCCAGTGTATCTCTACGTTTTCCCTATATCCCACACTGCCTCCAGTGGCTCGCTACGGTTTCCCTATATCACACACACTGTCTGCAGAAGCTCTCTCAGGCTTCCCTATAGCCCACATGGACGCTAGTGGATCTCCGTGGTTTCCTATAGGGTACCCTGCCTCCAGCGGCTGTCAAGGGTTTCCCTTTATCCCACACTGACTTCAGCAGCTCTCTCCTGTTTCCCAATAGCCGATACTGACTGCAGTGACTCTCTATGGTTTCCCTATATCCCACACTGACTCCAGTGGCTCACCGCAGTTTCCCTATATCGCACAGTGACTCTAGTGGCTCTCTAAGGATTCCCTATAGTCCACACTGACCCCAGAGGCTCTCTACAGTTTCCCTCTAGTACACACACTGTCCAGTGGCACTCTACGGTTCCCCTATTGTCCACTGTGACTCCACTGGCTCTCTACGGGTTGCCTATAGTCCACACTGACTCCACTGGCTCTCTCCGATTTCATTATATCCCACAGTGATCCTAGCAGATTTCTATGTTTTTCCTATAGCCCACACTGACCATAGTGGCTCTCAACGATTTCCCTCTAGTCCACACTGACCCCAGTGTCTCTCTACGGTTTCCCTGTAGTATACACTGTCTCCAGTGGCTCTCTACACTTTTCATATAGCCCACACTGACTCCAGTGGCTCTCTATGGCTTCCCGATAGTCCACACTGACTCCAATGGCTCTCTATGTGTTGCCTACAGTCCACACTGACTCCACTGACTCTCTACGGTTTCATTGAATCCCACAGTGATTCCATCAGCTTTCTATATTTTTCCTATAGGCCACACTGACCCTAGTGGCTCTCAACGGATTCCCAACAGTCCACACTGACACCAGCGGCTCTCAAGGGTTTCCCTTTATCCCACACTGAATTCAGCGGCTCTCTACGGTTTCCCTGTAGTCCACACTGACTCCAGCGGATCTCAACCGTTTACCCATAGCCGACACTGACTGAAGTGGCTCTCTTTGGTTTCGCTATAGTCCATACTGACTCCAGTGGATGGCTACGGTTTCGCTATTTCACACACAGACTCTAATGGCTCTCTACGGATTCCCTATTGTCCACACTGACACCATTGGCTCTCTACGGTTTCCCTATAGACTACACTGTCCCCAGTGGCTTTCTATGGTTTCCCTATAGCCCACACTGATTCCAGGGGCTCTCCACGGCTTTCCTGTTGCCCACACAAAGCCTATTGGCTCTCAATGGTTTCCATACAGTCCACACTGACTCCAGCGGCACTCAAGGGTATCCCTTTAACACACACTGACTTCAACGGCTCTCTACGGTTTCTCTATAGCCCACACTGACTCCAGTGGCTCTCTACGATTTCCAATTTTCTGTTACTGACTGCAGTCGCTCTCTATGTTTCCCTATATCCCACAATGAAACCAGTGGCTCGCTACGGTTTCCTTATATCACACACTGACTCTAGTGGCTTTCTACGGTATCCCTCTAGTCCACACTGAACCCAATGGATCTCTACGGTTTCCCTGTAGTCCACACAGACTCCAGCAGCTCTCTACGGTTTCCCTATATCAAACACTGACTCCATGGCTCGCTACGGTTTCCCTATATCACACACTGTCTCTAGTAGCTCTCTGAGGTTTCTCTGAAGCCCACACGGATGCTAATGGATCTCAGTGGTTTCCCTATAGGGCACAATGACTCCAGCGGCTGTCAAGGGTTTCCCTTTATCCCACACTGACTTCTGCAGCTATCTACAGTTTCCCTATAGCCCACACTGACTGCATTAGCTCGCTATGGTTTCTCTATATCCCAAACTGACTCCAGTGGCTCACTATTGTTTCCCTATATCAAACACTGACTCTAGTGGCTCTCTAAGTTTTCCCTATAGTCCACACTGACCCCAGTGGAGCTCTATGGTTTCGTTCTAGTCCACACTGTCTCCAGTAGCTCTCTACGATTTCCCTATAGCCCTCACTGACTGCAGTGGCTCTCTATGGTTTCCCTATATCCCACACTGACTCCAGTGGCTCGCTACGGTTTCCCTATATCACACACTGATCTAGTGGCTCTCTACGGTTTCCCTCTAATACACACTGTCTCCAGTGGCTCTCTACATTTTCCCTATAGCCCACACGGATCCTAGTGGATCTCAATGTTTTCCCTATAGTCCACACTGACTCCAGCGGCTGTCAAAGGTTTCCCTTTAACCCACACTGACTTCAGCAGCTCTCTACAATCTCCCTATATCCCACACTGACTCCAGTGGCTCGCTATGGTTTTGCTATATCACAAACTGACTCATGTGGCTCTCTAAGGTTTCCCTATGGTCCACACTGAACCCAGTGGCTCTCTACGGTCTCGCTCCAGTCCACACTGTCTCCAGTGGCTCTCTACGGTTTCCCTATTGCCCACACTGACTCCAGCGGCTCTCTACGGTTTCCCAATAGCCGACACTGACTGCAGTGGCTCTCTACCGTTTCCCTATATCACACACTGACTCTAGTGGCTCTCTACGTTTTCCCTATAGTCCACACTGACCCCAGTGTCTCTCTACGGTTTCCCTCTAATACAAACTGTCTCCAATCGCTCTCTCGGGTTTCCCTATACCCCACACTGACAACAGTGGCTCTCAGCGGTTTCCCTATAGTCCACACTGACTACACTGGCTCTCTACGGGTTGCCTATAATCCACACTGAATCCACTGGCTCTCTATGGTTTCAGTATATCCCACACTGAATCCTGCGGCTTTCTACAGTTTTCCTATAGGCAACACTGACCCTTGTGGCTCTCAACGGTTTCCCTATAGTCCACACCGACTCCAGCAGCCCTCAAGGGATTCCCTTTATCCCACACTTAATTCAATGGCTCACTACGGTTTCGCTATTTCACACACTGAGTCTAGTGGCTCTCTACGGAATCCCTAAAGTCCACACCGACCCCAGTGGCTGTCTATGGCTTAACTATATGACACACTGACTCCAGCGGCTCTCTACGGTTTTCCTGTGGACCAAAATGACCCCAGTGGCTCTCTACGGTTTCCCTATAGTCCACACTGATACCTTTGGCTCTCTATGGTTTCCCTATAGACCACTCTGACTCCACTGGCTTTCTATGGTTTCCCTTTGTCCAAACTGATTCCAGGGGTTCTCTGCTGTTTTCCTATTGTCCAAACTAACCCTAGTGGCTATCAATGGTTTCCCTAGAGTCCATACTGACTCCAGAGGCTCTCTAGGGTATCCCTTTATCACACACTGACTTCCTCGGCTCTCTACGTTTTCCCTATAGTCAACACTGACCCCAGTGACTCTCTACGGTTTCCCTATGGACCACACTGACTCTAGCGGCACTCTACACTTCCCCTATAGCCCACACTGACTCCAGCGGCTCTCCACAATTTCCCTATATCCCACACTGACTCCAGTGGCTCTGTATGCTTTCCCTATAGCCCTCGCTGAATCCAGTAGCTCACTACAGATTCCCTCAAGCCCACGCTGAATCCTGTGGCTCTGTACTGTTTCCTTATATCCCACACTCACTCCAGTGGCTCTCTGCGATTTCTCTATAGTCCACACAGACTCCGGTCCATCTGTAAAATTTTCCCCATATCCCACACTGACTCCAGTGGCTCGCTACGGATTCGCTATATCACACATTGAGTCTAGTGGCTCTCTACGGATTACCTATATCCCACACTGATTCCAGCGTCTCTCTACGGTTTTCCTGACTGAAGTGGCTCTCTATGGTTTCGCTATAGTCCACAGTGACTCCAGTGGCTCGCTATGGTTTTGCTATATCACACACTGAGTCTCGTGGGTTTCTACGGATTCCCTATAGTCCACACTGACCCCAGTGGCTCTCTAGAGCTTCCCTATATCCCACACTGATTACAGCGGCTCTCTACGGTTTCGCTCTAGTCCACACTGTCTCCAGTGGCTCTCTACGGTTTCCCAATAGCCGACACTGACTGCAGTGTCTCTCTAGGGTTTCCCTATATACCACACTGACACCAGTGGCTCACTACGGTTTCCCTATATCCCACACTGTCTCTAGAGGCTCTCTACAGTTGCCCTATAGTCCACACTGACCCCAGAGGCTCTCTACGGTTTCCGCCTAGTGCATCCTGTCTCCAGTGGCTCTCTACGGTATCCCTATAGCCCACACTGACTCTAGTGGCTCTCTACGGTTCCCCTATAGTCCACTCTGACTCCACCAGCTCTCTATGGGGTGCCGATATTCCACACTGACTCCACTGGCTCTCTACGGTTTCACTTTATCCCACACTGATTCCAGCAAATTTCTTTGTTTTTCCTATAGCCCACACTGACTCTAGTGGCTCGCAACGGTTTCCCTATAGTCTGCACTGACTCCAGCAGCTCGCAAGCGGTTCCCCTTATCCCACACTGATTTCAGCGGCTCTCTGCGGTTTCCGTGTTGCCCACATTGACTCCAGCAGTTCTTATGGTTTCCTCATAATTGAAACTGACTTATTTGGGTCATTATGGTTTCGCAATAGTCCATACTGACTGCACTGGCTCTCTACGGTTTTCCTGTAGACCACACTGTCCCCAGGCGCTATCTACTGTTTGCCTATATCACAAGCTGACCCCAGCGGCTCTCTACAGTTTCCCTATAGTCCACACTGCCTCCAGAGGCTCTCTAAGGTGTCCCAACAGCGCACACTGACTCCAATGGTTTTCTATGGCTTCCTTTAACCCACACTGATTCCTGCTACTTTCTACGGTTTTCTTATAGACCACAGTGACCCCAGTGGCTCGCTACGGTTTCCCTATATCACACACTGACTCCAGCCATTCTCTCCGGTTTCCCTATAGTCCACTCTGATTCCAGCGGCTCTCTACGGTTTTCCTATTGTCCACGCTGATCCCAGCAGCACTCTATGATTTCCGTATAGCCCACAATCAATCCAGTTGCTGTCTGCGGTTTCCCTATAGTCCACACTGACTCCAGTGGACCTCTACGTTTTCCCTAAATCCCACACTGATTCCAGGGGCTCTCTATGGTTTTCCTATAGTCCACACTGACCCCAAAGACTCTCTAAGTTTTCCCTATATCACACACAGACTCCAGCGGCTCTCTACGGTTTCCCTATAGTCCACACTGACTCCAGCCGCTCTCTATGGTTTTCCTAAAGCCTGCACTGATTCCAGCGTCTCTCACTGTTTTCCCTATATCCCACACTGACTCCAGTGGCTCTATACGGCTTCCCTATATCCCACAATGATTCCAGCGCCTCTCTACAGATTTCCTATAGACCAAACTGACGCCAGTGGCTCTCTACGGTTTCCCTATATCACACACTAACTCTAGTGGCTCTCTACGGTATCCCTACAGACCACAATGACCCCAGTGGCTCTCTACCGTTTCCCTATCGTCCAAACTGTCTCCAGTGGCTCTCCACAGTTTCCCTATAGTCCACACTGACTCCAGATGCTCTCCAAGGTTTCCATGTAGTCTGCACTGTTTCCAGTGGCTCTCTACGGTTTCCCTATAGTCCACACTAACTCCAGTGGCTCTCTACGGTTTCCCTATAGCCCAAAATGAACACAGTTGCTCTCTACGGTTTCCCTGTATCACACACTGACTCCAGCGGCTCTCTAGGTTTCCCTATATCAAACACTGACTCTAGTGGCTCTCTAAGTTTTCCCTATAGTCCGCACTGACCCCAGTGGAGCTCTATGGTTTCGCTCTAGTCCACACTGTCTCCAGTAGCTCTCTACGATTTCCCTATAGCCCTCACTGACTGCAGTGGCTCTCTATGGTTTCCCTATATCCCACACTGACTCCAGTGGCTCGCTACGGTTTCCCTATATCACACACTGAATCTAGTGGCTCTCTACGGTTTCCCTCTAATACTCACTGTCTCCAGTGGCTCTCTACGTTTTCCCTATAGCCCACACGGACCCTAGTGGATCACAATGTTTTCCCTGTAGTCCACACTGACTCCAGCGGCTGTCAAAGGTTTCCCTTTAACCCACACTGACTTCAGCAGCTCTCTACAATCTCCCTATATCCCACACTGACTCCAGTGGCTTGCTATGGTTTTGCTATATCACAAACTGACTCATGTGGCTCTCTAAGGTTTCCCTATGGTCAACACTGAACCCACTGGCTCTCTACGGTCTCGCTCCAGTCCACACTGTCTCCAGTGGCTCTCTACGGTTTCCCTATTGCCCACACTGACTCCAGCGGCTCTCTACGGTTTCCCAATAGCCGACACTGACTGCAGTGGCTCTCTACGGTTTCCCTATATCACACACTGACTCTAGTGGCTCTCTACGTTTTCCCTATAGTCCACACTGACCCCAGTGTCTCTCTACGGTTTCCCTCTAATACAAACTGTCTCCAATCGCTCTCCCGGGTTTCCCTAAACCCCACATTGACAACAGTGGCTCTCCGCGGTTTCCCTATAGTCCACACTGACTACACTGGCTCTCTACGGGTTGCCTATAATCCACACTGAATCCAATGGCTCTCTATGGTTTCAGTATATCCCACACTGATTCCTGCGGCTTTCTACGGTTTTCCTATAGGCAACACTGACCCTAGTGGCTCTCAACGGTTTCCCTATAGTCCACACCGACTCCAGCAGCCCTCAAGGGATTCCCTTTATCCCACACTGACTTCAATGGCTCACTACGGTTTCGCTATTTCACACACTGAGTCTAGTGGCTCTCTACGGAATCCCTAAAGTACACACTGACCCCAGTGGCTGTCTATGGCTTAACTATATCACACACTGACTCCAGCGGCTCTCTACGGTTTTCCTGTGGACCAAAATGACCCCAGTGGCTCTCTACGGTTTCCCTATAGTCCACACTGATACCTTTGGCTCTCTATGGTTTCCCTATAGACCACTCTGACTCCACTGGCTTTCTATGGGTTGCCGATATTCCACACTGACTCCACTGGCTCTCTACGGTTTCACTTTATCCCACACTGATTCCAGCAAATTTCTTTGTTTTTCCTATAGCCCACACTGACTCTAGTGGCTCGCAACGTTTTCCCTATAGTCCACACTGACTCCAGCAGCTCGCAAGGGGTTCCCTTTATCCCACAATGACTTCAGCGGCTCTCTACGGTTTCCGTGTTGCCCACATTGACTCCAGCAGTTCTTATGGTTTCCCCATAGTTGAAACTGACTTATTTGGGTCATTATGGTTTCGCAATAGTCCATACTGACTGCAGTGGCTCTCTACGGTTTTCCTGTAGACCACACTGTCCCCAGGCGCTATCTACTGTTTGCCTATATCACAAGCTGACCCCAGCAGCTCTCCAAGGTTTCCCTATAGTCCACACTGACCCCAGCTGCTCCCTCTGCTTCACCTAAAGCCTGCACTGATTCCAGCAGCTCTCCACGTTGTCCCAACCGTCCACACTTCAGCGGCTCTCTACGCTTTCCCTATAGCTCTCCCTGACTCCAGCAGCTCTCTATTGTTTCCCTATAGCCCACACTAACTCCAGTCGATCTCTACGGTTTCCCTATATCCCATGCTGACTGCAGCGTCTCTCAATGGTTTCCCTTTATCCCACACTGACTTCAGCGGCTCTGTACGGTTTTCCTATAGCCCTCACATACTACAGCGGCTCTCTACGGTTTCCCCATAGCCGACACTGACTGAATTGGTTCTCCATGGTTTCGCTATAGTCCACAGAGTCTCCAGCGGCTCGCTACAGTTTCGCTATTTCACACACTGAGTCTAATGGCTCTCTACGGAATCCCTATAGTCCACACTGATCCCAGTGGCTCTCTAAAACTTCTCTATAACACACACTGATTCCAGCGGCTCTCTACGGTTTTCTCTAGACCACACTGCCCCCAGTGGCTCACGACAGTTTCCCTATAGTCCTCACTGATACCATTGGCTCTCTGCGGTTTCGCTCTGGTCCACACTGTCTCCAGTGATTCCCTATGGTTTCCCTATAGCCCACAGTGTGTGTAGTGGCTCTCCATGATTTCCCTATATCCCACACTGACTCCAGTGGCTCGGTACGGTTTCCCTATATCAAACACTGACTCTAGTGGCTCTCTACGGTTTCCCTCTAGTACACACTGTCTCCAGTGGCTCTCTACAGTTTCCCTATAGCCCACACGGATCCTACTGGAACTCTATGTTTTCCCTATAGTCCACACTGACTCCAGCGGTTGTGAAAGGTTTCCCTTTATCCCACACTGACTTCAGCAGCTCTCTACGGTTTCCCTATATCCCACACTGACTCCACTGGCTATCTACGGTTTCCCTATATCACAAACTGAATCCATTGGCTCTCTATGGTCTCACTATATACCACACTGATTCCAGCGGATTTCTACGGTTTTCCTATAGCCACCACAGTCCCTAGCGGCTCTCAACGGTTTTCTTACAGTCCGCCCTGACTCCAGCATCTCTCAAGGGTTTCCCTTTATCCCGCACTGAATTCATCGGCTCTCTACTTTTTCTCTATAGCCCACACTGACTCCAGCAGCTCTCTACAATTTGCCCTTAGCCGACACTGACTGAAATGGCTCTCCATGGTTTCGGTATAGTCCACACTGACTCCCGTGGCTCGCTACGGCTTTGCTATTTCACACACTGAGTCTCGTGGCTCTCTACGGATTCCCTAAGTCCACACAGACCCCAGTGGCTCTCTATGGCTTCCCTATATCACGCACTGATTCCAGTGGCTCTCTCCGGTTTCCCTGTAGACTACAATGACCCCAAAGGCTCTCTACAGTTTCCCTATAGTCCACAGTGACACCATTGGCTCTCTACGGTTTCCCTATAGACCACACGGAATCCAGAGGCATTCTATGGTTTCCCTTTGGCCAAACTGATTCCAGGGGCTCTCTACGGTTTTCCTATTGCCCACACTGATCCTAGTGGCTATCAATGGTATCCCTATAGTTCATACTGACTCCAGCGGCTCTCCAGGGTATCCCTTTAACCCACACTGACTTCAGCGGCTCTCTACAGTATCCCTATAGCCCACACCGACTCCAGTGGCTCTCTACTGTTTCCAAATAGCAGACACTGACTGCAGTGGCTCTCTATGGTTTCCCTATATCCCACAGTGAAACAAGTGGCTTGCTACAGTTTCCCTTTGTCACACACTGACTCTAGTGGCTATCTAAGGTTTCCCTATGGTCGACACTGACCCCAGTGGCTCTCTACGGTTTCCTATAGCCCATACTGACTCCAGCGGCTCTCCACATTTTCCCTATATCCCACGCAGACTCCAGCGGCTCTCTACAGATTTTCTATGGTTCACACTGCCTCTAGTGGTACTCTACAGTTTCCCTATATCCCACACTTCCTCCAGTGGCTCTGTATGGTTTCCCGATAGCCCTCGCTGAATCCAGAGGCTCACTACAGATTCCCTCAAGCCCACACTGAATCCTGTGGCCCTGTACGGTTTCCTTAAATCCCACTCTCGCGCCAGTGCCTCTCCACGGTCTCCCTATACTCCACACTGTCTCCAGTGGCTCTCTACGGTTTCCCTATAGCCCACACTGACTGCAGTGTCTCTCCACGTTTTCCCTATATCCCACACTGACTCCATTGGCTCGCTACGGTTTCCCTCTATCCCACACTGTCTCCAGCGGCTCTCTACGGTTTCCCTATAGTCCACAGGGATACTAGTGGATCTCATTGGTTTCCCTATATTCCACACTGACTCCAGCAGCTGTCAAAGGTTTCCCTTTATCCCACACTGTCTTCAGCAGCTCTCTACGGATTCCCTTTACCCCACACTGACTCCACTGGCTCTCTACAGGTTGCCTATAGTCCACACTGACTCCATTGGCTCTCTATGGTCTCACTATATCCCACACTGATTTCTGCGGATTTCTAGGGTTTTCCTATAGCCCCCACTGACCCTAGTGGCTCTCAACCGTTTCCGTATAGTCCACAAAGACACCAGCAGCTCTCAAGGGTTTCCATTTATCCCACACTGAATTCATCGGCTATCTACGGTTTCCCTATAGCCCACACTGACTCCCGTGGCTCTCTACGAATTGCCCTTAGCCAACACTGACTGAAGTGACTCTCCATGGTTTCGGTATAGTCCACGTTGACTCCCGTGGCTCTCTACGGTTTCCCTATAGCCCACACTGACTGCAGCGGCTCTCTACGATTTGCACTTAGCCAACACTGACTGAAGTGGCTCTCCATGGTTTCGGTATAGTCCACACTGACTCCCGTGGCTCGCTACGGTTTCGCTATTTCACACACTGAGTCTAGTGGCTCTCTGCAGATTCCCTATAGTCCACATAGACCCCAGTGGCTCTCTACCGTTTCCCTATAGCCCATACTGACTCCAGCGGCTCTCCACATTTTCCTTATATTCCACACTGACTCCAGCGGCTTTCTACAGATTCCCTATGGTTCACACTGCCTCTAGTGGTACTCTACCGTTTCCCTATATCCCACACTGTCTCCAGTGGCTCTGTATGGTTTCCCTATAGCCCTCGCTGAATCCAGTGGCTCACTACAGATTCCATCAAGCCCACACTGAATCCTGTAGCTCTGTACGGTTTCCTTAAATCCCACTCTCGCGCCAGTGCCTCTCGACAGTTACCTATAGCCCACACTGACTCCTGCGGCTCTCTACAGTTTCCCTATAACCCACACTGAATCCAGCGGCTCTCCACATTTTCCCTATATCCCACACTGACTCCATGGCTTGCTACAGATTCGCTATATGACACACTGAGTCTAGTGGTTCTCTGCGGATTACATATATCCCACACTGATTCCAGCGGCTCTCTATGGTTTTACTGACTGAAGTGGCTCTTTATGGTTTCGCTATAGTCCACAGTGACTCCAGTGGCTCGCTACGGTTTTGCTATGTCACACACTGAGTCTAGTGGCTTTCCACGGATTCCCTATAGTCCACACTGACCCCAGTGTCTCTCTAGAGCTTCTTGATATCCCACAAAGATTACAGCAGCTCTCTACGGTTTCGCTCTAGTCCACATTGTCTCCAGTGGCTCTCTATGGTTTCCCCATAGCCCACGCTGACTAAAGCGGCTCTCTACAGTTTCGCAGTAGCCCACACTGACTGCAGTGGCTCTCTATGGTTTCCCTATATCCAACACTGACTCCATTGGCTCACTACAGTTTCCCTATAGTCCACACAGACCACAGAGGCTCTCTAAGCTACCCCTGTAGTACACCCTGTCTCCAGTGGCTCTCTTCGGTTTCCTTATAGCCCCCACTGACTCCAGTGGCTCTCTACGGTTCCCCTATAGTTCATTCTGATTCCACTGGATCTCTACGGGTTGCCTATAGTCCACGCTGACTCCACTGGCTCTCTACGGTTTCACTATATCCCACACTGATTCCAGCAGCTTTCTATGTTTTTACTATAGCCCACACTGACCCTAGTGGCTCTCAACGGTTTCCCTATAGTCCACACTGACTCCAGCTGCTCCCTAAGCTTCACCTAAAGCCTGCACTGATTGCAGCGGCTCTCCACTTTTTCCCAAAAGTCCACACTGACTCCAGCGGCTGTCAAAGGTTTCCCTTTATCCCACACTGACTTCAGCATCTCTCTACGGTTTCCCTATATCCGACAATGACTCCAGTGGCTCACTACAGTTTCCCTATAACTCAAACTGACTCTATTGGCTCTCTAAGGTTTCCCGATGGTCCACACTGAACCCAGTGGCTCTCTACGGTCGCGCTGTGGTCCACATTGCCTCCAGTGGCTCTCTATGGTTTCCCTGTAGCCCACACTGACTCCAGTGGCTCTCCACGGTTTCCCAATAGCCAACACTGACTTCAGTGGCTCTCCATGGTTTCCATGTATCCCACACTGACTCCAGTGGCTCGCTACGGCTTCCATATATTATGCAGTGACTCTAGTGGCTCTCTCCGATTTCCCTATAGTCCACACTGATCCCCGTGGTTCTCTAGGGTTTCCCTATAGCCCACACCGACAACAGTGCACTCTATGGTTTCCCTATATTCCACACTGACTCCACTGGCACTCTACGAGTTGCCTATAGTCCACACTGACTCCACTGGCTCTCTATGGTTTCACTATATCCCACAGTGATTCCAGCGGCTTTCCATGGTTTTCCTATAGCCCACACTGACCCTAGTGGCTCTCAATGGTTTCCCTATATTTCACACTGACTCCAGCAGCTCTCAAGGGTTTCCCTTTATCCCACACTGACTTCAGCGGCTCTCTACGGTTTCCTTACAGCCCATACTGACTCCAGCGGCTCTCTACGGTTTGCCCTTAGCCGACACTGACTGAAGTGGCTCTCCATGGTTTCGGTATAGTCCAAACTGACAACCGTGGCTCGCTATGCTTTCGCTATTTCACACTCGGAGTCTAGTGGCTCTCTAAGGATTCCCTACACTCCACACTGACCCCAGTGGCTCTCTATGGCTTCCCTATATCACACACTGATTCCATCGGCTCTCTACGGTTTTCCTTTAGACCACAATGACCCCAGTGGCTCTCTACGGTTTCCCTATAGTCCACACTGAAACCAATGGCTCTCTACAGTTTCCCTATAGACCACACTGATGCAGAGGCTTTCTATGGTTTCTCTTTGGCCAAACTGATTCCAGGAGCTCCCTACAGTTTTCCTATTGTCCACACTGATCCTAGTGGCTATCAATGGTTTCCCTATAGTCCATAATGTTTCCAGCGGCTCTCCAGAGTATCCCTTTATCAAACACTGACTTCAGCGGCTCTCTACGGTTTCCCTATAGCCCACACGGACTCCAGTGGCTCTCTATGGTTTCCAAATAGCAGACACTGACTGAAGTGGCTCTCTATGGTTTCACTATAACCCACACTGATTCCAGCAGCTTTCTATGTTTTTCCTATAGCCCACACTGACCTTGTGGCTCTCAATGGTTTCCCTATAATACACACTGACTCCAGCAGCTCTCTACGGTTTTCCTGTAGACCACACTGACCCCAGGGGCTATGTACGGTTTGCCTATATCACAAACTGACTCCAGCGGCTCTCTATGGTTTCCCTATAGTCCACACTGATTCCAGCTGCTCCCTATGCTTCACCTAAAGACTGCACTGATTCCAGCGGCTCTCCACGTTTTCCCAAAAGTCCACACTGACTTCAGCGGCTCTCAACGGTTTCCCTATAGCCCACACTGACTCCAGCAGCTCTCTACGGTTTCCCTATAGCCCTCACTAACCCCAGGGGATCTCTACGGTTTCCCTATATCCAACACCCTCTCCAGTGGCTATCAATGGTTTCCCTGTATCCCACACTGACTTCAGCGGCTCTCTATGGTTTCCCTATAGCCCACACTTACTACCGCGGCTCTCTACGGTTTCCCCATAATGAACATTGACTGAAGTTGCTCTCCATGGTTTCGCTATAGTCCACAGAGACTCCTGTGGCTCGCTACGGTTTCGCTATTTCACACACTGAATCTAGTGGCTCTCTACGGATTCACTATAGTCCACACTGACCCCAGTGGCTCTCTACGGCTTCCCTATAACCCACTTTGATTCCAGCAGCTCTCCACGGTTTTCCTGTAGACCAATATGACCGCAATGACTCTCTACGGTTTCCCTATAGCCTACACTGACACCATTGGCTCTCTACGGATTCCCTATTGACCACTCTGACTCCACTGGCTCTCTACGGATTGCATATAGTCCACACTGACTCCACTGGCTCTCTACGATATCATTATAACCCACAATGATTCCAGCAGCTTTCTATGTTTTGCTATAGTCCACACTGACCATAGTGGCTCGCAACGGTTTCCTTATAGTCCACATTGACTCCAGCCGCTCTCAAGAGTTTCCCTTTATCCCACAATGACTTCAGCTGCTCTCTACGATTTGCCCATAGCCGACATTGACTGAAGTGGCTCTCCATGGTTTCGCGATATTCCACACTGACTCCAGCGGCTAGCTACGGTTTTGCAATTTCACATACTGAGCCTAGAGGCTCTCTATGGATTCCCTATAGTCCACACTGACCCCAGTGGCTCTTTGTGGCTTCCCTATATCAAACACTGATTCCAGCCCCTCTCTACGGTTTTCTGCAGAACACAATGAAACCACAGACTCTCTACGGCTTCCCTATAGTTCACACTGACACCAATGGCTCTCTATGGTTTCCGAATAGACCACACTGACTCCAGAGGTTTTCTCTGGTTTCCCTTTGGAAAAACTGATTCCAGGGGCTCTCTGCGGTTTTCCTATTGCCCACAGTGACCCTAGTGGCTATCAATGGTTTCCCAAAAGTCCATACTGACTGCAGCGTCTCTCCAGGGTATCCCTTTATCACACAATGAATTCAGCGGCTCTCTACGGTTTCCCAAAAGCCCACACGGACTCAAGTAGCTCTCCACGGTTTCCAAATCGCAGACACTGACTGCAGTGGCTCTCCATGGTTTCCCTATGTCCCACACTGAAACCAATGGCTCGCTACGCTTGCCCTATGTCACACACTGACTCTAGTCGCTGTCTATGGTTTCCCTATGGTCGACACAGACCCTGGTGGCTCTCTACGGTTTCCATTTAGCCCACACTGAATCCAGTGGCTCACTACAGATTCCCTCAAGCCCACACTGAATCCTGAGGCTCTGTACGGTTTCCTTATATCCCACACTCACTCCAGTGGCTCCCTACGATTTCCCCATAATCCACACTGACGCCCGTCGATCTGTATAGTTTTCCCTTAATCCCACACTGACTCCAGTGGCTCGCTACGGATTTGCTATATCACACACTGAGTCTAGTGGCTCTCTACGTATTACCTATATCCCACGCTGATTCCAGAGACTCTATACGGTTTCCCAATAGCCAACACTGACTGCAGTGGCTCTCTGTGGT
Source organism: Carcharodon carcharias (assembly GCF_017639515.1). NCBI lineage: Eukaryota > Metazoa > Chordata > Chondrichthyes > Lamniformes > Lamnidae > Carcharodon > Carcharodon carcharias. The sequence continues at coordinate 41,267,464 of NC_054483.1, read as the reverse complement.
TTCCCTATATCCCACACTGACTCTAGTGGCTCCCTACAGTTTCCTTATAACCTAGACAGATCCTAGTTGCTCTCAACAGTTTCCCTATAGTGGACTCTGACCCCAGTGGCTCACTACGGTTTCCCTATATCCCACACTCTTTCCAGCGTCTCTTTACGGTTTTCCTGTAGACCACACTGACCCCAGGCGCTATCTACGGTGTGCCTATATCACTCACTGACTTCAGCGGCTCACTACGGTTTCCCTATATCACACAATGACTCTAGTGGCTCTCTACAGTTTCCCTATATTTCACAGTGGCCCCTGAGGCTCTCTACGTTTACCCTCTTGTAAACCCTGCCTCCATGGCTCTCTTTGGTTCCCCTATAGCCCACACTGACTCCAGTGGCTCTCTAAGGTTGCCTATAGTCCACTCTGACTCCACTGGCTCTCTACGGTTTCACTATATCCCACACTGATTCCAGCAGCTTCCTATGTTATTCCCATAGCCAACCCTGACCCTAGTGGCTCTCTAAGGTTTGCCTATTGTCCGCATTGAACCCATGGGCTCTCTACGGTCTCACTCTAGTCCACACTGTCTCCAGGGGCTCTCTACGGTTTCCCTATAGCCCACACTGACTCCAGCGGCTATCTACGGTTTCCCAAAAGCCGACACTGACTGCAGTGGCTCTCTTTGGTTTCCCTATATCCCACACTGACTCCTGTAACTCGCTACGGTTTCCCTATATCACACCCTGACTCTAGTGGCTCTCTAAAGATTCCCTATATTCCACAGTGACCACAGAGGCTCTCGACGGTTTCCCTCTAGTACACCCTGTCTCCAGTGGCTCTCTATGGTTTCCCTATATCCCACACTGACTCCAGTGGCTCTCTACGGTTCCCCTATAGTCCACTCTGACTCCACTGGCTCTCTACGAGTTGCCTATTGACCACAATGACTCCACAGTCTCTCTACGGTTTCACTATATCCCACACTGATTCCAGCAGCATTCTATGTTTTTCCTATAGCCCACACTGACCCTAGTGGCTCTCAATGGTTTCCCTATAGTCCACACTGACTCCAGCAGCTCTCAAGGGGTTCCCTTTATCCCACACTGACATCAGCGGCTTTCTACTGTTTCCCTATTGCCCACACTGAGCCAGCTATTGGCTCTTTATGGTTTCGCTATAGTCCACACTGACTCCAATGGCTCGCTACGGTTTCGCTATATCACACACTGAGTCTATTGGCTCACTACGGATTCCCTATAGTCCACACAGACCCCAGTGGCTATCTACAGATTCCCTATAACCCACACTGATTCCAGCGGCTCTCTACGGTTTTCCTGTAGACCAAAATGACCCCAGTGACTCTCTAAGGTTTCCGTATAGTCCACACTGACACGATTGGCTCTCTACAGTTTGCCTATAGCCCACACTGACTCCAGCGGCTCTACACATTTTCCCTATATCCCACACAGTCTCCTGCGGCTCTCTACAGATTCCCTATGATTAACACTGCCTCTTGTGGTACTCTACGGTTTCCCTCTGTCCATCGTTACTCAAGTAGCTCTGTATGGTTTCCCTATAGCCCTCGCTGAATCCAGAGGCTCACTACAGATTCTCTCAAGCCCACGCTGAATCCTGTGGCTCTGTATGGTTTCCTTATATCCCACAATCAATCTAGTGGCTCTCTAAGATTTCCCTATAGTCCACACTGACTCCTGTCGATCTCCATATTTTTCGCTTTATCCCACACTGACTCCAGTGGCTCGCTACGGATTCGCTATAGCACACACTGAGTCTAGTGGCTCTCTACGGATTGCCTATATCCCACACTGATTCCAGCGGCTCTCTACGGGTTTCCTGACTGATGTGGTTCTCTATGGTTTCTCTATATTCCAAAGTGTCTCCACTGGCTCGCTATGGATTCGCTATATCACACATTGAGTCTAGTGGCTTTCTAGAGATTCCCTATAGTTCACACTGACCCCAGTGGCTCTCTAGAGCTTTCCTATATCCCACACTGATTACAGCTGCTCCCTACGGTTTCGCTCCACTCCACAATGTCTCCAGTGGCTCTCTACGGTTTCACTATAGCCCACAATGACTCCAAAGGCCCTCTACGGTTTCCCAATAGCCAACACTGACTGCAGTGGCTCTCTATGGTTTCCCTATATCCAACACTGACTCCAGTGGCTCACTACGGTTTCCCTATATCACACAATGACTCTAATGGCTCTCTACAGTTTCCCTATATTTCACAGTGGCCCCTGAGGCTCTCTACATTTACCCTCTTGTAAACCCTGTCTCCATGGCTCTCTTTGGTTTTCCTATAGCCCAAACTGACTCCAGTGGCTCTCTAAGGTTCCCTATAGTCCACTCTGACTCCACTGGCTCTCTACGGTTTCACTATATCCCACACTGATTCCAGCAGCTTTCTATGTTATTCCTATAAACCACGCTGAACCTAGTGGCTCTCTAAGTTTTCCCTATGGTCTGCATTGAACCCATTGGCTCTCTACGGTCTCACTCTAGTCCACACTGTCTCCAGGGGCTCTCTACGGTTTCCCTATAGCCCACACTGATTCCAGCGGCTCTCTACGGTTTCCCAATAGCCGACACTGACTGCAGTGGCTCTCTTTGGTTTCCCTATATCCCACACTGACTCCTGTAACTCGCTACGGTTTCCCTATATCACACCCTGACTCTCGAGGCTCTCTAAAGATTCCTTATATTCCACAGTGACCACAGAGGCTCTCGACGGTTTCCCTCTAGTACACCCTGTCTCCAGTGGCTCTCTATGATTTCCCTAAATCCCACACTGACTCCAGTGGCTCTCTACGGTTCCCCTATAGTCCACTCTGACTCCACTGGCTCTCTTCAGTTTCACTATATCCCACACTGATTCCAGCAGCTTTCTATGTTTTTCCTATAGCCCACACTGACCCTAGTGGCTCTCAACGGTTTACCTATAGTCCACACTGACTCCAGCAGCTCTCAAGGCGTTCCCTTTAACCCACACTAAATTCAGCGGATCTTTACGGTTTCCCTAATGCCCACACTGGCTCCAGCTGTTCTTAGGGTTTCCCCATAGCCGAAACTGACTGAACTGGCTCTTTATGGTTTCGCTTTAGCCCACACTGACTCCAGCGGCTCTCCACATTTTCCCTATATCCCACACAGACTCCAGTAGCTTTCTACGGATTCCCTATCGTCCACACTGACCCCAGTGGCTCGCTAGAGCTTCCCTATATCCCAAGCTGATTACAGCGCTCTCTAGGGTTTCGCTCTAGTCCACACTGTCTCCAGTGGCTCTCTACGGTTTCCCTATAGCCCACAATGACTCCAACAGCTCTCTACGGTTTCCCAATAGCCAACACTGACTGCAGTGGCTCTCTATGGTTTCCCTATATCCCACACTAACTCCAGTGGCTCACTACAGTATCCATATATCACACACTGACTCTAGTGGCTCTCTACATTTTCTCTATATTTCACAGTGACCCCTGAGGCTCCCTACGTTTTCCCTCTTGTAAACCCTGTCTCCAATGGTCTCTAAGGTTTCCCCATAGCACACACTGACTCCAGTGGCTCTCTGCGGTTCCCTATAGTCTACTCTGACTCCACTGGCTCTCTACGGTTTCACTATATCTCACACTGATTCCAGCAGCTTTCTATGTTATTCCTATAGCCCACCCTGACCGTAGTGGCTCTCAACGGTTTCCCTATAGTCCACAATGACTCCAGCAGCTCTCAAAGGGTTATTTTTATCCCACACTGACTGCAGCGGCTCTCTACAGTTTCCCTACTGCCCACACTGACTCAAGCTGTTTTTAGGGTTTCCCCATAGCCGAAACTGACGAAGTGGCACTTCATGGTTTCGCTATAGTCCACACTGACTCCAGTGGCTCGCTACGGTTTCTCTATATCACAGACTGTGTCTAGTGGCTCTCTACGGATTCCCTATAGTCCACACAGACCCCAGTGCCTATCTACAGCTTCTCTATAACAAACACTTATTCCAGCGGTTCTCTACGGTTTTCCTGGAGACCAAAATCACCCCAGTGACTCTCTACGGTTTCCGTATAGTCCACACTGACACCAATGGCTCTCTATGGTTTCCCTTTGGCCAAACTGATTCCAGGGGCTCTCTTTGGTTTTCCTATTGCCCACACTGACCCTAGTGGCTATCAATGGTTTCCCTAAAGTCCATACTGACTCCAGTGGCTGTCCAGGGTATCCCTTTATCACACACTGAATTCAGCGGCTCTCTACGGTTTCCCAATAGCCCACACAGACTCCAGTGGCTCTCTATAGTTTCCAAATCGCAGATACCGACTGCAGTGGCTCTCTTTGGTTTCCCTATATCCCACACTGAAACCAATGGCTCGCTATGGTTTCTCTATGTCACACACTGACTCTAGTGGCTGTCTCCGATTTCCCTATGGTCGACACTGACCCTCGTGGCTCTCTACGGTTTCCTTATAGCCCACACTGACTCCAAAGCTCTCTACAGTTTCCCTATAGCCCACACTGACCCCAGCGGCTCTCCACATTTTCCCTATATCCCACAGAGACTCCAGTGGCTCTCTACAGCTTCCCAATGGTTCACACAGCCTCTAGTGGTACGCTAAGGTTTCCCTATATCCCACACTCACTCCAGTAGATCTGTATGGTTTCCCTATAGCCCTCGCTGAATACAGAGGATCACGACAGTTTCTCTCACGCCCACACTGAATCCTGTGGCCCTGTACGGATTCCTGATATCCCACACTCACTCCTGTGGCTCTCTACGATTTCTCTATAGTCCACACTGACTCCCGTCAATCTGTAAAGTTTTCCCTTTATCCCATACTGACTCCAGTGGCTCGCTGTGAATTCGCTATATCACACACTGAGTCTAGTGGCTCTCTACGGATTACCTATATCCCACACTGATTGCAGCGGCTCTCTACGGTTATCCTGACAGAAGTGGCTCTCTATGGTTTCGCTATAGTCCACAGTGTCTCCAGTGGCTCGCTGTGGATTCGCTATATCACACACAGAGTTTAGTGGCTTTATACGGATTCCCTATTGTCCACACTGACCCCAGTGGCTCTCTAGAGCTTCCCTATATCCCACACTGATTACAGCGGCTGTCTACGGTTTTGCTCTAGTCCACACTGTCTCCAGTGGCTCTCTACGGTTTCCCAATAGCCCACAATGACTCCAACGGCTCTCTACGGTTTCCCAATAGCCAACACTGACTGCAGTGGCTCTGGCTTTTTTCCCTAAATCCCACACTTACTCCAGTGGCTCACTACGGTTTCCATTTATCACACACTGACTCTAGTGGCTCTCTACAGTTTCCCTATATTTCACAGGGACCCCTGAGGCTCTCTAGGTTTTCCCTTTTGTAAACCCTCTCTCCATGGCTCTCTATTGTTTCCCTATAGCCCACACTGACTCCAGCAGCTCTCTATGGTTCCCTATAGTCCACTCTGTCTCCACTGGCTCTCTACGGTTTCCCAATAGCCAACACTGACTGCAGTGGCTCTCTTTGGTTTCCCGAAATCCCACACTGACTCCTGTAACTCGCTACGGTTTCCCTATATCAGACCCTGAATCTAGTGGCTCTCTAAAGATTCCCTATAGTCCACATTGACCACAGAGGCTCTCGACTGTTTCCCTCTAGTACACCCTGTCTCTAGTGGCTCTCTATGGTTTCCCTATACCCCACACTGACTCCAGTGGATCTCTACAGTTCCCCTATAGTCCACTCTGACTCCACTGGCTCTCTACGAGTTGCCTATAGTCCACACTAACTCCACTGGCTCTGTACGGTTTCACTGTATCCCACACTGATTCCAGTAGATTTCTATGTTTTTCCTATAGCCCACACTGACCCTAGTGGCTCTCAATGGTTTCCCTATAGTCCACACTGACTCCAGCAGCTCTCGAGGGTTTCCCTTTATCCCAAACTGACTTCAGCGGCTTTCTAAGGAATCACTATTGCCCACACTGAGCCAGCTATTCTTCGGGTTTCCCCATAGCCGAAACTGACTGAAGTGTCTCTTTATGGTTTCGCTATAACCACACTGACTCCAGTGGCTCGCCACTGTTTTGCTATATCACACACTGAGTCTAGTTGCTCTCTACGGATTCCCTATAGTCCACACAGAACCCAGTGGCTATCTACAGATTCCCTATAACCCACACTGATTCAAGCGGCTCTCTATGGTTTTTCTGTAGACCAAAATGACCCCAGTGACTCTCTACGGTTTCCGTATAGACCACACTGACACCATTGGCTCTCTACAGTTTGCCTATAGCCCACAATGACTCCAGAGGCTCTCTACGGTTTCCCAATACCCATCACTGACTGCAGTGGCTCTCTATGGTTTCCCTATATCCCACACTGACTCCAGTGGCTCACTACATTTTCCCTATATCAAACACTGACTCTATTGGCTCTCTACAGTTTCTCCATATTCCACACTTACCCCAGAGGCTATCTACGGTTTCCCTCTAGTACACCCTGTCTCCAGTGCCTCTCTATGGTTTCCCTATAGCCCACACTGACTCGAGTGGCTCTCTACGGTTCCCCTATAGTCCACTCTGAATCCACTGGCTCTCTGTACGCGTTGCCTATAATCCACACTCTCCAATGGCACTCTACGGTTCCATTATATCCCACATTGATTCCAGCAGCTTTCTATGTTTTTCCTATAGCCCACACTGACCCTAGTGGCTCTTAACGGTTTCCCTATTGCCCACACTGGCTCCAGCTGTTCTTAGGGTTACCTCATAGCCGAAACTGACTGAACTGGTTCTTTATGGTTTCGCAATAGCCCACACTGACTCCAGCGGCTCTCCACATTTTCCCTATATCCCACACAGTCTCCAGTAGCTTTTTACAGATTCCCTATTGTTCACACGGCCTCTAGTGTGACTCTATGGTTTCTCTATATCCCACACTCACTGCGGTAGCTCTTTATGTTTTCCCTGTATCCCTCGCTGAATCCAGAGGATCACTACATTTTCTCGCAAGCCCACACCAAATCCTTTGGCTCTGTACTATTTCCTCATATCCCACACTCGCTCCAGTGGTTCTCTACGATTTCTCTATAGTCCACACTGACTCCCGTTGATCTGTAAAGTTTTCCCGTTATCCCACACTGATTCCAGTGGCTCGCTACGGATTTGCTATATCACACACTGAATCTAGTGGCTCTCTACGGATTACCTATATCCCACATTGATTCTAGCGGCACTCTATGGTTTTCCTGACAGATGTGGCTCTCTATGGTTTCGCTATAGTCCACAGTGTCTCCAGTGGCTCGCTATGTATTCGCTATATCACACACAGAGTTTAGTGGCTTTCTACGGATTCCCTATAGTCCACACTGACCCCAGTGGCTCTCTAGAGCTTCCCTTTATCCCACACAGATTACAGAGGCACTCTACGGTTTCGCTCTAGCCCACATTGTCTCCAGTGGCTCATTACGGTTTGCCTACATCACAAACAGACTCCAGCGGTTCTCTAAGGTTTCCCTGTGGTCCGCACTGAACCCTCCGGCTCTCTACGGTCTCGCCCTAGTCCTCACTGTATGCTGTGGCTCTCCAAGGTTTCCCTATTGCCCACGCTTACTCCCGCTGTTTTCAGGGTTCCCCCATAGCCGAAACTGGCTGATGTGGCTCTTTTTGGTTTCGCTATAGTCCACACTGACTCCAGTGGCGACTTACGGTTTCGCTATAACACACACTGAGCCTAGTGGATCTCTACGGATTGCCTTTAGTCCGCACTGACCCCAGTGGCTATCTACAGCTTCCCTATAACCCACACTGATTCCAGCCGCTCTCCCTGGTTTTCCTGTAGACCAAAATGACCCCAGTGACTCTCTACGGTTTCCCTATAGTCCACACTGACACCATTGGCTCTCTACGGTTTCCCTATAGACCACTCTGACTCCAGTGGCTTTCTATGCTTTCCCTTGGGCCAACTGATTCCAGTGGCTCTCCAGGGTGACCCTTTATCACACACCGACTTCAGCGGCTCTTGACGGTTTCTCTATAGCCGACACGGACTCCAGTGGCTCTCGACGGTTTCCAAATAGCGGACACGGACTGCAGTGGCTCTCTATTTTTTCCCTATATCACACACTGGAACCAATGGCTCGCTACGGTTTCTCTATGTCACACACTGACACTAGTGGTTGTCTACGGTTTCCCTATGGTCAACAATGACCCAAGTGGATCTCTACCGTTTTCCTATAGTCCACATTGAATCCAGTGGCTCTCTACAGTTTCCCTATAGCCCACACTGACTCCAGCGGCTCTCCACATTTTCCCTATATCCCACACAGACTCCCGTGGCTCTCTACAGATTCCCTATGGTTCACCCCGACCCCAGAGGCTCTCTAGGGTTTCCCCATAGTCCACACTGACACCATTGGCTCTCTACAGTTTTGGTCTAGTACACACAGTCTCCAGTGGCTCTCTGCCGTTTCCCTATATCACAAACTGACTGTAGTGGCTCTCTAATGTTTCCCTATGGTCCGCACTGAACCAAGCAACTCTCTACGGTATCGCTCTAGTCCACACTGTCTCCAGTGGCTCTCTACAGTTTCCCTATTGCCCACACTGACTCCAGCTGTTCTTAGCGTTTCCCCATAGCCGAAACTGTCTGAAGTGTCTCTTTATGGTTTCGCTATAGTTCACACTAACTCTAGTGGCTCGCTACGGATTCGCTATATCACACACTGATTCCAGCGGCTCTCTACGGTTTTCCTGATTGAAGTGGCTCTCTATGGTTTCGCTATAGTCAACAGTGACTCCAAAGGCTCGCTTGGGTTCCCCTATAGTCCACTCTGACTCCACTGGCTCTCTACGGGTTGCCTGTAGTCCACACTGACTCCACTGGCTCTCTACGGTTCCAATATTTCCCACACTGATTCCAGCAGCTTTCTATGTTTTTCCTATAGCCCACACTGACCCTAGTGGATCTCAATGGTTTCCCTATAGTCCACCCTGACTCCAGCAGCTCTCAAGGTGTTCCCTTTATACCACACTGAGTTCTGCGGCTCTCTACGGTTTCCCTATTGCCCACACTGACTCCAGCTGTTCTTAGGGTTTCCCCATAGCCGAAACTGACTGAAGTGGCTCTTTATGGTTTCGCTATAGTCCATACTGACCCCATTGGCTCACTACGGTTTCCCTATATCCCACAGTGATTCCAGCGGCTCTCTACGGTTTTCCTGCAGACCACACTGACCCCAGGGGCTATCTACAGTTTGTCTATATCACAAACAGACTCCAGCGGCTCTCCACGTTTTCCCAAAAGTCCACCCTGACTTCAGCGGCCCTCTACGGTTTCCCTATAGCGCACACTGACTCCAGCAGCTCTCTACGGTTTCCCTATAGCCCACACTAACTCCAGTGGATCTCTACGGTTTCCCTTTATCCCACGCTGACTCCAGCGGCTCTCAATGCTTTCCCTTTATCCCACAGAGACTTCAGCGGCTCTCTACGTTTTCCCTATACCCCACACTTACTAGAGCGGCTCTTTATGGTTCTCCATAGCCGACACTGACTGAAGTGGCTCTCCATTGTTTCGCTATTCTCCACAGAGAATCCAGTGGCTCGCTACGGTTTCGCTATTTCACACACTGAATCTAGTGGCTCTGTACGGATTCTCTTTAGTCCACACTGACCCCAGTGGCTATCTACAGCTTCTCTGTGACCCACACTGATTCCAGCCGCTCTCTACGGTTTTCCTGTAGACAAAATTACCCCAGTGACTCTCTACGGTTTTCCTATAGCCCACCCTGTCTCCAGTGCCTCTCTACAGTTTCCCTATAGCCCACACTGACTCCAGCGGCTATCCACATTTTCTCTATATCCCACACAGACTCCAGTCGCTCTCTACAGATTCCCTACGGTTCACACTGACCCCAGAGGCTCTCTGGGGTTTCCCTATAGTCCACACAGACAACATAGGCTCTCTACAGTTTCGGTCTAGTACACACAGACTCCAGTCGCTCTCTGCCGTTTCCCTATATCACAAACTGACTCTTGTGGCTCTTTAAGGTTTCCCTATGATCCGCACTGAACCCAGCGGCTCTCTACGCTCTCGCTCTAGTCCACACTGCCTGCAGTGGCTCTCTACGGTTTCCCTATTCCCCACACTGACTCCAGCAGTTCTTAGGGTTTTCCCATAGCCGAAACTGACTGAAGTGGCTCTTTATGGTTTTGCTATAGTCCACACTGACTCTAGTGGCTCGCTACGGTTTTGCTATATCACACACTGAGTCTAGTGGCTCTCTAGTGATTCCCTATTGTCCACAGAGACCCCAGTGGTTAGCTACAGCTTCCCTATAACGCACACTGATTCCAGGCGCTCTCTACGGTTTCCTGTAGACCAAAATGACCCCAGTGACTCTCTACTGTTGCAGTATAGTCCATACTGACACCATGGGCTCTCTACGGTTTCCCTATAGACCCCTCTGACTCCAGTGGCTTTCTATGGTTTCCCTTTGGCCCAACTGATTCCAGGGGCTCTCTACAGTTTTCCTATTGCCCACGCTGACCCCAGTGGCTATCAATGTTTTTTTTATAGTCCATACTGAATCCAGGGGCTCTCCAGGGTATCCCTTTATCACACACTGACCTTGGCGGTTCTTGACGGTTTCCGTATAGCCCACAGGAACTCCAGTGGCTCTCTACAGTTTCCAATTGGCAGGCACTGACTGCAGTGGCTCTCTATTTTTTCCCTATATCCCACACTGAAACCAGTGGCTTGCTACGGTTTCTCTATGTCACACACTGACTCTAGTGGTTGCCTATTTTTTCCCTCTGGTTCACACTGACCCCAGTGGATCTCTACGGTTTCCCTACAGCCCACACTAACTCCAGTGGCTCTCTACAGTTTCCCTATAGCCTACACTGACTCCAGCGGCTCTCCACATTTTCCCTATATCCCACCCAGACTCCAGCGGCTCTCTACATATTCCCTATGTTTCACACTGCCTCTAGTGGTAGTCTATGGTTTCCCTATATCCCACACTGACTCCAGAGGCTCAGTACGGTTTCCCTATAGCCCTCGCTGAATCCAGTAGCTCACTACAGATTCCCTCAAGCCCACACTGAATCCTGTGGCTCTGTATGGTTTCCTTATATCCCACACTCACTCCAGTGGCTCTCCATGATTTCCCTATAGTCCACACAGACTCTTGTCGATCAGTAAAGTTTTCCCTATATGCCACACTCACTCCAGTGACTCGCTACGGATTCACTATATCACACACAGAGTCTAGTGGCTCTCTACGGATTACCAATATCCCACACTGATTCCAGCGTCTCTCTACGGTGTTCCTGACTGAAGTGGCTCTCTATGGTTTCGCTATAGTCAACAGTGCCTCCAGTGGCTCACTACAGTTCCCCTAAAGTCCACTCTGACTCCACTGGCTCTCTATGGGATGCCTATAGTCCACACTGACTCCACTGGCTCTCTACGGTTTCACTATATCCCACACTGATTCCAGCAGCTTTCTATGTTTTTCCTACAGCCCGCAATGACCTTTGTGGATATCAAAGGTTTCCCAACAGTCCAAACTGACTCCAACAGCTCTCAAGGTGTTCCCTTTATCCCACACTGACTTCAGCGGCTCTCTACGGTTTCCCTATTGCCCACACTGACTCCAGCTGTTCTTAGGGTTTCCCCATAGCCGAAACTGACTTTAGTGGCTCTTTATGGTTTCGCTATAGTCCACACTGACTCCAGTGGCGAGCTTCGGTTTCGCTGTATCACACAATGATCCTAGTGGCTATCTCCGGATTGCCTATAGTCCACAGTGACCCCAGTGGCTCACTAAGTTTCCCTATATCCCACACTGATTCCAGCGGGTCTCTACGGCTTTGCTGTAGACCACACTGACCCCAGGGGCTATCTATGGTTTGCCGATATCACAAACAGACTCCAGTGGCTCTCGAAGGTTTCCCTATAGTCCACACTGACTCCAGCTGCTCCCTATGCTTCACCTAAAGCCTGCACTGATTCCAGCGGCTCTCCACGTTTTCCCAAAAGTCCACACTGACTTCAGCAGCTCTCTACGGTTTCCCTATAGCCCACACTGTCTCCAGCAGCTCTCTACGCTTTCCCTATAGCCCACACTAACTCGATTGGATCTCTACCGTCTCCCTATGTCCCACGCTGACTCCAGCGGCTCTCAATGCTTTCCCTTTATCCCACAGTGACTTCAGCAGATCTCTACGATTTCCCTATAGCCCACACTTACTACAGCGGCTCTCTACGGTTTCCCCATAGCCGACACTGACTGAAGTGGCTCTCCATGGTTTCGCTATAGTCCACAGAGTCTCCAGTGGCTCGCTACGGTTTCACTATTTCACAGACTGAATCTAGTGGCTCTCTACGGATTCCCTTTACTCCACACTGACCCCAGAGGCTATCTACAGCTTCACTATGACCCACTCTGATTCCAGCCGCTCTCTACGGTTTTCCTGTAGACCAAAGTGACCCCAGTGACACTCTACGGTTTTCCTCTAGCCCACCCTGACTCCAGTGCCTCTCTACAGTTTCCCTATAGCCCACACTGACTCCATCGGCTCTCCACATTTTCTCTATATGCCACACAGACTCCAGCGACTCTCTACAGATTCCCTACCTTTCACACTGACCCCAGAGACTCTCTAGGGTTTCCCTCTAGTCCACACAGACACCATTGGCTCTCTACAGTTTCGGTCTAGTACACACAGACTCCAGTGGCTCTCTGCCGTTTCCCTATATCACAAACTGACTCTATTGGCTCTCTAAGGTTTCCCTATGGTCCGCACTGAACCCAGCGGCTCTCTACGCTCTCGCTCTAGTCCACACTGTCTGCAGTGGCTCTCTACGGTTTCCCTATTGCCCCCACTGTCTCCAGCTGTTCTTAGGGTTTCCCCATAGCCGAAACTGACTGAGATGGGTCTTTATGGTTTCGCTATAGTCCACACTGAATCCAGTGGCTCGCTACGGTTTCGCTATATCACACACTGAGTCTAGTGGCTCTCTAGCGATTCCCTATAGTCCACAGAGACGTTAGTGGCTATCTACAGCTTCCCTATAACGCACACTGATTCCAGCCTCTCTCTACGGTTTTTCTGTAGACCAAAATGCCCCCAGTGACTCTCTACGGTTTCCGTATAGTCCACACTGACACCATTGGCTCTCTACGGTTTTCCTATAGACCCCTTTGACTCCAGTGGCTTTCTATGGTTTCCCTTTGGCCAAACCGATTCCAGGGGCTCTCTACAGTTTTCCTATTGCCCACGCTGACCCTAGTGGCTATCAATGGTTTCCTTAAAGTCCATACTGACTCCAGGGGCACTCCAGTGTATCTCTTTATCACACATTGACCTCAGCGGTTCTTGACAGTTTCCCTATTGTTACAGGAACTCCAGTAGCTCTTTACAGTTTCCAAATAGCAGGCACTGACTGCAGTGGCTCTCTATTTTTTCCCTATATCCCACACTGAAACCAGTGGCTTGCTACGGTTTCTCTATGTCACACACTGACTCTAGTGGTTGTCTATGGTTTCCCTCTGGTTTGCACTGACCCCAGTGGATCTCTACGGTTTCCCTATATCCCACACTGACTCAGGTAGCTCTGTATGGTTTCCCTATAGCCCTCGCTGAATCCAGTTCCTCACTACAGATTCCCTCAAGCCCACACTGAATCCTGTGGGTCTGAACGGTTTCCTTATATCCCACACTCGCTCCAGTGGCTTCTCTACGATTTCCCTATAGTCCACACTGACTCCAGCGGCTCTCTACGGTTTCCCAATAGCCGACACTGAATGCAGTGGCTCTCTATGGTTTCCCTATATCCCACACTGACTCCTGTAACTCGCTAAGGTTTCTCTATATCATACCCTGACTCTAGTGGCTCTCTAAAGATTCCCTATAGTCCACAGTGACCACAGAGGCTCTCGACGATTTCCCTCTAGTACACCCTGTCTTCAGTGGCTCTCTATGTTTTCCCAATATCCCACACTGACTCCAGTGGCTCTCTAAGGTTCCCCTATAGTCCACTCTGATTCCACTGGCTCTCTACGAGTTGCCTATAGTCCACACTGACTCCACTGGCTCTCTACGGTTTCACTATATCCCACACTGATGATTCCAGCAGCTTTCTATGTTTTTTCTATAGCCCACACTGACCCTAGTGGCTCTCAATGGTTTCCCTATAGTTTTCACGGACTCCAGCAGCTCTCAAGGGGTTCCATTTATCCCACACTGACTTCAGCGGCTTTCTACGGTTTTCCTATTGCCCACACTGAGCCAGGATTATTAGGGTTTCCCCATAGCCGAAAGTGACTGAAGTGGCTCGTTATGGTTCCGCTATAGAACACACTGACTCCAGTGGCTCGCTACGGTTTCGCTATATCACACACTGAGTCTAGTGACTCTCTACGGATTCCCTATAGTCCACACAGAACACAGTGGCTATCTACAGATTCCCTATAACCCACACTGATTCCAGCGGCTATCTACGGTTTCCTGTAGACCAAAATGACCCCAGTGACTCTCTACAGTTTCCATATAGTCCACACTGACACCATTGGCTCTCTACAGTTTGCCTATAGCCCACAATGACTCCAGAGGCTCTTTACGGTTTCCCTATATCACACACTGACTCATTTGGCTCTCTACAGTTTCCCTATATTCCACACTTACCCCAGAGGCTATCTACGGTTTCCCTCTAGTACACCCTGTCTCCAGTGGCTCTCTATGGTTTCTCTATAGCCCACACTGACTCCAGTGGCACTCTGTACGTGTTGCCTATAATCCACACAGACTCCAATGGCTCTCTACCGTTCCATTATATCCCACACTGATTCCAGCAGCTTTCTATGCTTTTCCTATAGACCACACTGACCCTAGTGGCTCTCAACGGTTTCCCTATAGTCCACTCTGACTCCAGCAGCTCTCAAGGCGTTCCCTTTAACCCACACTAAATTCAGCGGGTCTCTACGGTTTCTCCATTGCCCACACTGGCTCCATCTGTTCTTAGGGTTTCCCCATAGCCGAAACTGACTGAACAGGCTCTTTATGGTTTTGCAATAGCCCACACTGACTCCAGCGGCTCTCCACATTTTCCCTATATCCCACACAGACTCCAGTAGCTTTCTACAGATGCCCTATGGTTCAAACGGTCTCTAGTGGTACTCTAAGGTTTCCCTATATCCCACACTCACTCCAGTAGCTCTGTATGGTTTCTCTGTAGCCCTTGCTGAATCCAGTGGATCACTACAGTTTCTCGCAAGCCCACACCGAATCCTGTGGCTCTGTACGGTTTCCTCATATCCCACACTCGCTCCAGTGGTTCTCTACGATTTCTCTATAGTCCACACTGACTCCCGTCGATCTGTAAAGTTTTCCCTTTATCCCACACTGACTCCAGTGGCTCGCTACGGATTTGCTATATCACACATTGAGTCTAGTGGCTCTCTACGGATTACCTATATCCCACACTGTTTCCAGCGGCACTCTACGGTTTTCCTGACAGAAGTGGCTCTCTATGGTTTCGCTATAGTCCACAGTGTCTCCAGTGGATCGCTATGTATTCGCTATATCACACACAGAGTTGAGTGGCTTTCTACGGATTCCCTATTGTCCAAACTGACCCCAGTGGCTCTCTAGAGCTTCCCTATATCCCACACTGATTACAGCGCTTCTCTACGGTTTCGCTCTAGTCCACACTGTCTCCAGTGGCTCTCTACGGTTTCCCTATAGCCCACAATGACTCCAATGGCTCTCTACGGTTTTCCAATAGCCAACACTGACTGCAGTGGCTCTCTATGGGTTCCCTATATCCCACACTGACTCCAGTGGCTCACTACGGTTTCCATATATCACACACTGACTCTAGTGGCTCTCTACAGTTTCCCTATATTTCACAGTGACCCCTGAGGCTCTCTACGTTTTCCCTCTTGTAAACCCTGTCTCCATGGGTCTCTATGGTTTCCCTATAGCCCACACTTATTCCAGTAGCTCTCTATGGTTCCCTATAGTCCACGCTGATCCACTGGCTCTCTACGGTTTCACTACATCCCACACTGATTCCAGCAGCATTCTATGTTATTCATATAGCCCACCCTGACCCTAGTGGCTCTCAACGGTTTCCCTATAGTCCACACTGATTCCAGCAGCTCTCAAAATGTTACCTTTATCCCACACTGACTTCAGCGGCTCTCTACTGTTTCTCTAATGCCCGCACTGACTCCAGCTGCTTTTAGGGTTTCTCCATAGCCGAAACTGAATGAAGTGGCACTTAATGGTTTTGCTATAGTCCACACTGACACCAGTGGCTCGCTACGGTTTCGCTATATCACACAATGTGTCTAGTGGCTCTCTACGGATTCCCTATAGTCCACACAGACCCCAGTGGCTATCTATAGCTTCCCTATATCCTGCGCTGATTCCAGCGGCTCTCTACGGTTTTCCTGTAAACCAAAATCACCCCGGTAACTCTCTATGGTTACTGTATAGTCCACACTGACAGCATTGGCTCTCTACGATTTCCCTATAGACCACCCTGACTCCAGTGGCTTTCTATGGTTTCCCTTTGGCCAAACTGATTCCAGGGGCTCTCTTTGGTTTCCCTATAGCCCACACGGACTCCAGTGGCTCTCTACGGTTTCCAAATCGCAGAAACTGACTGCAGTGGTTCTCTATTTTTTCCCTATATCCCACACTGAAACCAGTGGCTCGCTACGGTTTCTCTATGTCACACACTGACGCTAGTGGCTGTCTCCGATTTCCCTATGGTCGACACTGACCCTAGTGGCTCTCTACGGTTTCCCTATAGCCCACATTGACTCCAGTGGCTCTCTACATTTTCCCTATATCCCTCACAGACTCCAGTGGCTCTCTAAAGATTCCCTATGGTTCAAACTGACTCTAGTGGTACTCTACGGTTTCCCTATATACCACACTCGCTCCAGTTGCACTGTATGGTTTCCCTATAGCCCTCGCTGAATCCAGAGGATCACTACAGTTTCTCTCAAGCCCACACTGAATCTTGTGGCTCTGTACGGTATCCTCATATCCCACACTCACTCCAGTGGCTCTCTACGATTTCTCTATAGTCCACACTGACCCCCGTCGATCTGTAAAGTTTTCCCTTTATCCCACACTGACTCCAGTGGCTCGCTACGGATTCGCTATATCACACACAGAGTCTAGTGGCTCTCTACGCATTACCTATATCCCACACTGATTCCAGCGGCTCTCTACGGTTTTCATGACAGAAGTGGCTCTCTACGCTTTCGCTCTAGTCCACACTGTCTCCAGTGGCTCTCTACGGTTTCCCCATAGCCCACAATGACTCCAATGGCTCTCTACGTTTTCCCAATAGCCAACACTGACTGCAGTGGTCTCTATGGTTTCCCTATATCCAACACTGAATCTAGTGGCTCACTACAGTTTCCCTATATCACACACTCTCTCTAGTGGCTCTCTACAGTTTCCCTATATTTCACAATTGACCCCTGAGGCACTCTACGTTTTCCCTCTTGTAAACCCTTGTCTCCCTGGCTCTCTATGGTTTCCCTATAGCCCACACTGACTCCAGTGGCTCTCTACGGTTCCCTATATTCCACTCTGACTCCACTGGCTCTCTACGGTTTCACTATATCCCACACGGATTCCAGCAGCTTTCTATGTTATTCCTGTAGCCAACCCTGACCCTAGTGGCTCTCTACGGTTTCCCTATGGTCCACATTGAACCCATTTTCTCTCTAAGGTCTCACTCTAGTCCACACTGTCTCCAGGGGCTCTCTACGGTTTCCCTATAGCCCACACTGACTCCAGCGGCTCTCTACGGATTGCCAAAAAACGACACTGACTGCAGTGGCTCTCTTTGGTTTCCCTATATCCCAAACTGACTCCTGTAACTGGCTACGGTTTCCCTATATCACACACTGACTCGAGTGTCTCTCTGAAGATTCCCTATATTCCACAGTGACCACAGAGGCTCTCGACGGTTTCCCTCTAGTACACACTGTCTCCAGTGGCTCTCTATGGTTTCCCTATATCGCACACTGACTCCAGTTGCTCTCTACGGTTCCCCTATAATCCACTCTGACTCCACTGGCTCTATACAAGTTGCCTATAGTCCACACTGACTCCACGGTCTCTCTACGGTTTCACTATATCCCACACTGATTCCAGCAGCTTTCTATGTTTTTCCTATAGCCCACACTGACCTTAGTGGCTCTCAAAGGTTTCCCTATAGTCCACACTGACTCCAGCAGGTCTCAAGGGGTTGCCTTTATCCCACACTAACTTCAGCGGCTTTCAACCGTTTCCCTATTGCCCACACTGAGCCAGCTATTCTTAGGGTTTCCCCATAGCCGAAACTGACTGAAGTGTCTCTTTATGGTTTCGCTATAGTCCACACTGACTCCAGTGGCTCTCTACGGTTTCCCTATCTCCACCCTGACTCCAGTGGCTTTCTATGATTTCCCTTTGGCCACACTGATTCCAGAGGCTCTCTTTGGTTTTCCTATTGCCCACACTGACCGGGGTGGCTATCAATGGTTTCCCTAAAGGCAATACTATCTCCAGCGGCTGTCCATTGTATCCCTTTATCACACACTGACTTCAGCGGCTCTCTACGGTTTCCCTATAGCCCACACGGACTCCAGTGGCTCGCTACGGTTTCCAAATCGTAAACACTGACTGCAGTGGCTCCCTATGGTTTCCCTATATCCGACACTGAAACCAATGGCTCACTACGGTTTCTCTATGTCACACACTGACTCCAGTGGATGTCTCCAATTTCCCTATGGTCGACACTGACCCTAGTGGCTCTCTACAGTTTCCCTATAGCCCACACAGACTCCAGTGGCTCTCTACAGATTCCCTATGGTTCACACTGCCTCTAGTGGTACTCTACTGTTTCCCTATATCCGGCACTCACTCCAGTAGCTCTGTAAGGTTTCCCTATAGCCCTTGCTGAATCCAGAGGATCACCACAGTTTCTCTCAAGCCCACACTGAATCTTTTCGCTCTGTACGGTTTCCTCATATCCCACACTCATTCCAGTCGCTCTCTACGATTTCTCTATAGTCCACACTGACTCCTGTCGAACTGTAAAGTTTTCCCTTTATCCCACTCTGACTCCAGTGGCTCGCTACGTATTCGCTATATCACACACTGAGTCTAGTGGGTCTCTACGGATTACCTATATCCCACACTGATTGCAGTGGCACTCTACGGTTATCCTGACAGAAGTGGATCTCTATGGTTTCGCTATAGTCCACAGTGTCTCCAGTGGCTCGCTATGGATTCGTTATATCACACACAGAGTTTAGTGACTTTCTACGGATTCCCTATAGTCCACACTGACCCCTGTGGCTCTCAGGAGATTCCCTACATCCCACACTGATTACAGCGGCTCTCTACGTTTTCGCTCTAGTCCACACTGACTCCAGTGTCTCTCTACGGTTTCCCTATAGCCCACAATGACTCCAACGGCTCTCTACGGTTTCCCAATAGCCAACACTGACTGCAGTGGCTCTCTATGTTTTCCCTACATCGCACACTGACTCCAGTGGCTCACTATGGTTTCCCTATATCACACAATGTCTCTAGTGGCTCTCTACAGTTTCCCTATATTTCAGAGTGGCCCCTGAGGCTCTCTACGTTTACCCTCTTGTAAACCCTGTCTCCATGGCTCTCTTTGGTTTCCCTATAGCCCACACTGACTCCAGTTGCTCTCTAATGTTCCCTATAGTCCACTCTGACTCCACAGGCTCTCTACGGTTTCACTATATCCCACACTGATTCCAGCAGCTTTCTATGTTATTCCCATAGCCCACCCTGACCCTAGTGGCTCTCTACGGTTTCCCTATGGTCCGCATTGAACCCATTGGCTCTCTACGGTCTCACTCTACTCCACACTGTCTCCAGGGGCTCTCTATGGTTTCCCTATAGCCCACACTGACTCCAGCGGCTCTCTACGGATTCCCAATAGCCGACACTGACTGCAGTGGCTCTCTTTGGTTTCCCTATATCCCAAACTGACTCCTGTTACTCGCTACGGTTTCCCTATATCTCACCCTGACTCTAGTGGCTCTCTAAAGATTCCCTATATTCCACAATGACCGCAGAGGCTCTCGACGGTTTCCCTCTAGTACACCCTGTCTCCAGTGGCTCTCTATGGTTTCCCTATATCCCACACTGACTCCAGTGGCGCTCTACGGTTCCCCTATAGTCCACTCTGACTCCACTGGCTGTCTACGAGATGCCTATTGTCCACACTGTCTCCACAGTCTCTCTACGGTTTCACTATATCCCACAATGATTCCAGCAGCATTCTATGTTTTTCCTATAGCCCACACTGACCCTAGTGGGTCTCAATGCTTTCCCTATAGTCCACACTGACTCCAGCAGCTCTCAAGGGGTTCCCTTTATCTCACCCTAACATCAGCGGCTTTCTACGGTTTCCCTATTGCCCACACTGAGCCAGCTATTGGCTCTTTATGGTTTCGCTATAGTCCACACTGACTCCAGTGGCTCGCTACGGTTTCGCTATATCACACACTGAGTCTAATGGCTCACTGCGGATGCCCTATAGTCCACACAGACCCCAGTGGCTATCTACAAATTCCCTATAACCCACACTGATTCCAGCGGCTCTCTACGGTTTTCCTGTAGACCAAAATGACCCCAGTGACTCTCAAAGGTTTCCGTATAGTTCACACTGACACGATTGGCTCTCTACAGTTTGCCTATAGCCCACACTGACTCCAGCGGCTCTACACATTTTCCCTATATCCCACACAGTCTCCAGCGGCTCTCTACAGATTCCGTATGTTTCACACTGCCTCTTGTGGTACTCTATGGTTTCCCTCTCTCCATCGTTAGTCAAGAAGCTCCGTATGGTTTCCTATAGCCCTCACTGAATCCAGAGGCTCACTACAGATTCTCTCAAGCCCACACTGAATCCTGTGGCTCTGTACGGTTTCCTTATATCCCACAATCAATCCAGTGGCTCTCTAAGATTTCCCTATAGGTCACACTGACTCCTGTCGATCTCCATATTTTTCCCTTTATCCCACACTGAATCCAGTGGCTCGCTACAGTTTCACTATATCCCACACTGATTCCAGCAGCTTTCTATGTTTTTACTATAGCCCACACTGACCCTATTGGAACTCAACGGTTTCCCTATAGTCCTCACTGACTCCAGCAGCTCTCAAGGCGTTCCCTTTAACCCACACTAAATTCAGCGGATCCCTACAGTTTCCCTAATGCCCACATTGGCTCCAGCTGTTCTTAGGGTTTCCCCATAGCCGTTTCTGACTGAACTGGCTCTTTATGGTTTCGCTTTAGCCCACACAGACTCCAGCGGCTCTCCGCATTTTCCCTATATCCCACACAGACTCCAGTAGCTTTCTACAGATTCCCTATGGTTCACACGGCCTCTAGTGGTACTCTACGGTTTCCCTATATCCCACACTCACTCCAGTAGCTCTGTATGGTTTCCCTGTAGCCCTCGCTGAATCCAGAGGATCACTACAGTTTCTCGCAAACCCACACCGAATCCTGTGGCTCTGTACGGTTTCCTCATATCCCACACACGCTCCAGTGGTTCTCTACGATTTCTCTATAGTCCACACTGACTCCCGTCGATCTGTAAAGTTTTCCCTTTATCCCACACTGACTCCAATGGCTCGCTACGGATTTGCTATATCACACACTGAGTCTATTGGCTCTCTACGGATTACCTATATCCCACACTGATTCCAGCGGCACTCTACGGTTTTCCTGACAGAAGCGGCTCTCTATGGTATCGCTATAGACCACAGTGTCTCCAGTGGCTCGCTATGTATTCGCTATATCACACAGAGAGCTGAGTGGCTTTCTACGGATTCCCTATAGTCCACACTGACCCCACTGGCTCTCTAGAGCTTCCCTATATCCCACGATGATTACAGCGCTCTCAACGGTTTCGCTCTAGTCCACACTGTCTCCAGTGGCTCTCTACTGTTTCCCTATAGCCCACAATGACTCCAACGGCTCTCTACGGTTTCCCAATAGCCAACACTGACTGCAGTGGCTCTCTATTTTTTCCCTATATCCCACACTGACTCCAGTGGCTCACTACAGTTTCCATATATCACACACTGACTCTAGTGGCTCTCTACAGTTTCTCTATATTTCACAGTGACCCCTGAGGCTCTCTACGTTTTCCCTCTTGTAAACCCTGTCTCCATGGGTCTCTATGGTTTCCCTATAGCCCACACTGACTACAGTGGCTCTCTACGGTTCCCTATAGTCCACTCTGACTCCACTGGCTCTCTACGGTTTCACTATATCCCACACTGATTCCAGCAGCTTTCTATGTTATTCCTATAGCCCACCCTGACCGTAGTGGCTCTCAACGGTTTCCCTATAGTCCACACCTACTCCAGCAGCTCTCAAAGGGTTACCTTTATCCCACGCTGACTGCAGCGGCTCTCTACAGTTTCCCTACTGCCCACACTGACTCAAGCTGTTTTTAGGGTTTCCCCATAGCCGAAACTGATGAAGTGGCACTTCATGGGTTCGCTATAGTCCACACTGACTCCAGTGGCTCGCTACGGTTTCGCTGTATCACACACTGTGTCTAGTGGCTCTCTACGGATTCCCTATAGTCCACACAGACCCCAGTGGCTATCTACAGCTTCTCTATAACCCACACGGATTCCAGCGGCTCTCTACGGTTTTCCTGGAGACCAAAATCACCGCAGTGACTCTCTACGGTTTCCGTATAGTCCACACTGACACCATTGGCTCTCTACGGTTTCGCTAGAGACCACCCTGACTCCAGTGGTTTTCTATGGTTTCCCTTTGGCCAAATTGATTCCAGGGGCTCTCTTTGGTTTTCCTATTGCCCACACTGACCCTAGTGGCTATCAATGGTTTCCCTAAAGTCCATACTGACTCCAGCGGCTGTCCAGGGTATCCCTTTATCACACACTGAATTCAGCGGCTCTCTACGGTTTCGCTATAGCCCACACGGACTCCAGTGGCTCTCTACAGTTTCCAAATCGCAGATACCGACTGCAGTGGCTCTCTATGGATTCCCTATATCCCACACTGAAACCAGTGGCTCGCTATGGTTTCTCTATGTCACACACTGACTCTAGTGGCTTTCTCCGATTTCCCTATGGTCGACACAGACCCTCGTGGCTCTCTACGGTTTCCCTATAGCCCACACTGACTCCAAAGCTCTCTACAGTTTCCCTATAGCCCACACTGACTCCAGCGGCTCTCCACATTTTCCCTATATCCCACACAGACTCCAGTGGCTCTCTACAGATTCCCTATGGTTCACACAGCCTCTAGTGGTACTCTAAGGTTTCCCTATATCCCACACTCACTCCAGTATATCTGTATGGTTTCCCTATAGCCCTCGCTGAATCCAGAGGATCACTACAGTTTCTCTCAAGCCCACACTGAATCCTGTGGCTCTGTACGGTTTCGTCATATCCCACACTCACTCCAGCGGCTCTCTACGATTTCTCTATAGTCCACACTGACTCCCGTCGATCTGTAAAGTTTTCCCTTTATCCCATACTGACTCCAGTGGCTCGCTATGGATTTGATATATCACACACTGAGTCTAGTGGCTCTCTACGGATTACGTATAGCACACACTGATTCCAGCGGCTCTCTACGGTTATCCTGACAGAAGTGGCTCTCTATGGTTTCGCTATAGTCCACAGTGTCTCCAGTGGCTCGCTATGTATTCGCTATATCACGCACAGAGTTTAGTGGCTTTATACGGATTCCCTATAGTCCACACTGACCCCAGTGGCTCTCTAGAGTTTCCCTATATCCCACTCTGATTACAGCGGCTCTCTACGGTTTTGCTCTAGTCCACACTGTCTCCAGTGGCTCTCTACGGTTTCCCAATAGCCAACACTGACTGCAGTGGCTCTCTATGGTTTCCCTAAATCCCACACTTACTCCAGTGGGTTACTACGGTTTCCATATATCACACGCTGACTCTAGTGGCTCTCTACAGTTTCCCTATATTTCACAGGGACCCCTGAGGCTCTCTAGGTTTTGCCTTTTGTAAACCCTCTCTCCATGGCTCTCTATTGTTTCCCTATAGCCTACACTGACTCCAGCGGCTCTCTACGGTTCCCTATAGTCCACTCTGTCTCCACTGGCTCTCTACGGTTTCACTATATCCCACACTGATTCCAGCAGCTTTCTATGTTATTCCTACAGCCCACCCTGACTCTAGTTTCTCTCTAAGGTTTCCCTATGGTCCACATTGAATCCATTGGCTCTCTTTGGTCTCACTCTAGTCCACACTGTCTCCAGGGACTCTCTACGGTTTCCCTGTAGCCCACACTGACTGCAGTGGCTCTCTTTGGTTTCCCTATATCCCACACTGACTCCTGTAACTCGCTACGGTTTCCCTATATCAGACCCTGAATCTAGTGGTTCTAAAGATTCCCTATAGTCCACATTGACCACTGAGGCTCTCGACTGTTTCCCTCTAGTACACGCTGTCTCTAGTGGTTCTCTATGGTTTCCCTATACCCCACACTGACTCCAGTGGATCTCTACAGTTCACCTATAGTCCACTCTGACTCCACTGGCTCTCTACGAGTTGCCTATAGTCCACACTGACTCCACTGGAACTCTGCGGTTTCACTATATCCACACTGATTCCAGTAGCTTTCTATGTTTTTCCTATTGCCCACACTGACTCCAGTGGCTCTCAATGGTTTCCCTATAGTCCACACTGACTCCAGCAGCTCTCAAGGGGTTCCCTTTATCCCAAACTGACTTCAGCGGCTTTCTAAGGTTTCCCTATTGCCCACACTGAGCCAGCTATTCTTAGGGTTTCCCCATAGCCGAAACTGACTGAAGTGTCTCTTTATGGTTTCGCTATAGTCCACACTGACTCCAGTGGCTTGCCACGGTTTCGCTATATCACACACTGAGTCTAGTTGCTCTCTACGGATTCCCTATAGTCCACACAGACACCAGTGGCTATCTACAGATTCCCTATAACCCACACTGATTCCAACGGCTCTCTACGGTTTTTCTGTAGACCAAAATGACCCCAGTGACTCTCTACAGTTTCCGTATAGTCCACACTGACACCATTGGCTCTCTACAATTTGCCTATAGCCCACAATTACTCCAGAGGCTCCCTACGGTTTCCCAATACCCATCACTGACTGCAGTGGCTCTCGATGGTTTCCCTAAATCCCACACTGACTCCAGTGGCTCACTATTATTTCCCTAAATCACACATTGACTCTATTGGCTCTCTACAGTTTCCCTACATTCCACACTTACCCCAGAGGCTCTCTACGGTTTCCCCATAGCCCACAATGACTCCAGCAGCTCTCTACGGTTTCCCAATAGCCAACACTGACTGCAGTGGCTCTCTATGGTTTCCCTAAATCCCACACTTACTCCAGTGGCTTACTACGGTTTCCATATATCACACACTGACTCTAGTGGCTCTCTACAGTTTCCCTATATTTCACAGGGACCCCTGAGGCTCTCTAGGTTTTGCCTTTTGTAAACCCTCTCTCCATGGCTCTCTATTGTTTCCCTTTAGCCCACACTGACTCCAGCGGCTCTCTACGGTTCCCTATAGTCCACTCTGTCTCCACTGGCTCTCTACGGTTTCACTATATCCCACACTGATTCCAGCAGCTTTCTATGTTATTCCTACAGCCCACCCTGACTCTATTTTCTCTCTAAGGTTTCCCTATGGTCCACATTGAATCCATTGGCTCTCTTTGGTCTCACTCTAGTCCACACTGTCTCCAGGGACTCTCTACGGTTTCCCTGTAGCCCACACTGACTGCAGTGGCTCTCTTTGGTTTCCCTATATCTCACACTGACTCCTGTAACTCGCTACGGTTTCCCTATATCAGACCCTGAATCTAGTGGTTCTAAAGATTCCCTATAGTCCACATTGACCACTGAGGCTCTCGACTGTTTCCCTCTAGTACACGCTGTCTCTAGTGGTTCTCTATGGTTTCCCTATACCCCACACTGACTCCAGTGGATCTCTACAGTTCACCTATAGTCCACTCTGACTCCACTGGCTCTCTACGAGTTGCCTATAGTCCACACTGACTCCACTGGATCTCTGCGGTTTCACTATATCCACACTGATTCCAGTAGCTTTCTATGTTTTTCCTATTGCCCACACTGACCCCAGTGGCTCTCAATGGTTTCCCTATAGTCCACACTGACTCCAGCAGCTCTCAAGGGGTTCCCTTTATCCCAAACTGACTTCAGCGGCTTTCTAAGGTTTCCCTATTGCCCACACTGAGCCAGCTATTCTTAGGGTTTCCCCATAGCCGAAACTGACTGAAGTGTCTCTTTATGGTTTCGCTATAGTCCACACTGACTCCAGTGGCTTGCCACGGTTTCGCTATATCACACACTGAGTCTAGTTGCTCTCTACGGATTCCCTATAGTCCACACAGACACCAGTGGCTATCTACAGTTTCCCTATAACCCACACTGATTCCAACGGCTCTCTACAGTTTTTCTGTAGACCAAAATGACCCCAGTGACTGTCTACGGTTTCCGTATAGTCCACACTGACACCATTGGCTCTCTACAATTTGCCTATAGCCCACAATTACTCCAGAGGCTCCCTACGGTTTCCCAATACCCATCACTGACTGCAGTGGCTCTCGATGGTTTCCCTAAATCCCACACTGACTCCAGTGGCTCACTATTATTTCCCTATATCACACATTGACTCTATTGGCTCTCTACAGTTTACCTACATTCCACACTTACCCCAGAGGCTATCTACGTTTTCCCTCTAGTACACCCTGTCTCCAGTGCCTCTCTATGGTTTCCCTATAGCCCACACTGAATCCAGTGGCTCTCTACGGTTCCCCTATATTCCACTCTGAATCCACTGGCTCTCTGTACGGGTTGCCTATAATCCACACTCTCCATTGGCACTCTACGGTTCCATTATATCCCACACTGATTCCAGCAGCTTTCTATGTTTTTCCTATAGCCCACACTGACCCTAGTGGCTCTTAACTGTTTCCCTATTGCCCACACTGGCTCCAAGTGTTCTTAGGGTTTCCTCATGGTGGAACTGACTGAACTGGCTCTTTATGGTTTCGCATAGCCCACACTGACTCCAGCGGCTCTCCACATTTTCCCTATATCCCACACAGTCTCCAGTAGCTTTCTACAGATTCCCTATGTTCACACGGCCTCTAGTGTGACTCTACAGTTTCCCTATATCCCACACTCACTCCAGTAGCTCTGTATGGTTTCCCTGTAGCCCTCGCTGAATCCAGAGGATCACTACATTTTCTCGCAAGCCCACACCGAATCCTGTGGCTCTGTACTATTTCCTCATATCCCACACTCGCACCAGTGGTTCTCTACGATTTCTCTATAGTCCACACTGACTCCCGTCGATCTGTAAAGTTTTCCCTTTATCCCACACTGACTCCATTGGCTCGCTACGGATTTGCTATATCACACACTGAGTCTAGTGGCTCTCTACGGATTACCTATAGCCCACACTGATTCCAGTGGCACTCTACTGTTTTCCTGACAGAAGTGGCTCTCTATGGTTTCGCTATAGTCCACGGTGTCTCCAGTGGCTCGCTATATATTTGCTATATCACACACAGAGTTTAGTGGCTTTCTACGGATTCCCTATAGTCCACACTGACCCCAGTGGCTCTCTAGAGCTTCCCTATATCCCACACTGATTACAGAGGCACTCTACGGTTTCGCTCTAGTCCACATTGTCTCCAGTGGCTCTCTACGGTTTGCCCATATCACAAACAGACTCCAGCGGCTCTCTAAGGTTTCCCTGTGGTCCGCAATGAATCCTGCGGCTCTCTACGGTCTCGCCCTAGTCCACACTCGCTGCTGTGGCTCTCCACGGTTTCCCTATTGCCCACGCTGACTCCCGCTGTTTTCAGGGTTTCCCCATAGCCGAAACTGGCTGAAGTGGCTCTTTTTGGTTTCGCTATAGTCCACACTGACTCCAGTGGCGAGCTACGGTTTCACTCTATCACACACTGAGCCTAGTGGATCTCTACGGATTGCCTTTAGTCCGCACTGACCCCAGTGGCTATCTACAGCTTCCCTATAACCCACACTGATACCAGCCGCTCTCTCTGGTTTTCCTGTAGACCAAAATGACCCCAGTGACTCTCTACGGTTTCCCTATAGTCCACACTGACACCATTGGCTCTCTACGGTTTCCCTATAGACCACTCTGACTCCAGTGGCTTTCTATGCTTTCCCTTTGGCCAACTGATTCCAGGGGCTCTCCAGGGTGTCCCTTTATCACAAACTGACTTCAGTGGCTCTTGACGGTTTCTCTATAGCCGACACGGACTCCAGTGGCTCTCGACGGTTTCCAAATAGCGGACATGGACTGCAGTGGCTCTCTATTTTTTCCCTATAACCCACACCGGAACCAGTGGCTCACTACGGTTTCTCTATGTCACACACTGACTCTAGTGGTTGTCTACGGTTTCCCTATGGTCAACACTGACCCAAGTGGATCTCTACCGTTTTCCTATAGCCCACACTGACTCCAGTAGCTCTCTACAGTTTCCCTATAGCCCACACTGACTCCAGCGGCTCTCCACATTTTCCCTATATCCCACACAGACTCCAGTGGCTCTCTACAGATTCCCTATGGTTCACACTGACCCCAGAGGCGCTCTAGGGTTTCCCCATAGTCCACACTGACACCATTGGCTCTCTACAGTTTTGGTCTAGTACACACAGACTCCAGTGGCTCTCTGCCGTTTCCCTATATCACAAACTGACTGTAGTGGCTCTCTAATGTTTCCCTATGGTCCGCACTGAACCAAGCAACTCTCTACGGTATCGCTCTAGTCCACACTGTCTCCAGTGGCTCTTTACAGTTTCCCTATTGCCCACACTGACTCCAACTGTTCTTAGCGTTTCCCCATAGCCAAAACTGACTGAAGTGTCTCTTTATGGTTTCGCTATAGTTCAGACTAACTCTAGTGGCTCGCTATGGATTCGCTATATCACACAATGATTCCAGCGGTTTTCCTGATTGAAGTGGCTCTCTATGGTTTCGCTATAGTCAACAGTGACTCCAAAGGCTCGCTTGGGTTCCCCTATATCCACTCTGACTCCACTGGCTCTCTACGGGTTGCCTGTCGTCCACACTGACTCCAGCAGCTCTCAAGGGGTTCCCTTTATCCCAAACTGACTTCAGCGGCTTTCTAAGGTTTCCCTATTGCCCACACTGAACCAGCTATTCTTAGGGTTTCCCCATAGCCGAAACTGACTGAAGTGTCTCTTCATGGTTTCGCTATAGTCCACACTGACTCCAGTGGCTTGCCACGGTTTCGCTATATCACACACTGAGTCTAGTTGCTCTCTACGGATTCCCTATAGTCCACACAGACACCAGTGGCTATCTACAGATTCCCTATAACCCACACTGATTCCAACGGCTCTCTACGGTTTTTCTGTAGACCAAAATGACCCCAGTGACTCTCTACGGTTTCCGTATAGTCCACACTGACACCATTGGCTCTCTACAATTTGCCTATAGCCCACAATTACTCCAGAGGCTCCCTACGGTTTCCCAATACCCATCACTGACTGCAGTGGCTCTCGATGGTTTCCCTAAATCCCACACTGACTCCAGTGGCTCACTATTATTTCCCTATATCACACATTGACTCTATTGGCTCTCTACAGTTTACCTACATTCCACACTTACCACAGAGGCTATCTACGTTTTCCCTCTAGTACACCCTGTCTCCAGTGCCTCTCTATGGTTTCCCTATAGCCCACACTGAATCCAGTGGCTCTCTACGGTTCCCCTATATTCCACTCTGAATCCACTGGCTCTCTGTACGGGTTGCCTATAATCCACACTCTCCAATGGCACTCTACGGTTCCATTATATCCCACACTGATTCCAGCAGCTTTCTATGTTTTTCCTATAGCCCACACTGACCCTAGTGGCTCTTAACTGTTTCCCTATTGCCCACACTGGCTCCAAGTGTTCTTAGGGTTTCCTCATGGTGGAACTGACTGAACTGGCTCTTCATGGTTTCGCATAGCCCACACTGACTCCAGCGGCTCTCGACATGTTCCCTATATCCCACACAGTCTCCAGTAGCTTTCTACAGATTCCCTATGTTCACACGGCCTCTAGTGTGACTCTACAGTTTCCCTATATCCCACACTCACTCCAGTAGCTCTGTATGGTTTCCCTGTAGCCCTCGCTGAATCCAGAGGATCACTACATTTTCTCGCAAGCCCACACCGAATCCTGTGGCTCTGTACTATTTCCTCATATCCCACACTCGCTCCAGTGGTTCTCTACGATTTCTCTATAGTCCACAGTGACTCCCGTCGATCTGTAAAGTTTTCCCTTTATCCCACACTGACTCCGTTGGCTCGCTACGGATTTGCTATATCACACACTGAGTCTAGTGGCTCTCTACGGATTACCTATAGCCCACACTGATTCCAGTGGCACTCTACTGTTTTCCTGACAGAAGTGGCTCTCTATGGTTTCGCTATAGTCCACGGTGTCTCCAGTGGCTCGCTATATATTTGCTATATCACACACAGAGTTTAGTGGCTTTCTACGGATTCCCTATAGTCCACACTGACCCCAGTGGCTCTCTAGAGCTTCCCTATATCCCACACTGATTACAGAGGCACTCTACGGTTTCGCTCTAGTCCACATTGTCTCCAGTGGCTCTCTACGGTTTGCCCATATCACAAACAGACTCCAGCGGCTCTCTAAGGTTTCCCTGTGGTCCGCAATGAATCCTGCGGCTCTCTACGGTCTCGCCCTAGTCCACACTCGCTGCTGTGGCTCTCCACGGTTTCCCTATTGCCCACGCTGACTCCCGCTGTTTTCAGGGTTTCCCCATAGCCCAAACTGGCTGAAGTGGCTCTTTTTGGTTTCGCTATAGTCCACACTGACTCCAGTGGCGAGCTCCGGTTTCACTCTATCACACACTGAGCCTAGTGGATCTCTACGGATTGCCTTTAGTCCGCACTGACCCCAGTGGCTATCTACAGCTTCCCTATAACCCACACTGATTCCAGCCGCTCTCTCTGGTTTTCCTGTAGACCAAAATGACCCCAGTGACTCTCTACGGTTTCCCTATAGTCCACACTGACACCATTGGCTCTCTACGGTTTCCCTATAGACCACTCTGACTCCAGTGGCTTTCTATGCTTTCCCTTTGGCCAACTGATTCCAGGGGCTCTCCAGGGTGTCCCTTTATCACAAACTGACTTCAGTGGCTCTTGACGGTTTCTCTATAGCCGACACGGACTCCAGTGGCTCTCGACGGTTTCCAAATAGCGGACATGGACTGCAGTGGCTCTCTATTTTTTCCCTATAACCCACACCGGAACCAGTGGCTCACTACGGTTTCTCTATGTCACACACTGACTCTAGTGGTTGTCTACGGTTTCCCTATGGTCAACACTGACCCAAGTGGATCTCTACCGTTTTCCTATAGCCCACACTGACTCCAGTAGCTCTCTACAGTTTCCCTATAGCCCACACTGACTCCAGCGGCTCTCCACATTTTCCCTATATCCCACACAGACTCCAGTGGCTCTCTACAGATTCCCTTTGGTTCACACTGACCCCAGAGGCTCTCTAGGGTTTCCCCATAGTCCACACTGACACCATTGGCTCTCTACAGTTTTGGTCTAGTACACACAGACTCCAGTGGCTCTCTGCCGTTTCCCTATATCACAAACTGACTGTAGTGGCTCTCTAATGTTTCCCTATGGTCCGCACTGAACCAAGCAACTCTCTACGGTATCGCTCTAGTCCACACTGTCTCCAGTGGCTCTTTACAGTTTCCCTATTGCCCACACTGACTCCAACTGTTCTTAGCGTTTCCCCATAGCCAAAACTGACTGAAGTGTCTCTTTATGGTTTCGCTATAGTTCAGACTAACTCTAGTGGCTCGCTATGGATTCGCTATATCACACACTGATTCCAGCGGTTTTCCTGATTGAAGTGGCTCTCTATGGTTTCGCTATAGTCAACAGTGACTCCAAAGGCTCGCTTGGGTTCCCCTATATCCACTCTGACTCCACTGGCTCTCTACGGGTTGCCTGTCGTACACACTGACTCCACTGGCTCTCTACGGTTCCACTATTTCCCACACTGATTCCAGCAGCTTTCTATGTTTTTCCTATAACCTACACTGACCCTAGTGGATCTCAACGGTTTCCCTATAGTCCACCCTGACTCCAGCAGCTCTCAAGGTGTTCCCTTTATCTCACACTGACTTCAGCGGCTCTCTACGGTTTCCCTATTGCCCACACTGACTCCAGCTGTTCTTAGGGTTTCCCCATAGCCGAAACTGACTGAAGTGTCTCTTTATGGTTTCGCTATAGTCCACACTGAACCCATTGGCTCACTACGGTTTCCATATATCCCACAGTGATTCCAGCGGCTCTCTACGGTTTTCCTGCAGACCACACTGACCCCAGGGCCTATCTACAGTTCGCCTATATCACAAACAGACTCCAGCGGCTCTCAAAGGTTTCCCTATAATCCACACTGACTCCAGCTGCTCCCTATGCTTCACCTAAAGCCTGCACTGATTCCAGCGGCTCTCCACGTTTTCCCAAAAGTCCACCCTGACTTCAGCGGCTCTCTACGGTTTCTCAATAGCCCACACTGACTCCAGCAGCTCTCTATGGTTTCCCTATAGCCCACACTAACTCCAGTGGATCTCTACGGTTTCCCTATATCCCACGCTGACTCCAGCGGATCTCAATGCTTTCCCTTTATCCCACAGTGACTTCAGCGGCTCTCTACATTCTCCCTATACCCCACACTTACTAGAGCTGCTCTCTATGGTTCCCCATAGCAGACACTGACTGAAGTGGCTCTCCATTGTTTCGCTATTCTCCACAGAGAATCCAGTGGCTCGCTATGGTTTCGCTATTTCACACACTGCATCTAGTGGCTCTCTACGGATTCTCTTTTTCCACACTGACCCCAGTGACTATCTACAGCTTCACTATGACCCACACTGATTCGAGCCGCTCTCTACGGTTTTCCTGTAGACCAAAATGACCCCAGCAACTCTCTACAGTTTTCCTATAGCCCACATGACTCCAGTGGCTCTGTACAGTTTCCCTATAGCCCACACTGACTCCAGCGGCTCTCCACATTTTCTTTATATCCCACACAGACTGCAGCGGCTCTCTACAGATTCCCTACGGTTCACACTGACCCCAGAGGCTCTCTAGGGTTTCCCTATAGTCCACACAGACACCATTGGCTCTCTACAGTTTCGGTCTAGTACACACAGATTCCAGTCGCTCTCTGCCGTTTCACTATATCACAAACTGACTCTAGTGGCTCTTTAAGGTTTCCCTATGATCCGCACTGAACCCAGCGGCTCTCTACCCTCTCGCTCTAGTCCACACTGTCTGCAGTGGCTCTCTACGGTTTCCCTATTGCCCACACTGACTCCAGCAGTTCTTAGGGTTTCCCCATAGCCGAAACTGACTGAAGTGGCTCTTTATGGTTTCGCTATAGTCCACACTGACTCTAGTGGCTCGCTACGGTTTCGCTGTATCACACACTGAGTCTAGTGGCTCTCTAGCGATTCCCTATTGCCCACAGAGACCCCAGTGGTTATCTACAGCTTCCCTATAACGCACACTGATTCCAGGCGCTCTCTACGGTTTTCCTGTAGACCAAAATGACCCCAGTGACTCTCTACCGTTTCCGTATAGTCCATACTACGGTTTCCCTATAGACCCGTCTGACTCCAGTGGCTTTCTATGGTTTCCCTTTGGCCCAACTGATTCCAGGGGCTCTCTAAAGTTTTCCTATTGCCCACGCTGACCCCAGTGGATATCAATGGTTTTTTTTGTAGTCCATACTGAATCCAGGGGCTCTCCAGGGTATCCCTTTATCACACACTGACCTCAGCGGTTCTTGACAGTTTCCGTATAGCCCACGGGAACTCCAGTGGCTCTCTACAGTTTCCAAATAGCAGGCACTGACTGCAGTGGCTCTCTATTTTTTCCCTATATCCCACACTGAAACCAGTGGCTTGCTACGGTTTCTCTATGTCACACACTGACTCTAGTGGTTGTCTATGCTTTCCCTCTGGTTGACACTGACCCCAGTGGATCTCTACGATTTCCCTACAGCCCACACTGACTCCAGTGGCTCTCTACAGTTTCCCTGTAGCTCACACTGATTCCAGCGGCTCTCCACATTTTCCCTATATCCCACCCAGATTCCAGCGGCTCTCTGCAGATTCCCTATGGTTCACACTGCCTCTAGTGGTAGTCTATGGTTTCCCTATATCCCACACTGACTCCAGAGGCTCAGTACGGTTTCCCTATAGCCCTCGCTGAATCCAGTAGCTCACTACAGATTCCCTCAAGCCCACTCTGAATCCTGTGGCTCTGTACGGTTTCCTTATATCCCAAACTCACTCCAGTGGCTCTCTATGATTTCCCAATTGTCCACACAGACACTTGTCGATCTGTAAAGTTTTCCCTATATCCCACACTGACTCCAGTGACTCGCTACGGATTCACTATATCACACACACAGAGTCTAGTGGCTCTCTACGGATTACCAATATCCCACACTGATTCCAGCGGCTCTCTACGGTTTTCCTGACTGAAGTGGCTATCTATGGTTTCGCTATAGTCAACAGTGACTCCAGTGGCTCACTACAGTTCCCCTAAAGTCCACTCTGACTCCACTGGCTCTCTATGGGATGCCTATAGTCCACACTGACTCCACTGGCTCTCTACAGTTTCACTATATCCCACACTGATTCCAGCAGCTTTCTATGTTTTTCCTACAGCCCACAATGACGTTTGAGGATATCCAACGTTTCCCAATAGTCCAAACTGACTCCAACAGCTCTCAAGGTGGTCCCTTTATACCACACTGACTTCAGCGGCTCTCTACGGTTTCACTATAGTCCACACTGACACCATTGGCTCTCTACGGTTTCACTATAGACCGCAATGACTGCAGTGGCTTTCTATGGTTTCCCTTTGGCCAAACTGATTCCAGGGGCTCTCTACGGTTTTCCTATTGCCCACACTGACCCTAGTGGCTCTCTACGGTTTCCCTATAGCCCACACTGACCCCAGCGGTTTTCTACAGTTTCCCTATAGCCCACACTGACTCCAGCGGCTCTCCACATTTTCCCTATAGCCCGCACAGACTCCAGCGGCTCTCTACTGATTCCCTATGGTTCACACTGCCTCTAGTGGTACTCTATGTTTTCCCTACATCCCACTCTGACTCCAGTAGCTCTGTATGGTTTTCCTATAGCCCTCGCTGAATCCAGTGGCTCACTAAAGATTCCCTCAAGCCCACACTTAATCCTCTGGCTCTGTACGGTTTCCTTATATCCCACACTCACTCCATTGTTTCTCTACGATTTCCCTATAGTCCACACTGACTCCCGTCGATCTGTGTAGTTTTCCTTTTATCCCACACTGACTCCAGTGGTTCGCTATGGATTCGCTATATCATACACTGAGTCTAGTGGCTCTCTACGGATTATCTATATCCCACACTGATTCCAGCTGCTCTCTACGGTTTTCCTGACTGAAGTGGCTCTCTATGGATTCGCTATAGTGGCTCTCTAAGTTTTCCCTATGGTTCACACTGAACCCATTGGCTCTCGATAGTCCTGCTCTAGTCCACACTGTCTCCAGGGGCTCTCTACGGTTTCCCTAAAGCCCACACTGACTCCATTGGCTCTCTACGTTTTCCCAAAAGCCCACACTGACTGCAGTGGCTCTCTATGGTTTCGCTATATCACACACTGAGTCTAGTGTCTTTCTATGGATTCCCGATAGTCCACACTGACCCCAGTGGCTCTCTCAAGCTTTCCTATATCCCACACTGATTACAGCGGCTCTCTACGGTTTCGCTCTAGTCCACACTGCCTCCAGTGGCTCTCTACCGTTCTGCTATAGTCCACTCTGACTCCACTGGCTCTCTACGGCTTGCCTATAGTCCACACTGACTCCACTGGCTCTCTACGGCTTCACTATATCCCACACAGACTCCAGCTGCTCTCTATGTTTTCCCCATAGCCGACATTGACTGAAGTGGTTCCCCATGGATTCGCTATAGTCCACACTGAGTCCAGTGGCTTGCTACGGTTTTGCTATTTCACACACTGAGTTTAGTGGCTCTCTACGGATTGCCTATAGTCCACACTGACTCCACTGGCTCTCTACGGTTTCACTACATCCCAGAGTGTTTCCAGCGGCTTTCTATGTCTTTCCAATAGCCCACATTGACCCTAGTGGCTCTCTACGGTTTCCCTAATGGCCACACTGACTCCAATTGTTCTTAGGGTTTCCCCATAGCCGAAATTGACTGAAGTGGCTCTTTATGGTTTCGCTATAGTCCACAGTCTCTCCAGTGGCTCTCTATGGTTTCCCTATAGCCCACACAGACTCCAGCTGCTCTCTACGTTATCCCCATAGCCGACATTGACTGAAGTGGTTCTCCATGGACTCGCTATAGTCCACACTGACCCCAGTGGCTCTCTAGGGCTTCCCTATATCACACACTGATTCCAGTGTCTCTCTACGCTTTTCCTGCAGACGACAATGACCCCAGGGGCTATCTACGGTTTGCCTATAACACAAGCTGACTCCAGCGGCTCTTAATGGTTTCCCTATAGTCCACACTGTCTCCAGCAGGTCTCAAGGGGTACTCTTTATCCGACACTGACATCAGCGGCTCTGTACGGTTTCTCTATTGCCCACACTGACTCCAGCTGTTCTTAGGGTTACCCCATAGCCGAAACAGACTGAAGTGGCTCTTTATGGTTTCGCTATAGTTCACACTGACTCCAGTGGCTCGCTACGATTTCGCTATATCACACACTGAGTCTAGTGGCTCTCTACGGATTACCTATATTCCACACTGACCCCAGTGGCTATCTACAGCTTCCCTATATCCCACACTGATTCCAGCCACTCTCTACGGTTTTCTTGTAGACCAAAATGACCCCAGTGACTCTCTACGGTTTCCCTATAGTCCACACTGACACCATTGGCTCTCTAAGGTTTCACTATAGACCGCACTGACTCCAGTGGCTTTCTATGGTTTCCCTTTGGCCAAACTGATTCCAGGGGCTCTCTACGGTTTTCCTATTGCCCACACTGACCCTAGTGGCTATCAATGGTTTCCCTATAGTCCATACTGCCTCCAGGGGCCCTCCACTGTATCCCTTTATCACACACTGACTTCAGAGGCTCTTGACGATTTCCCTATAGCCCACACGGACTACAGTGGCTCTCTACAGTTTCCAAATCGCAGACACTGACTGCAGTGGCTCTCTATTTTTCCCTATATCCCAAACTGAAACCAGTGGCTCGCTATGGTTTCTCTATGTCACACACTGACTCTAGTGGTTGTCTACGGTTTCCCTACGGTCGACACTGACCCCAGTGGATCTCTACTGTTTCCCTATAGCCAACAGTGACTCCAGCGGCTCTCTACAATTTCCCTCAAGCCCACACTGACTCCAGCGGCTCTCGACATTTTTCCTATATCCCACACAGACTCTGGCGGCACTCTACATATTCCCTATGGTTCACACTGCCTCTAATGGTTCTCTACATATTCCCTATATCCCACACTGGCTCCCGTGGCTCTGTATGGTTTCTCTATGGCCCTCGCTGAATCCAGTGGCTCACTACAGATTCCCTCAAGCCCACACTGAATCCTGTGGCTATGTGCAGTTTCCTTATATCCCACAATCACTCCAGTGGCTCTCTACGATTTCCCTGTATGCCACACTGACTCCAGTGGCTTGCTACGCTTCGCTACATCACACACTGAGTCTACTGGCTCTCTATTGATTACCTATATCCCACACTGATTCCAGCAGCTCTCTCCGTTTTTCAGACTGAAGTGGCTCACTAGAGCTTCCCTATATCCTACAATGATTACACCGGCTCCCTATGGTTTCGCTCAAGTCCACACTGTCTCCAGTGGCTCTCTAAGGCTTCCCTATAGCCCACAGTGACTCCAGCGGCTCTCTACAGATGCCCAATTGCCGACACTGACTGCAGTGGCTCTCTCTGGTTTCCCTATATCCCACATTGACTCCAGTGGCTCACTACAGTTTCCCTATATCACACACTGACTCCAGTGGCTCTCTACAGTTCCGCTATGGTCCACTCTGACTCCAGCTGCTCCCTATGCTTCCCCTAAAGCCTGCACTGATTCCAGCGGCTCTCCAAGTTTTCCCAAAAGTCAACACTGACTCCAATGGCTCTCAAAGCTTTCCCTTTATCCCACGGTGACTTCAGCGGCTCTCAAGAGTTTCCCTTTATCCCACACTGACTTCAGCGGCTCTCTACGGTTTCCGTATTGCCCACACAGACTCCAGCTGCTCTCTACGGTTTCCCTATCGCCCACACTAACTCCAGTGGATCTCTACGGTTTCCCTATATCCCACGCTGACTCCAGCGATTCACATTGGTTTCCCTTTATCCCACACTGACTTCAGCGGCTCTCTACGGTTTCCCTATAGCCCAAACTTACTACAGCGGCTATCTACGGTTTCCTCATTATCGACACTGACTGCAGTGGCTCTCCATGGTTTCGCTATAGTCCACAGAGACTCCAGTGGCTCGCTACGGTTGCGCTATTTCACACACTGAGTCTAGTGGCTCTCTAAGGATTCCCTATATTCCACACTGATTCCAGCGGCTCTCTATGGTTTTCCTGTACACCACACTGACCACAGTGGCTCTCTACGTTTTCCTTATAGCCCACACTGACACCAATGGCTCTCTACGGTTTCCCTATAGACCACACTGACTCCAGTGGCTTCCTATGTTTTCACTATAGCCCACACTGTTTCTAGGGGCTCTCTACGGTTTCCCTATTGCCCACACTGGCTCCAGCGGTTCTTACGGTTTCCCCATAGCCTAAACTGACTGAAGTGGCTCTCCATGGTTTCGCTATAGTCCACAGCATCTCCAGTGGCTCGCTACGGTTTCGCTATTTCACACACTGAGTCTAGTGCCTTTCTATGATTCCTTATATTCCACACTGACCCAAGTGGCTCTCTACCGCTTCCCTATAACCCACACTGATTCCAGCGGCTTCCTATGGTTTCCCTATCACCCACACTGATTCCAGGGGCTCTCTACGGTTTGCCTATAGTCCGCACAAACACCGTTGGCTCTCTTCGGTTTCCCTATAGACCACACTGACTCCAGTGGCTCCCTATGGTTTCCCTGTAGACCATACTGATTCCAGGGGCTCCCTCCGGTTTTCCTATTACCCACACTGACCCTAGTGGCTCTCTACGGTTTCCCTATAGCTAACACTGACTCCCACGGCTCTCTACGGTCTCCCTATAGCCCACACTGACTCCAGCGCCTCTCAAGGTTTTCCCTATATGCCACACTGACTTCCGCTGCTCTCTACGGTTTCACTATCGTCCACACTAACTCCAGTGGATTTCTGCGATTTTCCCTATATCCCACGCTGACTCCAGTGGCTCACAATGGTTTCCCTTTATTCCTCACTGACTTCAGCGGCTCTCTACGGTTTCCCTATAGCCCAGACTTACTACAGCGGCTTTCTACGGTTTCCCCATAGTCGACACTGACTGCAGTGGCTCTCCATGGTTTCGCTATAGTCCACAGAGACTCCAGTGCCTCGCTACGATTTCGCTATTTCACACACGGAGTCTAGCTGCTCTCTACGGGTTCCCTATATTCCACACTGACCCTAGTGGCTCTCTACGGTTTCCCTTTATCCCACACTGACTTCAGCAGCTCTCTATGGTTTCCCTATAGCCCACACCGACTCCAGCAACTCTCTACGGTTTCCCAATAGCCGACACAGTCTCCAGTGGCTCTCTACGGTTTCCCTATAGCCCAAAGTGACTCCAGTGGGTCACTACGGTTTCCCTATATCACACACTGATTCTACTGGCTCTCTACATTTTCCCTATAGTCCACACTGACGCAGAGGCTCTATACTTTTTCCGTCTAGTACACCCCGCATCCAGTGGCTCTCTACGGTTTCCCTATAGCCCACACTGACTCCATTGGCTCTTTATGGTTTCACTATATCCCACACTGATTCCTGCAGCTTTAGCCCACACTGAAACTTGTGGCTCTCAATGGTTTCCCTATAGTCCACACTGACTCCAGCAGCTCTCAAGGTTTTCCCTTTATCCCACACTGACTTCAGCGGCTCTCTATGGTTTCCCTATAGTCCACACTGACACCATTGGCTCTCTACGGTTTCCCTATAGACCACACTGACTCCAGTGGCTTCCTATGTTTTCCCTATAGCCCACACTGATTCCAGGGGCTCTCTACGGTTTTCCTGTAGACCACGCTGACCCCAGGGGCTATCTACGGTTTCCCCATAGCTGAAACTGACTGAAGTGGCTCTCTATGGTTTCGCTATCTTCCACACTAACTTCAGTTGCTCGCTACGGTTTCCCTATATCCCACACTGATTCCAGCGGCTCTCTACGGTTTTCCTGTAGACCACACCGACCCCAGGGGCTCTCTACGGTTTGCCTATATCACAAACTGAATCCAGCGGCTGTCTACATTTTCCCTATAGTCCACACTGACTCCAGCTGCTCCCTATGCTTCACCTAAACCCGGAACTGTCTCCAGCGGCTCTCCACATTTTCCCAAAAGTCAACACTGACTCCAACGGCTCTCAAAGCTTTCCCTTTATCCCACGGTGACTTCAGCGGCTCTCAAGAGTTTCCGAATAGACCACACTGACCCAGCTGCTTTCTACGGTTTCCCTATCGCCCACATTAACTCCCGTGGATCTCTACTGTTTCCCTATATCCCACGCTGACTCCAGTGGCTCACAATTGTTTCCCTTTATCCCACACTGACTTCAGCGGCTCTCTACGGTTTCCCTATATCACACAGTTACTACAGCGGCTTTCTACTGTTTCCCCAGAGCCGACACTGACTGCAGTGTCTCTCCATGGTTTCGCTGTAGTCCACAGAGACTCCAGTGGCTCGCTACGGTTTTGCTATTTCACACACGGAGTCTAGTGGCTCTCTACAGAATTCCTATATTCCACACTGACCCCAGTGGCTCTCTACCGCTTCCCTATAACCCACACTGAATCCAGCGGCTCTCTACGGTTTTCCTGTAGACCACACTGACCTCAGTGGCTCTCTACGGTTTCCCTATAGTCCATACTGACACAATTGGCTCTCTACGGTTTCCCTATAGACCACACTGACTCCAGTAGCTTCCTATGTTTTCCCTATAGCCCGCACTGATTCCAGGGGCTCTCTACGGTTTTCCTATTGACCACTCTGATCTGTGTGGCTCTCTACGGTTTCCCTATAGCTCACAGTGACTCCAATGGCTCTCCATGGTCTCCCTATAGCCCAAGCCGACTCCAGTGGCTCTCTGAGGTATTCCTATATCCCACACTGACTCCATTGGCCCTCTACGGTTTGCCTATAGTCCGCACTGAATTCCGCAGCTCTCTACAGTTTCCCTATAGCCCACAATGACTCCAGCAGCTCTCGACGGTTCCCCAATAGGCTCTGTGTGCTTTCCCTATAGCCCTCGCTGAATGCAATGGCTCACTACAGACTCCCTCAAGCCCACACTGACTCCTGTGGCTCTGTACTGTTTCCTTATATTCCACACTCACTGCAGTGGCTCTCTATGATTTCCCTATAGTCCACACAGACACCCGTTGATCAGTAAAGTGTTCCCTATGTCCCACAATAACTCCAGGTGCTCGCTACGAATTCGCTATATCACACACTGACTCTAGTAGCTCTCTACGGTTTCACTGTAGTCAACACTGACCCCATTGGCTCTCTATGGTTTCCCTATAGTCCACACTGACTGTAGCGGCTCTCTACATTTTCCCTCTATCCCACACAGACTCCTGCGGCTCTCAACAGAATCCCTATAGTTCACACTGCCTCCAGTGGCACTCTACGGTTTCCCTATATCCCACACTGATTCCTAGGCTCTGTGTGCTTTCCCTATAGCCCTCGCTGAATGCAGTGGCTCACTACAGATTCCCTCAAGCCCACACTGACTCCTGTGGCTCTGTACGGTTTCCTTATTTCCCACACTCACTCGAGTGGCTCTCAACAATTTCCGTATATTCCACACTGACTCCCGTGGCACTGTACAGTTTTCCCTATATCCCACACTGACTCCAGTGGCTCGCTACGATTTCGGTATATCACACACTGAATCTAGTGGCTCTCTACGGATTCCCTATATCCCACACTGGTTCCAACGGCTCTCTACGGTTTTCCTGTAGACCACACTGCCTCCAGTGGCTCTCTACGGTTTCTGTATATTCCACATTGACTCCAGTGGCTCGCTACGGTTTCCCTATATCACACACTGACTTTAGTACATCTGTAAGGTTTCCCTATAGCCCACACGGACCCTGGTGGATCTCGTTGGTTTCCCTATAGTCCACACTGCCTCCAGCGGCTGTCAAGTTTTCCCGTTTATCCCACACAGACTTCAGCAGCTCTCTATGGTTTCCCTATAGCCCACACTGACTCCAGCAGCTCTCTACAGTTTCCCTATAGCCCACAATGACTCTAGCAGCTCTCTATGGTTCCCCAATAGCTGACACTGAATGCAGTGGCACTCTATGGATTCACTATATCCCACACTGATTCCAGTCCTCCCTATGGTTTCCCTTTATCACACACTGAGTCTAGTGGCCCTCTACACTTTGCCTATATTCCACACTTACCCCTGTGGCTCACTACAGTTTCCCTCTAGTACACACTGTCTCCAGGCGCTCTTTATGGTTTCCCTATAGCCCACACTGTCTCCAGTGGCTCTCTACAGTTTCCCTATAGTCCACAATGACTCCACTGGCTCTCTACATTTTGCCTATATTCTACACTGACTCCACTGGCTCTCTACGTTTTCACTATATCCCACATTGTTTCCCGCGCCTCTCTACGATTTTCCTAAGCCCACACTAACCCTAGTGGCTCTCAACGGTTTCCCGATAGTCCACATTGACTCCAGCGGCTCTCAAGGGTTTCCCTTTAACCAACACTGACTCTAGTGGCTGTCTACGGTTTCCCTATAGCCCACACTGACTCCAGCAGCTCTCCATATCTTCCCTATATCCCACACAGACTCCAGCGGCTCTCTACAGATTCCCTATGGTTCACACTGCCTCTAGTGGTACTCTACGGTTTCCCTATATCCCACACTGTCTCCAGTGGCTCTGTATGGTTTCCCTGTGGCCCTCACTGAATCCAGTGGCTCACTACAGATTCCCTCAAGCCCCAACTGAATCCTGTGGCTCTGTACTATTTCCTTATATTCCACACTCACTGCAGTGGTTCTCTACGATTTCCCTATAGTCCACACTGACTCCCGTTGAACTGTAAAGTTTTCCCTATATCCCACAATAACTCCAGGTGCTCGCTACGAATTCGCTATATCACACACTGAGTCTAGTGGCTCTCTACGGATTCCCTATATCCCAAACTGATTCCAGCGGCTCTCTAGAGTTTTCCT
The DNA here is from genome assembly GCF_017639515.1 of Carcharodon carcharias. Taxonomy (NCBI): domain Eukaryota; kingdom Metazoa; phylum Chordata; class Chondrichthyes; order Lamniformes; family Lamnidae; genus Carcharodon; species Carcharodon carcharias. Next base: position 41,223,870 of record NC_054483.1, on the reverse strand, counting down.
GTAGAGGACATTGACTCCAGTGGCTCTATACGGTTTCCTCTAGTCCACACTGACTCCAGTGGCTTTCTATGGTTTCCCTATAGCCCACAGTAATTCCAACGACTCTCTACGATTTCCCTATATGCCACACTGACTCCAATGGCTCCCTACGGTTTCCCTATAGTCCACACAGACTCCACTGGCTCTCTACGGTTTGCCTATAGTCCACACTAAATCCACTGGCTCTCTACGGTTTCACTATATACCACACTGATACCGGGGCTCTCTACGTTTTTCATGTCGCCCACACTGACCCTAGAGGCTCTCAACGGTGTCCCTATAGTCCACAGTGACTCCAGCGCCTCTCAAGGGTTTCCCTTTATCCCACACTCAATTCAGCGGCTCTCTATGGTTTCCCTATAGTCCACAATGACTCCAGCTGCTCTCTAAGGTTTCCCCATAGCCGAAACTCACTGAAGTGGCTCTCTATGGTTTCGCTATAGTCCACAGTGACTCCAGTGGCTCGCTAAGGTTTCGGTATATCACACACTGAGTTCAGTGGCTTTCTACGGATTCCCTAGAGTCCACACTGAGCCCAGTGGCTCTCTATAGCTTCCCTGTATCCCACACTGATTACAGCGGCTCTTTACGGTTTCGCTCTAGTACTCCCTGTCTCCAGTGGCTCTCTACAGTTTCCCTATAAACCACCCTGAATCCAGTGGCTCTCTGCGGTTCCCCTATAGTCCCCACTGACTCCACTGGCTCTCTACGGTTTCACTATATCCCACAAAAAATTCTAGCAGCTTTCTATATTCTTCTTATAGCCCACACTGACCCGAGTGGCTCTCAATGGTTTCTGTATAGTCCACACTGACTCCAGCGGCTCTCTACGGTTTCCCCATAACTGGCACTGACTGAAGTGGCTTTCCATGGTTTCGCTACAGTCCACACTAACTCCAGTGGCTCACTACGGTTTTGCTTTTTCACACACTGAGTCTTGTAGCTCTCTACAGATTCCCTATAGTCCACATTGACCTCAGTGGATCTCTACGGCTTCCCTATAACACAAACTGATTCCAGTGGATCTCTACGGATTCCCTATTGTCCACACTGACACCGTTGGCTCTCTACTGTTTCCCGGTAGACCACACTGACTCCAGTGGCTTTCTATGGTTTCCCTAAAGCCCACACTGATTCCAGGGGCTCTCTACGGTTTTCCTATTGCCCACACTGATCCTAGTGGCTATCAATGGTTTCCCTATAATCCACACTGACTCCAGCGGCTCTCAAGGGTATCCCTTTATCACACCCTGACTTCAGCGGCTCTCTACGGTTTCCCTTTAGCCCACATTGAATCCAGTGGCTCTCTACAGTGTCCAAATAGCCGACACTGAATGCAGTGGCTCTCTATGTTTCCCTATATACCACAATGAAACCAGTGGCTCGCTACCGTTTCCCTCTATCACACACTGACTCTAGTAGCTCTCTACGGTTACACTGTAGTCAACACTGACCCCATTGGCTCTCTATGGTTTCCCTATAGTCCACACTGACTGTAGCGGCTCTCTACATTTTCCCTCTATCCCACACAGACTCCTGCGGCTCTCTACAGATTCCCTATAGTGCACACTGCCTCCAGTGGCACTCTACGGTTTCCCTATATCCCACACTGATTCCTAGGCTCTGTGTGCTTTCCCTATAGCCCTCGCTGAATGCAGTGGCTCACTACAGATTCCCTCAAGCCCACACTGACTCCTGTAGCTCTGTACGGTTTCCTTATTTCCCACACTCACTCCAGTGGCTCTCAACGATTTCCGTATAGTCCACACTGACTCCCGTGGCTCTGTACAGTTTTCCCTATATCCCACACTGACTCCAGTTGCTTGCTACGATTTCGGTATATCACACACTGAATCTAGTGGCTCTCTACGGATTCCCTATATTCCACACTGATTCCAGGGGCTCTCTACGGTTTCCGTATATCCCACATTGACTCCAGTGGCTCGCTACGGTTTCCCTATATGACACACTGACTCTAGTAGCTCTCTAAGTTTTCCCTATAGCCCACACGGCCTCCAGCGGCCGTCAAGGTTTTCCGTTTATCCCACACAGACTTCAGCAGCTCTCTATGGTTTCCCTATAGCCCACACTGACTCCAGCTTTTCTCTACGGTTTCCCAATAGCCGACACTGACTGCAGTGGCTCTCGATGGTTTCCCTATGTCCCACACTGACTCCAGTGTCTCACTAAGTCTTCCCTATATCACACACTGACTCTAGTGGCTCTCTACCGTTTCCCTATAGTCAACACTGACCCCCGTGGCTCTCTACAGTTTCCCTCTAATACACACTGGCTCCATTGGCTCTCTACGGTTTCCCGATAGCCCACACTGACTCCAGTGGCTCTCTAAGGTTACGCTATGGTCCACACTGATTCCACTGGCTCTCTATGGGTTGCCTATAGTCCACACTGAATCCACTGACTCTCTACGGTTTCACTGTATCCCACAATGACCCAAGCGGCTTTCTATGGTTTTCCGATAGGCACATTGACACTAGTGGCTCTCAACGGTTTCCCTATAGTCCACACTGACTCCAGCAGCTCTGAAGGGTTTCCCTTTATCCCACACTGACTTCAGTGGCTCTCTACGGTTTCCCTATAGCCCACACTGACTCCAGCGCCTCTCTACGATTTGCCCATAGCTGACACTGACTGAAGTGGCTCTCCATGTTTTCCCTATCGTCCACACAGACCCCAGTGGCTCTCTACGGCTTCCCTATATCACACACTGATTACAGCGGCTCTTTACGGTTTTCCTTGAGACCACAATGACCCCAGAGGCTCTCTACGGTTTCCCTACAGTCCACGTTGACACCACTGCCTCTCTACAGTTTCCCTTTAGACCACACTGACTCCAGTTGCCTTCTATGTTTTCCCTTTGGCCAAACTGATTCTAGAGGCTCTCTACGGTTTTCCTATTTCCCTCACTGACCCAAGTGGCTATCAATTGTTTCCCTATAGTCCATACTGACTCCAGCGGCTCCAAAGGGTATCCCTCTATCACACACTGACTTCAGTGGCTCTCTTCGGTTTCCCTGTAGCCCACACGGACTCCAGTGGCTCTCTACGGTTTCCAAATAGCAGACACTGACTGCAATGGCTCTCTATGGTTTCCCTATAACCCACGCTGAAACCAGTGGCTCGCTACAATTTCCCTATATCACACACTGACTTTAGTGGCTGTCTACGGTTTCCCTACAGACCACACTGACCCCAGTGGCTCGCTACGGTTTCCCTACATCACACAGTAACTCTAATGGCTCTCTACGGTTTTGCTATTGTCCACAGTAATCCGACTGGCTCTCTACAGATTCACTAAAGCCCACACTGACTCCTGCAGCTCTTTACAGTTTCCCTATATCCGACACTCACTGCAATGGATCTCTACGGTTTCCCTATAGCCCACACTGATTCCAGCGGTTCTCTACGGTTTTCCTAAAGCCCACCCTGACACTGGTGGCTCTCAACGGTTTCCCTATAGCCCACACTGACTCCAGTGGCTCTCTACAGCTTCCCTATATCCCTCAATGATTCCAGCGGTTCTCTACGGTTTTCCAATAGCCCACACTGTCCCTAGTGTTTCCCAACAGTTTCCCTATAGTCCACACTGACTCCAGCAGTCCTCTACGGTTTCCCCATAGCCAACACTGACTACAGTGGCTCGCTACGGTTTCTCTATATCACACACTAATCCCAGTGGCTCTGTACGGTTTGCCTATAGACCACACTGTCTCCCGTGGCTCTGTACGGTTTACCTATAGTCCACAGTAATCCGAGTGGCTCTCTACAAATTAACTAAAGCCCACACTGACTCCTGCAGCTCTTTACGGTTTCCCTATATCTGACACTCACTGCAATGGGTCTCTACGGTTTCCCTATAGCCCACACTGATTCCAGCGGTTCTCTACGGTTTTCCTAAAGCCCACACTGACACTAGTGGCTCTCAACGGTATCCCTATAGCCCACACTGACTCCAGTGGCTCTCTACAGCTTCCTTATATCCCTCAATGATTCCAGCGGCTCTCTACGGTTTCCCTATAGCCCACACTGACACCAGCGGCTCTCTACTGTTTCCCTATACTCCGCACCGACACCAGTGACTCTCTACGGTTTTCCTATGGTCCACACTCACTCCAGAGGCTCTCAATGGTTTCCTGATAATCCCACACTGAATCCAGTGATTCGCTGCACTTTTGCTATATCCCACACTCACTCCAGTGGCTCTCTACGGTTTTCCTATAGTCCACACTGACTCCAGTAGCTCTCTACTTTTTCCCTATGGCCCACCCTGACTCCAGTGGCTCACTACGTATTCCCTATAGTCCACACTTTCTCCAGTGGCTCTGTGTTGTTTCCCTATAGTCCACACTGACACCAATGGCTCTCTACGTTTTCCCTATATTCCACACTGCCTCCAGTGGCTCTCTGCGATTTCCCTATAATCCACACTGTCGTCAGCGGCTCTCAAGTGTTTCCCTTTATCCCACACTGTTATCAGTGGCATTCTATGGTTTCCCTATTGTCCAGACTGACTCCAGTGGCTCTCTACGGTTTCCCTATAGCCCACTCTTTCTCCAGTTTCTCTATACGGCTTCCCTATATCCCTCAATGATTCCAGCATCTCTCTACGGTTTCCCTATAGCCCACACTTTCCTTAGTGGCTCTCAACAGTTTCCCTATAGTCCACACTGACTCCAGCGGCTTTCAATGGTTTCCCTTTATCGCACAGTGACTTCAGCGTCTCTCTACGGTTTCCCCATAGCCTGCACTGACTCCAGCGGCTCTCTATGGTTTCCCCATACCCGAAACTGACTGCAGTGACCCTCTATGGTTTCACTATACCCTACACTGGTTACTGTGGCTCGCTACGGTTCCCTATATCACTCAGTAACTCTAATGGCTCTCTACGGTTTCCCTATCGTCCACACTGATCCCACTGTTTCTCCATGGTTTCCCTATAGTCCACACTGTCTCCAGTGGCTCTGTACGGTTTCCCTATAGTCCACTCTGACTCCAGCTGCTCTCTACGGTTTACCTAAAGCCTGCACTGACTCCAGCGGCTCTCCACATTTTCCCTACATCCCACACTGACTCCAGTGTCTCTGTACAGTTTCCCTATATCCCACAATGAATCCAGTGGCTCTCTACAGATTCTCTAAAGCCCACACTGTCACCAGTGGCTCTGTACAGTTTCCCTATATTCCACACTCACTTGATTGGCTCTCTATGATTTTCCTATAGTCCACACTGACACCAGCGGCTCTCTATTGTTTCCCTATACTCCACACTGCCACCAGTGGCTCTCTACGGTTTTCCTATGGTCCACACTGACTCCAGTCGCTCTCTAATGTTTCCCTATATCCCACACTGATTCCATTGGCTCGCTACGGTTTTGCTATATCACACACTGACTCTAGTGGCTCTCTACAGATTCCCTATATTTCGCACAGACACCAGCGGCTCTCTATGGATTCCCTATAGTCCACAGTGACTCCAGTGGCTCTCTACAGATTCCGTCTAGCCCTCACTGACTCCAGTGGCTCTGCACAGTTTCCCTATGGTCCACACTGACACCATCGGCTCTCTACGGTTTTCCTATAGTCCACTCTGACTCCAGTGGCTATCTACGGTTTCCCTATAGCCCACACTGATTCCAGCATCTCTCTACGGTTTTCCTATTGCCCACACTGACACTAGGGGCTCTCAACCGTTTCACTATAGTCTACACTGACTCCACAGGCGCTCAACTGTTTCCCTTTATCCCACACTGACTTCAGCGGCTCGCTACAGTTTCCCTATAGTGCACACTGTCTCCAGCGGTTCCCAGCGGTTTCCCTATAGCCGACACTGACTCCAGCGGCTCGCTAGCGTTTCCCTATATCACACAGAGTCTCCAGCAGCTCTCTACAGTTTCCGTATAGTGACTCCAGCTGATCTCTTGGGTTTCCCTAAAGCCTGCAATGACTCCAACAGTTCTGTATTGCCCACACTGACTCCAGTCGATCTCTACGGTTTTCCTTTTTCGCACACTAACTCCATTGGCTCTCTACATTTTCCCTATAGTCCACACTGCCTCCAGTGGTTCTCCACAGTTTTCCTACATCCCACACTAACTCCAGTGGCTCTGTACAGTTTCCCTATAGGCCACACTGACACCATTGGCTCTCTAGGGTGTTCCTATAGTCCACTCCGACTCCAGTGGCTCTCTACAGATTCCCTATAATCTACACTGACACCATTGGCTCTCTACAGTTTTCCTATAGTCCACTCTGAATCCAGTGGCTCTCTATGGTTTCCCTAAAGTCCACAAAAGACACCAATGGCTCTCCACGGTTTCTCTATAGTCCACTCTGCCTCCAGTGGCTCTCTGTTGTTTCCCTATAGCCCACACTGATTCCAGCTGCTCTCTACAGTTTTCCTATCGCCCACACTGACCCTAGCAGCTCTCAACGGTTTCCCTATAGTCCACACTGACTCCAGCGGCTCTCTACGGTTTCCCTATTGGCGAAACTGACTCCAGTGGCTCACTACCGTTTCCCTCTATCACACAGTGTCTCCAGCAGCTCTCTACGTTTTCCATATAGCCCACACAGACTCCAATGGCTCTCTAGGTTTTCCCTATAGCCCACACTGACTCCTGCTGCTCTCTTCGGTTTCCCTAAAGCCTGCAATGACTCCAACGGTTCTCCACCTTTTCTCTATAACCCACACTGCCACCAGTGGTTCTCCCCAGTTTTCCTACATCCCACACTGACTCCAGTGGCTCTGTACGGTTTCCCTATCGCCCTCGCTGACTGCAGTGGCTCTCTACAGATTCCCTGGAACCCAAATGGACTCCGGTAGCTCTCTACTATTTCTCAATGGCCCATCCTGACTCCAGTGGCTCACTAAGGTTTCCCTATAGTCCACACAGACTCCAGTAGCTCTCTATGGTTTCCCTATGGCTCACGATAAGTCCAGTGGCTCACTACGTATTCCCTGTAGTCCAGACTGACACCAGTGGCTCTCTAACGTTTCCCTTATAGTCCAGACTGACAATAGTGGCTCTCTAAAATTTCCCTATAGTCAACACTGACACCATTGGCTCTCTACGCTTTCCCTATTTTCCACACTGACTCCAGTGGCTGTCTGCGGTTTCCATATAGTGCACACTGACTATTGCGGCTCTCAAGGGTTTGCCTTAATCCTACACTGACTTTTGTGGCTCTCTACAGTTTCCCTATATACCACACTGACTCGAGTGGCTCGCTATGGTTTCCCTATATCACACACAGACTCCTGCGGCTCTCTACGGTTGCCTTATAGCCCACACTGACACCAGTAGATCTCTACGGTTTCCCTATGTCCCACCCTGAGACCAGTGGCTCACTACGGTTTCCCTATAGTGAACACCGACACCAGTGGCTCTCTAAGGATTCCCTATAGTGCACGCTAACCCCATTGGCTCTCTACGGTTTACCTATAGTCAACACTAACACCATTGGATCTCAACGGTTTCCCAATAGTCCACACTGACTCCAATGGCTCACTATGAGTTCCCTTAATCACACATTGACTCTAGTGGCTCTCTGCAGTTTCGCTATAGTCCACACTGACCCCAGTGGCTCTCTATGGCTTCCCTATATCCCACACTGATTCCAGCCTCTCTCTACGGTTTTCCTAAAGAGCACACTGACGCCATTGGCTCTCTATGGTTTCCCTATATCACAAAATAGCTCTAGTGGGTCTCTACAGTTTTCTACAGTCCACACTGACACCAGTGGCTCTCTACAGTTTCCCTATAGTCCACACTGTCTCCACCGACTCTCTACGATTTCCCTGTAGTCCACACGGACAGCAGTGGCTCTCTGCGATTTCCCTATACCCCACGCTGACTCCAGTGGCGCTCTACGGCTTCCCTATTTCGCACAATGATTCCAGAGGCTTTCTACGGTTTTGTGATAGACCACAAAGACCCCAATGGCTCTCTACGGTTTCCCTACATCACACACTGACTCTAGCAGCTCTCTCCGGTTTCCCTATAGTCCACACTGACTCCAGCTGCCCTCTCGGGTTTCCCTAAAGCCTGCACTGACTCCAGCGACTCTTAACATTTTCCCTATATCCCACACAGACCTCAGCGGCTCCCTACAGATTCACTATAGTCCAAACTGCCTCCAGTTGTACTCTACGGATTCCCTATATCCCAAACTGACTCCAGTGGCTCTGTATGGTTTCCGCTTAGCCCTCGCTGACTCCAGTGGCTCTCGACAGATTCCCTGAAGCCCACACTGGCTCCAGAGACTCTGTGTGGTTTCCCTTTTTCTAACACTGACTCCAGTGGCTCTCTACGGTTTTCCTAGAGTCCATAATGTCTCCAGCGGCTCTCTTTGGGTTCCCAATAGTCCACACTGACTCCCGTAGCTCTCTAGGTTTTCCCTATGTCCCACAGTGACTCCAGTGGCTCGCTACAGTTTCGCTATATCACACACTGACTCCAGTGACTCTCTGCGGTTTCCCTATAGTCCACACTGACACCATTGGCTCTCTCCGGTTTCCCAATAGTCAACACTGATTCCATCGGCTCTCTATGGTTTTCCTTTAGCCCACACTGAACCTCGTGGCTCTCAATGTTTTCCGATAGTCCACACTGTCTCCAGCGGCTCTCAAGGCTTTCTCTTTATCCCACAACGACTCAAGCAAATCTGTACCGTTTCTCCATAGCCGACATGGACAGAAGTGGCTCTCTATGTTTTCCCTATGGCCCACACTGACTCTAGCAGCTCTCTAAGGTTTCCCTATATCCCACACTGACCCCAATGGCTCGCTACGATTTTCCTATAGTCCACACCGACTCCAGCGGCTCTCTATGGGTTCCCAATAGTCCACACTGACTCCCGTGGCTCTATAAGTTTTCCCTATATGCCACAGTGACTCTAGTGGCTCGCCACAGTTTTGCTATATCGCAGACTGACTCTAGTGGCTCTCTACAGTTTCGCGATAGTCCACACTGACCCCAGTGGCTCTCTACGGCTTCCGTATATACCACAATGATTACAGCGCCCCTCTACGGTTTTCCTATTGACCACACTAACCCCTTTGGCTCTCTACAGTTTCCCTATATCACACAAAGACTCCTGCAGCTCTCTACGGTTTCCCTATACTCCAAATTAACCCCAGTGGCTCTCTATCGTTTCCCTATATCACACAAAGACTCCTGCGGCTCTCTACAGTTGCCCTATACTCCAAACTAACTCCAGTGAATCTCTAAGGTTTCGCTAAATCCCACACTGACTAATGGCTCACTACGATTTCCCTATATCACACAGTGACTCTTGTGGCTCTCTACGGTTTCGCTATAGTCCTCATTGACCCCAGTGACTCTCTATGGCTTCCCTATATCCCACACTGATATCAGTGACTCTCTATGGCTTTCAATAGACCACACGGACGCCAGTGGCTCTCTACGGTTACCCTATATCACACACAAACTCTAGAGGCTCTCTATGGTTTTGCTACAGTGCACACAGACCCCAGTGGCTCTCTACAGTTTCCCTATAGTCCACACTGTCCCCGGTGGCTCTCTACGGTTTCCCTATATCCACACTGACTCCTGTGGCTCTCTACGGTTTCCCTATAGCCAACAGTGACTCCAGTGGCTCTCTACGGGTTTACTATGTCCCACACTGATTCCAACTGCTTTATATGGTTTTCTTATAGAACACACTGACCCTAGTGGCTCTCAACGGATTCCCTATGTCACACACCGAAACCACCGGCTCTCTACGGTTACCCTATAGTCCACACTGACTCCATCTGCTCCCTAAGTTTTCCCTAAAGCTTGCAATGATTCCAGCGGCGCTCCGCGTTTTACCTATATCTCGCACTGACTCCAGCGGCGCTATAGGATTTCCCTCTAGTCCACACTGACTCCAGCATCTCTCTATTGTTTCCCTATAGTCCACACTGACACCAGCGGCTCTCTACGGTTTCCCTATTGTCGACACTGACACCAATGGCTCTCTACGACTTCCCTGTAACCCACAGTAATTCGAGCGGCTCTCTACGGTTTTCTTTTAGCCCACACTGACCCTAGTGTCTCCCAAAGGTTTGCCTATAGTCCACATTGACTCCAGCGGCACTCAACGGTTTCCCTTTATCTCACAAAGACTCCAGCGGCTCCCTACAGTTTCCCAATAGCCGACACCGACTGCAGTGGCTCTCTATGTTTTCCCTTTAACCCACACTGACTACAGTGGCTCGCTACGGTTTCCCTATATCACACACAGACTCTGGCGGCTCTCTATGTTTTCCCTACAGTCCACAATGTCTCCAGCGGCTCTCAAGGTTTTCCATTCATCCCACACTGACTTTAGTGGCTCTCTACAGTTTACCCATAGCTGACACGGTCTGATTTGGCTCTCTATGGTTTCCCTATATCCCACACTGACTCCAATGGCTCACTACGGTTTCCCGATATCACACACTGACTCTAATACCTCTCTACGTCTTCCCTACATACCACACTACAGTTTTCCTATAGACCACATTGACCCCAGTGGCTCTCTACGGTTTCCCTATATCACACACAGACTCCTGCGGCTCTCTACGGTTTCACTATAGTCCACACTGACTCCAGCTGCTCTCTATGGTTTCCCGAAATCCCACACTGATTCCAGCTGCTTCCTACGGTTTTCTTTTCGGTTTCCCTATATCACGCATTGACTCCACCAGCACTCTACGGTTTCCCTATAGTCCACACTGACTCCAGCTGCTCTCTCCGGTTTCCCTAAAGCCTGCACTAACTCCAGCAATTTTCCTCATTTTCCCTATATCCCACACTGAGTCCAGCGGCTCTCTAGAGATTCCCTATAGTCCACACTGCCTCAAGTTGTACTCTACGTATTCCTTATATCCCTCATTGACTCCAGTGGCTCTGTACGTTTCCCTTTAGCCGTCGCTGACTCGAGTGGATCTCTACAGATTGCCTAAAACCCACACTGGCTCCAGTGGCTCTGTGTGGTTTCCCTTTATCCAAGACTCACTCCAATGGATCTCTACGGTTTCCCTATATTCCACACTGACTCAAGCGGCTCTCTGAGGGTTCCCTAAAGTCCACACTGACTCCCGTGGCTCTATAAGTTTTCCCTATATCCCACAGTGACTCCAGTGGCTCGCTACAGTTTCGCTATATCACACACTGAGTCTAGTGGCTCTCTATGGCTTATCTATAGTCCAGACTGACCCCAGTGGCTCTCTACGACTTTCCTATATCCCACACTGATTCCAGCGGCTCTTTACAGTTTTCCTGTAGACCACATTAACCCCAGTGGCTATCTACGGTTTCTCTATATCACACATTGACTCCAGTGACTCTCTACGGTTTCCCTATTGTCCACACTGACACCATTGGCTCTCTACGGTTTCGCTATAGTCCACACTTATTCCAGCGGCTCTGTACGGTTTTCCCTTAGCCCACACTGACCCTCGTGGCTCTTAATGTTTTCCTATAGTCCACAATGTCTTCAGCGGCTCTCAATGGTTTCCCTTTATCCCACACTGACTCCAGTAGCTCTCTACGGTTTTCCCACAGCCGACATGGACTGAATTGGCTCTCTATGTTTTCCCAATGGCCTACGCTGACTCCAGCGGCTATCTAAGCTTTCCCTATATCCCACACTGACTCCAATGGTGCGCTATGGTTTACCTGTAGTCCACACTGACTCCAGCGGCTCTCTATGCGTTCCCAATAGTCCACACCGACCCCCGTGGCTCTGTAGGTTTTCCCTATATCCCACAGTGACTCCATTGGCTCGCGACAGTTTCGTTATATCACACTCTGACTCCAGTGGCTCTCTATGGTTTCGCTATACTCCACACTGACCCCATTGGCTCTCTACGGCTTCCCTATATACCACAATGATTACAGCGCCCCACTACGGTTTTCCTATTGACCACACTGAACCCAGTGGCTCTCTACATTTTCACTATATCACACACAGACTCCTGCGGCTCTCTACGGTTTCCTATACTCCAAGCTAACTCCAGTGGATCTCTAAGTTTTCCCTCTATCCCACACTGACTAATGGCTCGCTACGATTTCACTATATCACACACTGACTCTAGTGGCTCTCTAATGTTTCGCTATTGTCCAGACTGACCCCAGTCGTTCTCTACGGCTTCCCTATATCCCACCCTGATATCAGCAGCTCTCTACGGTTTTCCTATAGACCACACTGATGCAAGTGGCTCTCTATGTTCTCCCTATATCACACACTAACTCTACGGTTTCGCTACAGTGCACACTGACACCAGAGGCTCTCGACATTTTCCCTACAGTCCACACTGTCTGCTGTGGCTCTCTACGGTTTCCCTATATACAGACTGACTCCAGTGGTTCTCTACGGTTTCCCTATAGCCCACACTGATTCCAGTGGCTCTCTACGGCTTCCCTAAATCCCACACTGATTCCAGCTGCTTCCTACGGTTCTCTTATAGAACACACTAACCCCAGTGACTCTCAACGGATTCCCTATATCACACACCGCCTCCATCGGCCCTCTATGGTTACCCTATAGTCCACACTGTCTCCAGCTGCTCCCTACGTTTTCCTTAAAGCCTTCAATGACTCCAGCGGCGCTCAACGTTTTCCCTATATCCCACATTGATTCCAGCGGCTCTCCACAAATTCCCTATAGTTTACAATGTTTCCAGTGGTACTCTACGGTTTCCCTATATCCCACACTGAATCCAGCGGCGCTATAGGATTTCCCTCTAGTCCACACTGCCTCCAGCGGCTCTCTTTGGTTTCCCTATAGTCCACACTGACAGCAGTGGCTCTCTACGGTTTCCCTATTGTCGATAATGACACCAATGGTTCTCTACGTCTTCCCTATATCCCACACTGATTCCAGCGGCTCTCTACGGTTTTCCTTTAGCCCACACTGACCCTAGTGGCTCTCAATCGTTTTCCTATAGTCCACAAAGACTCCAACGGCACTCTACTTTTTTCCAATTGCTGACACTGAGCGCAGTGACTCTCTGTGTTTTCCCTATATCCCAAACTGACTACAGTGGCTCGCTACGGTTTCCCTATATCGCAGACTGACTCTTGCGGCTCTCTAAATTTTCTCTACCGTCCACAATGACCCCAGCGGCTCTCAAGGGTTTCCATCTATCCCACACTGACTTTAGCGGCTCTCTACTTTTTCCCCATAGCCGACACGGTCTGATGTGGCTCTCTGTGGTTTCCCTATAGCCTACCCTGACACAAGCGGCTCTCTAAGGTTTCCCTATATCCCACACTGACTCCAACGGCTCACTAAGGTTTCCCTATATCACACACTGTCTCTAATGGCTCTCTACGTCTTCCCTATATACCACACTGATTCCAGCGGTCCTCTACAGTTTTGCTATAGACCACATTGACCCCAGTGCCTATCTACGGATTCCCTATATCACACACTGACTCCTGCGGCTCTCTATGGTTTCGCTATAGTCCACACTGACTCCAGCAGCTCTCTACTGTTTCCCCAATGCCGACACGGACTGAAGTGGCTCTCCATGTTTTCCCTATATCCCACACTGACTCCAATGGCTCGCTACGGTTTTCCTATAGTCCACAGTGACTCCAGCGGCTCTCTATGGGTTCCCTATAGTCCACTCTGACTCCCGTGGCTCTATAAGTTTTCACTATATCCCCACAGTGACTCCAGTGGCTCGCGACAGTTTCGCTATATCACACACTGACTCTAGTGGCTCTCTACGATTTCGCTATAGTCCAGACTGACCCCAATGGCTCACTACGGTTTCCCTATATACCACAATGATTACAGCGCCCCTCTACGGTTTTCTTATTGACCAGACAGACCCCAGTGGCTCTCTACAGTTTCTTTGCATCACACACAGACTCCTGCGGCTCTCTACGGTTTCCCTATACTCAAAACTAACTCCTTTGGATCTCTGCGGTTTCCCTATATCTCACACTGACTAATGGATCGCTACGATTTCACTATATCACACACTGTCTCTAATGCGTCTCTACGATTTCGCTATAGCCCACACTGACTCCAGTGGCTCTCTACGGCTTCCCTAAATCCCACACTGATTCCAGCTGCTTCCTACGGTTTTCTTACAGACCACATTGACACCAGTGGCTCTCTACGGTTTCACTATATCACACACTCACTCTAGCGGCTCTCAACGCTTTCCCTATAGTCCACACTGACTCCAGCTGCTCTCTACGATTTCCCTAAAGCCTTCACTGACTCCAGCGGCTCTCCACGGTTTCCCTATATCACACCCAGACTCCTGCGGCTCTCTACGGTTTTGCTATAGTCCATACTGACTCCAGCTGCTCTCTATGGTTTCCCTAAAGCCTGCACTGTTTCCAGCAGCTCTCCACGTTTTCCCTATATCCCACACTGAATCCAGCGGCTCGCTACCGTTTCCCTATAGCCCACACTGACTCCAGTGCCTCTCTACGGTTTTCCTATTTCCCATTCAGATTCCAGCTGCTTTCTATGGTTTTCTGATAGACCACACAGATCCCAGTGGCTCTCTACGGTTTCCCTATATCACACACTGTCTCTAGCAGCACTCTACGTTTTCCCTATAGTCCACACTGACTCCAGCTGCTCTCTCCGGTTTGCCTAAAGCCTGCACTGACGCCAGCAACTCTCCACATTTTCCCTATATCCCACACTGACTCCAGCGGCTCTCTAGAGATTCCCTCGAGTCCACACTGCCTCCATTTGTACTCTACGGATTACCTATATCCCACATTGACTCCAGTTGCTCTGTACGGTTTCCCTTTAGCCCTCGCTGACACCAGTGGCTCTCTACAGATTCACTAAAGCCCACAAAGGCTCCAGTGGCTCTGTGTGGTTTCCCTTTATCCAACACTCACTCCTGTGACTCTCTTCGGTTTTCCTATAGTCCACACTGACTCCAGCGGCACTCTATGGGTTTCCTATAGTCCACAATGACTCGCGTGGCTCTATAAGTTTTTCCCATATCCCACAGTGACTCCTGTGGCTCGCTACAGTTTCGCTATATCACACAATGAGTCTAGCGGCTCTCTACGGATTCTCTGTATTCCAAACTGACCTCAGTGGCTCTCTACGATTTTCCTATTGCCCACACTGATTCGAGCTGCTTTCTACTGTTTTGTGATAGACCACACAGACCCCAGTGGCTCTCTACGGTTTCCCTGTAGTCCACTCGGACTCCAGCTGCTCTCTCCGGTTTCCCTAAAGCCTGCACTGACTCCAGCGAATCTCAACATTTCCCTATATCCCACACTGCACCATTCGGCTCTCTACAGATTACCTATAGTCCAAACTGCCTCCAGTTGTACTCTACGGATTCCCTATATCCTAAACTGACTCCAGTGGCTCTCTACGGTTTTCCTTTAGCCCTCGCTGACTCCCGTGGCTCTCTACAGGTTCCCTAAAGCCCACACTGGCTCCAGAGGCTCTGTGTGGTTTCCCTTTATCCAACACTCACTCCAGTTGCTCTCTACGGTTTTCCTATTGTCCACAGTGACTCCAGCGGCTCTCTATGGTTTCCCTATAGTCCACACTGACTCCCGTGGCTCTCTACGGTTTCCCTATAGCCCACACTAACTCCAGCGGATCTCTATGGTTTCCCTATATCCCACACTGACTCCAGTGGCTCTCTACGGTTTTCCTAAAGAGCACACTGACGCTGGCTCTCTATGGTTTCCCTATATCACACACTAACTCTAGTGGCTCTCTACAGTTTCCCTACGGTCCACACTGACCCCAGTGGCTCTCTACAGTTTCCCTATAGTCGGCACTGTCTCCAGTGGCTCTCTACGATTTCCCCATAGTCCACACTGACTCCAGTGGCTCTCTACGGTTTCCCTATAGCCCACACTGACTCCAGGGGCTCTCTACGGCTTTCCTGTTTCCCATACAGATTCCAGCTGCTTTCTACGGTTTTCTGATAGACGACATAGAGCCCAGTGGCTCTCTCGGTTTTCCCTTTATCACACACTGACCCCAGAGGCTCTCTACGGTTTCCCTATAGTCCACACTGACTCCAGCTGCTCTCTCTGGTTTTCCTAAAGCCTGCACTGACTCCTGCGAATCTCAACATTTTCCCTATATCCAACACTCACTCCAGTGGCTCTCTACGGTTTTCCTATAGTCCACACTGACTCAAGTGGCTCTCTATGGGTTCCCTATAGTCCACACTGACTCCCGTGTCTCTATAAGTTTTCCCTATGTCCCACAGTGACTCCAGTGGCTCACTAAAGTTTCACTATATCACACACTGAGTCTAGTGGCTCTCTACGGATTCTCTATAGTCCACACTGACCTCAGTGGCTCTCTACCAATTTCCTACATCCCACACCGATTCCAGTGGCTCTCTACGGTTTTCCTGGAGACAACATTACACCCAGTGGCTCTCTCCGGTTTCCCTATATCACACAATCACTCCAGTGACTCTCTACAGATTCCCTATAGTCCACACTGACACCATTGGCTCTCTATGGTTTTCCTTTAGCCCACACTGACCCTCGTGACTCTCAATGTTTTCCTATAGTCCACACTGTCTCCTGCGGCTCTCAAGGGTTTCTATATATCCCACACCGACTCCAGCAGCTCTCTACCGATTCCCCATAGCCGACACGGATCGAAGTGGCTCTCTATGTTTTCCTATGGCCTACACTAACTCCAGCGGCTCTCTAAGGTTTCCCTATATCTCACACTGACTCCAATGGCTCGCTATGGTTTTCCTATAGTCCACACTGATTCCAGCGGCTCTCTACAGTTTTCCTGTAGACCTCGTTAAACCCAGGGGCTCTCTACGGTTTCTCTATATCACACAATGACTCCAGTGACTCTCTACTGTTTCCCTATAGTCCAAACTGACACCATTGGCTCTCTACGGTTTTGCTATAGTCCACACTTATTCCAGCGGCTCTCTACGGTTTTCCTCTAGCCCACACTGACCCTCGTGGCTCTCAATGTTTTCCTGTAGTCCACACTGTCTCCAGCGGCTCTCAAGGGTTTCCCTTTATCCCACACTGACTCCAGCAGCTCTCTACTGTTTCCCCAAAGCCGACACGGACTGAAGTGGCTCTCCATGTTTTCCCTATATCCCACACTGACTCCAATGGCTCGCTACCGTTTTCCTATAGTCCACAGTGACTCCAGCGGCTCTCTACGGGTTCCCTATAGTCCACTCTGACTCCCGTGGCTCTATAAGTTTTCACTATATCCCCACAGTGACTCCAGTGGCTCGCGACAGTTTCGCTATATCACACACTGACTCTAGTGGCTCTCTACGATTTCGCTATAGTCCAGACTGACCCCAATGGCTCACTACGGTTTCCCTATATACCACAATGATTACAGCGCCCCTCTACGGTTTTCTTATTGACCAGACAGACCCCAGTGGCTCTCTACAGTTTCTTTGCATCACACACAGACTCCTGCGGCTCTCTACGGTTTCCCTATACTCAAAACTAACTCCTTTGGATCTCTGCGGTTTCCCTATATCTCACACTGACTAATGGATCGCTACGATTTCACTATATCACACACTGTCTCTAATGCGTCTCTACGATTTCGCTATAGCCCACACTGACTCCAGTGGCTCTCTACGGCTTCCCTAAATCCCACACTGATTCCAGCTGCTTCCTACGGTTTGCTTCCTACGGTTTCCCTATATCCCACAGTGACTCCAGCGGCGCTATAGGATTTCCCTCTAGCCCACACTGACTCCAGTGGCACTCTATGGTTTCCCTATAGTCCACACTGACAGCAGTGGCTGTCTACGGTTTCCCCATTTTCGAAACTGACACCAATGGCTCCCTACGGCTTCCCTATATCGCACTTTGATTCCAGTGGCACTCTATGGTTTCCCTATAGCCGACACTGACCCTAGTGGCTCTCAATGGTTTACCTATAGTCCACACTGACTCCAGCGGCACTCAAAGGTTTCCCTTTATTTCACAAAGACTCCAGCGTCTCTCTACAGTTTCCCAATAGCCGACACTGACTGCAGTGACTCTCTATGTTTTCCCTATATCCCACACTGACTACAGTGGCTCGCTACGGTTTCCCTATATCACACACGGACTCTAGCAGCTCTCTATGTTTTCCCTACAGTCCACAATGACTCCAGCGGCTCTCAAGGGTTTCCATTTATCCCACTCTGACTTTAGCGGCTCTCTACAATTTCCCCATAGCCGACACGGTCTGATGTGGCTCTCTATATTTTCCCTATAGCCTACCCTGACACAAGCGGCTCTCTAAGGTTTCCCTATATCCCACACTGACTCCAACGGATTAGTACAGTTTCCCTGTATCACACACTGACTCAATTGGCTCTCTACGGCTTCCCTATATATCACATTGATTCCAGCGGCCCTCTACAGTTTTCCTATAGACCACATTGACCCCAGTGGCTCTCTACGGTTATCCTATATCACACACAGACTCCTGCGGCTCTCTACGGTTTCGCTATAGTCCACAATGACTTCAGCTGCTCTCTATGGTTTCCCTAAAGCCTGCACTTGTTCCAGCAGCTCTCCACGTTTTCCCTATATACCACACTGACTCCAGCGGCTCTCTACGGTTTCCCTATAGCCCACACTAACTCCAGTAGATCTCTTTGGTTTCCCTATATCCCACACTGATTCCAGTGGCTCGCTATGACTTCCCATTATCACACACTGAGTCTACTGACTCTCTACGGCTTCCCTATATATCACATTGATTCCAGCGGCTCTCTACTGTTTCCTTATAGTCCACACTGACTCCCGCTGCTCTCCCCGGTTTCCCTAAAGCCTGCACTGACTCCAGCAACTCTCCACATTTTCCCTATATCCCACACTGACCCCAGCGGCTCTCTAAAGATTCCCTATAGTCCACACTGCCTCCAGTTGTACTCTACGGATTCCCTAAATTCCAAACTGACTCCAATGGCTCAGTACAGTTTCCCTTTAGCCCTCGCTGACTCTAGTGGCTCTCTACAGATTCTCTAAAGCCCACACTGGATCCAGCGGATCTGTTTGTTTTCCCTTTATCCAACACTCTCTCCAGTGGCTCTCTACGGTTTTCCTATAGTCCACACTGACTCCCGCGGCTCTCTATGGGTTCCCTATAGTCCACACTGACTCCTGTGGCTCTACAAGTTTTCCCTATGTCCCACAGTGAATCCAGTGGCTCGCAACAGATTCGCTACATCACACACTGTGTCAAGAGGCACTCTACGCATTCTCTATAGTCCAGACTGACCTCAGTGGCTCTCTACGACTTTCCTATATCCCGCCCTGCTTCCAGCGGCTCTCTACGGTTTTCCTGGAGACCACATTAACCCCAGTGGCTCTCCACAGATTCCCTATATCACACACAGACTCCAGTGACTCTCTACAGTTTCCCTATAGTACACACAGACACCATTGGCTCTCTACGGTTTCCCTATAGTCCACCCTGATTCCAAAGGCTCGCTATGATTTCCGTTTATCACACACTGACTCTAGTGGCTCTCTACGGTTTCGCTATAGTCAACACTGACCCCAGTGTCTCTCTATGGCTTCCCTATATCCCACACTGATTCCAGCCACTCTCTACAGTTTTCCTAAATAGCACACTGACGCCAGTGGCTCTCTACAGTTTCCCTACAGTCCACATTGACCCCAGTGGCTCTCTTCAGTGTCCCTAAAGTCGACACTGTCTCCAGTGGCTCTCAACGTTTTCCCTATAGTCCACAATGACTCTAGTGGCTCTCTAGAGTTTCCCTATAGCCCAGACTGTCTCCAGTGGCTCTCAGCGGCTTCCGTATATACCATACAGATCCCAGCTGCTTCCTACGGTTTTCCGATACACCACACAGACCCCAGTGGCTCTCTATGGTTTCCCAAAATCGCACACTGAATCCAGCGGCTCTGTAAAGATTCCCTATAGTCCACACTGCCTCCGCTTGCACTCTACGGATTCCCTATATCCCACACTGACTCCAGTGGCTCTGCATGGTTTCCCTTTATCCACACTCAATCCAGTGGCTCTCTACGGTTTTCCTATAGTCCACACTGATTCCAGCGGCTCTCTATCGGTTCCCTATAGTCCACACTGACTACCGTCGCTCTATAAGTTTTCCCGATGTCCCACAGTGACTCCAGTGGCTTGCTACAGTTTCGTTATATCACACAATGAGTCTAGTGGCTATCTACAGATTCTCTATAGTCCACTGACCTCAGTGGCTCTCTAAGACTTTCCTATATCCCACACTGATTCCAGCGGCTCTCTATGGTTTTCGTTTAGACCACGTTAACCCCAGTGGCTCTCTACGCTTTCCCTATATCACACACTGACTCCTGTGACTCTCTACGGTTTCCCTATAATCCACACTGACACCATTGGGTCTTTACAGTTTCGCTATAGTCCACACTTATTCCAGCGGCTCTCTACGGTTTTCCTTTAGCCCACACTGACCCTCGTGGCTCTCAATGTTTTCCTATAGTCCGCACTGTCTCCAGCGGCTCTCAAGGGTTTCCCTTTATCCCACACTGACCCCAGCAGCTCTCTACGGTTTCCCCATAGACGACACGGACTGAATTGGCTCTCTATGTTTTCCCTATGGCCTACACTGACTCCAGCGGCTTTCTAAGCTATTCCTATATCCCACACTGACTCCAATGGCTCGCTACGGTTTTCCTATAGTCCACAGTGACTCCAGCGGCTCTCTATGGGTTCCCTATAGTCCACACTGATCCCGTGGCTGTATAAGTTTTCCCTATATCCCACAGTGAATCCAGTGGCTCGCTAAAGTTTCGCTATATCACACACTGACTCTAATGGCTCTCTACGGTGTCGCTATAGTCCACACTGACCCCAGTGGCTCTCTACGGCTTCCCTATATACCACAATGATTACAGCGCCCCTCTACGGTTTTCCTATTGACCACACTGACCCCAGTGGCTCTCTACAGTTTCCCTATACTCCAAACTAACTCCAGTGGATCTCTAAGGTTTCCCTATACCCCACACTGACTAATGGGTCACTACGATTTCCCAATATTACACAATGACTCTAGTGGCTCTCTATGGTTTCCCTATTCTCCCAACTAACTCCAGTGGATCTCTAAGGTTTCCCTATATCCCACACTGACTAATGGCACACTACGATTTCACTATATCAAACACTGACTCTAATGGCTCTCTACAGTTTCATTACAGTGCACAATGACCCCAGTGGCTCTCTACATTTATCCTATAGTCCACACTTTCTCCGATGGCTCTCTATGGTTTTCCTATATCCAGACTTAATCCAGTGGCTCTCTAGGTCTTCCCTATAACCCACACTGATTCCAGCTGCTTCCTACGGATTTCTTATAGACCACACTGACTTCAGCGGCTCTCAAGGTTTTCCCTTTATCCCACAATGAGTCCAGCAGCTCTCTACGGTTTCACTATATCACACACACACTCCACCGGCTCTCTACGGTTTCCATATAGTCCACACTGACTCCATCTGCTCTCTACGGTTTCCCTAAAGCCTGCCCTGACTCCAGCGGCTCTCCACATTTTCCCTATATTGCACACTGACTCCAGTGGTTCTCTACGGTTTTCCTGTAGACCACATTAGCCCCAGTGGCTCTCTATGGTTTCCCTATATCACAAACTGTCTCCAGTGATTCTCTACGTTTTCCCTATAGTCCTCACTGACACCTTTGGCTCTCTACGGTTTCCCTCTAGTCCACACTGATTCCAGCGGCTCTCTACGGTTTTCCTTTAGCCCACACTGACCCTCTTGGCTCTCAATGTTTTCCTATAGTCCACACTGTCTCCAGCGGCTCTCAAGGTTTTCCCTTTATCCCACACTGAGTGCAGCAGCTCTCTAAGGTTTCCCCATAGCCGACAATTACTGACGTGGCTCTCGAGGGTTTCCCTATGGGCTACACTGAATCCAGATGGTCTCCAAGGTTTCCCTATCTCCCACAAAGACTACAATGGCTCGCTACGGTTTCCTTATATCACACACTGACTCCATTGGCTCTCTACGGTTTCGCTATAGTCCACACTGACCCCAGTGGCTCTCTACGGCTTCCCTATATACCACAATGATTACAGCGGCCATCTACGTATTTTCTATTGACCACAATGACCCCAGTGGCTATCTACAGTTTGATTACATCACACACAGACTCCTGCGGCTCTCTACGGTTTCCCTTTACTCCAAACTATCTCCAGTGGATCTCTAAGGTATCTCACCGTTTTCCTATAGTCCACACTGACTCCAGCGGTTCTCTATCGGTTCCCTATAGTCCACACTGACTACCGTCGCTCTATAAGTTTTGCCTATGTCCCACAGTGACTCCAGTGGCTCGCTACAGTTTTGCAATATCACACACTGAGTCTAGTGGCACTCTACGGATTCTCTATAGTCCACACTGACCTCAGTGGCTCTCTACGACTTTCCTATATCCCACACTGATTCCAGCGGCTCTCTATGGTTTTCGTTTAGACCACGTTAACCCCAGTGGCTCTCTACGCTTTCCCTATATCACACACTGACTCCTGTGACTCTCTACGGTTTCCCTATAATCCACACTGACACCATTGGGTCTTTACAGTTTCGCTATAGTCCACACTTATTCCAGCGGCTCTCGACGGTTTTCCTTTAGCCCACACTGACCCTCGTGGCTCTCAATGTTTTCCTATAGTCCGCACTGTCTCCAGCGGCTCTCAAGGGTTTCCCTTTATCCCACACTGACTCCAGCAGCTCTCTACGGTTTCCCCATAGACGACACGGACTGAAGTGGCTCTCTATGTTTTCCCTATGGCCTACACTGACTCCAGCGGCTCTCTAAGCTTTCCCTGTATCCCACACTGACTCCAATGGCTCGCTACGGTTTTCCTACAGTCCACAGTGACTCCAGCGGCTCTCTATGGGTTCCCTATAGTCCACACTGACTCCAGTGGCTCTATAAGTTTTCCCTATATCCCACAGTGACTCCAGTGGCTCGTTAAAGTTTCGCTATATCACACACTCTAATGGCTCTCTACGGTGTCGCTATAGTCCACACTGACCCCAGTGGCTCTCTACGGCTTCCCTATATACCACAATGATTACAGCGCCCCTCTACGGTTTTCCTATTGACCACACTGACCCCAGTGGCTCTCTACAGTTTCCCTATACTCCAAACTAACTCCAGTGGATCTCTAAGGTTTCCCTGTACCCCACACTGACTAGTGGGTCACTAAGATTTCCCAATATTACACAATGACTCTAGTGGCTCTCTATGGTTTCCCTATTCTCCCAACTAACTCCAGTGGATCTCTAAGGTTTCCCTATATCCCACACTGACTAATGGCACACTACGATTTCACTATATCAAACACTGACTCTAATGGCTCTCTACAGTTTCATTACAGTGCACAATGACCCCAGTGGCTCTCTACATTTATCCTATAGTCCACACTTTCTCCGATGGCTCTCTATGGTTTTCCTATATCCAGACTTAATCCAGTGGCTCTCTAGGTCTTCCCTATACCCCACACTGATTCCAGCTGCTTCCTACGGATTTCTTATAGACCACACTGACTTCAGCGGCTCTCAAGGTTTTCCCTTTATCCCACAATGAGTCCAGCAGCTCTCTACGGTTTCACTATATCACACACACACTCCACCGGCTCTCTACGGTTTCCATATAGTCCACACTGACTCCATCTGCTCTCTACGGTTTCCCTAAAGCCTGCCCTGACTCCAGCGGCTCTCCACATTTTCCCTATATTGCACACTGACTCCAGTGGTTCTCTACGGTTTTCCTGTAGACCACATTAGCCCCAGTGGCTCTCTATGGTTTCCCTATATCACAAACTGTCTCCAGTGATTCTCTACGTTTTCCCTATAGTCCTCACTGACACCTTTGGCTCTCTACGGTTTCCCTCTAGTCCACACTGATTCCAGCGGCTCTCTACGGTTTTCCTTTAGCCCACACTGACCCTCTTGGCTCTCAATGTTTTCCTATAGTCCACACTGTCTCCAGCGGCTCTCAAGGTTTTCCCTTTATCCCACACTGAGTGCAGCAGCTCTCTAAGGTTTCCCCATAGCCGACAATTACTGACGTGGCTCTCGAGGGTTTCCCTATGGGCTACACTGAATCCAGATGGTCTCCAAGGTTTCCCTATCTCCCACAAAGACTACAATGGCTCGCTACGGTTTCCTTATATCACACACTGACTCCATTGGCTCTCTACGGTTTCGCTATAGTCCACACTGACCCCAGTGGCTCTCTACGGCTTCCCTATATACCACAATGATTACAGCGGCCATCTACGTATTTTCTATTGACCACAATGACCCCAGTGGCTATCTACAGTTTGATTACATCACACACAGACTCCTGCGGCTCTCTACGGTTTCCCTTTACTCCAAACTATCTCCAGTGGATCTCTAAGGTTTCCCTATATCCATACTGACTAATGGCTCGCTACGATTTCCCGATATCACACACTGACTATACTGGCTCGCTAATGTTTCGCTATAGTCAACACTGACCCCAGTGGCTTTCTACGGCTTCCCTATATCCCACACTGATATCAGCGGCTCTCTACAGTTTCCCTATATCCACACTGACTCCAGTGGCTCTCTACGATTTCCCTATAGCCCACACTGTCTCCAGTGGCTCTCTACGGATTCCCTATATCCCACACTGATTCCAGCTGCTCTCTCCGGTTTTCCTGTAGACAACACTGTCCCCAGTGGCTCTCCACAGCTTCCCTATAGTCCACACTGTATCCTTTGGGTATCTGCGTTTTTCCTATAGTACACACTGATTCAGTGGCATCTACTGCTTCCCTATAGCCCGCACTGATTCCAGCGGCTCTCTACTGTTTCCCTATATCATACAGTGTATCCAGCAGCTTTCTACGGTTTCCTTATAGTCCACCCTGACTCCAGCTGCTCTCTCCAGTTTCCTAAAATCCTGCACTAACTCCAGCGACACTCCACGGTTTCCCTATATCCCACACTGACTCCAGCGACTCTCTCCTGTTTCCCTATAACTCCACACTAACTCCAGTGGATGTCTGCGGTTTCCGTATATCCCACACTGACTCCAATGGCTCGCTATGATTTCACTTTATCACACACTGACTCTAGTGGCTCTCTACGGCTTTGCTAGAGACCACACTGACCTCAGTGGCTCTCTATGGCTTCCCTATGTGCCACACTGATTCCAGCCTCTCTCTACAGTATCCCTATAGTTCCACTGACTCCAGTGGCTCTCTACGATTTCCCTATAGTCCACGTTGACTCCAGTGGCTCTCTACACTTCCCTATTTACCACAATTACTCCAGCGGCTTTCTACTGTTTTCTTATAGACCACACTAATCCCAGTGGCTCTCTACGGTTTCCCTATATCACAAACTGACTCCAGCGGCTTTCTACGGTTTCCCTATAGTCCATACTGACACCAGCTGCTCTCTCCGGTTTCCCTACAGCCTGCACTGACTCCAGCAACTCTCCATATTTTCCCGATATCCTGCACTGACTCCAGCGGCTCTCTACAGATTCCCTATGGTCCACACTGCCTCTAGTTGTACTCTACAATTTCGCTATATCCCACTCTGACTCCAGCGACTCTGTACGGTTTCCCTTTAGCCCTCGCTGACTACAGTGGCTCTCTACAGATTCCCTAAAGCCCACACTGGCTCCAGTGGCTCTGTATGGCTTCCCTTTATCCAAAACCCACTCCAGTGGCTCTCTACCGTTTTCCTATAGTCCACACTGACTCCAGTAGCTCTCTATGGGTTCCCTATAGTCCACACTGACTCCCGTGGCTCTATAAGTTTTCCCTCTATCCAAAAGTGACTCCAGTGGCTCGCTACAGTTTCTCTACTTCACACACTGAGTCTAGTGGCTCTCTACGGACACCCTATAGTCCACACTGACCTCAGTGGCTCTCTACGGCTTTCCTATATCCCACAATAAATCCAGCGGCTCTCTACGGTTTTCCTGTAGCCTACATTAACCCCAGTGGCTCTCTACGGTTTCCCTATATCACAAACTGACTCCAGTGATTCTCTACGGTTTCCCTAGAGTCCACACTGACACCTTTGGCTCTCTACGGTTTCCCTCTAGTCCACACTGATTCCAGCGGCTCTCTATGGTTTTCCTTTAGCCCACACTGACCCCCGTGGCTCTCAATGTTTTCATTTAGTCCACACTGTCTCCAGCAGCTCTCAAGGGTTTCACATTATCCAACACTGACTTCAGCGGCTCTCAAGGTTTTCTCTTTATCCCACACTGAGTCCAGCATCTCTCTCCAGTTTCCTCATAGCCGACACGGACTGAAGTGGCTCTCTATGCTTTCCCTATGGGCTACACTGAATCCAGATGCTCTCTAAGGTTTCTCTATATCCCACACTGACTCCAATGGCTCGCTACGGTCTCCCTATATCACACACTGACTCTAGTGGCTCTCTACGGTTTCGCTATAGTCCACACTGACCCCAGTGGCTCTCTACGGCTTCCCTATATACCACAATGATTCCAGCGGCTATCAACAGTTTCATTATATCACACACAGACTCCTGCGGCTCTCTACGCTTTCCCTATACTCCCAACTAACTCCAGTGGATCTCTAAGGTTTCCCTAATCACACACTGACTCTAGTGGCTCGCTACGGTTTCGCTATAGTCCACACTGACCCCAGTGGTTCTTTACAGCTTCCCTATATCCCACACTGATATCAGCGGCTCTCCACGGTTTTCCTATAGACCACACTGATGCCAGTGGCTCTCTATGGTTTCCCTATCGTCCACACTGTCTCCAGGGGCTCCCTACGGTTTCCCTATATCCACACTGAATCCAGTGGCTCTCTAAGGTTTCCCTATAGCCCATACTGACTCCAGTGGCTCTCTACGGCTTCCCTATATCCCGCCCAGATTCCAGCTGCTTCCTACGGTTTTCTTATAGACAACACTGACCCCATTGGCTCTATACGGCTTCCTATATCCCACACTAATTCCAGCTGCTCTCTCCGGTTTTCCTGTAGACAACACTTTCCCCAGTGGCTTCCTTATAGTCCTCACTTTCTCCTTTGGCTATCTACGGTTTTCCTATAGTCCACACTGATTCCAGTGGCATCTACTGCTTCCCTATAGCCCGCACTGACTCCAGTGGCTCTCTACGGCTTCCCTATAGACCACACTGACTCCGGTATCTCTCCACGGTTTCCCTATAGCTCATATTGACTCCAGTGGCTCTCTACAGCTTCCCTATTTCCCAAACTTATACCAGCTGCGTTCTACGGTTTTCTTATAGACCACACTGACCCCAGTGGCTCTCTACGGTTTCCCTATATCACACACTGAATCCAGCGGCTTTCCACGGTTTC
The DNA here is from genome assembly GCF_017639515.1 of Carcharodon carcharias. Taxonomy (NCBI): domain Eukaryota; kingdom Metazoa; phylum Chordata; class Chondrichthyes; order Lamniformes; family Lamnidae; genus Carcharodon; species Carcharodon carcharias. The sequence goes on along the minus strand of NC_054483.1, from coordinate 41,196,470 downwards.
CCTATAGTCCACACTGACTCCAGCTGCTCTCTCCAGTTTCCTTAAATCCTGCACTGTCTGCAGCGACTCTCCACGGTTTCCCTATATGCCACACTGACTCCAGCTACTCTCTACGGTTTCCCTATAGCCCACACTAACTCCAGTGGATCTCTACGGTTTCCCTATTTCCCACACTGACTCCAATGGCTCCTTATGATTTCCCTTTAACACACACTGAAACTAGTGGCTCTCTACGGTTTTGCCATAGACCACACTGACCTCAGTGGATATCTATGGCTTCCCTATATGCCAAACTGATTCCTGCCTCTCTCTACAGTTTCCCTATTGTCCACACTGTCTCCAGTGGCTCTCTACGATTTCTCTATATTCCACATTGACTCCAGTGGCTCTCTGCACTTCCCTATTTCCCACACTTATTCCAGAGGCTTTCTAGTGTTTTCTTATAGACCACACTGATCCCAGTGGCTCTCTACGGTTTCCCTATATCACACACTGACTCCAGTGCTCTGTACGGTTTCCCTTTAGCCCTCGCTGACGACAGTGGCTCTCTACAGATTCCCTAACGCCCACACTGGCTCCAGTGGCTCTGTATGGTTTCCCTTTTCCAACACCCACTCCAGTGGCTCTCTACGGTTTTCCTATAGTCCACACTGACTCCCGTGGCTCTATAAGTTTTCCCTATATCCCACAGTGACTCCAGTGGCTCGCTACAGTTTCGCTATATCACACCCTGAGTCTAGTGGCTCTCTACGGATTCCCTATAGTCCACACTGACCTCGGTGGCTCTCTACGGCTTTCCTATATCCCACACTGATTCCACTGGCTCTCTATGGTTTTCCTGTAGACCACATTAATCCCAGTGGTTCTCTACGGTTTCCCTATATCACAAACTGACTCCAGTGATTCTCTACGGTTTCCCTAGAGTCCACACTGACACCTTTGGCTCTCTACGGTTTCCCTCTAGTCCACACTGATTCCAGCGGCTCTCTATGGTTTTCCTTTAGCCCACTCTGACCCTCGTGGCTCTCAACGTTTTCCTATAGTCCACACTGTCCCCAGCGGCTCACCAGGGTTTCGCATTATCCGACACTGATTTCAGCGGCTCTCTATGGTTTTCCTTTAGCCCACACTGACCCTCGTGGCTCTCAATGTTTTCATTTAGTCCACACTGTCTCCAGCAGCTCTCAAGGGTTTCACATTATCCAACACTGACTTCAGCGGCTCTCAAGGTTTTCTCTTTATCCCACACTGAGTCCAGCATCTCTCTCCAGTTTCCTCATAGCCGACACGGACTGAAGTGGCTCTCTATGCTTTCCCTATGGGCTACACTGAATCCAGATGCTCTCTAAGGTTTCTCTATATCCCACACTGACTCCAATGGCTCGCTACGGTCTCCCTATATCACACACTGACTCTAGTGGCTCTCTACAGTTTCGCTATAGTCAACACTGACCCCAGTGGCTCTCTACGGCTTCCCTATATACCACAATGATTCCAGCGGCTATCAACAGTTTCATTATATCACACACAGACTCCTGCAGCTCTCTACGCTTTCCCTATACTCCCAACTAACTCCAGTGGATCTCTAAGGTTTCCCTAATCACACACTGACTCTAGTGGCTCGCTACGGTTTCGCTATAGTCCACACTGACACCAGTGGTTCTTTACAGCTTCCCTATATCCCACACTGATATCAGCGGCTCTCTACGGTTTTCCTATAGACCACACTGATGCCAGTGGCTCTCTATGGTTTCCCTATCGTCCACACTGTCTCCAGGGGCTCCCTACGGTTTCCCTATATCCACACTGAATCCAGTGGCTCTCTAAGGTTTCCCTATAGCCCATACTGACTCCAGTGGCTCTCTACGGCTTCCCTATATCCCGCCCAGATTCCAGCTGCTTCCTACGGTTTTCTTATAGACAACACTGACCCCATTGGCTCTATACGGCTTCCTATATCCCACACTAATTCCAGCTGCTCTCTCCGGTTTTCCTGTAGACAACACTTTCCCCAGTGGCTTCCTTATAGTCCTCACTTTCTCCTTTGGCTATCTACGGTTTTCCTATAGTCCACACTGATTCCAGTGGCATCTACTGCTTCCCTATAGCCCGCACTGACTCCAGTGGCTTTCTACGGCTTCCCTATAGACCACACTGACTCCGGTATCTCTCCACGGTTTCCCTATAGCTCATATTGACTCCAGTGGCTCTCTACAGCTTCCCTATTTCCCACGCTTATACCAGCTGCGTTCTACGGTTTTCTTATAGACCACACTGACCCCAGTGGCTCTCTACGGTTTCCCTATATCACACACTGAATCCAGCGGCTTTCTACGGTTTCCCTATAGTCCACACTGACTCCAGCTGCTCTCTCCAGTTTCCTTAAATCCTGCACTGTCTGCAGCGACTCTCCACGGTTTCCCTATATGCCACACTGACTCCAGCGACTCTCTACGGTTTCCCTATAGCCCACACTAACTCCAGTGGATCTCTACGGTTTCCCTATTTCCCACACTGACTCCAATGGCTCCTTATGATTTCCCTTTATCACACACTGAAACTAGTGGCTCTCTACGGTTTTGCCATAGACCACACTGACCTCAGTGGCTCTCTATGGCTTCCCTATATGCCAAACTGATTCCTGCCTCTCTCTACAGTTTCCCTATTGTCCACACTGTCTCCAGTGGCTCTCTACGATTTCCCTATATTCCACATTGGCTCCAGTGGCTCTCTGCACTTCCCTATTTCCCACACTTATTCCAGAGGCTTTCTAGTGTTTTCTTATAGACCACACTGATCCCAGTGGCTCTCTACGGTTTCCCTATATCACACACTGACTCCAGCAGCTTTCTACGGTTTCCCTATAGTCCATACTGACACCAGCTGCTCTCTCCGGTTTCCCTAAAGCTTGCACTGACTCCAGCGACTCTCCATATTTTCCCTATATCCCGCATTGGCTCTAGCAGCTCTCTACAGATTCCCTATAGTCCACACTGCCTTCTAGTTGTACTCTACATTTTCCCTATATCCCACACTGACTCCAGTGCTCTGTACGGTTTCCCTTTAGCCCTCGCTGACGACAGTGGCTCTCTACAGATTCCCTAAAGCCCACACTGGCTCCAGTGGCTCTGTATGGTTTCCCTTTATCCAACACCCACTCCAGTGGCTCTCTACGGTTTTCCTATAGTCCACACTGACTCCAGCGGCTCTTTGTGGGTTCCCTATAGTCCACACTGACTCCCGTGGCTCTATAAGTTTTCCCTATATCCCACAGTGACTCCAGTGGCTCGCTACAGTTTCGCTATATCACACCCTGAGTCTAGTGGCTCTCTACGGATTCCCTATAGTCCACACTGACCTCGGTGGCTCTCTACGGCTTCCCTATATCCCACACTGATTCCACTGGCTCTCTATGGTTTTCCTGTAGACCACATTAATCCCAGTGGCTCTCTACGGTTTCCCTATATCACAAACTGACTCCAGTGATTCTCTACGGTTTCCCTAGAGTCCACACTGACACCTTTGGCTCTCTACGGTTTCCCTCTAGTCCACACTGATTCCAGCGGCTCTCTATGGTTTTCCTTTAGCCCACACTGACCCTCGTGGCTCTCAACGTTTTCCTATAGTCCACACTGTCCCCAGCGGCTCACCAGGGTTTCGCATTATCCGACACTGATTTCAGCGGCTCTCAAGGTTTTCCCTTTATCCCACACTGAGTCCAGCAGCTCTCTACGGTTTCCCCATAACCGACACGGACTGAATTGGCTCTCTATGCTTTCCCTATGGACTACACAGAATCCAGATGCTCTCTAAGGTTTCCCTATATGCCACACTGACTCAATCGGCTCGCTACGGTTTCCCTATGTCACACACTTACCCCAGTGGCTCTCCATGGCTTCCCTATGTACCACAATGATTCCAGTGGCCCTGTATGTTTTATCTATTGACCACACTGACCCCAGTGGCTCTCTACAGTTTCACTATGTCACACACAGACTCCTGCGGCTCTCTACAGTTTCCCTTTACTCCAAACTATCTCCAGTGGATCTCTAAGGTTTCCCTATATCCCATACTGTCTAATGGCTCGCAACGATTTCCGTATATCACACACTGACTCTAGTGGCTCTCTACGGTTTTCCTATACTCCAAACTAACTCCAGTGGATCTCTAAGGTTTCCCTATATCACACACTGTCTCCAGTGGCTCGCTACGGTTTCGCTATGGACCACACTGACTCCAGTGGCTCTCTACAGTTTCCCTATAGTCCACACTGTCTCCAGGGGCTCTCTACGGTTTCCTTAGATCCACACTAACTTTAGTGGCTCTTTACAGTTTCCCTATAGCCCACAATGACTCCAGTGGCTATCTACAGCTTCCAAATATCCCACAATGATTCCAGATTCTTCCTACGGTTTTCTTACAGACCACACTGACCCCAGTCGCTCTCTACGGTTTCCCTATATCACCCACGCACTCCAGGGGCTCTCTATGGTTTCCCTATAGTCCACACTGACTCCAGCTCTTCTCTACCCTTCCCTAAAGCCTGCACTGACGCCAACGGCTCTCCACGTTTTCCCTATATCGCACACTGACTGATGCGGCTATCTGCAGATTGCCTATAGTCCACACTGCCCCCAGTGGTACTCTGCAGTTTCCCTATATCCCACACTGACTCCAGTGTATCTCTACTATTTCCCTTTATCCCTCACTGATTCCAGCTGCTTTCTACGGTTTTCTTATAGACCACACTGACCCCAGAGGCTCTCTATTGTTTCCCTATATCACACACTGACTCCAGTGGCTCTCTTCGGTTTCCCTATAGTCCACACTGACTCCAGCTGCTCTCTACTGTTTCCCTAAAGCCTGCACTGACTCCAGCGACTCTCCACATTTTCTCTATATCCCACAGTGATTCCAGCAGCTCATACGGTTTTCCTGTAGACCGCACTGACCCCATTGGCTCTCCACAGTTGCCCTATAGTCCGCAGTGTCTCCAGTCGTTCTCTACACTTTCCCTATAGCCAGCACTGACTCCAATGGCTCCCTAAGGCTCCCCTATATCCCACACTGACTCCAGTGGCTATCTACGTCTTCCCTATATCCCAATCTGATTGCAGCTCTTCGGTTTTCCTGTAGCCCACACTGACCCTAGTGGCTCTCAACAGTTTCGCTATAGTCCACACTGACTCCAGCGGATCAGAAGGGTTTCCCTTTATCCCACACTGACTTCAGCGTCTCTCTCCAGTTTCCCAATAGCCTACACTGACTCCAACGGCTGTCTACGGTTTCCCTATAGCACACATGCACTCCAATGGCTCTCTATGGCTTCCCTATATCCCACACTGATTCCAGCGGCTCTCACCAGTTTTCCTATATCCCACAATGATTCCAGCGGCTCTCTACTGTTTTCCTATAACCCACACTGACTCCAGTTGCTCTCTCCGGTTTCCCTAAATCCTGCACTGACTCCAGTGGCTATCCACGTTTTCCCTATATCCGACACAGACTCCAGCGGCTCTCTGCAGTTTCCCTACAGCCCACACTATCTCTAGTGGATCTCTCCGGTTTCCCTAAATGCCACACTGACTCCTTTGGCTCTCTACAGTTTCCCTATATTCCACTCTGCCTCCCTGCCTCTCTACCATTTCCCTTCAACCATACTGACTCCTGTGGCTCTGTACCGTTTCCATATAGACCACAATGAATCCAGTAGCTCTCTACAGTCTCCCTAAGGCCTACCCTGACTCCATTGGCTCGCTATGGTTCCCCTATCATCCACACTGACACCAGTGGCTGGTTATGCTTTCCCTATAATCCATACTGAGACCAGTGGCTCTCGCCGGTTTCCCTACGTCCCACACTGGCTCCAGTGACTCTGTACAGTTTCCCTAAAGCCCTCAGTGACTCCAGTGACTCCAGCAGCTCTCTACAGTTTCCCTACAGCTCACACTGTCTCTACTGGATCTCTCCGGTTTCCCTATATCCCACACTGACTCTACAGTTTCCCTATAGTCCACACTGCCTGCAGTGCCTCTCTACGATTTCCCTACTGTACACACTGTCAGAGCACACTGACTCCTGAGGCACTCTACGGTTTCCCTATTGTCCACACCGACCCCAGTGGCTCTCTACGGTTTCTGTATTGCCCACACTGACTCCAGTGGCTCTCGACGTTTTCCCTATATCCCACACTGTCTCCAGTGGCTCGCTACGGTTCCCCTATATCGCACACTGTCTCTAGTGGCTCTCTACGGTTTGCCTACAGTCCACACTGTCTCCAGTGGCTCTCTACAGATTTCCTATAGTCCACACTGACACCAGTGGCTCTCGCCGGTTTCCCTATAGACCAGACTCACTCCAGCGGCTGTCCACATTTTCCCTATATCCCACTCTGACTCCTGTGGCTAACTATGGCTTCCCTATATCCAACACTGATTCCAGCGGCTCTCTACTGTTTCCCAATAGACCACACTGACTCCAGTGGATCTTTCCATTTTCCCAATATCCAACAGTGACTCCATTGGCTCTCTACAGTTTTCCTATAGTCCACACTGCCTCCAGTGTCTTTCTACGGTTTCCCGACATCCCACACTGCCTCCAGTGGCTCTATACGGTTTCCCTAAAGCCCTCAGTGACTCCAGTGACTCTGTACGGTTTCACTGAAGCCCTCACTGTCTCCAGTGACTCTCTATAGATTTCCTAAAGCCCACACTGACTCCACTGTCTGTACGTTTTCCCTATTTCCCACACTCACTCCAGTAGTTCACTGCGGTTTTCCTATAACCCACACTGACTCCAGTAGCTCTCTACGGTTTCCCTATAGTCCACACTGACTCCGTAGCTCTCTACGTTTTCCCTATAGTCCAATCTGACTCCACTGGCTCTCTACGGTTTCCCTATTGACCACACTGACTCCAGTGGCTATCAACGACTTCCCTATATCCCAATCTGATTCCAGAGGCTCTCTATGGTTTTCCTATAGCCCACAATGTCCCTAGTGGCTCTCAAATGTTTTGCAATAGTCCACACAGTCTCCAGCGGATCTTAAAGGTTTCCCTTTATCCCACAGTGACTTCAGCAGCTCTCTACTGTTACCCTATAGCCCCCACTGACTCCAGCGGGACTCTACGGTTTCCCCATAGCCGACACTGATTCTGTGGCTCTATATAGATTCCCTCTAGCCTACAGTGTCTCCAACGGCTCTGTAAGGCTTTCCTATATCCCACAATGACTTCTGTAGCTCTCTACAGTCTCCCTATGGCCTACCCTGATTCCATTGGCTCGCTATGGTTGCCCTATAATCCACACTGATGCCAATGGCTCGCTATGGTTTCCCTCCAATCCATATTGAGACCAGTGGCTCTCGTCGGTTTCCCTATAGACCAGACTGACTCCAGCGGCTGTCCACATTTTCCCTATATCCCACACAGACTCCTGTGGCTAACTATGGCTTCCCTATATCCCACGCTGATTCCAGCTGCTCTCTACTGTTTCCCAATAGACCACACTGACTCCTGTGGACCTTTCCGGTTTCCCTATATCCCACAGTGACTCCATTGACTCTCTACAGTTTCTCTATAGTCCACACAGCCTCTAGTGTCTCTCTACGGATTCACTACATCCCACACTGACTCTAGTGGCTCTGTACAGTTTCCCTAAAGCCCTCAGTGACTCCAGTGACTCTGTACGGTTTCCCTAAAGCCCTCACTGACTCCAGTGACTCTCTATAGATTCCCTAAAGCCCACACTGACTCCAGTGTCTCTGTACGTTTTCCCTATTTCCCACACTCACTCCAGTGGCTCACTACGGTTTTCCTATAGCCCACAATGACTCCAGTAGCTGTCTACGGTTTCCCTATAGCCCACACTGACTCCAGTAGCTCTCTACGTTTTCCCTATAGTCCACGCTGACTCCAGTGGCTACCTACGACTTCCCTATATCCCAGTCTGATTCCAGCGGGTCTCTACGGTTTTCCTATAGCCCACACTATCCCTAGTGGCTCTCAACGGTTTCACGATATTCCACAATGACTCCAGCGGATCTTAAAGGTTTCCCTTTATCCCACACTGACTTCAGCGGTTCTCTACGGTTTCCCTATAGCCCAAACTGACTCCAGCGGCTCTCTACGTTTTCCTCATAGCCGACACTGATTCAGTGGCTCTCTATAGTTTCCCTATAGCCTACACTGTCTCCAACGTCTCTCTACCGCTTCCCTATAACCCACAATGATTCCAACGGCTCTCTACTGTTTTCCTATTTACCAAACTGACTCCAGAGGCTCTCTATGGTTTCCCCATAGCCGACACGGACTGCAGTGGCTCACTATGTTTTCCCTATAGTCTACACTGACTCCAGCTGCTCTCTATGTTTTCCCTGTATACCACACAAACTCCAATGGCTCGCTACGGTTTCCCTATATTCCACACTGACACCAGTGGCTCTCTATGTTTTCCCTATAGCCCACATTGATTCCAATGGCTCTCTATGGCTTTCCTTTATCCCTTAGTGATTCCAGCGGCTTTCAACGGTTTTCCTATAGACCACACTGTCTCCAGTGGCTCTCTATTCGCTTTCTCCATATTACCCACTGACTGCAGCGGCTCTCTACTGTTTCCCTATAGTCCAAACTAACTCCAGCTGCTCTCTACAGTTTCCCTAAAGCCTGCACTGACTACGGCGGATCACCACATTTTCCCTATATCCCACACTGCCTCCAGCGGCTCTCTACGTTTTCCCTATAGGCCAGACTGACTCCAGTGGATTTCTCCTGTTTCCCTATATCCCACAATGACTCCATTGGCTCTCTACAGTTTCCCTATAGTCCACACTACCTGCAGTGCCTCTCTACGATTTCCCTAAATCCCATACTGGCTACAGTGGCGCTGTACAGTTTCCGTATAGCCCTTGATGACTCCAGTGGCTCTCTACACATTCCCTAAAGTCCACCCGGACTTCAGTGGCTCTGTACGGTTTCCTTATAGTCCAAACTGACACCTCAGGCTCTCTAAGGTGTCCCTATAGTCCACAATGACACCATTGGCTCTCTACGTTTTCCGTATAGTCCACACTGACTTAATCGGCTCTCTACGGTTTCTCTATATCCCACACTGACTCTAGTGGCTCTATACGGATTCCCTATATCCACACTCACTCCAGTGGATCTCAACGATTTTCCTATAGTTCACACTGACTCCAGCGGTTCTCGACAGTTTTCCTATAGTCCACACTGACTCCAGTAGCTCTCTATCGTTTCCCTATGGCCCACCCTGACTCCAGTGGCTCACTATGGCTTCACTGAAGTCCACGCTGACACCAGAGGCTCTCTACAGTTTCCCTATGGTGCACACTGACTGCACTGGCTCTCTTCTGTTTCCCTAAAGCCGACACTGACTCCAGTGGCTCTATACGTTTTCCCTAAAGCCCTCAGTGTCTCCAGTGACTCTCTCCAGATTCCCTAAAGCCCTCACTGACACCAGTTGCTCTCTATGGTTTCCCTATATTCCACACTAACACCAGTGGCTCTCTACGATTTCCATATTGTCCACACCGACCCCAGTGGCTCTCTACGGTTTCTGTATAGCCCACACTGACTCCAGTGGCTCTCGCCGTTTTCCCTATATCCCACACTGTCTCCAGTGGCTCGCTACTGTTTCCCTATATCACACACTGACTCTAGTGGCTCTCTATGGTTTGCATATACTCCACACTGTCTCCAGCGGCTCTCTACATATTCCCTAGAGTCAAAACTGACTCCAGTGGCTAACGACACTTTCCCTATATCCCACACTGATTCCAGTGGCTCTCCATAGATTCCCTATTTCCCACACTGATTCCAGTGGCACTCTCCGGTTTTCCTATAGACCACACTGACCCCAGTGGCTCTCTGCCGTTTCCCTATATCACACACTGACTCCATTTGCTCCTTACAGTTTCCCTATAGTCCACACTGCCTGCAGTGCCTCTCTACGATTTCCCTACATCCCATACTGACTACAGTGGTTCTGTACAGTTTCCGTATAGCCCTTGATGACTCCAGTGGCTCTCTACAGATTCCCTAAAGTCCACACTGACTCCAGTGGCTCTGTACGGTTTCCTTATAGTCCACACTGACTTAATCGGCTCTCAACGGTTTCCCTATATCCCACACTGACTCTAGTGGCTCTATACGGATTCCCTATATCCAACACTCACTCCAGTGGCTCTCAACGATTTTCCTATAGTTCACACTGACTCCAGCGGTTCTCTACAGTTTCCCTATAGTCCACACTGACTCCAGTAGCTCTCTATGGTTTCCCTATGGCCCACCCTGACTCCTGTGATTCACTACGGTTTCCCTGAAGTCCACGCTGACACCAGAGGCTCTCTACAGTTTCCCTATGGTGCTCACTGACTGCACTGTCTCTCTACTGTTTCCCTAAAGCCCACACTGACTCCACTGTCTCTCTACTGTTTCCCTAAAGCCCTCACTGACTCCAGTGACTCTCTACAGATTCCCTAAAGCCCTCACTGACACCAGTTGCTCTCTATGGTTTCCCTATATTCCACACTAACACCAGTGGCTCTCTACGGTTTCCCTATTGTCCACAACGAACCAGTGGCTCTCTACGGTTTCTGTATTGCCCACAATGACTCCAGTGGCTCTTGACGTTTACCCTATATCCCACACTGTCTCCAGTGGCTCGCTACGGATTCCCTATATCACACACTGACTCTAGTGGCTCTCTACGGTTTGCCTATAGTCCACACTGTCTCCAGCAGCTCTCTACTGATTCCCTATAGTCCACACTGACACCAGTGGCTACCGACGGTTTCCCTATAGCCCACACTGACACCAGTGGCTCTCTACGTTTTCCCTATAGTCCACACTGACACCAGGGGCTATTTACACTTTCCCTATAGCCCACACTGACTCCAGCGGCACTCTAGATTTTCCCCTTAGCTAAAGCTTATTCAGTGGCTCTCCATAGTTGCCCTATAGCCCACATTGACTCCCGTAGCTCTCTACATTTTCCCTATATCCCACACACACTCTAGTGGCTCTCTACGGTTTTGCAATAGCCCACACTGACTCCAGTGGCTCTCTACGGTTTCCCTATAGCCCACAGTGACACCAGTAGATCTCTACAGTTTCCCTATATCTCACTCTGACTCCAGTGGCTCTCTACGTTTTCCCTATAGACCACACTGACACCAGTGGCTCTCTACGGTTTCCCTATAATCCACGCTGACACCAGGGGCTCTCTACGGTTTTCCTATAGCCCACACTTTTCCAGCAGCACTCTAGGGTTTCCCTATAGGCATCACTGATTCACTGGCTCTCTATAGTTTCCCTATAGCCTACACTGACTCCAACGGCTCTCTAAGGTTTCCCTATAGCCCACACTGACTCCAGTGGCACTCTACGGCTTCCTAATAACCCACACTGATTCCAGCGGCTCTCTACCGCTTTCCTATAGACCACTCTGACTTAAGCGGCTCACTTTGATTTCCCCATAGCCGAAACTGACTGCAGTGGCTCTCTCTGTTTTCCCTATAGCCTAATCTGACTCCAGCGGCGCTCTATGTTTTCCCTAAATCCCACTCTGACTCCAATGGCTCGCTTCGATTTCTCTATATCACACACTGACTCTAGTGGCTCTCTATGCTTTCCCTATTGACCACACTGACCCCAATGGCTCTCTACTGTTTCCCTATATCACACACCGAATCTAGCAGATCTGTACGGTCTCCCTATAGTCCACACTGACTCCAGCTGTTCTCTATGGTTTCCCTATAGCCCACACTAATGCCAGTAGCTCTCTACGGTTTCCCTATAGTCCACACTGACTCCAGCGCCACTCTAGGTTTTCCCCATAGCCGACCCTGATTCAGTGGCTCTCTATAGTTTTCCTATAGCCTACACTGACTCCACGGCTGTCTAAGGTTTCCCCTAGCCCACACTGACTGCAGTGGCTCTCTCTGTTTTCTCTTTAGCCTAATCTGGCTCCAGCGGCGCTCTATGTTTTCCCTATATCCCACACTGATTTTAATGGCTAGCTTCGGTTTCTCTATATCACAAACTGACTCTAGTGGCTCTCTATGGTTTCCCTATAGTCCACATTGACCCCAGAGGCTGTCTTTGGCTTCCCTATATCCCACACTGATTCCAGCGTCTCTCTACAGTTTTCCTATTGACCACACTGACCCCAATGGCTCTCTACTGTTTCTCCATATCACACGCCGGATCAAGCAGATCTCTCCCGTTTCCATATAGTCCACACTGACTCCAGTTGTTCTTACAGGTTTCCCTAAATGCTGCACAAATTCCAGCGGCTCTGTACGGTTTCCCTAAAGCCTCATTGACTCCAGTGACTCATTATAGATTCCCTAAAGCCCACACTGACTCCAGTGTCTCTGAACGATTTCCCTATTTCCCACACTCACTCCAGTGGCTCACTACGATTTTACTATAGCCCACAATGACTCCAGAAGATCTCTACCGTTTCCCTATAGCCCTCACTGATCCCAGTAGCTCCCTACGTTTTCCCTATAGTCCAAACTGACTCCACTGGCTATCTATGACTTCCCTATATCCCAATCTGATTCCAGTGCCTCTCTTCCGTTTTCCTATAGCCCACACTGTCCCTAGTGGCTCTCAATGGTTTCTAGATATTCCACACTGACTCGAGCGGATCTTAAATGTTTCCCTTTATCTCACACTGACTTCAGTGGCTCTCTACGGTTTCCCTATAGCCCACACTGACTCCAGCAGCACTCTACGGTTTCCGCCTAGCCGACACTGTTTCAGTGGCTCTCTATAGATTCCCTTTAGCCTACACTGTCTCCAACGGCCCTCTAAGGTTTCCCTATAGCCCATACTGACTCCAGTGGCTCTCTACGGCTTCCCTATAACCCACACTGATTCCAGCAGCTCTCTACTGTTTTCCTATTTTCCACACTGACTCCAGAGGCGCTCTATGGTTTCCACATAGCCGACACAGACGGCAGTGGCTCACTATGTTTTCCCTATAGCCTACACTGACTCCAGCTGCTCTCTATGTTATCCCTGTATCCCACACTGAATTCAATGGCTCGCTACGGTTTCCCTATCTTCCACACTGACACCAATGGCTCTCTAAGCTTTCCCTATAGTCCACAATGACACTATTGGCTCTCTACAGTCTCAGTATAGTCCACACTGCCTGCAGTGCCTCTCTACGATTTCCCTACATCCCATACTGACTACAGTGGCTCTGTACAGTTTCCGTATAGCCCTTAATGACTCCTGCGGCTCTCTACAGTTTCCCTAAAGCCCACACAGACTCCAGTGGCTCTGTACATTTTCCCTAAAGCTCTCACTGACTCCAGTGACTCTCTACAGATTCCCTAAAGTCCTCACTGACACCAGTTGCTCTCTATGGTTTCCCTATATTCCACGCTAACACCAGTGGCTCTCTACGGTTTCCCTATTGTCCACACCGACCCCAGGGGCTCTCTACGGTTTCTGTATTGCCCACACTGACTCCAGTGGCTCTCGACGTTTTCCCTAAAACCCACACTGTCTCCAGTGGCTCGCTACGCTTTCCCTATATCACAAACTGACTCTAGTGGCTCTCTACGGTTTGCCTAAAGTCCACACTGTCTCCAGCGGCTCTCTACAGTTTCCCTATAGTCCACACTGACACCAGTGGTTACGGACGGTTTCCCTATAACCCACACAGATTCCAGTGGCTCTCTATAGCTTCCTTATTTCCCTCACTGATTCCAGCGGCACTCTCCGGTTTTCCTATAGACCACACAGACCTCCGTGGCTCTCTACCATTTCCCTATATCACACACTGTTCCAGCGGCTCTCTACGGTTTCCCTATAGTCCACACAGACTCCAGCGTTTCTGTACAGTTTCCCTATAGTCCACACTGACTCCAAAGCTCTCCATGGTTTTCCTATGGCCCACCCTGTCTCCAGTGGCTCTCTGCGTTTCCCTAAAGTCCGCACTGACACCAGAGGCTCTCTACGGTTTCCCTATGGTGCACACTGACTGCACTGGAACTCTACTGTTTCCCTATATTCCACACCGACCCCAAAGGCTCTCTACGGTTTCTGTACTGCTCACAATGACACCAATGGCTCTCTGCGTTTTCCCTATGTCCCACGCTGACTCCAGTGTCTCACTACGGTGTCCATATATCACACACAGACTCTAATGGCTCTCTACGGTTTCCCTATAGTGCTCACTGTCTCCAGAGCTTCTCTATGGTTTCCCTATACTCCACACTGCCTCCAGTGGCTTCATCCAGTTTCGCTACATCCCACAATGACTCCAGTGGCTCTGTACGTTTTCCCTTTTTCCCACAGTCACTCCAGTGGCTCACTACAGTTTTAATATTGCCCACACTGTCTCCAGCTGCTCTCTACGGTATCCCTATAGCCCACACTGACTCCAGAAGCTCCCTACGTTTTACCTATACCCCACACTCACTCCAGCCGCACTCTACGGATTTCCTCTCGCCCACGCTGACTCCATTGGGTCTCTACGGTTTCGCTATTGCCCACACTGACTCCAGTGGCTCTCTGTGGTTTCCCTATAGACCTCACTGACACCAGTGGCTCTCTACAGTTTTCCTATATCCCACACTGACTCTAGTGCCTCTCTACGGTTTGCCTATAGTCCACACTGACTCCAGTAGCTCTCCACGATTTCCCTATGGCCCACACCGACCCCAGTGGCTCACTACGGATTCCCTATATTCCACACTGACACCGGTGGCTCACTACAGATTCCCTATATCACTCACCGACGCTAGTGGCTCTCTATGGTTTCCCTATAGTCCACACTGACACCAGTGGCTCTCTACAGTTTCCCTAATACACATACTTTTTCCAGTGGCTCTCTATAGCTTCCCGATTTCCCACACTGATTCCTGCGGTTCTCTACGGTTTTCCTATAGAACACACTGACCCCAGTAGCTCTTTACGGTTTCCCTATAGTACACACAGTCTCCAGCTGCTCTCTACGGTTTCCCTAAAGACTGCAATGACTCCTGCGGCTATCCACGTTATCCCTATAGCCGACACAGACTCCAGCGGCTCTCTAAATTTCCATATAGCCTACACTGACTCCAGTGGATTCTCAGGTTTCCCTATATCCCACACTGACTCCATTGGATCTCTACAGATTCCCTATTGCCCACACTGCATTCAGTGGCTCTGTACGGTTCCCTATATCCGACACTCACTCCAGCGACTCTCTACGGTTTCCCGATAAACCACAAATACTCTAGTGGCTCTCTATGGCATCCCTATATCCCACACTGATTCCAGCGGCTCTCCACGGTTTGCCTATAGACCACACTCACTCCAGTGGCTCTCTAAGGTTTCTCCATATCACACATTGACTTCAGCGGCTCTCTACGGTTTCCCTATAGCCCACAATGTCTCTAGTGGATCTCTCCATTTTCCCTATATCCCACACTGACTCCATGGCTCTCTACAGTTTCCCTATATTCCACGCTGCCTCCAGTGCCTCTCTACGATTTCCCTACATCCCATTGTGACTCCAGTGGCTCTGTGCAGTTTCCCTATAGCCCACCCTGAATCCAGTAGCTCTCTATGGTTTCCCTATGGCCCACCCTGACTCCATTGGCTCGCTATGGTTCCCCTATAATCCACACTGACACCAGTGGCTCGCTATAGATTCCCTATAATCCACACTGAGACCAGTGGCTCTCACCGATTTCCATATACACCAGACTGACTCCAGTGGCTCTCTACAGTCTCCTTATAGTGCACATTGACACCTGTGGCTCTCTACGGTTTCCCTATAGTCCACACTGACACCGTTGCTCTCTACAGTTTCCATATAGCCCACACCGACTTCAAAGGCTCTCTACAGTTTCCCTAAAGCCCACACGGGCCCCAGTGACTCTCTATGGTTTCCGTAAAGCCCACACTGACTCCATTGGCTCTCTATTTTTTTCCTCTATTCCCCACTGACTCCAGTGGCTCGCTACGGTTTCCCTATATCACACATATACTCTAGTAGCTCTCTACGTTTTCCATATAGTCCACACTGACCCCAGGGCTCTCTACAGATTCCCTATAGTCCACGCTGTCTCCAATTGCTCTCTACGGTTTCCCTATAATCCACACTGACACCAGTGGCTCTGCACGGTTTCCCTATAGCCCACACGCACTCCATTGGCTCTCAATGCCTTCGCTATATCCCACAATGACTCCAGCGGCTCTCTCCGGTTTTCCTATAGAACACACTGACCCCAGTGGCTCTCTATGGTTTCCCCATATCCCACACTGAGACCAGCGGTTCTCTACGTTTTCCCTATATCCACATTTAGTCAAGATGCTCTCTATGGTTTCCCTAAAGACTGCACTGACTCCAGCGGCTGTCCATGTTTTCCCTATATCCCACACTGACGCCTGTGGCTACCTATGGCTTCCCTATATCCCACACTGATTCCAGCGGCTCTCTACGGTTTCCCTATAGCCCACACTGACTCCAGTGGATCTCTCCTGTTTCCCCATATCCCACACTGACTCCACAGGTTCTCTACAGTTTCCCTATAGTCCACACTGCCTCCAGTGTCTCTCAATGGTTTCCCTACATCCCACTTTGACTCCAGTGACTCTCTAGAGATTCCCTAAAGCCCACACTGACTCCAGTGGCTCTGTACGTTTTGCCTATTTCCCACACTCACTCCAGTGGCTCAATACGGTTTTCCTATAGCCCACACTGACTCTAGTAGCTCTCTACTTTTTCCCCTTAGCCCACACTGACTCCAGTAGCTCTATACGTTTTCCCTATATCCCACACTCACTCCAGTGGCTCTCAATGATTTTCCTATAGTTCACACTGACTCCAGTGGTTCTCTACAGTTTCCCTATAGCCCACAATAAATCCAGTATCTCTCTACGGTTTCCCGATGGCCCACCCTGACTTCCAGTTGCTATGGTTTCCCCATGGCCCACCCTGACTCCAGTGGCTCACTACGGTTTCCCTAAAGTCCACACTGACACCAGAGGCTCTCTACATTTTCCTATTTTGCACACTGACTCTAGATCCTCTCTACTGTTTCCCTATAGTCCACCCCGACCCCAGTGGCTCTCTACAGTTTCTGTACAGCCCACACTAACTCCAATGGCTCTCTACGTTTTCCCTATATCCCACACTGACTCCAGTGGCTCTGTACAGTTTCCGTATAGCCCTTGATGACTCCAGTGACTCTCTACAGATTCCCTAAAGTCCACACTGACTGCAGTGGCTCTGTACGGTTTCCTTATAGTCCACACTGACACCTCAGGCTCTCTACGGTTTCCCTAAAGTCCACGCTGACACCATTGGCACTCTATGTTTTCTGTATAGTCCACGTTGACTTCAACGGCTCTCTACGGTTTCCCTATATCCCACACTGACTTCAGTGGCTCTGTACGGTTTCCCTTTATCACACACGCACTCCAGTGGCTCTCAATGATTTTCCTATAGTTCACACTGACTCCAGCGGTTCTCTACATTTTCCCTATAGCCCACAATGAATTCAGTATCTCTCTACGGTTTCCCGATGGCCCGCCCTGACTCCAGTGACTCGCTATGGTTTTCCTATAGTGCACACTGACTCCAGTAGCTCTCTATGGTTTCCCCATGGCCCACCCTGACTCCAGTGGCTCACTACGGTTTCCCTAAAGTCCACACTGACACCAGAGGCTCTCTATGGTTTTCCTATGTTGCACACTGACTCCTGAGCCTCTCTACTGTTTCCCTATAGTCCACACCGACCCCAGTGGCTCTCTACAGTTTCGGTACAGCCCACACTAACTCCAATGGCTCTCTTCGTTTTCCCTATATCCCAGACTGACTCCAGTGGCTCGCTACGGAGTCTCTATATCACAGAAACACTCTAATGGCTCTCTATGGTTTTCCTATCGTCCTCAGTGTCTCCAGAGCCTCTCTACGGTTTCCATATAGTCCACCTTGACACCAGTGGCTCTCTACGGTTTCCCTGTGGCCCATACTGATTCCAGTGACTCCTCTATAGCTTCCCTATTTCCCACACTGATTCCAGCGGCACTCTACAGTTTTCCTATAGACCACACGGAACCCAGTGGGCCTCTATTCGGTTTCTCCATATCACACAATGACTCCAGTAGCACTCTACGGTTTCCCTATTATCCACAACGACCCCAGTGGCTCTCTACGCTTTCCGTAAAGCCCACACTGACTCCATTGGCTCTTTATTTTTTTCCTCTATTCCCCACTGACTCCAGTGGCTCGCTACGGTTTCCCTATATCACACACATACTCTAGTAGCTCTCTACGTTTTCCATATAGTCCACACTGACCACAGGGCTCTCTACAGATTCCCTATAGTCCACGCTGTCTCCAATTGCTCTCTACGGTTTCCCTATAATCCACACTGACACCAGTGGCTCTGCACGGTTTCCCTATAGCCCACACGCACTCCATTGGCTCTCAATGGCTTCGCTATATCCCACAATGACTCCAGCGGCTCTCTGCGGTTTTCCTATAGAACACACTGACCCCAGTGGCTCTCTATGGTTTCCCTATATCCCACACTGAGACCAGCGGTGCTCTACGTTTTCCCTATATCCACACTTAGTCAAGATGCTCTCTATGGTTTCCCTAAAGACTGCAATGACTCCAGCGGCTGTCCACGTTTTCCCTATATCCCACACTGACGCCTGTGGCTACCTATGGCTTCCCTATATCCCACACTGATTCCAGCGGCTCTCTACGGTTTCCCTATAGCCCACACTGACTCCAGTGGATCTCTCCTGTTTCCCCATATCCCACACTGACTCCACAGGTTCTCTACAGTTTCCCTATGGTCCACACTGCCTCCAGTGTCTCTCAATGGTTTCCCTACATCCCACTTTGCTTCCAGTGACTCTCTAGAGATTCCCTAAAGCCCACACTGACTTCAGTGGCTCTGTACGTTTTGCCTATTTCCCACACTCACTCCAGTGGCTCAATACGGTTTTCCTATAGCCCACACTGACTCTAGTAGCTCTCTACTTTTTCCCCTTAGCCCACACTGACTCCAGTAGCTCTATACGTTTTCCCTATATCCCACAATCTCTCCAGTGGCTCTCTACGGTTTTTCTATATCCCACACTGACCCCAGCTGCTCTCTTCGGTTTCCCTATAGCCCACACTGACTCCAGCGGATCTCTACGGTTTCTCTAAAGACTACACTGACACCAGTGGCTCTCTACAGTTTCCCCATAGTCCACACTAACACCGGAGGCTCTCTACGGTTTCCCTATAGTTCACACAGACTCCATTGGCTCTCTACATTTTCCCTATAGCCCACCGTGACTCCAGTGGATTTATCCTTTTTCCCTACATCCCCCACTGACTCCATTGGCTCTCTACAATTTCCCTATAGTCCACACTGCCTGCAATGCCTCTCTACGATTTCCCTACATCCCATAGTGACTCCAGTGGCTCTGTACAGTTTCCGTATAGCCCTTGATGACTCCAGTGACTCTCTACAGATTCCCAAAAGTCCACACTGACTCCAGTGGCTCTGTATGGTTTCCTTATAGTCCACACTGACACCTCAGGCTCTCTACGGTTTCCCTATAGTCCAAACTGACACCATTGGCTCTCTATGTTTTCTGTATAGTCCACATTAACTTCAACGGCTCTCTACGGTTTCCCTATATCCCACACTGACTCCAGTGGCTCTGTACGGTTTCCCTATATCCCACACTCACTCCAGTGGCTCTCAATGATTTTTCTATAGTTCACACTGACTCCAGTGGTTCTCTACAGTTTCCCTATAGCCCACAATAAATCCAGTGTCTCTCTAAGGTTTCCCGATGGCCCACCCTGACTCCAGTGGCTCACTACGGTTTCCCTAAAGTCCACACTGACACCAGAGGCTCTCTACATTTTCCTATTTTGCACACTGACTCTAGATCCTCTCTACTGTTTCCCTATAGTCCACCCCGACCCCAGTGGCTCTCTACAGTTTCTGTACAGCCCACACTAACTCCAATGGCTCTCTACGTTTTCCCTATATCCCACACTGACTCCAGTGGCTCTGTACAGTTTCCGTATAGCCCTTGATGACTCCAGTGACTCTCTACAGATTCCCTAAAGTCCACACTGACTGCAGTGGCTCTGTACGGTTTCCTTATAGTCCACACTGACACCTCAGGCTCTCTACGGTTTCCCTAAAGTCCACGCTGACACCATTGGCACTCTATGTTTTCTGTATAGTCCACGTTGACTTCAACGGCTCTCTACGGTTTCCCTATATCCCACACTGACTCCAGTGGCTCTGTACGGTTTCCCTTTATCACACACGCACTCCAGTGGCTCTCAATGATTTTCCTATAGTTCACACAGACTCCAGCGGTTCTCTACATTTTCCCTATAGCCCACAATGAATCCAGTATCTCTCTACGGTTTCCCGATGGCCCACCCTGACTCCAGTGACTCGCTATGGTTTTCCTATAGTGCACACTGACTCCAGTAGCTCTCTATGGTTTCCCCATGGCCCACCCTGACTCCAGTGGCTCACTACGGTTTCCCTAAAGTCCACACTGACACCAGAGGCTCTCTATGGTTTTCCTATGTTGCTCACTGACTCCAGAGCCTCTCTACTGTTTCCCTATAGTCCACACCGACCCCAGTGGCTCTCTACAGTTTCTGTACAGCCCACACTAACTCCAATGGCTCTCTTCGTTTTCCCTATATCCCAGACTGACTCCAGTGGCTCGCTACGGAGTCTCTATATCACAGAAACACTCTAATGGCTCTCTATGGTTTCCCTATAGTCCTCAGTGTCTCCAGAGCCTCTCTACGGTTTCCATATAGTCCACCTTGACACCAGTGGCTCTCTACGGTTTCCCTGTGGCACACACTGATTCCAGTGACTCCTCTATAGCTTCCCTATTTCCCACACTGATTCCAGCGGCACTCTACAGTTTTCCTATAGACCACACGGAACGCAGTGGGTCTCTATTCGGTTTCTCCATATCACACAATGACTCCAGTAGCACTCTACGGTTTCCCTATTATCCACAACGATCCCAGTGGCTCTCTACGGTTTCTGTATTGCCCACTCTGACTCCAGTGGCTCTCGACGTTTTCGCTATATCCCGCACTGACTCCAGTAGCTCTCCACGTTTTCCCTATTACCCACCCTGACTCCAGTGGCTCACTACGGATTCCCTATAGTCCACACTGACACCAGTGTCTCTCCACGGTTTCCCTATAGCGCACAATGACTCCAGTGGCAATCTACAGTTTCCCAATTGCCCACAGCGACCCCAGTGACTTCTGTATTGCCCACACCGACTCCAGTGGCTCTCGACGTTTTCCCTATATCCCACACTGACTCCAGTGGCTCTCTACAGTTTCCATGTATCCCACTCTGACTCCAGTGGCTCTCTACGGTTTCCCTATAGACCATACTGACACCAGTGGCTCTCTACGTTTTCACTATAGTCCACACTGACACCAGGGGCTCTTTACACTTTCCCTATAGCCCACACTGACTCCAGCGGCACTCTAGATTTTCCCCTTAGCTAAAACTTATTCAGTGGCTCTCCATAGTTGCCCTATTGCCTACACTGACTCCAGTAGCTCTCTACGGTTTCCCTATAGACCACATTGACTCCAGTAGCTCTCTACATTTTCCCTATATCCCACACATACTCTAGTGGCTCTCTACGGTTTTGCAATAGCCCACACTGACTCCAGTGGCTCTCTACGGTTTCCCTATAGTCCGCAGTGACACCAGTAGATCTCTACAGTTTCCCTATATCCCACTCTGACTCCAGTGGCTCTCTACGTTTTCCCTATAGACCACACTGACACCAGTGGCTCTCTACGGTTTCCCTATAATCCACACTGACACCAGGGGCTCTCTACGGTTTTCCTATAGCCACACTTTTCCAGCAGCACTCTAGGGTTTCCCCATAGCCATCACTGATTCACTGGCTCTCTATAGTTTCCCGATAGCCTACACTGACTCCAACGGCTCTCTAAGGTTTCCCTATAGCCCACACTGACTCCAGTGGCAAAATACGGCTTCCTAATAACCCACACTGATTCCAGCGGCTCTCTACCGCTTTCCTATAGACCACTCTGACTTAAGCGGCTCACTTTGATTTCCCCATAGCCAAAACTGACTGCAGTGGCTCTCTCTGTTTTCCCTATAGCCTAATCTGACTCCAGCGGCGCTCTATGTTTTCCCTAAATCCCACACTGACTCCAATGGCTCGCTTCGATTTCTCTATATCACACACTGACTCTAGTGGCTCTCTATGGTTTCCCTATTGACCACACTGACCCCAATGGCTCTCTACTGTTTCCCCATATCACACACCGAATCTAGCAGATCTGTACGGTCTCCCTATAGTCCACACTGACTCCAGCTGTTCTTTATGGTTTCCCTATAGCCCACACTAATGCCAGTAGCTCTCTACGGTTTCCCTATAGTCCACACTGACTCCAGCGCCACTCTAGGTTTTCCCCATAGCCGACCCTGATTCAGTGGCTCTCTATAGTTTTCCTATAGCCTACACTGACTCCACGGCTGTCTAAGGTTTCCCCTAGCCCACACTGACTGCAGTGGCTCTCTCTGTTTTCCCTTTAGCCTAAACTGGCTTCACCGGCGCTCTATGTTTTCCCTATATCCCACACTGATTTTAATGGCTAGCTTCGGTTTCTCTATATCACACACTGACTCTAGTGGCTCTCTATGGTTTCCCTATAGTCCACATTGACCCCAGAGGCTCTCTATGGCTTCCCTATATCCCACACTGATTCCAGCGTCTCTCTACAGTTTTCCTATTGACCACACTGACCCCAATGGCTCTCTACTGTTTCTCTATATCACACACCGAATCAAGCAGATCTCTCCCGTTTCCCTATAGTCCACACTGACTCCAGTTGTTCTTACAGGTTTCCCTAAATGCTGCACAGATTCCAGCGGCTCTGCACGGTTTCCCTATATCCCACAGCGACCCCAGCGACTCTCTACGGTTTCCCTATAGCCCACATTTACTCCAGTGGATCTCTACAGTTTCCCTCTATCCCACACTCACTCCTTTGGCTCACTACAGTTTCTCTATTGTCCACACTGCCTCCAGTGGCTCTCTATGCTTTCGCTACATCCCACCCTGAGTCCAGTGAAGCTATATGGTTTCGGTATTGCCCTCGCTGACTCCAGTGGCTCTCTACAGATTGCCTAAAGCCCACACTGGCTCCAGTGGCTCGGTACGGTTTCCCTATAGCCCACACTGACTCCAGTAGCTCCCTACATTTTCCACATTGCCGACACTGACTCCAGCTGCTCTCTACAGTTTCACTACAACCCACACTGACTCCACTGGCTCTGTAAGGTTTCACTACAGCCCTCGCTGACTCCAGTGGCTCTCTACAGAATCCCTAAAGCCCACACTAACTACTGTGGCTCTGTACGGTTTCCATTTGCCCCCCACACACTCCAGTGGCTCTCTATGATTTTCCTATAATCCTCATTGCCTGCAACGGCTCTCTATGGTTTCCCAATAACCCACTCTGGCTCCAGAGGCTCTCTACGGTTTCCCTATAGCCCACACTGAATTAGGTAGCTCTCTACGGATTCCCTATGGCCCACCTTCACTCCAGTGGCTCACTACGGTTTCCCTATAGTGCATACTGGAACCAGCAGCTCTCTACCGTTTCCCTATAGTGCACACTAACACCAGCGGCTCTTTATGGTTTCCCGATAGTCCACAGCAACACCATTGGCTCTCAACGGATTCCCTATAGTCCACAATGACGCCAGTGGCTCTGTGCGGTTTCCAGATAGTCGAATCAGCACCATTGGCTCTCTATGGTTTACCTAAAGACCGCACTGACTCCAGTGGCCCTCTACGTCTGCACTATATCCCACACTGATTCCAGTGGCCTTCTACGTTTTCCCCATAGCTGACACTTACTTCTGTGGCTTTCTATGGTATCTCTGTAGCCCACACACACTCCAGTGTGTCTCTATGGCTTCCCTATATCCCAAACTGATTCCAGTGGCTCTCTACGGTTTTCCTATAGACCACACTTAGGCCAATTGCTCTCTATGGATTCCCTATATAACACATTGGTTCCAGTGGTTCTCTATGGTTTCCCTAAGTCCACACTGACTGCAGTGGCTCTCTCTGTTTTCCCTATAGCCTAATCTGGCTCCAGCGGCGCTCTATGTTTTCCCTATATCCCACACAGTCTCCAATGGCTCGCTTCGGTTTCTCTATATCACACACTGAGTCTAGTGGCTCTCTATGGTTTCCCTATAGTCCACAGTGACCCCAGAGGCTCTCTATGGCTTCCCTATATCCTACACTGATTCCAGCGTGTCTCTATGGTTTTCCTATTGACCACACCGACCCCAAAGGCTCTCTACTGTTTCTCTTTGTCACACAACGACTCTAGCAGATCTCTGCAGTTTCCCTATAGTCCACAATGACTCCAGCTGTTCTCAAAGGTTTCCCTAAATGCTGCACACATTCCAGCGGCTCTGCACGGTTTCCCTCTATTCCACACCTACCCCAGCGACTCTATACGGTTTCCCTATAGCCCACACTAACTCCACTGGATCTCAACAGTTTCCCTCTATCCCACAGTCACTCCATTGGCTCTCTACAGTTTCTCTATTGTACACACTGCCTCCAGTGGCTCTCTATGCTTTCGCTACATCCCACCCTGAGTCCAGTGAATCTATATGGTTTTGGTGCTGCCATCGCTGACTCCAGTGGCTCTCTACAGATTGCCTAAAGCCCACACTGGCTCCAGTGGCTCGGTACTGTTTCCACATAGCCGACAAAGACTCTAGTGGCTCGCTACAGTTTCCCTATATCACGCACTGACTCCAGCTGCTCTCTACCGTTTCCCTACAACCCACACTGACTCCACTGGCTCTGTAAGTTTTCACTACTGCCCTCGCTGACTCCAGTGGCTTTCTACAGATTCCCTAAAACCCACACTAACTACTGTGGCTCTGTACGGTTTCCATTTACCCCACACACACTCCAGTGGCTCTCTATGGTTTTCCTATAATCCAAATTGCCTCCAGCGGCTCTCTATGGTTTCCCTATAGCCCACACTAACTCCAGTGGATCTCTCGAGTTTTTCTATTGTCCACACTGCCTCCAGTGGCTCTCTATGGTTTCGCTACATCACACCCTGAGTCCAGTGAATCTATATGCTATCGCAATTGCCCTCGCTGACTCCAGTGGCTCTCTACAGATTGCCTAAAGCCCACACTGGCTCCAGTGGCTCGGGACGGTTTCCCGATAGCCCACACTGACTCCAGTAGCTCCCTACATTTTCCACATAGCCCACACTGACTCCAGTGGCTCGCTACGGTTTCCCAATATCACACACTGACACCAGCTGCTCTCTCTCGTTTCGCTACAACCCACACTGACTCCAGTGGCTCTGTAAGTTTTCACTACAGCCCTCGCTGTCTCCAGTGGCTCTGTACTGATTCCCTAAAGCCCACACTAACTACTGTGGATCTGTAAGTTTCCATTTACCCCCCACACACTACAGTGGCTCTCTACGGTTTTCCTGTAATCCACCTTGCCACCAGCGGCTCTCTATGGTTTCCCAATAGCCCACACTGGCACCATTAGCCCTCTACAGTTTCAGTATAGCCCACCAAGACTCCAGTGGCTCTCTATGGATTCCCTATAGCCCACACTGACACCAGCGGCTCTATACGTTTTCCCTATAGTCCACAGTGAATCCAGTGGCTCACTATGGTTTTCCTATTCTCCACACTGACTTCAGCGGCTCTCTACGGTTTCCCTATAGCCCACACTGACTTCAGTAGCTCTCTACGGATTCCCTATGGCCCACCTTCACTCCAGTGGCTCACTACGGTTTCCCTATAGTGCACACTGAAACCAGCAGCTCTCTACGGTTTCCCTATAGTGCACACTGACACCAGTGGCTCTTTACGGTTTCCCGATTGTCAACACTAACACCATTGGCTCTCAACGGATTCCCTATAGTCCACCATGACCCCAGTGGCTCTGTACGGTTTCCAGACCATCGAAACAGCACCATTGGCTCTCTATGGTTTCCCTATATTCCGCACTGACTCCAGTGGCCCTCTACGGCTTCGCTATATCCCACTCTGATTCCAGTGGCATTCCACATTTTCCCCTTAGCCGACACTTACTTCTGTGGCTTTCTATTGTTTCTCTGTAGCCCACACGCACTCCAGTGGGTCTCTATGGCTTCCCTATGTCCCACACTGATTCCAGTCGCTCTCTATGGTTTTCCTTTAGACCACACTGACGCCAGTTGCTCTCTATGGTTACCCTATATCACACATTGATTCCAGTGTTTCTCTATGGTTTCCCTATAGTCCACAGTTAGTCCTGCTGCTCTCTATGGTTTCCCTAAAGCATGCACTGACTCCAGCGTCTGTCCACATTCTCCCTATATCCCACACTGACTCCAGTGGCTATCTATGGTTTCCCTATATCTCACACTGATTCCAGCGGCTCTCTACGGTTTCCCCATAGCCCACAGTGATTCAAATGGATCTGTCCGGTTTCCCTATATCCCACACTGACTCTTTGGCGCTCTACAGTTTCCCTATAGTCCAAAAAGCCTCCAGTGTCTCTCTACGGTTTTGGTACAACATACAGTGACACCAGTGGCTCTTTGGGGTTTCCCTAAAGCCCTCGCTGTCTCCAGTGACACTCTACAGATTCCCTAAAGCCCACACTGACTCCAGTGACACTGTACGTTTTCCCAATATCCCACACTCACTCCATTGGCTCTCTACAGTTTCTCTATTGTCCACACTGCCTCCAGTGGCTCTCTATGGTTTCCCTAGATCCCACCCTGAGTCCAGTGAATCTATATGGTTTCGAAATTGCCCTCGCTGACTCCAGTGGCTCTCTACAGATTTCCTAAAGCCCACACTGGCTCCAGTGGCTTGGTATGCTATGCCTATAGCCCACACTGACTCCAGTAGCTCCCTACATTTTCCACTTAGCCGACACTGACTCCACGGCTCGCTACGGTTTCCCAATATCACACACTGACTCCAGCTGCTCTCTACCATTTCCCTACAACCCACACTGACTCCACTGGCTCTGTAAGTTTTCACTACAGTCCTCGCTGACTCCAGTGGCTCTCTACAGATTCCCTAAAGCCCACACTAACTGATGTGGCTCTGTACGGTTTCCATTTAACCCACACACACTCCAGTGGCTCTCTATGGTTTTCCTATAATCCACATTGCCTCCAGCGGCTCGCTATGTTTTCCCAATAGCCCACACAGGCTCCACTAGCTCACAACAGTTTGCTTATTGTCCTCCCTGACTCCAGTGGCTCTCTATGGCTTCCCTATAGCCCACACTGACACAGTGGCTCTATACGCTTTCCCTATAGTCCACAGTGAATCCAGAGGCTCACTACAGTTTTCCTATTCTCCACACTGACTGCAGCGGCTCTCTACAGTTTCACTATAGCCCACACTGACTTCAGTAGCTCTCTACGGATTCCCTACGGCGCACCTTCACTCCTTTGGCTCACTACGGTTTCCCTATAGTGCACACTGAAACCAGCAGCTCACTACGGTTTCTCTATAGTGCACACTGACACCAGCGGCTCTTTACGGTTTCCCGATAGTCCACAGTAACACCATTGGCTCTCAACGGATTCCCTATAGTCCAGAGTGTCCCCAGTGGCTCTGTGCGGTTTCCAGATAGTCGAAACAGCACCATTGGCTCTCTATGGTTTCCCTATAGTCCGCACTGACTCCAGGGGCCCTCTACGGCTTCGCTATATCCCATACTGATTCCAGTGGCATTCTACGTTTTCCCCATAGCTGACACTTACTTCTGTGGCTTTCTATAGTTTCTCTGTAGCCCACACACACTCCAGTGGGTATCTATGGCTTCCCTATATCCCACACTGATTCCACCGGCTCTCTATGGTTTCCCTAGAGACCACACTTACGCCAGTTGCTCTCTATGGTTTCCCTATATAACACACTGGTTCCAGTGGTTCTCTATGGTTTACCTATAGTCCACACTGACTGCAGTGGCTCTCTTGTTTTCCCTATAGCCTAAAATGGCTGCAGCGGCGCTCTATGTTTTCCCAATATCCCACACTGACTCCAAATGCTCGCTTTGGTTTGTCTATATCACACACTGACTCTAGTGGCTCTCTATGGTTTCCCTATAGTCCACAGTGACCCCAGAGGCTCTCTATTGCTTCCCTATATCCCACACTGATTCCAGCGTCTCTCTACGGTTTTCCTCTTGACCACACTGACCCCAAAGGCTCTCTACTGTTTCTCTATGTCACACACCGGATCTAGCAGATCTCTCCGGTTTTCCTATAGTCCACACTGACTCCAGCTGTTCTCAAAGATTTCCCTAAATGCTGCACACATTCCAGCGGCTCTGCACGGTTTCCCTATATCCCACACCGACCCCAGCGACTCTCTATGGTTTCCCTATAGCCCACACTAAATCCACTGGATCTCTACAGTTTCCCTCTATCCCACACTCACTCCATTTGCTCTCTGCAGTTTGTCTATTGTCCACACTGCCTCCAAAGGCTCTCTATGCTTTCGCTACATCCCACCCTGAGTCCAGTGAATCTATATGGTTTCGGAGTTGCCCTCGCTGACTCCAGTGGCTCTCAACAGATAGCCTAAAGCCCATGCTGGCTCCAGTGGCTCGGTACAGTTTCCCTATAGCCCACACTGACTCCAGTAGCTCCCTACATTTTCCACATAGCCGACACTGACTCCAGTGGCTCGCTACAGTTTCACAATATCACACACTGACTCCAGCTGCTCTCTACCATTTCCCTACAACCCACACTGACTCCACTGCCTCTGTAAGTTTTCACTGCAGCCCTCGCTGACTCCAGTGGCTCTCTACAGATTCCCTAAAGCCCACACTAACTGATGTGGCTCTGTACGGTTTCCATTTACCCCACACACACTCCAGTGGCTCTCTATGGTTTTCCTATAATCCACATTGCCTCCAGCGGCTCTATATCTTTTCCCAATAGCACACACTGGCTCCACTAGCTCTCTAAAGTTTCCCTACGGCCCACCCTGACTCCAGTGGCTCTCTATTGCTTCCCTATAGCCCACACTGACACCAGTGACTCTATATGTTTTCCCTATAGTCCACAGTGAATCCAGAGGCTCACTACGGTTTTCCTATTCTCCACACTGACTCCAGCGGCTCTCTACGGTTTCCCTATAGCCCACACTGACTTCAGTAGCTCTCTACGGATTCCCTATGGCCCACCCTCACTGCAGTGGCTCACTACTGTTTCCCTATAGTGCACACTGAAACCAGAAGCTCTCTACGGTTTCCCTATAGTGCACACTGACACCAGCGGCTCTTTACGGTTTCCCGATTGTCAACACTAACACCATTGGCACTCAACGGATTCCCTATAGTCCACCATGACCCCAGTGGCTCTGTACGGTTTCCAGATCGTCGAAACAGCACCATTGGCTCTCTATGGTTTCCCTATAGTCCGCACTGACTCCAGTGGCCCTCTACGGCTTCGCTATATCTCACTCTGATTCCAGTGGCATTCCACGTTTTCCACTTAGCCGACACTTACTTCTGCGGGTTTCTATTGTGTCTCTGTAGCCCACACACACTCCAGTGGGTCTCTATGGCTTCCCTATATCCCACACTGATTCCAGTCGCTCTCTACGGTTTTCCTATAGACCACACTGAGGCCAGTTGCTCTCTATGGTTACCCTATATCACACACTGATTCCAGTGGTTCTCTATGGTTTCCCTATAGTCCACAGTTAGTCCTGCTGCTCTCTATGGTTTCCCTAAAGCATGCACTGACTCCAGCGTCTGTCCACATTCTCCCTATATCCCACACTGACTCCAGTGGCTATCTATGGTTTCCCTATATCTCACACTGATTCAAGCTGCTCTCTACGGTTTCCCCATAGCCCACAGTGACTCAAGTGGATCTGTCCGGTTTCCCTATATCCCACACTGACTCTTTGGCGCTCTACAGTTTCCCTATAGTCCACAACGCCTCCAGTGTCTCTCTACGGTTTCGGTACATCATACAGTGACACCAGTGGCAGTTTGGGGTTTCCCTAAAGCCCTCACTGACTCCAGTGACTCTCTACAGATTCCCTAAAGCCCACACTGACTCCAGTGACACTGTACGTTTTCCCTATATCCCACACTCACTCCATTGGCTCTCTACAGTTTCTCTATTGTCCACACTGCCTCCAGTGGCTCTCTATGGTTTCACAACATCCCACCCTGAGTCCAGTGAAACTATATGGTTTCCAAATTGCCCTCGCTGACTCCAGTGGCTCTCTACAGATTGCCTAAAGCCCACACTGGCTCCAGTGTCTCGGTATGGTTTGCCTATAGCCCGCACTGACTCCAGTAGCTCCCTACATTTTCCACTTAGCTGACACTGACTCCAGCGGCTCGCTACGTTTCCGAATATCACACACTGACTCCAGCTGCTCTCTACCATTTCCCTACAATCCACACTGACTCCACTGGCTCTGTAAGTTTTCACTACAGCCCTCGCTGACTCCAGTGGCTCTCTACAGATTCCCTAAAGCCCACACTAACTGGTGTGGCTCTTTACGGTTTCCATTTACCCCACACACACTCCAGTGGCTCTCTATGGTTTTCCTATAATCCACATTGCCTCCAGCGGCTCTCTCTGTTTTCCCAATAGCCCACACAGGCTCCACTAGCTCTCTACAGTTTCCCTTTTGTCCACCCTGACTCCAGTGGCTCTCTATGGCTTCCCTATAGTCCACAGTGAATCCAGAGGCTCACTACGGTTTTCCTATTCTCCACACTGACTCCAGCAGCTCTCTACAGTTTCCCTATAGCGCACACTGACTTCAGTAGCTCTCTACGGATTCCCTATGGCGCACCTTCACTCCAGTGGCTCACTACGGTTTCCCGAAAGTGCACACTGACACCAGCGGCTCTTTACGGTTTCCCGATAGTCCACAGTAACACCATTGGCTCTCAACGCATTCCCTATAGTCCACAATGACCCCTGTGGCTCTGCGCGGTTTCCAGATAGTCGAATCAGCACCATTGGCTCTCTATGGTTTCCATATAGTTCGCACTGACTCCAGTTGCCCTCTACGGCTTCGCTATATCCCACACTGATTCCAGTGGCATTCTACGTTTTCCCCATAGCTGACACTTACTTCTGTGGCTTTCTATGGTTTCTCTCTATCCCACACACACTCCAGTGGGTATCTATGGCTTCCCTATATCCCACACTGTTTCCAGTGGCTCTCTATGGTTTCCCTATAGACCACACTCACGCCAGTTGCTCTCTATGGTTTCCCTATATAACACACTGGTTCCAGTGGTTCTCTAGGGTTTACCTATAGTCGACACTGACTGCAGTGCCTCTCTTTGTTTTCCCAAGAGCCTAATCCGACTCCAGCGGCGTTCTATGTTTTCCCTATATCCCACACTGACTCTAGTGGCTCTCTATGGTTTCCCTATAGTCCACACTTACCCCAGAGGCTCTCTATGGCTTCCAAATATCCAACACTGATTCCAGCGCCTCTCTACGGTTTTCCTATTGACCACACTGACCCCAATGGCCCTCTACTGTTTCCCTATATCACACACTTACTCTA
The DNA here is from genome assembly GCF_017639515.1 of Carcharodon carcharias. Taxonomy (NCBI): domain Eukaryota; kingdom Metazoa; phylum Chordata; class Chondrichthyes; order Lamniformes; family Lamnidae; genus Carcharodon; species Carcharodon carcharias. The sequence goes on along the minus strand of NC_054483.1, from coordinate 41,164,804 downwards.
GCAGCTCTCTACTGTTTCCCTATAGTCCACACTGACTCCAGCTGTTCTCTATGGTTTCCCTAAATGCTGCAATGATCCCAGCGGCTCTGCACGGTTTCCCTATATCCCACACCGACCCCAGCGGCTCTCTACGGTTTCTCTATAGACCACATTGACCCCAGTGGCGCTCTATAGTTTCCCTATAACACACAACGATTCCAGAGGCTCTCTATGGTTTCCCTATAGTCCACAGTTATCCAGCTGCTCTCTGCAGTTTCCCTAAAGCCTGCACTGACTCCAGCCGCACTCTAGGTTTTCCCCTTAGCCGACACTGATTCAGTGGCTCTCTCTAGTTTCCCTATTGCCTACACTGACTCCAGTAGCTCTCTAGGGTTTCCCTATAGTCCACAGTGACTCCAGTAGCTCTCTACGTTTTCCCTATATGCCACACAAACTCCAGTGGCTCTCTACGGTTTTGCTATAGCCCACACTGAATCCAGTGTTTCTCGACCGTTTCCCTATAGCCCACAATGACTCCAGTAGCTCTCTACCGTTTCCCTATATCCAACTCTGACTCCAGTGGCTCTCTACGGTTTCATTATTGTCCACACTGACACCAGGGGCTCGCTTCGGTTTCCCTAAAGCCCACACTGACACAAGCGGCACTTGAGGGTTTCCCCATAGCCGACACTGATTCAGTCGCTCTCTGTTGATTCCCTAAAGCCTACACTTTCTCCAGCGGCTCTCTAAGGTTTCCCTATAGCCCACACTGACTCCAGTAGCTCTCTACAGTATCTCTATATCCCACTCTGACTCCAGCGGCTCTCTACAGTTTCCCTATAGTCCACAGTGACACCAGGGGCTCTCTACGGTTTCCCTATAGCCCACACTGACTCCAGCGTCACTCTAGGTTTTCACATAGCTGACACTGATTCACTGGCTCTCTATAGTTTCCCTATTGCCTACACTGACCCCAGTAGCTCTCGAGGCTTTCCCTAAAGCCCACTTTGACTCCAGTAGCTCTCTACGTTTTCCCTATATCCCACACAAACTCCAGAGGCTCTCTACGGTTTTCCTATAGCCCACACTCACTCCACTAGCTTTTTGCAGTTTCCCTATATCCCAAACAGTCACCAGTGGCTCTCTATGGTTTCCCCATGGACCAGACTGACACCAGCGGCTCTCTATGGTTTCCCAATAGTCCACACTGACACCAGGGGCTCTCTACGGTTTCCCTATAGGCCACAATGACTCCAGTGGCACTCTAGGGTTTCCCATAGCCGACACTGATTCAGTGGCTCTCCATAGTTTCCCTATAGCCTACACTGACTCCAGCGGCTCTCTCTGGCTTCCCTATATCCCACAGTGACTCCAGCGGCTCTCTAACGTTTTCCTATAGACCACACTGACTTCAGCGGCTCTCTTTTGTTTCCCCATAGTCGAAACTGACTGCAGTGGCTCTCTCTGTTTTCCCTATAGCCTAATCTGACTCCAGCGGCATTCTATGTTTTCGCAATATCACACACTGACTCCAATGGCTCGCTACGGTTTCTCTATATCACACACTGACTCTAGTGGCTCTCTATGGTTTCCCTATAGTCCACACTGACACCAGAGGCTCTCTATGGCTTCCCTATATCCCACACTGTTTCCAGCGCCTCTCTACGGTTTTCCTATTGACCACACTGACCCCAATGGCCCTCTACTGTTTCCCTATATCACACACTGACTCTAGCAGCTCTTTACGGTTTCCCTATAGTCCACAGTGACTCCCGCTGTTCTCTATGGTTTCCCTAAATGCTGCAATGATCCCAGCGGCTCTCTACGGTTTCCCTACGGACCACAACAGCTTGAGATGATCTCTGCGGTTTCCCTCTATCCCACAGTGACTCCATTGGCACTCTACATTTTCTCTGTACTCCACACTGCCTCTAGTGGCTCTCTATAGTTTTGCTACATCCCACTCTGACTCCAGTGAATCTGTACAATATCGGTATAACCCTCGCTGACTCCAGTGGCTCTGTACAGATTGCCTAAAGCCCACACTGACTCCAGTGGCTCGGAAACGGTTTATCTATAGCCCACACTGACTCCAGTAGCTCCCTACATTTTTCCCATAGCCGACACTCACTCCATTGGCTCGCTACGGTTTGCCTATATTACACACTGACTCTAGTGGCTCTCTAGGCTTTCCCCATAGTCAATTCTGACCCCAGTGGCACTCTACGGTTTCCCTATATCCCACACTGATTGCAGAGGCTCTCTACGGTTTTCCTATAGACCAATTGACCCAAGTGGCTGTCTACGGTTTCCCTCAGTGGCTCTCTCCGGTTTCCCTATAGTCCACTCCTGATTCCAGTGGCCGTGTAAGGTTTTCCTAAAGCCCACAATGTCTCCAACAGCTCTCCACAGTTTCCCTATAGTGCACACTGCCTCCAGCGGCTCTGTATGCTGTCCCCATAGCCCACTCTGACTGCAGTGACTCTCTACGGTTTCCCTTTAACCTACACTTACTCCAGCGGCTCTCTAATTTTCCCTACATCCCACCCTGAGTCCAGTGGCTAACTACCGTTTGCCTATATCACACTGTGACTCTAATGGCTCGCTACAGTTTCTGTATAGCCCACACTGACTCCAGCTGCTCTCTTCGCTTTAACTATAGTCCACACCTGACTGCAGATTACCTCTGCGCTTTCCCTAAAGCCCACACAGACTCCAGCTGCTCTCTACTGTTTCCCTATAGTCCACACTGCCTCCAGTGTTTCTCTAGGGTTTCCCTACATCCCAAACTGACTCCACTGGCTCTGCAAGTTTTCACTACAGCCCTCGCTGACTCCAATGGGTCTCTACGGATTCCCTAAACCCCACACTAACTACTGTGGCTCTGTACAGTTTCCATGTATCCCACACGCACTCCAGTGGATCTCTATGGTTACACTGTAATCCACATTGACTCCAGCGGCTCTCTACAGTTTTCCTATAGACCACATTGACCCCAGTGGCGCTCTATAGTTTCCCCATATCACACACTGATTCCAGTGGCTCTCTATGGTTTCGCTATAGTCCACAGTTAATCTAGCTGCTCTCTGCGGTTTCCCTGAAGCCTGCACTGACTCCAGCGGCACTCCAGGTTTTCCCCTTAGCCGACACTGATTCAGTGGCTCTCTCTAGTTTCCCTATTGCCTACACTGACTCCAGCAGCTCTCTAAGGTTTCCCTATAGCCCACACTGACTCCAGTAGCTCCCTACATTTTCCCTATATCCCACTCTGACTCCAGCGGCTCTCTACAGTTTCTCTATAGTACACAGTGACACCAGGGGCACTCTACGGTTTCCCTATAGCCCACACTGACTCCAGCGTCACTCTAGGTTTTCCCCATAGCCGAAACTGATTCAGTGGCTCTCTATAGTTTCCCTATTGCCTACACTGACCCCAGTAGGTCTCGAGGGTTTCCTTATAGCCCACGTTGACTCCAATAGCTCTCTACAGTTTCCCTATATCCCACTCTGTCTCCAGTGGCTCTCTACGGTTTCCTTATAGCCCACACTGACTCCAGCGTCACTCTCTGTTTTCCCTATAGCCTAATCCGACTCCAGCGGCATTCTATGTTTTCCCTATATCCCACACTGACTCCAATGGCTCGCTACGGTTTGTCTATATCACACACTGACTCCAGTAGCTCTCTACAGCTTCCCTATATCCCACTCTGACTCCAGCGGCTCTCTACCGTTTTCCTATAGACCACATTGACTTCAGCGGCTCTCTTTATTTTCCCCATAGCCGACACTGACTGCAGTGGCTCTCTCTGTTTTCCCTATAGCCTAATCTGACTCCAACGGCGTTCTATGTTTTCGCAATATCCCACACTGACTCCAATGGCTCGCTACGGTTTGTCTATATCACACACTGACTCTAGTGGCTCTCTATGGTTTCCCTATAGTCCACACTGACCCCAGAGGCTCTCGATGGCTTCCCTATATCCCACACTGATTCCAGTGACTCTCTACGGTTTTCCTATTGACCACACTGACCCCAATGGCCCTCTACTGTTTCCCTATATCACACACTGACTCTAGCTGCTCTCTACGGTTTCCCTATAGTCCACACTGACTCCAGCTGTTCTCTATGGTTTCCTTAAATGCTGCAGAGATTCCAGCGGCTCTGCACGGTTTCCCTATATCCCACACCGACCCCAGCGGCTCTCTGCGGTTTCTCTATAGACCACATTGTCCCCAGTGGCGCTCTATAGTGTCCCTATATCACACACCGATTCCAGAGGCTCTCTATGGTTTCCCTATAGTCCACAGTTAGTCCAGCTGCTCTCTGCGGTTTCCCTAAAGCCTGCACTGACTCCAGCGGCACTCTAGGTTTTCCCCTTAGCCGACACTGAGTCAGTGGCTCTCTCTAGTTTCCCTATTGCCTACACTGACTCCAGTAGCTCTCTAGGGTTTCCCTATAGCCCACAGTGACTACAGTAGCACTCTACGTTTTCGCTATAAGCCACACAAACTCCAGTGGCTCACTGCGGTTTTCCTATAGCCCACTCTGACTCCAGTGTTTCTCGACGGTTTCCCTATAGCCCACACTGACTCCAATAGCTCTCTACAGTTTCCCTATATCCAATTCTGACTCCAATGGCTCTCTACGGTTTCATTATAGTCCACACTGACACCAGGGGCTCGCGTCGGTTTCCCTATAGTCCACAGTTAGTCCAGCTGCTCTCTGCGGTTTCCCTAAAGCCTGCACTGACTCCAGCGGCACTCTAGGGTTTCCTCATAGCCGACACTGATTCAGCCGCTCTCTATAGATTCCCTATAGCCCACACTGACTCCAGTAGCACCCTACAGTTTCCCTATAACCCACTCTGACTCCAGCGGCTCTCTACAGTTTCCCTATAGTACACAGTGACACCAGGGGCACTCTACGGTTTCCCTATAGCCCACACTGACTCCAGCGCCACTCTAGGTTCTCTCTGTTTTCGCTATAGCCTAATCCGACGCCAGCGGCGTTCTATGTTTTCCCTATATCCCACACTTATTCCAATGGCTCGCTACTGTTTGCGTATATCACACATTGACTCTAGTGGCTCTCTATGGTTTCCCTATAGTCCACACTGACCCCAGAGGCTCTCTATGGCTTCCCTATATCCCACACTGATTCCAGCGCCTCTCTACGGTTTTCCAATTGACCACACTGACCCCAATGGCCCTATGCTGTTTCCCTATATCACACACTGACTCTAGCAGCTCTCTACGGTTTCCCTATAGTCCACACTGACTCCAGCTGTTCTCTATGGTTTCCCTAAATGCTGCAATGATCCCAGCGGCTCTGCACTGTTTCCCTATATCCCACACCGACCCCAGCGGCTCTCTGCGGTTTCTCTTTAGACCACATTGACACCAGTGGCGCTCTATAGTTTCCCGATATCACACACCGATTCCAGTGGCTCCCTATGGTTTCCCTATAGTCCACAGTTAGTCCAGCTGCTCTCTGCGGTTTCCCTAAAGCCTGCACTGACTCCAGCGGCACTCTAGGGTTTCCTCATAGCCGACACTGATTCAGCCGCTCTCTATAGATTCCCTATAGCCCACACTGACTCCAGTAGCACCCTACAGTTTCCCTATAACCCACTCTGACTCCAGCGGCTCTCTACAGTTTCCCTATAGTACACAGTGACACCAGGGGCACTCTACGGTTTCCCTATAGCCCACACTGACTCCAGCGTCACTCTAGATTTTCCCCTTAGCCGACACTGATTCAGTGGCTCTCTCTAGTTTCCCTATTGCCTGCACTGACTCCAGTAGCTCTCTAGGGTTTCCCTATAGTCCACAGTGACTCCAGTAGCTCTCTACGTTTTCCCTATATGCCACACAAACTCCAGTGGCTCTCTACGGTTTTCCTGTAGCCCACACTGAATCCAGTGTTTCTCGACCGTTTCCCTATAGCCCACAATGACTCCAGTAGCTCTCTACAGTTTCCCTATATCCAACTCTGACTCCAGTGGCTCTCTACGGTTTCATTATAGTCCACACTGACACCAGGGGCTCGCTTCGGTTTCCCTAAAGCCCACACTGACACAAGCGGCACTTGAGGGTTTCCCCATAGCCGACACTCATTCAGTCGCTCTCTATAGATTCCCTAAAGCCTACACTTTCTCCAGCGGCTCTCTAAGGTTTCCCTATAGCCCACACTGACTCCAGTAGCTCTCGACATTATCTCTATATCCCACTCTGACTCCAGCGGCTCTCTACAGTTTCCCTATAGTCCACAGTGACACCAAAGGTTCTCTATGGTTTCCCTATAGCCCACACTGACTCCAGCGTCACTCTAGGTTTTCCCCATAGCTGACACTGATTCATTGGCTCTCTATAGTTTCCCTATTGCCTACACTGACCCCAGTAGCTCTCCAGGTTTTCCCTATAGCCCACGTTGACTCCAGTAGCTCTCTGCGTTTTCCTATATCCCACACAACCTCCAGAGGCTCTCTACGGTTTTCCTATAGCCCACACTGACACCAGTAGCTCTCTACAGTTTCCCTATATCCCACTCTGTATCCAGTTGCTCTCTATAGTCTCCCCATCGACCAGACTGACACCAGCGGCTCTCTACGGTTTCCCTATAGTCCACACTGACACCAGGGGCTCTCTACGGTTTCCCTATAGCCCACAATGACTCCAGCGGCACTCTAGTGTTTCCCCATGGCCGACACTGATTCAGTGGCTCTCCATATTTTCCCTATAGCCTACACTGAATCCAGCAGCTCACTAAGCTTTCCCTATAGCCCACACTGCCTCCAGAGGCTCTCTACGGATTCCCTATATCCCACTCTGACTCCAGCGGCTCTCTACCGTTTTCCTATAGACCACACTGACTTCAGCGGCTCTCTTTAGTTTCCCCATAGCCGACACTGACTGCAGTGGCTCTCTCTGTTTTCCCTATAGCCTAATCTGACTCCAGCGGCGTTCTATGTTTTCGCAATATCCCACCCTGACTCCAATGGCTCGCTACGGTTTGTCTATATCACACACTGACTCTAGTCGCTCTCTCTGGTTTCCCTATAGTCCACACTGACCCCAGAGGCTCTCTATGTCTTCCCTATATCCCACACTGATTCCAGCGCCACTCTACGGTTTTCCTATTGACCACACTGATCCTATTGGCCCTCTACTGTTTCCCTATATCACACACTGACTCTAGCAGCTCTCTACGGTTTCCCTATAGTCCACACTGACTCCAGCTGTTCTCTATGGTTTCCCTAAATGCTGCACTGATTCCAGCAGCTCTGCACGGTTTCTCTATATCACACACTGACTCTAGTCGCTCTCTCTGGTTTCCCTATAGTCCACACTGACCCCAGAGGCTCTCTATGTCTTCCCTATATCCCACACTGATTCCAGCGCCACTCTACTGTTTTCCTATTGACCACACTGATCCTATTGGCCCTCTACTGTTTCCCTATATCACACACTGACTCTAGCAGCTCTCTACGGTTTCCCTATAGTCCACACTGACTCCAGCTGTTCTCTATGGTTTCCCTAAATGCTGCACTGATTCCAGCGGCTCTGCACGGTTTCGCTCTGTCCCACACCGACCCCAGTGGCTCTCTCTGGTTTCCCTATAGACCACACCAGCTCGAGAGGATCTCTGCGGTTTCCCTCTATCCCACACTGACTCCATTGGCTCTCTACATTTTCTCTATAGTCCACACTGCCTCCAGTGGCTCTCTATGGTATCGCTACTCCATGTATTCACTGACTCCAGTGAATCTGTAAAGTATCGGTATAGCCCTCGCTGACTCCAGTGGCACTGTACAGATTGCCTAAAGCCCTCACTGACTCCAGTAGCTCCCTACATTTTTCCCATAGCCGACACTGACTCCAGTGGCTCGCTACGGTTTCCCTAAAGTCAATCCTGACCCCAGTGGCACTCTACGGTGTCCCTATATCCCATACTGATTGCAGAGGCTCTCTACGGTTTTCCTAAAGACCAATTGACCAAAGTGGCTGTCTACGGTTTCCCTCAGTGGCTCTCTCCGGTTTCCCTATAGTCCACACCTGACTCCAGTGGCCCTCTACGGTTTTCCTAAAACCCACAATGTCTCCAGCAGCTCTCCACAGTTTCCCTATAGTGCACACTGCCTCCAGCGGCTGTGTATGCTGTCCCCATAGCCCACTCTGACTGCAGTGGCTCTCTACGGTTTCCCTTTAACTTACACTTACTCCAGCGGCTCTCTAATTTTCCTTACATCCCACCCTGAGTCCAGTGGCTCACTCCCGTTTGCCTATATCACACAGTGACTCTAATGGCTCGCTACAGTTTCTGTATAGCCCACACTGACTCCAGCTGCTCTCATCGCTTTAACTATAGTCCACAGCTGACTGCAGAGGACCTCTGCGCTTTCCCTAAAGCCCACATGTACTCCAGCTGCTCTCTACTGTTTCCCTATAGTCCACACTGCCTCCAGTGTTTCTCTAGGGTTTCCCTATATCCCAAACTGACTCCACTGGCTCTGTACGGTTTCACTACAGCCCTCGCTGACTCCAATGGGTCTCTACAGATTCCCTAAACCCCACACTAACTACTGTGGCTCTGTACAGTTTCCATGTACCCCACACGCAATCCAGTGGATCTCTATGGTTATACTATAATCCACATTGACTCCAGCGGATCTCTATAGTTTTCCGATAGACCACATTGACCCCAGTGGCGCTCTATAGTTTCCCTATATCCCACACTGACTCCAATGGCTCGCTACAGTTTCTCTATATCACACACTGACTTTAATGGCTCTCTAAGGTTTCCCTATAGTCCAACCTGACCCCAGAGACTCTCTATGGCTTCCCTATATCCCACACTGATTCCAGCGCCTCTCTACTGTTTTCCTATTGACCACACTGACCCCAATGGCCCTCTACTGTTTCCCTATATCACACAATGACTCTAGCAGCTCTCTACGGTTTCCCTATAGTCCACACTGGACTCCAGCTGTTCTCTATGGTTTCCATAAATGCTGCACTGATTCCAGCGGCTCTGCACGGTTTCCCTATATCCCACACCGACCCCAGCGGCTCTCTACGGTTTCCCTATAGCCCACTCTAATCACAGAGGATCTCTACGGTTTCCCTCTATCCCACACTGAATCCATTGGCTCTCTCTATTTTCTCTCTAGTCCACACTGCCTCCAGTGGCTCTCTATGGTTTCGCTACATCCCACACTGATTCCAGTGTCAGCCCTCGCTGACTCCAATGGGTCTCTACAGATTCCCTAAAGCCCACACTAACTACTCTGTAGAGTTTCCATGTATCCCACATGCACCCCAGTGGATCTCTCAGGTTATACTATAATCCACATTGACTCCAGCGGCTCTCTACGGTTTCCCTATGGCCCACCCTGACTCCAGTGGCTCTCTTTGGTTTCCCTATAGCCCACACTGACACCAGTTGCTCTATAAGAATTCCCTATAGTCCACAGTCACTCCAGTGGCTCTCTTCGGTTGCACGCTCACTCTAGTGGCCCTCTGCCATTTCTCTATAGTCCAGAACTACCCTTTTGGCTCTCTACGGCTTCCCTGTGTCCCACACTTATGCCAGCTGCTCTCTAGGGTTTTTCTAAAGCCCACACTGACCCTAGTGGCTCTCGAAAGTTTCCCTTTAGACCGCACTGACTCCTGCACCTGTCTGCGGTTTCCCCATAGCCTACACTTACTGAACAGGCTCTCTATTGTTTCCCTATAGCCTACAATGACTGCAGAGGCTCTCTAAGGTTTCCCTATATCCCACACTGACTGCAATGGCTTGCTACGGTTTCCCTATTGCCCATACTGTCTCCAGATCCTCTCTATGGCTTCCTAATATTCCACAATGATTCCAGCGGCTCTATACGGTTTTTCTATAACCCACACTGTCCTTAGTGGCTCTCAACCGTTTCCCGATATTTCACACTGACTCCAGCGGCACTCAAGGGTTTCCCATTATCCCACACTGACTTCAGCGGCTCTCTACGGTTTCCCTATAGCCCACTCTGACTCCAGTGGCTCTGTACGGTTTTCCAATATCCCACACTCACTCCAGTGGCTCTCTACGCTTTTCCTATAGTCCACACTGACTCCAGAGGCTCTCTATGGTTTCCCTGTAGTAGACACTGAAACCATTGGCTCCCTACGCTTTTCCTATAGTCCACACTGACTCCAGCGGCTCTCTATGGTTTCCCTATAGTACACACTGAAGCCATTGGCTCTCTACGGTTTCCCTATAGTCTACACTGACTCCAGTGGCTCTCACCGGTTTCCCTATAGCCCATACTGACTCCAGTGGCTCTCTACAGCTTACCTATATCCCACAATGATTAAAGTGGCTCTCTATGGTTTTCCTATAGCCCACACCGTCCATCGTGCTCTCAAAAGATTCCCTATAGTCCACAAAAACTCCAGCGGCTCTCAAGGGATTCCCGTAAACCCACACTGACTTTAGAAGCTCTCTACGGTTTCCCCATAGCCAAAACTGAGTCCAGTGGCTCTCTACGTTTTCTAAATAGCCGACACTGACTGCAGCGGCTCTCTATGGTTTCCCTATATCCCACACTGACTCCAGCGGCTCGTCACGGCTTCCATACATCACACACTGACTCTAGTGGCTCTCTAAGGTTTCTGTATAGTCCACACTGACCCCACTGGCTCGCTACGGTTTCGCTCTAGTCCACACTGTCTCCAGTGGCTCTCTATGGTTTCCCTACATCCCAAACTGACTCCAGTGGCTCGTTACGGCTTCCATATGTCACACACTGACTCTAGCGGCTCTCTACGGTTTCCCTATAGTCCACACTGGCCCCTGTGGATCTCTACGGTTTCCCTCTAGTACACACTGTCTCCAGTGGCTCTCTACGTTTTCCCTGTAGCCCGCACTGTCTCCAGTGGCTCTCTAGGGATTCCCTATATCACACACTGACTCCACGGCTCTCTACGATTTCCCTATAGTCCACACTGACTCCAGAGGCTCTCTACGGTTTCCTTATTGCCCATACTGACTCCAGATGCTCTCTATGGCTTCCTAATATCCCACAATGTTTCCAGCTGCTCTCTACAGTTTTCCTAGAGCCCACACTATCCATAGTGGCGCTCAAATGTTTCCCTATAGTCCAAACTGACTCCAGCGGCTCTCAAGGGTTTCCCTTTATCCCACACTGACTCCAGCGGATCTCTACTGTTTCCCTATAGTCCAAACTGAAACCCTTGGCTCCCTACAGATTCCCTCTAGTCCAAACTCGCTAAATTGGATCTCTACGGTTTCCCTATAGTCCACTCTGACTCCAGCGGCTCTCTACAGTTTCCCTGAAGCCCACAATGATTCCAACAGCTCTCTACGGTTTTCTTATAGACAACACTGACTCTAGTCGCTCTGAACGGTTGTCCTACAGTCTATACTGACTGCAGAGGCTCTCAAGGGTTTCCCATTATCCCTCACTGACTTCAGCGGCTCACTACTGTTTCACTATACCCCACACTGACTCCAACAGCTCTCTGCGGTTTTGCTATAGCCGACACTGACTCACTGGCTCACTGGCTCAATGGCTCACTGCCATTTCCCTATATCACACAGGGTCTTCCGCACCTCCCTAGGGCTTCCGATTAGCCCATACTGACTCCAGTGGCACTCTACGGTGTCCCTAAAGCCCACACTGACTCCAGTTGCACTCTTCAGTTTTTCTAAAGCCTGCACTGACTCCAGCGATTCTCCACCTTTTCCCAATAGCCCACATTGACTCCAGTGGATCCCAACGGTTTCCCTAAATCCCACACTAACTGCATTGGCTCTCTACAGTTTCCCTTAAGTCCACACTGCCTCCAGTGGTTCTCTACAGTTTTCTTTATATCCCACACTGACTCCAGTGGCTCTGTACGGTTTCCCTAAAGCTCTCACTGACTCCAGTGACTCTGTACGTTTTCCCTATTTCCCACACTCAATCCAGTGGCTCACTACGGTTTCCCTAAAGTCCACACTGGCACCAGAGGCTCTCTACAGTTTCGCTAAATCCCACTATGACTCCAGCGGCTCTCTACGGATTCCCTATAGCCCATATGGACTCCAGTAGCTCTCCATGCTTTCCCTATGGCCCACCCTGACTCCAGTAGCTCTCTACGGTTTCCCAATAGTCCACACTGACACCATTGGCTCTCTACAGTTTCCCTATAGTCCACACTGACACTTTTGGCTCTCTACGGTTTCCATATAGCCCACACTTTCTTCAACGGCTCTGTACGGTTTCCTATAGCCCACATGCGCCCCAGTGAATCAATGCAGTTTCTGTAAAGCCCACACTGACTCCAGTGGCTCTCTACGTTTTTCCTCTATTCCCCACTGACTCCAGTGGCTCGCTACGTTTTCCCTATATTACATACAGACTCTAGTAGCTCTCTACGGTTTCCCTATAGTCCACACTGACCCCAGGGCTCTCTATGGTTTCCCTATAGTCCACACTGTCTCCAATTGCTCTCTACAGTTTGCCTATAATCCACACTGACACCAGTTGCTCTCTACGGTTTCCCTATAGCACACACGCACTCCAATGGCTCTCTATGGCTTCCCTATATCCCACACTGATTCCAGCGGCTCTCTCCGTTTTTCCTATAGACCACACTGAACCCAGTGGCTCTCTATGGTTTCACTATATCCCACACTGAGTCCAGCGGTTCTCTACGGTTTCCCTATAGTCCACACGTAGTCCAGCTGCTATCTACGGTTTCACTAAAGCCTGCACTGACTCCACCGGCTTTCCACGTTTTCCCTATATCCCACACTGACTCCAGTGGCTCTGTACGGTTTCCCTAAAGCTCTCACTGACTCCAGTGACTCTGTACGTTTTCCCTATTTCCCACACTCACTCCAGTGGCTCACTACAATTTCCCTAAAGTCCACACTGGCACCAGAGGCTCTCTACAGTTTTGCTAAATCCCACACTGACTCCAGTAGCTCTCTACGTTTTCCCTATGGCCCACCCTGACTCCAGTGGCTCACTACGGATTCCCTACAGTCCAGACTGACACCAGTGGCGCTGAACGGTTTCCCTATTGCGCACACTGACTCCAGTGGCACTCTACCGTTTCCGTTTTGTCCACACCGACCCCAGTGGCTCTCTACGGTTTCTGTATTGCCCACACTAACTCCAGTGGCTCTCGATGTTTTCCCTATATCCGACACTGACTCCAGTGGCTCGCTAAGGTTTCCCTATATCACACACGGACTCTAGTGGCTCTCTGCGGTTTCCCTAGAGTCCACACTGTCTTCAGCAGCTCTCTACGGTTTCCCCATAGATCACACTGACGTCAGTGGCTCTGTACGGTTTCCCTACATCCCACACTCACTCCTGCAGTTCTGTGCGGTTTCCCTATAGCCCACACTTACTCTAGTGGCTCTCTATGGCATCCCTATATCCCACACTGATTCCAGCGGATCCCTCCGTTTTTCCTATAGAACACATTAACCCCAGTGGCTTTCTAAGTTTTTTTCCATTACAAAAACTGACTACAGCGGCTCTCTACGTTTTCCCTAAAGTCCACAGTGACTCCAGCTGCTCTCTACGAATTCCCTAAAGCCTGCACTGTCTACGGCGGATCTCCACATTTTCCCTATATCCCACACTGATTCCAGCGCCTCTCTACGGTTTTCCTATTGACCACACTGACCCCAATGGCCCTCTACTGTTTCCCTATATCAGACACTGACTCTAGCAGCTCTCTACGGTTTCCCTATAGTCCACACTGACTCCAGCTGTTCTCTATGGTTTCCGTAAATGCTGCACTGATTCCAGCGGCTCTGCACGGTTTCCCTATATCCCACACCGACCCCAGCGGCTCTCTACAGTTTCCCTATAGCCCACTCTAATCACAGAGGATCTCTACGGTTTCCCTCTATCCCACACTGAATCCATTGGCTCTCTACATTTTCTCTATAGTCCACACTGCCTCCAGTGGCTCTCTATGGTTTCGCTACATCCCACACTGATTCCAGTGTCAGCCCTCGCTGACTCCAATGGGTCTCTACAGATTCCCTAAAGCCCACACTAACTACTCTGTAGAGTTTCCATGTATCCCACATGCACCCCAGTGGATCTCTCAGGTTATACTATAATCCACATTGACTCCAGCGGCTCTCTACGGTTTCCCTATGGCCCACCCTGACTCCAGTGGCTCTCTTTGGTTTCCCTATAGCCCACACTGACACCAGTTGCTCTATAAGAATTCCCTATAGTCCACAGTCACTCCAGTGGCTCCCTTCGGTTACACACTCACTCTAGTGGCCCTCTGCCATTTCTCTATAGTCCACACCGACCCTTTTGGCTCTCTATGGCTTCCCTGTGTCCCACACTTATTCCAGCGGCTCTCTAGGGTTTTTCTAAAGCCCACACTGACCCTAGTGGCTCTCGAAAGTTTCCCTTTAGACCGCACTGACTCCTGCACCTGTCTGCGGTTTCCCCATAGCCTACACTTACTGAACAGGCTCTCTATTGTTTCCCTATAGCCTACAATGACTCCAGAGGCTCTCTAAGGTTTCCCTATATCCCACACTGACTGCAATGGCTTGCTACGGTTTCCCTATAGTCCACACTGACTCCAGAGGCTCTCTATGGTTTCCCTATTGCCCATACTGTCTCCAGATCCTCTCTATGGCTTCCTAATATCCCACAATGATTCCAGCGGCTCTATACGGTTTTTCTATAACCCACACTGTCCTTAGTGGCTCTCAACCGTTTCCCGATATTTCACACTGACTCCAGCGGCACTCAAGGGTTTCCCATTATCCCACACTGACTTCAGCGGCTCTCTACGGTTTCCGTATAGCCCACTCTGACTCCAGTGGCTCTGTATGGTTTTCCAATATCCCACACTCACTCCAGTGGCTCTCTACGCTTTTCCTATAGTCCACACTGACTCCAGAGGCTCTCTATGGTTTCCCTATAGCAGACACTGAAACCATTGGCTCCCTACGCTTTTCCTATAGTCCACACTGACTCCAGCGGCTCTCTATGGTTTCCCTATAGTACACACTGAAGCCATTGGCTCTCTACGGTTTCCCTATAGTCTACACTGACTCCAGTGGCTCTCACCGGTTTCCCTATAGCCCATACGGACTCCAGTGGCTATCTACAGCTTACCTATATCCCACAATGATTAAAGTGGCTCTCTATGGTTTTCCTATAGCCCACACCATCCATCGTGCTCTCAAAAGATTCCCTATAGTCCACAAAAACTCCAGCGGCTCTCAAGGGATTCCCGTAATCCCACACTGACTTTAGAAGCTCTCTACGGTTTCCCCATAGCCAAAACTGAGTCCAGTGGCTCTCTACGTTTACCAAATAGCCGACACTGACTGCAGCGGCTCTCCATGGTTTCCCTATATCCCACACTGACTCCAGCGGCTCGTCACGGCTTCCTTACATCACACACTGACTCTAGTGGCTCTCTAAGGTTTCCCTATAGTCCACACTGACCCCACTGGCTCGCTACGGTTTCGCTCTAGTCCACACTGTCTCCAGTGGCTCTCTACGATTTCCCAATAGACCACACTGACTCCAGCGGCTCTCTACGGTTTCCCAATAGCCGACACTGAATGCACTGGCTCTCTATGGTTTCCCTACATCCCAAACTGACTCCAGTGGCTCGTTACGGCTTCCCTATGTCACACACTGACTCTAGTGGCTCTCTACGGTTTCCCTATAGTCCACACTGACCCCTGTGGATCTCTACGGTTTCCCTCTAGTACACACTGTCTCCAGTGGCTCTCTACGTTTTCCCTGTAGCCCGCACTGTCTCCAGTGGCTCTCTAGGGATTCCCTATATCACACACTGACTCCACGGCTCTCTACGGTTTCCCTATAGTCCACACTGACTCCAGAGGCTCTCTACGGTTTCCCTATTGCCCATACTGACTCCAGATGCTCTCTATGGCTTCCTAATATCCCACAATGTTTCCAGCTGCTCTCTACAGTTTTCCTATAGCCCACACTATCCATAGTGGCTCTCAAATGTTTCCCTATAGTCCAAACTGACTCCAGCGGCTCTCAAGGGTTTCCCTTTATCCCACACTGACTCCAGCGGATCTCTACTGTTTCCCTATAGTCCAAACTGAAACCCTTGGCTCCCTACTGATTCCCTCTAGTCCAAACTCGCTCCATTGGCTCTCTATGGTTTCCCTATAGTCCACACTGACACCATTGGATCTCTACGGTTTCCCTATAGTCCACTCTGACTCCAGCGGCTCTCTACAGTTTCCCTGAAGCCCACAATGATTCCAACAGCTCTCTACGGTTTTCTTATAGACAACACTGACTCTAGTCGCTCTGAACGGTTGTCCTACAGTCTATACTGACTGCAGAGGCTCTCAAGGGTTTCCCATTATCCCTCACTGACTTCAGCGGCTCACTACTGTTTCCCTATACCCCACACTGACTCCAACAGCTCTCTGCGGTTTTGCTATAGCCGACACTGACTCCAGTGGCTCACTGCCATTTCCCTATATCACACAGGGTCTTCCGCACCTCCCTACGGCTTCTGATTAGCCCATACTGATTCCAGTGGCTCTCTACGGTGTCCCTAAAGCCCACACTGACTCCAGTTGCACTCTTCAGTTTTTCTAAAGGCTGCACTGACTCCAGCGATTCTGCACCTTTTCCCAATAGCCCACATTGACCCCAGTGGATCCCAGCGGTTTCCCTAAATCCCACACTAACTGCATTGGCTCTCTACAGTTTCCCTTAAGTCCACACTGCCTCCAGTGGTTCTCTACAGTTTTCTTTATATCCCACACTGACTCCAGTGGCTCTGTACGGTTTCCCTAAAGCTCTCACTGACTCCAGTGACTCTATACGTTTTCCCTATTTCCCACACTCACTCCAGTGGCTCACTACGGTTTCCCTAAAGTCCACACTGGCACCAGAGGCTCTCTACAGTTTCGCTAAATCCCACTATGACTCCAGCGGCTCTCTACGGATTCCCTATAGCCCACCTGGACTCCAGTAGCTCTCCATGCTTTCCCTATGGCCCACCCTGACTCCAGTAGCTCTCTACGGTTTCCCAATAGTCCACACTGACACCATTGGCTCTCTACAGTTTCCCTATAGTCCACACTGACACTTTTGGCTCTCTACGGTTTCCATATAGCCCACACTTTCTTCAACGGCTCTGTACGGTTTCCTATAGCCCACATGCGCCCCAGTGAATCAATGCAGTTTCAGTAAAGCCCACACTGACTCCAGTGGCTCTCTACGTTTTTCCTCTATTCCCCACTGACTCCAGTGGCTCGCTACGTTTTCCCTATATTACATACAGACTCTAGTAGCTCTCTACGGTTTCCCTATATTCCACACTGACCCCAGGGCTCTCTATGGTTTCCCTATAGTCCACACTGTCTCCAATTGCTCTCTACAGTTTGCCTATAATCCACACTGACACCAGTTGCTCTCTACGGTTTCCCAATAGCACACACGCACTCTAATGGCTCTCTATGGCTTCCCTATATCCCACACTGATTCCAGCAGCTCTCTCCGTTTTTAATATAGACCACACTGAACCCAGTGGCTCTCCATGGTTTCACTATATCCCACACTGAGTCCAGCGGTTCTCTACGGTTTCCCTATAGTCCAAACTTAGTCCAGCTGCTATCTACGGTTTCACTAAAGCCTGCACTGACTCCACCGGCTTTCCACGTTTTCTTTATATCCCACACTGACTCCAGTGGCTCTGTACGGTTTCCCTAAAGCTCTCACTGACTCCAGTGACTCTGTACGTTTTCCCTATTTCCCACACTCACTCCAGAGGCTCACTACGGTTTCCCCAAAGTCCACACTGGCACCAGAGGCTCTCTATGGTTTCCCTATATCCCACACTGACTCCAGCGGCTCGTCACGGCTTCCATACATCACACACTGACTCTAGTGGCTCTCTAAGGTTTCCCTATAGTCCACACTGACCCCACTGGCTCGCTACGGTTTCGCTCTAGTCCACACTGTCTCCAGTGGCTCTCTATGGTTTCCCTACATCCCAAACTGACTCCAGTGGCTCGTTACGGCTTCCATATGTCACACACTGACTCTAGCGGCTCTCTACGGTTTCCCTATAGTCCACACTGACCCCTGTGGATCTCTACGGTTTCCCTCTAGTACACACTGTCTCCAGTGGCTCTCTACGTTTTCCCTGTAGCCCGCACTGTCTCCAGTGGCTCTCTAGGGATTCCCTATATCACACACTGACTCCACGGCTCTCTACGATTTCCCTATAGTCCACACTGAATCCAGAGGCTCTCTACGGTTTCCTTATTGCCCATACTGACTCCAGATGCTCTCTATGGCTTCCTAATATCCCACAATGTTTCCAGCTGCTCTCTACAGTTTTCCTATAGCCCACACTATCCATAGTGGCGCTCAAATGATTCCCTATAGTCCAAACTGACTCCAGCGGCTCTCAAGGGTTTCCCTTTATCCCACACTGACTCCAGCGGATCTCTACTGTTTCCCTATAGTCCAAACTGAAACCCTTGGCTCCCTACAGATTCCCTCTAGTCCAAACTCGCTCCATTGGATCTCTACGGTTTCCCTATAGTCCACTCTGACTCCAGCGGCTCTCTACAGTTTCCCTGAAGCCCACAATGATTCCAACAGCTCTCTACGGTTTTCTTATAGACAACACTGACTCTAGTCGCTCTGAACGGTTGTCCTACAGTCTATACTGACTGCAGAGGCTCTCAAGGGTTTTCCATTATCCCTCACTGACTTCAGCGGCTCACTACTGTTTCACTATACCCCACACTGACTCCAACAGCTCTCTGCGGTTTTGCTATAGCCGACACTGACTCACTGGCTCACTGGCTCAATGGCTCACTGCCATTTCCCTATATCACACAGGGTCTTCCGCACCTCCGTACGGCTTCCGATTAGCCCATACTGACTCCAGTGGCACTCTACGGTGTCCCTAAAGCCCACACTGACTCCAGTTGCACTCTTCAGTTTTTCTAAAGCCTGCACTGACTCCAGCGATTCTCCACCTTTTCCCAATAGCCCACATTGACTCCAGTGGATCCCAACGGTTTCCCTAAATCCCACACTAACTGCATTGGCTCTCTACAGTTTCCCTTAAGTCCACACTGCCTCCAGTGGTTCTCTACAGTTTTCTTTATATCCCACACTGACTCCAGTGGCTCTGTACGGTTTCCCTAAAGCTCTCACTGACTCCAGTGACTCTGTACGTTTTCCCTATTTCCCACACTCAATCCAGTGGCTCACTACGGTTTCCCTAAAGTCCACACTGGCACCAGAGGCTCTCTACAGTTTCGCTAAATCCCACTATGACTCCAGCGGCTCTCTACGGATTCCCTATAGCCCATATGGACTCCAGTAGCTCTCCATGCTTTCCCTATGGCCCACCCTGACTCCAGTAGCTCTCTACGCTTTCCCAATAGTCCACACTGACACCTTTGGCTCTCTACAGTTTCCCTATAGTCCACACTGACACTTTTGGCTCTCTACGGTTTCCATATAGCCCACACTTTCTTCAACGGCTCTGTACGGTTTCCTATAGCCCACATGCGCCCCAGTGAATCAATGCATTTTCTGTAAAGCCCACACTGACTCCAGTGGCTCTCTACGTTTTTCCTCTATTCCCCACTGACTCCAGTGGCTCGCTACGTTTTCCCTATATTACATACAGACTCTAGTAGCTCTCTACGGTTTCCCTATAGTCCACACTGACCCCAGGGCTCTCTATGGTTTCCCTATAGTCCACACTGTCTCCAATTGCTCTCTACAGTTTGCCTATAATCCACACTGACACCAGTTGCTCTCTACGGTTTCCCGATAGCACACACGCACTCTAATGGCTCTCTATGGCTTCCCTATATCCCACACTGATTCCAGCGGCTCTCTCCGTTTTTCCTATAGACCACACTGAACCCAGTGGCTCTCTATGGTTTCACTATATCCCACACTGAGTCCAGAGGTTCTCTACGGTTTCCCTATAGGCCAAACTTAGTCCAGCTGCTATCTACGGTTTCACTAAAGCCTGCACTGACTCCACCGGCTTTCCACGTTTTCTTTATATCCCACACTGACTCCAGTGGCTCTGTACGGTTTCCCTAAAGCTCTCACTGACTCCAGTGACTCTGTACGTTTTCCCTATTTCCCACACTCACTCCAGTGGCTCACTACGGTTTCCCCAAAGTCCACACTGGCACCAGAGGCTCTCTACGGTTTTGCTAAATCCCACACTGAGTCCAGTAGCTCTCTACGTTTTCCCTATGGCCCACCCTGACTCCAGTGGCTCACTACGGATTCCCTACAGTCCAGACTGACACCAGTGGCGCTCAACGGTTTCCTCATTGCGCACACTGACTCCAGTGGCACTCTACGGTTTCCGTTTTGTCCACACCGACCCCAGTGGCTCTCTACGGTTTCTGTATTGCCCACACTAACTCCAGTGGCTCTCGACCTTTTCCCTATATCCGACACTGACTCCAGTTGCTCGCTAAGGTTTCCCTATATCACACACGGACTCTAGTGGCTCTCTGCGGTTTCCCTAGAGTCCACACTGTCTTCAGCAGCTCTCTACGGTTTCCCCATAGATCACACTGACGTCAGTGGCTCTGTACGGTTTCCCTACATCCCACACTCACTCCTGCAGTTCTGTGCGGTTTCCCTATAGCCCACACTTACTCTAGTGGCTCTCTATGGCATCCCTATATCCCACACTGATTCCAGCGGATCCCTCCGTTTTTCCTATAGAACACATTAACCCCAGTGGCTTTCTAAGTTTTTTTCCATATCAAACACTGACTACAGCGGCTCTCTACGTTTTCCCTAAAGTCCACAGTGACTCCAGCTGCTCTCTACGAATTCCCTAAAGCCTGCACTGACTACGGCGGATCTCCACATTTTCCCTATATCCCACACTGATTCCAGCGCCTCTCTACGGTTTTCCTATTGACCACACTGACCCCAATGGCCCTCTACTGTTTCCCTATATCACACACTGACTCTAGCAGCTCTCTACGGTTTCCCTATAGTCCACACTGACTCCAGCTGTTCTCTATGGTTTCCGTAAATGCTGCACTGATTCCAGCGGCTCTGCACGGTTTCCCTATATCCCACACCGACCCCAGCGGCTCTCTACAGTTTCCCTATAGCCCACTCTAATCACAGAGGATCTCTACGGTTTCCCTCTATCCCACACTGAATCCATTGGCTCTCTACATTTTCTCTATAGTCCACACTGCCTCCAGTGGCTCTCTATGGTTTCGCTACATCCCACACTGATTCCAGTGTCAGCCCTCGCTGACTCCAATGGGTCTCTACAGATTCCCTAAAGCCCACACTAACTACTCTGTAGAGTTTCCATGTATCCCACATGCACCCCAGTGGATCTCTCAGGTTATACTATAATCCACATTGACTCCAGCGGCTCTCTACGGTTTCCCTATGGCCCACCCTGACTCCAGTGGCTCTCTTTGGTTTCCCTATAGCCCACACTGACACCAGTTGCTCTATAAGAATTCCCTATAGTCCACAGTCACTCCAGTGGCTCCCTTCGGTTACACACTCACTCTAGTGGCCCTCTGCCATTTCTCTATAGTCCACACCGACCCTTTTGGCTCTCTACGGCTTCCCTGTGTCCCACACTTATTCCAGCGGCTCTCTAGGGTTTTTCTAAAGCCCACACTGACCCTAGTGGCTCTCGAAAGTTTCCCTTTAGACCGCACTGACTCCTGCACCTGTCTGCGGTTTCCCCATAGCCTACACTTACTGAACAGGCTCTCTATTGTTTCCCTATAGCCTACAATGACTCCAGAGGCTCTCTAAGGTTTCCCGATATCCCACACTGACTGCAATGGCTTGCTACGGTTTCCCTATAGTCCACACTGACTCCAGAGGCTCTCTATGGTTTCCCTATTGCCCATACTGTCTCCAGATCCTCTCTATGGCTTCCTAATATCCCACAATGATTCCAGCGGCTCTATACGGTTTTTCTATAACCCACACTGTCCTTAGTGGCTCTCAACCGTTTCCCGATATTTCACACTGACTCCAGCGGCACTCAAGGGTTTCCCATTATCCCACACTGACTTCAGCGGCTCTCTACGGTTTCCGTATAGCCCACTCTGACTCCAGTGGCTCTGTATGGTTTTCCAATATCCCACACTCACTCCAGTGGCTCTCTACGCTTTTCCTATAGTCCACACTGACTCCAGAGGCTCTCTATGGTTTCCCTATAGCAGACACTGAAACCATTGGCTCCCTACGCTTTTCCTATAGTCCACACTGACTCCAGCGGCTCTCTATGGTTTCCCTATAGTACACACTGAAGCCATTGGCTCTCTACGGTTTCCCTATAGTCTACACTGACTCCAGTGGCTCTCACCGGTTTCCCTATAGCCCATACGGACTCCAGTGGCTATCTACAGCTTACCTATATCCCACAATGATTAAAGTGGCTCTCTATGGTTTTCCTATAGCCCACACCATCCATCGTGCTCTCAAAAGATTCCCTATAGTCCACAAAAACTCCAGCGGCTCTCAAGGGATTCCCGTAATCCCACACTGACTTTAGAAGCTCTCTACGGTTTCCCCATAGCCAAAACTGAGTCCAGTGGCTCTCTACGTTTACCAAATAGCCGACACTGACTGCAGCGGCTCTCCATGGTTTCCCTATATCCCACACTGACTCCAGCGGCTCGTCACGGCTTCCTTACATCACACACTGACTCTAGTGGCTCTCTAAGGTTTCCCTATAGTCCACACTGACCCCACTGGCTCGCTACGGTTTCGCTCTAGTCCACACTGTCTCCAGTGGCTCTCTACGATTTCCCAATAGACCACACTGACTCCAGCGGCTCTCTACGGTTTCCCAATAGCCGACACTGAATGCACTGGCTCTCTATGGTTTCCCTACATCCCAAACTGACTCCAGTGGCTCGTTACGGCTTCCCTATGTCACACACTGACTCTAGTGGCTCTCTACGGTTTCCCTATAGTCCACACTGACCCCTGTGGATCTCTACGGTTTCCCTCTAGTACACACTGTCTCCAGTGGCTCTCTACGTTTTCCCTGTAGCCCGCACTGTCTCCAGTGGCTCTCTAGGGATTCCCTATATCACACACTGACTCCACGGCTCTCTACGGTTTCCCTATAGTCCACACTGACTCCAGAGGCTCTCTACGGTTTCCCTATTGCCCATACTGACTCCAGATGCTCTCTATGGCTTCCTAATATCCCACAATGTTTCCAGCTGCTCTCTACAGTTTTCCTATAGCCCACACTATCCATAGTGGCTCTCAAATGTTTCCCTATAGTCCAAACTGACTCCAGCGGCTCTCAAGGGTTTCCCTTTATCCCACACTGACTCCAGCGGATCTCTACTGTTTCCCTATAGTCCAAACTGAAACCCTTGGCTCCCTACAGATTCCCTCTAGTCCAAACTCGCTCCATTAGCTCTCTATGGTTTCCCTATAGTCCACACTGACACCATTGGATCTCTACGGTTTCCCTATAGTCCACTCTGACTCCAGCGGCTCTCTACAGTTTCCCTGAAGCCCACAATGATTCCAACAGCTCTCTACGGTTTTCTTATAGACAACACTGACTCTAGTCGCTCTGAACGGTTGTCCTACAGTCTATACTGACTGCAGAGGCTCTCAAGGGTTTCCCATTATCCCTCACTGACTTCAGCGGCTCACTACTGTTTCCCTATACCCCACACTGACTCCAACAGCTCTCTGCGGTTTTGCTATAGCCGACACTGACTCCAGTGGCTCACTGCCATTTCCCTATATCACACAGGGTCTTCCGCACCTCCCTACGGCTTCTGATTAGCCCATACTGATTCCAGTGGCTCTCTACGGTGTCCCTAAAGCCCACACTGACTCCAGTTGCACTCTTCAGTTTTTCTAAAGCCTGCACTGACTCCAGCGATTCTGCACCTTTTCCCAATAGCCCACATTGACCCCAGTGGATCCCAGCGGTTTCCCTAAATCCCACACTAACTGCATTGGCTCTCTACAGTTTCCCTTAAGTCCACACTGCCTCCAGTGGTTCTCTACAGTTTTCTTTATATCCCACACTGACTCCAGTGGCTCTGTACGGTTTCCCTAAAGCTCTCACTGACTCCAGTGACTCTATACGTTTTCCCTATTTCCCACACTCACTCCAGTGGCTCACTACGGTTTCCCTAAAGTCCACACTGGCACCAGAGGCTCTCTACAGTTTCGCTAAATCCCACTATGACTCCAGCGGCTCTCTACGGATTCCCTATAGCCCACCTGGACTCCAGTAGCTCTACATGCTTTCCCTATGGCCCACCCTGACTCCAGTAGCTCTCTACGGTTTCCCAATAGTCCACACTGACACCATTGGCTCTCTACAGTTTCCCTATAGTCCACACTGACACTTTTGGCTCTCTACGGTTTCCATATAGCCCACACTTTCTTCAACGGCTCTGTACGGTTTCCTATAGCCCACATGCGCCCCAGTGAATCAATGCAGTTTCAGTAAAGCCCACACTGACTCCAGTGGCTCTCTACGTTTTTCCTCTATTCCCCACTGACTCCAGTGGCTCGCTACGTTTTCCCTATATTACATACAGACTCTAGTAGCTCTCTACGGTTTCCCTATATTCCACACTGACCCCAGGGCTCTCTATGGTTTCCCTATAGTCCACACTGTCTCCAATTGCTCTCTACAGTTTGCCTATAATCCACACTGACACCAGTTGCTCTCTACGGTTTCCCAATAGCACACACGCACTCTAATGGCTCTCTATGGCTTCCCTATATCCCACACTGATTCCAGCAGCTCTCTCCGTTTTTAATATAGACCACACTGAACCCAGTGGCTCTCCATGGTTTCACTATATCCCACACTGAGTCCAGCGGTTCTCTACGGTTTCCCTATAGTCCAAACTTAGTCCAGCTGCTATCTACGGTTTCACTAAAGCCTGCACTGACTCCACCGGCTTTCCACGTTTTCTTTATATCCCACACTGACTCCAGTGGCTCTGTACGGTTTCCCTAAAGCTCTCACTGACTCCAGTGACTCTGTACGTTTTCCCTATTTCCCACACTCACTCCAGAGGCTCACTACGGTTTCCCCAAAGTCCACACTGGCACCAGAGGCTCTCTATGGTTTCCCTATATCCCACACTGACTCCAGCGGCTCGTCACGGCTTCCATACATCACACACTGACTCTAGTGGCTCTCTAAGGTTTCCCTATAGTCCACACTGACCCCACTGGCTCGCTACGGTTTCGCTCTAGTCCACACTGTCTCCAGTGGCTCTCTATGGTTTCCCTACATCCCAAACTGACTCCAGTGGCTCGTTACGGCTTCCATATGTCACACACTGACTCTAGCGGCTCTCTACGGTTTCCCTATAGTCCACACTGACCCCTGTGGATCTCTACGGTTTCCCTCTAGTACACACTGTCTCCAGTGGCTCTCTACGTTTTCCCTGTAGCCCGCACTGTCTCCAGTGGCTCTCTAGGGATTCCCTATATCACACACTGACTCCACGGCTCTCTACGATTTCCCTATAGTCCACACTGAATCCAGAGGCTCTCTACGGTTTCCTTATTGCCCATACTGACTCCAGATGCTCTCTATGGCTTCCTAATATCCCACAATGTTTCCAGCTGCTCTCTACAGTTTTCCTTTAGCCCACACTATCCATAGTGGCGCTCAAATGATTCCCTACAGTCCAAACTGACTCCAGCGGCTCTCAAGGGTTTCCCTTTATCCCACACTGACTCCAGCGGATCTCTACTGTTTCCCTATAGTCCAAACTGAAACCCTTGGCTCCCTACAGATTCCCTCTAGTCCAAACTCGCTCCATTGGATCTCTACGGTTTCCCTATAGTCCACTCTGACTCCAGCGGCTCTCTACAGTTTCCCTGAAGCCCACAATGATTCCAACAGCTCTCTACGGTTTTCTTATAGACAACACTGACTCTAGTCGCTCTGAACGGTTGTCCTACAGTCTATACTGACTGCAGAGGCTCTCAAGGGTTTTCCATTATCCCTCACTGACTTCAGCGGCTCACTACTGTTTCACTATACCCCACACTGACTCCAACAGCTCTCTGCGGTTTTGCTATAGCCGACACTGACTCACTGGCTCACTGGCTCAATGGCTCACTGCCATTTCCCTATATCACACAGGGTCTTCCGCACCTCCCTACGGCTTCCGATTAGCCCATACTGACTCCAGTGGCACTCTACGGTGTCCCTAAAGTCCACACTGACTCCAGTTGCACTCTTCAGTTTTTCTAAAGCCTGCACTGACTCCAGCGATTCTCCACCTTTTCCCAATAGCCCACATTGACTCCAGTGGATCCCAACGGTTTCCCTAAATCCCACACTAACTGCATTGGCTCTCTACAGTTTCCCTTAAGTCCACACTGCCTCCAGTGGTTCTCTACAGTTTTCTTTATATCCCACACTGACTCCAGTGGCTCTGTACGGTTTCCCTAAAGCTCTCACTGACTCCAGTGACTCTGTACGTTTTCCCTATTTCCCACACTCAATCCAGTGGCTCACTACGGTTTCCCTAAAGTCCACACTGGCACCAGAGGCTCTCTACAGTTTCGCTAAATCCCACTATGACTCCAGCGGCTCTCTACGGATTCCCTATAGCCCATATGGACTCCAGTAGCTCTCCATGCTTTCCCTATGGCCCACCCTGACTCCAGTAGCTCTCTACGGTTTCCCAATAGTCCACACTGACACCTTTGCCTCTCTACAGTTTCCCTATAGTCCACACTGACACTTTTGGCTCTCTACGGTTTCCATATAGCCCACACTTTCTTCAACGGCTCTGTACGGTTTCCTATAGCCCACATGCGCCCCAGTGAATCAATGCAGTTTCTGTAAAGCCCACACTGACTCCAGTGGCTCTCTACGTTTTTCCTCTATTCCCCACTGACTCCAGTGGCTCGCTACGTTTTCCCTATATTACATACAGACTCTAGTAGCTCTCTACGGTTTCCCTATAGTCCACACTGACCCCAGGGCTCTCTATGGTTTCCCTATAGTCCACACTGTCTCCAATTGCTCTCTACAGTTTGCCTATAATCCACACTGACACCAGTTGCTCTCTACGGTTTCCCGATACCACACACGCACTCTAATGGCTCTCTATGGCTTCCCTATATCCCACACTGATTCCAGCGGCTCTCTCCGTTTTTCCTATAGACCACACTGAACCCAGTGGCTCTCTATGGTTTCACTATATCCCACACTGAGTCCAGAGGTTCTCTACGGTTTCCCTATAGGCCAAACTTAGTCCAGCTGCTATCTACGGTTTCACTAAAGCCTGCACTGACTCCACCGGCTTTCCACGTTTTCTTTATATCCCACACTGACTCCAGTGGCTCTGTACGGTTTCCCTAAAGCTCTCACTGACTCCAGTGACTCTGTACGTTTTCCCTATTTCCCACACTCACTCCAGTGGCTCACTACGGTTTCCCCAAAGTCCACACTGGCACCAGAGGCTCTCTACGGTTTTGCTAAATCCCACACTGACTCCAGTAGCTCTCTACGTTTTCCCTATGGCCCACCCTGACTCCAGTGGCTCACTACGGATTCCCTACAGTCCAGACTGACACCAGTGGCGCTCAACGGTTTCCTCATTGCGCACACTGACTCCAGTGGCACTCTACGGTTTCCGTTTTGTCCACACCGACCCCAGTGGCTCTCTACGGTTTCTGTATTGCCCACACTAACTCCAGTGGCTCTCGACCTTTTCCCTATATCCGACACTGACTCCAGTTGCTCGCTAAGGTTTCCCTATATCACACACGGACTCTAGTGGCTCTCTGCGGTTTCCCTAGAGTCCACACTGTCTTCAGCAGCTCTCTACGGTTTCCCCATAGATCACACTGACGTCAGTGGCTCTGTACGGTTTCCCTACATCCCACACTCACTCCTGCAGTTCTGTGCGGTTTCCCTAAAGCCCACACTTACTCTAGTGGCTCTCTATGGCATCCCTATATCCCACACTGATTCCAGCGGATCCCTCCGTTTTTCCTATAGAACACATTAACCCCAGTGGCTTTCTAAGTTTTTTTCCATATCAAACACTGACTACAGCGGCTCTCTACGTTTTCCCTAAAGTCCACAGTGACTCCAGCTGCTCTCTACGAATTCCCTAAAGCCTGCACTGACTACGGCGGATCTCCACATTTTCCCTATATCCCACACTGATTCCAGCGCCTCTCTACGGTTTTCCTATTGACCACACTGACCCCAATGGCCCTCTACTGTTTCCCTATATCACACACTGACTCTAGCAGCTCTCTACGGTTTCCCTATAGTCCACACTGACTCCAGCTGTTCTCTATGGTTTCCGTAAATGCTGCACTGATTCCAGCGGCTCTGCACGGTTTCCCTATATCCCACACCGACCCCAGCGGCTCTCTACAGTTTCCCTATAGCCCACTCTAATCACAGAGGATCTCTACGGTTTCCCTCTATCCCACACTGAATCCATTGGCTCTCTACATTTTCTCTATAGTCCACACTGCCTCCAGTGGCTCTCTATGGTTTCGCTACATCCCACACTGATTCCAGTGTCAGCCCTCGCTGACTCCAATGGGTCTCTACAGATTCCCTAAAGCCCACACTAACTACTCTGTAGAGTTTCCATGTATCCCACATGCACCCCAGTGGATCTCTCAGGTTATACTATAACCCACATTGACTCCAGCGGCTCTCTACGGTTTCCCTATGGCCCACCCTGACTCCAGTGGCTCTCTTTGGTTTCCCTATAGCCCACACTGACACCAGTTGCTCTATAAGAATTCCCTATAGTCCACAGTCACTCCAGTGGCTCCCTTCGGTTACACACTCACTCTAGTGGCCCTCTGCCATTTCTCTATAGTCCACACCGACCCTTTTGGCTCTCTACGGCTTCCCTGTGTCCCACACTTATTCCAGCGGCTCTCTAGGGTTTTTCTAAAGCCCACACTGACCCTAGTGGCTCTCGAAAGTTTCCCTTTAGACCGCACTGACTCCTGCACCTGTCTGCGGTTTCCCCATAGCCTACACTTACTGAACAGGCTCTCTATTGTTTCCCTATAGCCTACAATGACTCCAGAGGCTCTCTAAGTTTTCCCGATATCCCACACTGACTGCAATGGCTTGCTACGGTTTCCCTATAGTCCACACTGACTCCAGAGGCTCTCTATGGTTTCCCTATTGCCCATACTGTCTCCAGATCCTCTCTATGGCTTCCTAATATCCCACAATGATTCCAGCGGCTCTATACGGTTTTTCTATAACCCACACTGTCCTTAGTGGCTCTCAACCGTTTCCCGATATTTCACACTGACTCCAGCGGCACTCAAGGGTTTCCCATTATCCCACACTGACTTCAGCGGCTCTCTACGGTTTCCGTATAGCCCACTCTGACTCCAGTGGCTCTGTATGGTTTTCCAATTTCCCACACTCACTCCAGTGGCTCTCTACGCTTTTCCTATAGTCCACACTGACTCCAGAGGCTCTCTATGGTTTCCCTATAGCAGACACTGAAACCATTGGCTCCCTACGCTTTTCCTATAGTCCACACTGACTCCAGCGGCTCTCTATGGTTTCCCTATAGTACACACTGAAGCCATTGGCTCTCTACGGTTTCCCTATAGTCTACACTGACTCCAGTGGCTCTCACCGGTTTCCCTATAGCCCATACGGACTCCAGTGGCTATCTACAGCTTACCTATATCCCACAATGATTAAAGTGGCTCTCTATGGTTTTCCTATAGCCCACACCATCCATCGTGCTCTCAAAAGATTCCCTATAGTCCACAAAAACTCCAGCGGCTCTCAAGGGATTCCCGTAATCCCACACTGACTTTAGAAGCTCTCTACGGTTTCCCCATAGCCAAAACTGAGTCCAGTGGCTCTCTACGTTTACCAAATAGCCGACACTGACTGCAGCGGCTCTCCATGGTTTCCCTATATCCCACACTGACTCCAGCGGCTCGTCACGGCTTCCTTACATCACACACTGACTCTAGTGGCTCTCTAAGGTTTCCCTATAGTCCACACTGACCCCACTGGCTCGCTACGGTTTCGCTCTAGTCCACACTGTCTCCAGTGGCTCTCTACGATTTCCCAATAGACCACACTGACTCCAGCGGCTCTCTACGGTTTCCCAATAGCCGACACTGAATGCACTGGCTCTCTATGGTTTCCCTACATCCCAAACTGACTCCAGTGGCTCGTTACGGCTTCCCTATGTCACACACTGACTCTAGTGGCTCTCTACGGTTTCCCTATAGTCCACACTGACCCCTGTGGATCTCTACGGTTTCCCTCTAGTACACACTGTCTCCAGTGGCTCTCTACGTTTTCCCTGTAGCCCGCACTGTCTCCAGTGGCTCTCTAGGGATTCCCTATATCACACACTGACTCCACGGCTCTCTACGGTTTCCCTATAGTCCACACTGACTCCAGAGGCTCTCTACGGTTTCCCTATTGCCCATACTGACTCCAGATGCTCTCTATGGCTTCCTAATATCCCACAATGTTTCCAGCTGCTCTCTACAGTTTTCCTATAGCCCACACTATCCATAGTGGCTCTCAAATGTTTCCCTATAGTCCAAACTGACTCCAGCGGCTCTCAAGGGTTTCCCTTTATCCCACACTGACTCCAGCGGATCTCTACTGTTTCCCTATAGTCCAAACTGAAACCCTTGGCTCCCTACAGATTCCCTCTAGTCCAAACTCGCTCCATTGGCTCTCTATGGTTTCCCTATAGTCCACACTGACACCATTGGATCTCTACGGTTTCCCTATAGTCCACTCTGACTCCAGCGGCTCTCTACAGTTTCCCTGAAGCCCACAATGATTCCAACAGCTCTCTACGGTTTTCTTATAGACAACACTGACTCTAGTCGCTCTGAACGGTTGTCCTACAGTCTATACTGACTGCAGAGGCTCTCAAGGGTTTTCCATTATCCCTCACTGACTTCAGCGGCTCACTACTGTTTCCCTATACCCCACACTGACTCCAACAGCTCTCTGCGGTTTTGCTATAGCCGACACTGACTCCAGTGGCTCACTGCCATTTCCCTATATCACACAGGGTCTTCCGCACCTCCCTACGGCTTCTGATTAGCCCATACTGATTCCAGTGGCTCTCTACGGTGTCCCTAAAGCCCACACTGACTCCAGTTGCACTCTTCAGTTTTTCTAAAGCCTGCACTGACTCCAGCGATTCTGCACCTTTTCCCAATAGCCCACATTGACCCCAGTGGATCCCAGCGGTTTCCCTAAATCCCACACTAACTGCATTGGCTCTCTACAGTTTCCCTTAAGTCCACACTGCCTCCAGTGGTTCTCTACAGTTTTCTTTATATCCCACACTGACTCCAGTGGCTCTGTACGGTTTCCCTAAAGCTCTCACTGACTCCAGTGACTCTATACGTTTTCCCTATTTCCCACACTCACTCCAGTGGCTCACTACGGTTTCCCTAAAGTCCACACTGGCACCAGAGGCTCTCTACAATTCGCTAAATCCCACTATGACTCCAGCGGCACTCTACGGATTCCCTATAGCCCACCTGGACTCCAGTAGCTCTACATGCTTTCCCTATGGCCCACCCTGACTCCAGTAGCTCTCTACGGTTTCCCAATAGTCCACACTGACACCATTGGCTCTCTACAGTTTCCCTATAGTCCACACTGACACTTTTGGCTCTCTACGGTTTCCATATAGCCCACACTTTCTTCAACGGCTCTGTACGGTTTCCTATAGCCCACATGCGCCCCAGTGAATCAATGCAGTTTCAGTAAAGCCCACACTGACTCCAGTGGCTCTCTACGTTTTTCCTCTATTCCCCACTGACTCCAGTGGCTCGCTACGTTTTCCCTATATTACATACAGACTCTAGTAGCTCTCTACGGTTTCCCTATATTCCACACTGACCCCAGGGCTCTCTATGGTTTCCCTATAGTCCACACTGTCTCCAATTGCTCTCTACAGTTTGCCTATAATCCACACTGACACCAGTTGCTCTCTACGGTTTCCCAATAGCACACACGTACTCTAATGGCTCTCTATGGCTTCCCTATATCCCACACTGATTCCAGCAGCTCTCTCCGTTTTTAATATAGACCACACTGAACCCAGTGGCTCTCCATGGTTTCACTATATCCCACACTGAGTCCAGCGGTTCTCTACGGTTTCCCTATAGTCCAAACTTAGTCCAGCTGCTATCTATGGTTTCACTAAAGCCTGCACTGACTCCACCGGCTTTCCACGTTTTCTTTATATCCCACACTGACTCCAGTGGCTCTGTACGGTTTCCCTAAAGCTCTCACTGACTCCAGTGACTCTGTACGTTTTCCCTATTTCCCACACTCACTCCAGAGGCTCACTACGGTTTCCCCAAAGTCCACACTGGCACCAGAGGCTCTCTATGGTTTCCCTATATCCCACACTGACTCCAGCGGCTCGTCACGGCTTCCATACATCACACACTGACTCTAGTGGCTCTCTAAGGTTTCCCTATAGTCCACACTGACCCCACTGGCTCGCTACGGTTTCGCTCTAGTCCACACTGTCTCCAGTGGCTCTCTATGGTTTCCCTACATCCCAAACTGACTCCAGTGGCTCGTTACGGCTTCCATATGTCACACACTGACTCTAGCGGCTCTCTACGGTTTCCCTATAGTCCACACTGACCCCTGTGGATCTCTACGGTTTCCCTCTAGTACACACTGTCTCCAGTGGCTCTCTACGTTTTCCCTGTAGCCCGCACTGTCTCCAGTGGCTCTCTAGGGATTCCCTATATCACACACTGACTCCACGGCTCTCTACGATTTCCCTATAGTCCACACTGAATCCAGAGGCTCTCTACGGTTTCCTTATTGCCCATACTGACTCCAGATGCTCTCTATGGCTTCCTAATATCCCACAATGTTTCCAGCTGCTCTCTACAGTTTTCCTATAGCCCACACTATCCATAGTGGCGCTCAAATGATTCCCTATAGTCCAAACTGACTCCAGCGGCTCTCAAGGGTTTCCCTTTATCCCACACTGACTCCAGCGGATCTCTACTGTTTCCCTATAGTCCAAACTGAAACCCTTGGCTCCCTACAGATTCCCTCTAGTCCAAACTCGCTCCATTGGATCTCTACGGTTTCCCTATAGTCCACTCTGACTCCAGCGGCTCTCTACAGTTTCCCTGAAGCCCACAATGATTCCAACAGCTCTCTACGGTTTTCTTATAGACAACACTGACTCTAGTCGCTCTGAACGGTTGTCCTACAGTCTATACTGACTGCAGAGGCTCTCAAGGGTTTCCCATTATCCCTCACTGACTTCAGCGGCTCACTACTGTTTCACTATACCCCACACTGACTCCAACAGCTCTCTGCGGTTTTGCTATAGCCGACACTGACTCACTGGCTCACTGGCTCAATGGCTCACTGCCATTTCCCTATATCACACAGGGTCTTCCGCACCTCCCTACGGCTTCCGATTAGCCCATACTGACTCCAGTGGCACTCTACGGTGTCCCTAAAGCCCACACTGACTCCAGTTGCACTCTTCAGTTTTTCTAAAGCCTGCACTGACTCCAGCGATTCTCCACCTTTTCCCAATAGCCCACATTGACTCCAGTGGATCCCAACGGTTTCCCTAAATCCCACACTAACTGCATTGGCTCTCTACAGTTTCCCCTAAGTCCACACTGCCTCCAGTGGTTCTCTACAGTTTTCTTTATATCCCACACTGACTCCAGTGGCTCTGTACGGTTTCCCTAAAGCTCTCACTGACTCCAGTGACTCTGTACGTTTTCCCTATTTCCCACACTCAATCCAGTGGCTCACTACGGTTTCCCTAAAGTCCACACTGGCACCAGAGGCTCTCTACAGTTTCGCTAAATCCCACTATGACTCCAGCGGCTCTCTACGGATTCCCTATAGCCCATATGGACTCCAGTAGCTCTCCATGCTTTCCCTATGGCCCACCCTGACTCCAGTAGCTCTCTACGGTTTCCCAATAGTCCACACTGACACCTTTGGCTCTCTACAGTTTCCCTATAGTCCACACTGACACTTTTGGCTCTCTACGGTTTCCATATAGCCCACACTTTCTTCAACGGCTCTGTACGGTTTCCTATAGCCCACATGCGCCCCAGTGAATCAATGCAGTTTCTGTAAAGCCCACACTGACTCCAGTGGCTCTCTACGTTTTTCCTCTATTCCCCACTGACTCCAGTGGCTCGCTACGTTTTCCCTATATTACATACAGACTCTAGTAGCTCTCTACGGTTTCCCTATAGTCCACACTGACCCCAGGGCTCTCTATGGTTTCCCTATAGTCCACACTGTCTCCAATTGCTCTCTACAGTTTGCCTATAATCCACACTGACACCAGTTGCTCTCTACGGTTTCCCGATACCACACACGCACTCTAATGGCTCTCTATGGCTTCCCTATATCCCACACTGATTCCAGCGGCTCTCTCCGTTTTTCCTATAGACCACACTGAACCCAGTGGCTCTCTATGGTTTCACTATATCCCACACTGAGTCCAGAGGTTCTCTACGGTTTCCCTATAGGCCAAACTTAGTCCAGCTGCTATCTACGGTTTCACTAAAGCCTGCACTGACTCCACCGGCTTTCCACGTTTTCTTTATATCCCACACTGACTCCAGTGGCTCTGTACGGTTTCCCTAAAGCTCTCACTGACTCCAGTGACTCTGTACGTTTTCCCTATTTCCCACACTCACTCCAGTGGCTCACTACGGTTTCCCCAAAGTCCACACTGGCACCAGAGGCTCTCTACGGTTTTGCTAAATCCCACACTGACTCCAGTAGCTCTCTACGTTTTCCCTATGGCCCACCCTGACTCCAGTGGCTCACTACGGATTCCCTACAGTCCAGACTGACACCAGTGGCGCTCAACGGTTTCCTCATTGCGCACACTGACTCCAGTGGCACTCTACGGTTTCCGTTTTGTCCACACCGACCCCAGTGGCTCTCTACGGTTTCTGTATTGCCCACACTAACTCCAGTGGCTCTCGACCTTTTCCCTATATCCGACACTGACTCCAGTTGCTCGCTAAGGTTTCCCTATATCACACACGGACTCTAGTGGCTCTCTGCGGTTTCCCTAGAGTCCACACTGTCTTCAGCAGCTCTCTACGGTTTCCCCATAGATCACACTGACGTCAGTGGCTCTGTACGGTTTCCCTACATCCCACACTCACTCCTGCAGTTCTGTGCGGTTTCCCTATAGCCCACACTTACTCTAGTGGCTCTCTATGGCATCCCTATATCCCACACTGATTCCAGCGGATCCCTCCGTTTTTCCTATAGAACACATTAACCCCAGTGGCTTTCTAAGTTTTTTTCCATATCAAACACTGACTACAGCGGCTCTCTACGTTTTCCCTAAAGTCCACAGTGACTCCAGCTGCTCTCTACGAATTCCCTAAAGCCTGCACTGACTACGGCGGATCTCCACATTTTCCCTATATCCCACACTGATTCCAGCGCCTCTCTACGGTTTTCCTATTGACCACACTGACCCCAATGGCCCTCTACTGTTTCCCTATATCACACACTGACTCTAGCAGCTCTCTACGGTTTCCCTATAGTCCACACTGACTCCAGCTGTTCTCTATGGTTTCCGTAAATGCTGCACTGATTCCAGCGGCTCTGCACGGTTTCCCTATATCCCACACCGACCCCAGCGGCTCTCTACAGTTTCCCTATAGCCCACTCTAATCACAGAGGATCTCTACGGTTTCCCTCTATCCCACACTGAATCCATTGGCTCTCTACATTTTCTCTATAGTCCACACTGCCTCCAGTGGCTCTCTATGGTTTCGCTACATCCCACACTGATTCCAGTGTCAGCCCTCGCTGACTCCAATGGGTCTCTACAGATTCCCCAAAGCCCACACTAACTACTCTGTAGAGTTTCCATGTATCCCACATGCACCCCAGTGGATCTCTCAGGTTATACTATAATCCACATTGACTCCAGCGGCTCTCTACGGTTTCCCTATGGCCCACCCTGACTCCAGTGGCTCTCTTTGGTTTCCCTATAGCCCACACTGACACCAGTTGCTCTATAAGAATTCCCTATAGTCCACAGTCACTCCAGTGGCTCCCTTCGGTTACACACTCACTCTAGTGGCCCTCTGCCATTTCTCTATAGTCCACACCGACCCTTTTGGCTCTCTACGGCTTCCCTGTGTCCCACACTTATTCCAGCGGCTCTCTAGGGTTTTTCTAAAGCCCACACTGACCCTAGTGGCTCTCGAAAGTTTCCCTTTAGACCGCACTGACTCCTGCACCTGTCTGCGGTTTCCCCATAGCCTACACTTACTGAACAGGCTCTCTATTGTTTCCCTATAGCCTACAATGACTCCAGAGGCTCTCTAAGGTTTCCCGATATCCCACACTGACTGCAATGGCTTGCTACGGTTTCCCTATAGTCCACACTGACTCCAGAGGCTCTCTATGGTTTCCCTATTGCCCATACTGTCTCCAGATCCTCTCTATGGCTTCCTAATATCCCACAATGATTCCAGCGGCTCTATAAGGTTTTTCTATAACCCACACTGTCCTTAGTGGCTCTCAACCGTTTCCCGATATTTCACACTGACTCCAGCGGCACTCAAGGGTTTCCCATTATCCCACACTGACTTCAGCGGCTCTCTACGGTTTCCGTATAGCCCACTCTGACTCCAGTGGCTCTGTATGGTTTTCCAATATCCCACACTCACTCCAGTGGCTCTCTACGCTTTTCCTATAGTCCACACTGACTCCAGAGGCTCTCTATGGTTTCCCTATAGCAGACACTGAAACCATTGGCTCCCTACGCTTTTCCTATAGTCCACACTGACTCCAGCGGCTCTCTATGGTTTCCCTATAGTACACACTGAAGCCATTGGCTCTCTACGGTTTCCCTATAGTCTACACTGACTCCAGTGGCTCTCACCGGTTTCCCTATAGCCCATACGGACTCCAGTGGCTATCTACAGCTTACCTATATCCCACAATGATTAAAGTGGCTCTCTATGGTTTTCCTATAGCCCACACCATCCATCGTGCTCTCAAAAGATTCCCTATAGTCCACAAAAACTCCAGCGGCTCTCAAGGGATTCCCGTAATCCCACACTGACTTTAGAAGCTCTCTACGGTTTCCCCATAGCCAAAACTGAGTCCAGTGGCTCTCTACGTTTACCAAATAGCCGACACTGACTGCAGCGGCTCTCCATGGTTTCCCTATATCCCACACTGACTCCAGCGGCTCGTCACGGCTTCCTTACATCACACACTGACTCTAGTGGCTCTCTAAGGTTTCCCTATAGTCCACACTGACCCCACTGGCTCGCTACGGTTTCGCTCTAGTCCACACTGTCTCCAGTGGCTCTCTACGATTTCCCAATAGACCACACTGACTCCAGCGGCTCTCTACGGTTTCCCAATAGCCGACACTGAATGCACTGGCTCTCTATGGTTTCCCTACATCCCAAACTGACTCCAGTGGCTCGTTACGGCTTCCCTATGTCACACACTGACT
Source organism: Carcharodon carcharias (assembly GCF_017639515.1). Taxonomy (NCBI): domain Eukaryota; kingdom Metazoa; phylum Chordata; class Chondrichthyes; order Lamniformes; family Lamnidae; genus Carcharodon; species Carcharodon carcharias. The sequence continues at coordinate 41,127,249 of NC_054483.1, read as the reverse complement.
CTAGTGGCTCTCTACGGTTTCCCTATAGTCCACACTGACCCCTGTGGATCTCTACGGTTTCCCTCTAGTACACACTGTCTCCAGTGGCTCTCTACGTTTTCCCTGTAGCCCGCACTGTCTCCAGTGGCTCTCTAGGGATTCCCTATATCACACACTGACTCCACGGCTCTCTACGGTTTCCCTATAGTCCACACTGACTCCAGAGGCTCTCTACGGTTTCCCTATTGCCCATACTGACTCCAGATGCTCTCTATGGCTTCCTAATATCCCACAATGTTTCCAGCTGCTCTCTACAGTTTTCCTATAGCCCACACTATCCATAGTGGCTCTCAAATGTTTCCCTATAGTCCAAACTGACTGCAGCGGCTCTCAAGGGTTTCCCTTTATCCCACACTGACTCCAGCGGATCTCTACTGTTTCCCTATAGTCCAAACTGAAACCCTTGGATCCCTACAGATTCCCTCTAGTCCAAACTCGCTCCATTGGCTCTCTATGGTTTCCCTATAGTCCACACTGACACCATTGGATCTCTACGGTTTCCCTATAGTCCACTCTGACTCCAGCGGCTCTCTACAGTTTCCCTGAAGCCCACAATGATTCCAACAGCTCTCTACGGTTTTCTTATAGACAACACTGACTCTAGTCGCTCTGAACGGTTGTCCTACAGTCTATACTGACTGCAGAGGCTCTCAAGGGTTTCCCATTATCCCTCACTGACTTCAGCGGCTCACTACTGTTTCCCTATACCCCACACTGACTCCAACAGCTCTCTGTGGTTTTGCTATAGCCGACACTGACTCACTGGCTCACTGCCATTTCCCTATATCACACAGGGTCTTCCGCACCTCCCTACGGCTTCTGATTAGCCCATACTGATTCCAGTGGCTCTCTACGGTGTCCCTAAAGCCCACACTGACTCCAGTTGCACTCTTCAGTTTTTCTAAAGCCTGCACTGACTCCAGCGATTCTGCACCTTTTCCCAATAGCCCACATTGACCCCAGTGGATCCCAACGGTTTCCCTAAATCCCACACTAACTGCATTGGCTCTCTACAGTTTCCCTTAAGTCCACACTGCCTCCAGTGGTTCTCTACAGTTTTCTTTATATCCCACACTGACTCCAGTGGCTCTGTACGGTTTCCCTAAAGCTCTCACTGACTCCAGTGACTCTATACGTTTTCCCTATTTCCCACACTCACTCCAGTGGCTCACTACGGTTTCCCTAAAGTCCACACTGGCACCAGAGGCTCTCTACAGTTTCGCTAAATCCCACTATGACTCCAGCGGCTCTCTACGGATTCCCTATAGCCCACCTGGACTCCAGTAGCTCTCCATGCTTTCCCTATGGCCCACCCTGACTCCAGTAGCTCTCTACGGTTTCCCAATAGTCCACACTGACACCATTGGCTCTCTACAGTTTCCCTATAGTCCACACTGACACTTTTGGCTCTCTACGGTTTCCATATAGCCCACACTTTCTTCAACGGCTCTGTACGGTTTCCTATAGCCCACATGCGCCCCAGTGAATCAATGCAGTTTCAGTAAAGCCCACACTGACTCCAGTGGCTCTCTACGTTTTTCCTCTATTCCCCACTGACTCCAGTGGCTCGCTACGTTTTCCCTATATTACATACAGACTCTAGTAGCTCTCTACGGTTTCCCTATATTCCACACTGACCCCAGGGCTCTCTATGGTTTCCCTATAGTCCACACTGTCTCCAATTGCTCTCTACAGTTTGCCTATAATCCACACTGACACCAGTTGCTCTCTACGGTTTCCCAATAGCACACACGCACTCTAATGGCTCTCTATGGCTTCCCTATATCCCACACTGATTCCAGCAGCTCTCTCCGTTTTTAATATAGACCACACTGAACCCAGTGGCTCTCCATGGTTTCACTATATCCCACACTGAGTCCAGCGGTTCTCTACGGTTTCCCTATAGTCCAAACTTAGTCCAGCTGCTATCTACGGTTTCACTAAAGCCTGCACTGACTCCACCGGCTTTCCACGTTTTCTTTATATCCCACACTGACTCCAGTGGCTCTGTACGGTTTCCCTAAAGCTCTCACTGACTCCAGTGACTCTGTACGTTTTCCCTATTTCCCACACTCACTCCAGAGGCTCACTACGGTTTCCCCAAAGTCCACACTGGCACCAGAGGCTCTCTACGGTTTTGCTAAATCCCACACTGACTCCAGTAGCTCTCTACGTTTTCCCTATGGCCCACCCTGACTCCAGTGGCTCACTACGGATTCCCTACAGTCCAGACTGACACCAGTGGCGCTCAACGGTTTCCCTATTGCGCACACTGACTCCAGTGGCACTCTACGGTTTCCGTTTTGTCCACACCGACCCCAGTGGCTCTCTACGGTTTCTGTATTGCCCACACTAACTCCAGTGGCTCTCGACCTTTTCCCTATATCCAACACTGACTCCAGTTGCTCGCTAAGGTTTCCCTATATCACACACGGACTCTAGTGGCTCTCTGCGGTTTCCCTAGAGTCCACACTGTCTTCAGCAGCTCTCTACGGTTTCCCCATAGATCACACTGACTTCAGTGGCTCTGTACGGTTTCCCTATATCCCACACTCACTCCAGCAGTTCTCTGCGGTTTCCCTATAGCCCACACTTACTCTAGTGGCTCTCTATGGCATCCCTATATCCCACACTGATTCCAGCGGATCCCTCCGTTTTTCCTATAGAACACATTAACCCCAGTGGCTTTCTAAGTTTTTTTCCATATCAAACACTGACTACAGCGGCTCTCTACGTTTTCCCTAAAGTCCACAGTGACTCCAGCTGCTCTCTACGAATTCCCTAAAGCCTGCACTGACTACGGCGGATCTCCACATTTTCCCTATATCCCACACTGATTCCAGTGCCTCTCTACGGTTTTCCTATTGACCACACTGACCCCAATGGCCATCTACTGTTTCCCTATATCACACACTGACTCTAGCAGCTCTCTACGGTTTCCCTATAGTCCACACTGACTCCAGCTGTTCTCTATGGTTTCCGTAAATGCTGCACTGATTCCAGCGGCTCTGCACAGTTTCCCTATATCCCACACCGACCCCAGCGGCTCTCTACAGTTTCCCTATAGCCCACTCTAATCACAGAGGATCTCTACGGTTTCCCTCTATCCCACACTGAATCCATTGGCTCTCTACATTTTCTCTCTAGTCCACACTGCCTCCAGTGGCTCTCTATGGTTTCGCTACATCCCACACTGATTCCAGTGTCAGCCCTCGCTGACTCCAATGGGTCTCTACAGATTCCCTAAAGCCCACACTAACTACTCTGTAGAGTTTCCATGTATCCCACATGCACCCCAGTGGATCTCTCAGGTTATACTATAATCCACATTGACTCCAGCGGCTCTCTACGGTTTCCCTATGGCCCACCCTGACTCCAGTGGCTCTCTGTGGTTTCCCTATAGCCCACACTGACACCAGTTGCTCTATAAGAATTCCCTATAGTCCACAGTCACTCCAGTGGCTCCCTTCGGTTACACACTCACTATAGTGGCCCTCTGCCATTTCTCTATAGTCCACACCGACCCTTTTGGCTCTCTACGGCTTCCCTGTGTCCCACACCTATTCCAGCGGCTTCTCTAGGGTTTTTCTAAAGCCCACACTGACCCTAGTGGCTCTCGAAAGTTTCCCTTTAGACCGCACTGACTCCTGCACCTGTCTGCGGTTTCCCCATAGCCTACACTTACTGAACAGGCTCTCTATTGTTTCCCTATAGCCTACAATGACTCCAGAGGCTCTCTAAGGTTTCCCTATATCCCACACTGACTGCAATGGCTTGCTACGGTTTCCCTATAGTCCACACTGACTCCAGAGGCTCTCTATGGTTTCCCTATTGCCCATACTGTCTCCAGATCCTCTCTATGGCTTCCTAATATCCCACAATGATTCCAGCGGCTCTATACGGTTTTTCTATAAACCACACTGTCCTTAGTGGCTCTCAACCGTTTCCCGATATTTCACACTGACTCCAGCGGCACTCAAGGGTTTCCCATTATCCCACACTGACTTCAGCGGCTCTCTACGGTTTCCGTATAGCCCACTCTGACTCCAGTGGCTCTGTATGGTTTTGCAATATCCCACACACACTCCAGTGGCTCTCTACGCTTTTCCTATTGTCCACACTGACTCCAGAGGCTCTCTATGGTTTCCCTATAGCAGACACTGAAACCATTGGCTCCCTACGCTTTTCCTATAGTCCACACTGACTCCAGCGGCTCTCTATGGTTTCCCTATAGTACACACTGAATCCATTGGCTCTCTACGGTTTCCCTATAGTCTACACTGACTCCAGTGGCTCTCACCGGTTTCCCTATAGCCCATACTGACTCCAGTGGCTCTCTACAGCTTACCTATATCCCACAATGATTAAAGTGGCTCTCTATGGTTTTCCTATAGCCCACACCGTCCATCGTGCTCTCAAAAGATTCCCTATAGTCCACAAAAACTCCAGCGGCTCTCAAGGGATTCCCGTAATCCCACACTGACTTTAGAAGCTCTCTACGGTTTCCCCATAGCCAAAACTGAGTCCAGTGGCTCTCTACGTTTTCCAAATAGCCGACACTGACTGCAGCGGCTCTCCATGGTTTCCCTATATCCCACACTGACTCCAGCGGCTCGTCACGGCTTCCTTACATCACACACTGACTCTAGTGGCTCTCTAAGGTTTCCCTATAGTCCACACTGACCCCACTGGCTCGCTACGGTTTCGCTCTAGTCCACACTGTCTCCAGTGGCTCTCTACGATTTCCCAATAGACCACACTGACTCCAGCGGCTCTCTACGGTTTCCCAATAGCCGACACTGAATGCACTGGCTCTCTATGGTTTCCCTACATCCCAAACTGACTCCAGTGGCTCGTTACGTCTTCCCTATGTCACACACTGACTCTAGTGGCTCTCTACGGTTTCCCTATAGTCCACACTGACCCCTGTGGATTTCTACGGTTTCCCTCTAGAACACACTGTCTCCAGTGGCTCTCTACGTTTTCCCTGTAGCCCGCACTGTCTCCAGTGGCTCTCTAGGGATTCCCTATATCACACACTGACTCCACGGCTCTCTACGGTTTCCCTATAGTCCACACTGACTCCAGAGGCTCTCTACGGTTTCCCTATTGCCCATACTGACTCCAGATGCTCTCTATGGCTTCCTAATATCCCACAATGTTTCCAGCTGCTCTCTACAGTTTTCCTATAGCCCACACTATCCATAGTGGCTCTCAAATGTTTCCCTATAGTCCAAACTGACTCCAGCGGCTCTCAAGGGTTTCCCTTTATCCCACACTGACTCCAGCGGATCTCTACTGTTTCCCTATAGTCCAAACTGAAACCCTTGGCTCCCTACAGATTCCCTCTAGACAAACTCGCTCCATTGGCTCTCTATGGTTTCCCTATAGTCCACACTGACACCATTGGATCTCTACGGTTTCCCTATAGTCCACTCTGACTCCAGAGGCTCTCTACAGTTTCCCTGAAGCCCACAATGATTCCAACAGCTCTCTACGGTTTTCTTATAGACAACACTGACTCTAGTCGCTCTGAACGGTTGTCCTACAGTCTATACTGACTGCAGAGGCTCTCAAGGGTTTCCCATTATCCCTCACTGACTTCAGCGGCTCACTACTGTTTCCCTATACCCCACACTGACTCCAACAGCTCTCTGCGGTTTTGCTATAGCCGACACTGACTCCAGTGGCTCACTGCCATTTCCCTATATCACACAGGGTCTTCCGCACCTCCCTACGGCTTCCGATTAGCCCATACTGACTCCAGTGGCTCTCTACGGTGTCCCTAAAGCCCACACTGACTCCAGTTGCACTCTTCAGTTTTTCTAAAGCCTGCACTGACTCCAGCGATTCTCCACCTTTTCCCAATAGCCCACATTGACTCCAGTGTATCCCAACGGTTTCCCTAAATCCCACAATAACTGCATTGGCTCTCTACAGTTTCCCTTAAGTCCACACTGCCTCCAGTGGTTCTCTACAGTTTTCTTTATATCCCACACTGACTCCAGTGGCTCTGTACGGTTTCCCTAAAGCTCTCACTGACTCCAGTGACTCTGTACGTTTTCCCTATTTCCCACACTCAATCCAGTGGCTCACTACGGTTTCCCTAAAGTCTGACACTGACTTCTCACACTGACTCTGTTTGCTCTCTACAGTTTCCCTATAGTCCACAATGCCTGCAGTGCCTCTCTACGATTTCCCTACGTCCCATACTGACTACAGTGGCTCTGTACAGTTTCTGTATAGCCCTTGATGACTCCAGTGGCTCTCTACAGATTCCCTAAAGTCCACACTGACTCCAGTGGCTCTGTACGGTTTCCTTATAGACATCACTGACACCTCAGGCTCTCTAAGGTTTCCCTATAGTCCACAATGACACCATTGGCTCTCTATGGATTCCCTATAGTCCACACTGACTTAATCGGCTCTCAACGGTTTCCCTATATCCCACAGTGACTCTAGTGGTTCTATACGGTTTCCCTATATCCCACACTCACTCCAGTGGCTCTCAACGATTTTCCTATAGTTCACACTGACACCAGCGGTTCTCTACAGTTTCCCTATAGTCCACAATGACACCAGTTGCTCTCTATGGTTACCCTATGGCCCACCCTGACTCTAGTGATTCACCACGGTTTCCCTGAAGTCCACGCTGACACCTGAGGCTCTCTACAGTTTCCCTATGGTGCACAGTGACTGCACTGGCTCTCTACTGTTTCCCTAAAGCCGACACTGACTCCAGTGGCTCTGTACGTTTTCCCTAAAGCCCTCAAAGACTCCAGTGACTGTCTACAGATTCCCTAAAGCCCTCACTGACACCAGTTGCTCTCTATGGTTTCCCTATATTCCTCACTAACACCAGTGGCTCTCTACGGTTTCCCTATTGTCCACACCGACCTCAGTGGGTCTCTACGGTTACTGTATTGCCCACACTGACTCCAGTGGCTCTCGACGTTTTCCCTACATCCCACACAGTCTCCAGTGGCTCGCTACGGTTTCCCTATATCACACACTGACTCTAGTGGCTCTCTACGGTTTGCCTATAGTCCACACTGTCTCCAGCAGCTCTCTACTGATTCCCTATAGTCCACACTGATACCAGTGGTTACCGACGGTTTCCCTATAGCCCACACTGATTCCACTGGCTGTCTATAGCTTCCCTATTTCCCACACTGATTCCAGCGGCACTCTCCGGTTTTGCTATACACCACACTGACCCCAGCGGCTCTCTGCCGGGTCCCTATATCACACATAGACTCCAGCTGCTCTCTACGGTTTCCCGAAAGCCTGAACTGACTCCAGCGGCTATCAACGTTTTCCCTATATCCGACAAAGACACCAGCAGCTCTCTACAGTTTCTCTACAGCCCACACTGACTCCAGTGGCTCTGCACGGATTCCCTATATCGCACTCTAACTCCAGTGGATCTCAACGATTTTCCTAAAGTTCACACTGACTCCAGTGGTTCTCTACAGTTTCCCGATAGTCCACACTGAATCCAGTAGCTCTCTATGGTTTCCCTATGGCCTACCCTGACTCCAGTGGCTCACTGCGGTTTCCCTGAAGTCCACGCTGACACCAGAGGTTCTCTACGGTTTCCCTATGGTGCACACTGACTGCACTGGCTCTCTACTGTTTCCCTAAAGCCCACAATGACTCCAGTGGCTCTCTATGTTTTCCCTATATTCCACACTAACACCAGTGGCTCTCTACGGTATCCCTATTGTGCACACCGACCCCAGTGGCTCTCTACGGTTTCCCTAAAGCCTGCACTGACTCCAGCGGCTATCCACGTTTCCCCTATATCCGTTAAAGACTCCAGCGGCTCTCTTCGGTTTCCCTAAATCCCACACTGACTCCATTGGCTCTCTACAGTTTCCCTACATTCCACTCTGCCTCCAGTGCCTCTCTATGATTTCGCTTCATCCCATACTGACTCCTGTGGCTGTGTACGGTTTCCCTATAGACGACAATGAATCCAGAATCTCTCTACAGTTTCCCTATGGCCCAACCTGACTCCAATGGCTCGCTATGGTTCCCCTATAATCCACACTAACAAAAGTAGCTCGCTATGGTTTCCCGTTAATCCATACGGAGACCATTGGCTCTCGCTGGTTTCCCTTTGGACCAGAGTGACTCCAGTGGCTCTCTACCGTTTCCTTATAGTCTACACTGACACCTGTGGCTCTCTACGGTTTCCCTATAGTCCACACTGACAATCGGCTCTCAATGGTTCCCCTATATCCCACACTGACTCTAGTGGCTCTATACGGATTCCCTATATCCCACACTCACTCCAGTGGCTCTCAACGATTTTCCTATAGTTCACCCTGACTCCAGCGGTACTCTACGGTTTCCCTATAGTCCAAACTGTCTCCAATTGCTCTCTACGGTATCCTTATGATCCACACTGACACTTGTGGCTCTCTACAGTTTCCCTAAAGTCAACACTGACTCCAGTGGCTCTTAACGGTTTCCTTATAGACAAAACAAAAACAGAATTACCTGGAAAAACTCAGCAGGTCTGGCAGCATCGGCGGAGAAGAAAAGAGTTGACGTTTCGAGTCCTCATGACCCTTCGACAGAACTTGAGTTCGAGTCCAGGAAAGAGCTGAAATATAAGCTGGTTTAAGGTGTGTGTGTGGGGGGCGGAGAGATAGAGAGACAGAGAGGTGGAGGGGGTTGGTGTGGTTGTAGCGACAAACAAGCAGTGATAGAAGCAGATCATCAAAAGATGTCAACAACAATACTACAATAGAACACATAGGTGTTAAAGTTAAAGTTGGTGATATTATCTAAACGAATGTGCTAATTAAGAATGGATGGTAGGGCACTCAAGGTATAGCTCTAGTGGGTTTTTTTTTTTTATTATTTATTTATTTTTTTTTTTTTTTATTTTATATAATGGAAATAGGTGGGAAAAGGAAAATCTTTATAATTTATTGGGAAAAAAAAAAGAAGGGGGAAACAGAAAGGGGGTGGGGATGGGGGAGGGGACTCACGACCTAAAGTTGTTGAATTCAATATTCAGTCCGGAAGGCTGTAAAGTCCCTAGTCGGAAGATGAGGTGTTGTTCCTCCAGTTTGCGTTGGGCTTCACTGGAACAATGCAGCAAGCCAAGGACAGACATGTGGGCAAGAGAGCAGGGTGGAGTGTTAAAATGGCAAGCGACAGGGAGGTTTGGGTCATTCTTGCGGACAGACCGCAGGTGTTCTGAAAAGCGGTCGCCCAGTTTACGTTTGGTCTCTCCAATGTAGAGGAGACCACATTGGGAGCAACGAATGCAGTAGACTAAGTTGGGGGAAATGCAAGTGAAATGCTGCTTCACTTGAAAGGAGTGTTTGGGTCCTTGGACGGTGAGGAGAGAGGAAGTGAAGGGGCAGGTGTTGCATCTTTTGCGTGGGCAAGGGGTTGTGCCATAGGAGGGGGTTGAGGAGTAGGGGGTGATGGAGGAGTGGACCAGGGTGTCCCGGAGGGAGCGATCCCTACGGAATGCCGATAAGGGGGGTGAAGGGAAGATGTGTTTGGTAGTGGCATCATGCTGGAGTTGGCGGAAATGGCGGAGGATGATCCTTTGAATGCGGAGGCTGGTGGGGTGATAAGTGAGGACAAGGGGGACCCTATCATGTTTCTGGGAGGGAGGAGAAGGAGTGAGGGCGGATGCGCGGGAGATGGGCCGGACACGGTTGAGGGCCCTGTCAACGACCGTGGGTGGAAAACCTCGGTTAAGGAAGAAGGAGGACATGTCAGAGGAACTGTTTTTGAATGTAGCATCATCGGAACAGATGCGACGGAGGCGAAGGAACTGAGAGAATGGGATGGAGTCCTTACAGGAAGTGGGGTGTGAGGAGCTGTAGTCGAGATAGCTGTGGGTGTCGGTGGGTTTGTAATGGATATTGGTGGACAGTCTATCACCAGAGATTGAGACAGAGAGGTCAAGGAAGGGAAGGGAAGTGTCAGAGATGGACCACGTGAAAATGATGGAGGGGTGGAGATTGGAAGCAAAATTAATAAATTTTTCCAAGTCCTGACGAGAGCATGAAGCAGCACCGAAATAATCATCGATGTACCGGAGAAAGAGTTGTGGAAGGGGGCCGGAGTAGGACTGCAACAAGGAATGTTCCACATACCCCATAAAGAGACAGGCATAGCTGGGGCCCATGCGGGTACCCATAGCCACACCTTTTATTTGGAGGAAGTGAGAGGAGTTGAAGGAGAAATTGTTCAGCGTGAGAACAAGTTCAGCCAGACGGAGGAGAGTAGTGGTGGATGGGGATTGTTCGGGCCTCTGTTCGAGGAAGAAGCTAAGGGCCCTCAGACCATCCTGGTGGGGGATGGAGGTGTAGAGGGATTGGACGTCCATGGTGAAGAGGAAGCGGTAGGGGCCAGGGAACTGGAAATTGTTGATGTGACGTAAGGTGTCAGAGGAATCACGGATGTAGGTGGGAAGGGACTGGACAAGGGGAGAGAGAAGGGAGTCAAGATAACGAGAAATGAGTTCTGTGGGGCAGGAGCAAGCTGAGACGATCGGTCTACCGGGGCAGTTCTGTTTGTGGATTTTGGGTAGGAGATAGAAGCGGGCCGTCCGAGGTTGGGCAACTATCAGGTTGGAAGCTGTGGGAGGGAGATCCCCAGAGGAGATGAGGTCAGTGACAGTCCTGGAAACAATGGCTTGATGTTCAGTGGTGGGGTCATGGTCCAGGGAGAGGTAGGAGGAAGTGTCTGCGAGTTGACGCTCAGCCTCCGCGTGGTAGAGGTCAGTGCGCCAGACAACAACAGCACCACCCTTGTCAGCGGGTTTGATGACAATGTCAGGGTTGGACCTGAGAGAATGGAGTGCAGTAAGTTCAGAGAGAGACAGGTTAGAATGGGTGAGAGGAGCAGAGAAATTGAGACGACTAATGTCGCGCCGACAGTTCTCAATGAAAAGATCGAGAGAAGGTAAGAATCCAGAGGGAGGGGTCCAGGTGGAGGGAGAATATTGAAGATGGGTAAAAGGATCCGTTGAACTGGGAGAGGACTCCTGCCCAAAGAAGTGAGCCCGGAGACGAAGACGGCGGAAGAAGAGTTCAGTATCATGCCGAGCCCGAAATTCATTGAGGTGAGGGCGTAAGGGTATGAAACTAAGTCCTTTGCTGAGCACTGAACGTTCAGCATCGGAGAGGGGAAGGTCAGGGGGTATAGTGAATACACGGCTGGGGTTGGGATTGGAAGATGGGGTGGGGACGGAGGGACAGGCAGGGGTGGAGGGTCCTAGATGGGTGTTGGTGTCGATGAGTTGCTGGAGCTTGCGTTCCTTAGCACTTGAGAGAAAGAGAAAAAGTTTCTTGTTGAGGCGTCGGATGAGCCGAAGGATAAAATGAAACTGGGGGCACGCGCAGCTTTGAAAAAGGGTACGGCGGTGCTGCTGGAGGGAGAGGTCGAGTGTGTTCATATGGCGGCGCATGGCACTGAGAGTGGATTTCAGAATGTGACGGGAACAGCAGTCCGAGAAACGTTTTATGTCCCGGAGATACCTGTAATCCTGGGTGGGTTCGAAACATGAGGGGTGGAATTTCAGTTGAAATCCATGTGGGGTAAGTCGGAGACGGAGACAGTCACTGAGAAAGGAGATATGGCTGTGAAAGCGGGTTTTAGTAAACACCTTGTCAAACACTAGGAGAGAAATGGAAAGCAATGAAGGTGAACAAGGCAACAGAGAAATCCGGAAATCTTGTCGCAGAGAGGAACAGAACTTCTTCAAGGAGGTAGGCATTTCTTGAAGAGCAGTGGCAGTCAATTAAACACAGAGATAAAAACAAAAAAACTGCGGATGCTGGAAATCCAAAACAAAAACAGAATTACCTGGAAAAACTCAGCAGGTCTGGCAGCATCGGCGGAGAAGAAAAGAGTTGATGTTTCTTGACGCAAAAGATGCAACACCTGCCCCTTCACTTCCTCTCTCCTCACCGTCCAAGGACCCAAACACTCCTTTCAAGTGAAGCAGCATTTCACTTGCATTTCCCCCAACTTAGTCTACTGCATTCGTTGCTCCCAATGTGGTCTCCTCTACATTGGAGAGACCAAACGTAAACTGGGCGACCGCTTTTCAGAACACCTGCGGTCTGTCCGCAAGAATGACCCAAACCTCCCTGTCGCTTGCCATTTTAACACTCCACCCTGCTCTCTTGCCCACATGTCTGTCCTTGGCTTGCTGCATTGTTCCAGTGAAGCCCAACGCAAACTGGAGGAACAACACCTCATCTTCCGACTAGGGACTTTACAGCCTTCCGGACTGAATATTGAATTCAACAACTTTAGGTCGTGAGTCCCCTCCCCCATCCCCACCCCCTTTCTGTTTCCCCCTTCTTTTTTTTTCGCAATAAATTATAAAGATTTTCCTTTTCCCACCTATTTCCATTATATAAAATAAAAAATAAATAAATAAATAATAAAAAAAAAACCCACTAGAGCTATACCTTGAGTGCCCTACCATCCATTCTTAATTAGCACATTCGTTTAGATAATATCACCAACTTTAACTTTAACACCTATGTGTTCTATTGTAGTATTGTTGTTGACATCTTTTGATGATCTGCTTCTATCACTGCTTGTTTGTCGCTACAACCACACCAACCCCCTCCACCTCTCTGTCTCTCTATCTCTCCGCCCCCCACACACACACCTTAAACCAGCTTATATTTCAGCTCTTTCCTGGACTCGAACTCAAGTTCTGTCGAAGGGTCATGAGGACTCGAAACGTCAACTCTTTTCTTCTCCGCCGATGCTGCCAGACCTGCTGAGTTTTTCCAGGTAATTCTGTTTTTGTTTTGGATTTCCAGCATCCGCAGTTTTTTTGTTTTTATCTCTGTGTTTAATTGACTGCCACTGCTCTTCAAGAAATGCCTACCTCCTTGAAGAAGTTCTGTTCCTCTCTGCGACAAGATTTCCGGATTTCTCTGTTGCCTTGTTCACCTTCATTGCTTTCCATTTCTCTCCTAGTGTTTGACAAGGTGTTTACTAAAACCCGCTTTCACAGCCATATCTCCTTTCTCAGTGACTGTCTCCGTCTCCGACTTACCCCACATGGATTTCAACTGAAATTCCACCCCTCATGTTTCGAACCCACCCAGGATTACAGGTATCTCCGGGACATAAAACGTTTCTCGGACTGCTGTTCCCGTCACATTCTGAAATCCACTCTCAGTGCCATGCGCCGCCATATGAACACACTCGACCTCTCCCTCCAGCAGCACCGCCGTACCCTTTTTCAAAGCTGCGCGTGCCCCCAGTTTCATTTTATCCTTCGGCTCATCCGACGCCTCAACAAGAAACTTTTTCTCTTTCTCTCAAGTGCTAAGGAACGCAAGCTCCAGCAACTCATCGACACCAACACCCATCTAGGACCCTCCACCCCTGCCTGTCCCTCCGTCCCCACCCCATCTTCCAATCCCAACCCCAGCCGTGTATTCACTATACCCCCTGACCTTCCCCTCTCCGATGCTGAACGTTCAGTGCTCAGCAAAGGACTTAGTTTCATACCCTTACGCCCTCACCTCAATGAATTTCGGGCTCGGCATGATACTGAACTCTTCTTCCGCCGTCTTCGTCTCCGGGCTCACTTCTTTGGGCAGGAGTCCTCTCCCAGTTCAACGGATCCTTTTACCCATCTTCAATATTCTCCCTCCACCTGGACCCCTCCCTCTGGATTCTTACCTTCTCTCGATCTTTTCATTGAGAACTGTCGGCGCGACATTAGTCGTCTCAATTTCTCTGCTCCTCTCACCCATTCTAACCTGTCTCTCTCTGAACTTACTGCACTCCATTCTCTCAGGTCCAACCCTGACATTGTCATCAAACCCGCTGACAAGGGTGGTGCTGTTGTTGTCTGGCGCACTGACCTCTACCACGCGGAGGCTGAGCGTCAACTCGCAGACACTTCCTCCTACCTCTCCCTGGACCATGACCCCACCACTGAACATCAAGCCATTGTTTCCAGGACTGTCACTGACCTCATCTCCTCTGGGGATCTCCCTCCCACAGCTTCCAACCTGATAGTTGCCCAACCTCGGACGGCCCGCTTCTATCTCCTACCCAAAATCCACAAACAGAACTGCCCCGGTAGACCGATCGTCTCAGCTTGCTCCTGCCCCACAGAACTCATTTCTCGTTATCTTGACTCCCTTCTCTCTCCCCTTGTCCAGTCCCTTCCCACCTACATCCGTGATTCCTCTGACACCTTACGTCACATCAACAATTTCCAGTTCCCTGGCCCCTACCGCTTCCTCTTCACCATGGACGTCCAATCCCTCTACACCTCCATCCCCCACCAGGATGGTCTGAGGGCCCTTAGCTTCTTCCTCGAACAGAGGCCCGAACAATCCCCATCCACCACTACTCTCCTCCGTCTGGCTGAACTTGTTCTCACGCTGAACAATTTCTCCTTCAACTCCTCTCACTTCCTCCAAATAAAAGGTGTGGCTATGGGTACCCGCATGGGCCCCAGCTATGCCTGTCTCTTTATGGGGTATGTGGAACATTCCTTGTTGCAGTCCTACTCCGGCCCCCTTCCACAACTCTTTCTCCGGTACATCGATGATTATTTCGGTGCTGCTTCATGCTCTCGTCAGGACTTGGAAAAATTTATTAATTTTGCTTCCAATCTCCACCCCTCCATCATTTTCACGTGGTCCATCTCTGACACTTCCCTTCCCTTCCTTGACCTCTCTGTCTCAATCTCTGGTGATAGACTGTCCACCAATATCCATTACAAACCCACCGACACCCACAGCTATCTCGACTACAGCTCCTCACACCCCACTTCCTGTAAGGACTCCATCCCATTCTCTCAGTTCCTTCGCCTCCGTCGCATCTGTTCCGATGATGCTACATTCAAAAACAGTTCCTCTGACATGTCCTCCTTCTTCCTTAACCGAGGTTTTCCACCCACGGTCGTTGACAGGGCCCTCAACCGTGTCCGGCCCATCTCCCGCGCATCCGCCCTCACTCCTTCTCCTCCCTCCCAGAAACATGATAGGGTCCCCCTTGTCCTCACTTATCACCCCACCAGCCTCCGCATTCAAAGGATCATCCTCCGCCATTTCCGCCAACTCCAGCATGATGCCACTACCAAACACATCTTCCCTTCACCCCCCTTATCGGCATTCCGTAGGGATCGCTCCCTCCGGGACACCCTGGTCCACTCCTCCATCACCCCCTACTCCTCAACCCCCTCCTATGGCACAACCCCTTGCCCACGCAAAAGATGCAACACCTGCCCCTTCACTTCCTCTCTCCTCACCGTCCAAGGACCCAAACACTCCTTTCAAGTGAAGCAGCATTTCACTTGCATTTCCCCCAACTTAGTCTACTGCATTCGTTGCTCCCAATGTGGTCTCCTCTACATTGGAGAGACCAAACGTAAACTGGGCGACCGCTTTTCAGAACACCTGCGGTCTGTCCGCAAGAATGACCCAAACCTCCCTGTCGCTTGCCATTTTAACACTCCACCCTGCTCTCTTGCCCACATGTCTGTCCTTGGCTTGCTGCATTGTTCCAGTGAAGCCCAACGCAAACTGGAGGAACAACACCTCATCTTCCGACTAGGGACTTTACAGCCTTCCGGACTGAATATTGAATTCAACAACTTTAGGTCGTGAGTCCCCTCCCCCATCCCCACCCCCGTTCTGTTTCCCCCTTCTTTTTTTTTTACCAATAAATTATAAAGATTTTCCTTTTCCCACCTATTTCCATTATATAAAATAAAAAAAAATAAATAAATAAATAATAAAAAAAAAAAACCCACTAGAGCTATACCTTGAGTGCCCTACCATCCATTCTTAATTAGCACATTCGTTTAGATAATATCACCAACTTTAACTTTAACACCTATGTGTTCTATTGTAGTATTGTTGTTGACATCTTTTGATGATCTGCTTCTATCACTGCTTGTTTGTCGCTACAACCACACCAACCCCCTCCACCTCTCTGTCTCTCTATCTCTCCGCCCCCCACACACACACCTTAAACCAGCTTATATTTCAGCTCTTTCCTGGACTCGAACTCAAGTTCTGTCGAAGGGTCATGAGGACTCGAAACGTCAACTCTTTTCTTCTCCGCCGATGCTGCCAGACCTGCTGAGTTTTTCCAGGTAATTCTGTTTTTGTTTTGGATTTCCAGCATCCGCAGTTTTTTTGTTTTTATCTCTGTGTTTAATTGACTGCCACTGCTCTTCAAGAAATGCCTACCTCCTTGAAGAAGTTCTGTTCCTCTCTGCGACAAGATTTCCGGATTTCTCTGTTGCCTTGTTCACCTTCATTGCTTTCCATTTCTCTCCTAGTGTTTGACAAGGTGTTTACTAAAACCCGCTTTCACAGCCATATCTCCTTTCTCAGTGACTGTCTCCGTCTCCGACTTACCCCACATGGATTTCAACTGAAATTCCACCCCTCATGTTTCGAACCCACCCAGGATTACAGGTATCTCCGGGACATAAAACGTTTCTCGGACTGCTGTTCCCGTCACATTCTGAAATCCACTCTCAGTGCCATGCGCCGCCATATGAACACACTCGACCTCTCCCTCCAGCAGCACCGCCGTACCCTTTTTCAAAGCTGCGCGTGCCCCCAGTTTCATTTTATCCTTCGGCTCATCCGACGCCTCAACAAGAAACTTTTTCTCTTTCTCTCAAGTGCTAAGGAACGCAAGCTCCAGCAACTCATCGACACCAACACCCATCTAGGACCCTCCACCCCTGCCTGTCCCTCCGTCCCCACCCCATCTTCCAATCCCAACCCCAGCCGTGTATTCACTATACCCCCTGACCTTCCCCTCTCCGATGCTGAACGTTCAGTGCTCAGCAAAGGACTTAGTTTCATACCCTTACGCCCTCACCTCAATGAATTTCGGGCTCGGCATGATACTGAACTCTTCTTCCGCCGTCTTCGTCTCCGGGCTCACTTCTTTGGGCAGGAGTCCTCTCCCAGTTCAACGGATCCTTTTACCCATCTTCAATATTCTCCCTCCACCTGGACCCCTCCCTCTGGATTCTTACCTTCTCTCGATCTTTTCATTGAGAACTGTCGGCGCGACATTAGTCGTCTCAATTTCTCTGCTCCTCTCACCCATTCTAACCTGTCTCTCTCTGAACTTACTGCACTCCATTCTCTCAGGTCCAACCCTGACATTGTCATCAAACCCGCTGACAAGGGTGGTGCTGTTGTTGTCTGGCGCACTGACCTCTACCACGCGGAGGCTGAGCGTCAACTCGCAGACACTTCCTCCTACCTCTCCCTGGACCATGACCCCACCACTGAACATCAAGCCATTGTTTCCAGGACTGTCACTGACCTCATCTCCTCTGGGGATCTCCCTCCCACAGCTTCCAACCTGATAGTTGCCCAACCTCGGACGGCCCGCTTCTATCTCCTACCCAAAATCCACAAACAGAACTGCCCCGGTAGACCGATCGTCTCAGCTTGCTCCTGCCCCACAGAACTCATTTCTCGTTATCTTGACTCCCTTCTCTCTCCCCTTGTCCAGTCCCTTCCCACCTACATCCGTGATTCCTCTGACACCTTACGTCACATCAACAATTTCCAGTTCCCTGGCCCCTACCGCTTCCTCTTCACCATGGACGTCCAATCCCTCTACACCTCCATCCCCCACCAGGATGGTCTGAGGGCCCTTAGCTTCTTCCTCGAACAGAGGCCCGAACAATCCCCATCCACCACTACTCTCCTCCGTCTGGCTGAACTTGTTCTCACGCTGAACAATTTCTCCTTCAACTCCTCTCACTTCCTCCAAATAAAAGGTGTGGCTATGGGTACCCGCATGGGCCCCAGCTATGCCTGTCTCTTTATGGGGTATGTGGAACATTCCTTGTTGCAGTCCTACTCCGGCCCCCTTCCACAACTCTTTCTCCGGTACATCGATGATTATTTCGGTGCTGCTTCATGCTCTCGTCAGGACTTGGAAAAATTTATTAATTTTGCTTCCAATCTCCACCCCTCCATCATTTTCACGTGGTCCATCTCTGACACTTCCCTTCCCTTCCTTGACCTCTCTGTCTCAATCTCTGGTGATAGACTGTCCACCAATATCCATTACAAACCCACCGACACCCACAGCTATCTCGACTACAGCTCCTCACACCCCACTTCCTGTAAGGACTCCATCCCATTCTCTCAGTTCCTTCGCCTCCGTCGCATCTGTTCCGATGATGCTACATTCAAAAACAGTTCCTCTGACATGTCCTCCTTCTTCCTTAACCGAGGTTTTCCACCCACGGTCGTTGACAGGGCCCTCAACCGTGTCCGGCCCATCTCCCGCGCATCCGCCCTCACTCCTTCTCCTCCCTCCCAGAAACATGATAGGGTCCCCCTTGTCCTCACTTATCACCCCACCAGCCTCCGCATTCAAAGGATCATCCTCCGCCATTTCCGCCAACTCCAGCATGATGCCACTACCAAACACATCTTCCCTTCACCCCCCTTATCGGCATTCCGTAGGGATCGCTCCCTCCGGGACACCCTGGTCCACTCCTCCATCACCCCCTACTCCTCAACCCCCTCCTATGGCACAACCCCTTGCCCACGCAAAAGATGCAACACCTGCCCCTTCACTTCCTCTCTCCTCACCGTCCAAGGACCCAAACACTCCTTTCAAGTGAAGCAGCATTTCACTTGCATTTCCCCCAACTTAGTCTACTGCATTCGTTGCTCCCAATGTGGTCTCCTCTACATTGGAGAGACCAAACGTAAACTGGGCGACCGCTTTTCAGAACACCTGCGGTCTGTCCGCAAGAATGACCCAAACCTCCCTGTCGCTTGCCATTTTAACACTCCACCCTGCTCTCTTGCCCACATGTCTGTCCTTGGCTTGCTGCATTGTTCCAGTGAAGCCCAACGCAAACTGGAGGAACAACACCTCATCTTCCGACTAGGGACTTTACAGCCTTCCGGACTGAATATTGAATTCAACAACTTTAGGTCGTGAGTCCCCTCCCCCATCCCCACCCCCTTTCTGTTTCCCCCTTCTTTTTTTTTTCCCAATAAATTATAAAGATTTTCCTTTTCCCACCTATTTCCATTATATAAAATAAAAAAAAAAAATAAATAATAAAAAAAAAAAAACCCACTAGAGCTATACCTTGAGTGCCCTACCATCCATTCTTAATTAGCACATTCGTTTAGATAATATCACCAACTTTAACTTTAACACCTATGTGTTCTATTGTAGTATTGTTGTTGACATCTTTTGATGATCTGCTTCTATCACTGCTTGTTTGTCGCTACAACCACACCAACCCCCTCCACCTCTCTGTCTCTCTATCTCTCCGCCCCCCACACACACACCTTAAACCAGCTTATATTTCAGCTCTTTCCTGGACTCGAACTCAAGTTCTGTCGAAGGGTCATGAGGACTCGAAACGTCAACTCTTTTCTTCTCCGCCGATGCTGCCAGACCTGCTGAGTTTTTCCAGGTAATTCTGTTTTTGTTTTGGATTTCCAGCATCCGCAGTTTTTTTGTTTTTATCCTTATAGACAACACTGACACCTCAGGCTCTCTATGGTTTCCCTATAGTCCACACTGACTTAATCGGCTCTCAATGGTTCCCCTATATCCCACACTGACTCTAGTGGCTCTATACGGATTCCCTATATCCCACACTCACTCTAGTGGCTCTCAACGATTTTCCTATAGTTCACCCTGACTCCAGCGGTTCTCTACAGTTTCCCTATCGTCCACAATGACTCCAGTAGCTCTCTATGGTTACACTATGGCCCACCCTGACTCCAGTGATTCGCTACGGTTTCCCTGAAATCCACGCTGACACCAGAGGCTCTCTACAGTTTCCCTATGGTGCGCACTGACTGCACTGGCTCTCTACTGAATCCCTAAAGCCCACACTGACTTCCGTGGCTCTGTACATTTTCCGTAAAGCCCGCAAAGACTCCAGTGACTGTCTACAGATTCCCTAAAGCCCTCACTGACACCAGTTGCTCTCAATGGTTTCCCTATATTCCACACTAACACTGGTGGCTCTCTACGGTTTCCCTATTGTCCACACCGACCTGAGTGGCTCTCTACGGTTTCTGTATTGCCCACACTGACTCCAGTGGCTCTTGACGTTTTCCCTATATCCCACACTGTCTCCAGTGGCTCGCTACGGTTTCCCTATATCACACACTGACTCTAGTGGCTCTCTACGGTTTGCCTATAGTCCACACTGTCTCCAGCAGCTCTCTACTGATTCCCTATAGTTCAAACTGACACCAGTGGTTACCGACGGTTTCCCTATAGCCCACACTGATTCCAGTGGCTCTCTATAGCTTCCCTATTTCCCACAATGATTCCAGCGGCTCTGTACGGTTTCCCTGTAGTTCACACAGACTCCAGCTGCTCTCTGCGGTTTCCCTAAAGCCTGCACAGACTCCAGCGGCTATCCACGTTTTCCCTATATCCGACAAAGACTCCAGCGTCTCTTTACAGTTTCCCTACAGCCCACACTGACTCCAGTGGCTCTGCACGGATTCCCTATATCCCACTCTAACTTCTGTGGATCTCAAAGATTTTCCTATAGTTAACACTGACTCCAGTGGTTCTCTATAGTTTCCCTATAGTCCACACTGAATTCAGTAGCTCTCTACGGTTTCCCTATGGTGCACACTGACTGCACTGGCTCTCTACTGTTTCCCTAAAGCCCACACTGACCCCAGTGGCTCTCTATGTTTTCCCTATATTCCACACTAACACCAGTGGCTCTCTACGGTATCCCTATTGTGCACACCGACCCCAGTGGCTCTCTACGGTTTCCCTAAAGCCTGCACTGACTCCAGCGGCTATCCACGTTTCCCCTATATCCGTTAAAGACTCCAGCGGCTCTCTACAGTTTCCCTAAAGCCCACACTGTCTCTAGTGGATCTCTCCGGTTTCCCTAAATCCAACACTGACTCCTTCGGCTCTCTGCAGTTTCCCTATATTCCACTCTGCCTCCAGTGCCTCTCTACGATTTCCCTTCATCCCATACTGACTCCTGTGGCTCTGTACAGTTTCCCTATAGACCACAATGAATCCAGAATCTCTCTACAGTTTCCCTATGGCCCACCCTGACTTCAATGGCTCGCTATGATTCCCCTATAATCCACACTAACACCAGTAGCTCGCTATGGTTTCCCATTAATCCATACGGAGACCATTGGCTCTCGCTGGTTTCCCTTTAGACCAGAGTGACTCCAGTTGCTCTCTACCGTTTCCTTATAGTCTACACTGACACCTGTGGCTCTCTCCGGTTTCCATATAGTCCACACTGTCTCCAATTGCTCTCTACGGTTTCCTTATGATCCACAATGACACCTGTGGCTCTCTACTGTTTCCCTATAGCACAAACACACTCCATTGGTTCTCTATGGCTTCCCTATATCCCACATTGATTCCACCGGCTCTCTCCGGTTTTCCTATAGACCACACTGACCCCAGTGACTCTCAATGGTTTCCCCTATATTCCACCCTGAGCCCAGCGGTTCTCTACAGTTTCCCTATAGTCCACATTAGTCCAACTGCTCTCTACTGTTTCTCTAAAGCCTGCACTGACTCCAGCAGCTGTCCACATTTTCCCTATATCCCAGACAGACTCCTGTAGCTAACTATGGCTTCCCTATATCCCACATTGATTCCAGCGGCTCTCCACTGTTTCCCTATATCCCATAGTGACTCCTGTGGCTCTGTATGGTTTCCCTAAATCCCACACTCAATCCAGTGGATCCAAACGATTTCCCTATATCCCACACTGACTCCATTGGCTCGCTACAGTTTCCCTATAGTCCACACTGCCTGCAGTGCCTCTCTACGATTTCCCTACATCCCATACTGACTACAGGGGCTCTGTACAGTTTCCGGATAGCCCTTGATGACTCCAGTGGCTCTCTACAGATTCCCTAAAGTCCACACTGACTCCAGTGGCTCTGTAAGGTTTCCTTATAGTCCACACTGACACCTCAGGCTCTCTAAGGTTTCCCTATAGTCGACAATGACACCATTGGCTCTCTACGTATAGTCCACACTGACTTAATCGGCTCTCTACAGTTTCCCTATATCCCACACTGTCTCTCAGGGCTCTATACGGATTCCCTTTATCCCAAACTCACTCCAGTGGCTCTCAACGATTTTCCTATAGTTCACACTGACTCCAGCGGTTCTCTACAGTTTCCCTATAGTCCACACTGACTCCAGGAGCTCTCTATGGTTTCCTTGTGGCCCATTCTGACTCCAGTGGCTCACTACGGTTTCCCTGAAGTCCACACTGACACCAGAGGCTCTCTACTGTTTCCCTATGGTGCACACTGACTGCACTGGCTCTCTACTGTTTCCCTAAAGCCCACACTGACTCCAGTGGCTCTGTACGTTTACCCTAAAGCCCTCAGTGTCTCCAGTGACTCTCTACAGATTCCCTAAAGCCCTCACTGACACCAGTTGCTCTCTATGGTTTCCCTATATTCCACACTAACACCAGTGGCTCTCTACGGTTTCCCTATTGTCCACAACGACCCCAGTGGCTCTCTGCGGTTTCGGTATTGCCCACAATGA
This sequence comes from Carcharodon carcharias, assembly GCF_017639515.1. Lineage (NCBI taxonomy): Eukaryota > Metazoa > Chordata > Chondrichthyes > Lamniformes > Lamnidae > Carcharodon > Carcharodon carcharias. Next base: position 41,104,644 of record NC_054483.1, on the reverse strand, counting down.
CTCCAGTAGCACTCGCCGTTTTCCCTATATCCCACACTGTCTCCAGTGGCTCGCTACGGTTTCCCTATATCACACACTGACTCTAGCGGCTATCTCCGGTTTGCCAATATTCCACACTGTCTCCAGCGGCTCTCTACTGATTCCCTATAGTCCAAACTGACACCAGTGGCTACCGACGGTTTCCCTATATCCCACAAAGATTCCAGTGGCTCTCTATAGCTTCCCTATGACCCACACTGATTCCAGTGGCGCTCTCCATTTTCCTATAGACCACACTGACCCCATTGGCTCTCTGCCGTTTCCCTATATCACACCCTGAGTCCAGCAGCTCTCTACAGTTTCCCTATAGTCCACACTGACTCCAGTAGCTCTCTATGGTTTCCTTGTGGCCCACCCTGACTCCAGTGGCTCACTACGGTTTCCCTGAAGTCCACGCTGACACCAGAGGCTCTCTACGGTTTCCCTATGGTGCACACTGACTGCACTGGCTCTCTACTGTTTCCCTAAAGCCCACACTGATCCAGTGGCTCTGTACGTTTACCCTAAAGCCCTCAGTGTCTCCAGTGACTCTCTACAGATTCCCTAAAGCCCTCACTGACACCAGTTGCTCTCTATGGTTTCCCTATATTCCACACTAACACCAGTGGCTCTCTACGGTTTCCCTATTGTCCACACCGACCCCAGTGGCTCTCTGCGGTTTCTATATCCCACACTGTCTCCAGTGGCTCGCTACGGTTTCCCTATATCACACACTGACTCTAGTGGCTATCTCCGGTTTGCCAATATTCCACACTGTCTCCAGCGGCTCTCTACTGATTCCCTATAGTCCAAACTGACACCAGTGGCTACCGACGGTTTCCCTATATACCACACTGATTCCAATGGCTCTCTATAGCTTCCCTATGACCCACACTGATTCCAGTGGCGCTCTCCATTTTCCTATAGACCACACTGACCCCAGTGGCTCTCTGCCGTTTCCCTATATCACACCCTGAGTCCAGCAGCTCTCTACTGTTTCCCTATAGTCCACACAGGCTCTCCATTTTCCTATAGACCAATCTGACCCCAGTGGCTCTCTGCCGTTTCCCTATATCACACCCTGAGTCCAGCAGCTCTCTACTGTTTCCCTATAGTCCACACAGGCTCCAGCTGCTCTCTACGGTTTCCCTAAAGCCTGCACAGACTCCAGCGGCTATCCACGTTTTCCCTATATCCGACAAAGACTCCAGCAGCTCTCTACAGTTTCCCTACAGCCCACACCGTCTCTAGTGGATCTCTCCGGTTTCCATAAATCCCACATGTGCTCCTTTGGCTCTCTACAGTTTCCCTATATTCCACTCTGCCTCCATTGCCTCTCTACGATTTCACTTCATCCCATACTGACTCCTGTGGCTCTGTACAGTTTCCCTATAGCCCGCAATGAATCCAGTAGCTCTCTACAGTTTCTCTATGGCCCGCCCTGACTCCACTGGCTCGTTATGGTTCCATTATAATCCACAATGACACCAGTGGCTCGTTATGGTTTCCCTTTAATCCATACGGAGACCAGTGGCTCTCGCTGGTTTCCCTTTAGACCAGACTAACTCCAGTGAGTCTCTACGGTTTCCTTATTGTGTACACTGACACCAGTGGCTATGTATGGTTTCCCTATAGTCCACACTGTCTCCAATTGCTCTCTACGGTTTCCCTATAATCCACACTGACACCTGTGGCTCTCTACAGTTTCCCTATAGCCCAAACGCAATCCTTTGGCTCTCTTTGGCTTCCAAATATCCGACTTTGATTCCACCGGCTCTCTACGGTTTTCATTTAGGCCACACTGACCCCAGTGGCTCTCTATGGTTTCCCTATATTCCTCACTGTCTCTAGTGGTTCGTTACGGTTTCCCTATATCACACACTGACTCTAGTGGCTCTCTACGGTTTGCCTATAGTCCACACTGTCTCCAGCGGCTCTCTACAGATTCCCTATAGTCCACGCTGACACCAGTGGCTACCGACGGTTTCCCTATATCCGACACTGATTCCAATGGCTCTCTATAGCTTCCCCATGACCCACACTGATTCCAGTGGCACTCTCCATTTTCCTATAGACCACACTGACCCCAGTGGCTCTCTGCCATTTCCCTATATCACACCCTGAGTCCAGCGGCTCTCTACAGTTTCCCTATAGTCCACACAGGCTCCAGCTGCTCTCTACGGTTTCCCTAAAGCCTGCACTGACTCCAGCGGCTATACACGTTTTCCCGATATCCGACAAAGACTCGAGCGGCTCTCTACAGTTTCCCTACAGCCCACACTGTCTCTCGTGGATCTCTCCGGTTTCCCTAAATCCCACACTGACTCCAATGGCTCTCTACACTTTCCCTATATTCCACTCTGCCTCCAGGGCCTCTCTACGATTTCCCTTCATCCCATACTGACTCCTTTGGCTCTGTACAGTTTCCCTATAGCCCACAATGAATCCAGTAGCTCTATACATTTTCCCTATGGCCCACCCTGTCTCCTTTGGCTCGCAATGGTTCCCCTATAATCCACACTGACACCAGTGGCTCGCTTTGGTTTCCCTATAATCCATACTGAGACCAGTGGCTCTCGCTGGTTTCCCTTTAGAACAGATTGACTCCAGTGGCTCTCTTCGGTTTTCTTATAGTCTACACTGACACCTGTGGATCCCTACAGTTTCCCTATAGTCCACACTGTCTCCAATTGCTCTCTACGGCTTCCCAATAATCCACACTGACACCTGTGGCTCTCTACGGTTTCCCTATAGCCCAAACGCACTCCATTGGCTGTCTACGCCTGCCCTATATCCCACATTGTTTCCACCGGCTGTCTCCGGATTTCCTATATCCCACACTGAGTCCAGCGGTTCTCTACGGTTTCCTTATAGTCCACACTTAGTCCAGCTGCTCTCTACGGTTTCCCTAAAGCCTGCATTGACTTCAGCCGCTGTCCACATTTTCCCTATATCCCACACTGACTCCTCTGGCTAACTATGGCTTCCCTATATCCCACACTGATTCCAGCGGCTCTCTACAATTTCCCTATAGAACAAACTGACTCCAGTGGATCTCTCCGGTTTCCGTATATCCCACACTGATTCCAGTGGCTCCCTGCGGTTTCCATACATCCCACACTGTCTCCAGTGACTCTGTACGGTTTTCCTAAAGCCCTCACTGACTCCAGTGACTCTCTACAGATTCCCTAAAGCCCACAACTACTCCAGTGGCTCTGTACGTTTTCCCCTATTTCCCACACTCACTCCAGTGGCTCACTACAGTTTTCCTATAGCCCACACTGACTACAGCAGCTCCTTACGGTTTCCCTTTAGCTCCCACTGACTCCAGTAGCTCTCTAAAGTTTCCCTATAGTTCACACTGCCTCCAGTGTCTCTCTACGCATTCCCTACATCCCACACTGACTCCAGTGGCTCTGTACAGTTTCCCTAAAGCCCTCCCTTTCTCCAGTGACTCTCTATAGATTTCCTAAAGCCCACACTGACTCCAGTGTCTGTACGTTTTCCCTATTTCCCACACTCACTCCAGTGGCTCACTACAGTTTTCCTATAGCCCACTCTGACTCCAGTAGCTCTCTATGGTTTCCCTATAGCCCACACTGAATCCAGTAGCTCTCTACGTTTTCCCTATAGTCCACACTGACTCCACTGGCTCTCTATGGTTTCCCTATAGTCCACACAGACTCCAGTGGATCTTAAAGGTTTCCCTTTATCCCACACTGACTTCAGCAAATCTCTACAGTTTCCCTGTAGTCCACACTGACTTCAGTGGCACTCTACGGTTTCCCCATAGCCGACACTGATTCAGTGGCTCTCTATAGTTTCCCTATAGCCTACACTGTCTCCAACGGCTCTGTAAGGTTTCCCTATAGCCTACACTGACTCCAGTGGCTCTGTACAGTTTCCCTATAGCCCACATTGAATCCAGTAGTTCTCTACAGTCTCCCAATGGCCTATCCTGACTCCATTGGCACGCTATGTTTCCCCTATAATCCACACTGACACCAGTGGCTCGCTATGGTTTCCCTAAAATCCATATTGAGATCAGTGGCTATCGTCGGTTTCCCTATAGACCAGACTGACTCCAGCGGCTGTCCACATTTTCCCTATATCCCACACTGACTCCTGTGGCTAACTAAGCCTTCCCTATATCCCACGCTGATTCCCGCTGCTCTCTACTGTTTCCCAATATACCACATTGACTCCAGTGGATCTTTCCGGTTTCCCTATATCCCACACTGTCTCCTGTGGCTAACTATGGCTTCCCTGTATCCCACGCTGATTCCAGCGGCTCACTACTGTTTCCGAATAGACCACAATGACTCCAGTGGATCTTTCCGGTTTACCTATATCCCACAGTGACTCCATTGGCTCTCTACAGTTTCCCTATAGTCCACACTGCCTCCAGTGTACTCTACAGATTCCCTACATCCCACACTGACTCCAGTGGCTCTGTACGGTTTCCCTAAAGCCCTCAGTGAATCCAGTGACTCTGTACGGTTTCCCTAAAGCCTCACTGACTCCAGTGACTGTCTATAGATTCCCTAAAGCCCACATTGACTCCAAGTGTCTCTGAACGATTTCCCTATTTCCCACACTCACTCCAGTGGCTCACAAGGGTTTTCCTATAGCCCACAATGACTCCAGTAGCTCTCTACGGTTTCCCTATAGCACTCACTGACTCCAGTAGCTCTCTACGTTTTCCCTATAGTCCTCTCTGACTCCACTGGCTCTCTATGGTTTCCTAATAGCCCACACTGACTCCAGTGGCTATCTACGACTTCCCTATATCCCAATCTGATTCCAGTGCCTCTCTTCGGTTTTCCTATAGCCCACACTTTCCCTAGTAGCTCTCAACGGTTTTCAGATATTGCACACTGACTCCAAAGGATCTTAAAGTTTTCCTTTTATCCCACACTGACTTCAGCGGCTCTCTACGGTTTCCCTATAGCCCACACTGATTCCAGCGGCACTCTACGGTTTCCGCATAGCCGACACTGGCTCTCTATAGATTCCCTATAGCCTACACTGTCTCCAACGGCTCTCTATGGTTATCCTATAGCCCACACTGACTCCAGTGGCTCTCTACGGCTTCCCTATAACCCACACTGATTCCAGCATCTCTCTACTGTTTTCCTATTTACCACACTGACTCCAGAGGCACTCTATGGTTTCCACATAGCCGACACAAACTGCAGTGGCTCACTATGTTTTCCCTATAGCGTACACTGACTCCAGCTGCTCTCTATGTTTTCCCTGTATCCCACACTGACTTCAATGGCTCGCTACGCTTTCCCTATCTTCCACACTGACACCAGTGGCTCTCTACAGTTTTTCTATAGCCCACACTGATTCCAGTGGCTCTCTATAGCTTCCCGATATCCCTCAGTGATTCCAGCGGCTCTCTACGGTTTTCCTATAAACTATCTGGATCCAGTGGCTCTCTATTCGGTTTCTCCATATCACACACTGACTCCAGCGGCTCTCTACGGTTTCCCTATAGTCCAAACTAACTCCAGCTGCTCTCTACGGTTTCCCTAAAGCCTGCACTGACTACGGCGGTTCTCCACATTTTCCCTATATCCCACACTGACTCCAGCGGCTCTCTACGTTTTCCCTATATCCCACACTGACTCCATCGGCTCTCCAAAGTTTCCCTAAAGTCCACACTGACTCCAGAGGCTCTGTCTGGTTTCCTTATAGTCCACAGTGACACCTCAGGCTCTGTAAGATTTCCCTATAGTCCACACTGACACCATTGGCTCTCTACGGTTTCAGTATAGTCCACACTGACTTAATCTGCTCTCTACGTTTTCCCTATATCCCACACCGACTCCAGTGGCTCTGTACGGATTCCCTATATCCCACAAACACTGCAGTGGCTCTCACCGATATTCCTATAGTTCACAAAGCCTCCAGCGGTTCTCTACAGTTTCCCTGTAGTCCACACTGACTCCAGTGGCTCACTACGGTTTCCCTGAAGTCCACGCTGACACCAGAGGATCTCTACGGTTTCCCTATGGTGCGCACTGACTGCACTGGCTCTCTACTGGTTCCCTAAAGCCCACACAGACTCCAGTGGCTCTGTACGTTTTCCCTAAAGCCCTCACGGACTCCAGTGACTCTCTACAGATTCCCTAAAGCCCTCACTGACACCAATTGCTCTCTATGGTTTCCCTATATTCCACACTAACACCAGTGGCTCTCTACGGTTTCTGTATTGCCCACACTGACTCCAGAGGCTCTCGACATTTTCCCTAGAACCCACACTGTCTCCAGTGGCTCGCTACGCTTTCCCTATATCACAAACTGACTCTAGTGGCTCTCTACGGATTGCCTAAAGTCCACAGTGTCTCCAGCAGCTCTCTACAGATTCCCTATAGTCCACACTGACACCAGTGGTTACGGACGGTTTCCCTTTAGCCCACACTGATTCCAGTGGCTCTCTATAGCTTCCTTATTTCCCACACTGATTCCAGCGGCACTCTCCAGTTTTCCTATAGACCACACTGACCCCCGTGGCTCTCTACCGTTTCCCTATATCACACCCTGAGGCCAGCAGCTCTCTACGGTTTCCCTATAGTCCACACAGACTCCAGCTGTCCTCTACAGTTTCCCTATTTTCCACACTGACTCCAAAGCTCTCTATGGTTTCCCTATGGCCCACCCTGACTCCTGTGTCTCACTATGGTGTCCCGATATCACACACAGACTCTAATGGCTCTCTACGGTTTCCCTATAGTGCTCACTGTCTCCAGAGTTTCGCTATGGTTTCCCTATACTCCACACTGACTCCAGTGTCTCTCTACGGTTTCCTTACATCCCACAATGACTCCAGTGGCTCTGTACGGTTTCCCTAAAGCCCTCACTGACTCCAGTTACTCTCTACAGATTCCCTAAAGCCCACACTGACTCCATTGGCTCACTACAGTTTTAATATTGCCCACACTGTCTCCAGTCGCTCTCTACGGTATCCCTATACCCCACACTGACTCCAGAAGCTCCCTACGTTTTACCTATACCACACACTCACTCCAGCCGCTCTCTACGGATTTCCTCTCGCCCACACTGACTCCATTGGCTCTCTACGGTTTCGCTATGGCCCACACTGACACCAGTGGCTCTCTATGGTTTCCCTATATTCCACACTAACACCAGTGGCTCTCTACAGATTCCCTATATACCACACTGACTCTAGTGCCTCTCTACGGTTTGCCTATTGTCCCCACTGACTCCAGTAGCTCTCCACGTTTTCCTTATGGCCCACCCTGACTCCAGTGGCTCACTATGGATTCCCTATATTCCACACTGACACCAGTGGCTCACTACGGTTTCCCTATATCACTCACTGACGCTAGTGGCTGTCTAGGGTTTCCCTATAGTCCACACTGACACCAGTGGCTCTCTACAGTTTCCCTGATACACACACTTTTTCCAGTGGCTCTCTATAGCTTCCCTATTTCCCACACTGATTCCTGCGGCTCTCTACGGTTTTCCTATAGAACACACTGACCCCAGTAGCTCTCTACCGTTTCCCTATAGACCACACAGTCTCCAGCCGCTCTCTACGGTTTCCCTAAAGACTGCTCTGACTCCTGCGGCTATCCACGTTTTCCCTATAGCCGACACAGACTCCAGCGGCTCTCTAAATTTCCATTTGGCCTACACTGACTCCAGTGGATTTTCAGGTTTCCCTATATCCAACACTGACTCCATTGGCTCTCTACAGATTCCCTATAGCCCACACTGAATTCAGTGGCTCTGTACGGTTTCCCTATATCCGACACTCACTCCAGCGGCTCTCTACGGTTTCCCTATAAACCACAAATACTCTAGTGGCTCTCTATGGCATCCCTATATCCCACACTGATTCCAGCGGCTCTCCACGGTTTTCCTATAGACCACACTCATTCCAGTGGCTCTCTAAGGTTTCTCCATATCACACATTGACTCCAGCGGCTCTCTACGGTTTCCCTATAGTCCACACTGACTCCAGCTGCTCTCTACTGAATTCCTAAAGCCTGCACTGACGACGGCTCTTCTCCACATTTCCCCGATATCCCGCAGTGACTCCAGCGGCACTCTACGGTTTCCCTACATCCCACGCTGTCTCTAGTGGAAATTCTCCAGTTTCCCTATATCCCAAACTGACTCCATGGTTCTCTACAGTTTCCTAAAATTCCACTCTGCCTCCAGTGCCTCTCTACGATTTCCCGACATCCCATAGTGACTCCAGTGGCTCTGTGCAGTTTCCCTATAGCACACACTGAATCCAGTAGCTCTCTGTGGTTTCCCTATGGCCCACCCTGACTCCATTGGCTTGCTATGGTTCACCTATAATCCAACTGACACTAGTGGCTCGCTATGGATTCCCTATAATCCACACTGAGACCAGTGGCTCTCACCGATTTCCCTATAGACCAGACTGACTCCAGTGGCTCTCTACAGTTTCCTTATAGTGCACACTGACAGCTGTGGCGCTCTATGGTTTCCCTATAGTCCACACTGACACAATTGCTCTCTACAGTTTCCATATAGCCCACAGCGACTTCAAAGGCTCTCTATGGTTTCCCTATAGCCCACACGGGCCCCAGTGACTCTCTACGGTTTCCGTAAAGCCCACACTGACTCCAGTGGCTCTCTATTTTTTTTCTCTATTCCCAGTGTCCTCCAGTGTCTCTCTACGGTTTCCCTGTGGCCCACACTGATTCCAGTGGCTCCTCTATAGCTTCCCTATTTCCCACACTGATTCCAGCGGCACTCTACAGTTTTCCTATAGACCACACGGACCCCAGTGTGTCTCTATTCGGTTTCTCCCTATCACACAGTGACTCCAGTGGCTCTCTACGTTTTCCCTATAGCCCACACTGACTCCAATAGCACTCTACGGTTTCCCTATTATCCACACCGATCCCAGTGGCTCTCTACAGTTTCTGTATTGCCCACACTGACTCCAGTGGCTCTCGACGTTTTTGCTATATCCCGCACTGACTCCAGTAGCTCTCCACGTTTTCCCTATAGCCCACCCTGACTCCAGTGGCTCACTACGGATTCCCTATAGTCCACACCGATCCCAGTGGCTCTCTACAGTTTCTGTATTGCCCACACTGACTCCAGTGGCTCTCGACGTTTTCCCTATATCCCACACTGACTCCAGTGGCTCTCTACAGTTTCCTTATAGCCCACACTGATTGCAGTGGCTCTCTATAGCTTCCCTATTTCCCACACTGATTCCAGCTGCTCTCTACGGTTTTCCTGTAGACCACACTGACCCCCGTGGCTCTCTACGGTTTCCCTATAGTCCACACAGACTCCAGCTGCTCTCTCCGTTTTCCCTCAAGCCTACACTGACTCCCGTGGCTATCCACGTTTTCCTTATATCCGTCACAGACTCAAGCGGCTCTCTGCAATTTCCCTACAGCCCACACTGACTCCAGTGGATATTTACGGTTTTGCTATATGCCACAGTGTCTCCACTGGCTCTCTACAGATTCCTTATAGCCCACACTGACTTCAGTGGCTCTGTACGGTTTCCCTATATCCCACACTCACTCCAGTGGCTCTCTACGGTTTCCCTATAGCCCACACTAACTCTAGTGGCTCTCCATGGCATCCCTATATCCCACACCGAATCCAACGGCTCTATATATTTTTCCTATAGACCCCACTCACCCCCGTGGCTCTCTAAGGTTTCTCCATATCACACACTGTCTCCAGAGGCTCTCTACGGTTTCCCTATAGTCCACACTGAGTCCAGCTGCTCTCTTCGGTTTCCCTATAGTCCACACCTGACTGCAGTGGACCTCTACAATTTCCCTAAAGCCCTCCAGCTGCTCTCTATGGATTCCCTAAATCCTGCACTGACTCCAGCGGCTATCCACATTTTCCCTATATCCGACACAGACTCCAGCGGCTCTCTGCAATTTCCGTATAGCCCACACTGACTCCAGTGGATCTCACCGGTTTCCCTATATCCCACACTGAATCCAATGGCTCTCTACAGTTTCCCGATAGTCCACACTGTATCCAGTGTCTCACTATGGTTTGCCTACATCCCACACTGACTCCAGTGACTCTCTACAGATTCCCTAAAGCCCACACTGACTATGGTTTCTCCATAGCCGAAGATGAGTGAAGTGGTTCTCTACCGTTTCCCCATATCACACAGTGACTGTAGTGGCTCTCTATGGTTTCCGTATAGCCCACAATGACTCCAGTGGCTCTGTACGTTTTCTCTATAGTCCACACCTGACTCCAGTGGCCCTCTACGGTTTCCCTAAAGCCCACACTGAGTCCCGCTGCTCTCTTCGGTTTCCCTATAGTCCACACCTGACTGCAGTGGACCTCTACAATTTCCCTAAAGCCCAAACTGATTCCAGCTGCTCTCTACTCTTTCCCTATAGTCCACACTGCCTCCGGTGTTTCTCTACGGTTTCCCTACATTCCACACTGACTCCACTGGCTCTGTAGGGTTTCACTACAGCCCTCGCTGACTCCATTGGCTCTCTACAGATTCCATAAATCCCACACTGGCTATTGTGGCTCTGTACGGTTTCCATTTATCCCACACGCACTCCAGTGGCTCTCTATTGTTTTGCTATAATCCACATTGACTCCAGCGGCTCTCTACGGTTCCCGTAGAGCCCACACTGGCTCCACTACCATTCGACGGTTTCCCTATGGCCCACCCCGACTCCAGAAGCTCTCTATGGTTTCCACAATGACCCCAGTGGCTCTGTACGGTTTCCAGATAGTCGAAGAAGCGCCATTGGCTCTCTATGGTTTCCATATAGAACGCACACACTCCAGTGGCCCTCTGCGGCTTCCCTATATCCCACACTGATTCCACTGGCATTCTACAGTTTCCACATAGCCAACACTTACTTCTGTGACTCTCAATGCTTTCCCTTTAGCCCACACACACTCCAGAGGGTCTCTATGGGTTCCTTATATCCCACACTGATTCCACTGGCATTCTACAGTTTCCCCATAGCCAACACTTATTTCTGTGACTCTCAATGCTTTCCCTTTAGCCCACACACACTCCAGAGGGTCTCTATGGCTTCCCTATATCCCACAGTGATTCCACTGGCATTCTACAGTTTCCCCATAGGCGACATTACTTCTGTGACTCTCAATGGTTTCCCTTTAGCCCACACACACTCCAGAGGGTCTCTATGGCTTCCCTATATCCCACACTGATTCCAGCGGCTCACTACGGTTTTCCTAAGGAGCACAATGACCCCAGTGGCTCTCTATGGTTTCCCTATATCACACACTGATTCCAGTGATTCTCTATGGTTTCCCTATTGTCCACAGTTAGTCCAGCTGCTCTCTACTGTTTCCCTAAAGCATGCACTGACTCCAGCGGCTGTCTATGTTTTCCCTATATCACACAGTGACTCCAGTGGGTCTGTATGTTTTCCCTAAAGCCCTCACTGACTCCAGTGACTCTCTACAGATTCTCTAAAGCCCACACTGACTCCAGTGACTCTGTACGTTTTCCCTATATCCCACACTCACTCCAGTGGCTTTCTAGGGTTTTCCTATAGCCCACACTGACTCCAGTGGCTCGCTATGGTTTCCCAATATCACTCACTGACTCCAGCTGCTCTCTCCTGCTTCCCTACATCCCACACTGACTCCACTGGCTCTGTAAGGTTCCACTACAGCCCTCGCTGACTCCAGTGGCTCTCTACAGATTCCCTCAAGCCCACACTAACTACTGTGTCTCTGTACGGATTCCATTTACCCCACACACACTCCAGTGGCTCTCGATGGATTTCCTACAATCTACATTGTCTCCAGCGGCTCTCTATGGTTTCCCAATAGCCCACACTGGCTCCACTAGCTCTCTATGGTTTCCCTATGGCCCGCCCTGATTCCAGTGACTCTCCATGGTTTCCCTCTAGCCCACACTGTCACCAGTGGCTCTATACGTTTTCCCTATAGTCCACAGTGAATCCAATGGCTCACTACGGTTTTACTATACTCCACACTGACTCCAGCTGCTCTCTACGGTTTCCCTATAGCCCACACTGACTTCAGTAGCTCTCTACGGATTCCCTATGGCCCATCTTCACTCCAGTGGCTCACTACGGTTTCCCTATAGTGCACACTGACACCAGCGGCTCGCTACGGTTTCCCTATAGTGCACACTGACACCAGAGGCTCTTTACGTTTTCCCGATAGTTCACACTAACACCATTGGCTCTCAACGGATTCCCTATAGTCCACAATGACCCCTGTGGCTCTGTACGGTTTCCAGATAGTCGAAACAGCACCATTGGCTCTCTACGGTTTCCCCATAGGCCACACTGACTCAATTGGATCTGTCCGGTCTCCTTATATCCCACACTGACTCATTTGGCGCTCTACAGTTTCCCTATAGTCCACAAAGCCTCCAGTGTCTCTCTATGGTTTCGCTACATCATACAATGACTCCAGTGACTCTGTACGGTTTCCGTAAAGCCCTCACTGACTCCAGTGACTCTCTACAGATTCCCTAAAGCCCACACTCACTCCAGTGACTCTGTACGTTTTCCCTATATCCCTCACTGAATCCAGTAGCTCTCTACAGTTTCCCTATATCCCAATCTGACTCCAGTGGCTCTCTACGGTTTCCCGAAAGACGATAGCGACACCAGCTGCTCTCTACGTTTTCCCTATTGTCCAGACTGACACCAGGGGCTCTCTACAGTTTCCCTATAGCCCACACTGACTCCAGTGGCACTCTAGGTTTACCCCTAAGCCGACATTGATTCAGTGGCTCTCTATAGTTGCCCTATTGCCTACACTGACTCCAGTAGCTCTCTACGGTTTCCCTATAGCCCACACTGACTCCAGTAGCTCTCTATGGTTCCCCTATAGACCACAATGACACCAGTGGCTCTCTAGGTTTCACTATAGTTCACACTGACACCAGGGGCTCTCTACGGTTTCCCTATAGCCCACACTGACTCCAGCGGCACTCTAGGGATTTCCCCATAGCCGACACTGAATCATTGGCTCTCCATAGTTTCCCTATAGCCTACACTGACTCCTGCAGATCTCTAAGGTTTCCCTATATCCTACACTGACACGAGTGGCTCTCTACGGCTTCCCGATAACCCTTACTGATTCCAGCGGCTTTCAACCATTTTCCTATAGGCCACACTGACTTCAGCGGCTCTATTTGATTTCCCCATAGCCGACACTGACTGCAAGTGGCTCTCTATGTTTTCCCTTTAGCCTAATCAGTCTCCAACGGCGCTCTTTGTTTTCCCTATATACCACACTGACTCCAATGGCTTGCTTCTGTTTCACTATATCACACACTGGCCCTAGTGGCTCCCTATGTCTTCCCTATAGTCCACACAGACCCCAGAGGCTCTCTATGCCTTCCCTATATCCTACACTGATTCCAGCGTCTCTCTACGGTTTCCCTATTGCCCACCCTGACACCAGTGGCTCTATACGTTTTCCCAAGAGTCCACACTGACTCCAGCTGCTCTCTACGGATACCCTAAAGCCTGCACTTACTCCAGCGGCTATCTACGTTTCCCTATATCCGACACTGACTCCAGCGGCTCTCTACGATTTCCCTAAAGCCCACACTGACTCCAGTGGATCTCTCCGGTTTCCCTATATCCCACACTGACTCCATTGGCTCTCTACAGATTCCCTATAGCCCACACTGACTTTGTGGCTCGGTAACTGTTTCCCTATAGCCCACACTGACTCCAGTAGCTCCCAACATTTTCCCGATAGCCGACACTGACTCCAGTGGCTCGCTACAGTTTCCCTTATCACACACTGACTCCAGCAGCTCTCTACTGTTTCCCTATGGTCCACACTGCCCCCAGTGATTCTCTACTGTTTCCCTGCATCCCACACTCTCTGGCTCTACTGGCTCTGTACGGTTTCACGACTGCCCCCGCTGACTCCAGTGGCTCTATGCATATTCCCTAAAGCCCACACTAACTATTGTGGCTCTGTACGGTTTCCATTTATCCCACACGCACACCAGTGGCTCTCTATTGTTTTCCTATAATCCACGTTGACTCCAGCGGCTCTCTACGGTTCCCGTATAGCCGACACTGGCTCCACTACCATTCGACGGTTTCCCTATGGCCCACCCTGACTCCAGAAGATCTCTATGGTTTCCACAATGACCCCAGTGGCTCTGTACGGTTTCCAGATAGTCGAAGAAGCACCATTGGCTCTCTATGGTTTCCATATAGAACGCACACACTCCAGTGGCCCTCTACGGCTTCCCTATATCCAACACTGATTACAGCGGCTCTCTACCGTTTTCCTATAGACCACACTGACTTCAGATGCTCTCTTTAGTTTCCCCATAGCCGACACTGACTGCAGTTGCTCTCTCTGTTTTCCCTATAGCCTAATCTGACTCCAGCGGCGTTCTATGTTTTCCCTATATCCCACACTGACTCCAATGGCTCGCTACGGTTTGTCTATATAACACACTGACTCTAGTGGCTCTCTATGGTTTCCCTATAGTCCACACTGACCCCAGAGGCTCTCTATGGCTTCCCTATATCCCACACTGATTCCAGCGACTCTCTACGGTTTTCCTATTGACCACACTGACCCCAATGGCCCTCTACTGTTTCCCTATATCACACACTGACTCTAGCAGCTCTCTACGGTTTCCCTATAGTCCACACTGAATCCAGCTGTTCTCTATGGTTTCCCTAAATGCTGCACTGATTCCAGCGGCTCTGCACGGTTTCCCTATATCCCACACCGATCACAGCGGCTCTCTACGGTTTCCCTATAGACCACACCAGCTCGAGAGGATCTCTGCGGTTTCCCTCTATCCCACACTGACTCCATTGGCTCTCTACATTTTCTCTATATCCACAATGCCTCCAGTGGCTCCCTATGGTTTCGCTACATCCCACACTGACTCCAGTGAATCTGTACAGTATCGGTATAGCCCTCGCTGACTCTAGTGGCTCTGTACAGATTGCCTAAAGCCCACACTGACTCCAGTGGCTCGGAAACGGTTTATCTATAGCCCACACTGACTCCAGTAGCTCCCTACATTTTTCCCATAGCCGACACTGACTCCAGTGGCACGCTACGGTTTCCCTATATCACACACTGACTCTAGTGGCTCTCTAGGCTTTCCCTATAGTGAGTTCTGACCCCAGTGGCATTCTATGGTTTCCCTATATCCCACACTGATTGCAGAGGCTCTCTACGGATTTCCTATAGACCAATTGACCCAAGTGGCTGTCTACGGTTTCCCTCAGTAGCTCTCTCCAGTTTCCCTATAGTCCACACCTGAATCCAGTGGCCCTCTACGGTTTACCTAAAGCCCACAATGTCTCCAGCAGCTCTCTACAGTTTCCCTATAGTGCACACTGCCTCCAGCGGCTCTGTATGCTGTCCCCATAGCCCACCCTGACTGCAGTGGCTCTCTACGGTTTCCCTTTAACTTACACATACTCCAGCGGCTCTCTAATTTTCCCTACATCCCACCCTGAGTCCAGTGGCTCACTACCGTTTGCCTATATCAAACAGTGACTCTAGTGGCTCGCTACAGTTTCTGTATAGCCCACACTGACTCCAGCTGCTCTCATCGCTTTAACTATAGTCCACACCTGGCTGCAGAGGACCTCTGGGATTTCCCTAAAGCCAACACAGACTCCAGCTGCTCTCTACTGTTTCCCTATTGTCCACACTGCCTCCAGTGTTTCTCTACCGTTTCCCTACAGCCCAAACTGACTCCACTGGCTCTGCATGGTTTCACTACAGCCCACGCTGACTCCAATGGGTCTCTACAGATTCCCTAAAGCCCACTCTAACTACTGTGGCTCTGTACATTTTCCATGTATCCCACACGCACTCCAGTGGATCTCTATGGTTATACTATAATCCACATTGACTCCAGCAGCTCTCTTGAGTTTTCCTATAGACCACATTGACCCCAGTGGCGCTCTATAGTTTCCCTATATCACACACAGATTCCAGTAGCTCTCTATGGTTTCCCTATAGTCCACAGTTAGTCCAGCTGATCCATGGGGTTTCCCTAAAACCTGCACTGACTCCAGCGGCACTCTAGGTTTTCCCCTTAGCCGACACTGATTCAGTGGCTCTCTCTAGTTTCCCTATTGCCTACACTGACTCCAGTAGCTCTCTAGGGTTTCCCTATAGCCCACAGTGACTCCAGTGGCTCTCTACATTTTCCCTTTATGCCACACAAACTCCAGTGGCTCTCTACGGTTTTCCGATAGCCCACACTGACTCCCGTGTTTCTCGACGGTTTCCCTATAGCCCACACTGACTCCAGTAGCTCTCTACAGTTTCCCTATATCCAACTCTGACTCCAGTGGCGCTCTACGGTTTCACTATAGTCCACACTGACACCAGGGGCTCTCTTCGGTTTCCCTAAAGACCACACTGACACCATCGGCACTCTAGGGTTTCCCCATAGCCGACACTGATTCAGTCGCTCTCTATAGATTCCCTAAAGCCTACACTGGCTCCAGCGGCTATCTAATGTTTCCCTAGAGCCCACACCGACGCCAATAGCTCTCTATAGTTTCCCTATATCCCACAAATACTCCAGAGGCTCTCTACGGTTTTCCAATAGCCCACACTGACTCCAATGACTCTCTGCGGTTTCCCTATAGCCCACACTGACTCCAGTAGCTCTCTACAGTTTCCCTATAGTCCACACTGACTACAGCTGTTCTCTCTGGTTTCCCTAAATGCTGCACTGATCCCAGCGGCTCTGCACGGTTTCCCTATATCCCACACCGACCCCAGCGGCTCTCTACGGTTTCTCTATAGACCACATTGACCACAGTGGCACTCTATAGTTTCCCTGTATCACACACCGATTCCAGTGGCTCTCTATGTTTTCCCTATAGTCCACAGTTAGTCCAGCTGCTCTCTGCGGTTTCCCTAAAGCCTGCACTGACTCCAGCAGCACTCTAGGTTTTCCCCTTAGCCGACACTGATTCAGTGGCTCTCTCTAGTTTCCCTAAAGCCTACACTGACTCCAGTAGCTCTCTAGGGTTTCCCTAAAGCCCACAGTGACTCCAGTAGCTCTCTACGTTTTCCCTATATGCCACACAATCTCCATTGACTCTCTACGGTTTTCCTATAGCCCACACTGACTCCAGTGTTTCTCGAAGGTTTCCCTATAGCCCACACTGACTCCAGTAAATCTCTACAGTTTCCCTATATCCAACTCTGACTCCAGTGGCTCTCTACGGTTTCATTATATTCCACACTGACACCAGGGGATCTCTTCGGTTTCCCTAAAGCCCACACTGACACCAGCGGCACTCTAGGTTTTCCCCATAGCCGACACTGATTTAGTGGCTCTCTATAGTTTCCCTATAGCCTACACTGACTCCTGCGACTCTCTAAGGTTTGCCTATAGCCCACCCTGACTCCAGAGGCTCTAAATGGCTTCCCTATATCCCACTCTGACTCCAGCGGCTCTCTACCGTTTTCCTATAGACCACACTGACTTCAGCAGCTCTCTTTAGTTTCCCCATAGCCGACACTGACTGCAGTGGCTCCCTCTGTTTTCCCTATAGCCTAATCGGATTCCAGCGGCGTTCTATGTTTTCCCTAAATCCCACACTGACTCCAATGGCTCGCTAAGTTTTGTCTATATCACACATTGACTCTAGTGGCTCTCTATGGTTTCCCTATAGTCCACACTGACCCCAGAGTCTCTCTATGGCATCCCTATATCCCACACTGATTCCAGCGCCTCTCTACGGATTTCCTATTGACCACACTGACCCCAATGGCCCTCTACTGTTTCCCTATATCACACACTGACTCTAGCAGCTCTCTACGGTTTCCCTTTAGTCCACACTGACTCCAGCTGTTCTCTATGGTTTCCCAGCGGCTGATCCCACTGATCCCACTTTCCCACTGATCCCAGCGGCTCTGCACGGTTTTCCTAAATCCCCCACCGACCCTTGCAGCTCTCTACGGTTTCTATATAGACCACATTGACCCCAGTGGCGCTCTATAGTTTCCCTATCTCACACACCGATTCCAGTGGCTCTCTATGGTTTCCCTATAGTCCACAGTTAGTCCAGCTGCTCTCTGCGGTTTCCCTATAGTCCACAGTCACTCCAGTGGCTCTCTTCGGTTTCCCTATAATCCAAACTGACACCAGTGGCTCTCTACAGTTTCCCTATTGTCCAAAATGACTCCAGCTGCTCTCTACAGATTCCCTAAAGACTGCACTTACTCCCGCTGTTTTCCACGTTTTCCCTATATCCGACACTGACTCCAGAGGCTCTCTACGGTTTCCCGATAGCGCACACTGACTTCAGTAGCTCTTTACAGATTCCCTAAGCCCCACCCTCACTCCAGCGGCTCACTACGGTTTCCCTATAGTCCACACTGACTCCAGTGGCCCTCTACGGCTTCCCTATGTCCCCAACTGATTCCAGTGACTTTCTACCGCTTTCCTATAGCCCACATTGACCCTAGTGGCTCTCAACTATTTCGCTATAGCCCACAATGGCTCCAGTGGCTTTCTATGTTTTCCCCATAGACCACACTGAGTTCAGTGGCTCTCTACGGTTTCCCTACAGCTTACACTGACTCCACAGGCTCTCTACGGTTTCCCTATATCTCACACAGTCTCCAGTGGTTGCTAGGTTTTCCCTATATGCCACACTGACTCTGGTGGCTCTCTGCGGTTTCCCTATAGCCCACACTGACCCCAGAGGCTCTCTCCGGTGTCCCTATAGTCCACACTGTCTCCAGTGGCTGTCTACGGTTTCCCTAGGGTTCACACTGACTCCAGTGGCTCTCAATGGTTTCCCTATAGTCCACACTGTCACCTGTCGCTCTCTACGGATTCCCTATAGACCAGACTGACACCATTGGCTCTCTTCGGTTTCCGTATAGTCCACACTGACTTCAACGCCTCTCTATTGTTTCCCTATAGCACACACCGACCCCAGTGGTACTCTTCGGTTACCATATAGCCCACACAGACTTCAGTGGCTCTCTACGGTTTCCCTATAGTCCACACTGACTCCAGTGACTCTCTATGGTTTCCCCATAGTCCACACTGACTTCAACGACTCACTACAGTTTCCCTATAGCACACACCGACCCCAGTGGCACTCTTTGGTTACCATATAGACCAAACAGACTCCAGTGGCTCTCTAGATTTTGCCTATATCCCACACTGAATCCAGTGGCTCACTACAGTTTCCCTATATCACACACTGACTCTGGTGGCTCTCTACGGTTTCCCTTTAGTCCACACTGACCCCAGTGGCTCTCTACAGTTTCCCTATAGTCCACAATGTCTTCAGTGTCTCTCGACGGTTTTGCTATAGTTCACACTGACTCCAGCGTCTCTCTACGGTTTCCCTAAAGCCCACACTGACACCTCTGGCTCTCTACCGTTTCTTTATAGCCTACACTGAATCCAATGGCTCTCTAGAACTTCCCTATATCCCACACTGATTCCAGCGGCTCTCTACAGTTTCCCTATTGACTACACTGTCCTCTGTGGATCTCTATTAGGTTTCCCTATATCACACACTGAGTCCAGTGGCTCTGTACGGTTTCCCTATATCCCACACTCACTCCACTGGCTCACTACGTTTTTCCCATATCCCACACTGACTCCATTGGCTCTCTACAGATTCCCTATAGCCCACACTGAGTTCAGTGGCTCTGTACGTTTTCCCTATATCCCACACTCACTCCAGTGGCTCACTACGGTTTTCCTATGGTCCACATGGAGTGCAGCAGCTCTCTACAGTTTCCCTAAAGTGCACAATGACTCCAGTGGCTCTCTATGGTTTCCCTGTAGCCCACTTGCACTTCAGTGGCTCTCTATGGCTTCCCTATATCCCACACTGATTCCAGCTGCTCTCTGCGGTTTTCCTATAAAACAATATTGACCTCAGTGGCTCTCTATAGTTTCCCTATATCACACTCCGATTCCAGAGGTACTCTATGGTTTCCCTATAGTCCACAAGTAGTCCAGCTGCTCTCTATGGTTCCCCTGAAGCCTGCACTGACTCCAGCGGCACTCTAGGTTTTCCCCTTGGCCGACACTGATTCAGTGGCTCTCTCTAGTTTCCCTATTGCCTACACTGACTCCAGTAGCTCTCTAGGGTTTCCCTAAAGCCCACACTGTCAGCAGCGACACTCTAGGTTTCCCCATAGACGACACTGATGCAGTCGCTCTCTATAGTTTCCCTAAAGCCTACACTGACTCCAGCAGCTCTCTAAGGTTTCCCTATAGCCCACCCGAATCCAGTATCTCTCTACAGTTTCCCTATATCCCACTCTGACTCCATCGGCTCTCTCCAGTTTCCCTATAGTCCACAGTGACACCAGGGGCTCTCTAGGGTTTCCCTATAGTCCACAATGACTCCAGTGTCACTCTAGGTTTTCCCCATAGCTGACACTGATTCATTGGCTCTCCATAGTTTCCCTATTGCCTACACTGACCCCAGTAGCTCTCGAGGGTTTCCCTATAGCCCACGTTGACTCCAGTAGCTCTCTACGTTTTCCCCATATCCCACACAGACGCCAGAGTCTCTCTACGGTTTTGCTATACCCTACACTGTCTCCAGTGGCTCTCTATGGTTTCCCTATAGCCCAAACTAACACCAGTGGCTCTCTACGCTTTCCCTATAGTCCAGAATGATTCCAGCTGCTCTCTACGGACTCCCTAAAGCCTGCACTTACTCCAGCTGCTTTCCACGTTTTCCCTATATCCGACACTGACTCCAGAGGCTCTCCATGGTTTCCCTATAGCCCACACTGACTCCAGTAGCTCTCTACAGTTTCCTTATATCTCAATCTGACTCCAGTGGCTCTCTACGATTTCCCTATAGACCACAATGTCACCAGTGGCTCTCTATGGTTTCCCTATAGCCCACACTGCGTTCAGCGACACTCTAGGATTTCCCCATAGCCGACACTGATTTAGTGGCTCTCTATAGTTTCCCTATTGCCTACACTGACTCTAGTAGCTGTTTAGGGATTCCCTATACCCCACACTGACTCCAGTAGCTCTCTACATTTTCCCTATATCCCACTCTGTCTCCAGCGGCTCTCTACGGTTTCCCTGTAGCCCACATGCACTTCAGTGGCTCTCTATGGATTCCCTATATCCCACACTGATTCCAGCTGCTCTCTGCGGTTTTCCTATAGACCATATTGACCGCAGTGGCTCGCTATAATTTCCCTATATCACACTCCGATTCCAGTGGTACTCTATGGTTTACCTATAGTCCACAGTTAGTCCAGCGGCTCTCTACGGTTTCCCTAAAGCCTGCACTGACTCCAGCGGCACTCTAGGTTTTCCCCTTGGCCGACACTGATTCAGTGGCTCTCTCTAGTTTCCCTATTGCCTACACTGACTCCAATAGCTCTCTAGGGTTTCCCTAAAGCCCACACTGTCAGCAGCGGCACTCTAGGTTTCCCCATAGACGACACTGATTCAGTCGCTCTCTTTAGTTTCCCTGAAGCCTACACTGACTCCAGTAGCTCTCTAAGGTTTCCCTATAGCCCACTCGAATCCAGTATCTCTCTACAGTTTCCCTATATCCCACTCTGACTCCATCGGCTCTCTCCAGTTTCCCTATAGTCCACAGTGACACCAGGGGCTCTCTAGGGTTTCCCTATAGCCCACACTGACTCCAGTGTCACTCTAGGTTTTCCCCATAGCTGACACTGATTCATTGGCTCTCTATAGTTTCCCTATTGCCTACACTGACCCCAGTAGCTCTCGAGGGTTTCCCTATAGCCCACGTTGACTCCAGTAGCTCTCTACGTTTTCCCCATATCCCACACAAACTCCAGAGTCTCTCTACAGTTTTCCTATACCACACACTGTCTCCAGTGGCTCTCTATGGTTTCCCTATAGCCCAAACTAACACCAGTGGCTCTCTACGTTTTCTCTATAGTCCACACTGATTCCAGCTGCTCTCTACGGATTCCCTAAAGCCTGCACTTACTCCAGCTGCTTTCCACGTTTTCCCTATATCCGACACTGACTCCAGAGGCTCTCTATGGTTTCCCTATAGCCCACACTGACTCCAGTAGCTCTCTACAGTTTCCCTAACTCCCACTCTGAATCCAGTGTCTCTCTACGATTTCCCTATAGACCACAATGACACCAGAGTCTCTCTATGGTTTCCCTATAGCCCACACTGCGTTCAGCGGCATTCTAGGATTTCCCCATAGCCGACACTGATTTAGTGGCTCTCTATAATTTCCCTATTGCCTACACCGCCTCTAGTAGCTCTTTAGGGTGTCCCTATACCCCACACTGACTCCAGTAGCTCTCTACGTTATCCCTATATCCCACTCTGTCTCCACGGCTCTCTACGGTTTCCCTATAGACCACACTGACACCAGTGGCTCTCGAAGGTTTCCCTATAGACGACACTGACTCCAGTGGCTCTCTACAGCTTCCCTATAACCCACCCTGTTTCCAGCAGCTCTCTTCCGTTTTCCTATCGACCACACTGACTTCAGCTGCTCTCTTTGTTTTCCCCATAGCCGACACTGACTGCAGTGGCTCTCTCTGTTTTCCCTATAGCCTAATCTGACTCCAGCAGCTCTCTATGTTTTCAAAATATCCCACACTGAATCCAATGGCTCTCTATGGTTTCCCTTTAGCCCACACTTACACCAGTGGCTCTATACGATTTCCCTATAGTCCACAGTGACTCCAGAGGCTCTCTACAGTTTTCCTGTAGTCCACAGTGACTCCAGTTGCTCTCTACGAATTCCCTAAAGCCTGCACTTTCTCCAGCAGCTATCCACGTTTTCCCTATATCCAACATTGACTCCAATGGCTCTCTCCGGTTTCCCTAAAGCCCACACTGACTCCTTTGGATCTCTCCGATTTCCCTATATCCCACTCTGACTCCATTGGCTCTCTACAGATTCCCTATAGCCCACACTGACTTCAGTAGCTCTGTACGTTTTCCCTATATACCATACTCACTCCAGTGGCTCACTACAGTTTGGCTATGGTTCACAAGGACTGCAGCGGCTCTCTACAGTTTCCCTAAAGTGCACACTGACTCCAGTGGCTCTCTATGGTTTCCCTGTAGCCCACACGCACTTCAGTGGCTCTCTATGGCTTCCCTAAATCCCACACTGATTGCTGCGGCTCTCTACGGTATTCCTATAGACCACATTGACCCCAGTGGCTCTCTATAGTTTCCCTATATCACACACCGATTCCAGTGGTTCTCTATGGTTTCGCTATAGTTCACAGTTAGTCCAGCTGATCTCTACGGTTTCCCTACAGCCTGCACCGACTCCAGCAGCACTCTAGGTTTTCCCCATAGCCGACACTGATTAAGTGGATCTCTCTAGTTTCCCTATTGCCTACGCTGACTCCAGTAGCTCTCTAGGGTTTCCCTATAGCCCACACTGACTCCAATAGCTCGCTACATTTTCCCTATATGCCACACAAACTCCAGTGGCTCTCTACGGTTTCCCTATAGTCCACACTGACACCCGGGGCTCGCTAAGGTTTCCCTAAAGGCAAACACATACACCAGCGGCATTCTAGGGTTTCCCCATAGCCGGCACTGATTCACTGGCTCTCTATAGTCTCCCTATAGCTTACACTGACTCCAGCGGCTCTCTAAGATTTCCCGATATCCCACACTGATTCCAGTAGCTCTCTACAGTTTCCCTACATCCCTCTCTGACTCCAGTGGCACTCTACGGTTTTATAATAGACCACACTGACACCAGTGGCTCTCTACGGTTTCCCTATAGTCCACACTGACACCCGGGGCTCGCTACGGTTTCCCTAAAGCCCACACAGACACCAGCGGCACTCTAGGGTTTCCCCATATCCGACACTGATTCACTGGCTCTCTATAGTTTCCCTATAGCCTACTCTGACTCCAGCGGCTCTCTAAGATTTCCCGATATCCCACACTGACTCCAGTAGCTCTCTACAGTTTACCTATATCCCTCTCTGACTCCAGTGTCTCTCTTCGTTTTCCCTATAGACCACACTGACACCAGTGGCTCTCTACCGTTTCCCTATAGTCCACACTGACCCCAGTGGCTCTCTATAGTTTCCCTATATCACACACCGATTCCAGTGGTTCTCTATGGTTTTGCTATAGTTCACAGTTAGTCCAGCTGTTCTCTACGGTTTCCCTAAAGCCTGCACCGACTCCAGCGGCACTCTAGGTTTTCCCCACAGCCGACACTGATTCAGTGCCTCTCTCTAGTTTCCCTATTGCCTACGCTGACTCCAGTAGCTCTCTAGGGTTTTCCTATAGCCCACACTGACTCCAATAGCTCGCTACATTTTCCCTATATGCCACACGAACTCCAGTGGCTCTCTACAGTTTTCCTATAGCCCACAATGACACCAGTGGCTTCCATGGTTGCCCTATAGTCCACACTGACACCCAGGGCTCGCTACGGTTTCAATAAAGCCCACACAGACACCAGCAGCACTCTAGGGTTTCCCCATAGCCGAAACTGATTCACTGGCTCTCTATAGTTTCCCTATAGCCTACACTGACTCCAGCGGCTCTATAAGATTTCCTGATATCCCACACTGACTCCAGTAGCTCTCTACAGTTTCCCTATATCCCTCTCTGACTCCATTGGCATTCTACGGTTTCCCTATAGACCACACTGACACCAGTGGCTCTCTACGGTTTCCCTATAATCCACACTGACACCCGGGGCTCGCTACGGTTTCCCTAAAGCCCACACAGGCACCAGCGGCACTCTAGGGTTTCCCCATAGCCGACACTGATTCACTGGTTCTCTATAGTTTCCCTATAGCCTACTCTGACTCCAGCGGCTCTCTAGGATTTCCCGATATCCCACACTGACTCCAGTAGCTCTCTACAGTTTCCCTATATCCCTCGCTGACTCCAGTGTCTCTCTATGGTTTCCCTATAGACCACACTGACACCAGTGGCTCTCTACCGTTTCCCTATAGTCCACACTGACACCAGGGGCTCTCTATGGTTTCCCTATAGCCCACATTGACTGCAGCATCACTCTAGGTTTTCCCCATAGCTGACACTGATTCAGTGGGTCTCCATAGTTTCCCTATAGCCTACTCTGACTCCAGTGGCTCTCTAAGGTTTGCCAATAGCCCACAGTGACTCTAGAAGCTCTCTACGGCTTCCCTATAACCCACAGTGGCTCCCTACTGTTTTCCTATAGACCACACTGACTTCAACGGCTCTCTTTGTTTTCCCCATAGCCGACAATGACTGCAGTGGCTCCCTCTGTTTTCCCTATAGTCTAATCTGACTCCAGCGGCGCACTGATTCACTGGTTCTCTATAGTTTCCCTATAGCCTACTCTGACTCCAGCGGCTCTCTAGGATTTCCCGATATCCCACACTGACTCCAGTAGCTCTCTACAATTTCCCTATATCCCTCTCTGACTCCAGTGTCTCTCTATGGTTTCCCTATAGACCACACTGACACCAGTGGCTCTCTACCATTTCCCTATAGTCCACACTGACACCAGGGGCTCTCTATGGTTTCCCTATAGCCCACATTGACTGCAGCATCACTCTAGGTTTTCCCCATAGCTGACACTGATTCAGTGGGTCTCCATAGTTTCCCTATAGCCTACTCTGACTCCAGTGGCTCTCTAAGGTTTCCCAATAGCCCACACTGACTCTAGAAGCTCTCTACGGCTTCCCTATAACCCACAGTGGCTCTCTACTGTTTTACCATTGGCCACTCTGACTTCAACGGCTCTTCTTTGTTTTCCCCATAGCCGACAAAGACTGCAGTGGCTCTCTCTGTTTTCCCTATAGCTTAATCTGATTCCAGCGGCGCACTGTATTTCCCCTATATCCCACACTGACTCCAATGGCTCGCTACGGTTTTCCTATTGACCACACTGACCCCAATGGCTCTCTACTGTTTCCCTATATCACACTCTGAATCTAGCAGCTTTCAACGTTTTCCCTATAGTCCACACTGACTCCAGCTGTTCTCTATGGTTTCCCAAAATGCTGCACTGATTCCAGCTGCTCTGCACGGTTTCCCTATATCCCACACCGACCCCAGTGGCTCTCTACGGTTTCCCTATAGCCCACTCTAACTCCAGAGGATCTCTACGGTTTCCCTCTATCCAACACTGAATCCATTGGCTCTCTACATTTTCTCTATAGTCCACACTGCCTCCAGTGGCTCTCTATGGTTTCCCTATATCCCACACTGATTGCAGAGGCTCTCTACGGTTTTCCTATAGACCAATTGACCCAAGTGGCTGTCTACGGTTTCCCTCAGTGGCTCTCTCCGGTTTCCCTATAGTCCACAAATGACTCCAGTGGCCCTCTGCGGTTTTTCTAAAGCCCACAATTTCTCCAGCAGCTCTCTACAGTGTCCCTATAGTGCACACTGCCTCCAGTGGCTCTGTATGCTGTCCCCATAGCCCACTCTGACTGCAGTGGCTCTCTACGGTATCTCTTTAACCTACACTGACTCCAGCGGCTCTCTACTTTTCCCTACATCCCACCCTGAGTCCAGTGGCTCACTACCGTTTGCCTATATCACACAGGGACTATAGTGGCTCGCTACAATTTCCGTATAGCCCACACTGACTCCAGCAGCTCTCATCGGTTTCCCTATAGTCCACACCTGACTGCAGTGGACCTCTGCGCTTTCCCTAAAGCCCACATGGACTCCAGCTGCTCTCTACTGTTTCCCTATAGTCCACACTGCCCCCAGTGTTTCTCTACGGTTTCCCTACATCCCACACTGACTCCACTGGCTCTGTACGGTTTCACTTCAGCCCTCGCTGACTCCAATGGGTCTCTATAGATTCCCTAAAGCCACACTAACTACTGTGGCTCTGTACAGTTTCCATGTATCCCACACGTACTCCAGTGGATCTCAATGTTTACACTATAATCCACATTGACTCCAGCGGCTCTCTACGGTTTCCCTATGGCCCACCCTGACTCCAGTGTCTCTCTATGGTTTCCCTATAGCCGACACTGACACCAGTGGCTCTATACGAATTCCCTATAGTCCACAGTCACTCCAGTGGCTCTCTTCGGTTTCCCTATAATCCAAACTGACACCAGCGGCTCTCTATGGTTTCCCTATTCTCCAAACTGACTCCAGCAGCTCCATACAGATTCCCTAAAGCCTGCACTTACTCCAACTGCTTTCCACGTTTTCCCTATATCCGACACTGACTCCAGAGGCTCTCTACGGTTTCCCTATAGCCCACACTGACTCCAGTAGCTCTCTACAGTTTCCTTATATCGCACTCTGACTCCAGTGGCTCTCTACGATTTCCCTATAGACCACAATGACACCATTGGTTCTCTACTGTTTCCCTATAGCCCACACTGAGTTCAGCGGCACTCCAGGATTTCCCCATAAGCGTCAATGATTCAGTGGCTCTCTATAGTATCCCTATTGCCTACACTGACTCCAGTAACTCTCTAGGGTTTCCCTATAGCCCACACTAACACCAGTACCTCTCTACGTTTTCCCTATACACCACTCTGAATCCAGTGGTTCTCTACGGTTTCCCTATAGGCCACACTGACACCAGTGGCTCTGTACGGTTTCCCTATAGCCCATACTGACTCCAGCGGCACTCTAGGGTTTTCCCATAGCCAAACACTGATTCAGTGGCTCTCTGTAGTTTCCCTATAGCCTACACTGACTCCAGCGGCTCTCTAAGGTTTCCCTATAGCCGACACTGACTCCAGTGGCTCTCTACAGCTTCCCTATAACCCACCCTGTTTCCAGCGGCTCTCTACCGTTTTCTTATAGACCACACTGACTTCAGCGGCTCTCTTTGTTTTCCCCATAGCCGACACAGCTTGCAGTGGCTCTCTCTGATTTCCCTATAGCCTATTCTGACTCCAGCAGTTTCCATGTTTTCCCTATATCCCACACTGACTCAAATGGCTAGCTACAGTTTCTCTATATCACACACTGATTCTAGCATCTCTCTACCGTTTCGCTATTGTCCACACTGGCTCCACCAGCTATCTACGATTTCCCTATGGCCCATCCTGACTCCAGTGGCTCTCTATGGTTTCCCCATAGCCCACACTTAAACCAGTGGCTCTATACGATTTCCCTATAGTCCACAGTGACTCCAGTGGCTCTCAACGGTTTTCCTATAGTCCACACTGACACCAGTGGCTCTCTACGGTTTCCCTTTAGTCCACACTGACTCTAGCTGCTCTCTACGAATTCCCTAAAGCCTGCACTTACTCCAGCGGCTATCCAAGTTTTCCCTATATCCGACACTGACTCCATTGGCTCTCTACAGATTGCCTATAGCCCACACTTAGCTCAGTGGCTCTGTACTATTTCCTTTTATCCCACACCCGCTCCAGTGGCTCACTCCGGTTTTCCTATATTCCACACTGACTCCAGTGGCTCTCTACGGTTTCCCTATAGCCCACACTGACTTCAGTAGCTCTTTACAGATTCCCTAAGCCCCACCCTCACTCCAGCGGCTCACTACGGTTTCCCTATAGTCCACACTGACTCCAGTGGCCCTCTACGGCTTCCCTATATCCCCAACGGATTCCAGTGACTTTCTACGGCTTTCCTATAGCCCACACTGACCCTAGTGGCTCTCAACGGTTTCGCTATAGCCCACAATGGCTCCAGAGACTCTCTATGTTTTCCCCATAGATGACACTGAGTTCAGTGGCTCTCTACGGTTTCCCTACAGCTTACACTGACTCCAGAGGCTCTCTACGGTTTCTCTATATCTCACACAGACTCCAGTGGTTGCTAGGTTTTTCCTATATGCCACACTGACTCTAGTGGCTCTCTGCGGTTTTCCTATAGTCCACACTGACCCCAGTGGCTCTCTCCGTTGTCCCTATAGTCCACACTGTCTCCAGTGGCTGTCTACGGTTTCCCTAGGGTCCACATTGACTCCAGTGGCTCTCTATGGTTTCCCCATAGTCCACACTGACACCTGTGGCTCTCTACGGATTCCCTGTAGACCACACTGACACCATTGGCTCTCTTCGGTTTCCGTTTAGTCCACACTGACTTCAACGACTCACTACAGTTTACCTATAGCACACACCGACCCCAGTGGCACTCTTTGGTTACCATATAGCCCAAACAGACTCCAGTAGCTCTCTAGATTTTGCCTATATCCCACACTGAATCCAGTGGCTCACTACAGTTTCCTTATATCACACACTGACTCTGGCGGCTCTCTACGGTTTCCCTTTAGTCCACACTGACCCCAGTGGCTCTCTACAGTTTCCCTATAGTCCACACTGTCTTCAGTGGCACTCGACGGTTTCGCTATAGTTCACACTGACTCTAGTGTCTCTCTACAGTTTCCCTACAGGCCACTCTGACACCAGTGGCTCTCTACAGTTTCTTTATAGCCCACACTGATTCCAGTGGCTCTCTATAGCTTCCCTATATCCCACACTGATTCCAGCGGCTCTCTACGTTTTTCCTATTTACCACACTGACCCCAGTGGCTCTCTACGGTTTCCCTATAGTCCACACTGTCTTCAGTGGCTCTCGACGGTTTCGCTATAGTTCACACTGACTCCAGCGTCTCTCTAAGTTTTCCGTATTGCCCACACTGACACCAGTGGCTCTCTACCGTTTCTTTATAGCCTACACTGAATCCAGTGGCTCTCTAGAACTTCCCTATATCCCACACTGATTCCAGCGGCTCTCTACGGTTTTCCTACTGACCACACTGACCCCTGTGGATCTCTATTCGGTTTCCCAATATCACACACTGAGTCCAGTGGCTCTGTACGGTTTCCCTATATCCCACACTCACTCCACTGGCTCACTACGTTTTTCCCATATCCCACACTGACTCCATTGGCTCTCTACAGATTCCCTATAGCCCACACTGAGTTCAGTGGCTCTGTACGTTTTCCCTATATCCCACACTCACTCCAGTGGCTCACTACGGTTTTCCTATGGTCCACATGGAGTGCAGCAGCTCTCTACAGTTTCCCTAAAGTGCACACTGACTCCAGTGGCTCTCTATGGTTTCCCTGTAGCCCACATGCACTTCAGTGGCTCTCTATGGCTTCCCTATATCCCACACTGATTCCAGCTGCTCTCTGCGGTTTTCCTATAGACCATATTGACCCCAGTGGCTCTCTATAGTTTCCCTATATCACTTTCCGATTCCAGTGGCACTCTATGGTTTCCCTATAGTCCACAGTTAGTCCAGCTGCTCTCTATGGTTTCCCTAAAGCCTGCCCTGACTCCAGCGGCACTCTAGGTTTTCCCCTTGGCCGACACTGATTCAGTGGCTCTCTATAGTTTCCCTATTGCCTACACTGACTCTAGTAGCTCTTTAGGTTTCCCTATACCCCTCACTGACTCCAGGAGCTCTCTACGTTTTCCCTATATCCCACTCTGTCTCCAGCGGCTCTCTATGGTTTCCCTATAGACCACACTGACTCCAGTTGTTTCTCTTCAGATTCCCTATAACCCACACTGACTCCATTGGCTATCTAAATATTCCCTATAGACCACACTGACTTGAGTGGCTCTGTACGATTTCCCTATATCCCACACTCACTCCAGTGGCTCACTACGGTTTTCCTAAATTCTACACTGATTCCAGCGGCTCTCTACGGTTTCCCTATAGCCCACACTGACCTCAGTAGCACTCTACGGATTCCCTGTGGCCCACCTTCACTCCAGTGGCTCACTACAGTTTCCCTATAGTGCACACTGACACCAGTGGCCCTCTACAGCTTCCCTTATCCCAAACTGATTCCTGTGGCTTTCTACGAC
The DNA here is from genome assembly GCF_017639515.1 of Carcharodon carcharias. Classification (NCBI taxonomy): domain Eukaryota; kingdom Metazoa; phylum Chordata; class Chondrichthyes; order Lamniformes; family Lamnidae; genus Carcharodon; species Carcharodon carcharias. The sequence continues at coordinate 41,073,856 of NC_054483.1, read as the reverse complement.
TTTCCCATAGCCCACACTGATCCTAGTGGCTCTCTATGGTTTCCCTATAGCTTACAGTGACTCCAGCGGCTCTCAACGGTTTCCCTATATCCCACACTGACTCCAGTGGTGCGCTAGGTTTTCCCTATATGCCGCACTGACTCTAGTGGCTCTCTGCGGTTTCCCTAAAGTCCACTCTGACCCCTGTGGCTCTCTCCGGTTTCCCTATAGTCCACACTGTCTCCAGTGGCTCTCTACAGTTTCCCTATAGTCCACACTTAGACCAGTGACTCTCGCTGGTTTCTCTAGAGACCAGACTGAGTCCAGTGGTTCTCTACGTTTTTCTTATAGTCCACAGTGACATCTGTGGCTCTCTGCGGTTCCCCTATAGTCCACACTGACACCATTGGCTCTCTACGGTTTCCATATAGCCCACACGGGCCCCAGTGACTCTCTACAGTTTCAATAAAGCCCACACTGACTCCAGTGGCTCTCTACGTTTTTCCTCTGTCCCCCACTGACTCCAGTGGTTCGCTACGGTTTCCCTATATGACACACAGAATCTAGTAACTCTCTACAGGTTCCCTATATTCCACACTGACCCAAGGGCTCTCTACGGTTTCCCTATAGTCCACACTGCCTCCAGTGTCTCTCTATGGTTACCCTACATCCCACACTGACTCCAGTGGCTCTGTGCGGTTTTCCCAAAAGCCCTCACTGACTCCAGTGACTCTCTACAGATTCCCTAAAACTCACACGGACTCCAGTGGCTCTGTACGTTTTCCCGATTTCCCACACTCACTCCAATAGCTCTCTATGGTTTCCCTATAGCCCAGACTGACTCCAGTCGCTCTCTACGTTTTCCCTATACCGCATACTTACTCCAGTGTCTCTGTACGGTTTTCCTATAGTCCACACTGACTCCAGTGGCTCTCTATGTTTTCCCTATAGCCCACACTGACACCTGCTGCTTTCTACGGTTTCCCTATAGTCCACAGTGACACCATTGGCTCTCTTCGGTTTCCGTATTGTGCACACTAACTTCAACTGCTCTTTACGGTTTCCGTATAGCCCACACAGAATCCACTGGCTCTGTAGGTATTGCCTATATCCCACACTGACTCCAACGGCACACTACGTTTTCCGTATATCACACACTGAGTCTGGTGGCTCTCTACGGTTTCCCTTTAGTCCACACTGACCCCAGTGGCTCTCTATGGTTTCCCTATATTCCACACTGTCTTCAGTGGCTCTCTACGGTTTCGCTATATTCCACACTGACCCCAGTGGCTCTCTACTGTTTCCCTATATCACACACTGAGTCCAGTTGTTCTCTCCAGTTTTCCTATAGTCCACACAGACTCCAGCTTCTCTCTACGGTTTCCCTAAAGCCTGCACTGACTCCAGCAGCTATCCAAGTTTTCCCTATATCTGACACAGACTCCAGTGGCTCTCTGCAATTTCCCTATAGCCCACACTGAATCCGGTGGATCTCTCCGGTTTCACTATATCCCACACTGTCTCTATTGGATCTCTACGGTTTCCCTAGAGTCCACACTCACTCCAGCTGCTCTCTACGATTTCCCTAAAGACTACCCTTACTCCAACGGCTCTCCACGTTTTCCCTATATCCGACACTGACTCCAGCGGCACTCTACGGTTTCCCTAAAGCCCACACTGACTCCAGTGAATCTCTCCAGATTCCCTATATCCCACACTTACTCCTTTGGCTCTCTACAAATTCCCTATAGCCCACACTGAATTCAGTGGCTCTGTACGATTTCCCTATATCCCACAATCACTCCAGTGGCTCACTACTGTTTTCGTATTGTCCACACTGACTCCAGCGGCTCTCTCCGGTTTCCCTAAAGCCCATACTGACTTCAGTAGCTCTCTACGGATTCCCTATGGCCCACCTTCACTCCAGTGGCTCACTACGCTTTCCCTATAGTGCACACTGTCACCAGTGGCCCTCTACGGCTTCCCTATATCCCAAACTGATTTCAGTGGCTTTCTATGGCTTTCCTATATCCCACACTGACCCTAGTGGCTCTCAACGGTTTCGCTATAGCCCACAATGTCTCCAGAGGCTCTCTACGGTTTCCCCATAGCCGACACTGAGTTCAGTGGCTCTCTACGGTTTCCCTATAGCTTACAGTGTCTTCAGCGGCTCTCTACGTTTTCCCTACATCCCACACTGACTCCAGTGGTTCGCTAGGTTTTCCCTATATGCCACACTGACTCTAGTGGCTCTCTACGGTTTCCCTATATACCACACTGACCCCAGTGGCTCTCTCCGGTTTCCCTATAGTCCACACTGTCTCCAGTGGCTCTCTACAGTTTCCCTATAGTCCACACTGACTCCAGTGGCTCTCTAGGGTTTCCCTGCAGTCCACACTGACACCCGTGCTCTATACGGTTTCCCTATAGTCCACACTGACACCATTGGCTCTCGTCAGTTTCCATATAGTCCACACTGACTTCAACGGCTCTCTACGGTTTCCCTATAGCACACTCCGACCCCAATGGCACTCTCCGGTTTCCGTCTAGCCCACACAGAATCCAGTGGCTCTTTAGGTTTTGCCTATACCCCACACTGACTCCAGTGGCTCACTGCGGTTTCCCTATAACCCACACAGTCTTCAGTGGCTCTCTACGGTTTCGCTATAGTCCACCTGACAGCAGTGGCTCTCTACGGTTTCCCTAGAGCGCACATTGACTCCAGCGGCGCTCTATGGTTTCCCTATAGCCCATACTGACTCCAGTAGCTCTCTACTGTTTCCCTATTGCCCCCACCGACCCCAGTGGCTCTATACGTTTTCTGTATTGCCCAGACTGTTTCCAGTGGATCTCGACGTTTTCCCTATATCCCACACTGACTACAGTAGCTCTCTACGTTTTCCCTTTGGCCCACTCCGACTCCAGTGGCTCCCTACGGTTTCCCTATTGTCCACACCGACCCCCGTGGCTCTCTATGGTTTCTGTATTGCCCACACTGACTCCAGTGTCTCACGACGTTTTCCCTATATCCCACACTGACTCTAGTGCATCTCTATGGTTTCCCTATAGTCCACACTGTCTCCAGAGACTCTCTACGGTTTCCCTAGAGTCCACAAAGATTCCAGTGGCTCTCTATAGCTTCCCTATTTCCCACACTGATAGCAGCGGCTCTCTACTGTTTTCCTATAGACCACACTGACCTCAGTGGCTCTCTATGGTTTCCCTATTCACACACTGAGTCCACCGGTTCTCTACAGTTTCCTAATAGTCCACACAGACTCCAGCTTCACTCTACGGTTTACTAAAGCCTGCACTGACTCCAGCGGCTATCCACATTTTCCCTATATCCAACAATGCTCCAGCGGCTCTCTACGGTTTCCCTAAAGCCAAGACTGACTTCAGTTGATCTCTCCGATTTCCCTATATCCCACGCTGAATCTATTGGGTCTTTACAGATTCCCTATAGCCCACACTGACTTCAGTAGCTCTGTACGGTTTCCCTATATCCCACACTCACTCCAGTGGCTCATTACGGTTTTCCTATAGTCCAGACAGACTCCAGCAGCTCTCTACGGTTTCACTATATCCCACACTGAATTCACTAGCCCTCTACAGATTCCCTTTGGCCCACCCTCGATCCAGTGGCTCACTACGGTTTCCCTATAATGCACAGTGACACCATTGGCTCTCTATGATTTCCCTATAATGCACACTGACTCCAGTGGCCCTCTACGGCTTTCCTATATCCCACACTGATTCCAGTGGCTTTCTAACGTTTCCCTAAAGTCCACAATGACTCCACGGCTCTCTATGGTATCCCTATAGTCCACAATCACACCATTGGCTCTCTTCGGTTTCCGTATAGTCCAAATAGAATTCAACTGCTCTCTACGGTTTCCCTATAGCACACACCGACCGCAGTGGCACTCGACGGTGTCCGTGTAGCCCACACTGACTCCAGTGGCTCACTACGGTTTCCCTATATCACACACTGACTCTGGTGGCTCTCTACATTATCCCTTTAGTCCACACTGACCCCATTGGCACTCTATGGTTTTCCTATAGTCCAAACTGTCTCCAGCGGCTCTCTAAGGTTTCCCTATAGTCCAGACTGACACCAGTCGCTATTTACGGTTTCCCTATAGCCCACACTGATTCCAGTGGCTCGCTATAGCTTCCCTATTTCCCACACTGATTCCAGCGGGTCTCTACGGTTTTCCTGTAGACCACACTGACCCCAGTGGCTCTCTATGGTTTCCCTATTCACACACTGAGTCCAGTGGTTCTCTACGGTTTCCCATTAGTCCACACAGACACCAGCTTCTCTCTACGGTTTCCCAAAAGCCTGCACTGACTCCAGCTGCTATCCACGTTTTCCCTATTTCCCGCACTGATTCCAGCGGCTCTCAGCCGGTTTTCCTTTAGTCCACACTGACTCCAGCTGCTCTCTACAGATTCCCTAATTCCTGCACTGACTACGGCGGCTCTCCAAATATTCCCTATATCCCACACTGACTCCTGTGGCTCTCTACGGTTTCCCTATAGCCCACACTGTCTCTAGTGGATCTCTCCGGTTTCCCTATATCCCACACTGACCTCATTGGCTCTCTACAGTTTCCCTATATTCCACTCTGCCTCCAGTGCCTCTCTACGATTTCCCTACTTCCCATACTGACTCCAGTGGCTGTGTACAGTTTCCCTATAGCCCATGTTGAATCCAGATAGCTCTCTACGGTTTCCCTAAGGCTTACCCTGACTCCATTGGCTCGCTATGGTTCCCCAATAATCCACACTGACACCAGTGGCTCGCTATGGTTTCCCTATAATCCACACTGAGACCAGGTTTCCCTATAGACCATACTGTCTCCAGAGGCTCTCTAGGGTTTCTTAATAGTCCACAATGACACCATTGGCTCTCTGCGGTTTCCCTATATCCCACACTGACTCCATTGGCTCTCTACAGTTTCCCTATATTCCACTCTGCCTCCAGTGCCTCTCTACGTTTTCCCTACTTCCAATACTGACTCCAGTGGCTCTGTACAGTTTACCTATAGCCCCAGTTGAATCCAGATAGCTCTCTACGGTTTCCCTATGGCTCACCCTGAATCCATTGGCTCGCTATGGTTCCCCAATAATCCACACTGACACCAGTGGCTCGCTATGGTTTCCCTATAATCCACACTGAGACCAGGTTTCCCTATGGAAGAGACTGTCTCCAGAGGCTCTCTACGGTTTCCTTATAGTCCACAATGACACCATTGGCTCGCTACGGTTTCCCTATATCACACACAGACTCTTGTATCTCTCTACAGTTTCCCTAAAGCCTGCACTGACTCCAGCGGCAGTCCACGTTTCCCCTATATCCCACACTGACTCCTTTGGATATCTATGGCTTCCCTATATCCCACGCTGATTCCAGTGGCGCTCTACGGTTACCCTGTAGCCCACACTGCCTCCAGTGTCTCTCTACGGTTTCCCTACATCCCACACTGACTCCAGTGGCTCTGTACGGTTTCCCTAAAGCCCTCACTGACTCCAGTGACTCTCTACAGATTCCCTTTTGCCCACACTGACTCCAGTGGCTCTCTACGTTTTCCCTATTTCCCACACTCTATCCAGTGCCTCACTACGGTTTTCCTATAGCCCACACTGACTCCAGGAGCTGTCTATGGTTTCCCTATTGCCCACACTGACTCCAGTAGTTCTCCTCGTTTTCCCTATACCCCACACTCACTCTAGTGTCTCTCTACGGTTTTCCTATAGCCCACACTGACTCCAGAGGCTCTCCACGGTTTCCCTATAGACCACACTGACACCAGTCGCTCTCTACGTTTTCCCTATAGTCCATACTAACACCAGTGGCTATCTACGGTTTCACTATGGTGCACACTGACTCCAGTGGCTCTCTACTGTTTCCATATAGTCCAAACCGACGCCAGTGGCTCTCTATGGTTTGTGTACAGCCGACATTGACTCCAGTGGCTCTCTACGTTTTCCCTATATCCCACACTGACTCCAGTGGCTCGCTACAGTTTCCCTATATCACACACAGAAATCTAATGGCTCTCTACGGTTTCCCTACAGTCCACATTGACACCAGTGGCTCTTTACGGTTTCCCTATAGCCCGCACTGATACCAGTGGCTCCGCTATAGCTTCCCTATTTCCCTCATTGATTCCAGCGGCTCTCTACAGTTTTCCTATAGACGACACTGACCCCAATGGCTCTCTATTCGGTTTCTCCATATCACACATTGACTCCAGTAGCTCTCTACGTTTTCCCTATGGCCCACCCTGAATCCATTGGCTTCCTATGGATAGCCTTTAGTCCACTCTGACACCAGTGACTCTCTACGGTTTCCTTATAGCGCACACTGACTCCAGTGGCACTCTACGGTTTCCCTATTGTCCACACCCACCCCAGTGGCTATCTCCGGTTTCTGTATTACCCACACTGATTCGAGTGGCACACAACGTTTTCCCTATATCCCACACTGACTCTAGTGGCTCTCTACATTTCCCTATAGTCCACACTGTCTCCATCGGCTCTCTACGGTTTCCCTGTAGTCCACAATGATTCCAGTGGCTCTCTATAGCTTCCCTATTTCCCACACTGTTTGCAGCGGCTCTCTATTGTTTTCCTATTGACCACACTGACCCCAGTGGCTCTCTATGGTTTCCCGATTCACACACTGAGTCCAGCGGTTCTCTACGGTTTCCTTATAGTCCACACAGACTCCAGCTTCTCTCTACGGTTTCTCTAAAGCCTGCACTGATTATAGCGGCTATCCACTTTTTCCCTATATCCGACACAGACTCGAGCGGCTCTCTGCAATTTCCCTATAGCCTACACTGACTCCAATGGATCTCCCGGTTTCCCTATATCCCACACTGACTCCATTGGCTCTCTACAGATTCCCGATAGCCCACACTGACTTCAGTGGCTCTGAACGGTTTCCCTATATTCCACACTCGCTCCAGCGGCTCTCTACGGTTTCCCTATAGCCCACACTTACTCTATTTGATCTCTATGGCACTTTTATATCCGACACTGATTCCAGCGGCTCTCTCCGGTTTTCCTATAGTCCACCCTGACTCCAGCTGCTCTCTACTGATTCCCTAAAGTCTGTACAGACTACGGCGGCTCTCCGCGTTTTCCCTATATCCCACACTGACTCCAGTGGCTCTCTACATTTTCCCTATAGCCCACACTGTCTCTAGTGGATCTATCCAGTTTCCCTATATCCCACAATGACTCCATTGGCTCTCTACAGTTTCCCTATATTCCACTCTGCCTCCAGTGCCTCTCTACGATTTCCCTACATCCCATACTGACTCCAGTGGCTCTGTACAGTTTCCCTATAGCCCACGTTGAATCCATTGGCTCGCTATGGTTCCCCTATAATCCGCACTGAGAACTGTGGCTCTCGCCGGTTTCCCTTAAGACCTGACTGACTCCAGTGGCTCTCTACGGTTTCCTTATAGTCCACACTGACACCTGTGGCTCTCTACGGTGTCCGTAAAGCCCACACTGGCTCCAGTGGCTCTTTACGTTTTTCCTCTATCCCAACACTGACTCCAGTGGCTCGCTATGGTTTCCCTATATCACACACAGACTGTAGTAGCTCTCTACTGTTTCCCTATCGTCCACGCTGACCCCAAGGCTATCTACAGTTTCCTTATACTCCACACTGTCTCCAATTGCTCTCTACAGTTTCCCTATAATCCAAGCTGACACCAGTGGCTCTCTGCACTTTCCTTATAGCCCACACTCACTCCATTGGCTCTCTATGGCTTCCCTGTTTCCCACACTGATTCCAGCATCTCTCCGGTTTTCCTATGGACCACATTGACCCCAGTGAATCTCTATGGTTTCCCTATATCCTACACTGAGTCCAGCGGTTCTCTACGGTTTCCCTATATTCCACACTTAGTCCAGCTGCTCTCTACGGTTTCTTGCACTGACTCCAGCGGCTGCCCACGTTTTGCCTATATCCCACACTGATTCCAGCGGCTCTCTACGGTTTCGCTGTAGCCCACACTGACTCCAGTGGATCTCTCCGGTTTCTCTATATCCCACATTGACTCTAAGGCGCTCTACAGTTTCCCTACAGTCCACACTGCCTCCAGTGTCACTCTACGGTTTTCCTAAATCCCACACTGACTCCAGTGGCTCTGTATCGTTTCCCTAAAGACCTCAGTGACTCCAGTGACTCTCTACAGATTCCCTAAAGCCCACACTGAATACAGTGGCTCTGTACGTTTTCCCTATTTCCCACACTCACTCCAGTGGCTCACTACGGTTTTTCTATAACCCACACTGACTCCAGTAGCTCTCTACGGTTTCCCTAAAGCCCACACTGACTCCAGTAGCTCTCTACGTTTTCCCTACACCCCACACTGAGTCTAGTGGCTCTCTACGGTTTTCCTATAGCCCACACGGACTCCAGAGGCTCTCTACGATTTCCCTATAGCCCACACTGTCTCTAGCGGCACTCTACGGTTTCCCTATACACCACATTGACACCAGTGGCTCTCTACGGTTTCCCTATAGTCCACACTATCACCAGTGGCTCTCTACGGTTTCCCTATAGTCCACACAGACTCCAGTGGCTCTCTACGTTTTCCCTATAGCCCACAATGAATCCATTGGCTATCTACAACTTTCCTATATCCCATACTGATTGCAGTGTCTCTCTACTGTTTTCCTATAGCCCACACTGACCCTATTGGCTCTCAATGGTTTTGCGATAGTCCACTCTGACTCCAACAGATCTCAAGGGTTTCCTTTTATCCCACACTGACTTCAGCAGCTCTCTACGGTTTCCCTATAGCCCACACTGATTCCAGTGGCACTCTAGGGTTTCCCCATAGCTGGCACTGATTCAGTGGCTTTCTATATTTTCCCTATAGACTACACGGCCTCCAGTGGCTCTGTAAGGTTTCCCTATATCCCACACTGACTCCAGTGGCTCCCTACGCCATTCCTATAACCCACACTGATTCCAGCAGCTCTCTACTGTTTTCCTATTTACCGCACTGGCTCCAGAGGCTCTCTATGGTTTCCCCAAAGGCTACACTGACTCCAGCTGCTCTCTATGTTTTCCCTGTATCCCACACTGACTCCAGTGGCTCTCTACGGTTTCCCTATAGTCCACACAGACTCCAGTGGCTCTCTACGGTTTCCCTATAGCCCAGACTGAATCCAGTGGCTATCTACAACTTTCCTATATCCCAATCTGATTCCAGTGGCTCTCTAGGGTTTTCCTATAGCCCACACTGACCCTATTGGCTCTCAATGGTTTTGCGATAGTCCACTCTGACTCCAACGGATCTGAAGGGTTTCCCTTGATCCCACACTGACTTCAGCGGCTCTCTACGGTTTCCCGATAGCCCACACTGATTCCAGCGGCACTCTAGGGTTTCCCCATAGCTGGCACTGATTCAGTGGCTTTCTATAATTTCCCTATAGACTACACTGACTCCAGTGGCTCTGTTAGGTTTCCCTCTATCCCACACTGACTCCAGTGGCTCTCTAAGCCATCCCTATAACCCACACTGATTCCAGCAGCTCTCTACTGTTTTCCTATTTACCGCAGTGGCTCCAGAGGCTCTCTATGGTTTCCCCAAAGCCTACACTGACTCCAGCTGCTCTCTATGTTTTCCCTGTATCCCACACTGACTACAATGGCTCGCTACGGTTTCCCTATATCACACACTGACTGTAGTGGCTCTCTATGGTTTCCCTAGAGTACACACTGACCCCAGTGGCTCTCTATGGCGTCCCGATAGCAGCTCCCTCCAGTTTCCCTATGGTCCACAATGACTCCAGCTGTTCTCTATGGTTTCCCTAAATGCTGCACTGATTCCAGAGGCTCTGCACGGATTCCCTATATCCCACACTGACCCCAGTGTCTCTCTACGGTTTCCCTATAGACCACACTAACTCCAGTGGATCTCTACGGTTTCCCTCTATCCCACACTGACTCCATTGGCTCTCTACAGTTTCTCTATAGTCCACACTGCCTCCATTGGCTCTCTATGGTTTTGCTACCTCACGTTCTCACTCCAGTGGCTCTGTACGTTTTCCCTATTTCCCACACTGACCCCAGCGGCTCTCTACGGTTTCCCTATAGACCACCCTAACACCAGTGGCTCTCTACGGTTTCCCTATGGTCCACACAGACTCCAGTGGCTCTCTACGGTTTCCCTATAGCCCACACTGAATCCAGTGGCTATCTACAACCTTCCTATATCTCAATCTGATTCCAGTGGCTCTCTACGGATTTACTATAGCTCACACTGACCCTAGTGGCTCTCAATGCTTTCGCGATAGTCCACACTGACTCCAACGTATCTCAAGGGTTTCCCTTTATCCCTCACTGACTTCAGCGGCTCTCTACGGTTTCCCTATAGCCCACACTGATTCCAGCGGCACTCAAGGGTTTCCCCATAGCCGACACTGATTCAGTGACATTCTGTAGTTTCCCTATAGACTACACTGCCTCCAGAGGCTCTCTAAGGATTTCCTCTTGCCCACACTGACACCAGTGGCTCTCTACGCCATCCCTATAACCCACACTGATTCCAGCGGCTCTCTACTGTTTTCCTACTTACCGCACTGGCTCCACAGGCTCTCTATGGTTTCCCCAAAGCCGACACTGACTGCAGTGGCTCTCTATGTTTTCCCTATAGCCTACACTGACTCCAGCTGCTCTCTATGTTTTCCCAGTATCCCACACTGACTACAATGGCTCGCTACTGTTTCCCTATATCACACACTGACTCTCGTGACTCTCTATGGTTTCCCTTGGGTCCACACTGACCCCAGTGGCTCTCTATGGCTTTCCTATATCCCACACTGAATCCAGCGGCTCTCTACGGTTTTCCTGTTGACCACTCAGACCCCAATGGCTCTCTACTGTTTCCCTATATAACACACTGATTCTAGCAGCTCCTTCCGGTTTCCCTATAGTCCACACAGACTCCAGTGGCTCTCTACGTTTTCCCTATAGCCCACAATGAATCCATTGGCTATCTACAACTTTCCTATATCCCATACTGATTGCAGTGTCTATCTACTGTTTTCCTATAGCCCACACTGACCCTATTGGCTCTCAATGGATTTGTGATAGTCCACTCTGACTCCAACAGATCTCAAGGGTTTCCCTTTATCCCACACTGACTTCAGCGGCTCTCTACGGTTTCCCTATAGCCCACACTGATTCCAGTGGCACTCTAGGGTTTCCCCATAGCTGGCACTGATTCAGTGGCTTTCTATATTTTCCCTATAGACTACACGGCCTCCAGTGGCTCTGTAAGGTTTCCCTATATCCCACACTGACTCCAGTGGCTCCCTACGCCATTCCTATAACCCACACTGATTCCAGCAGCTCTCTACTGTTTTCCTATTTACCGCACTGGCTCCAGAGGCTCTCTATGGTTTCCCCAAAGGCTACACTGACTCCAGCTGCTCTCTCTGTTTTCCCTGTATCCCACACTGACTCCAGTGGCTCTCTACGGTTTCCCTATAGTCCACACAGACTCCAGTGGCTCTCTACGGTTTCCCTATAGCCCAGACTGAATCCAGTGGCTATCTACAACTTTCCTATATCCCAATCTGATTCCAGTGGCTCTCTAGGGTTTTCCTATAGCCCACACTGACCCTATTGGCTCTCAATGGTTTTGCGATAGTCCACTCTGACTCCAACGGATCTCAAGGGTTTCCCTTGATCCCACACTGACTTCAGCGGCTCTCTACGGTTTCCCGATAGCCCACACTGATTCCAGCGGCACTCTAGGGTTTCCCCATAGCTGGCACTGATTCAGTGGCTTTCTATAATTTCCCTATAGACTACACTGACTCCAGTGGCTCTGTTAGGTTTCCCTATATCCCACACCTACTCCAGTGGCTCTCTAAGCCATCCCTATAACCCACACTGATTCCAGCAGCTCTCTACTGTTTTCCTATTTACCGCAGTGGCTCCAGAGGCTCTCTAAGGTTTCCAAAGCCTACACTGGCTCCAGCTGCTCTCTATGTTTTCCCTGTATCCCACACTGACTACAATGGCTCGCTACGGTTTCCCTATATCACACACTGACTGTAGTGGCTCTCTATGGTTTCCCTATAGTACACACTGACCCCAGTGGCTCTCTATGGCGTCCCGATATCCCACACTGAATCCAGCGGCTCTCTACGGTTTTCCTATTGACCACACAGACCCCAATGGCTCTCTACTGTTTCCCTATATCACACACTGACTCTAGCAGCTCCCTCCAGTTTCCCTATGGTCCACAATGACTCCAGCTGTTCTCTATGGTTTCCCTAAATGCTGCACTGATTCCAGAGGCTCTGCACGGTTTCCCTATATCCCACACTGACCCCAGTGTCTCTCTACGGTTTCCCTATGGTCCACACAGACTCCAGTGGCTCTCTACGGTTTCCCTATAGCCCACACTGAATCCAGTGGCTATCTACAACCTTCCTATATCCCAATCTGATTCCAGTGACTCTCTACGGATTTACTATAGCTCACACTGACCCTAGTGGCTCTCAATGCTTTCGCGATAGTCCACACTGACTCCAGCGTATCTCAATGGTTTCCCTTTATCCCTCACTGACTTCAGCGGCTCTCTACGGTTTCCCTATAGACCACACTGATTCCAGCGGCACTCTAGGGTTTCCCCATAGCCGACACTGATTCAGTGACATTCTGTAGTTTCCCTATAGACTACACTGCCTCCAGAGGCTCTCTAAGGATTTCCTCTTGCCCACACTGACACCAGTGGCTCTCTACGCCATCCCTATAACTCACACTGATTCCAGCGGCTCTCTACTGTTTTCCTACTTACCGCACTGGCTCCACAGGCTCTCTATGGTTTCCCCAAAGCCGACACTGACTGCAGTGGCTCTCTATGTTTTCCCTATAGCCTACACTGACTCCAGCTGCTCTCTATGTTTTCCCAGTATCCCACACTGACTACAATGGCTCGCTACTGTTTCCCTATATCACACACTGACTCTCGTGACTCTCTATGGTTTCCCTTGGGTCCACACTGACCCCAGTGGCTCTCTATGGCTTTCCTATATCCCACACTGAATCCAGCGTCTCTCTACGGTTTTCCTATTGACCACTCAGACCCCAATGGCTCTCTACTGTTTCCCTATATAACACACTGATTCTAGCAGCTCCTTCCGGTTTCCCTATGGTCCACACTGACTCCAACTGTTCTCTCTGGTTTCCCTAAATGCTGCACTGATTCCAGAGGCTCTGCACGGTTTTCCTATAGATCCTAGGATTTCCCTATAGGCCATTCTGACCCCAGTGGCTCTCTACAGTTTCCCTATATCGCACAGTGATTCCAGAGGCTCTCTACGGTTTTCCTATACTCCAATTGACCCCATTGGCTTTCTACGGTTTCCCTCAGCGGCACTCTACGGTTTCCCTATAGTCCACACCTGACTCCAGTGGCCCTCTACGGTTTTCCTAAAGCCCACAATGTTTCCAGCACCTCTCTAGGGTTTCCCTATATTCCACACTGCCTCCGTATGCTGTCCCCATAGCACCCACTGACTGCAGTGGCTCTCTACGGTTTCTCTATAGTCCACACATGACTCCAGTGGACCTCTACGGTTTCCCTAAAGCACACACTGACTCCAGCTGCTCTCTGCTGTTTCCCTATAGTCCACACGGCCTCCAGTGTTTCTCTACGGTTTCCCTACAGCCCACACTGACTCCACTGGCTCTCTATGGTTTCACTACTGCCCTCACTGACTCCAGTGGCTCTCTACAGATTCCCTAAAGCCCATACTGACTACTGTGGCTCTGTACGGTTTGCATTTATCCCACATGCACTCCAGTGGCTCTCTATTGTTTTCCTATAATTCACATTGATTCCAGCGGCTTTCTACGGTTTCCCTATAGACCACACTGGCTCCACTAGCACTCGACGGTTTCCTATAGCCCACCCTGACTCCAGTGGCTCTATACGATTTCCCTATAGTCCACAGTGAGTCCAGTGGCTTTCTACGGATTCCCTAAAGCCTGCGCTTACTCCAGCAGCTATCCAACATTTCCCCATATCCGACACTGACTCCAGCAGCTCTCTATGATTTCCCTATAGTCCACAGTGACTCCAGCTGCTCTTTACGGACTCCCTAAAGCCTGCACTTACTATGGTTTCCCTATATCCCACACTCAATCCAGTGGCTCACTACAGTTTTCCTATAGTCAACACTGACTCCAGTGGCTCTCTGCGGTTTCCCTATATCCCACACTGACTTCACTAGCTCTCTACAGATTCCCTTTGGCCCACCCTCACTCCAGTGGCTCTCTACCGTTTCCCTATAGTGCACACTGACACCAGTGGCTCTCTACAGTTTCCCTATAGCGCACACTGACACCAGCAGCTCTCTACAGTTTCCTGATAGTCCACACTAACACCATTGACTCTCAACGGTTTCCCTATAGTCCACAATGACCCCAGCAGCTCTCTATGGTTTCCCTTTAGTGCACACTGAAACCGGTGGCTCTCTACGGATTCCCTATAGCACACAGTGACCCCAGTGGCACTCTACGGTTTCCGTATAGCCCACACTGCTTCCAGTGACTCTCTAGGTTTTGCCTCCCACACTGACTCCAGTGGTTCACTGTGGTTTCCCTATATCACACACTGACTCTGGTGGCTCTCTACGGTTTCCCTTTAGTCCACACTGACCCCATTGGATCTCTACGGTTTCCCTATAGTCCACACTGTCTTCAGTGGCTCTCTACGGTTTCGCTATAGTCCACCTGACACCAGTGGCTCTCTACGGTTTCCCTATAGACCACAATGACTCCAGAGGCTCTCTACAGATTCCCTAAAGCCCACACTGACGGCAGCGTCTCTCTACGGTTTCCCTATAGCCCATACTGACTCCAGTAGGTCGCTTCGTTTTCCCTATAGCGCACACTGACTCCAATGGCTCTCTACGCTTTCCCTATAGTCCACACCGACCCAGTGGCTCTCTACGGTTTCCGTATAGCCCACACTGACACCACTGGCTCTCTACGTATTCCCTATATCCCACACTGACTCCAATGGCTCGCTACGGTTTCTCTATATCACACACTGACTCTGGTGGCTCTCTATGGTTTCACTATAGTCCACACTGACCCCATTGGCTCTCTATGGCTTCCCTATGTACCACACTGAATCCAGCGTCTCTCTACGGTTTTCCTATTGATCACACAGTCCCCATTGGCTCTCTACTGTTTCCCTATATCACACACTGACTCTAGCAGCTCTCTATGTTTTTGCTATAGTCCACACTGACTCCAGTTGTTCTCTAAGGTTTCCTGAAATGCTGTACTGATTCCACCGGCTCTGCACTGTTGCGCTATGTCCCACACTGCCCCCAGCGGCTCTCTACGGATTGCCTATAGTCCACACTGTCTCCACTGGCTCTCTGCAGTTTCCCCATATTCCACACTGACACCAGTGGCTCTCTACATTTTCCCTATAGCCCACACTGATTCCACTGGCTCTCTATAGCTTCCCTATATACCACACTGATTCCAGCTGCTCTCTACACTTTTCCTATTGACCACACTGACCTCAGTGGCTCTCTATTCGGTTTCCCTATATTACACACGGAGTCCAGTGATTCTCTACGTTTTCCCTACAGTCCACACTGACTCCAGCTCCTCTCTACGGTTTCTCTAAAGCCTGCACTGACTCCAGCAGCTATCTACGTTTTCCCTATATCTGACACTGACTCCAGCAGCTCTCTACGATTTCCCTATAGCCCACACTGTCTCCTTTGGATCTCTCCGGTTTCCCAATATCCCACATTGACTCCATTGGCTGTCTACAGATTCCCTTTAGCCCACACTGACTCCAGTGGCTCAGAACGTTTACCCTATAGCGCACACTTACTGCAATGGCTCTCTATGGTTTCTATATAGCCCACACTCACTCCAGTAGCTCTCTACGGATTCCGTTTGGCCCAACCTCACTCCAGAGGCTCACTAAGGTTTCCCTATAGTGCACGATGACACCAGGGGCTCTCTACAGTTTACCTATAATGCACACTGATTCCAGTGGCTGTCTATGGTTTCCCTGTAGCCCATACGTTTACCAGTGGCTCTCCATGGCTTCCCTGTATCCCACACAGATTCCAGCGACTCTCTACGGTTTTCCTATAGACCTCACTGACCCCAGTGGCTCTCTATGGTTTCCCTATATCACACACTGATTCCCGTGGTTCTCCATGGTTGCCCTATAGCCCACACTGACACCAGTGGCTCTATACGTTTTCCCTATAGTCCAAAGTGACTTTACCGGCTCTCTACAGTTTCCATATTGTCCACACTGACTCCAGTGGCTTCCTATGGTTTCCCTATAGTCCACACTGACACCTGTGGTGCTGTACGGTATCCCTATAGTCCACCCGGACTCCATTGGCTCACTACAGTTTCCCTATATCACACTCTGAATCTAGTGACTCTCTGCAGTTTCCCTATAGTCCACACTGTCTCCATCGGCTATCTCCTGTTTCCCTATATTCCACACTGACACCAGCGGCTCTCTACAGTTTCCCTATAGCCCACACTGATTCAAGTGGCTCTCTATAGCTTCCCTATATCCCACACTGATTCCAGCGGCTCTCTACGGTTTTCCTACTGACCACACTGACCTCAGTGGCTCTCTATTCGGCTTCCCTATATCACACACAGAGTCCATTGGTTCTCTACGTTTTCCCTATAGTCCACAAAGGCTCCAACTGTTCTCTATGGTTTCCCTAAACCCTGCACTGACTCCATTGTCTTTCCACATTTTCCCTATATCCGACACTGACCCCAGGGGCTCTCTACGATTTCCCTATCGTCCACACTGACTCCATTGGCTCTCTGCAGATTCCCTATAGCCCACACATTCTCCAGTGGCTCATAACGTTTTCCCTATAGTCCACACTGACTGAAGCGGCTCTCTATGTTTTCCATACCGCCCACACTCACTCCAGTAGCTCTCTACGGATTCTGTTGGGCCCACCCTCACTCCGGTGGCTCACTACAGTTTCCCTATAGTGCACACTGACACCAGTGGCTCTCTACAGTTTCCCCATAGTGCACACTGAATCCATTGTCTCTCTATGGTTTCCCTGTGGCCCACACGCACTCCAGTGGCTCTCTATGGCGTCCCTATATCCCACACTGATTCCAGCGGCTCTCTACGGATTCCCTAAAGCTTGCACTCACTCCAGTAGCTCTCTTCGGTTTCCCTATGACCCACCCTGACTCCAGTGGCTCAATACGGTTTCCCAATAGTACACACTGACACCGTTGGCTCTCTACGGATTCCCTATAGCGCCCACTGACTTTAATGGCTCTCTACGGTTTCCCTATAATCCACACTGAGACCAGCGGCTCTCTACAGTTTCCCTATAGCCCAGACTGATTCCACTGGCTCTCTATAGCTTCCCTATATCCCACACTGATTCCAGAACCTCTCTACGGTTTTCCTATATCACACACTGAGTCCAGTGGTTTTCTATTCGGTTTCCCTATATCACACACTCACTCCACTGGCTCACTACGGTTTTCCTATATCCCGCACTGAATCCATTGGCTCTCTGCAGAATCCCTATAGCCCACACTGGCTTCAGTGGCTCTGTACTGTTTCCCTATATCCCACACTCACACCAGTGGCTCACTACGGTTTTTTTATGGTCCACACGGACTGCAGCGGCTCTCTACAGTTTCCCTATAGTGCACACTGTATCCAATGGCCATCTATGGTTTCCCTGTAGCCCACAAGCACTTCAGTGTCTCTCTATGTCTTCCCTATATCCCACACTGATTCCAGAGGCTCTCTACGGTTTTCCTATAGACCAAACTGACCCCAGTGGCTCTCTATGGTTTCCCTATATCACCCACCGATTCCAGTGTTTCTCTATAGTTTCCCTATAGTCCAATGTTAGTCCAATGTTAGCCCACACTGGCTTCAGTGGCTCTGTATGGTTTCCCTATATCCCACACTCACACCAGTGGCTCACTACGGTTTTCCTATGGTCCACACGGACTGCAGCGGCTCTCTACAGTTTCCCTATAGTGCACACCGCATCCAATGGCCCTCTATGGTTTCCCTATAGCCCACACTGACTCCAGTAGCTCTCTACGTTTTCCCTATATCCCACACTCATTCCAGTGGCTCTCTACGGTTTTCATATACGCCACACTGACTTCAACGGCTCTCTTTGGTTTCCCCATAGCCGACAATGACTGCAGTGGCTCTCTCTTTTTTCCCTATAGCCTACACTGACTCCAGCGGCTCTCTATGTTTTCCCTATATCCCACACTGACTCCAATGGCTCGCTACGGTTTCTCTATATCACACACTGACTCTAGCAGCTCTCTATGGTTTCCCTATAGTCCACACTGACCCCAGTGGCTCTCTATGGCTTCCCTATATACCACACTGAATCCAGCATCTCTCTACGGTTTTCCTATTGACCACACTGTCCCCGATGGCTCTCTACTGTTTCCCTGTATCACACACTGACTCTAGCAGCTCTCTATGGTTTCCCTATAGTCACACTGACTCCAGTTGTTCTCTATGGTTTCCTGAAATGCTGTACTGATTCCACCGGCTCCGCACGGTTTCGCTATGTCCCGCACTGCCCCCAGCGGCTCTCTACGGATTGCCTATAGTCCACACTGTCTCCATTGGGTCTCTGCGGTTTCCCCATATTCCACACTGACACCAGTGGCTCTCTACAGTTTCCCTATAGCCCACACTGATTCCAGCAGCTCTCTACACTTTTCCTATTGACCACACTGACCTCAGTGGCTCTCTATTCGGTTTCCCTATATCACACACGGAGTCCAGTGATTCTCTACGTTTTCCCTACAGTCCACACTGACTCCAGCTGCTCTCTACGATTTCCCTAAAGCCTGCACTGACTCCAGCAGCTATCTACGTTTTCCCTATATCTGACACTCACTCCAGCAGCTCTCTACGGTTTCCCTATATCCCACACTCACTCCACTGGCTCACTACAGTTTTCCTATGGTCCACACGGACTGCAGCGGCTCTCTATAGTTTCCCTATAGTGCACACTGAATCCAATGGCTCTCTATGTTTTCCGTATAGTCCAATGTTAGTCCAGCTGCTCTCTACGGTTTCCCTATAGCGCACACTGACTCCAGTAGCTCTCTACGTTTTCCCTATATCCCACACTCATTCTAGTGGCTCTCTACGGTTTTCCTATACACCACACTGACTTCAGCGGCTCTCTTTGGTTTCCCCAAGGCCGACACTGACTGCAGTGGCTCTCTCTGTTTTCCCTATAGCCTACACTGACTCCAGCAGCTCTCTATGTTTTCCCTATAATCACACACTGATTCCCATGGGTCTCTATGGTTTCCCTGTAGCCCACACTGACACTAGTGGCTCTATACAATTTCCCTATAGTCCATAGTGACTCCGGTGGCTCTCTAAGGTTTCCCTATAGTCCACACTGACTCCAGTGGCTCCCTATGGTTTCCCTGTAGTCCACACTGACACCTGTGGCTCTCTACGGCATCCCTATAGTCCACACTGACTGCATTGGCTCACTACGGTTTCCCTATAGCACACACTGACTCTAGTGGCTCTCGGCGGTTTCTCTTTAGTCCACACTGTCTCCATAGGCTCTCTACGGTTTCGCTATATTCCACACTGACACCAGTGGCTCTCTACACTTTCTCTTTGGCCCACACTGATTCCAGTGGCTCTCTATAACTTCCCTATATCCCACACTGATTCCAGCGGCTCTCTATGGTTTTCCTATTGACCACACTGACCTCAGTGGCTCTCTATTCGGTTTCCCTATATCAGACACGGAGTCCAGTGATTCTCTACGTTTTCCCTACAGTCCACACTGAGTCCAGCTGCTCTCTACGGTTTCCCTAAAGCCTGCACTGACTCCAGCAGCTATCTACGTTTTCCCTATATCCGACACAAACTCCAGCGGCTCTCTACGATTTCCCTATAGCCCACACTGACTCGTTTGGATCTCTCCAGTTTCCTAATATCCCACACTGACTCCATTGGCTCTCTACAGATTCCCTATAGCCCACACATTCTCCAGTGGCTCAGAACGTTTTCCCTATAGTCCACACTGGCTCTCTATATCTTCCTCACATCCCACACTGATTCCAGCGGCTCTCTACGGTTTTCCTATAGACCTCACTGATTCCTGTGGTTCTCTATGGTTTCCCTATAGCCGCCAGTGACACCAGTGGTTCTATACGATTTCCCTATAGTCCACATTGACTCCAGCGGCTCTCTACGGTTTCCCCATAGCCGACACTGACTCAGTGGCTCTTTATGGTTTCCCTATAGCTTACACCGTCTCCAGAAGCTCTCTACAGTTTCCCTATATCCCACACTGACTCCAGTGGTTCGCTATGTTTTCCCTATATCCCATACTGCCTCTAGTGGCTCTCTATTGTTTCCCTCTTGTCCGCACTGTCCATAGTGACTCTCTACGTTTTCCTATAGTCCACACTGACTCCATTGGCTCTCTACAGTTTCCATATAGTCCACACTGACTTCTGAGGCTCTCTACGGTTTTCCTATAGTCCACACTGACACCATTGGCTCTCTTTTCTGTATAGTCCACACTGACTTCAATAGCTCTCTACAGTTTCCATATAGCACACTCCGACCCCAGTGGCACTCTACGGTTTCCGTATAGCCGAGACTGACTCCAGTGGCTCACTATGTTTTGCCTATATCCCACACTGACCACAGTGGCGCACTACAGTTTCCCTATATCACAAACTGACTCTGGTGGATCTCTACGGTTTCCCCTTAGTCCACACTGTCCCCCGTGGCTCTCTACGTTTTCCAAATATCCCACACTGACTCCATTGGCTCTCTACAGATTCCAGATTGCCCACACTGACTCCAGTGGCTCTGAACGTTTACCTTATATGCCACACTGACTGCAACGGCTCTCTATGGTTTCTATATAGACCACACTCACTCCAGTAGCCCTCTACGGATTCCGTTTGGCCCACCCTCACTCCAGAGGCTCACTACGGTTTCCCTATAGTTCACAATGACACCAGTGGCTCTCTACTGTTTCCCTATAGTGCACGCTGAATCCAGTGGCTGTCTATTGTTTCCCTTTTTCCCACACTGATTCCAGTGACTCTCTACGGTTTTCCTATAGACCTCACAGACCCCAGTGGCTCTCTATGGTTTCCCTATATCCCACACTGATTCCCGTGGTTCTCTATGGTTTCCTATAGCCCACACTGACACCAGTGGCACTATACGATTTCCCTATAGTCCACAGTGACTCCATTGGCTCTCTAAGGTTTCCCTGTAGTCCACACTGACTCCAGTGGCACCCTATGATTTCCCTATAGTCCACACTGACTGCATTGGCTCACTACGGTTTCCCTTTAGCACACACTGACTCTAGTGGCTCTCGGCGGTTTCACTATTGTCCACACTGTCTACATAGGCTCTCTACAGTTTCCCTATAGCCCACACTGACTGCAGTGTCTCTGTACGGTTTCCCTATGTCCCAGACTCAATCCAGTGGCTCTCTACAGTTTTCCTATCGTCCACACTGACTCCAGTAGCTCTCTACGTTTTCCCTATATCCCACACTCATTCCAGTGGCTCTCTACGGTTTTCATATACGCCACACTGACTTCAACGGCTCTCTTTGGTTTCCCCATAGCCGACAATGACTGCAGTGGCTCTCTCTTTTTTCCCTATAGCCTACACTGACTCCAGCGGCTCTCTATGTTTTCCCTATATCCCACACTGACTCCAATGGCTCGCTACGGTTTCTCTATATCACACACTGACTCTAGCAGCTCTCTATGGTTTCCCTATAGTCCACACTGACCCCAGTGGCTCTCTATGGCTTCCCTATATACCACACTGAATCCAGCATCTCTCTACGGTTTTCCTATTGACCACACTGTCCCCGATGGCTCTCTACTGTTTCCCTGTATCACACACTGACTCTAGCAGCTCTCTATGGTTTCCCTATAGTCACACTGACTCCAGTTGTTCTCTATGGTTTCCTGAAATGCTGTACTGATTCCACCGGCTCCGCACGGTTTCGCTATGTCCCGCACTGCCCCCAGCGGCTCTCTACGGATTGCCTATAGTCCACACTGTCTCCATTGGGTCTCTGCGGTTTCCCCATATTCCACACTGACACCAGTGGCTCTCTACAGTTTCCCTATAGCCCACACTGATTCCAGCAGCTCTCTACACTTTTCCTATTGACCACACTGACCTCAGTGGCTCTCTATTCGGTTTCCCTATATCACACACGGAGTCCAGTGATTCTCTACGTTTTCCCTACAGTCCACACTGACTCCAGCTGCTCTCTACGATTTCCCTAAAGCCTGCACTGACTCCAGCAGCTATCTACGTTTTCCCTATATCTGACACTCACTCCAGCAGCTCTCTACGGTTTCCCTATATCCCACACTCACTCCACTGGCTCACTACAGTTTTCCTATGGTCCACACGGACTGCAGCGGCTCTCTATAGTTTCCCTATAGTGCACACTGAATCCAATGGCTCTCTATGTTTTCCGTATAGTCCAATGTTAGTCCAGCTGCTCTCTACGGTTTCCCTCTAGCGCACACTGACTCCAGTAGCTCTCTACGTTTTCCCTATATCCCACACTCATTCTAGTGGCTCTCTACGGTTTTCCTATACACCACACTGACTTCAGCGGCTCTCTTTGGTTTCCCCAAGGCCGACACTGACTGCAGTGGCTCTCTCTGTTTTCCCTATAGCCTACACTGACTCCAGCAGCTCTCTATGTTTTCCCTATAATCACACACTGATTCCCATGGGTCTCTATGTTTTCCCTGTAGCCCACACTGACACTAGTGGCTCTATACAATTTCCCTATAGTCCATAGTGACTCCGGTGGCTCTCTAAGGTTTCCCTATAGTCCACACTGACTCCAGTGGCTCCCTATGGTTTCCCTGTAGTCCACACTGACACCTGTGGCTCTCTACGGCATCCCTATAGTCCACACTGACTGCATTGGCTCACTACGGTTTCCCTATAGCACACACTGACTCTAGTGGCTCTCGGCGGTTTCTCTTTAGTCCACACTGTCTCCATAGGCTCTCTACGGTTTCGCTATATTCCACACTGACACCAGTGGCTCTCTACACTTTCTCTTTGGCCCACACTGATTCCAGTGGCTCTCTATAACTTCCCTATATCCCACACTGATTCCAGCGGCTCTCTATGGTTTTCCTATTGACCACACTGACCTCAGTGGCTCTCTATTCGGTTTCCCTATATCAGACACGGAGTCCAGTGATTCTCTACGTTTTCCCTACAGTCCACACTGAGTCCAGCTGCTCTCTACGGTTTCCCTAAAGCCTGCACTGACTCCAGCAGCTATCTACGTTTTCCCTATATCCGACACAAACTCCAGCGGCTCTCTACGATTTCCCTATAGCCCACACTGACTCGTTTGGATCTCTCCAGTTTCCTAATATCCCACACTGACTCCATTGGCTCTCTACAGATTCCCTATAGCCCACACATTCTCCAGTGGCTCAGAACGTTTTCCCTATAGTCCACACTGGCTCTCTATATCTTCCTCACATCCCACACTGATTCCAGCGGCTCTCTACGGTTTTCCTATAGACCTCACTGATTCCTGTGGTTCTCTATGGTTTCCCTATAGCCGCCAGTGACACCAGTGGTTCTATACGATTTCCCTATAGTCCACATTGACTCCAGCGGCTCTCTACGGTTTCCCCATAGCCGACACTGACTCAGTGGCTCTTTATGGTTTCCCTATAGCTTACACCGTCTCCAGAAGCTCTCTACAGTTTCCCTATATCCCACACTGACTCCAGTGGTTCGCTATGTTTTCCCTATATCCCATACTGCCTCTAGTGGCTCTCTATTGTTTCCCTCTTGTCCGCACTGTCCATAGTGACTCTCTACGTTTTCCTATAGTCCACACTGACTCCATTGGCTCTCTACAGTTTCCATATAGTCCACACTGACTCCTGAGGCTCTCTACGGTTTTCCTATAGTCCACACTGACACCATTGGCTCTCTTTTCTGTATAGTCCACACTGACTTCAATAGCTCTCTACAGTTTCCATATAGCACACTCCGACCCCAGTGGCACTCTACGGTTTCCGTATAGCCGAGACTGACTCCAGTGGCTCACTATGTTTTGCCTATATCCCACACTGACCACAGTGGCGCACTACAGTTTCCCTATATCACAAACTGACTCTGGTGGATCTCTACGGTTTCCCCTTAGTCCACACTGTCCCCCGTGGCTCTCTACGTTTTCCAAATATCCCACACTGACTCCATTGGCTCTCTACAGATTCCAGATTGCCCACACTGACTCCAGTGGCTCAGAACGTTTACCTTATATGCCACACTGACTGCAACGGCTCTCTATGGTTTCTATATAGACCACACTCACTCCAGTAGCCCTCTACGGATTCCGTTTGGCCCACCCTCACTCCAGAGGCTCACTACGGTTTCCCTATAGTTCACAATGACACCAGTGGCTCTCTACTGTTTCCCTATAGTGCACGCTGAATCCAGTGGCTGTCTATTGTTTCCCTTTTTCCCACACTGATTCCAGTGACTCTCTACGGTTTTCCTATAGACCTCACAGACCCCAGTGGCTCTCTATGGTTTCCCTATATCCCACACTGATTCCCGTGGTTCTCTATGGTTTCCTATAGCCCACACTGACACCAGTGGCACTATACGATTTCCCTATAGTCCACAGTGACTCCATTGGCTCTCTAAGGTTTCCCTGTAGTCCACACTGACTCCAGTGGCACCCTATGATTTCCCTATAGTCCACACTGACTGCATTGGCTCACTACGGTTTCCCTTTAGCACACACTGACTCTAGTGGCTCTCGGCGGTTTCACTATTGTCCACACTGTCTACATAGGCTCTCTACAGTTTCCCTATAGCCCACACTGACTGCAGTGTCTCTGTACGGTTTCCCTATGTCCCAGACTCAATCCAGTGGCTCTCTACAGTTTTCCTATCGTCCACACTGAATCCAGCGTCTCTCTACGGTTTCCATATAGCCCACACTGACTCCAGTAGCTCTCTTCGGTTTCCCAATGGCCCACCCTGAATCCAGTGGCTCACTATGTTTTCCCTATAGTCCACAATGACATCAGTGGCTCTCTACGGTTTCCCTATAGCGCACACTGACTCCAATGGCTCTCCACAGTTTCCGTATAGCCATACTGACACCAGTGGCTCTGTTCAGTTTCCTTATATCCCACACTGACTCCAGTTGATGCTACGGTTTCCCTATATCGCACACTGACTTTAGTGGCTCTCTACGGTTTCCCTATAGTCCACACTGTCTCCACTGGCTCTCTACAGTTTACCTAAAGCCCACACTGATTCCAGTGGCTCTCTATAGCTTCCCTATATCCCACACTGATTCCAGTGGCTCTCTACGGTTTTCCTATTGACCACACTGACACCAGTGGCTCTGTACGGTTTCCTTATATCCCACACTCACTCCACTGGCTCACTACGGTTTTCCTATATCCCACACTGACACCATTGGCTCTCTGCAGATTCCTTATAGCCCACACTGACTTCAGTGTCTCTCTACGGTTTCCCTATATCCCACACTCACACCAGTGGCTCACTACTATTTTCCTATAGTCCACACGGACTGCAGCGGCTCTCTACAATTTCCCTATAGTGCTCACTGACTCCAGTGGCTCTCTTTTGGTTTCCCTGTAGCCCACACGCACTCCAGCGGCTCTCTATGGCTTCCCTATATCCCACACTGATTCCAGCGTCTCTCTACGGTTTTCCCTATAATACACAAAGAGTCCCGTGTTTCTCTATGTTTTCCCTATAGTCCACAGTTAGTCCAGCTGCTCTCTACGCTTTCCCTGAAGCCTGCTCTGACTCCAGCGGCTTCTACGTTTTCCCTATATCCCACACTGACTCCAGTGGTTATCTATGGCTTCCCTATATCCCACAATGATTCCAGTGGCTCTCTACGGTTTCCCCTATAGACCAGACTGACTCCAGTGTATCTCTCCTTTTTCCCTATATCCCACACTGACTCCGCGGATCACTACAGTTTCCCTATAGTCCATACTGCATCCAGTGTATATCTACGGTTTCCCTACATCCCACACTGACTCCAGTGACTCTCTACAGATTCCCTAAAGCCCACACTGACTCCAGTGACTCTCTACGGTTTTACTATAGCACACACTGACTCCAGTAGCCCTCTACGGTTTCCCTTTAGCCCACACTGACTCCAATAGCTCTCCACAGTTTCCCTATATCCCACTCTGACTCCATTGGCTCTCTACTGTTTCCCTATAGACCACACTGACACCAGGGGCTCTCTACGGTTTCCCTATTGCCCACACTGACTCCAGCAGCACTCTAGGGTTTCCCCATAGCCTACATTGATTCAGTGGCTCTCTATAGTTTCCCTATAGCCTACACTGATTACACTGGCTCTCTAAGGTTTCCCTATAGCCCACACTGACTCCAGTGGTTCTCTACGGCTTCCCTAAAACCCACACTGATTCCAGCGGCTCTCTACCATTTTCCTATAGACCACACTGACTTCAGCAGCTCTCGTTGGTTTCCCCATAGCCGACACTGACTGCAGTGGCTCTCTCTGTTATCCCTATAGCCTACACTGGCTCCAGCAGCTCTCTATGTTTTCCACATCAGCCAGACTGACCCCAATGGCTCGCTTCGGTTTCTCTATACCACACACTGACTTTAGTCGCTCTCTATGGTTTCCTTATAGTCCACACTGACCCCAGTGGCTCTCTATGGCTTCCCTATATCCCACGCTGATTCCATCGGCTCTCTACGGTTTTCCTAGTGACCACACAGACTCTAATGGCTCTCTTCTGTTTTGCTATATCACACACTGACTCTAGCAAATCTCTACGGTTTCCCTATATTCCACACTGTCTCCAGCTGTTCTCTATGGTTTCCCTAAATGCTGCACTGATTCCAGCGGCTCTGCACGGTTTCCCTATATCCCACACTGACCCCAACGGCTCTCTACGGTTTCCTTATAACCCACACTAGCTCCATTGGATCTCTACAGTATCTCTATAGTCCACACTGCCTCCAGTGGCTCTCTACGGTTTCGCTACATCCCACACTGACTCCAGTGGCTCTGTACAGTTTCACTATAACCCTCGCTGACTCCAGTGGCTCTCTATAGTTTCCCTAATGCGCACACTGACTCCAGTGTCTCTGTACGGTTTCCAATTATCCCACAGGCACTCCAGTGGCTCTCTATGGCTTTCCTATAATCCACACTGACTCCAGCGATTCTCAACGATTTCCCTATAGCCCACACTGGCTCCCTTAGCTCTCTACGGTTTCCCTATGGCCCACCCTGATTCCAGTGGCTCTCTATGGTTTCCCTATAGCCCACACTGACACCAGTGGCTCTATACGATTTCCCTATCGTCAACAGTGACTCCAGTGGCTCTCTACAGTTTCCCTGTAGTCCACTATGACACCGGTGGCTCTCTGCGGTTTCCCGATAGACCAAACTAGCACCATTGTCTCTCTACAGTTTCCCTATAGTCCACACTGACTCCAGTGGCCCTCTATGGCTTCCCTATATCCCACACTGATTCCAGAGGCTTTCTACGGCTTTCCAATACCCCACGCTGACCCTAGTGGCTCTCAACGGTTTTGCTATAGCCCACAGTGACTCCAATGGCTCTCTATGGTTTCCCTATTGCTTACACTGACACCAGCGGCTCTCTACAGTTTCCATATATCCCACACTGACTCCAGTGGTTCGCTAGGGTTTCCCTATATCCCACACGGATTCTAGTGGCTCTCTACTGTTTCCCTATCGTCCACACTGACTCTAGCGTCGCTGTACGGTTTCCCTGTAGACCACTCTGACTCCAGTAGATCTCTTTGGTTTCCCTATGGCCCACCCTGACTCCAGAGGCTCACTACGGTTTCCTTATAGTCCACACTGACACCAGTGGCTCTCTACTATTTCCCTGTAGTGCACACTGACTCCAATGGCTCTCTATGGATTCCCTTTAGTGCACACCGACCCCAGTGGCTCTCTACAGTTTCTGTATAGCCCACACTGACTCCAGTGGCTCTCTACGTTTTCCCTATATCCCACAAAGATTCCAGTGGCTCGCTACGGTTTCCCTATATCACAAACTGACTCTAGTGGCTCTCTACGGTTTCCCTATATTCCACACTGTCTCCAGTGGCTCTCTACGTTTTCCCTATATTCCACACTGACAGCAGTG
This sequence comes from Carcharodon carcharias, assembly GCF_017639515.1. Taxonomy (NCBI): domain Eukaryota; kingdom Metazoa; phylum Chordata; class Chondrichthyes; order Lamniformes; family Lamnidae; genus Carcharodon; species Carcharodon carcharias. The sequence continues at coordinate 41,045,553 of NC_054483.1, read as the reverse complement.
GCTCTCTACAGTTTCCCTATAGCCCACACTGAATCCAGTGGCTCTCTATGGCTTCCCTATATCCCACACTGATTCCAGAGGCTCCCTACCGTTTTCCAATGGACCACACTGATCCCAGTGGCTCTCTATTCGGTTTCCCTATATCAGACAGTGAGTCCCAATGGTTCTCTACGGTTTCCCTATAGTCCACCCTCACTCCAGCTGCTCTCTACGGATTCCCTAAAGCATGCACTGACTCCAGTGCCTATCCATGTTTTCCCTTTATCTGACACTGACTCCAGCGGCTCTCTACGATCTCCCTATAGCCTACACTTACTTCAGTGGGCTCTCTACGGTTTCCCTATAGCCGACACTGACTCCAGTAGCTCTCTACAGATTCCCTTTGGCCCATCCTCACTCCAGTGGCTCACTATGGTTTCCCTATAATGCACACTGACTCCAGCAGCTCTCTATGGTCTTCCGATATTCCACACTAACACCATTGGCTCTCAACGGTTTCCCTGTAGTCCAAACTAACACGATTGGCTCTCTTCGGTTTCCCTATAGTCCACACTGACTCCAGTGGCCCTCTACGGCTTCCCTATATCCCACACGGATTCCAAAGGCTTTCTACAGTTTTCCTATAACCCACACTGACCTTAGTGGCTCTCAACGGTTTTACTATAGCCCACACTGACTCCAGTGGCTCTCTATGGTTTCCCTAAAGCTTAAACTGACACCAGCGGCTCGCTACATTTTCCCTATATTCCACACTGACTCCAGTGGTTCGCTAGGGTTTGCCTATATCCCACACTGACTCTAGTGGCTCTCTACGTTTTCCCTATAGTCCACACTGTCACCCGTGGCTCTCTATGGTTTCCCTCTAGTCCACACTGACACCAGTGGCTCTCTACGGTTTCCCTATAGTCCACACTGTCTCCAGTGGATCTCTACGGTTTCGCTATAGTCCACCTGACACCAGTGGCTCTCTACGTTTTACCTATAGCGCAAAGTGACTCCAGTGGCTCTCTATGGCTTCCCTATATCCCACACTGATTCCAGCAGCTCTCCACGTTTTTCCTACGGACCACGCTTACCATAGTGGCTCTCCATGCATTGCCTATACCCCTCATTGATTCAAGATGCTCTCTACAGATTCCCTAAAGCCCACACTGACTGCACTGTATCTGTCCGGAATTCCTATGCCCCAGACTCACTCCAGTGGCTCTCCACGGATTTCCTATCATCCACACTGACTCCAGCGTCTCTGTACGGTATCACTATAGACCACACTGACTCCAGTAGCTCTCTTCGGTTTCCCTATGGCCCACCCTGACTCCAGTGGCTCAATACGGTTTCCCTATAGTCCACCCTGACACCAGTGGCTCTCTACGGTTTCCCAATAGTGCACAATGACTCCAATCGCTCTCTATGGTTTCTGTATAGTCCACACTAACCCCAGTGGCTCTCTACGTTTTCTGTATAGCCCACATTGTCTGCAGTGCCTCTCTACGTTTTCCCTATATCCCACACTGACTCCAGTGGCTCGCTATTGTTTCCCTATATCACACACTGACTCTAGTGGCACTATCCGGTTTCCCTCTTGTCCACACTGTCTTCAGTGGCTCTCTACGGTTTCCCTATAGCCCACACTCACTCCAGTGTCTCAGAATATTTTCGCTATAGTCCACAGTGACTGCAGTTGCTCTCTACGGTTTCCCTATAGCCGACACTGACTCCAATAGCTCCCTACGGATTCCCTTTTGCCCACCCTCAAAGCAGTGGCGCACTACGGTTTCCCTATAGTGCACAATGATGCCAGTGGCTCTCTATGGTTTCCCGATAGTGCACACTGACTCCATTGGCTCTCTACGGTCTCCCGATAGTCCACACTAACACCATTGGCTCCCAAAATTTTCCCTATAGTCCAAACTAACACCATTGGCTCTCTACGGTTTCCCTATAGTCCACCCTGACTCCTGTGGCCCTCTACGGCTTCCCTATATCCCACACTGATTCTAGAGGCTTTCTATGGCTTACCTATAGCCCACACTGACCCTTGTGGCTCTCAACGGTTTTACTAGAGCCAACACTGTCTCCCGTGGCTCTCTACAGTTTCCCTATAGTCCACACTGACACCATTGGCTCTCTCCGGTTTTCGTATAGTCCACACTGACTTCAGCGGCTCTCTACGGTTTCCCTATAGCACACACCGACCCCAGTGGCACTCTCTGATTTCCGTATAGCCCACACTGACTCCAGTGGCTCTCTACGGTTTTGTATAGTCCACCTGACACCAGTGGCTCTCTGTGGTTTCCCTATAGCCCACAGTGACTCCAGGGGCTCTCTATGGCTTCCCTATATCCCACACTGATTCCAGCAGCTCTCCACGTTCTTCCTATAGACCACGCTGACCACAGTAGCTCTCCTTGGTTTCCCTATAGCCCCCACCGACTCAAGCGTCTTTCTACAGATTCTCTAAAGCCCACACTGACTGCAGTGGCTCTGTACGGTTTTCCTATGTCCCAGACTCACTCCAGTCGCTCTCTACGGTTTTCCTATCGTCCACAATGACTCCAGCATCTCTCTACGGTTTCCCTATAGACCACACTGACTCCAGTAGCCCTCTTCGGTTTCCCTATGGCCCACCCTACTCCAGTGGCTCACTACTGTTTCCCTATAGTCCACACTGAAACCAGTGGCTCTCTATGGTTTCCCTATAATGCACAATGACTCCAATCGCTCTCTATGGTTTCCGTATAGTCTACACCGACCCCAGTGGCTCTCTATGGTTTCCGTATAGCGCACACTGACTCCAGTTTCTCTCTGCGTTTTCCCTATATGCCACACTGGCTCCAGTGGCTCGCTACGGTTTCCCTATATCACACACTGACTCTAGTGACTCTCTACGGATTCCCTATTGTCCACACTGTCTCCAGTGGCTGTCTATATTTTCCCTATATTCCAAACTGACAACAGTGGCTCTCTACAGTTTCCCTATAGCCCACACTGATTCCAGTGGCTCTCTGTAGCTTCCCTATATCCCACACTGATTCCAGTGGATCTCTACGGTTTTACTATGGACCACACTGACCCCAGTGGCTCTCTATTCCGTTTCCCTATATCACACACTGAATCCAGTGGTTCTCTACGGTTTCCCTATAGTCCACACTGACTCCAGCTGCTCTCTACGGTTTCCCTAAAGCCTGCACGGACTCCAGTGGCTATCCACTTTTTCCCTATATCCGGCACTGACTCCAGCGGCTCTCTACGATTTCCCTAAAGTCCACACTAACACCTTTGGCTCTCAACGGTTTCCCTATAGTCCAAACTAACACCATTGGCTCTCTACGGTTTCCCTATAGTCCACACTGACTCCAGTGGCCCTCTATGTCTTCCCTATATCCCACACTGATTCCAGTGGCTTTCTACGGCTTTCCTATAGCCCACACTGACCCTAGTGGCTCTCAACGTTTTGGCTATAGCCCACACTGACTCCACGGGCTCTCTACGGTTTCCCCATAGCCGACAGTGAATTCAGTGGTTCTCTATGGTTTCCCTATAGCTGACACTGACTCCTTTGACTCTCTATGGTTTCCCTATTTCCCACATTGACTCCAGTGGTTCGCTAGGTATTCCATCTGTCCCACACTGATGCTAGTGGCTTTCTTATGTTTCCCTATAGTCCACACTGACCCCAGAGTTTCTCTACGGTATCCCTATATTCCACGCTGTCTCCATGGGCTCTCTACGGTTTCACTATACACCACCCTGACTCCAGTGGCTCTCTACGGTTTACCTATAGTCCATACTGACACCATTGGCTCTCTACGGATTCCGTATATCACAAATTGTCTCTGGTGGCTCTCTATGGTTTCCCTTAAGTCCACACTGTCTCCAATGGCTATCTGCGGTTTCGCTGTAGTCCACCTGACACCAGTGGCTCTCTACAGTTTTCCTTTAGACCAAAGTGACTCCAGTGTCTCTCTATAGCTTCCCTATATCCCACACTGATTCAAGCAGCTCTCTATGGTTTACCTATAGCCCACGCTGACCACCGTGGCTCTCTGACTCCAGACGCTCTATACAGATTCCCCAAAGCCCACACAGACTGCAGTGTCTCTGTACGGTTACCCTATGTCCCAGACTCACTCCAGTGGCTCTCTACCGCTCCTATCATCCACACTGACTCCAGTGGCTCTCTACCGTTCCCTTATAGTGCACACTGATGCCAGCGGCTCTCTACGGCTTCCTGCTAGTCCACAATAACACCATTGGCTCTCTGCCATTTCCCTATTGTCCACAATGACCCCAGAGGCTCTCTACGGTTTCCCGATAGTCTACATTAACACCGTTGGCTCTCTACGGATTCCCTATAGTCCACACTGACTCCACTGGAATGCTACGGCTTCCCTATACCCATCAGTGATTCCAGTGGCTCTCTACGGCTTTCCTATGGCCCACGCTGACCCTAGTGGCTCTCAACGGTTTTGCTATAGCCCACACAGACTCCACTGGCTCTCTACGGTTTCCCCATAGCCCACACTGTCTTCATTGGCTCTCTATGTTTTCCCTATAGCTTTCACTGACTCCAGTGGTTTGCTAGGGTTTCCATATATCCCACACTGATTCTAGTGTCTCTCTATTGTTCCCCTATAGTCAACACAGACCCCAGTGGCTCTCTACGTTTTCCCTATAGTCCACACTGCCTCCGCTGTCTCTCTCCAGTTTCCCTACATCCCACACTGGCTCTGTACGGTTTGCATATAGCTCTCACTGGCCCCACTGGCTCTCTACAGATTCCCTGAAGCCCACACTGACTCCAGTGGCTCTGTACAGTTTCACTATATCCCACATTCACTCCAGTGGCTCTCTACGGTTTTCCTATAGTCCACACTGATTCCAGCGGCTCGCTACCGTTTCCCTTTAGTGCACGCTGACTCCATTGGCTCTCTACGCTTTCCCTATATTCCACACTGACCCCATTGGCTCGCTACACTGTCCCAATATCCCACACTGACTGCAGTGGCTTGCTACCATGTCCCTATATCACTTTCTGACTCTAGTGGCTATCTACGGTGTCCCTATAGTCCACACTGACCCCAGTGGCTCTCTACGGTTTCCCTATAGTCCACACTGTTTCCAGTGGCTCTCTCCGATTTCCCTATATTCCACATTGACAAATGTGCCTCTCTGCAGTTTCCCTATAGCCCACACTGACTCCAGTGGCTCTCTATAGCTTCCCTATATCCCACACTGATTCCTGCGGCACTCTACGGTTTTCCTATAAACCACACTGACCCCAGTGGCCCTCTATTCGGTTTCCCTGTAGCCCACAATGAATCCAGTTGATCTCTACGGTTTCCCTAAAGACGGCACTGTCTCCAGCGGCCTTCCATGTTTTCTCTATATCCGACACTGACTCCAAGGATTCTGTGCGGTTTCCCTATAGCCCACACTGACTCCACCGGATCTCTCCGGTTACACTGTATCACACACTGATTCCAGTGGTTCGCTAGGGTTTCCCTATATCACACACTGACTCTAGTGGCTCTCTACGGTTTCCCTATAGTCCACACTGACCCCTGTGGCTCTCTACAATTTCGCTATAGCCCACACTGACTCTAGCGGCTTTCCATGGTTTCTCTATAGTGCACACCTGATTCCAATGGCTCGCTTCATTTTCCCTATATCACACACTGACTCTAGTGGCTCTCTACGGTTTCCCTATAGTCCACAGTTACACAAGTGGCTCTGTACGGTTTCCCTACAGCCCTCGTTGACTCCAGTGGCTCTCTACAGATTCCCTGAAGTGCACACTGACTCCGGTGGCTCTGTACGGTTTCCTTTTGTCCCACACTCACTCCAGTGGCTCTCTCTTGATTTCCTAAAGCCCACACTGACTCCAGTGGCACTCTACGGTTTCCCTGCATCAAACACTGATTACAGTGGTTCTCTACGATTTCCCTATAGTCCACACTGACTCCAGCTGCTCCCTACAGTTTCCCTAAAGCCTGCAGTGAATCCAATGGATCTCTATGGCTTCCCTATATCCCACACTGATTCCAGTAGCTCTCTACGTTTTCCCTATAGCCCACACTGACTCCAGTGGATCTCTCCAGTTTCCCTATATCGCACAATGACTTAATTGGCTCTCTACAGTGTCCCAGTGCTCCGCACTGTCTCCGTGGCTCTCTACAGATTCCCTAAATCCCACACTGACTCCAGTGGCTCTCTACAGTTTCCCTATAGTCTACACTGACTCCAGCGGCCCTCAAGGATTTCCCTATATCACACATTGTCTCTAGTGGCTCTCTACTATTTCCCTAAAGTCCACAGCTGACCCCAATAGCTCTCTACTGTTTTCCTGAAGCCCACAATGTCTCCGGCACCTCTCTACGGTTTCCCTATAGTCCACATGAACTCCAGCGGCTATCTATGGCTTCCCGATATCGCACACTGATTCCCGCGGCTCTCTAGGGATTTCCTATTACCCTGACTGACGCCAGTGGCTCTCTACGATTTCCGTATAGCCCACAATGACTACAGCTGCTGTCTACAGTTTTCCTATAGTCCACACCAGACTCCAGCGGATCTCTACGGTTTCCCTAAAGCCCACGTTGACTCCAGTGGCTCTCTACGGTTTCCCTATCGTCTACACTGACTCCAGCGGCCCTCAAGGATTTCCCTATATCGCACACTGACTCTAGTGGCTCTCTACTATTTCCCTAAAGTCCACAGCTGACCCCAATAGCTCTCTACTGTTTTACTGAAGCCCACAATGTCTCCAGCACCTCTCTACGGTTTCCCTATAGTCCACAGGAACTCGAGTGGCTCTCTATGGCTTCCCTATATCCCACACTGATTCCAGCGGCTCTCTAGGGATTTCCTATTGCCCACACTGACCCTAGTGGCTCTCTACGATTTCCGTATAGCCCACAACGAATCCAGCTGCTGCCTACAGTTTTCCTATAGTCCACACCAGACTCCAGTGGAGCTCTACTGTTTCCCTGAAGCCCACACTGACTCCAGCGGCTCTGCACGTTTTCCCTATATCCCACACTGACTCCAGTTGTTCGCTATGGTTTCCCTATATCACACAATGACTCTAGTGGCTCTCTACGGTTTCCCGATAGTCCACACTGACTCCTGTCGCTCAGTACGGTTTCCCTATAGCCCTCACTGACTCCAGCGGCTCTCTACAGATTCTCTATAGCCTACACTGACTCCAGTGGCTCTCTACGGTTTCCCTATATCCCACACTCACTCCAGTGACTCTCCACGGTTTTCTGATAGTCCAAACTGTCTCGAGCGACTCTCTACGGTTTCCCTATGGAGCACACTGACTCCAGTGTCATCTACGGTTTCCCTAAATCCCACACTGATTCCAGCCGCTCTCTACGATTTTCCTATAGCCCACACTGACTCCACTGGCTCTCTACGGTTTCCCTATATCCCTCACTCACTCCAGTGGCTCTCCACGGTTTTCCATAGTCCACACTGTCTCCAGCGACTCTCTACGGTTTCCATATAGCCCATACTGACTCCAGCAGCTCTCTACGGTTTCCCTTTGGCCCGCCCTGACTCAAGAGGCTCACTACGGTTTCCCTATCATGCACAGTGACACTAGTGGCTCTCTATGGTTTCCCTATAGAGCACACTGACTCCAGTGACATCTACGGTTTCCTTTAATCCCACACTGATTCCAAAGACTCTCTACAGTTTTCTTATAGCCCACACTGACTCCAGTGGCTCTCTACGGTTTCGCTTTAGCCCACACTGACTCCAGTGGCCCTTTAGGGCTTCCTTATATCCCACAATGATTCCAGCGGCTCTTGACAGTTTTCCTATAGCCCACACTCTCACTAGTGGCTCTTAACCGTTTCCCTATAGTCCACACTGACTCCAGCGGCTCGCAAGGGTTTCCCCTTGTCCCACACTGACTTCAGCAGTTCTCATCGGTTTCCCTATTGTCCACACTGACTCCAGCTCTCTATGGATTCCATATAGCATACACTGACTCCATTGGCTCGTTACGGTTTCCCTATATCACAAACTGACTCCAGCGGCACTCTATGGCCTCCCTATATTTCAAACTGACTCTAGTGGCTTTCTTCCGTTTCACTATATCCCACACTGACTCCATTGTCTCTCTGCAGATTCCCTATAGTCCACACTGCCTCAAATGGTACTCTACGGTGTCCTGATATCCCACACTGACTCCAGTGGCTCTGTACGGTTTCCCTATAGCCCACAATGGCCCTAATGGCTCTCAACAGTTTCCCTATAATGCACACTGACTCCAGTGGCTCTCTACTCTTTCCCTATAGTCCACACCGATCCCAGTGGCTCTCTACCATTTCCGTATAGCCCTCACTGACTCCAGTGGCTCTCTACGTTATCCCTATTTCCCACACTGACTCCAATGTCTCGCTACGATTTCCCTATATCACACATTGACTCCAGAGGCTCTCTACGGTTTCCCGATAGTCCACACTGTCCCCAGTGGCTCTCTACGGTTTCCCTATAGGCCACACTGTCTCCAGTGGCTCTCTACGCAATCCCTATAACCCATACTGACACCAGTGGCTCTCTACGGTTTTCCTATAGACCACACTGACCCCACTGGCTCTCTGTTCGGTTTGCCTATATCCGACACTGACTCCTATGGTTCTCTACAGTTTCCCTATAGTCCAGACTGCCTCGAGTGGCTCACTATGGTTTCCCTATAGTCCACACTGAATCCAGAGACTCTCTACGGTGTCCCTGTAGCCCAAACTGACTCCAGTGGCTCTCTATGGTTTCCCTACAGACCAAACTAACCCCAGTGGCTCTCCGCAGTTTCCCTATAGTCCACCCTGTCTCCAGTGGGTCTCTATGGTTTCCCTATAGTCCACACTGAATCCAGAGACTCTCTACGGTGTCCCTGTAGCCCAAGCTGACTCCAGTGGCTCTCTACAGCTTCCCTATAACCCACATTGATTCCAGCTGCTTTCTACGGTATTCTTATAGACCACACTGACCCCGGTAACTCTCTATGGTTTCCCTATATTACACACTGACTCCAGCGGCTCTCTATGATTTCCCTATAGTCCACACTAACTCCAGTGGATCTCTACGGTTTCCCTAATGTCCACAGCTGACCCCATTGGCTTTCTACTGTTTACCTAAAGCTCTCAATGTCTCCAGCAGCATTCTACAGTTTCCCTATAGTCCTCACTGACTTCAGTGGCTCTCTATGGCTTCCCTTTATCCCACACTGTTTCCAGCGGCTCTCTATGGTTTGCCTATTGCCCACACTGACCCCAATGGCTCTCTATGATTTCCGTATAGCCCACAATGACTGCTGCTGCTGTCTACGGTTATCCTATAGTCCTCACCTGACTCCAGTGGACGTCTACGTTTTCACTAAAGCCTACACTGACTCAGGCTGCTGTCTATGGTTTCCCTAAATCCTGTACTGACTCCAGCGGCTCTCCACTTTTTCCCTATATCTTTCACTAACTCCATTTGCTCTCCAGTTTCCCTATAGTCCACAGTGCCTCCAGTGGTAATCTACGGTTTCCCTATAGCCCACACTGACTCCAGTGGCTCTGAACGGATTCACTATAGCCCTCGCTGACTCCAGTGGATCTCTACAGATTCCCTAAAGCTCACACCGACCCCGGTGGCTCTCTACAGTTTCACTTTTTCCCACAATCACTCCATTGCCTCTCTACTGTTTTCCTATAGTCCACACTGCCTCCAGAAGCTCTCTACGGTTTCCCTATAGTCCACACAGACACCATTAGCTATCAACGATTTTGCAAAAGTCCACACTGACTCCCCTGGCTCTCTACGGTTGCCCTATAGTATACACAGGCCCCAGTATCTCTCAACGGTTTCCCTATAGTCCACACTGTCTCCAGTGGCTCTCTATGAATTCCCTATTGTGCACCTCACACCAGTGGCTCTCTGCGGTTTCCATCTAGCCCACACTGACTCCAGCGGCACTCTATGGCTTCCCTATATACCGCACTGATTCCAGTGACTCTCTCCGGATTTCCTATAGAGCACGCTGACCCCAGCGGCTCTCTACGGTTTCCGTTTATCACACACTGAGTCCATTGGTTCTCTCCGGTTTCCCTATGTCCACAATGAGTCCAGCTGCTCTCTACGGTTTCCCTATATTCCTCACTGACTCTAGTGGCTCTCTCCGGTTATCCTATAGCCCACGCTGACTCCAGTAGATCTCTACGGTTTCCCTATGGCCCACACTGACTTCAGTGGCTCACTACGGTTTACCTACATCCCACACTGAAACCAGTGGCTCTCAGCAGTTTCCCTATAGTGCACAATGACTCCAGTGTCTCTCTAATCTTTCCCTATAGTCCACACCGACCCCAGTGGCTCTCTATGGTTTCCATATAGCCCACACTGACTCCGGTGGCTGTCTATGTTTTCCCTATTACCCACACTGACTCCAGTGTCTCGCCATAATTTCCCAATATCACGCTTTGACTCTAGTGGCTCTCTACGGTTTCCCGATAGTCCACACTGTCCCCAGTGGCTCTCTACGGTTTCCCTATAGCCCACGCTAACTCTAGCGGCTCTCTACATTTTCCCCTTAGCCGACACAGACTGCAGTGGCTCTCTATGGATTCCATTTAGCCTACATTGACTCCATTGGCTCGCTACAGTTCCCCTATATCACACACTGACTTTAGTGGCACTCTATGGATAGTCTTTAATCCACACTGACCCCAGTGGCTCTCTACGGTTTCCCAAAATCACACACTGACTCCAGAGGCTCTCTCTACAGATTCCCTACAGCCCACGCTGACCCCCGTGGCTCTGTACGGTTTCCCTTTGTCCCACACTCACTCCAGCATCTCTCTACGGTTTCCCTATAGTCCACACAGACACTATTGGCTCTCTACGATTTTGCAAAAATCCACACTGACTCCATGGCTCTCTACGGTTTCCCTATAGTCTACACTGAACCCAGCGGCCCTCTATGGTTTCCCTATATCACACACTGACTCCAGCGGCACTCTACGGTTTCCCTGTAGTCCACACTAACTCCATTGGATCTCTACGGTTACCCTAATGTCCACAGCTAACCCCAATGGCTTTCTTCTGTTTTCCTAAAACCCACAATGTCTCCAGCAGCATTTCTACGGTGCTCTCTATGGCTTTTCTATATTCCACACGGATTCCAGCGGCTCTCTACGGTTTTCCTATTGCCCACAATGACCCCAGTGGCTCTCTACGATTTCCATGTAGCCCACAATGACTCCAGCTGCTATTTACGGTATTCCTATAGTCCTCACCTGACTCCAGTGGTCCTCTAAGGTTTCCCTAAAGCCCACACTGACTCAGGCTGCTCTCTATGGTTTCCCTTAATGCCGCACTGACTCCAGCAGCTCTCCACGTTTTCCCTATATAACAAACTGACTCCATTGGCTCTGTACAGTTTCCCTATAGTCCACACTGACGCCAGTGGTACTCTACGGTTTCCGTATAGCCCACACTGACTCCCGTGGCTCTGTACGGATTCCCTATAGCCCTCGGTGTCTCCAGTGTCTCTCTCTACCGATTCCCTAAAGCCCACACTGAGCCCGGTGGCTCTGTACGGTTTCCCTTTGTCCCACTCTCACTCCAGCGTCTCTCTACGGTTTCCCTATAGTCCACACAGACACCATTGGCTCTCTACGATTTTACAAAAATCCAGACTGACTCCATGGCTCTCTACGGTTTCCCTATAGTCTACACTGACCCCAGCTGCCCTCTATGGTTTCCCTACATTCCACACTGTCTCCAGTGGCTCTCTATGTATTCCCTATAGTCCACATGACACCAGTGGCTCTCTACGGTTTCCCTATAGCCCACACTGACTCCAGCGGCTCTCTATGGCTTCATTATATACCACACTGATTCCAGCGACACTCTCCGGTTTTCCAATAGACCACGCTGACCCCAGTGGCTCTCTACATTTTCCCTATATCACACACTGAGTCCAGTGGTTCTCTACGGTTTCCCAATGTCCACACTGATTCCAGCTGCTCTCTACGGTTTCCCTATAGCCCACACTGACTCTAGTGGCTCTCTCCTGTTTCCCTATATCCCACACTGTCTCCATTGGCTCTCCACAGTTTCCATGTGGTCCACACTGCCTCCAGTGGCTCTGTACGGTTTCCCTACATCCCACACTGACTCCAGAAGCTCTGTATGGTTTCCCTTTAGCCCTCACTGACTCCAGTGGCTCTCTACAGATTCCCTAAACTCACACTGACTCCAGCGGCCCTCAAGGGTTTCCCTATATCGCACATTGACTCTAGTGGCTCTCTACTGCTTCCCTATAGTCCACACTGACCCCAGTGGCTCACTTCATTTTCCCTATAGTCCACACTGTCTCCAGCGGCTCTCTACGGTTTCCCTATATCCCACACTGACTCCAGTGGCTCTTTACTTCTTCGTTATAACCCACACTGCTACCAACGGCTCTCTATGGTTTTCCTAAATACCACACTGACCCCAGTGGCTCTCTACGGTTTCCCTATATCACACACTGACTCCAGCGGACCTCTACGGTTTCCGTACAGTCCACAGCTATCCTCAATGGCTCTCTACGGTTTTACTAAAGCCCATAATATCTCCAGAAGCTATCTAAGGTTTCCCTATAGTCCACACTGACTCCAGCAGGTCTCACGGGTTTCCCTTTATCCCACACTGACTCCAGTGGCTCTCTATGGCTTCCTTATATTCCACACTGATTCCAGCGGCTCTCTACGGTTTTCCTATTGCCCACACTGATCCCAGTGGCTCTCTACGATTTCCATATAGCCCACAATGACTCCAATGGCTCGCTATGATTTCCCTATATCACACAGTGACGCTAGTGGCTCTCTACGGTTTTGCTAAAGTCCACACTGACCACAGTGGCTCTCTACGGCCTCCCTATTTCCCACACCGATTCCAGCGTTTCCCTAATTTTTCTCTATATTACACACGGACTCCAGTGGCTCTCTACGGTTTCTGTATAGTCCACACTGACTCCAGTGGCTCTCCACGGTTTCCCTATATCACACAATGACTCTAGTGTCTCTCTACGGTTTCCGAATAGTCCACACTGTCTCCAGCGGCTGTCTACGGTTTCACTATAGTCCACACTGACTCTTGTGGCCTTCTAGGGTTTCCCTATGGCCCACCCTGACTCCAGTGACCTCAGTACGGTTTCCCTAGAGTGTACCCTGACACCAGTGGCTCTCTACGGTTTCCCTATAATCCACATTGACCCCAGTGACTCTCTCCAGCTTCGCTATACACCACAGTGATTCCAGCGGCCCTCCACGCTTTTCCAATAGACCACCCAGACCCCAGTGGCTCTCTACGGTTTCCCTATATCACACACAGTCTCCTGCGGCTCTCTACGGTTTCTCTAGAGTCCACACTGACTGCAGCTGCACTCAATTGGAACCATAAAGCCTGCACAGATTCCAGTGGCTCTCCACGTTTTCCCTATATCCCACACTGACACCAACGGCTCTCTACGGTTTCCCTATAGCCCACACTAACTCCAATGGCTCGCTATGATTTCCCTATATCACACAGTGACGCTAGTGGCTCTCTACGGAGTTGCTAAAGTCCACACTGACCCCAGTGGCTCTCTACGGCTTCCCTATATCCCACACCGATTCCAGCGCCTCTCTACAGTTTTCCTATAGACCACACTGATGCCAGTGGCTCTCTACAGTTTCCCTATATCACACACTAACTCTAGTGGCTCTCTACGGTTTCCTTACAGACCACAAAGGCCCCAGTGGCTCTCTACAGTTTCAGTTTAGTCCACAATGTCTCCAGTGGCTCTCTCCGGTTTCCCTAAGTCAACACTGAGTCCAGCTGCTCTCTACGGTTTCCCTATAGTCCTCACTGACTCTAGTGGCTCTCTCCGGTTTTCCTATAGCCCACGCTGACTCCAGTAGATCTCTACGGTTTCCCTATGGCCCACACTGACTTCAGTGGCTCACTACGGTTTACCTACATCCCACACTGAAACCAGTGGCTCTCAGCAGTTTCCCTATAGTGCACACTGTCTCCAGTGTCTCTCTAATCTTTCCCAATAGTCCACACCGACCCCAGTGGCTCTCTACGGTTTCCATATAGCCCACACTGACTCCGGTGGCTGTCTATGTTTTCCCTATTACCCACACTGACTCCAGTGTCTCGCCATAATTTCCCAATATCACGCATTGACTCTAGTGGCTCTCTACGGTTTCCCGATAGTCCATACTGTCCCCAGTGGCTCTCTACGGTTTCCCTATAGCCCACGCTAAATCTAGCGGCTCTCTACATTTTCCCCTTAGCCGACACAGACTGCAGTGGCTCTCTATGGATTCCATTTAGCCTACACTGACTCCATTGGCTCGCTCCGGTTCCCCTATATCACACACTGACTTTAGTGGCACTCTATGGATAGTCTTTAATCCACACTGACCCCAGAGGCTCTCTACGGTTTCCAAACATCACACACTGACTCCAGAGGCTCTCTCTACAGATTCCCTAATCCCACGCTGACCCCCGTGGCTCTGTACGGTTTCCCTTTGTCCCACGCTCACTCCAGCATCTCTCTACGGTTTCCCTATAGTCCACACAGACACTATTGGCTCTCTACGATTTTGCAAAAATCCACACTGACTCCATGGCTCTCTACGGTTTCCCTATAGTCTACACTGAACCCAGCGGCCCTCTATGGTTTCCCTATATCACACACTGACTCCAGCGGCACTCTACGGTTTCCCTGTAGTCCACACTAACTCCAGTGGATCTCTACGGTTACCCTAATGTCCACAGCTGACCCAAATGGCTTTCTTCTGTTTTTCTAAAACCCACAATGTCTCCAGCAGCATTCTACGGTTTCCCTAGAGTCCACATTGACTCCAGTGCTCTCTATGGCTTCCCTATATCCCACACGGATTACAGTGGCTCTCTACGGTTTTCCTATTGCCCACAATGACCCCAGTGGTTCTCTACGATTTCCATGCAGCCCACAATGACTCCAGCTGCTATTTACGGTTTTCCTATAGTCCTCACCTGACTCCAGTGGTCCTCTAAGGTTTCCCTAAAGCCCACACTGACTCAGGCTGCTCTCTATGGTTTCCCATAATCCCGCACTGACTCCAGCAGCTCTCCACGTTTTACCTATATAACAAACTGACTCCATTGGCTCTGTACAGTTTCCCTATAGTCCACACTGACGCCAGTGGTACTCTACGGTTTCCGTATAGACCACACTGATTCCCGTGGCTCTGTACGGATTCCCTATAGCCCTCGGTGTCTCCAGTGTCTCTCTCTACCGATTCCCTAAAGCCCACACTGAGCCCGGTGGCTCTGTACGGTTTCCCTTTGTCCCACTCTCACTCCAGCGTCTCTCTACGGTTTCCCTATAGTCCACACAGACACCATTTGCTCTCTACGATTTTGCAAAAATCCACAGTGATTCCATGGCTCTCTACGGTTTCCCTATAATCTACACTGACCCCAGCGGCCCTCTATGGTTTCCCTACATTCCACACTGTCTCCAGTGGCTCTCTATGTATTCCCTATATTCCACCTGACACCAGTGGCTCTCTACGGTTTCCCTATAGCCCACACTGACTCCAGCGGCTCTCTATGGCTTCATTATATACCACACTGATTCCAGCGGCCCTCTCCGGTTTTCCAATTGACTACGCTGACCCCAGTGGCTCTCTACAGTTTCCCTATATCACACACTGAGTCCAGTGGTTCTCTACGGTTTCCCTATGTCCACACTGAGTCCAGCTGCTCTCTACGGTTTCCCTATAGCCCACACTGACTCTAGTGGCTCTCTCCTGTTTCCCTATATCCCACACTGTCTCCATTGGCTCTCCACAGTTTCCATGTGGTCCACACTGCCTCCAGTGGCTCTGTACGGTTTCCCTACATCCTACACTGACCCCAGAAGCTCTGTATGGTTTCCCTTTAGCCCTCACTGACTCCAGTGGCTCTCTACAGATTCCCTAAACTCACACTGACTGCAGCGGCCCTCAAGGGTTTCCCTATATCACACATTGACTCTAGTGGCTCTCTACTGCTTCCCTATAGTCCACACTGACCCCAGTGGCTCACTTCATTTTCCCTATGGTCCACACTGTCTCCAGTGGCTCTCTACGGTTTCCCTAGAGCCCACACTGACTCCAGTGGCTCTCAACTTCTTCATTATAACCCACACTGCTACCAACGGCTCTCTATGGTTTTCCTATAGACCACACTGACCCCAGTGGCTCTCTACGGTTTCCCTATATCACACACTGACTCCAGCGGATCTCTACGGTTTCCCTACAGTCCACAGCTCTCCTCAATGGCTCTCTACGGTTTTCCTAAAGCCCACAATGTCTCCAGAAGCTCTCTAAGGTTTCCCTATAGTCCACACTGACTCCAGCAGGTCTCACGGGTTTCCCTTTATCCAACACTGACTCCAGTGGCTCTCTATGGCTTCCCTATATTCCACACTGTTTCCAGCGGCTCTCTACGGTTTTCCAATTGCCCACACTGATCCCAGTGGCTCTCTAAGATTTCCGTATAGCCAACAATGACTCCAATGGCTCGCTATGATTTCCCTATATCACACAGTGACGATAGTGGCTCTCTACGGTTTTGCTAAATTCCACACTGAACCCAGTGGCTCTCTACGGCTTCCCAATATCCCACACCGATTCCAGCGCGTCTCTAATTTTTGTCTATAGTACACACGGACTCCAGTGGCTCTCTACGGTTTCTGTGTAGCCCACACTTACTCCAGTGGCTCTCCACGTTTTCCCTATATCACACAATGACTCTAGTGTCTTTCTACGGTTTCCGGATAGTCCACACTGACTCCAGCGGCTGTCTACGGTTTCACTATAGTCCACACTGACTCTTGTGGCTTTCTAGGGTTTCCCTATGGCCCACCCTGACTCCAGTGACTCATTACGGTTTCCCTAGAGTGCACCCTGACACCAGTGGCTCTCTACGGTTTCCCTATAGTCCACATTGACCCCAGTGACTCTCTCCAGCTTCCCTATACACCACAGTGATTCCAGCGGCCCTCCACGCTTTTCCAATAGACCACCCAGACCCCAGAGGCTCTCTACGGTTTCCCTATATGACACACAGTCTCCTGCGGCTCTCTACGGTTTCTGTAGCTCCACACTGACTCCAGCTGCACCCTATTGGAAGCATAAAGCCTGCACTGATTCCAGTGGCTCTCCACGTTTTCCCTATATCCCACACTGACACCAGCGGCTCTCTACGGTTTCCCTATAGCCCACACTAACTCCAATGGCTCACTATGATTTCCCTATATCACACATTGACGCTAGTGGCTCTCTACGGAGTTGCTAAAGTCCACACTGACCCCAGTGGCTCTCTACGGCTTCCCTATATCCCACACCGATTCCAGCGCCTCTCTACAGTTTTCCTATAGACCACACTGATGCCAGTGGCTCTCTACAGTTTCCCTATATCACACACTAACTCTAGTGGCTCTCTACGGTTTCCCTACAGACCACAAAGGCCCCAGTGGCTCTCTACAGTTTCCATTTAGTCCACACTGTCTCCAGTGGCTCTCTACGGTTTCCGTATTGTCCACACTACCTCCAGTGGCCCTCTACGGTTTCACTATAGCCCACAATGAACCCAGTTGCTCTCTATGGTTTCCCTATATCACACACTGACACCAGCGGCTCTCTACGGCTTCTGTATATTCCACACTGACTCCAGCCGCTTTCTACGGTTTCCCTATATCCCACACTGACTCCATTGTCTCTCTACAGATTCCCTATAGTACATACTGCCTCAAGTGGTACTCTACAGTTTCCCTACATCGCAGTCCGACTCCAGTGGTTCTGTACGGTTTACCTAAAGCACACACTGACTCCAGTGGCTCTGTACGGTTTTGCTTTATCCCACACTCACTCGAGTGGCTCTCTCCGGTTTTCCTATAGTCCACACTGACTCCAGCGGCTCTCTACAGTTTCACTATAGCCCACACTAACTCCAGTGGATCTCTACTCTTTCCCTATTTCCCACACTGACTCCAATGGATCGCTACGATTTCCCGATATCACACACTGTCTCCATAGGCTCTCTACGGTTTCCGTATAATCCACCCAAACTCCAGTGGCTCTCTACGCTTTCCCTATAGTCCATACTGACCCCAGTGGCTCTCGATGGTTTCCCTGTATCCCACACTGTCTCCAGTGGCTCTGTACAGTTTCCCTAAAGCACAGACTGCCTCCGGTGGCTCTGTACGGTTTCTCTTTATCCCACACTCACTTGTGTGGCTCTCTACGGTTTTCCTATATTCCACACCTACTCCAGCGGCTCTCTACAGTTTCACTATAGCCCACACTGACTCTAGTGGTTCTCTACGGCTTGCCTATATCCCACACTGATTCCAGCGACTGTCTACGGTTTTCCTATGGCCCACACTGACCCCAGTGGCTCTCAACAGTTTCCCTATATTCCAAACAAACTCCAGTGGCTCTCTATGTTTTCCCTATAGTCCACACTGACTCCAGCTGCTCTCTATAGTTTCCCTAAAGCCTGCAATGAGTCCAGGGGCTCTCCAAGCTTTCCCTATATCCCACACTGACACCAGTCGCTTTCTACAGTTTCCCTATATCACACACTGAGTCCAGTGGTTCTCTACGGTTTCCCAATGTCCACACTGAGTCCAGCTGCTCTCTACGGTTTCCCTATAGCCCACACTGACTCTAGTGGCTCTCTCCTGTTTCCCTATATCCCACACTGTCTCCATTGGCTCTCCACAGTTTCCATGTTGTCCACACTGCCTCCAGTGGCTCTGTACGGTTTCCCTACATCCCACACTGACTCCAGAAGCTCTGTGTGGTTTCCCTTTAGCCCTCACTGACTCCAGTGGCTCTCTACAGATTCCCTAAACTCACACTGACTCCAGTGGCCCTCAAGGGTTTCCCTATATCACACATTGACTCTTTTGGCTCGCTACTGCTTTCCTATAGTCCACACTGACCCCAGTGGCTCACTTCATTTTCCCTATAGTCCACACTGTCTCCAGTGGCTCTCTACGGTTTCCCTAGAGCCCACACTGACTCCAGTGGCTCTCTACTTCTTCGTTATAACCCACACTACTACCAACGGCTCTCTATGGTTTTCCTATAGACCACACTGACCCCAGTGGCTCTCTACGGTTTCCCTATATCACACACTGACTCCAGCGGATCTCTACGGTTTCCCTACAGTTCACAGCTGTCCTCAATGGCTCTCTACGGTTTTCCTAAAGCCCACAATGTCTCCAGAAGCTCTCTAAGGTTTCCCTATAGTCCACACTGGCTCCAGCAGGTCTCACGGGTTTCCCTTTATCCCACACTGACTCCAGTGGCTCTCTATGGCTTCCCTATATTCCACACTGATTCCAGCGGCTCTCTACGGTTTTCCTATTGCCCACACTGATCCCAGTGGCTCTCTACGATTTCCGTATAGCCCACAATGACTCCAATGGCTCGCTATGATTTCCCTATATCACACAGTGACGCTAGTGGCTCTCTACGGTTTTGCTAAAGTCCACACTGACCCCAGTGGCTCTCTACGGATTCCCTATATCCCACACCGATTCCAGCGCGTCTCTAATTTTTCTCTATAGTACACACGGACTCCAGTGGCTCTCTACGGTTTCTGTATAGCCCACACTGACTCCAGTGGCTCTCCACTGTTTCCCTATATCACACAATGACTCTAGTGTCTCTCTACGGTTTCCGGATAGTCCACACTGACTCCAGCGGCTGTCTACGGTTTCACTATAGTCCACACTGACTCTTGTGGCTTTCTAGGGTTTCCCTATGGCCCACCCTGACTCCAGTCACTCATTACGGTTTCCCTAGAGTGTACCCTAACACCAGTGGCTCTCTACGGTTTCCCTATAGTCCACATTGACCCCAGTGACTCTCTCCAGCTTCCCTATACACCACAGTGATTCCAGCGGCCCTCCACGCTTTTCCAATAGACCACCCAGACCCCAGTGGCTCTCTACGGTTTCCCTATATCACACACATTCTCCTGCGGCTCTCTACGGTTTCTCTAGAGTCTACACTGACTGCAGCTGCACTCTATTGGAACCATAAAGCCTGCACTGATTCCAGTGGCTCTCCACGTTTTCCCTATATCCCACAATGACACCAGCGGTTCTCTACGGTTTCCCTATAGCCCACACTAACTCCAATGGCTCACTATGATTTCCCTATATCATACAGTGACGCTAGTGGCTCTCTACGGAGTTGCTAAAGTCCACACTGACCAGAGTGGCTCTCTACGGCTTCCCTATATCCCACACCGATTCCAGCGCCTCTCTACAGTTTTCCTATAGACCACACTGATGCCAGTGGCTCTCTACAGTTTCCCTATATCACACACTAACTCTAGTGGCTCTCTACGGTTTCCCTACTGACCACAATGGACCCAGTGGCTCTCTACAGTTTCCATTTAGTCCACACTGTCTCCAGTAGCTCTCTACGGTTTCCCTATTGTCCACACTACCTCCAGTGGCCCTCTACGGTTTCACTATAGCCCACAATGAACCCAGTTGCTCTCTATGGTTTCCCTATATCACACACTGACACCAGCGGCTCTCTACGGCTTCTGTATATTCCACACTGACTCCAGCCGCTTTCTACGGTTTCCCTATATCCCACACTGACTCCATTGTCTCTCTACAGATTCCCTATAGTACATACTGCCTCAAGTGGTACTCTACAGTTTCCCTACATCGCAGACCGACTCCAGTGGTTCTGTACGGTTTACCTAAAGCACACACTGACTCCAGTGGCTCTGTACGGTTTCGCTTTATCCCACACTCACTCGAGTGGCTCTCTACGGTTTTCCTATAGTCCACACTGACTCCAGCGGCTCTCTAGAGTTTCACTATAGCCCACACTAACTCCAGTGGATCTCTACTCTTTCCCTATCTCCCACACTGACTTCAATGGATCGCTACGATTTCCCGATATCACACACTGTCTCCATAGGCTCTCTACGGTTTCCCTATAATCCACCCAAACTCCAGTGGCTCTCTATGCTTTCCCTATAGTCCACACTGACCCCAGTGGCTCTCGATGGTTTCCCTGTATCACACACGGACTCCAGCGGCTCTCTACGGCTTCCCTATATTCAACCCAGACTCCAGCGGCTTTCTACGGTTTCCCTATACCCCACATGACTCCATTGTCTCTCTGCACATTCCCTATAATCCACATTGCCTAAAGTAGTACTCTACGGTTTCCCTGTATCCCACACTGTCTCCAGTGGCTCTGTACAGTTTCCCTAAAGCACAGACTGCCTCCAGTGGCTCTGTACGGTTTCCCTTTATCCCACACTCACTTGTGTGGCTCTCAACGGTTTTCCTATATTCCACACCTACTCCAGCGGCTCTCTACAGTTTCACTATAGCCCACACTGACTCTGGTGGTTCTCTACGGCTTGCCTATATCCCACACTGATTCCAGCGACTATCTACGGTTTTCCTATGGCCCACACTGACCCCAGTGGCTCTCAAAGGTTTCCCTATATTCCAAACAAACTCCAGTGGCTCTCTATGTTTTCCCTATAATCCACACTGACTCCAGCTGCTCTCTATAGTTTCCCTAAAGCCTGCAATGAGTCCAGGGGCTCTCCAAGCTTTCCCTATATCCCACACTGACACCAGTCGCTTTCTACAGTTTCCCGATATCACACACTGAGTCCAGTGGTTCTCTACGGTTTCCCAATGTCCACACTGACACCAGTCGCTTTCTACAGTTTCCCTATAGCCCACACGAGCTCCATTGGATCTTTACGGTTTCCCTATATCCCACACTGACTCCAAAGGCTCGCTACAATTTCCCTATATCACACACTGACTCTAGTGGCACCCTACCGTATTGCTATAGTCCCCACTGACCCCAGTGGCTCTCTATGACATCCCTGAATCCCACACAGATTCCAGCAGCTCTCTATGGTTTTCCTATAGACCGCACTGACGCCAGTGGATCTCTACGATTTCCGTATAGACCACAATGACTCTAGCTGCTGCCTGCGGTTTCCCGATAGTCCACACCTAACTCCAGTGGACCTCTACTTTTTCCCAAAACTCCGCACTGACTCAGGCTGCTCTCTATGTTTTCCCTATATCCCGCACTGATTTGAGCGGCACTCTACGGTTTCCCTATATCACACACTGACTCTAGTGGCTCTCTACGGTTTTGCTATAGTCCATACTGACCCCAGTGGCTCTCTACAGCTTCCCTATATCCCACACTGATTCCAGCGGCTCTCTATGGTTTTCCTAAAGACCACACTGATGTCAGTGGCTCTCTACGGTTTCCCTATATCACACACTAACTCTCGTGGCACTCTCTGGTTTCCCTACAGGCAACACTGACCCCAGTTGCTCTCTACAGTTTCCCTCTAATCCACACTTTCTCCAGTTGCTCTCTACGGTTTCCCTATAGTCCACACTGACTCCAGAGGCTCTCTACGGTGTTCCGATAGCCCACACTGACTCCGGGGGCTCTCTACGGCTTCCCAATAACCTGCACTGATTCCAGCTGCTCTCTCTGGTTCCGCACTGATTCCAGTGACGCTCTCCGGTTTTCCTATAGAGCACGCTGACCCCAGCGGCTCTCTACGGTTTCCCTTTATCACACACTGAGTCCATTGGTTCTCTCCGGTTTCCCTATGTCCACAGAGTCCAGCTGCTCTCTACGGTTTCCCTATAGTCCTCACTGACTCTAGTGGCTCTCTCCAGTTTTCCTATAGCCCACGCTGACTCCAGTAGATCTCTACGGTTTCCCTATGGCCCACAATGACTTCAGTGGCTCACTACGGTTTACCTACATCCCACACTGAAACCAGTGGCTCTCAGCAGTTTCCCTATAGTGCACACTGACTCCAGTGTCTCTCTAATCTTTCCCTATAGTCCACACCGACCCCAGTGGTTCTCTACGGTTTCCATATAGCCCACACTGACTCCGGTGGCTGTCTATGTTTTCCCTATTACCCACACTGACTCCAGTGTCTCGCCATAATTTCCCAATATCACGCATTGACTCTAGTAGCTCTCTACGGTTTCCCGATAGTGCACACTGTCCCCAGTGGCTCTCTATGGTTTCCCTTTAGCCCACGCTAACTCTAGCGGCTCTCTACATTTTCCCCTTAGCCGACACAGACTGCAGTGGCTCTCTATGGATTCCATTTAGCCTACACTGACTCCATTGGCTCGCTCCGGTTCCCCTATATCACACACTGACTTTAGTGGCACTCTATGGATAGTCTTTAAGCCACACTGACACCAGTGGCTCTCTACGGTTTCCCAAAATCACACACTGACTCCAGAGGCTCTCTCTACAGATTCCCTAAAGCCCACGCTGACCCCCGTGGCTCTGTACGGTTTCCCTTTGTCCCACACTCACTCCAGCATCTCTCTACGGTTTCCCTATAGTCCACACAGACACTATTGGCTCTGTACGATTTTGCAAAAATCTACACTGACTCCATGGCTCTCTACGGTTTCCCTATAGTCTACACTGACCCCAGCGGCCCTCTATGGTTTCCCTATATCACACACTGACTCCAGCGGCACTCTACGGTTTCCCTGTAGTCCACACTAACTCCAGTGGATCTCTACGGTTACCCTAATGTCCACAGCTGACCCCAATGGCTTTCTTCTGTTTTCCTAAAACCCACAATGTCTCCAGCAGCATTCTACCGTTTCCCTAGAGTCCACACTGACTCCAGTGCTCTCTATGGCTTCCCTATATCCCACACTGATTCCAGCGGCTCTCTACTGTTTTCCTATTGCCCACAATGACACCAGTGGTTCTCTACGATTTCCATGTAGCCCACAATGACTCCAGCTGCTATTTACGGTTTTCCTATAGTCCTCACCTGACTCCAGTGGTCCTCTAAGATTTCCCTAAAGCCCACACTGACTCAGGCTGTTCTCTATGGTTTCCCTTAATCCCGCACTGACTCCAGCAGCTCTCCACGTTTTCCCTATATAACAAACTGACTCCATTTGCTCTGTACAGTTTCCCTATAGACCACACTGACGCCAGTGGTACTCTACGGTTTCCGTATAGCCCACACTGACTCCTGTGGCTCTGTACGGATTCCCTATAGCCCTCGGTGTCTCCAGTGTCTCTCTCTACCGATTCCCTAAAGCCCACACTGAGCCCGGTGGCTCTGTAAGGTTTCCCTTTGTCCCACTCTCACTCCAGCTTCTCTCTACGGTTTCCCGATAGTCCACACAGACACCATTGGCTCTCTACGATTTTGCAAAAATCCACACTGACTCCATGGCTCTCTACGGTTTCCCTATAGTCTACACTGACCCCAGCGGCCCTCTATGGTTTCCCTATAGTCCACACGGTCTCCAGTGGCTCTCTATGTATTCCCTATAGTCCACCTGACACCAGTGGCTCTCTATGGTTTCCCTATAGCGCAAACTGACTCCAGCGGCTCTCTATTGCTTCATTATATACCACACTGATTCCAGCGACACTCTCCGGTTTTCCAATAGACCACGCTGACCCCAGTGGCTCTCTACAGTTTCCCTATATCACACACTGAGTCCAGTGGTTCTCTACGGTTTCCCAATGTCCACACTGAGTCCAGCTGTTCTCTACGGTTTCCCTATAGCCCACACTGACTCTAGTGGCTCTCTCCTGTTTCCCTATATCCCACACTGTCTCCATTGGCTCTCCACAGTTTCCATGTGGTCCACACTGCCTCCAGTGGCTCTGTACGGTTTCCCTACATCCCACACTGACTCCAGAAGCTCTGTATGGTTTCCCTTTAGCCCTCACTGACTCCAGTGGCTCTCTACAGATTCCCTAAACTCACACTGACTCCAGCGGCCCTCAAGCGTTTCCCTATATCACACATTGACTCTAGTGGCTCTCTACTGCTTCCCTATAGTCCACACTGACCCCAGTGGCTCACCTCATTTTCCCTATAGACCACACTGTCTCCAGTGGCTCTCTACGGTTTCCCTAGAGCCCACACTGACTCCAGTGGCTCTCTACTTCTTCGTTATAACCCACACTGCTACCAACGGCTCTCTATGGTTTTCCTAAAGACCACACTGACCCCAGTGGCTCTCTACGGTTTCCTTACAGTCCACAGCTGTCCTCAATGGCTCTCTACGGTTTTCCTAAAGCCCACAATGTCTCCAGAAGCTCTCTAAGTTTTCCCTATAGTCCACACTGACTCCAGCAGGTCTCATGGGTTTCCCTTTATCCCACACTGACTCCAGTGGCTCTCTATGGCTTCCCTATATTCCACACTGATTCCAGAGGCTCTCTACGGTTTTCCTATTGCCCACACTTATCCCAGTGGCTCCCTACGATTTCCGTATAGCCCACAATGACTTCAATGGCTCGCTATGATTTCCCTATATCGCACAGTGACGCTAGTGGCTCTCTACGGTTTTGCTAAAGTCCACACTGACCCCAGTGGCTCTCTACGGCTTCCCAATATCCCACAGCGATTCCAGCGCGTCTCTAATTTTCCTCTATAGTACACACGGTCTCCAGTGGCTCTCTACGGTTTCTGTATAGCCCACACTGACTCCAGTGGCTCTCCACGGTTTCCCTATATCACACAATGACTCTAGTGTCTCTCTACGGTTTCCGGATAGTCCACACTGACTCCAGCGGCTGTCTACGGTTTCACTATAGTCCACACTGACTCTTGTGGCTTTCTAGGGTTTCCCTATGGCCCACCCTGACTGCAGTGACTCATTACGGTTTCCCTAGAGTGTACCCTGACACCAGTGGCTCTCTACGGTTTCCCTATAGTCCACATTGACCCCAGTGACTCTCTCCAGCTTCCCTATACACCACAGTGATTCCAGCGGCCCTCCACGCTTTTCCAATAGACCACCCAGACCCCAGAGGCTCTCTACGGTTTCCCTATATCACACACAGTCTCCTGCGGCTCTCTACAGTTTCTCTAGAGTCCACACTGACTCCAGCTGCACTCTTTTGGAACCATAAAGCCTGCACTGATTCCAGTGCCTCTCCACGTTTTCCCTATATCCCACACTGACACCAGCGGCTCTCTACGGTTTCCCTATACCCCACACTAACTCCAATGGCTCGCTATGATTTCTCTATATCACACAGTGAGGCTAGTGGCTCTCTACGGAGTTGCTAAAGTCCACACTGACCCCAGTGGCTCTCTACGGCTTCCCTATATCCCACAACGATTCCAGCGCCTCTCTACAGTTTTCCTATAGACCACACTGATGCCAGTGGCTCTCTACAGTTTCCCTATATCACACACTAACTCTAGTGGCTCTCTACGGTTTCCCTACAGAGCACAATGGCCCCAGTGGCTCTCTACAGTTTCCGTTTAGTCCACACTGTCTCCAGTGGCTCTCTACGGTTTCCCTATGGTGCACACTAACTCCAGTGGCCCTCTACGGTTTCACTATAGCCCAAAATGAACCCAGTTGCTCTCTACGGTTTCCTTATATCACACACTGACACCAGCGGCTCTCTACGGCTTCCGTATATTCCACACTGACTCCAGCCGCTTTCTATTGTTTCCCTATATCCCACACTGACTCCATTGTCTCTCTACAGATTCCCTATAGTGCATGCTGCCTCAAGTGGTACTCTACAGTTTCCCTACATCGCAGACCGACTCCAGTGGTTCTGTACGGTTTACCTAAAGCACACACCGACTCCAGTGGCTCTGTACGGTTTCGCTTTATCCCACACTCACTTGAGTGGCTCTCTACGGTTTTAATATAGTCCACACTGACTCCAGCGGCTCTCTACAGTTTCACTATAGCCCACACTAACTCCAGTGGATCTCTACTGTTTCCCTATTTCCCACACTGACTCCAATGGATCGCTACGATTTCCCGATATCACACACTGTCTCCATAGGCTCTCTACGGTTTCCCTATAATCCACCCAAACTCCAGTGGCTCTCTACGCTTTCCCTATAGTCCACACTGACCCCAGTGGCTCTCGATGGTTTCCCTATATCACACACGGACTCCAGCGGCTCTCTACAGTTTCACTATAGCCCACACTGAATCTAGTGGTTCTCTACGGCTTGCCTATATCCCACACTGATTCCAGCGACTATCTACAGTTTTCCTATGGCCCACACTGACCCCACTGGCTCTCAACAGTTTCCCTATAGTCCAAACAAACTCCAGTGGCTCTCTATGTTTTCCCTATAGTCCACACTGACTCCAGCTGCTCTCTATACTTTCCCTAAAGCCTGCAATGATTCCAGGGGCTCTCCAAGTTTTCCCTATATCCCACACTGACACCAGTCGCTTTCTACAGTTTCCCTATAGCCCACACGAGCTCCATTGGATCTTTACAGTTTCCCTATATCCCACACTGACTCCAAAGGCTCGCTACAATTTCCCTATATCACACACTGACTCTAGTGGCTCCCTACCGTATTGCTATAGTCCCGACTGACCCCAGTGGCTCTCTATGACATCCCTGAATCCCACACAGATTCCAGCAGCTCTCTATGGTTTTCCTATAGACCACAATGACGCCAGTGGATCTCTGCGATTTCCGTATAGACCACAATGACTCTAGCTGCTGCCTGCGGTTTCCCGATAGTCCACACCTAACTCCAGTGGACCTCTACTATATCCCAAAAAACCGCACTGACTCAGGCTGAGCTCTATGTTTTCCCTATATCCCGCACTGATTTGAGCGGCACTCTACGGTTTCCCTATATCACACACTGACTCTAGTGGCTCTCTGCGGTTTTGCTATAGTCCATACTGACCCCAGTGGCTCTCTACAGCTTCCCTATATCCCACACTGATTCCAGCGGCTCTCTATGGTTTTCCTAAAGACCACACTGACGTCAGTGGCTCTCTACGGTTTCCCTATATCACACACTAACTCTCGTGGCTCTCTCCGGTTTCCCTACAGGCAACACTGACCCCAGTTGCTCTCTACAGTTTCCCTCTAATCCACACTTTCTCCAGTTGCTCTCTACGGTTTCCCTATAGTCCACACTGACTCCAGAGGCTCTCTACGGTGTTCCGATAGCCCACACTGACTCCGGGGGCTCTCTACGGCTTCCGAATAACCTGCACTGATTCCAGCTGCTCTCTCTGGTTCCGCACTGATTCCAGTGACTCTCTCCGGTTTTCCTATAGAGCACGCTGACCCCAGCGGCTCTCTACGGTTTCCCTTTATCACACACTGAGTCCATTGGTTCTCTCCGGTTTCCCTATGTCCACACTGAGTCCAGCTGCTCTCTACGGTTTCCCTATAGTCCTCACTGATTCTAGTGGCTCTCTCCGGTTTTCCTATAGCCCACGCTGACTCCAGTAGATCTCTACGGTTTCCCTATGGCCCACACTGACTTCAGTGGCTCACTACGGTTTACCTACATCCCACACTGAAACCAGTGGCTCTCAGCAGTTTCCCTATAGTGCACACTGACTCCAGTGTCCCTCTAATCTTTCCCTATAGTCCACACCGACCCCAGTGGCTCTCGATGGTTTCCCTATATCACACACGGACTCCAGCGGCTCTCTACGGCTTCCCTATATTCCACACAGACTCCAGCGGCTTTCCACGGTTTCCCTATACCCCACACTGACTCCATTGTCTCTCTGCACATTCCCTATAGTCCACACTGCCTTAAGTAGTACTCTACGGTTTCCCTGTATCCCACACTGTCTCCAGTGGCTCTGTACAGTTTCCCTAAAGCACAGGCTGCCTCAAGTGGCTCTGTACGGTTTCCCTTTATCCCACACTCACTTGTGTGGCTCTGTACGGTTTTCCTATATTCCACACCTACTCCAGCGGCTCTCTACAGTTTCACTATAGCCCACACTGACTCTAGTGGTTCTCTACGGCTTGCCTATATCCCACACTGATTCCAGCGACTATCTACGGTTTTCCTATGGCCCACACTGACCCCAGTGGCTCTCAATAGTTTCCCTATAGTCCAAACAAACTCCAGTGGCTCTCTATGTTTTCCCTATAGTCCACACTGACTCCAGCTGCTCTCTATAGTTTCCCTAAAGCCTGCAATGATTCCAGGGGCTCTCCAAGTTTTCCCTATATCCCAAACTGACACCAGTCGCTTTCTACAGTTTACCTATAGCCCACACGAGCTCCATTGGATCTTTACGGTTCCCTATATCCCACACTGACTCCAAAGGCTCGCTACAATTTCCCTATATCACACACTGACTCTATTGGCTCCCTACCGTAATGCTATAGTCCCCACTGACCCCAGTGGCTCTCTATGACATCCCTGAATCCCACACAGATTCCAGCAGCTCTCTATGGTTTTCCTATAGACCGCACTGACGCCAGTGGATCTCTACGATTTCCGTATAGACCACAATGACTCGAGCTGCTGCCTGCGGTTTCCCGATAGTCCACACCGAACTCCAGTGGACCTCTACTTTTTCCCAAAACTCCGCACTGACTCAGGCTGCTCTCTATGTTTTCCCTATATCCCGCACTGATTTGAGCGGCACTCTACGGTTTTCCTATATCACACACTGAGTCCAGTGGATCTCTGCGGTTTCCCTACTGTGCACAGTGAGTCCAGCTGCTCTCTACTGTTTCCCTATAGCCCACACTGAATCCAGTGGCTCTCTACAGATTCCCTAAACTCACACTGACACCAACGGCTCTGTATTGTTTCCCTATATCCTACACTCACTCCAATGGCTCTCAGCATTTTTCCTATAGCCCACACTGACTCCAATAGCTCTCTACGGTTTCCCTATGGCCCACCCTGACTCCATTTGCTCAGTACGGTTTCCTTATAGTGTACACTGACACCAGTTGCTCTCTGCGGTTTCCCTATAATCCACACTGACTCCAGTGGCTCTCAACAGCTTCCCTATATCCCGCACTTATTCCAGCGGCTCTCTATGGCTTCCCTTTATTCCACATTGAGTCCAGCGGCTTTCTACAGCTTCCCTATAGTCCACAATGTCTCCAGAGGCTCTCTACGGTTACCCTATAGCCCACACTGACTCTAGTGGTTGTCTACGGCTTGCCTATATCCCACACTGATTCCAGCAACTATCTACGGTTTTCCTATAGCCCATACTGACCCTAGTGGCTCTTAACGGTTTCCCTATAGTCCACACAAACTCCAGTGGCTCTCTTTCTTTTCCCTATAGTCCACACTGACTCCAGCGGCTCTCAAGCTTTTCCCTTTATCGACACTGACTTCAGCGGCTCACCACTGTTTTCCCAGAGCTGAAAGGGACTGAAGTGGGTCTCTATGGTTTCCCTACACTGCCTCCCGCGACTCCCTAAGGTTTCCCTATATTCCACATTGACTCCAATGGTTAACTACGGTTTCCCTATATCACTCACTGACTCCAGCAGATCTCAACGGTTTCCATACAGTCCACAGCTGACCTCAATGGCTCTCTACGGTTTCCCTAAAGCCCACAAAGTCTCCAGCAGCTCTCTACGGTTTCCCAATAGTCCACACTGACTCCAGCGGCTCTCTACGGCTTCCCTATATGCCACACTGATTCCAGCGGCTCTCTATGACTTTCCTATTGCCCACGCTGACCCCAGTGGCTCTCTACGATTTCCGTATAGCCCACAAAGACTCCAGCTGCTGTCTGCCGTTTCCCTATAGTCCACACTAACTCCAGTGGACCTCTACAGTTTCCCTAAATCCCACACTGATTCCAGGGGCTCGCTATGGTTTTCCTATAGACCACACTGACCAAAGTGGCTCTCTACGGCTTCCCTATATACCACACTGACTCCAGTTGCTCACTAAGGATTCCATATATCACACACAGACTCCTGCGGCTCTCCACGGTTTCCCTATAGTCCACACTGACTCCAGCCGCTCTCTATGGTTTCCCGAAAGCCTGCACTGATTCCAGTGGCTCTCCACGTTTTCCCTATATCCCACACTGACACCAGTGGCTCTCTACGGTTTTCCTATAGCACACACGAGCTCCATTGAATCTCTACAGTTTCCCTATATCCCACACTGACTCCAATGGCTCGCTATAATTTCCCTATATCACACGCTGACTCAAGTGGCTCCCTACGCTATTGCTATAGACCCCACGGACCCCAGTGGCTCTCTACGACTTCCCTAAATCCCACACAGATTCCAGCGGCTCTCTATGGTTTTCCTATAGACCGCACTGACGCCAGTAGCTCTCTACGATTTCCCTATAGACCACAATGACTCTAGCTGCTGTCTGCGGTTTCCCTATAGTCCACAACTAAATCCAGTGGACCTCTACGTTTTCCCAAAACTCCACACTGACTGAGGCTGCTCTCTACGTTTTCCCTAAATCCCGCACTGATTCGAGCGGCTCTCTACGGTTTTCATATATCACACACTGAGTCCAGTGGTTCTCTACGGTTTCCCTATAGTCCACAGTGAGTCCTGCTGCTCTCTACAGTTTCCCTATAGTACACACTGAATCCAGTGGCTCTCTCGAGTTTCCCTATACGCCACCCTGACTCCATGCCTCTCTACAGTATCCCTGTGGTCCACAATGCCTCCAGCGGCTCTCTAAGGTTTCCCCACATCCCACACCTACTCCAGTGGCTCTGTATGTTTTCCCTTTAGCCCTCAATGACTCCAGTGGCTCTCTACGGATTCATTAAACTCACACTGAATCCAATGTCTCAGTATGTTTTCCCTATATCCTCCACTCAATCCAGTGGCTCTCAGAGCTTTTCCTATAGCCCACACTGACTCAAATGGCTCTCCACGGTTTCCCTATGGCCCACCCTGGCACCAGTTGCTCAGTACTGTATCCCTATCGTGGACACTGACACCAGTGGCTCTCTACAATTTCCGTATAACCCACACTGACTCCAGAGGCTCTCTCCGGTTTCCCTATATCACACACAGACTGTAGTGGCTCGCTACGGTTGCCCGAGAGTCCACACTGACCCCAGTGGCTCTCTACAGCTTCCCTATAGTCCACACTGTCTCCAGTGGCTCTCTACAATTTCCCTATAGTCCACACTGACACCAGTGGTTCTCAACAGCTTCCCTATATCGCACACTGATTCCAACGGCTCTCTACGGCTTCCCTTTATTCCACACTGGGTCCAGCAGGTTTCTATGGCTTCCCTATAGTCCACAATGTCACCAGTGGCTCTCTACGGTTTCCCTATAGTCTACACTGACTCCAGAGGCTCTCTACGGTGTCCCTATAGCCCACACTGACTCCAGTGGTTCTCTACGGCTTCCCTTTAATCCACACTGATCCCAGCTGCTTTCTACGGTTTTCTTATAGACCACACTGACCCCGGTGGCTCTCTACCATTTCCCTATGTCACACACTGACCCCAGAAGCTCTCTGCGGTTTCCCTATAGTCCAAACTGACTCCACCTGCTCTCTATGGTTTAACTTAAGCCTGCACTGATTCCAGCGGCTTTCCACGTTTTCCCTATATCCCAAACTGACTCCAGCGGCTCTCTACGGTTTCCCTGTGGTCCACACTAACTCCAGTGGATATCTATGGTTTCCCTATAGTCCACAATGACACCGGACGCTCCCTCCGTTTTCCCAATAGCCCACACTGACTCTGGTGGTTCTCTAAGGCTTGCCTATATCCCACACTGATTCCACAAGCTCTCTACGGTTTTCCTATAGCCCAAACTGACCCTAGTGGCTCTCAACAATTTCCCTATATTCCACACAATCTCCAGCGGCTCTCTAATTTTTCCCTATATCCCCACTGACTCCAGCAGCTCTCAAGCACTTCCCTTTATCTACACTGACTTCAGCGGATCTCTACTGTTTGTCCATAGACGGCACGGACTCAAATGGCTCTCTCTGGTTTCCTTATAGACCTCACTGACTCCAGCAGATCTCAAGGGTTTCCCTTTATCGGCACTGACTCCTTCGGCTCTCTCAAGTTTCCCTATATCCCACACTGTCTCCAAGGGCTCACTATGATTTCCCTATATCACACACTGACTCTAGTGGCTCTCTACAGTTTTGCTATAGTCCACACTGACCCCAGTGGCTCTCTACAGCTACCCTATATCCCACTCTGATTCCAGCGGCTTCTACATTTTTCCTAAAGACCACACTGATGCCAGTGAGTCTCTAAGATTTCCTTATAGACCACAATGACTCTAGCTGCTGTCTGCTGTTTCCCTATAGTCCACAACTGACTCCAGTGGACCTCTACGTTTTCCCTAAAAGACACACTGAATCAGGCTGCTCTCTACCTTTTCCCTAAATCCTGCACTGATTCGAGCGGCTCTCTACGGTTTTCCAATATCACACATCGAGTCCAGTGTTTCTCTACTGTTTCCCTATAGTCCACAGTGAGTCCAACTGCTCTCTACATTTTCCCTATAGCCCACACTGAATCCAGTGGCTCTCTCCGGTTTTCCTATATCCCACACTGACTCCTTTTCGCCTCTCTAAAGTATCCCTGTGGTCCACAATGCCTCCAGTGGCTCTCTACGGTTTCCCTACATCCCACACCTACTCCAATGGGTCTGCATGATTTCCGTTTAGCCCTCACTGACTCCAGTGCCTCTCTACAGATTCCCTAAACTCACACTGACTCCAGTGGCTCTGTATGGGTTCCGTATATCCCACACTCATTCCAGTGGCTCTCAGCTGTTTTCCTATAGTCCACACTGACTCCATAGCTCTCTACAGTTTCCCTATGGCCCACACTGACTCCAGTTGCTCAGTACGGTTTCCCTATAGTGTTCACTGACACCAGTGGCTCTCTACGGTTTCTGTATAGCCCACACTGACTCCAGAGGCTCTCTCCGGTTTCCCTATATCACACACTGACTCTAGTGGCTCTCTACGGATGCCCGAGAGTCCACACGGACCACAGTGGCTCTCTACGGTTTCCCTATAGTCCACACTGTCTCCAGTGGCTCTCTACACTTTCCCTATAGTACACACTGACACCAGTGGCTCTCTGCGGTTTCCCTATAGTCCACACTGACTCCAGTGGCTCTCAATATCTTCTCTATATCCCACACTGATTCCAGCGGCTCTCGAAGGCTTCCCTATATTCCACACTGAGTCCAGCGGATTTCTTCGGTTTCCCTATATTCCACACTGTCTCCAGTGGCTCTCTATGGATTCCCTATAGTCTACACTGACTCTTGAGGCTCTCTACGGTGTCCCTATAACCCACACTGACTCCAGTGGCTCTCTACGGCTTCCCTATAACCCACACTGTTTCCAGCTGCTTTCTATGGTTTTCTTATAGGCCACACTGACCCCAGTGGCTCTCTACAGTTTCCCTATGTCACACACGGACCCCAGCGGGTCCCTGTGGTACACACTAACTCCAGTGGATCTCTATGTTTTCCTTATAGTGCACACTGACTCTAGTGGATCTCTCCGGTTTCCGTACAGCACACACTGACTCTAATGGTTCTCTATGGTTTGCCAATATCCCACACTGATTCCCCCAGCTCTCTGCTGTTTTCATGTAGCCCACACTGACCCAGTCGCTCTCAACAGTTTCCCTACAGTCCACACTGACTCCAGCAGCTCTCAAAGGTTTCCCTTTATCGGCACTGACTCCCTCGGCTCTCTCAAGCTTCCCTGTATCCCACACTGACTCCAATGGCTCGCTTCTATTTCCCTATATCACACACTGACTCTAGTGGCTCTCTACGGTTTTGCTATAGTCCATACTGACCCCAGTGGCTCTCTACAGCTTCCCTATATCCCACACTGATTCCAGTGGCTCTCTATGGTTTTCCTAAAGACCACACTGACGTCAGTGGCTCTCTACGGTTTCCGTATATCACACAATAACTCTCGTGGCTCTCTCCGGTTTCTCTACAGGCAACACTGACCCCAGTGGCTCTCTACAGTTTCCCTCTAATCCACACTTTCTCCAGTTGCTCTCTACGGTTTCCCTATAGTCCACACTGACTCCAGAGGCTCTCTACTGTGTTCCGATAGCCCACACTGACTCCGTGGGCTCTCTATGGCTTCCCAATAACCTGCACTGATTCCAGCTGCTCTCTCTGGTTCCGCACTGATTCCAGTGACTCTCTCCGGTTTTCCTATAGAGCACGCTGACCCCAGCAGCTCTCTACGGTTTCCCTTTATCACACACTGAGTCCATTGGTTCTCTCCGGTTTCCCTATGTCCACACTGAGTCCAGCTGCTCTATACGGTTTCCCTATAGTCCTCACTGACTCTAGTGGCTCTCTCCGGTTTTCCTATAGCCCACGCTTACTCCAGTCGATCTCTACGGTTTCCCTATGGCCCACACTGACTTCAGTGGCTCACTACGGTTTACCTACATCGCACACTGAAACCAGTGGCTCTCAGCAGTTTCCCTATAGTGCACACTGACTCCAGTGTCTCTCTAATCTTTCCCTATAGTCCACACCGACCCCAGTGGCTCTCGACGGTTTCCATATAGCCCACACTGACTCCGGTGGCTGTCTATGTTTTCCCTATTACCCAAACTGACTCCAGTGTCTCGCCATAATTTCCCAATATCACGCATTGACTCTAGTAGCTCTCTACGGTTTCCCGATAGTCCACACTGTCCCCAGTGGCTCTCTACGGTTTCCCTATAGCCCACGCTAACTCTAGCGGCTCTCTACATTTTCCCCTTAGCCGACACAGACTGCAGTGGCTCTCTATGGATTCCATTTAGCCTACACTGACTCCATTGGCTCGCTACGGTTCCTCTATATCACACACTGACTTTAGTGGCACTCTATGGATAGTCTTTAAGCCACACTGACCCCAGTGGCTCTCTAAAGTTTCCCAAAATCACACACTGACTCCAGAGGCTCTCTCTACAGATTCCCTAAAGCCCACGCAGACCCCCGTGGCTCTGTACGGTTTCCCTTTGTCCCACACTCACTCCAGCATCTCTCTACGGTTTCCCTATAGTCCACACAGACACTATTGGCTTTCTACGATTTTGCAAAAATCCACACTGACTCCATGGCGCTCTACGGTTTCCCTATAGTCTACACTGACCCCAGCGGCCCTCTATGGTTTCCCTATAGTCCACAATGACTCCAGTGGCTCTCTACGGCTTCCCTATAACCCACATTGATTCGAGCTGCTCTTTGCGGTTTTCTTATAGACCACACTGACCCCAGTAGCTCTCTACGGTTTCCCTATATCACACACTGACTCCAGCGGCACTCTACGGTTTCCCTGTAGTCCACACTGACTCCAGTGGATCTCTATGGTTACCCTAATGTCCACAGCTGACCCCAATGGCTTTCTTCTGTTTTCCTAAAACCCACAATGTCTCCAGCAGCATTCTACGGTTTCCCTAGAGTCCACACTGACTCCAGTGCTCTCTATGGCTTCCCTATATCCCACACTGATTCCAGCGGCTCTCTACAGGTTTTCCTATTGCCCACAATGACCCTAGTGACTCTCTAAGATTTCCATGTAGCCCACAATGACTCCAGCTGCTATTTACGGTTTTCCTATAGTCTTCACCTGACTCCAGTGGTCCTCTAAGGTTTCCCTAAAGCCCACACTGACTCAGGCTGCTCTCTATGGTTTCCCTTAATGCCGCACTGACTCCAGCAGCTCTCCACGTTTTCCCTATATAACAAACTGACTCCATTGGCTCTGTACAGTTTCCTTATAGTCCACACTGACGCCAGTGGTACTCTACGGTTTCCGTATAGCCCACACTGACTCCCGTGGCTCTGTACGGATTCCCTATAGCCCTCGGTGTCTCCAGTGTCTCTCTCTACCGATTCCCTAAAGCCCACACTGAGCCCGGTGGCTCTGTACGGTTTCCCTTTGTCCCAATCTCACTCCAGCGTCTCTCTACGGTTTCCCTATAGTCCACATTGGCTCTCTACGATTTTGCAAAAATCCACACTGACTCCATGGCTCTCTACGGTTTCCCTATAGTCTACACTGACCCCAGCGGCCCTCTATGGTTTCCCTACAGTCCACACTGTCTCCAGTGGCTCTCTATGTATTCCCTATAGTCAACCTGACACCAGTGGCTCTCTACGGTTTCCCTATAGCCCACACTGACTCCAGCGGCTCTCTATGGCTTCATTATATACCACACTGATTCCAGCGACCCTCTCCGGTTTTCCAATAGACCACGCTGCCCCCAGTGGCTCTCTACAGTTTCCCTATATCACACACTGAGTCCAGTGGTTCTCTACGGTTTCCCAATGTCCACACTGAGTCCAGCTGCTCTCTACGGTTTCCCTATAGCCCACACTGACTCTAGAGGCTCTCTCCTGTTTCCCTATATCCCACACTGTCTCCATTGGCTCTCCACAGTTTCCATGTGGTCCACACTGCCTCCAGTGGCTCTGTACGGTTTCCCTACATCCCACACTGACTCCAGAAGCACTGTATGGTTTCCCTTTAGCCCTCACTGACTCCAGTGGCTCTCTACAGATTCCCTAAACTCACACTGACTCCAGCGGCCCTCAAGGGTTTCCCTATATCACACATTGACTCTAGTGGCTCTCTACTGCTTCCCTATAGTCCACACTGACCCCAGTGGCTCACTTCATTTTCCCTTTTGTCCACACTGTCTCCAGTGGCTCTCTACGGTTTCCCTAGTGCCCACACTGACTCCAGTGGCTCTCTACTTCTTCGTTATAGCCCACACTGCTACCAACGGCTCTCTATGGTTTTCCTATAGACCACACTGACCCCAGTGGCTCTCTACGGTTTCCCTATATCACACACTGACTCCAGCGGATCTCTACGGTTTCCCTACAGTCCACAGCTGTCCTCAATGGCTCTCTACGGTTTTCCTAAAGCCCACAATGCCTCCAGAAGCTCTCTAAGGTTTCCCTATAGTCCACACTGACTCCAGCAGGTCTCACGGGTTTCCCTTTATCCCACACTGACTCCAGTGGCTCTCTATGGCTTCCCTATATTCCACACTGATTCCAGTGGCTCTCTACGGTTTCCCTATTGCCCACACTGATCCCAGTGGCTCTCTACGATTTCCGTATAGCCCACAATGACTCCAATGGCTGGCTATGATTTCCCTATATCACACAGTGACGCTAGTGGATCTCTACGGATTTGCTATAGTCCACACTGACCCCAGTGGCTCTCTACGGCTTCCCTATATCCCACACCGATTCCAGCGCCTCTCTAATTTTTCTCTATAGTACACACGGACTCCATTGGCTCTCTACGGTTTATGTATAGCCCACACTGACTCCAGTGGCTCTCCACGGTTTCCCTATATCACACAATGACTCTAGTGTCTCTCTACGGTTTCCGGATAGTCCACACTGACTCCAGCGGCTGTCTACGGTTTCACTATAGTCCACACTGACTCTTGTGGCTTTCTAGGGTTTCCCTATGGCCCACCCTGACTCCAGTGACTCATTACGGTTTCCCTAGAGTGTACCCTGACACCGGTGGCTCTCCACGGTTTCCCTATAGTCCACATTGACCCCAGTGACTCTCTCCAGCTTCCCTATACACCACAGTGATTCCAGCGGCTCTGCACGCTTTTCCAATCGACCTTTCAGACCCCAGTGGCTCTCTACGGTTTCCCTATATCACACACAGTCTCCTGCGGCTCTCTACGGTTTCTCTAGAGTCCACACTGACTCCAGCTGCACTCTATTGGAACCATAAAGCCTGCACTGATTCCAGTGGCTCTCCACGTTTTCCCTATATCCCACACTGACACCAGCGGCTCTCTACGGTTTCCCTATAGCCCACACTAACTCCAGTGGATCTCTATGGTTTCCCTATATCCCACAATGACTCCAATGGCTCGCTATGATTTCCCTCTATCACACAGTGACACTCGTGGATCTCTACGGATTTGCTAAAGTCCACACTGACCCCAGTGCCTCTCTACGCCTTCCCTATATCCCACACCAATTCCAGCGCCTCTCTACAGTTTTCCTATAGACCACACTGATGCCAGTGGCTCTCTACAGTTTCCCTATATCACACACTAACTCTAGTGGCTCTCTACGGTTTCCCTACAGAGCACAATGGCCCCAAAGGCTCTCTACAGTTTCCGTTTAGTCCACACTGTCTCCAGTGGCTCTCTACGGTTTCCCTATGGTGCACACTAACTCCAGTGGCCCTCTACGGTTTCACTATAGCCCAAAATGAACCCAGTTGCTCTCTACGGTTTCCTTATATCACACACTGACACCAGCGGCTCTCTACGGCTTCCGTATATTCCACACTGACTCCAGCCGCTTTCTATGGTTTCCCTATATCCCACACTGACTCCATTGTCTCTCTACAGATTCCCTAAAGTGCATGCTGCCTCAAGTGGTACTCTACAGTTTCCCTACATCGCAGACCGACTCCAGTGGTTCTGTACGGTTTACCTAAAGCACACACTGACTCCAGTGGCTCTGTACGGTTTCGCTTTATCCCACACTCATTCGAGTGGCTCTCTACGGTTTTCCTATAGTCCACACTGACTCCAGCGGCTCTCTACAGTTTCACTATAGCCCACACTAACTCCAGTGGATCTCTACTCTTTCCCTATTTCCCACACTGACTCCAATGGATCGCTACGATTTCCCGATATCACACACTGTCTCCATAGGCTCTCTACGGTTTCCCTATAATCCACCCAAACTCCAGTGGCTCTCTACGCTTTCCCTTTAGTCCACACTGACCCCAGTGGCTCTCGATGGTTTCCCTATATCACACACGGACTCCAGCGGCTCTCTACGGCTTCCCTATATTCCACACAGACTCCAGCGGCTTTCTACGGTTTCCCTATAACCCACACTGACTCCATTGTCTCTCTACAGATTCCCTTTAGTCCACACTGCCTAAAGTAGTACTCTACGGTTTCCCTGTATCCCACACTGTCTCCAGTGGCTCTGTACAGTTTCCCTAAAGCACAGACTGCCTCCAGTGGCTCTGTACGGTTTCCCTTTATCCCACACTCACTTGTGTGGCTCTCTACGGTTTTCCTATATTCCACACCTACTCCAGCGGCTCTCTACAGTTTCACTATAGCCCACACTGACTCTAGTGGTTCTCTACGGCTTGCCTATATCCCACACTGATTCCAGCAACTATCTACCGTTTTCCTATGGCCCACACTGACCCAAGTGGCTCTCAACAGTTTCCCTATAGTCCAAACAAACTCCAGTGGCTCTCTATGTTTTCCCTATAGTCCACACTGACTCCAGCTGCTCTCTATAGTTTCCCTAAAGCCTGCAATGATTCCAGGGGCTCTCCAAGTTTTCCCTATATCCCACACTGACACCAGTCGCTTTCTGCAGTTTCCTTATAGCCCACACGAGCTCCATTGGATCTTTACGGTTTCCCTATATCCCACACTGACTCCAAAGGCTCGCTACAATTTCCCTATATCACACACTGACTCTAGTGGCTCCCTACCGTATTGCTATAGTCCACACTGACCCCAGTGGCTCTCTATGACATCCCTGAATCCCACACAGATTCTAGCAGCTCTCTATGGTTTTCCTATAGACCGCACTGATGCCAGTGGATCTCTACGATTTCCGTATAGACCACAATGACTCTAGCTGCTGCCTGCGGTTTCCCGATAGTCCACACCTAACTCCAGTGGACCTCTACTTTTTCCCAAAACTCCGCACTGACTCAGGCTGCTCTCTATGTTTTCCCTATATCCCGCACTGATTTGAGCGGCACTCTACGGTTTTCCTATATCACACACTGGGTCCAGTGGATCTCTGCAGTTTCCCTATTGTCCACAGTGTGTCCAGCTGCTCTCTACTGTTTCCCTATATCCCACACTGAATCCAGTGGCTCTCTACAGATTCCCTAAACTCACACTGACACCAACGGCTCTGTATGGCTTCCCTATATCCCACACTCACTCCAACGGCTCTCAGCATTTTTCCTATAGCCCACACTGACTCCAATAGCTCTCTACGGTTTCCCTATGGCCCACCCTGACTCCATTTGCTCAGTACGGTTTCCTTATAGTGTACACAGACACAAGTTGCTCTCTGCGGTTTCCATATAATCCACACTGACTCCAGTGGCTCTCAACAGCTTCCCTATATCCCGCACTTATTCCAGCGGCTCTCTATGGCTTCCCTTTATTCCACACTGAGTCCAGCGTTTTTCTACAGCTTCCCTATAGTCCACAATGTCTCCAGAGGCTCTCTACGGTTACCCTATAGCCCACACCGACTCTAGTGGTTTTCTACGGCTTGCCTATATCCCACACTGATTCCAGCGACTATCTACGGTTTTCCTATAGCCCACACTGACCCTAGTGGCTCTTAACGGTTTCCCTATAGTCCACACAAACTCCAGTGGCTCTCTTTCTTTTCCCTATAGTCCACACTGACTCCAGCGGCTCTCAAGGTTTTCCCTTTATCGACACTGACTTCAGTGGCTCACCAGAGCTGACAGGGACTGAAGTGGGTCTCTATGGTTTCCCTACACAGCCTCCCACGACTCCCTAAGGTTTCCCTATATTCCACACTGACTCCAATGGCTAACTACGGTTTCCCTATATCACTCACTGACTCCAGCAGATCTCAACGGTTTCCCTACAGTCCACAGCTGACCTCAATGGCTCTCTACGGTTTTCCTAAAGCCCACAAAGTCTCCAGCAGCTCTCTACGGTTTCCCTAGAGTCCACACTGACTCCAGCGGCTCTCAGGGGTTTCCCTGTGTCCCACAGTGACTCCAGCGGCTCTCTACGGCTTCCCTATATGCCACACTGATTCCAGCGGCTCTCTATGACTTTCCTATTGCCCACGCTGACCCCAGTGGCTCTCTACGATTTCCGTATAGCCAACAAAGACTCCAGCTGCTGTCTGCCTTTTCCCTATTGTCCACACTAACTCCAGTGGACCTCTACAGTTTCCTTAAATCCCACACTGATTCCAGGGGCTCGCTATGGTTTTCCTATAGACCACACTGACCAAAGTGGCTCTCTACGGCTTCCCTATATACCACACTGACTCCAGTGGCTCTCTAAGGTTTCCATATATCACACACAGACTCCTGCGGCTCTCCACGGTATTCCTATAATCCACACTGACTCCAGCCGCTCTCTATGGTTTCCCGAAAGCCTGCACTGATTCCAGTGGCTCTCCACGTTTTCCCTATATCCCACACTGACACCAGTGGCTCTCTACGGTTTTCCTATAGCACACACGAGCTCCATTGAATCTCTACGGTTTCCCTATATCCCACACTGACTCCAATGGCTCGCTATAATTTCCCCATATCACACGCTGACTCAAGTGGCTCCCTACGGTATTGCTATAGACCCCACGGACCCCAGTGGCTCTCTACGACTTCCCTAAATCGCACACAGATTCCAGCGGCTCTCTATGGTTTTCCTATAGACCCGACTGACGCCAGTAGCTCTCTACGATTTCCCTATAGACCACAATGACTCTAGCTGCTGTCTGCGGTTTCCCTATATCACACACAGACTGTAGTGGCTCGCTACGGTTGCCCGAGAGTCCACACTGACCCCAGTGGCTCTCTACAGTTTCCCTATAGTCCACACTGTCTCCAGTGGCTCTCTACAATTTCCCTATAGTCCACACTGAAACCAGTGGCTCTCAACAGCTTCCTTATATCGCACACTGATTCCAACGGCTCTCTACGGCTTCCCTTTATTCCACACTGGGTCCAGCAGGTTTCTATGGCTTCCCTATAGTCCACAATGTCACCAGTGGCTCTCTACGGTTTCCCTATAGCCCACACTGACTCCAGTGGCTCTCTACGGCTTCCCTATAATCCACACTGATCCCAGCTGCATTCTATGGATTTCTTATAGACCACACTGACCCCAGTGGCTCTCTACCATTTCCCTATGTCACACACTGACCCCAGAAGCTCTCTACGGTTTCCCTATAGTCCAAACTAACTCCACCTGCTCTCTATGGTTTAACTTAAGCCTGCACTGATTCCAGCGGCTTTCCACGTTTTCCCTATATCCCAAACTGACTCCAGCGGCTCTCTACGGTTTCCCTGTGGTCCACACTAACTCCAGTGGATATCTATGGTTTCCCTATAGTCCACACTGACACCGGACGCTCCCTCCGTTTTCCCAATAGCCCACACTGACTCTGGTGGTTCTCTAAGGCTTGCCTATATCCCACACTGATTCCACAAGCTCTCTACGGTTTTCCTATAGCCCAAACTGACCCTAGTGGCTCTCAACAATTTCCCTATATTCCACACAATCTCCAGCGGCTCTCTAATTTTTCCCTATATCCCCACTGACTCCAGCAGCTCTCAAGCACTTCCCTTTATCTACACTGACTTCAGCGGATCTCTACTGTTTGTCCATAGACGGCACGGACTCAAATGGCTCTCTCTGGTTTCCTTATAGACCTCACTGACTCCAGTAGCTCTCTTCGGTTTCCCTATGGCCCACCCTACTCCAGTGGCTCACTACTGTTTCCCTATTGTCCACACTGAAACCAGTAGCTCTCTACGGTTTCCCTATAGTGCACAATGACTCCAATGGCTCTCTATGGTTTCCTTGTAGTCTACACCGACCCCAGTGGCTCTCTATGGTTTCCGTATAGTCCACACTGACACCAGTGTCGCTCTACATTTTCCCTATATCCCACACTGGCTCCAGTGGCTCGCTACTGTTATCCTAAAGCACACACTGACTCTAGTGGCTCTCTACGGATTCCCTATAGTCCACACTGTCTCCAGTGGCTGTCTACATTTTCCCCATATTCCACACTGACACCAGTGGCTCTCTACCGTTTCCCTATAGCCCACACTGTTTCCAGTGGCTCTCTATAGCTTTCCTATAACCCACACTGATTTCAGCCGATCTCTGCGGTTTTCCTATGGACCATACTTACTCCAGCTGCTGTCTACGGTTTCCCTAAAGCCTGCACTGACGCCAGTGGCTATCCACCTTTTCCCTATATCCGACACTCACTCTATTGGCTCTCTACCATTTCCCTATAGCCCACACTGACTCCAGCGCATCTCTCCCGTTTCCCTATATCCCACACTGACTCCATTGTCTCTCTACAGATTCCCTATAGCCCTCACTCACTCCAGTGGCTCAGAACGTTTTCCCTATCTTCCACACTGACTGCAGCGGCTCTCTACGGTTTCTCTATAGCCGACACTGTCTCCAGTAGCTCTCTACGTATTCCCTTTGGCCCACTCTCACGCCAGTGACTCACTACGGTTTCCCTATAGTGCACCCTGACACCAGTGGCTCTCTACGGTTTCCCTCTACTGCACATTGACTCCAGCGGCTCTCTACTGATTGCCTATAGTCCACACTAACACCATTGGCTCTCAACGGTTTCCCTATAGTCCAAATTAACACCATTGGCTCTCTACAGTTTCTCTAAAGTCCACACTGACTCCAGTGGCCCTCTATGGCTTCCCTATATCCCACACTGATTCCAGTGGCTTTTTACGGCTTTCCTATAGCCCACACTGGCCCTAGTGGCTCTCAATGTTTTCACTGTAGCCCATACTGACTCCACTGGCTCTCTACGGTTTCCCCATAGCCGACACTGAATTCAGTCGTTCTCTATGGTTTCCCTATAGCTGACACTGACTCCACCGACTCTCTATGGTTTCCCAATATCCCAATTTG
This sequence comes from Carcharodon carcharias, assembly GCF_017639515.1. Classification (NCBI taxonomy): domain Eukaryota; kingdom Metazoa; phylum Chordata; class Chondrichthyes; order Lamniformes; family Lamnidae; genus Carcharodon; species Carcharodon carcharias. The sequence goes on along the minus strand of NC_054483.1, from coordinate 41,000,989 downwards.
ACTCCAGTGGTTTGCTAGGTATTCTCTATGTCCCACACTGACTCTCGTGGCTCTTTACTGTTTCCCTATAGTCCAAACTGACCCCAGTGGCTCTCTACGGTTTCCCTATAGTCCACGCTGTCTCCAGTGGCTCTCTACGGTTTCCCTATACACCACACTGACTCCAGTGGCTCTCTACGGTTTCCCTATAGTCCACACTGACACCATTGGCTCTCTACGGATTCTGTATAGTCCACACTGAATTCAACGACTCTCTACGGTTTCCCTATAGCACACACCGACTCCAGTGGCACTCTACAGTTTCCGTATATCACACACTGTCTCTGGTGGCTCTCTACGATTTCCCTTAAGTCCACATTGACCCCAGTGGCTCTCTGCGGTTCCCTAATAGTCCACACTGTCTCCAGTGGCTATCTACGGTTTCGCTATATTCCACCTGACACCAGTGGCTCTCTACGGTTTCCCTATAGACCAAAGTGACTCCAGTGTCTCTCTATAGCTTCCCTGTATCCCACACTAATTCCAGCAGCTCTCTATAGTTTACCTATAGCCCACGCTGACCACAATGGCTCTCTGACTCAAGACGGTCTCTACAGATTCCCTAAAGCCCACACTGACTGCACTGTCTCTGTACTGTTTCCCTATGTCCCAGACTCACTCCAGTGGCTCTCTACTGTTTCCTATCATCCACACTGACTCCAGAGCCTCTCTACCGTTTCCCTTTAGTGCACACTGACGCCAGCGGCTCTCTACGGTTTCCTGATAGTCCACACTAACACCATTGGCTCTCTACCATTTCCCTATTGTCCACAATGACCCCAGTGGCACTCTACGGTTTCCCGATAGTCTACATTAACACCATTGGCTCTCTACGGTTTCCCTATAGTCCACACTGACTCCAGTGGAACTCTACAGCTTCCCTGTATCCCACAGTGATTCCAGTGGCTCTCTACGGCTTTCCTATGGCCCACGCTGAACCTAGTGGCTCTCAACGGTTTTGCTATAGCCCACACAGACTCCACTGGCTCTCTATGGTTTCCCCATAGCCGACACTCTCTTCATTGGCTCTCTATGGTTTCTCTATAGCTTACACTGCCTCCAGCGGCTCTCTGAGGTTTCCATATATCCCACACTGACTCCAGTGGTTCGCTACGGTTTCCCTATATCCCACACTGATTCTAGTGTTTCTCTAGTGTTTCCCTATAGTCAACACAGACCCCAGTGGCTCTCTACGGTTTCCCTATAGTCCACACCGACTCCCGTGGCTCTCTACGTTTTTCCTATAGTCCACACTGCCTCCAGTGTCTCTCTTCAGTTTCCCTACATCCCATACTGACTCCAGTGGCTCTGTACAGTTTCCCTATAGCCCTCACCGGCCCTAGTGGCTCTCTACAGATTCCCTGAAGCCCACACTGACTCCAGTGGCACTGTACATTTTCCCTATATTCCACATTCACTCCAGTGGCTCTCTGCGGTTTTCCTATAGCCCACACTGGCCCTAGTGGCTTTCAACGTTTTCACTGTAGCCCACACTGACTCCACTGGCTCTCTACGGTTTCCCCATAGCTGACACTGAATTCAGTCGTTCTCTATGGTTTCCCTATAGCTGGCACTGACTCCAGCGACTCTCTATGGTTTCCCTATATCCCAAATTGACTCCAGTGGTTCGCTGGGTATTCCCTATGTCCCACACTGACTCTGGTGGCTCTTTACTGTTTCCCTATAGTCCACACTGATTCCAGCGTCTCGCTAAGGTTTCCCTTTAGCCCACAATGACTCCAGTACCTCTCTACGGTTTCCCTAAGGCCCACCCTGACTCCAGTGTCTCACTATGGTTTCCCTATAGTGCACACTGACTCCATTGGCTCTCTACGGTTTCCCTGTATTCCACACTGATCCCATTGGCTCTCTACGCTGTCCCTATATCCCACACTGACTGCAGTGGCTTGCTACCATGTCCCTATATCACACACAGACTCTAGTGGCTCTCTACGGTGTCCCTATACTCCACACTGATCCCAGTAGCTCTCTACGGTTTCCCTATAGTCCACACTGTTCCCAGTGGCTCTCTCCGATTTCCCTATAGTCCACACTGACACCAGTGCCTCTCTGCAGTTTCCCTATAGCCCACACTGACTCCAGTGGCTCTCTATAGCTTCCCTATATCCCACAGTGATTCTCGAGGCACTCTACGGTTTTCCTATAAACCACACTGACTTCAGTGGCTCTCTATTCGATTTCCCTATATTACACACTGAGTCCAGTGGTTCTCTATGGTTTCCCTGTAGCCCATAATGAATCCAGTTGCTCTCTACGGTTTCCCTAAAGACTGCACTGACTCCAGCGGCCTTCCATGTTTTCTCTATATCCGACACTGACTCCAACGAATCTCTACGGTTTCCCTATAGCCCACACTGACTCCAGTGGATCTCTCCGGTTTCCCTGTATCACACACTGACTCCAGTGGTTCGCTAGGGTTTCCCTAAATCACACACTAACTCTAGTGGCTCTCTATGGTTTCCCTATAGTCCACACTGACCTCTGTGGCTCTCTACGGTTTCGCTATAGCCCGCACTGACTCTAGCGGCTTTCTACGGTTTCTCTATAGTGCACACCTGATTCCAATGGCTCGCTTCGTTTTCCCTATATCACACACTGTCTCTAGTGGCTCTCTACGGTTTCCTTATAGTCCACACTGACACCAGTGGCTCTGTACGGTTTCCCTACAGCCCTCGCTGACTCCAGTGGCTCTCTAGAGATTCCCTGAAGCGCACACTGACTCTGGTGGCTCTGTACGGTTTCCCTTTGTCCCACACTCACTCCAGTGGCTCTCTCTTCTTTTCCTATAGTCCACACTGACTCCAGTGGCTCTCTACGGTTTCCCTGTATCAAACAGTGATTCCAGTGGTTCTCTACGATTTCCCTATAGTCCACTTTAACTCCAGCTGCTCCCTACAGTTTCCCGAAAGCCTGCACTGTATCCCATGGATCTCTATGGATTCCCTATATCCCACACTGATTCAAGTAGCTCTCTACGTTTTCCCTATAACCCATACTGACTCCAGTGGATCTCTCGCGTTTCCCTATATCCCACAATGACTCAACTGGCTCTCTACAGTGTCCCCGTGCTCTGCACTGCCTCCCGTAGCTCTCTACAGATTCCCTGAAGCCCACACTGACTCCAGTGGCTCTCTACGGTTTCCCTATATCTACACTGACTCCAGCGGCCCTCAAGGATTTCCCTATATCACACACTGACTCTAGTGGCTCTCTACTATTTCCCAAAAGTCCACAGCTGACCCCAATGGCTCTCTACTGTTTTCCTGAAGCACACAATGTCTCCAGAAGCTCTGTACGGTTTCCCTATAGTCCACAGGGACTCCAGCGGCTCTCTATGGCTTCCTTATATCCCACACAGATTCCAGCGGCTCTCTAGAGATTTTCTATTGCCCACACTGACCCCAGTGGCTCTCTAAAATTTCCGTATAGCCCACAATGAATCCAGCTGCTGTCTATGGTTTTCCTATAGTCCACACCAGACTCCAGTGGACCTCTACGGTTTCCCTAAAGCCCACACTGACTCAGGCTGCTCTCTACTGTTTCCTTAAATCCCGCACTGACTCCAGTGGTTCGCTATGGTTTCCCTATATCACACACTGAATCTAGTGGCTCTCTACGGATTCCCGATAGTCCACGCTGACTCCTGTCACTCTGTACGGTTTCCCTATATCACACGCAGACTCCAGCGGCTCTCTACGGTTTCCCTATAGTCCACACTGACTCCAGCTGCCCTCTATGGTTTACCTAAAGCCTGCACGTTTTCCAGCGGCTCTCCACGTTTTCCCTATATCCCACACTGAATCCAGCGGCTCTCTACGGTTTCCCTATAGCTCACACGAACTCCAGTGGATCTCTACGGGTTCCCTATATCCGACACTGACTCCAATGGCTCGCTACGATTTCCCTATATCACACACTGACTGTACTGGCTCTCTACGGTTTTGCTATATTCCACACTGAACCCAGCGCCTCTCTACGGCTTCCCTATATCCCACACTGATTCCAGCGGCTCTCTACTGTTTTCCAAAAGACCACACTGACGCCAGTGGCTCTCTACGGTTTCCCTATAGTCCACAATGTCTCCAGTGGCTCTCTATGGATTCCCTATTGTCCACACTGAATCCAGAGACTCTCTACGGTGTCCCTACAGCCCACACTGACTCCAGTGGCTCTCTACGGCTTCCCTATAACCCATATTGATTCCAGCTGCTTTCTACGGTTTTCATATAGACCACACTGACCCCAGTAGCTCTCTATGATTTCCCTATATCACGCACTGACTCCAGCGGCACTCTTCGCTTTCACTATAGTCCACACTAACTCCAGTGGATCTCTACGGTTTCCCTAATGTCCACAGCAGACCCCAATGGCTTTCTACCGTTTTCCTAAAAACCACAATGTCTCCAGCAGCATTCCACAGTTTCCCTATTTTCCACACTGACTCCAGTGGCTCTCTATGGCTTCTCTATATCCCACACTGATTCCAGCGGCTCTCTACAGTTCTCCTATTGCCCACACTGACCCTACTGGCTCTCTACGATTTCCGTATAGCCCACAATGACTACAGCTGCTGTCTACGGTTTTCCTTTAGTCCACACCTGACTCCAGTGGACCTCTATGGTTTCGCTAAAGCCCACACTGACACAGGCTGCTCTCTGCGGTTTCCCCAAATCCCGCACTGACTCCAGCGGCTCTCCACGTTTTCCCTATATTACACAATGACTCCATTGGCTCTGTACAGTTTCCCTATAGTCCACACTGCCTCCAGTGGTACTCTATGGTTTCCGTATAGCCCACACTGACCCCGGTGGCTCTGTACGGTTTCCCTTTGTCCCACACTCACTCCAGCGTCTCTCTACTGTTTCCCTATACTCCACACAGACACCATTGGATCTCTACGATTTTGCAAAAGTCCACACTGACTCCTCTGGCTGTCAACGGTTTCCATATCGTCTACACTGAGCCCAGTGGCCCTCTTTGGTTTCCCTACTGTCCACACTGTCTCCATTGGCTCCCTATGGATTCCCTATAGTCCTTCTGACACCAGTGGCTCTCTACGGTTTCCCTATAGCCCACACTGACTCCAGCGGCTCTCTATGGCTTCCCTATATCTCACACTGATTCCAGCGACTCTCTCCGGTTTTCCTATAGACCACGCTGACCCCAGTGACTCTCTACGGTTTCCCTACATCCCACACCTACTGCAGTGGCTCTGTATGGTTTCCCTTCAGCCCTCTCTACACTTTCCCTATAGTCCACGCTGACACCAGTGGTTCTCTCCGGTTTCCCCATAGTCCACACTGACTCCAGTGGCTCTCAATATCTTCCCTATAACACACACTGATTCCAGCAGCTCTCTACGGCTTCCCTATATTCCACACTGAGTCCAGCGGATTTCTTCGGTTTTCCTATACTCCACACTGCCTCCAGTGGGTCTCTCTGGTTTCCCTATAGTCTACACTGACTCTAGAGGCTCTCTACGGTGTCCCTATAGCCCACACTGACTCCAGTGGCTCTCTACGGCTTCCCTATAACCCACAATGATTCCAGCTGCTTTCTACGGTTTTCTTATAGACCACACTGACCCCAGTGGCTCTCTACCGATTCCCTATGCCACACACTGAGCCCACTGGCTCTCTACGGTTTCCCTGTGGTCCACACTACCTCCAGTGGATCTCTATGGTTTCCCTATAGTCCACACTGACTCCAGTGGCTCTCTCCGGTTTCCCTTTAGCCCGCACTGACTCCACGGCTCTCTCTGGTTTCCCTATAGCCCACACTGACTCTAGTGGTTCTCTACGGCTTGCCTATATGCCACACTGATTCCACCGGCTCTCTACGGTTTTCATGTAGACCACACAGACCCTTGTCGCTCTCAACAGTTTCCCTATAGTCCACACAATCTCCAGCAGCTCTCTAATTTTTCCCTATAGTCCCCACTGACTCCAGCAGCTCTCAAGGGTTTCCCTTTATCGACACTGAATTCAGCGTCTCTCTACAGTTTCTCCAAAGCCAACACGGACTCAAGTGGCTCTCTATGTTTTCCCCACAGTCCACACTGAATCCAGCAGCTCTCAAAGCTTTCCCTTTATCGGCACTGACTCCCTCGGCTCTCTCAAACTTCCCTAAATCCAACGCTGACACCAATGGCTCGCTACGATTTCCCTATATCACACACTGACTCTAGTGGCTCTCTGCAGTTTCCCTATATCCCACACTGACTCCAGCTGCTCTCTATGGTTCCCTAAAGACTGCAGTGAATGCAGCGGCTCTTCACGTTTCCCCTATGTCCCACAATGACACCAGAGGCTCTCTACGGTTTCCCTATAGCCCACACGAGCTCCAGTGGATCTCTACGATTTCCCTATATCCCACACTGACTCCAAAGACTCGCTACAATTTCCCTATATCACACACCGACTCTAGTGGCCATCTACAGTATTGCTATAGTACCCACTGATGCCAGCGGCTCTCTACGATTTCCGTATGGACCACAATGACTCTAGCTACTGTCTGCGGTTTCCCTATAGTCCACTCGTGACTCCAGTGGACCTCTACTTTTTGCCTAACCTCTACACTGACTCAGGCTGCTCTCTACATTTTCCCTATATCCTGCACTGATTCGAGCGGCTCTCTACGGTTTTCCTATATCACGCACTGAGTCCAGTGATTCTCTACAGTTTCGCTATAGTCCGCAGTGAGTCCAGCTGCTCTCTACAATTTCCCCATAGCCCACACTGAATCCAAAGGATCTCTACAGTAACCCTGTGGACCACACTGCCTCCAGTTGCTCTCTACGGTTTCCCTACATCCCACACCTATTCAAGTGGCTCTGTATGGTTTCCCTTTAGCCCTCACTGACTCCAGTGGCTCTCTACATATTTCCTAAATTCACACTGACTCCAATGGATCTGTATGGTTTCCCTGTATCCCACACTCACTCCAGTGGCTCTCAGCGGTTTTCCTATAGCCCACACTGACTCCAGCAGCTGTCTATTTTTTCCCTATGGCCCACCCTGACTCCAGTTGCTCAGTTCGGTTTCCCTATAGTGTACACTGACACCGGTGGCTCCCTACGGTTTCCATATAGCCTAGACTGACTCCGGAGGCTGTCACCCGTTTCCCTATATCACACATTGACTCTAGTGGCTCTCTACGGATGCCCGATAGTCCACACTGACCCCAGTGGCTCTCTACGGTTTCCCTATAGACCACACTGTCTCCAGTAGCTCTCTACACTTTCCCTATAGTCCACACTTGCTCAAGTGACTCTGAATATCTTCCCTTTATCCCACACTGATTCCAGCAGCTCTTTACGGCTTCCCTATAATCCACACTGAGTCCAGCGGATTTCTTCGGTTTCCCTATAGTCCACACTGTCTCCACTGGCTCTCTACGTTTTCCCTATAGTCTACACTAACTCCAGAGACTCTCTACGGTTTCCCTAGAGACCACACAGTCTCCAGTGGCTCTCTAAGGCTTCCCTATAACCCACACTGATTCCAGCTGCTTTCTACATTTTTCTTAAAGACCACACTGTCCCCAGTGGCTCTCTACGTTTCCCTATGTCACACACTGACCCCAGCTGCTCTCTACGGTTTCCCTGTGGTCCACACTAACTCCAGTGGATTTCTATGGTTTCCCTATAGTCCACACTGACTCCAGTGGCTCTCCCTGGTTTCCCTATAGCCCACACTGACTCTAGTGGTTCTCTACGGATTGCCTATATCCCACACTGATTCCACCAGCTCTCTACGGTTCTCATTTAGCCCACACTGAATCTAGTCGCTCTCAACAGTTTCCCGATAGTCCACACAATCTCCAGCGGCTCTCTAATTTTTCCCTATAGTTCCCACTGACTCCAGCAGCTCTCAAGGGTTTCTCTTTATCGACACTGACTTCAGCGGCTCTCTACTGTTTCTCCATAGCCGACACAGACTTAAGTGGCTCTCTATGGTTTCCCTACAGTCCACACTGACTCCAGCAGCTCTCAAAGGTTTCCCTTTATCGGTACTGACTCCCTCGGCCATCTCAAGCTTCCCTATATCCCACATTAACTCCAATGGCTCACTACAATTTCCCTATATCACACACTGTCTCCAGTGGCTCTCTACGGTTTCCCTATAGTCCACACTGACTCCAGAGGCTCTCTACGGTGTTCCGATAGCCCATACTGATTCCAGCGGCTCTCTACATTTTAACTATAGACCACACTGACCCCAATGGCTATCTAGGATTTCCTTATATCACACACAGACTCCGCCTCTCTCTATGGTCTCCCTATAGTCCACACTGTCTCCAGCTGTTCTCTATGGTTCCCTAAAGCCTGCACTGAATGCAGCAGCTCTCCACGTTTTCCCTGTATCCCACAAGGACACCAAAGGCTCTCTACAGTTTCCTTATATCCCACACGAGCTCCATTGGATCTCTACGTTTTCCCTATATCCCACACTGACTCCAATAGCTCACTACAATTTCCCTATATCACACACTGATGCTAGTGGCTCTCCACGGTATTGCTATAGTCCCCATTGACCCCAGTGGCTCTCTACGACTTTACTGCATCCCAAACAGTTTCCAGCGGCTCTCTCCGGTTTCCCTATAGCCCACACTGACTCCTACGGCTCTCTCTGGTTTCCCTATAGCCCACACTGACTCTAGTGGTTCTCTACGGCTTGCCTATATCCCACACAGATTCCACCGGCTCTTTACGGTTTTGATATAGCCCACACTGACCCTAATCGCTCTCAACAGTTTCCCTATAGTCCCACACAATCTCCAGCAACTCTCTAATTTTTCCCAATAGTCCCCACTGACTCAGGCAGCTCTCAAGGGTTTCCCTTTATCGACACGGACTTCAGCGGCTCTCTACTGTTTCTCCATAGCCTACACGGACTCAAGTGGCTCTCTATGGTTTCCCTACAGTCCACACTGACTCCAGCAGCTCTCAAAGGTTTCCCTTTATCGGTACTGACTCCCTCGGCTCTCTCAAGCTTCCCTATATCCCACATTAACTCCAATGGCTCGCTACAATTTCCCTATATCACAAACTGAATCTAGTGGCTCTCTACGGTTTCCCTATAGTCCACACTGACTCCAGAGGCTGTCTACGGTTTCCCTATAGTCCACACTGACTCCAGTGGCTCTCTACGGCTTCCCAATAACCCACACTGATTCCAGCTGCATTCTCTGGTTTCCCTAAACCATGCACTTCTTCCAGCGGCTCTCCACGTTTTCCCTATATCCCACATTGACTCCAGTGGCTCTCTACGGTTTCTCTGTAGTCCACACTAACTCCAGTGGATCTCTACGGTTTCCCTATATCCCACACTGAGTCCAGTGGTTCTTTCCAGTTTCCCTACAGTCCACACTGAGTATAGCGGCTCTCTACGTTTTCCCTATAGCTTGCACTGACTCCAGTGGCTCTCTTTGGCTTCCCTATATCCCACACTGATTCCAGCGGCTCTCTACGCTTTACCTATAGACCACACTGACCCCAGTGGCTCTCTAAAGTTTCCCTATATCACACACAAACTCCTGCTGCTCCCTATGGTTTCCCTATAGTCCACACAGACTCCAGCTGCTCTCTATGGTTCCCTAAAGGCTGCACTTAATGCAGCGGCTCTCCACGTTTTCCCTATGACACCAGTGGCTCTCTATGGTATCCCTATAGCCCACACGAGCTCCATTAGATCTCTATGGTTTCCCGATATCCCACACTGACTCCAAAGGCTCGCTACAATTTCCCTATATCAAACACTGACGCCAGTGGCTCCCTACAGTATTGCTATAGTCCCCACTGACCCCAGTGGCTCTCTACGACTTCGCTGTATTCCAAACAGATTCCAGCGACTCTCTATGGTATTCCAATAGACCGCACTGACGCCAGTGGCTCTCTACAATTTCCGTATAGACCACAATGACTCTAGCTGCGGTCTGCAGTTTCCCTATAGTGCACACCTGACTCCAGTGGACCTCTACGTTTTCCTAACATTCACACTGACTCAGGCTGCTCTCTATGTTTTCCCTAAATCACGCACTGATTTGAGCGGCTCTCTACGGTTTTCCTATATCACACACTGAGTCCACCGATTCTCTACGGTTTCCTTATAGTCCACAGTGAGTCCAGCTGCTCTCTACAGTTTCCCCATAGCACACACTGAATCCAGTGGCTCTCTCCGGTTTCCCTCTATCCCACACTGACTCCAATGGCTCTTTACGGTATCCTTGTGGTCCAACCTGCCTCCAGTGGCTGTCTACGGTTTCCCTACATCCCACACCTACTCCAGTGGCTCTGTATGGTTTCCCTTTAGCCCACACTGACTCCAGTGGCTCTCTACAGATTCCCTAAACTCACACTGACTCCATTAGCTCTGTATGGTTTCCCTATGGCCCACCCTGACTCCAGTTGCTCAGTACAGTTTCCCTTTAGTGTACACTGACACCAGTGGCTCTCTATGTTTTCTGTATAGCCCACACTGACTCCAGAGGCTCTCTCCGGTTTCCCTATATCACACATTGACTCTAGTGGCTCTCTACGGATGCCCGAGAGTCCACACTGACCCCAGTGGCTCTCTACGGTTTCCCTATCGTCCACACTGTCTCCAGTGGCTCTCTACATTTCCCTATAGTCCATACTGACACCAAATCTCTCTGCGGTTTCCTTATAGTCCACACTGACTCCAGTGGCTATCAATATCTTCCCTATCCCCCACACTGATTCCAGCAGCTCTCTAAGGCTTCCCTATATTCCATACTGAGTCCAGCGGATTTCTACGGTTTCCCTATAGTCCACACTGTCTCCATTGGCTCTCTACACTGTCCCTATAGTCCACTCTGACTCCAGTGGCTCTCTACGGCTTCCCTATAACCCACACTGATTCCAGCTGCTTTCTACTGTTTTGTTACAGACCACACTGAACCCAGTGGCTCTCTACCGTTTCACTATGTCACACACTGACCCCAGCGGCTGTCTATGTCTACGGTTTCCCTTTGGTCCACAGAAACTCCAGTGGATCTCGATGGTTTCCCTATAGTCCACATTGACTCCAGTGGCTCTCTCCGTTTTCCCTATAGCCCACACTGAATCTACTGGCTCTCTCCGGTTTCCCTATAGCCCACACTGACTCTAGTGGTTCTCTACGGATTGTCTATATCCCACACTGATTCCACCGGCTCTCTACGGTTTTCATATAGCCCACACTGACCCTTCTGGCTCTCAACAGTTTCACTATAGTACACACAATCTCCAGCAGCTCTCTAATTTTTCCCTATAGTCCCCACTGACTCCAGCAGCTCTCAAGGGCTTCCCTTTATCGACACTGAATTCAGCGGCTCTCTACTGTTTCTCCATAGCCGACAAGGACTCAAGTGGCTCTCCATGGTTTTCCTACAGTCCACACTGACTCCAGCAGCTCTCAAAGGTTTCCCTCTATCGGCACTGACTCCCTCGGCTCTCTCAAGCTTCCCTGTATCCCACACTGGCTCCAATGGCTCACTACAATTTCCCTATATCACACACTGACTCTTGTGGCTCTCTACGGTTTTGCTATAGTCCACACTGACCCTAGTGGCTCTCTAAGGCTTCCCTATATCCCTCACTTATTCCAGCGGATCTCTACGGTTTTCCTAAAGACCACACTGACGCCAGTGGCTCTCTACGGTTTCCCTATATCACACACTAAATCTAGTGGCTCTCTACGGTGTCCGTACAGACCACACTGACCCCAGTGGCTCTCTACACTTTCCCTCTAATCCACACTGTCTCCAGTGGCTCTCTACGCTTTCCCTATAGTCCACACTGACTCCAGAGGCTCTCAACGGTGTTCCCATAGCCCACACTGACTCCAGTAGCTCTCTAAAGCTTCCCAATAACCCACTCTGATTCCAGCTTCTCTCTCTGGTTTCCCTAAAACCTGCACTGTTTCCAGTGGCTCTCCACGTTTTCCCTATATCCCTCATTGTCATCAGTGGCTCTCTACTGTTTCTCTGTAGTCCACACTAACTCCAGTGGATCTCTACAGTTTCCCTATCTCCCACACTGAGTCCAGTGGTTCCCTCCGGTTTCCCTATAGTCCACAAAGAGTCCAGCTGCTCTCTACGTTTTCCCCATAGCGTGCACTGACTCCAGTGGCTCTATATGGCTTCCGTATATCCCACACTGATTCCAGAGGTTCTCTACGCTTTACCCATAGACCACACTGACCCCAGTGGCTCACTAAGGTTTCCCTATATCACACACTGACTCCAGCTGCTCTCTAAGTTTTCTCTAAAGCCTGCACAGATTGCAGCGGTTCTCCAAGTTTTCACTATATACCACAATGACACCATTGGCTCTCTATGGGTTCCCTATAGCCCTCAGGAGTTCCATTGGATCTCTACGGTTTCCCTATATCCCACACTGAATCCAATGGCTCGCTACAATTTCCTTATATCTAGTGGCTCTCTACGGTATTGCTATAGTCCCCACTGACCCCAGTGGCTCTCTACGACTTTGCTGTATCCCAAACAGATTCCAGCGGCTCGCTATGGTATTCCAATAGACCGCACTGACGCCAGTGGCTCTCTATGATTTCCGTATAGACCACAATGATTCTAGCTGCTGTCTGCGGTTTCCCTATAGTCCACACCTGACTCCAGTGGACCTCTACGTTTTCCCTAAACTCCACATTGACTCAGGATGCTCTCTACATTTTCCCTAAATCCCGCACTGATTCGAGCGGCTCTCTACGGTTTTCCTATATCACACACTGAGTCCAGTGGTTCTCTACAGTTTCCCTATATTGCACAGTGAGTCCAGCTGCTCTCTACAGTTTCCCTATAGCCCACACTGAATCCAATGGCTCTCTCTGGGTTCCCTATATCCCACACTGACTCCAATGGCTCTCTACAGTATCCCAGTGGTCCACACTGCCTCCAGTGGCTCTCTACAGTTTCCCTACATCCCACACCTACTCCAGTGGCTCTGTATGGTTTCCCTTTAGCCGTCACTGACTCCAGTGGCTTTCTACAGATTCCCTAAACTCACTCTGATTCCAATGGCTCTGTATGGTTTCCCTATAACCCACACTCACTCCAGTTGCTCTCAGCGGTGTTCCTATAGCCCATACTGACTCCAGCAGCTCTCTACGGTTTCCCTATGGCACAACATGACTCCAGTTGCTCTGTACGGTTTCCCTATAGTGTACACTTACACCAGTGGCTCTCTACGGTTTCCGTACAGCCCACACTGACTCCACAGGCTCTCTACGGTTTCCCTATATCACCCACTGACTCTAGTCGCTCTCTAAGGATGCCCGAGAATCCACACTGAGACCAGTGGCTCTCTACGGTTTCCCTATAGTCCACACTGTCTCCAGTGGCTCTCTACACTTTCCCAATAGTCCACACTGACACCAGTGTCTCTCTGCGGATTCCCTATAGTCCACACGGTCTCCAGCGCCTCTCAATATCTTCCCTATATCCCACACTGATTCCAGCGGCTCTCTACGGGTTCCCTATATTCCACACTGAGTCCAGCGGATTTCTTCGGTTTCCCTATAGTCCACAATGTCTCCAGTGGCTCTCCACGGTTTTCCTACAGTCTACACCGACTCCAGAGGCTCTCTATGGTGTCCCTATAGCCCACACTGACTCCAGTGGCTCTCTACTTCTTCCCTATATCCCACACTGATTCCAGCTGTTTTCTACGGTTTTCTTATGGACCACACTGACCACAGTGGCTCTCTACCGTTTCCCTATGTGACACACTGACTCCAGCGCCTCTCTGCGGTTACCCTGTGGTCCAGACTTTCTCCATTGGATCTCTATGGTTTCCCTATAATCCACATTGACTCCAGTGGCTCTCTCCAGTTTCCCTATAGTCCAAACTGACCCCAGTGGCTATCTATGGCTCCCCGATATCCCATTCTGATTGCAGTGGCTGTCTAAAGTTTTTGTAAAGACCACACTGACCCCAGTGGCTCTCTACAGTTTCCCTCTAATCCACACTGTCTCCAGTGGCTCTCTACGGTTTCCCTATATCACACACTAACTCTTGTGCCTCTCTACGGTGTCCCTACAGACCACACTGACCCCAGTGGATCTCTAAAGATTCCCTCTAATCCACACTGTCTCCTGTGGCTCTCTACGGTTTCCCTATAGTCCACACTGACTCCAGAGGCTCTCTACGGTGTTCCGATAGCCCACACTGACTCCAATGGCTCTCTACGGCTTCCCAATAACCCACACTGATTCCTGCTGCTCTCACTGGTTTCCCTAAACCCTGCACTGTTTCCAGCTGCTCTCCACGTTTTCCCTCTATCCCACATTGACTCCAGTGGCTCTCTACGGTTTCTCTGTAGTCCACACGAACTCCAGTGGATCACTACAGTTTCCCTATATCCCACACTGAGTCCAGTGGTTCTTTTCGGTTTCCCTATAGTCCACAGAGAGTCCAGCTGCTCTCTACGTTTTCCTCATATCGTGCACTGTCTCCAGTGGCTCTCTATGGCTTCCCTACATCCCACAATGATTCCAGCGGCTCTCTACGCTTTACCCATAGACCACACTGAACCCAGTGGCTCACTAAGGTTTCCCTATATCACACACTGACTCCAGCTGCTCTCTATGGTTTCCCTAAAGCCTGCACTGATTGCAACGGCTCTCCACGTTTTCCCTATATCCCGCAATGACACCAGTGGCTCTCTACGGTTTCCCTAAAGCCCACACTGACTTCCTCGGCTCTCTCCAGCTTCCCTGTATCCCACACTGACTCCAATGGCTCGCTACAATTTCCCTATATCACAAAGTGATTCTAGTGGCTCTCTACGGTATTGCTATAGTACCCACTGACCCCAGTGGCTCTCTATGACTTTGCTGTATCCCAAACAGATTCCAGCGGCTCTCTATGGTATTCCTATAGACCGCACTGACGCCAGTAGCTCTCTACGATTTCCATATAGGCTCACTATAGTCTACACCTAACTCCAGTGGACCTCTACGTTTTCCCTAAACTCCACACTGCATCAGGCTGCTCTCTACGTTTTCCCTAAATCCCGCACTGTTTCGAGCGGCTCTCTACGGTTTTCCTATATCACACACTGAGTCCAGTGATTCTCTACAGTGTCCCTATAGTCCACAGTGAGTCCAACTGCTCTCTACAGTTTCCCTATAGCCCACACTAAATCCAGTGGATCTCTCCAGTTTCACTATATCCCACACTGACACCATTGGCTCTCTACAGTATCCCTGTGGCCCACACTGCCTCCAATGTCTCTCTACGGTTTCCCTACATCCCACACCTACTCCAGTGGCTCTGTATGGTTTCCCTTTAGCCCTCACTGACTCCAGTGGCTCTCTACAAATTCTCTAAACTCACACTGACTGCAGTGGCTCTGTGTGGTTTCCCTATATCCCACACTCACTCCAGTGGTTCTCAGCGATTTTCCTATAGCCCACACTGACTCCAGCAACTCTCTACGGTTCCCCTATGGCCCACTCTGACTCCAGTTTCTCAGTACGGTTTCCCTATAGTTTAAAATGACACCAGTGGCTCTCTACGGTTTCCGTATAGCCCACACTGACTCCAGACGCTCTCTGCTCTTTCCCTATATCAGACACTGACTCTAGTGGCTCTCTACAGTTGCCCGAGAGTCTAAACTGACGCCAGTGGCTCTCTACGCTTTCCCTATAGTCCACACTGACACCAGTGGCTCTCTGCGGTTTCCCTATAGTCCACACGGCCTCCAGTGGCTCTTAATAGATTCCCTATATCCCACACTGATTCCAGCGGCTCTCTACTGTTTCCCTATATTACACACTGAGTCCAGCGGCTTTCTACGCATTCCTTATAGTCCACACTGTCTCCAGTGGCTCTGTACGTTTTCCCTATAGTCGACAATGACTCCAGAGGCTCTCTACGGTGTCCCGAAAGCCCAAACGGACTCCAGTGGCTCTCTACATCTTCCCTATAACCCACACTGACTCCAGCTGCTTTCTAAGGTTTTCTAAAAAACACCACACAGACCCCAGTGGCTCTCTACCGTTTCCCTATGTCACACACTGACCCCATCGGCTCTCTACGGCTTCCCTATATCCCACATAGATTCCAGCGGCTCTCTACGCTTTTTCTAAAGACCACACTGACACCAGTATCTCTCTACGGTTTCCCTATATCACACACTGACTCCAGTGGCTCTCTATGATATTGCTATAGTCCACACTGACCCCAGTGGCTCTCTGTGACTTCCCTGTATCCCACACAGATTCCAGCGGCTCTCTATGCTTTTCCTATAGACCGCACTGATGCCAGTGGCTCTCAACGATTTCCGTACAGACCACAATGACTCTAGCTGCTGTCTGCGGTTACCCTATAGTCCACACCAGACTCCAGTGGACCTCTACATTTTCCCTAAAGCCCACACTGACTCAGGCTGCTCTCTAAGTTTTCCCTAAATCCCGCACTGATTCGAGTGGCTCTCTACGGTTTTCATATATCCCACACTCACTCCAGTGGCTCTCAGCAGTTTTCCTAAAGCCCACACTGACTCCAGTAGCTCTCTACAATTTCCCTATGGCCCACACTGACTCCAGTTGCTCAGTTCGGTTTCCCTATAGTGTACACTGACACCAGTGCCTCTCTACGGTTTCCGTATAGCCCACACTGACTCCAGAGGCTCTCTCTGGTTTCCCTAAATCACACACTGACTCTAGTGGGTCTCTACGGTGCCCGAGAGTCCACACTGACACCACTGGCTCTCTACGGTTTCACTATAGTCCACACGGTCTCCAGTGACTCTCTACACTTTCCCTATAGTCCACACTGACACCAGTGGCTCTCAATATCTTCCCTATATCCCACACTGATTCCAACGGCTCTCTACGGCTTCCCTATATTCCACACTAAGCCCAGCGGACTTCTTTGATTTCCCTATAGTCCACACTGAATCCAGTGGCTCTGTACGGTTTGCCTATAGTCTACACTGACTCCAGTGGCTCTGTACGGTTTCCCTATAGTCTACACTGACTCCAGTGGCTCTCTAAGGCTTCCCTATAGCCCACACTGATTCCAGCTGCTTTCTTAGGTTTTCTTATAGACCACACTGACCCAGTGGCTCTCTACAGTTTTCCTATGTCACACACTGACCCCAGCGGCTCTCTATGGATTCCCTGTGGTCCACACTTTCTCCAATTGATCTCTATGGTTTCCCTATAGTCCACAGTGACTCCAGTTGCTCTCTCCGGTTTCCCTACATCCCACACTGATTCCAGCGGATCTCTACGGTTTTCATAAAGCCCACACTGACCCTAGTGGCTCTCAACACTTGCCCTATAGTCCACACAATCTCCAGCGGCTCTCTAATTTTTCCCTATAGTCTCCACTGACTCCAGCAGCTCTCAAGGGTTTCCCTTTATCGACACTGAATTCAGCGGCCCTCTACTGTTTCTGCATAGCCGACACGGACTCCACTGGCTCTCTATGGTTTCCCTACAGTCCGTACTGACTCCAGCAGCTCTCAAAGGTTTCCCTTTATAGGCACTGACTCCCTCGGCTATCTCAAGTTTCCCTATATCCCACACTGATTCTAATGGCTCGCTACGATTTCCCTATATCAAACACTGACTCTAGTGGCTCTCTATGGTTTTGCTATAGTCCACACTGACCACAGTGGCTCTCTACGGTTTTCCTAAAGACCACACAGACGCCAGTGGCTCTCTACGGTTTCCCTATATCACACACTAACTCTACTGGCTCTCTGCGGTTTCCCTACAGACCACACTGACCCCAGTGGCTCTCTACAGTTTTCCTGTATTCCTCACTGTCTCCATTGGCTCTCTACAGTTTCCCTATAGTCCACACTGAATACAGAGGCTCTCTACCATGTTCCGATAGCCCTAAGTGACTCAAGTGGCTCTCTACCGCTTCCCAATAAGCCACACTGATTCCAGCTGTTATCTACACCCTGCAATGATTCCTGCGGCTCTCGACGTTTTCCCTATATCCCACATTGACTCCAGCGTCTCTATACGGTTTCTCTGTCGTCCACACTAACTCCTGTGGATCTCTACGGTTTCCCTAAAGTCCCACGGTGACTCCATTAGCTCTCTACAGTTTCCCTGCGGTCCGCACTGCCTCCCGTGGCTCTCTACAAATTCCCTAAAGCCCACTCTGACTCCAGTGTCTCTGTACGGTTTCCCTATATCCCACACTCACTCCAGAGGCTCTCAACGGTTTCCCTATAGTCCACACTGACTCCAGCGGCGCTCAAGGGTTTCCCTATATAACACAATGACTCTAGTGGTTCTCTACTGTTTCCCTATACTCCACACTGACCCCAGTAGCTCTCTTCATTTTCCCTATAGTCAACACTGGCTATAGTTGCTCTCTACGGTTTCCCTATAGCCCACACTGTCTCTAATGGTTCTCTACGGCTTGCCTATATCCCACAGTGATTCCAGCGACTCTCTACGGTTTTCCTATAGCCCACAATGACCCTAGTGGCTCTCTACAGTTTTCCTAAAGCCCACACTGACCCTAGTGGCTCTCAACAGTTTCCCTATATTCCACACAAACTCCAGCGGCTCTCTATGTTTTCCCTATAGACCACACTGACTCCAGCGGCTCTCAAGGGTTTCCCTTTATCGACACTGACTTAAGCGGCTCGCTACTGTTTCCCCATAGCCGACAGGGACTGAAGTGGCTCTCTACGGTTTTGCTATAGCCCACACGAGCTCCATCGGACCTCTAAGGTTTCCGTATATCCCACACTGACTCCAATCGATCGCTACAATTTTCCTATATCACACACTGACTCTAGTGGCTCTCTACAGTATTGCTGTAGTCCACACTGACCCCAGTGGCTCTCTACAGTTTCCCTACATCCCACACCTACTCCAGTGGCTCTGTATGGTTTCCCCTTAGCCCTCACTGACTCAAGTGGCTCTGTACAGATTACCTAAACTCACACTGACTCCAATGGCCCTGTATGATTTGCCTATATCCCACACTCACTCCGGTGGCTCTCTATGGCTTCCCTATAACCACACTGATTCCAACAGCTCTCCACGTTTTTCCTATAGACCACGCTGACCATAGTGGCTCTCTGTCGTTTCCCTATAGCCTACACTGACTCCAGCGGGGCTCGAACGTTTCCCTATATCCCAGACTGACTCCAATGGCTCACTACGGTTTCCCTATATCACACACTGACTCTTGTGGCTCTCTACGGTTTTGCTATAGTCCACACTGACCCCAGTGGCTCACTAAGTCTTGCCTATATACCACACTGATTCCAGCGGAGCTCTAAACTTTTCCTATAGGCCACATTGACTCCAGTGGCTCTCTACGGTTTCCCTATATCACACCCAGACTCCTGCGGCTCTCTACCTTTTCCCTAAAGTCCAAACTGTCTCCAGCTGCACTCTATGTGTTCCCTAAAGCCTGCACTGATTCCAGTGGCATTCCACGTTTTCCCTATATCCGACACTGACACCAGCGGCCCTCTACGGTTTCCCTACAGCCCACACTAACTCCATTGGATCTCTACTGTTTCCCCAAATCCCACACCGACTCCAATGGCTCGCTAGGATTTCCTTATATCACACAGTGACTCTAGAAGCTCTCTATGGTTTTGATATAGTCCAAACTGACTCCAGTGCCTCTCTGCGGCTTCCCTAAATCCCACACTGGTTCCAGCGCCTCTCTACAAATTTCCTATAGACCACACTGACTACAGTGGCTCTCTAAGGTTTCCCTATATCACACACTGTTTCCAGTGGCACCCTACGGTTTCCCTATATTCCACATTGAGTCCAGCGGCTTTCGACGGTTTCCCTATTGTCCACACTTTCTCCAGTGGCTCTCTACAGATTCCCTATAGTCTACACTGACTCCAGAAGCTCTCCACGTTGTCCCTATAGCCCACACTGACTCCAGTGACTCTCTACGGCTTCCCTATAACCCACACTGATTCCAGCTGCTATCTACAGTTTTCTTATAGACCACACTGACCCCAGTGGCTCTCTACCGTTTCCCTCTGTTTCCCTATATTCCACATTGAGTCCAGCGGCTTTCTATGGTTTCCCTATAGTCCACAATTTCTCCAGTGGCTCCCTACGGTTTCTCTGTAGCCTACACTGACCCCAGTGGCTCTCTACGGTTTCCCTATATCCCACAATGACTCCATTGGCTCTGTTCGCTTTGCCTAAAGCACACACTGACTCTAGTATCTCTCTACAATATTGCTATAGACCACACTGACCCCAGTGGCTCTCTACGACTTCCCTGTATCCCACACCGATTCCAGCAGCTCTCTATGGTTTTACTATAGACCGCACTGACGCCAGTGGCTCTCTACAATGAATCTAGCTGCTGTCTGCCGTTTCCCTATAGTCCACACCTGACTCCAGTGGACCTCTACGTTTTCCATAAAGCGCACACTGACTCAGGCTGCTCTCTACGTTTTCCCTAAATCCCGCACCGATTCGAGCAGCTCTCTACGTTTTTCCTATATCACACACTGAGCACTGAGTCCAGTGGTTCTCTAAGGGTTTCCTGTAGTCCACATTGAGTCCAGCTGCTCTCTACAATTTCCCTATAGCCCACACTGAATCCAATGGCTCTCTCCAGTTTCCCTATTTCCCACACAGACTCCATTGCCTTTCTACAGGATCCCTGTGGTCCACACTGCCTCCAGTGGGTCTCTACGGTTTCCCTACATCCCACACCTACTCCAGTGGCTCTGTATGGTTTCCCTTTAGCCCTCACCTACTCCAGTGGCTCTCTACAGATTCCCTATGGCCCACCCTGGCTCCAGTTGCTCAGTACGGTTTCCGTATAGTGTACACTCACACCAGTAGCTCTCTACGGTTTCCGTATAGCCCACACAGACTCCAGAGGCTCTCTACTGTTTCCCTATATCACACACTGTCTCTAGTGGCTCTCTACGGTTGCCCGAGAGTCCAGACGGACCCCAGGGCTCTCTACGGTTTCCCTATAGTCCACACTGACTCCAGAGGCTCTCTACGGTGTTCCGATAGCCCACACTGACTCCAATGGCTCTCTACGGCTTCCCAATAACCCACACTGATTCCTGCTGCTCTCACTGGTTTCCCTAAACCCTGCACTGTTTCCAGCTGCTCTCCACGTTTTCCCTCTATCCCTCATTGACTCCAGTGGCTCTCTACGGTTTCTCTGTAGTCCACACGAACTCCAGTGGATCACTACAGTTTCCCTATATCCCACACTGAGTCCAGTGGTTCTTTTCGGTTTCCCTATAGTCCACAGAGAGTCCAGCTGCTCTCTACGTTTTCCTCATATCGTGCACTGTCTCCAGTGGCTCTCTATGGCTTCCCTACATCCCACAATGATTCCAGCGGCTCTCTACGCTTTACCCATAGACCACACTGAACCCAGTGGCTCACTAAGGTTTCCCTATATCACACACTGACTCCAGCTGCTCTCTATGGTTTCCCTAAAGCCTGCACTGATTGCAACGGCTCTCCACGTTTTCCCTATATCCCGCAATGACACCAGTGGCTCTCTACGGTTTCCCTAAAGCCCACACTGACTCCCTCGGCTCTCTCCAGCTTCCCTGTATCCCACACTGACTCCAATGGCTCGCTACAATTTCCCTATATCACAAACTGATTCTAGTGGCTCTCTACGGTATTGCTATCGTCCCCACTGACCCCAGTGGCTCTCTACGACTTTGCTGTATCCCAAACAGATTCCAGCGGCTCTCTATGGTATTCCTATAGACCGCACTGACGCCAGTAGCTCTCTACGATTTCCATATAGGCTCACTATAGTCTACACCTAACTCCAGTGGACCTCTACGTTTTCCCTAAACTCCACACTGCATCAGGCTGCTCTCTACGTTTTCCCTAAATCCCGCACTGTTTCGAGCGGCTCTCTACGGTTTTCCTATATCACACACTGAGTCCAGTGATTCTCTACAGTTTCCCTATAGTCCACAGTGAGTCCAACTGCTCTCTACAGTTTCCTTATAGCCCACACTAAATCCAGTGGATCTCTCCAGTTTCACTATATCCCACACTGACACCATTGGCTCTCTACAGTATCCCTGTGGCCCACACTGCCTCCAATGTCTCTCTACGGTTTCCCTACATCCCACACCTACTCCAGTGGCTCTGTATGGTTTCCCTTTAGCCCTCACTGACTCCAGTGGCTCTCTACAAATTCTCTAAACTCACACTGACTGCAGTGGCTCTGTGTGGTTTCCCTATATCCCACACTCACTCCAGTGGTTCTCAGCGATTTTCCTATAGCCCACACTGACTCCAGCAACTCTCTACGGTTCCCCTATGGCCCACTCTGACTCCAGTTTCTCAGTACGGTTTCCCTATAGTTTAAAATGACACCAGTGGCTCTCTACGGTTTCCGTATAGCCCACACTGACTCCAGACGCTCTCTGCTCTTTCCCTATATCAGACACTGACTCTAGTGGCTCTCTACAGTTGCCCGAGAGTCTAAACTGACGCCAGTGGCTCTCTACGCTTTCCCTATAGTCCACACTGACACCAGTGGCTCTCTGCGGTTTCCCTATAGTCCACACGGCCTCCAGTGGCTCTTAATAGATTCCCTATATCCCACACTGATTCCAGCGGCTCTCTACTGTTTCCCTATATTACACACTGAGTCCAGCGGCTTTCTACGCATTCCTTATAGTCCACACTGTCTCCAGTGGCTCTGTACGTTTTCCCTATAGTCGACAATGACTCCAGAGGCTCTCTACGGTGTCCCGAAAGCCCAAACGGACTCCAGTGGCTCTCTACATCTTCCCTATAACCCACACTGACTCCAGCTGCTTTCTAAGGTTTTCTAAAAAACACCACACAGACCCCAGTGGCTCTCTACCGTTTCCCTATGTCACACACTGACCCCATCGGCTCTCTACGGCTTCCCTATATCCCACATAGATTCCAGCGGCTCTCTACGCTTTTTCTAAAGACCACACTGACACCAGTATCTCTCTACGGTTTCCCTATATCACACACTGACTCCAGTGGCTCTCTATGATATTGCTATAGTCCACACTGACCCCAGTGGCTCTCTGTGACTTCCCTGTATCCCACACAGATTCCAGCGGCTCTCTATGCTTTTCCTATAGACCGCACTGATGCCAGTGGCTCTCAACGATTTCCGTACAGACCACAATGACTCTAGCTGCTGTCTGCGGTTACCCTATAGTCCACACCAGACTCCAGTGGACCTCTACATTTTCCCTAAAGCCCACACTGACTCAGGCTGCTCTCTAAGTTTCCCCTAAATCCCGCACTGATTCGAGTGGCTCTCTACGGTTTTCATATATCCCACACTCACTCCAGTGGCTCTCAGCAGTTTTCCTAAAGCCCACACTGACTCCAGTAGCTCTCTACAATTTCCCTATGGCCCACACTGACTCCAGTTGCTCAGTTCGGTTTCCCTATAGTGTACACTGACACCAGTGCCTCTCTACGGTTTCCGTATAGCCCACACTGACTCCAGAGGCTCTCTCTGGTTTCCCTAAATCACACACTGACTCTAGTGGGTCTCTACGGTGCCCGAGAGTCCACACTGACACAACTGGCTCTCTACGGTTTCACTATAGTCCACACGGTCTCCAGTGACTCTCTACACTTTCCCTATAGTCCACACTGACACCAGTGGCTCTCAATATCTTCCCTATATCCCACACTGATTCCAACGGCTCTCTACGGCTTCCCTATATTCCACACTAAGCCCAGCGGACTTCTTTGATTTCCCTATAGTCCACACTGAATCCAGTGGCTCTGTACGGTTTGCCTATAGTCTACACTGACTCCAGTGGCTCTGTACGGTTTCCCTATAGTCTACACTGACTCCAGTGGCTCTCTAAGGCTTCCCTATAGCCCACACTGATTCCAGCTGCTTTCTTAGGTTTTCTTATAGACCACACTGACCCAGTGGCTCTCTACAGTTTTCCTATGTCACACACTGACCCCAGCGGCTCTCTATGGATTCCCTGTGGTCCACACTTTCTCCAATTGATCTCTATGGTTTCCCTATAGTCCACAGTGACTCCAGTTGCTCTCTCCGGTTTCCCTACATCCCACACTGATTCCAGCGGATCTCTACGGTTTTCATAAAGCCCACACTGACCCTAGTGGCTCTCAACACTTGCCCTATAGTCCACACAATCTCCAGCGGCTCTCTAATTTTTCCCTATAGTCTCCACTGACTCCAGCAGCTCTCAAGGGTTTCCCTTTATCGACACTGAATTCAGCGGCCCTCTACTGTTTCTGCATAGCCGACACGGACTCCACTGGCTCTCTATGGTTTCCCTACAGTCCGTACTGACTCCAGCAGCTCTCAAAGGTTTCCCTTTATAGGCACTGACTCCCTCGGCTATCTCAAGTTTCCCTATATCCCACACTGATTCTAATGGCTCGCTACGATTTCCCTATATCAAACACTGACTCTAGTGGCTCTCTATGGTTTTGCTATAGTCCACACTGACCACAGTGGCTCTCTACGGTTTTCCTAAAGACCACACTGACGCCAGTGGCTCTCTACGGTTTCCCTATATCACACACTAACTCTACTGGCTCTCTGCGGTTTCCCTACAGACCACACTGACCCCAGTGGCTCTCTACAGTTTTCCTGTATTCCTCACTGTCTCCATTGGCTCTCTACAGTTTCCCTATAGTCCACACTGAATACAGAGGCTCTCTACCATGTTCCGATAGCCCTAAGTGACTCAAGTGGCTCTCTACCGCTTCCCAATAAGCCACACTGATTCCAGCTGTTATCTACACCCTGCAATGATTCCTGCGGCTCTCGACGTTTTCCCTATATCCCACATTGACTCCAGCGTCTCTATACGGTTTCTCTGTCGTCCACACTAACTCCTGTGGATCTCTACGGTTTCCCTAAAGTCCCACGGTGACTCCATTAGCTCTCTACAGTTTCCCTGCGGTCCGCACTGCCTCCCATGGCTCTCTACAAATTCCCTAAAGCCCACTCTGACTCCAGTGTCTCTGTACGGTTTCCCTATATCCCACACTCACTCCAGAGGCTCTCAACGGTTTCCCTATAGTCCACACTGACTCCAGCGGCGCTCAAGGGTTTCCCTATATAACACAATGACTCTAGTGGTTCTCTACTGTTTCCCTATACTCCACACTGACCCCAGTAGCTCTCTTCATTTTCCCTATAGTCAACACTGGCTATAGTTGCTCTCTACGGTTTCCCTATAGCCCACACTGTCTCTAATGGTTCTCTACGGCTTGCCTATATCCCACAGTGATTCCAGCGACTCTCTACGGTTTTCCTATAGCCCACAATGACCCTAGTGGCTCTCTACAGTTTTCCTAAAGCCCACACTGACCCTAGTGGCTCTCAACAGTTTCCCTATATTCCACACAAACTCCAGCGGCTCTCTATGTTTTCCCTATAGACCACACTGACTCCAGCGGCTCTCAAGGGTTTCCCTTTATCGACACTGACTTAAGCGGCTCGCTACTGTTTCCCCATAGCCGACAGGGACTGAAGTGGCTCTCTACGGTTTTGCTATAGCCCACACGAGCTCCATCGGACCTCTAAGGTTTCCGTATATCCCACACTGACTCCAATCGATCGCTACAATTTTCCTATATCACACACTGACTCTAGTGGCTCTCTACAGTATTGCTGTAGTCCACACTGACCCCAGTGGCTCTCTACAGTTTCCCTACATCCCACACCTACTCCAGTGGCTCTGTATGGTTTCCCCTTAGCCCTCACTGACTCAAGTGGCTCTGTACAGATTACCTAAACTCACACTGACTCCAATGGCCCTGTATGATTTGCCTATATCCCACACTCACTCCGGTGGCTCTCTATGGCTTCCCTATAACCACACTGATTCCAACAGCTCTCCACGTTTTTCCTATAGACCACGCTGACCATAGTGGCTCTCTGTCGTTTCCCTATAGCCTACACTGACTCCAGCGGGGCTCGAACGTTTCCCTATATCCCAGACTGACTCCAATGGCTCACTACGGTTTCCCTATATCACACACTGACTCTTGTGGCTCTCTACGGTTTTGCTATAGTCCACACTGACCCCAGTGGCTCACTAAGTCTTGCCTATATACCACACTGATTCCAGCGGAGCTCTAAACTTTTCCTATAGGCCACATTGACTCCAGTGGCTCTCTACGGTTTCCCTATATCACACCCAGACTCCTGCGGCTCTCTACCTTTTCCCTAAAGTCCAAACTGTCTCCAGCTGCACTCTATGTGTTCCCTAAAGCCTGCACTGATTCCAGTGGCATTCCACGTTTTCCCTATATCCGACACTGACACCAGCGGCCCTCTACGGTTTCCCTACAGCCCACACTAACTCCATTGGATCTCTACTGTTTCCCCAAATCCCACACCGACTCCAATGGCTCGCTAGGATTTCCTTATATCACACAGTGACTCTAGAAGCTCTCTATGGTTTTGATATAGTCCAAACTGACTCCAGTGCCTCTCTGCGGCTTCCCTAAATCCCACACTGGTTCCAGCGCCTCTCTACAAATTTCCTATAGACCACACTGACTACAGTGGCTCTCTAAGGTTTCCCTATATCACACACTGTTTCCAGTGGCACCCTACGGTTTCCCTATATTCCACATTGAGTCCAGCGGCTTTCGACGGTTTCCCTATTGTCCACACTTTCTCCAGTGGCTCTCTACAGATTCCCTATAGTCTACACTGACTCCAGAAGCTCTCCACGTTGTCCCTATAGCCCACACTGACTCCAGTGACTCTCTACGGCTTCCCTATAACCCACACTGATTCCAGCTGCTATCTACAGTTTTCTTATAGACCACACTGACCCCAGTGGCTCTCTACCGTTTCCCTCTGTTTCCCTATATTCCACATTGAGTCCAGCGGCTTTCTATGGTTTCCCTATAGTCCACAATTTCTCCAGTGGCTCCCTACGGTTTCTCTGTAGCCTACACTGACCCCAGTGGCTCTCTACGGTTTCCCTATATCCCACAATGACTCCATTGGCTCTGTTCGCTTTGCCTAAAGCACACACTGACTCTAGTATCTCTCTACAATATTGCTATAGACCACACTGACCCCAGTGGCTCTCTACGACTTCCCTGTATCCCACACCGATTCCAGCAGCTCTCTATGGTTTTACTATAGACCGCACTGACGCCAGTGGCTCTCTACAATGAATCTAGCTGCTGTCTGCCGTTTCCCTATAGTCCACACCTGACTCCAGTGGACCTCTACGTTTTCCATAAAGCGCACACTGACTCAGGCTGCTCTCTACGTTTTCCCTAAATCCCGCACCGATTCGAGCAGCTCTCTACGTTTTTCCTATATCACACACTGAGCACTGAGTCCAGTGGTTCTCTAAGGGTTTCCTGTAGTCCACATTGAGTCCAGCTGCTCTCTACAATTTCCCTATAGCCCACACTGAATCCAATGGCTCTCTCCAGTTTCCCTATTTCCCACACAGACTCCATTGCCTTTCTACAGGATCCCTGTGGTCCACACTGCCTCCAGTGGGTCTCTACGGTTTCCCTACATCCCACACCTACTCCAGTGGCTCTGTATGGTTTCCCTTTAGCCCTCACCTACTCCAGTGGCTCTCTACAGATTCCCTATGGCCCACCCTGGCTCCAGTTGCTCAGTACGGTTTCCGTATAGTGTACACTCACACCACTAGCTCTCTACGGTTTCCGTATAGCCCACACAGACTCCAGAGGCTCTCTACTGTTTCCCTATATCACACACTGTCTCTAGTGGCTCTCTACGGTTGCCCGAGAGTCCAGACGGACCCCAGGGCTCTCTACGGTTTCCCTATAGTCCACACTGACTCCAGAGGCTCTCTACGGTGTTCCGATAGCCCACACTGACTCCAATGGCTCTCTACGGCTTCCCAATAACCCACACTGATTCCTGCTGCTCTCACTGGTTTCCCTAAACCCTGCACTGTTTCCAGCTGCTCTCCACGTTTTCCCTCTATCCCACATTGACTCCAGTGGCTCTCTACTTTTTCTCTGTAGTCCACACGAACTCCAGTGGATCACTACAGTTTCCCTATATCCCACACTGAGTCCAGTGGTTCTTTTCGGTTTCCCTATAGTCCACAGAGAGTCCAGCTGCTCTCTACGTTTTCCTCATATCGTGCACTGTCTCCAGTGGCTCTCTATGGCTTCCCTACATCCCACAATGATTCCAGCGGCTCTCTACGCTTTACCCATAGACCACACTGAACCCAGTGGCTCACTAAGGTTTCCCTATATCACACACTGACTCCAGCTGCTCTCTATGGTTTCCCTAAAGCCTGCACTGATTGCAACGGCTCTCCACGTTTTCCCTATATCCCGCAATGACACCAGTGGCTCTCTACGGTTTCCCTAAAGCCCACACTGACTCCCTCGGCTCTCTCCAGCTTCCCTGTATCCCACACTGACTCCAATGGCTCGCTACAATTTCCCTATATCACAAACTGATTCTAGTGGCTCTCTACGGTATTGCTATCGTCCCCACTGACCCCAGTGGCTCTCTACGACTTTGCTGTATCCCAAACAGATTCCAGCGGCTCTCTATGGTATTCCTATAGACCGCACTGACGCCAGTAGCTCTCTACGATTTCCATATAGGCTCACTATAGTCTACACCTAACTCCAGTGGACCTCTACGTTTTCCCTAAACTCCACACTGCATCAGGCTGCTCTCTACGTTTTCCCTAAATCCCGCACTGTTTCGAGCGGCTCTCTACGGTTTTCCTATATCACACACTGAGTCCAGTGATTCTCTACAGTTTCCCTATAGTCCACAGAGAGTCCAACTGCTCTCTACAGTTTCCTTATAGCCCACACTAAATCCAGTGGATCTCTCCAGTTTCACTATATCCCACACTGACACCATTGGCTCTCTACAGTATCCCTGTGGCCCACACTGCCTCCAATGTCTCTCTACGATTTCCCTACATCCCACACCTACTCCAGTGGCTCTGTATGGTTTCCCTTTAGCCCTCACTGACTCCAGTGGCTCTCTACAAATTCTCTAAACTCACACTGACTGCAGTGGCTCTGTGTGGTTTCCCTATATCCCACACTCACTCCAGTGGTTCTCAGCGATTTTCCTATAGCCCACACTGACTCCAGCAACTCTCTACGGTTCCCCTATGGCCCACTCTGACTCCAGTTTCTCAGTACGGTTTCCCTATAGTTTAAAATGACACCAGTGGCTCTCTACGGTTTCCGTATAGCCCACACTGACTCCAGACGCTCTCTGCTCTTTCCCTATATCAGACACTGACTCTAGTGGCT
Organism: Carcharodon carcharias; assembly: GCF_017639515.1. Lineage (NCBI taxonomy): Eukaryota > Metazoa > Chordata > Chondrichthyes > Lamniformes > Lamnidae > Carcharodon > Carcharodon carcharias. The sequence continues at coordinate 40,971,643 of NC_054483.1, read as the reverse complement.
CTCTACAGTTGCCCGAGAGTCTAAACTGACGCCAGTGGCTCTCTACGCTTTCCCTATAGTCCACACTGACACCAGTGGCTCTCTGCGGTTTCCCTATAGTCCACACGGCCTCCAGTGGCTCTTAATAGATTCCCTATATCCCACACTGATTCCAGCGGCTCTCTACTGTTTCCCTATATTACACACTGAGTCCAGCGGCTTTCTACGCATTCCTTATAGTCCACACTGTCTCCAGTGGCTCTGTACGTTTTCCCTATAGTCGACAATGACTCCAGAGGCTCTCTACGGTGTCCCGAAAGCCCAAACGGACTCCAGTGGCTCTCTACATCTTCCCTATAACCCACACTGACTCCAGCTGCTTTCTAAGGTTTTCTAAAAAACACCACACAGACCCCAGTGGCTCTCTACCGTTTCCCTATGTCACACACTGACCCCATCGGCTCTCTACGGCTTCCCTATATCCCACATAGATTCCAGCGGCTCTCTACGCTTTTTCTAAAGACCACACTGACACCAGTATCTCTCTACGGTTTCCCTATATCACACACTGACTCCAGTGGCTCTCTATGATATTGCTATAGTCCACACTGACCCCAGTGGCTCTCTGTGACTTCCCTGTATCCCACACAGATTCCAGCGGCTCTCTATGCTTTTCCTATAGACCGCACTGATGCCAGTGGCTCTCAACGATTTCCGTACAGACCACAATGACTCTAGCTGCTGTCTGCGGTTACCCTATAGTCCACACCAGACTCCAGTGGACCTCTACATTTTCCCTAAAGCCCACACTGACTCAGGCTGCTCTCTAAGTTTTCCCTAAATCCCGCACTGATTCGAGTGGCTCTCTACGGTTTTCATATATCCCACACTCACTCCAGTGGCTCTCAGCAGTTTTCCTAAAGCCCACACTGACTCCAGTAGCTCTCTACAATTTCCCTATGGCCCACACTGACTCCAGTTGCTCAGTTCGGTTTCCCTATAGTGTACACTGACACCAGTGCCTCTCTACGGTTTCCGTATAGCCCACACTGACTCCAGAGGCTCTCTCTGGTTTCCCTAAATCACACACTGACTCTAGTGGGTCTCTACGGTGCCCGAGAGTCCACACTGACACCACTGGCTCTCTACGGTTTCACTATAGTCCACACGGTCTCCAGTGACTCTCTACACTTTCCCTATAGTCCACACTGACACCAGTGGCTCTCAATATCTTCCCTATATCCCACACTGATTCCAACGGCTCTCTACGGCTTCCCTATATTCCACACTAAGCCCAGCGGACTTCTTTGATTTCCCTATAGTCCACACTGAATCCAGTGGCTCTGTACGGTTTGCCTATAGTCTACACTGACTCCAGTGGCTCTGTACGGTTTCCCTATAGTCTACACTGACTCCAGTGGCTCTCTAAGGCTTCCCTATAGCCCACACTGATTCCAGCTGCTTTCTTAGGTTTTCTTATAGACCACACTGACCCAGTGGCTCTCTACAGTTTTCCTATGTCACACACTGACCCCAGCGGCTCTCTATGGATTCCCTGTGGTCCACACTTTCTCCAATTGATCTCTATGGTTTCCCTATAGTCCACAGTGACTCCAGTTGCTCTCTCCGGTTTCCCTACATCCCACACTGATTCCAGCGGATCTCTACGGTTTTCATAAAGCCCACACTGACCCTAGTGGCTCTCAACACTTGCCCTATAGTCCACACAATCTCCAGCGGCTCTCTAATTTTTCCCTATAGTCTCCACTGACTCCAGCAGCTCTCAAGGGTTTCCCTTTATCGACACTGAATTCAGCGGCCCTCTACTGTTTCTGCATAGCCGACACGGACTCCACTGGCTCTCTATGGTTTCCCTACAGTCCGTACTGACTCCAGCAGCTCTCAAAGGTTTCCCTTTATAGGCACTGACTCCCTCGGCTATCTCAAGTTTCCCTATATCCCACACTGATTCTAATGGCTCGCTACGATTTCCCTATATCAAACACTGACTCTAGTGGCTCTCTATGGTTTTGCTATAGTCCACACTGACCACAGTGGCTCTCTACGGTTTTCCTAAAGACCACACTGACGCCAGTGGCTCTCTACGGTTTCCCTATATCACACACTAACTCTACTGGCTCTCTGCGGTTTCCCTACAGACCACACTGACCCCAGTGGCTCTCTACAGTTTTCCTGTATTCCTCACTGTCTCCATTGGCTCTCTACAGTTTCCCTATAGTCCACACTGAATACAGAGGCTCTCTACCATGTTCCGATAGCCCTAAGTGACTCAAGTGGCTCTCTACCGCTTCCCAATAAGCCACACTGATTCCAGCTGTTATCTACACCCTGCAATGATTCCTGCGGCTCTCGACGTTTTCCCTATATCCCACATTGACTCCAGCGTCTCTATACGGTTTCTCTGTCGTCCACACTAACTCCTGTGGATCTCTACGGTTTCCCTAAAGTCCCACGGTGACTCCATTAGCTCTCTACAGTTTCCCTGCGGTCCGCACTGCCTCCCGTGGCTCTCTACAAATTCCCTAAAGCCCACTCTGACTCCAGTGTCTCTGTACGGTTTCCCTATATCCCACACTCACTCCAGAGGCTCTCAACGGTTTCCCTATAGTCCACACTGACTCCAGCGGCGCTCAAGGGTTTCCCTATATAACACAATGACTCTAGTGCTTCTCTACTGTTTCCCTATACTCCACACTGACCCCAGTAGCTCTCTTCATTTTCCCTATAGTCAACACTGGCTATAGTTGCTCTCTACGGTTTCCCTATAGCCCACACTGTCTCTAATGGTTCTCTACGGCTTGCCTATATCCCACAGTGATTCCAGCGACTCTCTACGGTTTTCCTATAGCCCACAATGACCCTAGTGGCTCTCTACAGTTTTCCTAAAGCCCACACTGACCCTAGTGGCTCTCAACAGTTTCCCTATATTCCACACAAACTCCAGCGGCTCTCTATGTTTTCCCTATAGTCCACACTGACTCCAGCGGCTCTCAAGGGTTTCCCTTTATCGACACTGACTTAAGCGGCTCGCTACTGTTTCCCCATAGCCGACAGGGACTGAAGTGGCTCTCTACGGTTTTGCTATAGCCCACACGAGCTCCATCGGACCTCTAAGGTTTCCGTATATCCCACACTGACTCCAGTCGATCGCTACAATTTTCCTATATCACACACTGACTCTAGTGGCTCTCTACAGTATTGCTGTAGTCCACACTGACCCCAGTGGCTCTCTACAGTTTCCCTACATCCCACACCTACTCCAGTGGCTCTGTATGGTTTCCCCTTAGCCCTCACTGACTCAAGTGGCTCTGTACAGATTACCTAAACTCACACTGACTCCAATGGCCCTGTATGATTTGCCTATATCCCACACTCACTCCGGTGGCTCTCTATGGCTTCCCTATAACCACACTGATTCCAACAGCTCTCCACGTTTTTCCTATAGACCACGCTGACCATAGTGGCTCTCTGTCGTTTCCCTATAGCCTACACTGACTCCAGCGGGGCTCGAACGTTTCCCTATATCCCAGACTGACTCCAATGGCTCACTACGGTTTCCCTATATCACACACTGACTCTTGTGGCTCTCTACGGTTTTGCTATAGTCCACACTGACCCCAGTGGCTCACTAAGTCTTGCCTATATACCACACTGATTCCAGCGGAGCTCTAAACTTTTCCTATAGGCCACATTGACTCCAGTGGCTCTCTACGGTTTCCCTATATCACACCCAGACTCCTGCGGCTCTCTACCTTTTCCCTAAAGTCCAAACTGTCTCCAGCTGCACTCTATGTGTTCCCTAAAGCCTGCACTGATTCCAGTGGCATTCCACGTTTTCCCTATATCCGACACTGACACCAGCGGCCCTCTACGGTTTCCCTACAGCCCACACTAACTCCATTGGATCTCTACTGTTTCCCCAAATCCCACACCGACTCCAATGGCTCGCTAGGATTTCCTTATATCACACAGTGACTCTAGAAGCTCTCTATGGTTTTGATATAGTCCAAACTGACTCCAGTGCCTCTCTGCGGCTTCCCTAAATCCCACACTGGTTCCAGCGCCTCTCTACAAATTTCCTATAGACCACACTGACTACAGTGGCTCTCTAAGGTTTCCCTATATCACACACTGTTTCCAGTGGCACCCTACGGTTTCCCTATATTCCACATTGAGTCCAGCGGCTTTCGACGGTTTCCCTATTGTCCACACTTTCTCCAGTGGCTCTCTACAGATTCCCTATAGTCTACACTGACTCCAGAAGCTCTCCACGTTGTCCCTATAGCCCACACTGACTCCAGTGACTCTCTACGGCTTCCCTATAACCCACACTGATTCCAGCTGCTATCTACAGTTTTCTTATAGACCACACTGACCCCAGTGGCTCTCTACCGTTTCCCTCTGTTTCCCTATATTCCACATTGAGTCCAGCGGCTTTCTATGGTTTCCCTATAGTCCACAATTTCTCCAGTGGCTCCCTACGGTTTCTCTGTAGCCTACACTGACCCCAGTGGCTCTCTACGGTTTCCCTATATCCCACAATGACTCCATTGGCTCTGTTCGCTTTGCCTAAAGCACACACTGACTCTAGTATCTCTCTACAATATTGCTATAGACCACACTGACCCCAGTGGCTCTCTACGACTTCCCTGTATCCCACACCGATTCCAGCAGCTCTCTATGGTTTTACTATAGACCGCACTGACGCCAGTGGCTCTCTACAATGAATCTAGCTGCTGTCTGCCGTTTCCCTATAGTCCACACCTGACTCCAGTGGACCTCTACGTTTTCCATAAAGCGCACACTGACTCAGGCTGCTCTCTACGTTTTCCCTAAATCCCGCACCGATTCGAGCAGCTCTCTACGTTTTTCCTATATCACACACTGAGCACTGAGTCCAGTGGTTCTCTAAGGGTTTCCTGTAGTCCACATTGAGTCCAGCTGCTCTCTACAATTTCCCTATAGCCCACACTGAATCCAATGGCTCTCTCCAGTTTCCCTATTTCCCACACAGACTCCATTGCCTTTCTACAGGATCCCTGTGGTCCACACTGCCTCCAGTGGGTCTCTACGGTTTCCCTACATCCCACACCTACTCCAGTGGCTCTGTATGGTTTCCCTTTAGCCCTCACCTACTCCAGTGGCTCTCTACAGATTCCCTATGGCCCACCCTGGCTCCAGTTGCTCAGTACGGTTTCCGTATAGTGTACACTCACACCAGTAGCTCTCTACGGTTTCCGTATAGCCCACACAGACTCCAGAGGCTCTCTACTGTTTCCCTATATCACACACTGTCTCTAGTGGCTCTCTACGGTTGCCCGAGAGTCCAGACGGACCCCAGGGCTCTCTACGGTTTCCCTATACTCCACACTGTCTCCAGTGGCTCTCAATATCGTCGCTATATCCCAAGCTGATTCCAGCGGCTCTCTAAGGCTTCCCTATAGCCCAGACTTAGTCCAGCGGCTTTCTATGGTTTTCCTATATCCCACACTGACACCATTGACTCTCTACAGATTCCCGATAGTCCACACTGCCTCAAGTGGTACTCTATGGTTTCCCTATATCCCACTCTGACTCCAGTGTCCCTTACCGGTTTCCCTAGAGCACTCGTTGACTCCAGTGGCTCTCTACAGATTCCCTAAAGCACACACTGACTCCTGTGGCTCTGTACGGTTTCCTTATATCCCACACTCACTTGAGTGGCTCTCTACGGTTTGCCTATAGTCCACACTGACTCCAGCGGCTCTCTACGGTTTCACTATAGTCCACACTGACTCTTGTGGCTCTCTACTGTTTGCCTATATCCCAAATTGATCCCAGCGGCTCTCTACGGTTTTGCTATAGCGCACACTGACCCTAGTGGCTCTCAACAGTATCCCTAAATTCCACACAAACTCCAGAGGCTCTCTACATTTTCACTATAGTCCACACTGACTCCAGCGGCTATCAAGGGTTTCCATTTATCGACACTGACTTCAGTGGCTCTCTACTGTATCTCCATAGCCGACACGGACTGATGTGGCACTCTATGGTTTCCCTACAGCCTACACTGACTCCAGCGGGTCTCTAAGCTTTCCCTATCTCGCAGACTGACTCCAATGGCTCACTACGGTTTCTCTATATCACACACTGACTCTTGTGGCTCTCTACGGTTTTGCTATAGTGCACACTGACCCCAGTGGCTCTCTACGGCTTCCCTATATAACACAATGATTCCAGCGGCCCTCTAAACTTTTCCTAAAGGTCACACTGACTCCAGTGGCTCTCTACGGTTTCAATATATCACACCCAGACTCCTGCGGCTCTCTACCTTTTCACTAATGTCCACACTGTCTCCAGCTGCACTCTATGTGTTCCCTAAAGCCTGCACTGATTCCAGTGGCATTCCACGTTTTCCCTTTATCCCACACTGACACCAGCAGCCCTCTACAGTTTCCCTAAAGCCCACACTAACTCCAGTGGATCTCTACTGTTTCCCCAAATCCCACATCGACTCCAATGGCTCGCTAGGATTTCCCTCTCTCACACAGTGAATCTAGTGGCTCTCTATGGTTTTGATAATGTCCACACTGACTCCAGGGGCTCTCTGCAGCTTCCCTAAATCACACACTAGTTCCAGCGCCTCTCTACAAATTTCCTATAGACCACACTGACGACAGTGGCTCTCTAAGGTTTCCCTATATCACACACTGTTTCCAGTGGCACCCTACGGTTTCCCTATATTCCACATTGAGTCCAGCGGCTTTCTCCGGTTTCCCTATAGTCCATACTTTCTCCAGTGGCTCTCTACAGATTCCCTATAGTCTACACTGACTCCAGAGGCTCTCTACTGTGTCCCTATAGCCCGCACTGACTCCAATGACTCTCTACGGCTTCCCTATACCCACACTGATTCCAGCTGCTATCTACAGTTTTCCTATAGACCACACTGACCCCAGTGGCTCTCTACCGTTTCCCTCTTTTTCCCTATGTTCCACATTGAGTCCAGCGGCTTTCTATTGTTTCCCTATAGTCCACACTTTCTCCAATGGCTCCCTACGGTTTCTCTGTAGCCTACACTGACCCCAGTGGCTCTCTACGGTATTGCTATAGTCCACACTGACCCCAGTGGCTCTCTACGACTTCCCTGTATCCCACACTGATTCCAGCAGCTCTATATGGTTTTCCTATAGACCGCACTGACGCCAGTTTCTCTCTACAATTTCTGTATAGACCACAATGAATCTAGCTGCTGTCTGCCGTTTCCCTATAGTCCACACCTGACTCCAGTGGACCTCTACTTTTTCCATAAAGCGCACACTGACTCAGGTTGCTCTCTACGTTTTCCCTAAATCCCGCACTGATTCGAACGGCTCTCTATAGGTTTCCCATATCACACACTGAGTCTAGTGGTTCTCTAAGGGTTCCCTGTCGTCCACATTGAGTCCAGCTGCTCTCTACAATTTTCCTATAGCCCACACTGAATCCAATGGCTCTCTCCGGTTTCCCTATTTCCCACAATGTCTCCATTGCCTTTCTACAGTATCCCTGTGGTCCACACTGCCTCCAGTGGGTCTCTACGGTTTCCCTACATCCCACACCTACTCCAGTGGCTCTGTATGGTTTCCCTTTGGCCCTCACCTACTCCAGTGGCTCTCTACAGATTCCCTAAACTCACACTGACTACAATGGCTCTGTATGGTTTCCCTACATCCCACACTCACTCCAGTGGCTCTCAGAGCATTTCCTATAGCCCTCACTGACTCCAGTAGCTCTCTACGGTTTCCCTTTGGCCCACCCTGACTCCAGTTGCTCAGTACGGTTTCCCTATAGTGTACACTGACACCAGTGGCTGTCTACGGTTTCCGTATAGCCCACACTGACTCCAGAGGCTCTCTACTGTTTCCCTATCTCACACACCGTCTCTAGTGGCTCACTACAGTTGTCTGAGAGTCCACACTGACCCCAGAGGCTCTCTACGGTTTCCCTATAGTCCACAATGTCTCCAGTGGCTCTCAATATCGTCCCTATATCCCAAATTGATTCCAGCGGCTCTCTACGGCTTCCCTATATCCCAGACTTAGTCCAGCGGCTTTTTATGGTTTCCCTATATCCCACATTGACACCATTGTCTCTCTACAGATTCCCGATAGTCCACACTGCCTCAAGTGGTACTCTATTGTTTCCCTATATCCCACTCTGACTCCAGTGTCCCTTACCGGTTTCCCTAGAGCACTCGTTGACTCCAGTGGCTCGCTACAGATTCCCTAAAGCACACACTGACTCCAGTGGCTCTCTATGGTTTCCTTATACCCACACTCACTTGAGTGGCTCTCTACGGTTGCCTATAGTCCACACTGACTCCAGCAGCTCTCTACGGTTTCACTATAGTCCACACTGACTCTTGTGGCTCTCTACTGTTTGCCTATATCCCAAATTGATCCCAGCGGCTCTCTACAGTTTTCCTATAGCGCACACTGACCCTAGTGGCTCTCAACAGTTTCCCTAAATTCCACACAAACTCCAGAGGCTCTCTACGTTTTCCCTATAGTCCACACTGACTCCAGCGGCTCTCAAGGGTTTCCCTTTATCGACACTGACTTCAGTGGCTCTCTACTGTTTCTCCATAGCCGACCCGGACTGATGTGGCACTCTATGGTTTGCCTACAGCCTACACTGACTCCAGCGGGTCTCTAAGCTTTCCCTATCTCGCAGACTGACTCACACACTGACTCTTGTGGCTCTCTACGGTTTTGCTATAGTGCACCCTGTCCCCAGTGGCTCTCTACGGCTTCCCTATATACAACACTGATTCCAGCGGCCCTCTAAACTTTTCCTATAGGTCACACTGACTCCAGTGGCTCTCTACGGTTTCCCTATATCACACCCAGACTCCTGCAGCTCACTACATTTTCCCTATAGTCCACATTGTCTCCAGCTACACTCTATGTGTTCCCTAAAGCCTGCACTGTTTCCAGTGGCATTCCACGTTTTCCCTATATCACACACTGACACCAGAGGCCCTATACGGTTTCCCTACAGCCCACACTAACTCCAGTGGATCTCTACTGTTTCCCTAAATCCCACACCGACTCCAATGGATCGCTACGATTTCCCTATATCACACACAGAATCTAATGGCTCTCTAAGGTTTTGATGAAATCCACACTAACCCCCGTGGCTCTCTGAGGCTTCCCTAAATCCCACACTGGTTCCAGCGCCTCTCTGCAAATTTCCTATAGACCACACTGATGCCAGTGGGTCTCTATGGTTTCCCTAAATCACACACTGTTTCCAGTGGCTCTCTACGGTTTCCCTATATTCCACACTTACTCCAGAGGCTCTCTACGGTTTCCCTGTAGTCCACACTGTCTCCTGTGGCTCTCTGCAGTTTCCCTATAGCCCACACTGACCCCGGTGGCTCTCTACGGTTTCCCTATATCCCACAATGACTCCATTAGCGCTGTTCGGTTTCCCAAAACCACACACTGACTCCAGTGGCTCTCTACGGTTTCCCTATAGCCCACACTGACTCCAGCGGAACTCTACGGTTTCCCTACAGTCCACTGCTGACCTCAATGGCTCTCTACGGTTTTCCTAAAGCCCATTATGTCTCCAGCAGCTCTCTACAGTTTCCCTATAGTCCACACTGACTCCAGCAGCTCTCAGGGGTTTCCCTTTATCCCACACTGACTCTAGTGGCTCTCTATGGCTTCCCTATATCCCACACTGATTCCAGCGACTCTCTACGGTTTTCCTATTGCCCACGCTGACCCCAGTGGCTCTCTACGATTTCCGTATAGCCCACAATGACTCCAGCTGCTGTCTGTGGTTTCCCTCTAGTCCACACTGACTCCAGAGGACCTGTACGTTTTCCCTAAATCCCACACTGACTCAGGCTGTTCTCTACGGTTTCCCTAAATCCCACACTGATTCCAGGGGCTCTCTATGGTTTTCCTATATTCCACACTGACCCCAGTGGCTCTCTAGGGCTTCCCTATAAACTACACTGATTCCACCGGTCCTCTACGCTTTTCCTATAGACCACACTGACCCCAGTGGATCTCGAAGGTGTCCCTATATCACACACAGACTCCTGCGGCTCTCTACGGTTTCCCTATAGTCTACACTGAAACCAGCTGCTCTCTATGCTTTCCCTAAAGCCTGCACTGATTCCAGCGGCTCTCCACATTTTCCCTATATCCCACACTGACACCAGTGGTTCTCGACGGTTTCCCTATAGCCCAAACGAGCTCCATTGGAAATCTACGGTTTCTCTATATCCCACACTGACTCCAATGGCTCGCTACAATTTCCCTATATCACAATCTGACTCTAGTGGCTCTCTACAGTATTGCTATGGTCCCGACTGACCCCAGTGGCTCTCTACGACTTCTCTGTATCCCACACAGATTCCAGCAGCTCTCTATGCTTTTCCTATAGACCGCACTGACGCCAGTGGCTCTCTGCAATTTCCGTATAGACCACAATGATACTAGCTGTTGTCTGCAGTTTCCCTATAGTCCACACCTGACCCCAGTGGACCTCTACATTTTCCCTAAAGCAGATACTGACTCAGGCTGCTCTCTACGTTTTCCCTAAATACCGCACTGATTTGAGTGGCTCTCTACGGTTTTGCTGTATCACACACTGAGTCCAGTGGTTCTCTGCGGTTTACCTATAGTCCACAGTGTGTCCTGCTGCTCTCTACAGTTTCCCTATATCCCACACTGACTGTATTGCTCTCTACGGTATCACTTTGGTCCACACTGACCCTAGTGGCTCTCTATGGTTTCCCTACATCCCACATCTACTCAAGTGAATCCGTCCGTATGGTTTCCCTTTAGCCCTCACTGACTCCAGTGGCTCTGCATTGATTTCCTAAACTCACATTGACTCCAATGGCTCTGTATGGTTTCCCTATATCCCACACTCACTCCAGTGGCTCTCAACCGTTTTCCTATAGCCCACACTGACTCCAGTGGCTCTCTACAGTTTCCCTATGGAGCACCCTGACTCCAGTTGCTCAGTACCGTTTCCCTATAGTGTACACTGACACCAGTGGCTCTCTACGGTTTCCGTATAGCCCACACTGACTCCAGAGGCTATCTCCTGTTTCCCTATATCACAAACTGACCCCAGTGGCTCTCAACAGTTTCTCTATTGTCCACACTGACTCCAGTGGCTCTCTACACTTACCACATAGTCCACACTGACACCAGTGGCTCTCTGCGGTTTCCCTATAGTCCACACAATCTCCAGTGGCTCTCTGCACTTTCCCTATAGTCCACACTGACACCAGTGGCTCTCTGCTGTTTCCCTATAGTCCACACTGACTCCAGTGGCTCTCAATAGCTTCCCTATATCCCACACTGATTCCAGCGGCTCTCTACAGCTTTCCTATATTCCACACTGAGTCCAGCGGCTTTATACTGTTTCCCTATAGTTCACACTTTCTCCAGTGGCTCTCTACGGATTCCCTATAGTCTACACTGACTCCAGAGGCTCTCTACGGTGTCCCTATAGCCCACACTGACTCCAGTGGCTCTCTACGGCTTCCCTATATCCCACACTGATTCCAGAGGCTCTCTACGGTTTCCCTGTGGTCCACACTAACTCCAGTGGATCTCCACGGTTTCCCTAAAGACCACACGGAGTCCAGTGGCTCTCTCCGATTTCCCTATAGTCCACACTGACTCTAGTGGTTCTCTACAGCTTGCCTATATCCCACACTGATTCCAGCGGAACTCTACGGTTTTCATATAGCCCACACTGACCCTAGTGGCTCTCAACAGTTTCCCTTTAGTCCACACAATCTCCAGCAGCTCTCTAATTTATCCCTACTGTCCCCAAGGACTCCAGCAGCTCTCAAGGGTTTCCCTTTATCGACACTGACTTCAGCGGCTCTCTACTGTTTCTCCATAGCCGACACGGACACAAGTGGCTCTCTATGGTTTCCCAATAGTCCTCACTGACTCCATCCGATCTCAAGTGTTTCCCTTTATCGGCACTGACTCCCTCGGTTCTCTCAAGATTCCCTATATCCCACACTGACTCCAATGGCTCGCTACGATTTCCCTATATCACACACTGACTCTAGTGGCTATCTACGGTTTTGCTATTGTCCACCCTGACCCCAGTGGCTCTCTACGGCTTCCCTATATCCCACACTGATTCCAGCGGCTCTCTATGGTTTTCCTAAAGACCACACTGACGCCAGTGGCTCTCTACGGTTTCCCTATATCACACACTGACTCTAGTGGCTCTCTACGGTATTGCTATAGTCCACACTGACCCCAGTGGCTCTCTACGACTTCCCTGTAACCCACACCGATTCCAGCAGCTCTCTATGGTTTTCCTATAGACCGCACAGACGCCAGTGGCTCTCTTCGATTTCTGTATAGACCACATTGACTCTAGCTGCTGTCTGCCGTTTCCCTATAGTCAGCACCTCACTCCAGTGGACCTCTACGTTTTCCCTAAAGCGCACACTGACTCAGGCTGCTCTCTACGTTTTCCCTAAATCCCGCACTGATTCGAGCGGCTCTCTACGGTTTTCCTATATCACACACTGAGTCCAGTGGTTCTCTGCGGTTTCCTTATAGTCCACAGTGTGTCCAGCTGCTCTCTACAGTTTCCCTACATCCCACACTGACTCCATTGCTCTCTACAGCATGCACACTGACTCTAGTGGCTCTCTATGGTTTCCCTACATCCCACATCTACTCAAGTGAATCCGTATGGTTTCCCTATTTCCCACACTCACTCCAGTGGCTCTCAAACGTTTTTCTAAAGCCCACACTGACTCCAGTAGCTCTCTACAGTATCCCTATGGAGCACCCTGACTCCAGTTGCTCAGTTCGGTTTCCCTATAGTGTACACTGACACCAGTGGCTCTCTACGTTTTCCGTATAGCCCACACTGACTCCAGAGGCTATCTCCGGTGTCCCTATATTACAAACTGACTCTAGTTGCTCTCTACGGTTTCTCTATAGTCCACACTGTCTCCAGTGGCTCTCTACACTTTCCCCATAGTCCACACTGACCCCAGTGGCTCTCTACAGTTTCCCTATAGTCCACACTATCTCCAGTGGCTCTCTACACTTTCCCTATAGTCCAGACTGACACCAGTGGCTCTCTGCGGTTTCCCTATAGTCCACACTGACACCAGTGGCTCTCTACGGTTTCCCTATATCACACATTGACTCCAGCGGATCTCTACGTTTACCCTACAGTCCACAGCTGACCTCAATGGCTCTCTACGGTTTTCCTAAAGCCAACAATGTCTCCTGCAGCTATCTACGGTTTCCCTATAGTCAACACCTGACTCCAGTGGACCGCTACATTTTCCCTAAATCCCACACTGACTCAGGCTGCTCGCTACGGTTTCCCTAAATACCGCACTGATTCGAGCGGCTCTCTACGATTTTCCTATATCACACACAGAGTCCAGTGGTTCCCTACGGTTTCCCTATCATCCACAGTGTGTCCAGCTGCTCTCTACAGTTTCCCTATAGCCCACACTGAATCCAGCTGCTCTCTGCGGTTTCCCTATATCCCACACTGACTCCATTGCCTCTCTACGGTTGCCCGAGAGTCGACACTGTCCCCAGTGGCTCTCTACGGTTTTCCTATGGTCCACACTATCTCCAGTGTCTCTCTACACTTTCCCTATAGTCCACACAGACTCCAGTGGCTCTCAATATCTTCCCTATATCCCACACTGATTCCAGCGGCTCTCTACGGCTTCCTTATATTCCAGACTAAGTCCAGTGGCTTTCTTCGTTTTCCATATAGTCCACACTGTCTCCAGTGGCTCTCTACGGTTTCCGTATAGTCTACACTGATTCCAGCTGTATTCTACGGTTTTCTTATAGACCACACTGACCCCAGTGGCTCTCTACAGTTTCCCTATGTCACACACTGACCCCCGCGGCTCACTACGGTTTCCCTATAGTCCACACTGACTCCAGCTGCTCTCTATGGTTTCCCTAAAGCCTGCACTGATTCCAGCGGCTCTCCACGTTTCCCTATATCCCACAATGACTCCCGCGGCTCTCTACGGTTTCCCTGTGGTCCACACTAACTCCAGAGGATCTCCATGGTTTCCCTATATTCCACACTGACTGCAGTGGCTCTCTCAGGTTTCCCTATAGCCCACACTGACTCTAGTGGTTCTCTACGGCTTGCCAATATCCGACACTGATTCCAGCGGCTCTCTACGGTTTTCATATAGCCCACACTGACCCTAGTGGCTCTCAACAGTCCACACAATCTCCAGCGGCTCTCTAATTTTTCCCTACTGTCCCCACTGACTCCAGCAGCTCTCAGGGGTTTCCCTTTATCGAAACTGACTTCAGCGGATCTCTACTGTTTCTCCATATCCGACACAGACTCAAGTGGTTCTCTATGGTTTCCCTTCAGTCCACACTGACTCCAGCAGCTCTCAAAGGTTTCCCTTTATCGGCACTGACTCCCTTGGCTCTCCCAAGTTTCCCTATATCACATAGTGACTCTAGTGGCTCTCTACGGTTTTGCTATAGTCCACATGACCCCAGTGGCTCTCTACGGTTTCCCTATATCCCACACTGATTCCAGCGGCTCTCTATGGTTTTCCTAAAGACCACACTGATTCCAGTGGCTCTCTACGGTTTCCCTATATCACACACAATCTCTTGTGGCGCTCTACGGTTTCCCTACAGACCACACTGACCCCAGAGGCTCTCTACAGTTTCCCTCTAATCCACACTGTCTCCAGTGGCTCTCTACGGTTTCCCTATATTCCACGCTGACTCCAGAGGCTCTCTACGTTTTTCCGATAGCCCACACTAACTCCAGTGGCTCTCTACGGCTTCCCAATAATCCACACTGATTCCAGCTGCTCTGTCTGTTTTCCGTAAACCCTGCACTAATTCCAGCGGCTCTCCACGTTTTCAATGTATCCCACATTGCCTCCATGGTTCTCTACGGTTTCTCTGTCAACCTCACGAACTCCAGTGGATCTCTCCGGTTTCCCTATAGTCCACACTGAGTCCAGCTGCTCTCTACGTTTTCCCTATAGCGTGCACTGACTCCAGTGGCACTCTATTGTTTCCCTATATCCCACACTGAATCCAGCGGCTCTCTATGCTTTACCTATAGCCAACACTAACTCCAGTGGATCTCTCCAGTTTCCCTATATCCCATACTGAATCCATTAGCTCTCTACATTTTCCCTGTGGTCCGCACTGCCTCCCGTGGCTCTCTACAAATTCCCTAAAGCCCACACTGAATCCCGTGTCTCTGTACGGTTTCCCTATATCACACACTCTCTACAGTGGCTCTCTATGGTTTCCCTATTGACCACTATGACCCCAGTGGCTCTCTACGGTTTCCCTCTATCACACACTGAGTCCAGTGGTTCTCTACGGATTGCCTATAATCCACAGTGAGTCCAGCTGCTCTCTACAGTTTCCCTATAACCCACACTGAATCCAGTGGCTCTCTCCGCTTTCCCTATATCCCACACTGACTCCATTTACTCTCTACAGTTTCCCTGTGGTCCACAATGCCTCCAGTGGCTCTGTACGGTTTCCCTACTTCCTTCACTGACTACATAGGCTCTGTATGGTTTCCCTTTAGCCCTCACTGACTCCAATGGCTCTCTAAAGATTCGCTAAACCCACACTGACTCCAGTGGCTCTGTACGTTTTCCCTGAATCCCACACTCACTCCTGTGGCTCTCAGCGGTTTTCCTATATCCCACACTGAATCCAGTGGCTCTCCACGGTTTCCCTGTGGCCCGCCCTGAATCCAGTGGCTCAGTACGGTTTCCCTATAGTGATCACTGACACCAGTGGCTCTCTACGGTTTCCTTATAGTGCACACTGATTCCAGTGGCACTCTACTGTTTCCATATAATACACACAGACTCCAGTGGCTCTCTATGGTTTCCGTATAGCCCACACTGACTCCAGTGGCTCTCTACGGTTTCCCTATATCACACACTGACTCTAGGGCCTCTCTATGTTTTCCTGATAGTCTACACTGAACCCAGTGGCTCCCTACGGCTTCCCTATAGTCCACACTGTCTCCAGTGGCTCTCTACACTTTCCCTATATTCCACACTGCCTCCAGTGGCTCTCTCTAGCTTCCCTATATCCCACAATGATTCCAGCGGCGCTCTACGGTTTTCCTAAAGACCACACTGATTCCAGTGGCTCTCTATGGTTTCCCTATATCACACACAAACTCTAGTGGCTCTCTACGGTTTCCCTACAGACCACATTGACCCCAGTGGCTCTCTACAGTTTCCCTCTAATCCACACTGTCTACAGTGGCTCTCTATGGTTTCCCTATAGGCCACACTGAGTACAGAGGCTCTCTACGCTGTTCCGATAACCCACACTAACTCCAGTGGCTCTCTACGGCTTCTCAATAACCCACACTGATTCCAGCTGCTCTGTCTGGTTTCCCTAAACCCTGCACTGATTCCAGCGGTTCTGCACATTTTCCTTATATCCCACATTGCCTCCAGCGGTTCTCTACGGTTTCTCTTTAGTCCACACTAACTCCAGTGGATCTCTTCGGTTTCCTTATATCCCACACTGAGTCCAGTGGTTCTCTCCAGTGTCCCTATAGTCCACACTGAGTCCAGCTGCTCTCTACGTTTTCCCTATAGCGTGCACTGACTCCAGTGGCACTCTATTGTTTCCCTATATCCCACACTGATTCCAGCAGCTCTCTACACTTTGCCTATAACCCACACTAACTCCAGTGGATTTCTCCTGTTTCCCTATATACCACACTGAATCCATTAGCTCTCTACATTTTCCCTGTGGTCCGCACTGCCTCCCGTGGCTCTCTACAAATTCCCTAAAGCCCACACTGACTCCCGTGTCTCTGTACGGTTTCCCTATATCCCACAATCACTCCAGTGGCTCTCAACGATTTCCCTATAGTCCACACTGACTCCAGCGGCCCTCAAGGATTTCGCTATATCACACAATGACTCTCGTGGTTCTCTACTTTTTCCCTATAGTCCACACTGACCCCAGTGGCTCTCTTCATTTTCCCTATAGTCCACACTGTTACAAGTGGCTCTCTACGTTTTCCTATAGCCCACAGTGATTCCAGTGGCTCTCTACGTCTTCAATATAACCCACACTGGTACCAGCGGCTCTCTATGTTTTTCCTGTAGACCACACTGACCCCAGTGGCTCTCTATGGTTTCCCTATGTCACACACTGACTCCAGCGGATCTCTACGTTTTCCCTACATTCCACCGCTGACCTCAATGGCTCTCTACGGTTTTCCTAAAGCCCACAATGTCTACAGCAGATATCTACGGTTTCCCTTTTATCCACACCTGACAGCAGTGGACCTCTACATTTTCCCTAAATCCCACACTGACTCTGGCTGCTCGCTACGGTTTCCCTAAATCCCGCACTGATTCCAGTGGCTCACTACGTTTTCCCTATAGACCACTATGACCCCAGTGGCTCTCTACGGTTTCCCTATATCACACACTGAGTCCAGTGGTTCTCTATGGTTTGCCTATGATCCGCAGTGAGTCCAGCTGCTCTCTACAGTTTCCCTATAACCCACACTGAATCCAGTGGCTGTCTCCGCTTTCCCTATATCCCACACTGACTCCATTGCCTCTCTACACTTTCCCTGTGGTCCACACTGCCTCCAGTGGCTCACTACGGTTACCCTACATCCTTCACTGACTACAGAGGCTCTGTATGGTTTCCCTTTAGCCCTCATTGACTCCAATGGCTCTCTGCAGATTCGCTAAACCCACACTGACTCCAGTGGCTCTGTACGGTTTCCTTAAATCCCACACTCACTCCAGTGGCTCTCAGCGGTTTTCCTATAGCCCACACTGAATCCAGTAGCTCTCTAGGGTTTCCCTATGGCCTGCCCTGACTCCAGTGTCTCAGTGCGGTTTCCCAATAGTGTACACTGACACCAGTGACTCTCTACGGTTTCCTTATAGTGCACACTGATTCCAGTGGCACTCTACTGTTTCCCTATAATACACAGACTCCAGTGGCTCTCTATGGTTTCCGTATAGCCCACACTGCCTCCAGTGGCTCTCTACGGTTTTCCTATATCACACACTGACTCTAGGGGCTCTCTAAGAATTACCGATAGTCTACACTGAACCCAGTGGCTCTCTACTGTTTCCCTATAGTCCACATTGTCTCCAGTGGCTCTCTACATTTTCCCTATATTCCACACTGACACTAGTGGCTCTCTGCGGTTTCCCTATAGCCCATACTGACTCCAGTGCTCTCAATAGCTTCCCTCTATCCGACACGGATTCCAGCGGCTCTCTACGGCTTCCCTGTATTCCACACTGAGTCTAGCAGCTTTCTACGGTTTCCCTATATCCCACACTGACTCCATTGTGTCTCTACAGATTCCCTATAGTCCACAATGCTTCAAGTGGTACTCTATGGTTTCCCTATATCCCACTCTGACTCCAGTGTCCCTCAACGGTTTCCCTGTAGAGCTCGTTTACTCCAGTGGCTCTCTAAAGATTCCCTAAAGCACACTCTGACTCCAGTGGCTCTGTACGGTTTCCTTATATCACACACTCACTTAACTGGCTCTCTATGGTTTGCCTATAGTCCACACTGACTCCAGCAGCTCTCTACGGTTTCCCTATAGCCCACACTGACTCTTGTGGCTCTCTACTGTTTGCCTACATCCCAAACTGATCCCAGCAGCTCTCTACGGTTTTCCTATAGCCCACACAGTCCCTAGTGGCTCTCAACAGTTTCCCTATAGTCCACACAAACTCCAGAGGCTCTCTACGTTTTCCCTATAGTCCACACTGACTCCAGCAGCTCTCAAGGTTTTCCCTTTATCAACACTGACTTCAGCGGCTCTCTACTGTTTCTCCATAGCCGACACGGACTGTAGTGGCCCTCTATAGTTTCCCTATAGCCTACACTGACTCCAGCGGGTCTCTAAGGTTTCCCTATATCCCAGACTGACTCCAATGGCTCACTACGGTTTCCCTATATCACACACTGACTCTTGTGGCTCTCTACAGTTTCGCTATAGTCCACACTGACCCCAGTGGCTCTCTACAGCTTCCCTATGTAGCACACTGCTTCCAGCGGCTCTCTAAGCTTTTCCGATAGACCACACTGATTCCAGTGGCTCTCAATGGTGTCCCTATATCACACCCAGACTCCTGCTGCTCTCTATGATTTCCCTAAAGTCCACAGTGATTTCAGCTGCACTCTATGGGTTCCCTAAATCCTAAACTGATTCCAGTGCCTTTCCCCGTTTTCCCTATATCTCACACTGACACTAGCGGCTCTCTACGGTTACCCTATAGCCCACAATAAGTCCAGTGGATCTCTATGGTTTCCCTATATCCCACACCGAATCCAATGGCTCGCTACGTTTTCCCTATATCACACACTGACTGTAGTGGCTCTCTATGGTTTTGATAAAGTCTACACTGATCCCAGTGGATCTCTACGGCTTCCCTGTATCCCAAACAGATTCCAGCTGCTCTCTCTGGTTTTCCTATAGACCGCACTGACGCCAGTGGCTCTCTACGATTTCCGTATAGACCGCAATGACTCTAGCTGCTGTCTGCGGTTTCCCTATAGTACGCATCTGACTCCAGTGGACCTCTGCGTTTTCCCTAAAGCCCACACTGACTCAGGCTGTTCTCTACATTTTCCCTAAATCCCGCACTGATTCGAGCGGCTCTCTACGGTTTTCATATATCACACACTGAGTCCAGTGGTTCTCTACGGTTTCAGTATAATCCACAGTGAGTCCAGCTGCTCTCTGCAGTTTCCCTATAGCCCACACTGAATCCAGTGGCTCTCTCCAGTTTCCCTATGTCCCACAATGACTCCATTGCCTCCCTACAGCATCCCTGTGGTCCACACAGCCTCCATTAGCTCTCTACGGTTTCCCTAAATCCCACAACTACTCCAGTGGCTCTGTATGTTTTCCCTTTAGCCCTCACTGAGTCCAGTGGCTCTCTACAGATTCACTAAACTCACACTGACTCCAATGGCTGTGTATTTTTTCCCTAAATCCCACACTCACCCCAGTGGCTCTCAGCGATTTTTAATTAGCCCACACTGACTCCAGTAGTTCTCAACGGTTTCCCTATGCCCCATCCTGACACCAGTGGCTCACTACGGTTTCCCTATAGTGTACACTGACACCAGTGGCTCTCTATAGTTTCCCTATAGTGCACACTGATTCCAGTGACTCTCTACTTATTCCCTATAGTATACACCGACTCCAGATGCTCTCTACGGTTTCCGTATAGCCCACACTGACTCCAGTGGCACTCTATTGCTTCCCTATATCCCACACTGATTCCAGCGCCTCTCTAAAGATTTCTTATAGTCCACACTGACTCCAGAGGCTCTCCACGGTTTCCCTGTAGTCCACACTGTTTCCAGTGGCTCTCTACGGTTTCCCTACAGTCCACACTAAATCCAGTGGCTCTCTACGGTTTCCCTATAGCCCATAATGAACCCTGTGGTTCTCTACGGTTTCCCTATAGGCCACACTGACCCCAGTGGCTCTCTACAGATTCCCTATAATCCACACTGTCTCCAGTGGCTCTCTACAGTTTCCCTATAGTCTACACTGCCTCCAGAGGCTCTCTAAGGTGTCCCGACAGCGCACACTGACTCCAATGGCTCTCTACGTCTTCTCTTTAACCCACACTGATTCCTGATGCTTTCTACGGTTTTCTTATAGACCACAGCGACCCCAGTGGCTCGCTACGGTTTCCCTATATCACACACTGACTCCAGCCGTTCTCTCCGGTTTCCCTATACTCCACACTGATTCCAGCGGCTCTCTACGGTTTTCCTATTGTCCATTCTGACCACAGTGGCTGTCTATGATTTCTGTATAGCGCACAGTGACTCCAGCTGCTGTCTGCGGTTTCCCTATAGTCCATACTGACTCCAGTGGACCTCTACATTTTCCCTAAATCCCACACTGACTCAGGTTGGTCTCTACCGTTTCCCTAAATCCCACACTGATTCCAGGGGCTCTCTATGGTTTTCCTATAGTCCACACTGACCCCAAAGACTCTCTAAGTTTTCCCCATATCACACACAAACTCCTGCGGCTCTCTACGGTTTCCCTATAGTCCAAACTGACTCCAGCCGCTCTCTATGGTTTCCCGAAAGCCTGCACTGATTCCAGTGGCTCTCCACGTTTTCCCTATATCCCACACTGACACCAGTGGCTATCTACGGTTTCCCTGTAGCCCACACGAGCTCCATCGGACCTCTACAGTTTCCCGATACCACACACTGACTCCAATGGCTCGCTACAATTTCCCTTATCACACACTGACTCTAGTGGCTCTCTACGGTATAGCTATAGTCCCCACTGACCCCAGTGGCTGTCTACGACTTCCATGTATCCCAAACAGATTCGAGCTGCTCTCTATGGTTTTCCTATAGACCGCATTGACGCCAGTGGCTCACTACGATTTCCGTATAGACCGCAATGACTCTAGCTGCTGTCTGCGGTTTCCCTATTGTACACATCTGACTCCAGTGGACCTCTGCGTTTTCCCTAAAGCCCACACTGACTCAGGCTTTTCTCTACATTTTCCCTAAATCCTGCACTTTTTCGAGCGGCTCACTACGTTTTCATATATCACACACTGAGTCCAGTGGTTCTCTACGGTTTCAGTATAATCCACAGTGATTCCAGCTGCTCTCTTTAGTTTCCCTATAGCCCGCTCTGAATCCAGTGGCTCTCTCCGGTTTCCCAATGTCCCACACTGACTCCATTGCCTCTCTACAGTATCCCTGTGGTCCACACTGCCTCCATGAGCTCTCTACGGTTTCCCTACATCCCACAACTACTCCAGTGGCTTTGTATGTTTTCCCTTTAGCCCTCACTGACTCCAGTGGCTCTCTACAGATTCACTAAACTCACACTGACTCCAATGGCTCCGTATTTTTTCCCTATAACCCACACTCACCCCAGTGGCTCTCAGCGATTTTCCTTTAGCCCACACTGACTCCAGTAGCTCTCAACGGTTTCCCTATGTCCCACCCTGACACCAGTGGTTCAATACGGTTTCCCTATAGTGTACACTGACACCAGTGGCTCTCTATAGTTTCCCTATAATGCACACTGATTCCAGTGACTCTCTACTATTTCCCTATAGTATACACCGACTCCAGTTGCTCTCTACGGTTTCTGTATAGCCCAAACTGACTCCAGTGGCTCTCTACGGCTTCCCTATATCCCACACTGATTCCAGCGCCTCTCTAAAGAAATCTTATAGTCCAAACTGACTCCAGAGGCTCTCCAGGGTTTCCCTGTAGTCCACACTGTTTCCATTGGCTCTCTACGGTTTCCCTACAGTCCACACTAACTCCAGTGGCTCTCTAAGGTTTCCCTATAGCCCATAATGAACCCAGTGGCTCTCTACGGTTTCCCTATAGCCCACACTGACCCCAGTGGCTCTCTACAGATTCCCTATAATCCACACTGTCTCCAGTTGCTCTCTACAGTTTCCCTATAGTCCACACTGCCTCCAGAGGCTCTCTAAGGTGTCCCGACAGCGCACACTGAATCCAATGGCTCTCTACGGCTTCCCTTGAACCCATACAGATTCCTGCTGCTGTCTACAGTTTTCTTATAGACCACAGTGACCCCAGTGGCTCGCTACGGTTTCCCTATATCACACACTGACTCCAGCCATTCTCTACGGTTTCCCTATAGTCCACACTGATTCCAGAGGCTCTCTACGGTTTTCCTATTGTCCACGCTGACCACAGTGGCTCTCTATGATTTCCGCATAGCCCACAATGACTCCAGCAGCTGCCTGCGGTTTCCCTATAGTCCACACTGTCTCCAGTGGACCTCTACGTTTTCCCTAAATCCCACACTGACTCAGGCTGCTCTCTACGGTTTCCCTAAATCCCACACTGATTCCAGGGGCTCTCTATGGTTTTCTTATAGTCCACACAGACCCCAAAGACTCTCTAAGTTTTCCCCATATCACACACAGACTCCTGCGGCTCTCTACTGTGTCCGTATAGTCCAAACTGACTCCAGCCGCTCTCTTGGTTTCCCGAAAGCCTGCACTGATACCAGCGGCTCTCCACGTTTTCCCTATATCCCACACTGACACCAGTGGCTCTCTACGGCTTCCCTATAGCCCGCATGAGCTCCATTGGACCTCTAAAGTTTCCCTATATCACACACTGACTCTAGTGGCTCTCTAAGGTATTGCTATAGTCCCCACTGACCCCAGTAGCTCTCTACAACTTCTCTGTATCCCAAAGAAATTCCAGCTGCTCTCTATGGTTTTCCTATAGACCGCACTGACGCCAGTGGCTCACTACGATTTCCGTTTAGACCGCAATGACCCTAGCTGCTGTCTGCGGTTTCCCTATAGTACACATCTGACTGCAGTGGACCTCTGCGTTTTCCCTAAAGCCCACGCTGACTCATGCTGTTCTCTACATTTTCCCTAAATCCCGCACTGATTCGAGCGGCTCACTACGGTTTTCATATATCACACACTGAGTCCAGTGGTTCTCTACGGTTTCAGTATAATCCACAGTGAGTCCCGCAGCTCTCTGCAGTTTCCCTATAGCCCACACTGAATCCAGTGACTCCCTCCGGTTTCCCTATGTCGCACACTGACTCCATTGCCTCTCTACAGCATCCCTGTGGTCCATACTGCCTTCATTAGCTCTCTATGGATTCCCTACATCCCACAACTACTCCAGTGGCTCTGAATGGTTTCCCTTTAGCCCTCACTGACTCCAGTGGCTCTCTACAGATTCACTTAACTCACACTTACTCCAATGGTACTCTATTTTTTCCCTATATCCCACACTCACCCCAGTGGCTCTCAGCGATTTTCCTTTAGCCCACGCTGACTCCTGTAGCTCTCAACGGTTTCCCTATGTCCCACCCCGACACCAGTGGCTCACTACGGTTTCCCTATAGTGTACACTGACACCAGTGGCTCTCTATAGTTTCCCTATAGTGCACACTGATTCCAGTGACTCTCTACTTTTACCCTATAGTATACAACGGTTTTCATATATCACACACTGAGTCCAGTGGTTCTCTACGGTTTCAGTATAATCCACAGTGAGTCCAGCAGCTCTCTGCAGTTTCCCTATAGCCCACACTGAATCCAGTGGCTCCCTCCGGTTTCCCTATGTCGCACACTGACTCCATTACCTCTCTACAGCATCCCTGTGGTCCATACTGCCTTCATTAGCTCTCTATGGATTCCCTACATCCCACAACTACTCCAGTGGCTCTGCATGGTTTCCCTTTAGGCCTCACTGACTCCAGTGGCTCTCTACAGATTCACTTAACTCACACTTACTCCAATGGTACTCTATTTTTTCCCTATATCCCACACTCACCCCAGTGGCTCTCAGCGATTTTCCTTTAGCCCACGCTGACTCCAGTTGCTCTCTACGGTTTCCGTATATCCCACACTGATTCCAGCGCCTCTCTACAGATTTTGCATAGACCACACTGACTCAGGTTGCTCTCTACGGTTTCCCTAAATCTCACACTGATTCCAGGGGCTCTCTATGGTTTTCCTATAGTCCACACTGACCCCAAAGACTCTCTAAGTTTTCCCTATATCACACACAGACTACTGCGGCTAACTACGGTTTCCCTATAGTCTAAACTGTCTCCAGTGGCTCTCCACAGTTTCCCTATATTCCACAGTGACTCCAGATGCTCTCCACGGTTTCCATGTAATCCACACTGTTTCCAGTGGCTCTCTACTGTTTCCCTATAGTCCACACTAACTGCAGTGGCTCTCTATGGTTTCCCTATAGCCCATAATGAACCCAGTGGCTCTCTACGGTTTCCCTATAACCCACACTGACCCCAGTGGCTCTCTACAGATTCCCTATAATCCGCACTGTCTCCAGTGGCTCTCTACAGTTTCCCTGTAGTCCACACTGCCTCCAGAGGCTCTCTAAGGTGTCCCGACAGCGCACAATGACTCCAATGGCTCTCTAAGGCTTCCTTTAACCCACACTGATTCCTGCTACTTTCTACGGTTTTCTTATAGACCACAGTGACCCCAGTGGCTCGCTACGGTTTCCCTATATCACACACTGACTCCAGCCATTCTCTCCGGTTTCCCTATAGTCCACACTGATTCCAGCGGCTCTCTACTGTTTTCCTATTGTCCACGCTGACCCCAGTGGCTCTCTATAATTTCTGTATAGCCCACAATCAATCCAGTTGCTGTCTGCGGTTTCCCTATATTCCACACTGACTCCAGTGGACCTCTACGTTTTCCCTAAATCCCACAATGACTCAGGCTGCTCTCTACGGTTTCCCTAAATCTCACACTGATTCCAGGGGCTCTCGATGGTTTTCCTATAGTCCACACTGACCCCAAAGACTCTCTAAGTTTTCCCTATATCACACACAGACTCCTGCGGCTCTCTACAGTTTCCCTATAGTCCAAACTTTCTCCAGTGGCTCTCCACAGTTTCCCTATATTCCACACTGACTCCAGATGCTCTCCACGGTTTCCATGTAATCCACACTGTTTCCAGTGGCTCTCTACTGTTTCCCTATAGTCCACACTAACTCCAGTGGCTCTCTACGGTTTCCCTATAGCCCATAATGAACACAGTTGCTCTCTACATTTTCCCTGCATCACACACTGACTCCAGCGGCTCTCTACGGTTTCCATGTAGTCCACACTCTTTCCAGTGGCTCTCTACGGTTTCCCTATAGTCCACACTAACTCCAGTGGCTCTCTACGGTTTCCCTATAGCCCATAATGAACACAGTTGCTCTCTATGGTTTCCCTGTATCACACACTGACTCCAGCGGCTCTCTACGGTTTCCCTATATTCCACACTAACTCAGCGGCTTTCTGCGGTTTCCCTATATCCCAAACTGACTCCATTGTCTCTCTACAGATTCCCTATAGTCCATAATGCCTCAAGTGGTACTCCACGGTTTCCCTATATCCCACACTGACACCAGTAGTTCTGTAAGGTTTACCTAAAGCACACACTGACTCCAGTGGCTCTGTACGGTTTCCCTTTATCCCACACTCACTCGAGTGGCTCTCTACGGTTTCGCTATTTCCTACACGGACTCCAATGGATCGCTACGATTTCCCTATATCACACACTGACTCTAGTGGCTCTCTATGGTTTTCCTAAAGTCCACACTGACCCCAGTGGCTCTCTATGGCATCTCTATATCCCACACTGATTCCAGCGCCTCTCTACAGTTTGCCTATAGACTACACTGACGCCAGTGCCTCTCTACGGTTTCCATATATCACACACAACTCTAGTGGCTATCTAAGTTTTCCTTCTAGTCCACACTGACTCCTGAGGCTCTCTACGTTTTCCGTGTAGTCCACACTGTCTCCAGTGGCTCTCTACGGTTTCCCTATAGTCCACCCTAACTCCAGTGGCTCACTATGGTTTCCCTATAGCCCACATTGACCCCAGTGGATCTCTATGGTTTCCCTATATCACACACTGACTCCAGCGGCTCTCTACGTCTTCCCTATATTCCACACTGGCTCCTACGGCTTTCTATGGTTTCCCTATATCCCACACAGACTCCAGCGGCCCTCAATGGTTTCCCTATAGCACTCACTGACACCAGTGGCTCTCTACCGATTCCCTAAAGCACACACTGACTCGATTGGCTCTGTACGGTTTCCTTATATCCCACACTCACTTGAGTGGCTCTCTACGGTTTGCCTATAGTCCACAATGACTCCCGTGGCTCTCTACAGTTTCACTATAGCCCACACTGACTCTAGTGGCTTTCTACTGCTTGCCTATATCCCAAACTGATTCCAGCGGCTCTCTACGGTTTTCCTATAGCCCACACTGAAACTATTGGCTCTCAACAGTTTCCCTATAGTCCACACAAACTCCAGAGGCTCTCTACGATTTCCCTATAGTCCACACAGACTCCGGCAGCTCTCAAGGGTTTCCATTTATCGACACTGACTGCAGTGGCTCTCTACGGTTTTGCTCTAGACCAAACTATCTCCAGTGGCTCTCTACGGTTTCCCTATTCACACACAGACTCCTGCAGCTCTCTACATTTTCGCTATAGTCCACACTGACTCCAGCTGCTCTCTATGGTCTCCATTAGCACTGCATTGATTCAAGTGGCTCTCTATGTTTTCTCTATATCCCACACTGATTCCAGTGGCTTTCTACGGTTTCCCTATATCAGACACTATCTCTAGTGGCTCTCTAAGGTTTCCCTACAGACCACCAGTTGCTCTCTGCAGTTTCCCTATAGTCCACACTGTCTCCAGTGGCTCTCAACGGTTTCCCTATAATCCACACTGACTCCAGTGGCTCTCTATGGTTTCCCTATAGCCCACACTGGCTCCAGTGGTTCTCTACGGCTTCCCTATATCCAACACTGATTCCAGCTGCTTTCTACGGTTTTCTTATCGACCACACTGACCCCAGTGGCTCTCTACAGTTTCACTATATGACACAATTATTCCAGCTGCTCTCTACGGTTTCCCTATAGTGCACAGTGACTCCAGCTGCTCTCTATGGTGTCCCTAAAGCCTGCACTGATTCCAGCGGATCTCTAAGTTTTCCCTACATCCCAGACTGAAACCAGAGGCTCTACACTGACACCAATGGCTCACTACGGTATCCCTATATCACACACTGACTCCAGCGGACCTCTACGGTTTCCCTACAGTCCACAGCTGACCTCAATGGCTCTCTACGGTTTTCCTAAAGCCCACAATGTCTCCAGTAGCTCTCTACGGTTTCCCTATAGTCCACACTGACTCCAGTGGCTCTCAGGGGTTTCCCTTTATCCCACACTGACTCCAGTGGCTCTCGATGGCTTCCCTATATTCCACACTGGCTCCTACGGCTTTCTTTGGTTTCCCTATATCCCACACAGACTCCAGCGGCCCTCAATGGTTTCCCTATAGCACTCACTGACACCAGTAGCTCTCTACCGATTCCCTAAAGCACACACTGACTCGATTGGCTCTGTACGGTTTCCTTATATCCCACACTCACTTGAGTGGCTCTCTACGGTTTGCCTATAGTCCACAATGACTCCCGTGGCTCTCTACAGTTTCACTATAGCCCACACTGACTCTAGTGGCTTTCTACTGCTTGCCTATATCCCAAACTGATTCCAGCGGCTCTCTACGGTTTTCCTATAGCCCACACTGAAACTATTGGCTCTCAACAGTTTCCCTATAGTCCACACAAACTCCAGAGGCTCTCTACGATTTCCCTATAGTCCACACAGACTCCGGCAGCTCTCAAGGGTTTCCATTTATCGACACTGACTGCAGTGGCTCTCTACGGTTTTGCTCTAGTCCAAACTATCTCCAGTGGCTCTCTACGGTTTCCCTATTCACACACAGACTCCTGCAGCTCTCTACATTTTCGCTATAGTCCACACTGACTCCAGCTGCTCTCTATGGTCTCCATTAGCACTGCATTGATTCAAGTGGCTCTCTATGTTTTCTCTATATCCCACACTGATTCCAGTGGCTTTCTACGGTTTCCCTATATCAGACACTATCTCTAGTGGCTCTCTAAGGTTTCCCTACAGACCACCAGTTGCTCTCTGCAGTTTCCCTATAGTCCACACTGTCTCCAGTGGCTCTCAACGGTTTCCCTATAATCCACACTGACTCCAGTGGCTCTCTATGGTTTCCCTATAGCCCACACTGGCTCCAGTGGTTCTCTACGGCTTCCCTATATCCAACACTGATTCCAGCTGCTTTCTACGGTTTTCTTATCGACCACACTGACCCCAGTGGCTCTCTACAGTTTCACTATATGACATAATTATTCCAGCTGCTCTCTACGGTTTCCCTATAGTGCACAGTGACTCCAGCTGCTCTCTATGGTGTCCCTAAAGCCTGCACTGATTCCAGCGGATCTCTAAGTTTTCCCTACATCCCAGACTGAAACCAGAGGCTCTACACTGACACCAATGGCTCACTACGGATTCCCTATATCACACACTGACTCCAGCGGACCTCTACGGTTTCCCTACAGTCCACAGCTGACCTCAATGGCTCTCTACGGTTTTCCTAAAGCCCACAATGTCTCCAGTAGCTCTCTACGGTTTCCCTATAGTCCACACTGACTCCAGTGGCTCTCAGGGGTTTCCCTTTATCCCACACTGACTCCAGTGGCTCTCGATGGCTTCCCTATATCCCACACTGATTCCTGCGACTCTCTACGGTTTTTCTATTGCCCACGCTGACCCCAGTGGCTCTCTACGATTTCCGTATAGCCAACAATGACTCCACCTACTGTCTGCGGTTTCCCTATAGTCCACACTGACTCCAGTGGACCTCTACGTTTTCCCTAAATCCCACACTGACTCAGGCTGCTCTCTATGGTTTCCCTATATACCACACTGATTCCAGCGGCCCTCTACGGTTTTCCTTTAGACCACACTGAGCCCAGTGGCTCTCTACGGTTTCCCTATAGTCCACACTGACTCCAGCTGCTCTCTATGGTTTCCCTAAAGCCTGCACTGATTCCAGCGGCTCTCCACGTTTTCCCTATATCCGTCACTGACACCAGTGGCTTTCTACGGATTCCCCATAGCCCACATGAGCTCCATGGATCTCTACGGTTTCCCTATATCCCACACTGACTACAATGGCTCGCTACAATTTCCCTATATCACACTCTGACTCTAGTGGCTCTCTACGGTATTGCTATAGTCCCCACTGACCCCAGTGGATCTCTATGACTTCCCTGTACCCCACACAGATTCCAGCGGCTCTCTATGGTTTTCCTATAGACCACACTGACGCCAGTGGCTCTCTACGAGTTCCGTATAGACCACAATGGCTCTAGCTGCTGTCTGCGGTTTCCCTATAGTCCACACTGTCTCCATGGCTCTCTACACTTTCCCAATAGTCCACACTGACACCAGTGGCTCTTTACGGTTTCCCTATTGCCCATAATGACTCCACTGGCTCTCAATAGCTTCCCTATATCCCACACTATTCCAACGGCTCTCTACGTCTTCCCTATATTCCACACTGGCTCCTACGGCTTTCTATGGTTTCCCTATATCCCACACAGACTCCAGCGGCCCTGAATGGTTTCCCTATAGCACTAGCTGACACCAGTGGCTCTCTACCGATTCCCTAAAGCACACACTGACTCGATTGGCTCTGTACGGTTTCCTTATATCCCACACTCACTCGAGTGGCTCTCTACGGTTTGCCTATAGTCCACAATGACTCCCGTGGCTCTCTGCAGTTTCCCTATAGTCCACACTGTCTCCAGTGGCTCTCAACGGTTTCCCTATAATCCACACTGACTCCAGTGGCTCTCTATGGTCTCCCTATAGCCCACACTGGCTCCAGTGGTTCTCTACGGCTTCCCTATATCCAACACTGATTCCAGCTGCTTTCTACGGTTTTCTTATCGACCACACTGACCCCAATGGCTCTCTACAGTTTCACTATATGACACAATTATTCCAGCTGCTCTCTACGGTTTCCCTATCTTGCACAGTGACTCCAGCTGCTCTCTATGGTGTCCCTAAAGCCTGCACTGATTCCAGCGGATCGCCACGTTTTCCCTACATCCCAGACTGAAACCAGAGGCTCTATACGATTTCTCTATAGTCCACACTAACTCCAGTAGTTTCCCTGTATCCCACACTGACTCCAGTGGCTCGCTACGGTTTCCCTATATCACGCACTGACTCCACTGGCTCTCTACGGTTTCCCTATAGTACGCAATGTCTCCAGTGGCTCTCTATGTTTTCCCTATATCCCACAACTACTCCAGTGGCTCTGTATCTTTTCCCTTTAGCCGTCACTGACTCCAGTGGCTCTCTACAGATTCACTAAACTCAAACTGACTCCAATGGCTCTGTATTTTTTCCCTATATCCCACACTCACCCCAGTGGCTCTCAGCGATTTTCCTTTAGCCCACACTGACTCCAGTAGCTCTCAACGGTTTCCCTATGTCCCACCATGACACCAGTGGCTCACTACGGTTTCCCTATAGTGTACACTGACACCAGTGGCTCTCTATAGTTTCCCTATAGTGCACACTGATTCCAGTGACTCTCTACTTTTTACCTATAGTATACACCGACTCCAGTTGCTCTCTACGGTTTCCGTATAGCCCAAACTGACTCCAGTGGCTCTCTACTGCTTCCCTATATCCCACACTGATTCCAGCGCCTCTCTACATATTTTGTATAGACCACATTAACGCCAGTGGCTCTCTACGGATTCCCTATATCCCACACTGATTCCAGCGCCTCTCTAAAGATTTGTTATAGTCCACACTGACTCCAGAGGCTCTCCACGGTTTCCCTGTAGTCCACACTGTTTTCCAGTGGCTCTCTACGGTTTCCCATTAGCCCATATTGAACCCCGTGGCTCTCTACGGTTTCCCTATAGCCCACACTGACCCCAGTGGCTCTCTACAGATTCCCTATAATCCACACTGCCTCCAGAGGCTCTCTAAGGTGTCCCGACAGCGCACACTGAATCCAATGGCTCTCTACGGCTTCATTGAACCCATACTGATTCCTGCTGCTTTCTACAGTTTTCTGTTAGACCACAGTGACCCCAGTGGCTCGCTACGGTTTCCCTGTATCACACACTGACTCCAGCCATTTTCTACGGTTTCCCTATAGTCCACACTGATTCCAGAGGCTCTCTACGGTTTTCCTATTGTCCACGCTGACCACAGTGGCTCTCTATGATTTCCGCATAGCCCACAATGACTCCAGCTGCTGTCTGCGGTTTCCCTATAGTCCACACTGTCTCCAGTGGACCCCTACGATTTCCCGAAATCCCACACTGACTCAGGCTGCTCTCTTCGGTTTCCCTAAATCCCACACTGATTCCAGGGGCTCTCTATGGTTTTCCTATAATCCACAAAGACACCAGAGACTCCCTAAGTTTTCCCCATATCACACACAGACTCCTGCGGCTCTCTACGGTTTCCCTATAGTCCAAAAGGACTCCAGCCGCTCTCTATGGTTTCCCGAAAGCCTGCACTGATTCCAGCGGCTCTCCACGTTTTCCCTATATCCCACACTGACACCAGTGGCTCTCTACGGCTTCCCTATAGCCCACACGAGCTCCATTGGACCTCTACAGTTTCCCTATATCACACACTGACTCTAGTGGCTCTCTAGGGTATTGCTATAGTCCCCACTGACCCCAGTGGCTCTCTACGACTTCCCTGTATCCCAAACAGATTCCAGCTGCTCCCTATGGTTTTCCTATAGACCGCACTGACGCCAGTGGCTCACTACGATTTCCGTATAGACCGCAATGACCCTAGCTGCTGTCTGCGGTTTCCCTATAGTACACATCTGACTGCAGTAGACCTCTGCGTTTTCCCTAAAGCCCACACTGACTCATGCTGTTCTCTACATTTTCCCTAAATCCCGCACTGATTCGAACGGCTCACTACGGTTTTCATATAACACACACTGAGTCCATTGGTTCTCTACGGTTTCAGTATAATCCACAGTGAGTCCAGCAGCTCTCTGCAGTTTCCCTATAGCCCACACTGAATCCAGTGGCTCTCTCCGGTTTCCCTATGTCCCACACTGACTCCATTGCCTCTCTACAGTATCCCTGTGGTCCATACTGCCTCCCTTAGCTCTCTACGGTTTCCCTACCTCCCACAACTCCAGTGGCTCTGTATGTTTTCCCTTTAGCGCTCACTGACTCCAGAGGCTCTCTACAGATTCACTTAACTCACACTTACTCCAATTGCTCTGTATTTTTTCCCTATATCCCACACTCACCCCAGTGGATCTCAGCGATTTTCCTTTAGCCCACACTGACTCCTCTAGCTCTCAACGGTTTCCCTATGTCCCACCCCGACACCAGTGGCTCACTACGGTTTCCCTGTAGTGTACACTGACACCAGTGGCTCTCTATAGTTTCCCTATAGTGCACACTGATTCCAGTGACTCTCTACTTTAACCCTAGAGTATACAACGTTTCCAGTTGCTCTCTACGGTTTCCGTATATCCCACACTGATTCCAGCGGCTCTCTACAGATTTCGTATAGACCACACTGACGCCAGTGGCTCTCTACGGCTTCCTTATATCCCACACTGATTCCAGCTCCTCTCTAAAGTTTTTTTATGGTCCACACTGAAATTAGAGGCTCTCCATGGTTTCCCTGTAGTCCACACTGTTTCCAGTGGCTCTCTACGGTTTCCCTACAGTCCACACTAACTCTAGTGGCTCTCTACGGTTTTCCTATAGCCCATAATGAACCCAGTGGCTCTCTACGGTTTCCCTATAGCCCACACTGACCCCAGTGGCTCTCTACAGATTCCCTATAATCCACACTGTCTCCAGTGGCTCTCTACAGTTTCCCTATTGTCCACACTGCCTCCAGAGGCTCTCTAAGGTGTCCCGACAGCGCACAATGACTCCAATGGCTCTCTATGGCTTCCTTTAACCCACACTGATTCCTGCTACTTTCTACGGTTTTCTTATAGACCACAGTGACCCCATTGGCTCGCTACGGTTTCCCTATATCACACACTGACTCCAGCCATTCTCTCCGGTTTCCCTATAGTCCACACTGATTTCAGCGGCTCTCTACGGTTTTCCTATTGTCCACGCTGACCCCAGTGGCTCTCTATGATTTCCGTATAGCCCACAATGAATCCAGCTACTGTCTGCGGTTTCCCTACAGTCCACACTGACTCCAGTGGACCTCTACGTTTTCCCTAAATCCCACACTGACTCAGGCTGCTCTCTACGGTTTCCCTATATCCCACACTGACTCCAGTGTTTCTGTACAGTTTGCCTAAAGCACACACTGACTCCAGTGGCTCTGTACGGTTTCCCTTTATCCCACACTCACTCGAGTGGCTCTCTACGATTTCCCTATTTCCTACACTGACTCCAATGGATCGCTACGATTTCCCTATATCACACACTGACTCTAGTGGCTCTCTATGGTTTTCCTAAAGTCCACACTGACCCCAGTGGCTCTCTACGGCATCTCTATATCCCACACTGATTCCAGCGCCTCTCTACAGTTTTCCTATAGACTACACTGACGCCAGTGCCTCTCTACCTTTTCCATATATCACACACAACTCTAGTGGCTCTCTACGTTTTCCTTCTAGTCCACCCTGACTCCTGAAGCTCTCTACGTTTTCCATGTAGTCCACACAGTCTCCAGTGGCTCTCTACGGTTTCGCTATAGTCCACCCTAACTCCAGTGGCTCACTATGTTTTCCCTACAGCCCACACTGACCCCAGTGGATCTCTATGGTTTCCCTATATCACACACTGACTCCAGCGACTCTCAACGGCTTCCCTATATTCCAAACTGAATCCAGGGCCTTTCTACGGTTTCCCTATATCCCACACTGACTCCATTGTCTCTCCACAGATTCCCTATCGTCCACACTGCCTCAAGTTGTACTCTACGGTTTCCCTATATCCCAGACTGACTCCAGTGGATTTGTACGGTTTCCCTAAAGCACACACTGACTCCCGTGGCTCTGTATGGTTTCCCTATATCCCAAACTCACTCGAGTGGCTATCTACGGTTTCCCTATAGTCCACACTGACTCCGTCGGCTCTCTACAGTTTCACTGTAGTCAACACTGGCTCTAGTGGCTCTCTAAGTTTTCACTATAGCCCACACTGAATCTAGTGGTTGTGTACGGCTTGCCTATATCCCACACTGATTCCAGCGACTCTCTATGGTTTTCCTGCAGCCCACAAAGACCCGAGTAGCTCTCAACACTTTTCCTATAGTCCACACAAACTCCAGCGGCTCTCGATGTTTTCCCTATAGCCTACACTGACTCCCTCGACTCTCTAAGGTTTCCCTATATTCCACAATGACACCAATGGCTCACTACGGATTCCCTATATCACACACTGACTCCAGCGGACCTCTACGGTTTCCCTACAATCCACAGCTGACCTCAATGGTTCTCTACGGTTTTCTAAAGCCCACAATGTCTCCAGCAGCTCTCTACGGTTTCCCTATAGTCCACACTGACTCCAGTGGCTCTCAGGGGTTTCCCTTTATCCCACACTGACTCCAGTGGCTCTCTATGGCTTCCCTATATCCCACACTGATTCCAGCGACTCTCTACGGTTTTCCTATTGCCCACGCTGACCCCAGTGGCTCTCTACGATTTCCGTATAGCCCACAATGACTCCAGCTGCTGTCTGCGGTTTCCCTCTAGTCCACACTGACTCCAGTGGACCTCTATTTTTTCCCTAAATCCCACACTGACTCAGGCTGCTCTCTATGGTTTCCCTATATACCACACTGATTCCAGCGGCCCTCTACGGTATTCCTATAGACCACACTGAGCCCAGTGGCTCTCTAAGGTTTCCCTATAGTTCACACTGACTCCAGCTGTTCTCTATGGTTTCCCTAAAGCCTGCACTGATTCCAGTGGCTCTCCACGTTTTCCCTATATCCCACACTGACACCAGTGGCTTTCTACGGTTTCCCCATAGCCCACATGAGCTCCATTGTTCTCTACGGTTTCCCTATATCCCACACTGACTAAAATAGCTCGCTATAATTTCCCTATATCACACTCTGACTCTAGTGGCTCTCTATGGTATTGCTATAGTCCCCACTGACCCCAGTGGATCTCTACGACTTCCCAGTAACCCACACAGATTCCAGCGGCTCTCTATGGTTTTCCTATGGTCTACACTGACGCCAGTGGCTCTCTACGAGTTCCGTATAGACCACAATGGCTCTAGCTTCTGTCTGCGATTTCCCTAGAGTCCACACTGTCTCCATGGCTCTCTACACTTTCCCAATAGTCCACACTGACACCAGTGGCTCTTTACGGTTTCCCTATTGCCCATAATGACTCCACTGGCTCTCAATAGCTTCCCTATATCCCACACTGATTCCAACGGCGCTCAACGTCTTCCCTATATTCCACACTGGCTCCTACGGCTTTCTATGGTTTCCTTATATCCCACACAGACTCCAGCGGCCCTCAATGGTTTCCCTATAGCACTCGCTGACACCAGTGGCTCTCTACCGATTCCCTAAAGCACACACAGACTCGATTGGCTCTGTACGGTTTCCTTATATCCCACACTCACTCGAGTGGCTCTCTACGGTTTGCCTATAGTCCACAATGACTCCTGTGGCTCTCTACGGTTTCACTATAGCCCACACTGACTCTAGTGGCTCTCTACTGCTTGCCTATATCCCAAACTGATTCCAGCGGCTCTCTACGGTTTTCCTATAGCCCACACTGAAACTATTGGCTCTCAACAGTTTCCCTATAGTCCACACAAACTCCAGAGGCTCTCTACGATTTCCCTATAGTCCACACAGACTCCGGCAGCTCTCAAGGGTTTCCCTTTATCGACACTGACTGCAGTGGCTCTCTACGGTTTTGCTCTATTCCAAACTATCTCCAGTGGCTCTCTACGGTTTCCCTATTCACACACAGACTCCTGCAGCT
Source organism: Carcharodon carcharias (assembly GCF_017639515.1). Taxonomy (NCBI): domain Eukaryota; kingdom Metazoa; phylum Chordata; class Chondrichthyes; order Lamniformes; family Lamnidae; genus Carcharodon; species Carcharodon carcharias. The sequence goes on along the minus strand of NC_054483.1, from coordinate 40,935,174 downwards.
CTCTACATTTTCGCTATAGTCCACACTGACTCCAGCTGCTCTCTATGGTCTCCCTTAGCACTGCATTGATTCAAGTGGCTCTCCATGTTTTCCCTATATCCCACACTGATTCCAGTGGCTTTCTACGGTTTCCCTATATCAGACACTATCTCTAGTGGCTCTCTAAGGTTTCCCTACAGACCACCAGTTGCTCTCTACAGTTTCCCTATAGTCCACACTTTCTCCAGTGGCTCTCAACGGTTTCCCTATAATCCACACTGACTCCAGTGGCTCTCTATGGTTTCCCTATAGCCCACACTGGCTCCAGTGGTTCTCTATGGCTTCCCTATATCCAACACTGATTCCAGCTGCTTTCTACGGTTTTCTTATCGACCACACTGACCCCAGTGGCTCTCTAAAGTGTCACTATATGACGCAATTATTCCAGCTGCTCTCTACAGTTTCCCTATAGTGCACAGTGACTCCAGCTGCTCTCTATGGTGTCCCTAAAGCCTGCACTGATTCCAGCGGATCTCCACGTTTTCCCTACATCCCAGACTGACTCCAGAGGCTCTATACGATTTCCCTATAGTCCACACTAACTCCAGTGGTTTCCCTGTATCCCACACTGACCCCAGTGGCTATCTACGGTTTGCCTATGACACACTGATTCCAGCGGCTCTCTACGGTTTCCCTATTCTCCACGCTGACTCCAGCTGCTCCCTATGCTTCAGCTAAAGCCTGCACTGATTCCAGCGGCTCTCTATGGTTTCCCTACAGCCCACACTGTCTCCCGCGGCTCTCTAAGGTGTTCCTATGTCCCTCACTCATTCAACTGGCTCTCTACGGTTTGCCTACAGTCGACACTGACCCCAGTGGCTCTCTATGGTTTCGCTCTAGTCCACACTGTCTGCAGTGGCTCTCTACGGTTTCTCTAGAGCCCACACAGACTCCAGCAGCTCTCTACGGTTTCCCAACAGCCAACACTGAATGCAGTGGCTCTCTACGGTTTCCCTATATCCCACACTGACTCCAGTGGCTCGCTATGGTTTCCCTGTATCACAGAATGACTCTAGTGGCTCTCTACGGTTTTCCTATAGTCCACACTTACCCCTGTGGCTCTCTAGGGTTTCCCTCTATTACACACTGTCTCCAGTAGCTCTCTACGGCTTCCCTATATCCCACACTGATTCCAGCTTCTCTCTATGGTTTTCCTGTAGACCATACAGACCCCAGTGACTATCAGCCGTTTGCCTTCATCACACACTGATTCCAGCGGTTCTCTACGGTTTCCCTATAGTCCACACTGACTTCAGCTGCTGCCTATGCTTCACCTAAAGTCTGCACTGATTCCAGCGGCTCACCACGTTTTCCCAAAAGTCCACACTAACTCCAGCGGCTCTCAAGCCTTTCCATTTATCCCACGCTGACTTCAGCGGCTCTCAAGGGTTTCCCTTTATCCCACACAGACTTCAGCGGCTGTCTACGGTTTCCCTACAGCCCACACTGTCTCCTGCAGCTCTCTACCGTTTCCCCATAGCTGACATTGTCTGAAGTGGCTCTCCATGGTTTTGCTATAGTCCACACTGACTCCAGTGGCTCACTACATTTCCCTCTAGTACACACTGCCTCCAGTGGCTCTCTATGGTTTCCCTATAGCCCACACTGTCTCCAGTGGCTCTCTACAATTTCCCTATAGGCAACATTGACTCCACTGGCTCTCTACGGTTTGCCTATAGTCCTCACTGACCCCACTGGTTCTCTAATGTTTCACTATATCCCACAATGATTCCAGCAGCTCTCTACCGTTTTCCTATAGCCCACACCTACCCTAGTGGCTCTCAGCAGTTTCCCTATAGTCCACACGGACTCCAGCGACTTTCAAGGGTATCCCTATAGCCCACACTGACCCTAGTGGCTCTCAACGTTTTCCCTATAGTCCACACTGACTCCAGCAGCTTTCAAGGGTATCCCTTTATCCCACACTGACTTCAGCGGCTCTCTACGGTTACCCTATAGTCCACACTGACTCCAGCGGCTCTCAAGGGTTTCCCTTTATCCCACACTGACTTCAGCGGTTCTCTACGGTTTACCTACTGGCCACACTGACTCCAGCGGCTCTCTCCGGTTTCCCAAATGTCCACACTGACTCCAGCTGCTCCCTAAGCTTCACCTAAAGCCTGCACTGATGCCAGCGGCTCTCCACGTTTTCCCAAAAGTCCACACTGACTCCAGCGGCTCTCAAGGCTTTCCCATTATCCCACACTGACTTCAGCGGCTCTCTACGGTTTTTCTATTGCCCACACTGACTCCAAAAGCTCTCTAGGGTTTCCCCATAGCTGACACTGACTGAAGTAGCTCTCCATGGTTTCGCTATAGTCCACATTGACAGTGCCTCGCTGACACTGATTCTTGTGACTCTCTACGGATTCCCTAAAGTCCACATTGATCCATGTGGCTCTCTAAGGTTTCCCTATATCCCACACTGATTCCAGCGGCTCTCTACGGATTTTCTGTAGTCCACAATGACCCCAGTGGCTCTCTACCTATTCCGTATAGTCCACAATGACACCATTGTCTCTCTTTGGTTTGCCTATAGACAAGAATGACTCCAGTGGCTTTCTATGGTTTCCCTATAGCCCGCACTGATTCCAGGGGCTCTCTACGGTTTTCCTATTGCCCATACTGATCCTAGTGGCTCTCAATGTTTTCCCTATTGTCCACCCACGGCTCTCAAGGGTTTCCCTTTATCCCAAGCTGACTTCAGAAGCTCTCTACGGTTTCGCTATAGCCGACACTGACCCCAGTGGCTATCTACAGTTTGCCTATATCACACACTGATGCCAGCGGCTCTCTATGGTTTCCCTATTCTCCACACTGACTCCAGCTGCTCCCTATGCTTCACCTAAAGCCTGCACTGATTTCAGCGGCTCTCTACGGTTTCCCTACAGCCCTCACTGTCTCCAGCAGCTCTCTATGGTGTTCCTATATCCCTCACTGACTCCAATGGCTCGCTACGGTTACCCTATAGTCCACACTGATTCCACGGGCTCTCTACGGTTTGCCTATAGTCCACACTGACCCCAGTGGCTCTCAATGGTTTCGCTCTAGTCCACAGTGTCTGCAGTGGCTCTCTACGGTTTCTCTATAGCCCACACTGACTCCAGCGGCTCTCTACGGTTTCCCAATAGCCGACACTGAATGCAGTGGCTCTCTAGGGTTTCCCTATATACCACACCAACAGCAGTGGCTCGCTATGGATTCCCTATATCACACAATGACTCCAGTGGCTCTCTATGGTTCCCCTATAGTCCAAAATGATTCCAGCGGCTCTCTAAGGTTTTCCTGTAGACCACACTGACCCCAGTGGCTCTCTGCGGTTCGCCTATATCACACACTGATTCCAGCAGCTCTCTACGGTTTCCCTATAATCCACTCTGTCTCCAGCTGCTCCCTATGCTTCACCTAAGGCCTGCACTGATTCCAGCAGCTCACCACGTTTTCCCAAAAGTCCACACTAACTCCAGTGGCTCTCAAGGCTTGCCGTTTATCCCACGCTGACTTCAGCGGCTCTCAAGGGTTTCCCTTTATCCCACACTGACTTCAGCGGCTCTCTACGGTTTCCCTAAAGCCCACACTGTCTCCTGCAACTCTCTACGGTTTCCCCATAGCTCTTTTTGTCTAAAGTGGCTCTCCATGTTTTTGCTATAGTTCACAATGACTCCAGTGGCTCACTACGGTTTCCCTCTAGTACACACTGCCTCCAGTGGCTCTCTATGGTTTCCCTATAGCCCACACTGTCTCCAGTGGCTCTCTACAATTTCCCTATAGGCAACATTGACTCCACTGGCTCTCTACGGTTTGCCTATAGTCCTCACTGACCCCACTGGCTCTCTACTGTTTCATTATATCCCACAATGATTCCAGCAGCTCTCTACCGTTTTCCTATAGCCCACACTGCCCTAGTGGCTCTCAACAGTTTCCCTATAGTCCACACTGACTCCAGCGGCTTTCAAGGTTATCCCTATAGCCCACACTGACCCTAGTGGCTCTCAACGTTTTCTCTATAGTCCACACTGACTCCAGCGGCTTTCAAGGGTATCCCTTTATCCCACAATGACTTCAGCGGCTCTCTGCCGTTTCCCTATAGTCCACACTGACTTCCGCGGATCTCAAGTGTTTCCCTTTATCCCACACTGACTCCAGCGGCTCTCTACGCTTTTCCTTTAGACCTCACTGACCCCAGTGGCTACCTACGGTTTGCCTATATCACACACTGACTCCAGCGGCTCTCTCCGGTTTCCCAAATGTCCACACTGACTCCAGCTGCTCCCTATGCTTCACCTAAAGCCTGCAATGATGCCAACGGCTCTCCAAATTTTCCCAAAAGTCCACACTGACTCCAGTGGCTCTCAAGCGTTTCCCTTTATCCCACACTGACTTCAGCGGCTCTCTACGTTTTCTCTATTGCCCACACTGACTCCAAAAGCTCTCTAGGGTTTCCCCATAGCTGACACTGACTGAAGTAGCTCTCCATGGTTTCGCTATAGTCCACACTGACAGTGCCACGCTACGCTTTCGCTGTTTCACACACTGATTCTTGTGGCTCTCTACGGATTTCCTAAAGTCCACATTGATCCAAGTGGCTCTCTATGGTTTCCCTATATCCCACACTGATTCCAGCGGCTCTCTACGGTTTTTCTGTAGACCACAATGACCCCAGTGTCTCTCTACGGTTTCCGGATATTCCACACTGACACCATTGGCTCTCTATGGATTGCCTATAGACAAGAATGACTCCAGTGGCTTTCTATGGTTTCCCTATAGCCCACACTGATTCCAGGGGCTTTCTACGGTTTTCCTATTGCCCATACTGATCCTAGTGGCTCTCAATGTTTTCCCTATTGTCCAACTGGACAACCAGCGGCTCTCAAGGTTTTCCCTTTATCCCAAACTGACTTCAGCAGCTCTCTACGGTTTCCCTATAGCCCACACTGACTCCAGTGGCTCTCTACGGTTTCCAAATAGCCGACACTGACTGCAGTGGCTCTCTTTGTTTTCCCTATATCCCACACTGACTCCAGTGGCTCGCTACGGTTTCCCTATATCACACACTGACTCTATTAGCTCTCTACAGTTTCCCTATAGTTCACACTAACCCCAGTGGCTCTCTACGGTTTCCCTGTAGCCCACACAGACTCAAGCAGCTCCCTACGATGTCCCTATGGCCCGCACTGACTCCAGCAGCTCTCTAACGTTTTCCTATATCCCTCACTGACTCCAATGGCTGGCTACGGTTACCTTATAGTGCACACTGACTCCACTGGCTCTCTACGGTTTGCCTATAGTGCACACTGACTCCAGCGGCTCTCAAGGGTTTCCCTTTAAACCACATTGACTTCAGCAGGTCTCTCCGAATTCCCTATAGCACACACTGACTCCAAGGGCTCTCTACGGTTTCTGAATAGCCGACACTGACTGCAGTGGTTTCCATACTTTGCCAATATCCCACACTGACTCCAGTGGCTCACTACGGTTTCCCTATGTCACACACAGTCTCTAGTGGCTATCTAAGGTTTCCCTATATTCCACAATGACCCCAGTGGCTCTCTACGGTTTTGCTTTAGTCCACACTGTCTCCAGTGGCTCTCTATGGTTTCCCCTTAGCCCAAACCTACCCCTGCGGCTCTCTACGGTTTCCCAATAGCCGACACTGAATTCAGTGGCTCTCTACGGTTTCCCTGTCTTCGACAATGACTCCAGGGGCTCGCTATGGTTTCCCTATAGTCCACACTGACTCCACTGGCTCTCTACGGTTTCACTATATCCCACAATGATTCCAGCAGCTCTCTACTGTTTTCCTATAGCTCACACTGACCCTAGTGGCTCTCAACGGTATCCCTATTGTCCACACTGACTCCAGCGGCTCTCAAGGGTTTCCCTTTATCCCACACTGTTTTCAGCGTCTCTCTACGGTTTTCCTATAGCCCACACTCTCCCTAGTGGCTCTCAATGGTTTCCCTATTGTCCACACTGACTCCAGCGGCTCTCAAGGGTTTACCTTTGTCCCACACTGATTTCAGCGGCTCTCTACGGTTTCCCTATTGCCCACACTGACTCCAGCGGTTCTTACGGTTTCCCCATAGCCGAAACTGACTGAAGTGCCGTTCTACAGATTCCCTATAGTCCACACAGACCCCTGTGGCTCTCTATGGCTTCCCTATATCCCACACTGATTCCAGCGGCTCTCGACGGTTTTCCTGTAGACCACACTGACCCCAGTGGCTATCTACAGTTTGCCTATATCACACACTGATTCCTGGGGCTCTCTACGGTTTCCCTATAGCTGACACTGACTGAAGTAGCTCTCCATGTTTTCGCTGTAGTCCACACTGACTCCAGTGGCTCACTACGCTTTCGCTATTTCACACACTGAGTCTAGTGGCTCTCTACGGATTCCCTATAGTCCACATTGATCCCAGTGGCTGTCTAAGGCTTCCCTATATCCCACACTGACTCCAGTGGCTCGCTATGGTTTTCCTGTATCACAGAATGACTCTAGTGGCTGTCTACGGTTTCCCTATAGTCCATAATTACCCCTGTGGCTCTCTAGTGTTTCCCTCTAGTACACACTGTCTCCAGTGGCTCTCAACGGCTTCCCTATATCCCACACTGATTCCAGCGGCTCTCTATGGTTTGCCTGTAGACCACACTGACCCCAGTGGCTATCTACGGATTGCCTTCATCACACACTGATTCCAGCGGTTCTCTATGGTTACCCTATAGTCCACACTGACTCCACCGGCTCTCTACCGGTTTGCCTATAGTCCACACTGAATGCAGCGGCTCTCAAGTGTTTTCCTTTATCCCACAATGACTTCAGCAGCTCTCTACGGTTTCCCTATAGCCCACACTGACTCCAATCACTCTCTACGGTTTCCAAATAGCCGACACTGACTGCAGTGGCTCTCTTTGTTTTCCCAATATCCTACACTGACTCCAGTGGCTCTTTAGGGTTTCCCTATAGCACTCACTGACTCTAGTAGCTCTCTACGGTTTCCCAATAGTTCACACTAACCCCAGTGGCTCTCTACGGTTTCCCTGTAGCCCACACAGACTCAAGAAGCTCCATACGTTTTCCCTATGGCCCCACTGACTCCAGCAGCTCTCTAACATTTTCCTATATCCCTCACTGACTCCAATGTCTCGCTACGGTTACCCTACAGTGCACACTGACTCCACTGGCTCTCTATGGTTTGCCTATAGTCCACACTGACTCCAGCGGCTCTCAAGGGTTTCCCTTTAAACCACATTGACTTCAGCAGCTCTCTCCGAATTCCCTATAGCCCACACTGACTCCAGCAGCTCTCTCCGGTTTCTGGATAGCCGACACTGAATGCTGTGGCTTCTATACTTTGCCAATATCCCACAATGACTCCAGTGGCTTACTACGGTTTCCCTATGTCACACACAGTCTCTAGTGGCTCTCTACGGTTTCCCTATATTCCACAATGACCCCAGTGGCTCTCTACGGTTTTGCTTTAGTCCACACTGTCTCCAGTGGCTCTCTATGGATTCCCCTTAGCCCAAACTTACCCCTGCGTCTATCTACGGTTTCCCAATAGCCGACACTGAATGCCGTGGCTCTCTACGGTTTCCCTATCTTCGACAATGACTCCAGGGGCTCGCTATGGTTTCCCTATAGTCCACACTGACTCCACTAGCTCTCTACGGTTTTACTATATCCCACAATGATTCCAGCGGCTCTCTACGGTTTTCCTATAGCCCACACTGACCCTAGTGGCTCTCAACGGTTTCCCTATTGTCCACACTGACTCCAGCGGCTCTCAAGGGTTTACCTTTGTCCCACACTGATTTCAACGGCTCTCTACGGTTTCCCTATTGCCCACACTGACTCCAGCGGTTCTTACGGTTTCCCCATAGACGAAACTGACTGAAGTGCCGCTCTACAGATTCCCTATAGTCCACACTGACCCCAGTGGCTCTCTACGGTTTTTCTGTAGGCCACAGAGACCCCAGTGGCTCTCTACGGTTTCCGGATAGTCCACACTGACACCATTGGCTCTCTATGGATTGCCTATAGACAAGAATGACTCCAGTGGCTTTCTATGGTTTCCCTATAGCCCACACTGATTCCAGGGGCTCTCTACGGTTTTCCTATTGCCAATACTGATCCTAGTGGCTCTCAATGTTTTCCCTATTGTCCACCTTGACAACCAGTGGCTCTCAAGGGTTTCCCTTTATCCCAAACTGACTTCAGCAGCTCTCTACGGTTTCCCTATAGCCCACACTGACTCCAATCACTCTCTACGGTTTCCAAATAGCCGACACTGACTGCAGTGGCTCTCTTTGTTTTCCCAATATCCTACACTGACTCCAGTGGCTCTTTAGGGTTTCCCTATAGCACTCACTGACTCTAGTAGCTCTCTACGGTTTCCCAATAGTTCACACTAACCCCAGTGGCTCTCTACGGTTTCCCTGTAGCCCACACAGACTCAAGAAGCTCCATACGTTTTCCCTATGGCCCCACTGACTCCAGCAGCTCTCTAACGTTTTCCTATATCCCTCACTGACTCCAATGTCTCGCTACGGTTACCCTACAGTGCACACTGACTCCACTGGCTCTCTATGGTTTGCCTATAGTCCACACTGACTCCAGCGGCTCTCAAGGGTTTCCCTTTAAACCACATTGACTTCAGCAGCTCTCTCCGAATTCCCTATAGCCCACACTGACTCCAGCAGCTCTCTCCGGTTTCTGGATAGCCGACACTGAATGCTGTGGCTTCTATACTTTGCCAATATCCCACAATGACTCCAGTGGCTTCCTACGGTTTCCCTATGTCACACACAGTCTCTAGTGGCTCTCTACGGTTTCCCTATATTCCACAATGACCCCAGTGGCTCTCTACGGTTTTGCTTTAGTCCACACTGTCTCCAGTGGCTCTCTATGGATTCCCCTTAGCCCAAACTTACCCCTGCGTCTATCTACGGTTTCCCAATAGCCGACACTGAATGCCGTGGCTCTCTACGGTTTCCCTATCTTCGACAATGACTCCAGGGGCTCGCTATGGTTTCCCTATAGTCCACACTGACTCCACTAGCTCTCTACGGTTTTACTATATCCCACAATGATTCCAGCGGCTCTCTACGGTTTTCCTATAGCCCACACTGACCCTAGTGGCTCTCAACGGTTTCCCTATTGTCCACACTGACTCCAGCGGCTCTCAAGGGTTTACCTTTGTCCCACACTGATTTCAACGGCTCTCTACGGTTTCCCTATTGCCCACACTGACTCCAGCGGTTCTTACGGTTTCCCCATAGACGAAACTGACTGAAGTGCCGCTCTACAGATTCCCTATAGTCCACACTGACCCCAGTGGCTCTCTATGGCTTCCCTATATCCCACACTGATTCCAGCGGCTCTCTACGGTTTTCCTGTAGACCACGCTTAACCCAGTGGCTATCTACGGTTTGCCTATATCTCACACTGATTCCAGGGGCTCTCTCCAGTTTCCGAAATGTCCACACTGACTCCAGCTGCTCCCTATGCTTCACCTAAAGCCTGCACTGATTCCAGCGGCTCTCCACCTTTTCCCAAAAGTCCACACTGACTCCAGCGGCTCTCAAGCCTTTCCCTTTATCCCACACTGACTTCAGCGGCTCTCTACGGTTTCTCTATTGCCCACAGTGACTCCAAAAGCTCTCTAGGTTTTCCCCATAGCTGACACTGACTGAAGTAGCTCTCCATGGTTTCGCCATAGTCCACACTGACAGTGCCTCGCTACGCTTTCGCTATTTCACACACTGGTTCTTGTGGCTCTCTACGGATTTCCAAGTGGCTCTCTAAGGTTTCCCTATATCCCACACTGATTCCAGCGGCTCTCTACGGTTTTTCTGTAGACCACAATGACCCCAGTGGCTCTCTACGGTTTCCGGATAGTCCACACTGACACCATTGGCTCTCTATGGATTGCCTATAGACAAGAATGACTCCAGTGGCTTTCTATGGTTTCCCTATAGCCCACACTGATTCCAGGGGCTCTCTACGGTTTTCCTATTGCCAATACTGATCCTAGTGGCTCTCAATGTTTTCCCTATTGTCCACCTTGACAACCAGCGGCTCTCAAGGGTTTCCCTTTTTCCCAAACTGACTTCAGCACCTCTCTACGGTTTCCCTATAGCCCACAGTGACTCCAGTCACTCTCTTCGGTTTCCAAATAGCCGACACTGACTGCAGTGGCTCTCTTTGTTTTCCCAATATCCCACACTGACTCCAGCGGCTCACTACGGTTTCCCTATGTCACACACAGTCTCTAGTGGCTCTCTACGGTTTTCCTATATTCCGCAATGACCCCAGTGGCTCTCTACGGTTTTGCTCTATTCCACACTGTCTCCAGTGGCTCTCTATGGATTCCATTAGCCCAAACGTACCCCTGCGGCTATCTACGGTTTCCCAATAGCCGACACTGAATGCCGTGGTTCTCTACGATTTCCCTATCTTCAGCAATGACTCCAGGGGCTCGCTATGGTTTCCCTATTGTCCACACTGACTCCACTGGCTCTCTGTGGCTTTACTATATCCCACAATGATTCCAGCGGCTCTCTACGGTTTTCCTATAGCCCACACTGACCCTAGTGGCTCTCAACGGTTTCCCTATTGTCCACACTGACTCCAGCGGCTCTCAAGGGTTTACCTTTGTCCCACACTGATTTCTGCGGCTCTCTACAGTTTCCCTATTGCCCACACTGGCTCCAGCGGTTCTTACGGTTTCCCCATAGCCGAAACTGGCTGAAGCGCCGCTCTACAGATTCCCTATAGTCCACACTGACCCCAGTGGCTCTCTATGGCTTCCCTATATCCCACACTGATTCCAGCGGCTCTCTACGGTTTTCCTGTAGACCACGCTTAACCCAGTGGCTATCTACGGTTTACCTATATCTCACACTGATTCCAGGGGCTCTCTACGGTTTCCCTATAGTCCACACTGACTCCAGCTGCTCCCTATGCTTCACCTAAAGCCTGCACTGATGCCAGCGGCTCTCCACGTTTTCCCAAATGTTTACACTGATTCCAGCGGCTCTCAAGGCTTTTGCTTTATACCACACTTACTTCAGCGGCTCTCTACGGTTTCTCTATAGCCCACACCGAGTCCAGCAGCTCTCTACGGTTTCCCTATAGCTGACACTGACTGAAGTAGCTCTCCATGTTTTTGCTTTAGTCCACACTGACTCCAGTGGCTCACTACGCTTTCGCTATTTCACACACTGAGTCTAGAGGCTCTCTACGCATTCCCTATAGTCCATATTGATCCCAGTGGCTCTCTAAGGCTTCCCTATATCCCACACTGATTCCATCGTCTCTCTACGGTTTCCCTATGTCCCACACTGACTCCAATGGCTCGCAACGGTTACCCTATAGTCCACACTGACTCCACAGGCTCTCTAGGCTTTGCCTGTAGTCCACACTGACTGAAGAAGCTCGCAATGGTTTCGCTATATTCCACACTGACTCCAGTGGCTCGCTACGCTTTCTTTATTTCACACACTGAGTCTAGTGGGTTTCTACGGTTTCCCTATAGTCTGCACTGCCTCCAGCTGCTCCCTATGCTTCACCTAAAGCCTGCACTGATTCCAGAGGCTCACCACGTTTTCCCAAAAGTCCACACTGACTCCAGCAGCTCTCAAGGCTTTCCCTTTATCCCACGCTGACTTCAGCGGCTCTCAAGGTTTTCCTTTTATCCCACACTGACTTCGGCGGCTCTCTACTGTTTCCCTATAGCCCACACTGACTCCTCAGCTCTCTACGGTTTCCCCTTAGCTAACACTGACTCAAGTGGCTCTCCATGGTTTTGCTATAGCCACACTGACTCCAGTGGTTCGCTATGGTTTCACTATTTCACACACTGATTCCATTGGCTCTCTACGGATTCCTAATAGTCCACACTGATCCCCTTGGCTCTCAAAGGCTTCCCTATATCCCACATTGATTCCAGCAGCTCTCTATGGTTTTCCTGTAGTCCACACTGACCCCAGTGGCTCTCTATGGTGTCCGTATAGTACACACTGACACCATTGGCTCTCTATGGTTTGCGTATAGACCACAATGGCTTTAGTATCTTTCAATGGTTTTGCTATAGCCCACACTGATTCCAGGGGCTCTCTACGGTATTCCTATTGCCCACACTGACCCTATTGGCTCTCAATGTTTTCCCTATTGTCCACAGTGACACCAGCCGTTCTCAAGGTTTTCCCTCTAGTAAACACTGACTTCAGCTGCTCTCTACAGTTTCCCTATAGCCCACACTGACTCCAGTGGCTCTCTACGGTTTCAAAATACCGGACACTGACTGCAGTGGCTCTCTACGTTTTCCCTATGATCCCACACTGACTCCAGTGGCTCTCTTTGTTTTCCCTATATCCCACACTGACTCCAGTGGCTCTCTATGTTTTCCCTTTATCCCACACTGACTCCAGTGGCTCTCTACGGTTTTCCTATAGCCCACACTGATTACACCGGCTGTCTATGGTTTCCCTATAGCCCACACTGACTCCAGCGGCTCTCTAAGGTGTTCCTGTATCCCTCACTGACTCCAATGGTTCGCTACGGTTACCCTATAGTCCACACTGACTCCTCGGTTTCAGGATAGTACACACTGATTCCAGGGGCTCTCTACGGTTTTCCTATTGCCTATACTGATCCTAGTGGCTCTCAATGTTTTCCCTATTGTCCACACTGACTCCAGCGGCTCTCAGGGTTTTCCCTTTATCCCACACTGACTTCAGCGGCTCTCTACGTTTTCCCTGTTGCCCACACTGACTCCAGTGGATCTCTATGGTTTCCAAATAGCGGACACTGACTGCGATGGCTCTCTTTGTTTTCCCTATAACCCATACTGACTCCAGTGGCTCGCTACGTTTTCCCTATATCACACACTGACTCTAGTGGCTCTCTATGGTTTCCCTATAGTTCACACTAACCCCAGTGGCTCTCTACCGTTTCACTATAGCCCACACTGATTCCAGCAACACCCTACGGTTTCCCTATTGCCCGCACTGAATCTAGCAGCTCTCTAAGGTTTTCCTATATCCCTCACTGACTCCATTGGCTCTCTATGGCTACCCAATAGTGCACTCTGACTTCACCGGCTCTCTAGGGTTGGCCTATAGTGCACACTGACTTCAGCGGCTCTCAAGGGTTTCACTTTAAACCACATTGACTTCAGCAGCTCTCTCCGGATCCCCTATAGTCCACACTGAATCCAGCGGCTCTCTACGGTTTCAGAATAGCCGACAGTGACTGCAGTGGCTCCCTATAGTTTGCCAATATCCCACACTGACTCCACTGGCTCTCTACGGTTTGCCTATAGTCCACACTGACCCCAGTGGCTCTCTCCTGTTGCGCTCTAGTCCACACTGTCTCCAGTGGCTCTCTACCGTTTCCCTATAGCCCACACTGATTCCAGCGGCTCTCTACGGTTTCGCAATAGACGACACTGAATGCAGTGGCTCTCTACAGTTTCCCTATATCCCAGACTGACTCCAGTGGCTCGCTATGGTTTCCCTATATCACACAATGCCGCTAGTGGCCCTCTACGGTTCCCCTATACTCCACACATAGCCCTGTGGCTCTCTACGGTTTCCCTCTAGTACACACTGGCTCCAGTGGCTCTCTATGATTTCCCTATAGACCGAACTGTCTCCAGTGGCTCTCTACAATTTCCCTATGTGCAACACTGACTCCACTGGCTCTTTACATTTTGCCTATAGTCCTCACTGACTCCACTGGCTCTCTACTGTTTCATTATATCCCACAATGATCCCAGCAGCTCTCTACGGTTTTCCTATTGCCCACTCTGACCCTAGTGGCACTCAACAGTTTCCCTATAGTCCACACTGACTCCAGCGGCTTTCAAGGGTATCCCTATAGCCCACACTGACCCTAGTGGCTCTCAACGGTTTCCCTATAGTCCACACTGACTCCAGCGGCTTTCAAGGGTATCCCTTTATCCCACACTGACTTCAGCGGCTCTCTACGGTTTCCCTATAGTCCACACTCACTCCAGCGGCTCTCAAGGGTTTCCCCTCAAACCACATTGACTTCCGCAGGTCTCTCTGGATCCCCTATACACCACAGTTCTCCAGCGGCTCTCTACGGTTTCAGAATAGCAGACACTGACTGCAGTGGCGCTCTATAGTTTGCCAATATTCCACACTGACTCCACTGGCTCTCTACAGTTTGCCAATAGTCCACACTCACCCCAGTGGTTCTCTACTGTTGTGCTCTATTCCACACTGTCTCCAGTCGCTCTCTACGGTTTCCCTATAGCCCACACTGACTCCAGCGGCTCTCTACGGTTTCCCAATAGCCGACACTGAATGCAGTGGCTCGCTATGGTTTCCCTATATCACACAATGCCTCTAGTGTCTCTCTACGGTTTCCCTATATCCCACACTGACTCCAGTGGCTCGCTATGTTTTCCCTATATCACACAATGCCTCTAGTGGCTGTCTACGGTTCCCCTATACTCCACACTTACCCCTGTGGATCTCTACGGTTTCCTTCTAGTACACACTGTCTCCAGTGACTCTCTATGCTTTCCCTATAGCCCATACTGCCTCCAGTGGCTCTCTATAATTTCCCTATAGGCAACAATGACTCCAGTGGCTCTCTACGGTTTCACTATAGTCCTCACTGACTCCACTGGCTCTCTACTGTTTCACTATATCCCACAATGATTCCAGCAGCTCTCTCCGGTTTTCCTATAGCCCACACTGACCCTAGTGGCTCTCAACGGTTTCGCTATAGTCCACACTGACTCCAGCGGCTTTCAAGGGTATCCCTATATTCCACACACTTCAGCGGCTCTCTACGGTTTCCCTATAGTCCACAATGACTCCAGCGGCTTTCAAGGGTATCCCTTTATCCCACACTGACTTCAGCGGCTCTCTACGGTTTCCCTATAGTCCACACTGACTCCAGCGGCTCTCAAGTGTTTCCCTTTATCCCACACTGACTTCACCGGCTCTCTACGGTTTCTCCGTTGCCCACACTGACTCCAGCAGCTCTCTAGGGTTTCGCCATAGCTGACACTGACTGAAGAAGCTCTCCATGGTTTTGCTATAGTCCACACTGACTCCAGTGACTCGCTACGCTTTCGCTATTTCACACACTGAGTCTAGTGGCTCTCTACGGATTCCCTATAGTCCAAATTGATCCAAGTGGCTCTCTAAGGCTTCCCTATATCCCACACTGATTCCATCGGCTCTCTAAGGTTTTCATGTAGACCACAATGACCCCAGTGGCTCTCTACGGTTTCCGGATAGTCCAAACTGACACCATTGGCTCTCTACGGTTTGCCTATAGACCACAATGACTCCAGTGGCTTTCTATGGTTTCCCTATAGCCCACACTGATTCCATTGGCTCTCTACGGTTTTCCTATTGTCCATACTGATCCTAGTGGCTCTCAATGTTTTCCCTATTGTCCACACTGACTCCAGCTCCTCTCAAGGGTTCCCCTTTATCCCACAGTGAATTCAGCGGCTCTCTACGGTTTCCCTATAGCCCACACTGACTCCAGTAGCTCTCTACAGATTCCAAATAACCGACACTGACTGCAGTGGCTCTTATGTTTCCCTGTATCCCACAATGAAACCAGTGGCTCGCTACGGTTTCCTTATATGACACACTGACTCTAGTGTCTCTCGACGGTTTCCCTATAGCCCATACTGATCCCACTTCTCTCTACGGTTTCCCTATAGTCCACAATGACTCCAGCGGCTTTCAAGGGTATCCCTTTATCCCACACTGACTTCAGCGGCTCTCTACGGTTTCCCTATAGTCCACACTGACTCCAGCGGCTCTCAAGTGTTTCCCTTTATCCCACACTGACTTGACCGGCTCTCTACGGTTTCTCTGTTGCCCACACTGACTCCAGCAGCTCTCTAGGGTTTCGCCATAGCTGACACTGACTGAAGAAGCTCTCCATGGTTTTGCTATAGTCCACACTGACTCCAGTGACTCGCTACGCTTTCGCTATTTCACACACTGAGTCTAGTGGCTCTCTACGGATTCCCTATAGTCCAAATTGATCCAAGTGGCTCTCTAAGGCTTCCCTATATCCCACACTGATTCCATCGGCTCTCTAAGGTTTTCATATAGACCACAATGACCCCAGTGGCTCTCTACGGTTTCCGGATAGTCCACACTGACACCATTGGCTCTCTACGGTTTGCCTATAGACCACAATGACTCCAGTGGCTTTCTATGGTTTCCCTATAGCCCACACTGATTCTAGTGGCTCTCTACGGTTTTCCTATTGTCCATACTGATCCTAGTGGCTCTCAATGTTTTCCCTATTGTCCACACTGACTCCAGCTCCTCTCAAGGGTTCCCCTTTATCCCACAGTGAATTCAGCGCCTCTCTACGGTTTCCCTATAGCCCACACTGACTCCAGTAGCTCTCTACAGATTCCAAATAACCGACACTGACTGCAGTGGCTCTTATGTTTCCCTGTATCCCACAATGAAACCAGTGGCTCGCTACGGTTTCCTTATATGACACACTGACTCTAGTGTCTCTCGACGGTTTCCCTATAGCCCATACTGATCCCACTTCTCTCTACGGTTTCCCTATAGTCCACAATGTCTCCAGCGGCTTTCAAGGGTATCCCTTTATCCCACACTGACTTCAGCGGCTCTCTACGGTTTCTCTGTTGCCTACACTGACTCCAGCAGCTCTCTAGGTTTTCGCCATAGCTGACACTGACTGAAGAAGCTCTCCATGGTTTTGCTATAGTTCACACTGACTCCAGTGGCTCGCTACGCTTTCGCTATTTCACACACTGAGTCTAGTGGCTCTCTACGGATTCCCTATAGTCCAAATTGATCCAAGTGGCTCTCTAAGGCTTCCCTATATCTCACACTGATTCCATCGGCTCTCTAAGGTTTTCATGTAGACCACAATGACCCCAGTGGCTCTCTACGGTTTCCAGATAGTCCACACTGACACCATTGGCTCTCTACGGTTTGCCTATAGACCACAATGACTCCAGTGGCTTTCTATGGTTTCCCTATAGCCCACACTGATTCCAGTGGCTCTCTATGGTTTTCCTATTGTCCATACTGATCCTAGTGGCTCTCAATGTTTTCCCTATTGTCCACACTGACTCCAGCTCCTCTCAAGGGTTTCCCTTTATCCCACAGTGAATTCAGCGGCTCTCTACGGTTTCCCTATAGCCCACACTGACTCCAGTAGCTCTCTACAGATTCCAAATAACCGACACTGACTGCAGTGGCTCTTATGTTTCCCTGTATCCCACAATGAAACCAGTGGCTCGCTACGGTTTCCTTATATGACACACTGACTCTAGTGTCTCTCGACGGTTTCCCTATAGTCCATACTGATCCCACTTCTCTCTACGGTTTCCCTATTGTCCACTATGACTCCAGCAGCTCTCTACAGTTTCCCTATAGCCCACACTGACTCCAGTGACTCTCTAAGGTGTTCCTATATCCCTCACTGACTCCAATGGCTCGCTGCGGTTACCCTATCGTCCACACGAACTCCACTGGCTCTCTACTGTTTGCCTATATTCCACACTGACCCCAGTTGCTCTCTACTGTTGAGCTCTAGTCCACACTGTCTCCAGTGGCTCATTACTGTTTCCCTATAGGCCACAATGACTCCAGTGGCTCGCTATGGTTTCTCTATATCACACAATGCCTCTAGTGGCTCTCTACGGTTCCCATATATTCCACACTTACCATATATTCCACTCTCTACGGTTTCCCTCTAGTACACACTGTCTCCAGTGGCTCTCGATGGTTTCCTTATAGCCCACAATATCTGCAGTGAATCTCTACCATTTCCCTATAGGCAACACTGACTCCACTGGCTCTCTACGGTTTGCCTATAGTCCTCACTGACTCCACTGGCTCTCTACTGTTTCACTATTTCCCACAATGATTCTAGCAGCTCTCTCCGGTTTTCCTATTGCCCACACTGACCCTAGTGGCTCTCAACGGTTTCCCTATAGTCCACACTGGCTCCAGCGGCTTTCAAGGTTATCCCTTTTTCCTACACTGACCCTAGTGGCTCTCAACGGTTTCCCTATAGTCCACACTGACTTCAGCGGCTCTCTACGGTTTCCCTATAGCCCACACTGAATCCAATGGTTCCCTAAAGTATCGCTTATTTCACACACTGATTCCAGCGGCTCTCGACGGTTTTTGCAGTAGACCACAATGACCCCAGTGGCTCTCTACGGTTTCCCTATAGTCCACACTGACACCTTTTGCTCTCTATGGTCTCCCTATAGACCACACTGACTCCAGTTGCTTGCTATGGTTTCCCTTTGGCCAAACTGATTCTAGGGGCTCTCTACTGTTTTCTTATTCCCCACACTGACCCGAGTGACTATCAATGGTTTCCCTATAGTCCATACTGACTCCATCGGCACTCCAGGGTATCCCTTTATCACACACTGACTTCAGCGGCTCTCTACAGTTTCCCTGTAGCCCATACGGACTCCAGTGGCTCTCTACTGTTTCCAAATAGCAGACACTGACTGCAGTTTTTCTCTATGGTTTCCCTATATCCCACACTGAAACCAGTGGCTTGCTACAGTTTCCCTTTGTCACACACTGACTCTAGAGGCTCTCTACGGATTCCCTATATTCCACACTGATCCCAATGGCTCCCTATGCTTCACGTAAAGCCTGCACTGATTTCAGCGGCTCCCCACTTTTTCCCAAAAGTCCACAATTTTTCCAGCGGCTCTCAAAGCTTTCCCAACATCCCACGCTGAGTTCAACCGATCTCAAGAGTTTCCCTTTGTCCCACACTGACTTCAGCAGCTCTCTACGGTTTCCCTATAGCCCACACTAACTCCAGTGCATCTCTACCGTTTCGGTCCAGTCCACACTGTCTCCAGTGGCTCTCTACGGTTTCCCTATAGCCCACACTGACTGCAGTGGCTCTCCATGTTTTCCCTATATCCCACACTGACTCCAGTGGCTTGCTACGGTTTCCCTATATCACACACTGAATCTAGTGACTCTTTACGGTTTCCCTATAGTCCACAGGGACCCAAGTGGAACTCAATGGTTTCCCTATAGCCCACACTGATTCCAGCGGTTGTCAAAGGTTTCCCTTTATCCCACACTGACTTCAGCAGCTCTCTACCCTTTCCCTATATCCCACACTGACTCCAGTGGCTGTCTACGGGTTGCCTATAGTCCACACGGACTCCATTGCCTCTCTATGGTTTCACTATATCCCACAATGATTCCAGTGGCTTTTTATGGTTTTCCTATAGCCCACAATGACCCTAGTGGCTCTCAATCTTTTCTTTATAGTCCACACTGTCTCCAGCAGCTCTCAACGGTATCCCTTTTTACCACACTGACTTGAGCGGCTCTCTTCGGTTTGCCCTTAGCAGACACTGACTGAAGTGGCTCTCCATGGTTTCAGTATAGTCCACACTGACTCCCATGGCTCGCTACGGTTTCGCTATTTCACACACTGAGTCTAGTGGCTCTCTACGGATTCCCTATAGTCCACACTGATCCCAGTGGCTCCCTATGCTTCACGTAAAGCCTGCACTGATTTCAGCGGCTCTCCACTTTTTCCCAAAAGTCCACAATTTTTCCAGCGGCTCTCAAAGCTTTCCCAACATCCCACGCTGACTTCAGCCAATCTCAAGAGTTTCCCTTTATCCCACACTGACATCAGCAGCTCTCTACGGTTTTCCTATAGCCCACACTGACTCCAGCTGCTCTCTACGGTTTCCCTATAGACCACACTAACTCCAGTGCATCTCTACCATTTTGGTCTAGTCCACGCAGTCTCCAGCGGCTCTCTACGGTTTCCCTATAGCCCACACTGACTGCAGTGTCTCTCCATGTTTTCCCTATATCCCACACTGACTCCAGTGGCTTGCTACGGATTCCCTATATCACACACTGAATCTAGTGGCTCTCTACGGTTTCCCATTATTCCTCGGGGACCCTAGCGTAACTCAATGGTTTCCCTATTGCCCACACTGACTCCAGCGGTTGTCAAAGGTTTCCCTTTATCCCACACTGACTTCAGCAGCTCTCTACCGTTTCCCTATATCCCACACTGACTCCAGTGGCTGTCTACGGGTTGCCTATAGTCCACACTGACTCCATTGGCTCTCTGTGGTTTCACTATATCCCATACTGATTCCAGCGGTTTTGTACGGTTTTCCTATAGCCCACAATGACCCTAGTGGCTCTAAACGGTTTCCTTATAGTCCACACTTTCTCCAGCAGCTATCAAGGTTATCCCTTTTTACCACACTGACTTGCGCGGCTCTCTACGTTTTTCCTGTAGACCACAATGACTCCAGCGGCTCTCTGCGATTTGCCCTTTGCCGACACCTACTGAAGTGGCTCTCCATGGTTTCGGTATAGTCCACACTGACTCCCATGGCTCGCTACGGTTTCGCAATTTCACTCGCTGAGTCTAGTAGCTCTCTATGGATTCCCTATAGTCCACACTGATCCCAGTGGCTCTCTATGGCTTCCCTATGTCACACACTGATTCGAACCGCTCTCTACGGTTTTCCTGTAGACCACAATGACCCCAGTGGCTCTCTTCCGTTTCCCTATATCCCACACTGACTCCAGTGGCTGTCTACGGGTTGCCTATAGTCCACACTGACTCCATTGGCTCTCTGTGGTTTCACTATATCCCATACTGATTCCAGCGGCTTTGTACGGATTTCCTATAGCCCACAATGACCCTAGTGGCTCTCAACGGTTTCCTTATAGTCCACACTTTCTCCAGCAGCTATCAAGGTTATCCCTTTTTACCACACTGACTTGAGTGGCTCTCTACGTTTTTCCTGTAGACCACAATGACTCCAGCGGCTCTCTGCGATTTGCCCTTTGCCGACACCTACTGAAGTGGCTCTCCATGGTTTCGGTATAGTCCACAAAGACTCCCATGGCTCGCTACGGTTTCGCTATTTCACACACTGAGTCTAGTGGCTCTCTACGGATTCCCTATAGTCCACACTGATCCCAGTGGCTCCCTATGCTTCACGTAAAGCCTGCACTGATTTCAGCGGCTCTCCACTTTTTCCCAAAAGTCCACAATTTTTCCAGCGGCTCTCAAAGCTTTCCCAACATCCCACGCTGACTTCAGCCAATCTCAAGAGTTTCCCTTTATCCCACACTGACATCAGCAGCTCTCTACGGTTTTCCTATAGCCCACACTGACTCCAGCTGCTCTCTAAGGTTTCCCTATAGCCCACACTAACTCCAGTGCATCTCTACCATTTTGGTCTAGTCCACGCAGTCTCCAGCGGCTCTCTACGGTTTCCCTATAGCCCACACTGACTGCAGTGTATCTCCATGTTTTCCCTATATCCCACACTGACTCCAGTGGCTTGCTACGGATTCCCTATATCACACACTGAATCTAGTGGCTCTCTACGGTTTCCCATTAGTCCTCGGGGACCCTAGCGTAACTCAATGGTTTCCCTATAGCCCACACTGACTCCAGCGGTTTTCAAAGGTTTCCCTTTATCCCACACTGACTTCAGCAGCTCTCTACCGTTTCCCTATATCCCACACTGACTCCAGTGGCTGTCTACGGGTTGCCTATAGTCCACACTGACTCCATTGGCTCTCTGTGGTTTCACTATATCCCATACTGATTCCAGCGGTTTTGTACGGTTTTCCTATAGCCCACAATGACCCTAGTGGCTCTCAACGGTTTCCTTATAGTCCACACTTTCTCCAGCAGCTATCAAGGTTATCCCTTTTTACCACACTGACTTGAGCGGCTCTCTACGTTTTTCCTGTAGACCACAATGACTCCAGCGGCTCCCTGCGATTTGCCCTTTGCCGACACCTACTGAAGTGGCTCTCCATGGTTTCGGTATAGTCCACACTGACTCCCATGGCTCGCTACGGTTTCGCTATTTCACTCGCTGAGTCTAGTAGCTCTCTATGGATTCCCTATAGTCCACACTGATCCCAGTGGCTCTCTATGGCTTCCCTATGTCACACACTGATTCGAACCGCTCTCTACGGTTTTCCTGTAGACCACAATGACCCCAGTGGCTCTCTTCCGTTTCCCTATATCCCACACTGACTCCAGTGGCTGTCTACGGGTTGCCTATAGTCCACACTGACTCCATTGGCTCTCTAAGGTTTCACTATATCCCATACTGATTCCAGCGGCTTTGTACGGTTTTCCTATAGCCCACAATGACCCTAGTGGCTCTCAACGGTTTCCTTATAGTCCACACTTTCTCCAGCAGCTATCAAGGTTATCCCTTTTTACCACACTGACTTGAGCGGCTCTCTACGTTTTTCCTGTAGACCACAATGACTCCAGCGGCTCTCTGCGATTTGCCCTTTGCCGACATCTACTGAAGTGGCTCTCCATGGTTTCGGTATAGTCCACACTGACTCCCATGGCTCGCTACGGTTTCGCTATTTCACTCGCTGAGTCTAGTAGCTCTCTATGGATTCCCTATAGTCCACACTGATCCCAGTGGCTCTCTATGGCTTCCCTATGTCACACACTGATTCGAACCGCTCTCTACGGTTTTCCTGTAGACCACAATGACCCCAGTGGCTCTCTTCCGTTTCCCTATATCCCACACTGACTCCAGTGGCTGTCTACGGGTTGCCTATAGTCCACACTGACTCCATTGGCTCTCTGTGGTTTCACTATATCCCATACTGATTCCAGCGGCTTTGTACGGTTTTCCTATAGCCCACAATGACCCTAGTGGCTCTCAACGGTTTCCTTATAGTCCACACTTTCTCCAGCAGCTATCAAGGTTATCCCTTTTTACCACACTGACTTGAGCGGCTCTCTACGTTTTTCCTGTAGACCACAATGACTCCAGCGGCTCTCTGCGATTTGCCCTTTGCCGACACCTACTGAAGTGGCTCTCCATGGTTTCGGTATAGTCCACAAAGACTCCCATGGCTCGCTACGGTTTCGCTATTTCACTCGCTGAGTCTAGTAGCTCTCTATGGATTCCCTATAATCCACACTGATCCCAGTGGCTCTCTATGGCTTCCCTATGTCACACACTGATTCGAGCGGCTCTCTACGGTTTTCCTGTAGACCACAATGACCCCAGTGGCTCTCTTGGGTTTCCCTATAGTCCACACTGACACCATTGGCACTCTACGGTTTCCATATAGATCACACTA
Source organism: Carcharodon carcharias (assembly GCF_017639515.1). Taxonomy (NCBI): domain Eukaryota; kingdom Metazoa; phylum Chordata; class Chondrichthyes; order Lamniformes; family Lamnidae; genus Carcharodon; species Carcharodon carcharias. The sequence continues at coordinate 40,911,966 of NC_054483.1, read as the reverse complement.
ACTAAAACGGCTTTCTATGGTTTCCCTTTTGCCAAACAGATTCCAGGGGCTCTCTACGGTTTTCCTCTTGCCCAAACCAATCCCAGTGGCTATCAATGGTTTCCCTATAGTCCATACTGACTCCATCGGCACTCCAGGGTATCCCTTTATCACACACTGACTTCAGCGGCTCTCTACAGTTTCCCTATAGCCCACACGGACTCCAGTGGCTCTCTACTGTTTCCAAATAGCAGACACCGACTGCAGTGGATCTCTATGGTTTTCCTATATCCCACACTGAAACCAGTGGCTTGCTACAGTTTCCCTTTGTCACACACTGACTCTACTGGCTTTCTACGGATTCCCTATGGTCGACACTGAACCCAGTGGCTCTCTACAGTTTCCCTATAGCCCACACTGACTCCTGCGGCTCTCTACAGTTTCCCTATAGCCCTCAAAGACTCCAGCGGCTCTCCACATTTTCCCTCTGTCCCACACAGACTCCAGCGGCTCTCTACAGTTTCCCTATGGTTCACACTGCCTCTATGAGTACTCTACGGTTTCCCTATATCCCACACTGACTCGAGAGGCTCTGTATGGTTTCCCCATAGCCCTCGCTGAATCCAGTGGCTCACTACAGATCCCCTCAAGCCCACACTGAATCATGTGGCTCTGTACGGTATCCTTAAATCCCACACTCGCGCCAGTACCTCTCTACGATTTCCCTATAGTCCACACTCACTCCCATCGATCTGTAAAGTTATCCCTATATCCCACACTGACTCCAAGGCTTGCTACTGATTCGCTAAATGATACACTGGGTCTAATGGCTCTCTATGGATTACCTATATCCCACACTGATTCCAGCGGCTCTCTACGGTTTTCCTGACTGAAGTGGCTCTCTATGGTTTCGCTATAGTCCACAGTGACTCCAGTGGCTCGCTACGGTTTCACTATATCACACACTGAGTCTAGTGGCTTTCTACGGATTCCCTATAGTCCACACTGACCCCAGTGGCTCTCTAGAGCTTCCCGATATCCCACAAAGATTACAGCAGCTCTCTACGGTTTCGCTCAAGTCCACACTGTCTCCAGTGGCTCTCTACGGTTTCCCTATAGCCCACAATGACTCAAGTGGCTCTCTACGGTTTCCAATAGCCGACACTGAATGCATTGGCTCTCTGTGGATTCCCAATATGCGACACTGACTCCAGTGGCTGACTACGGTTTCCCTATATCGCACACCGACTCTAGTGGCTCTCTATATTTTTCCTATAGTCCACACTGACCCCAGAGGCTCTCTACGGTACACTTCTAGTACACCCTGTCTCTATGGCTCTCTACGGTTTCCCTATAGCCCACTCTGACTCAAGTGGCCCTATACGGTTCCTCTATAGTCCATTCTGACTCCCCTGGATCTCTACGGGTTGCCTATAGTCCACACTGACTCCACTGGCTCTCTACGGTTTCACTATATCCCGCAATGATTCTAGCAGCTTTCTATGTTTTTCCTATAGCCCACACTGATCCTAGTGGCTCCCAACGGTTTCCCTATAGTCCACACTGACTCCAGCAGCTCTCAAGGGTTTCCCTTTATCTCACAATGACTTCAGCGGCTCTCAACGGTTTCCCTTTAGTCCACACAGACCCCAGTGGCTCTCTACGGTTTCCCTATATCCCACACTGATTCCACTGGCTCTCTACGGTTATCCTGTAGACCACACTGACCCCAGGGGCTATCTACGGTTTGCCTATATCACAAACTGAATCCAGCAGCTCTCTACGGTTCCCCTATAGTCCATTCTGACTCCACTGGATATCTACGGGTTGCCTATAGTACACAATGATTCCACTGGCTCTCTACGGTTTCACTATATTCCAAACAGATTCCAGCAGCTTTCTATGTTTTTCCTATAGCCCACACTGACCCAAGTGGCACTCAAAGGTTTCCTTATAGTCCACACTGTCTCCAGCAGCTCTCAAGGGTTTCACTTTATCCAGACTGACTTCAGCGGCTCCCTACGGTTTCCCTATTGGCCACAGTGACTCCAGCGGCTCTCTAAGGTTTCCCTATAGCCCACACTAACTCCAGTGCATCTCTACCGTTTCGGTCTAGTCCACACTGTCTCCAGTGGCTCTCTACGGTTTCCCTATAGCCCAAACTGACTGCAGTGGCTCTCCATGTTTTCCCTATATCCCACACTGACTCCTGTGGCTTGCTACTGTTTCCCTATATCACACACTGAATCAAGTGACTCTCTACAGTTTCCCTGTAGTCCACAGGGACCCTAGTGGAATTCAATGGTTTCCCTATAGCCCACACTGATTCCAGCGGTTGTCAAAGGTTTCACTTTATCCCACACTGACTTCAGCAGCTCTCTACCTTTTCACTATATCCCACACTGATTCCAGCGGCTTTTTACGGTTTTCCTGTAGCCCACAAGGACCCTAGTGGCTCTCAACGATTTCCTTATAGTCCACACTGTCTCCAGCAGCTCTCAACGGTATCCCTTTTTACCACACTGACTTGAGCGGCTCTCTACGGTTTCCCTATAGCCCACAATGACTCTAGCAGCTCTCTACGATTTGCCCTTAGCTGACACTGACTGAAGTGGCTCTCCATGGTTTCAGTATAGTCCACACTGAGTGCCATGGCTCGCTACGGTTTCGCTATTTCACAAACTGAGTCAAGTGGCTTTCTACGGATTCCCTATAGTCCACACTGAACCCAGTGGCTCCCTATGCTTCACCTAAAGCCTGCACTGATTTCAGCGGCTCCCCACTTTTTCCCAAAAGTCAACAATTTTTCCAGCGGCTCTCAAATCTTTCCCAACATCCCACGCTGACTTCTTCCAATCTCAATAGTTTCCCTTTATCCCAAACTGACTTCAGCAGCTCTCTACGGTTTCCCTATAGCCCAGACTGACTCCAGCTGCTCTCTACGGTTTCCCTATAGCCCACACTAACTCCAGTGCATCTCTACCGTTTTGTTCTAGTCCACACTGTCTCCAGCGGCTCTCTACGGTTTCCCTATAGCCCACACTGACTGCAGTGTCTCTCCATGTTTTCCCGATATCCCACACTGACTCCACTGGCTTGCTACGGTTTCCCTATATCACACACTGAATCTAGTGGCTCTCTACGGTTTCCCTATAGTCCACAGGGACCCTAGTGGAACTCTATGGTTTCCATATAGCCCACACTGACTCCAGCGGTTGTCAAAGGTTTCCTTTATCCCACACTGACTTCAGCAGCTCTCTACCTTTTCCCTATAACCCACACTGACTCCAGTGGCTGTCTACGGGTTGCCTATAGTCCACACTGACTCCATTGGCTCTCTATGGTTTCACTATATCCCACATGATTCCAGCGGCTTTTTACGGTTTTCCTATAGCCCACAATGACCCTAGTGGCTCTCAACGGTTTCCTTATAGTCCACACTTTCTCCAGCAGCTCTCAAGCTTATCCCTTTTTACCTCACTGACTTGAGCGGCACTCTACGATTTCCCTATAGACCACAATGACTCCAGCGGCTCCCTGCGATTTGCCGTTAGCCGACACTGACTGAAGTGGCTCTCCATGGTTTCGGTAAAGTCCACACGGACTCCCATGGCTCTCTATGGCTTCCCTATATCACACACTGATTCGAGCGGCTCTCTACGGTTTTCCTGTTGACCACAATGTCCACAGTTGCTCTCTATGGTTTCCCTATAGTCCACACTGACACCATTGGCACTCTACGGTTTCCATATAGATTACACTGACTCCACAGGCTTTCTATGGATTCCCTTTGGCCGAACAGATTCCAGGGGCTCTCTACGGTTTTCCTCTTGCCCAAACCAATCCCAGTGGCTGTCAATGGTTTCCCTATAGTCCATACTGAATCCATCGGCACTCCAGGGTAACCCTTTATCACACACTGACTTCAGCGTCTCTCTACAGTTTCCCTATAGCCCACGCGGACTCCAATGGTTCTCTACTGTTTCCAAGTAGCAGACACTGACTGCAGTGGCTCTCTATGGTTTTCCTATATCCCACAATGAAACCAGTGGCTTGCTACAGTTTCCCTTTGTCACACACTGACTCTACTGGCTGTCTACGGTTTCCCTATGGTCGACACTGACCTCAGCGGCTCTCTATGGTTTCCCTATAGCCCTCACTGAATCCAGCGGCACTCCACATTTTCCCTATATCCCACACAGACTCCAGCGGCTCTCTACAGATTCCCTATGGTTCACACTGCCTCTAGTAGTACTCTACGGTTTCCCTATTTCCCACACTGACTCGAGAGGCTCTGTATGGTTTCCCCATAGCCCTCGCTGAATCCAGAGGCTCACTACAGATCCCCTCAAGCCCACACTGAATCATGTGGCTTTGTACGGTATCCTTAAATCCCACACTCGCGCCAGTACCTCTCTACGATTTCCCTATAGTCCACACTGACTCCCATTGATCTGTAAAGTTATCCCTATATCCCACACTGACTCCAAGGCTTGCTACTGATTCGCTAAATGATACACAGAGTCCAGTGGCTCTCTACGGATTAACTATATCCCACACTGATTCCAGCGGCTCTCTATGGTTTTCCTGACTGAAGTGGCTTTCTATGGTTTCGCTATAGTCCACAGTGACTCCAGTGGCTCGCTACGGTTTCACTATATCACACACTGAGTCTAGTGGCTTTCTACGGATTCCCTATAGTCCACACTGACCCCAGTGGCTCTCTAGACCTTCCCGATATCCCACAAAGATAACAGCAGTTCTCTACGGTTTCGCTCAAGTCCACACTGTCTCCAGTGGCTCTCTACGGTTTCCCTATAGCCCACAATGACTCAAGTGGCTCTCTACGGTTTCCAATAGCCGACACTGAATGCAGTGGCTCTCTACGGTTTCCCTATATCACACACTGACTCTAGTGGCTCTCTACATTTTCCCTATAGTCCACACTGACCCCAGAGGCTCTCTACGGGACACTTCTAGTACACCCTGTCTCTATGGATTTCTACGGTTTCCCTATAGCCAACTCTGACTCAAGTGGCTCTCTACGGTTCCTCTATAGTCCATTCTGACTCCACTGGATCTCTACGGGTTGCCTATAGACCACACTGACTCCACTGGCTCTCTACGGTTTCACTATATCCTACAAAGATTCTAGCAGCTTTCTATGTTTTTCCTATAGCCCACACTGACCCTGGTGGCTCTCAACGGTTTCCCTATAGTGCACACTGACTCCAGCAGCTCTCAAGGGTTTCCCTTTATCCCACACTGACTCCAGCTGCTCTCTACGGTTTCCCTATAGCCCACACTAACTCCAGTGCATCTCTACCTTTTTGGTCTAGTCCTCACTGTCTCCAGCGGCTCTCTACGGTTTCCCTATATCCCACACTGACTCCAGTGGCTGCCTACGGGTTGCCTATAGTCCACACTGACTCCATTGGCTCTCTAAGGTTTCACTATATCCCACACTGATTCCAGCGGCTTTTTACGGATTTCCTCTAGCACACAATGACCCTAGTGGCTCTCAATGGTTTCCTTATAGTCCACACTTTCTCCAGCAGCTCTCAAGGATATCCCTTTTTACCACACTGCCTTGAGCGGCTCTCTACGGTTTCCCTATAGACCACAATGAATCCAGCGGCTCTCTGCAATTTGCCCTTAGCCGACACTGACTGAAGTGGCTCTCCATGGTTTCGGTATAGTCCACACTGACTCCCATGGCTTGCTACGGTTACGCTATTTCACTCGCTGAGTCTAATAGCTCTCTATGGATTCCCTATAGTCCACACTAATCCCAGTGGCTCTCTATGGCTTCCCTATGTCACACACTGATTCGAGCGGCTCTCTACGGTTTTCCTGTAGACCACAATGACCCCAGTGGCTCTCTGTGGTTTCCCTATAGTCCACACTGACACCATTGGCACTCTACGGTTTCCATATAGATCACACTGACTCCAGAGTCTTTCTATGGTTTCCCTTTGGCCAAACAGATTCCATGGGCTCTCTACGGTTTTCCTCTTCCCCAAACCAATCCCAGTGGCTATCAATGGTTTCCCTATAGTCCATACTGACTCCATCGGCACTCCAGTGTATCCCTTTATCACACACTGACTTCAGCGGCTCTCTACCGTTTCCCTATAGCCCACACGGACTCCAGTGGCTCTCTACTGTTTCCAAATAGCAGACACCGACTGCAGTGGCTCCCTATGGTTTTCCAATATCCCACACTGAAACCAGTGGCTTGCTACAGTTTCCCTTTGTCACACACTGACTCTACTGGCGGTCGACGGATTTCCTATGGTCGACACTGACCCCAGTGGCTCACTACGGTTTCCCTATAGCCCACACTGACTCCTGCGGCTCTCAACAGTTTCCCTATAGCCCTGAAAGACTCCAGCGGCTCTCCACATTTTCCCTATATCCCAAACAGACTCCAGCGGCTCTCTACAGATTCCCTATGGTTCACATTGCCTCTAGTAGTACTCTACGGTTTCCCTATATCCCACACTGACTCGAGAGGCTCTGTATGGTTTCCCCATAGCCCTCGCTGAATCCAGTGGCTCACAACAGATCCCCTCAAGCCCACACTGAATCATGTGGCTCTGTACGGTTTCCTTAAATCACACACTCGCGCCGGTACCTCTGTACGATTTCCTTATAGTCCACACTCACTCCCATCGATCTGTAAAGTTATCCCTATATCCCATACTGACTCCAAGGCTTGCTACTGATTCGCTAAATGATACACTGAGTCTAATGGCTCTCTATGGATTACCTATATCCCACACTGATTCCAGCGGCTCTCTATGGTTTTCCTGACTGAAGTGGCTCTCTTTGGTTTCGCTATAGTCCACAGAGACTCCAGTGTCTCGCTACGGTTTCACTATATCACACACTGAGTCTAGTGGCTTTCTACGGATTCCCTATAGTCCACACTGACCCCAGTGGCTCTCTAGAGCTTCCCGATATCCCAAGAAGATTACAGCAGCTCTCTACGGTTTCGCTCAAGTCCACACTGTCTCCAGTGGCTCTCTACGGTTTCCCTATAGCCCACAATGACTCAAGTGACTCTCTACGGTTTCCCTATATCGCACACTGACTCTAGTGGCTCTCTACATTTTCCCTATAGTCCACACTGACCCCAGAGGCTCTCTACGGTACACTTCTAGTACACCCTGTCTCTATGGCTCTCTACGGTTTCCCTATAGCCCACTCTGACTCAAGTGGCTCTCCACGGTTCCTCTATAGTCCATTCGGACTGCACTGGATCTCTACGGGTTGCCTATAGTCAACAATGACTCCACTGGCTCTCTACGGTTTCACTATATCCCACACTGATTCTAGCAGCTTTCTATGTTTTTCCTGTAGCCCACACTGACCCTCGTGGCTCTCAACGGTTTCCCTATAGTCCACACTGACTCCAGCAGCTCTCAAAGGTTTCCCTTTATTCCACAATGACTTCAGCGGCTCTCAACGGTTTCCCTATAGTCCACACAGACCCCAGTGGCTCTCTACGGTTTCCCTATATCCCACACTGATTCCACTGGCTCTCTACGGTTATCCTGTAGACCACACTGACCCCAGGGGCTATCTACGGTTTGCCTATATCACAAGCTGACTCCAGCAGCTCTCTACGGTTCCCCTGTAGTCCATTCTGACTCCACTGGATATCTACGGGTTGCCTATAGTACGCAATGATTCCACTGGCTCTCTACGGTTTCACTATATTCCACACAGATTCCAGCAGCTTTCTATGTTTTTCCTAAAGCCCTCATTGACCCACGTGGCTCTCAATGTTTCCCTATAGTCCACACTGTCTCCAGCAGCTCTCAAGGGTTTCTCTTTATCCCACACTGACTTCAGCGGCTCCCTACGGTTTCACCATTGGCCTCAATGACTCCAGAGGCTCTCTAAGGTTTCCCTATAGCCCACACTAACTCCAGGGCATCTCTACCATTTCGGTATAGTCCACACTGTCTCCAGTGGCTCATTACGGTTTCCCTATAGCCCACACTGACTGCAGTGGCTCTCCATGTTTTCCCTATATCCCACACTGACTCCTTGGCTTGCTACGGATTCCCTATATCACACACTGAATCTAGTGACTCTCTACGGTTTCCCTATTGTCCACAGGGACCCTTGTGGAACTCAAAGGTTTCCATATAGCCCACACTGACTCCAGCGGTTGTCAAAGGTTTCCCTATATGCCACACTGACTTCCGCAGCTCTCTACCGTTTCCCTATATCCCACACTGACTCCAGTGGCTGTCTACGGGTTGCCTATAGTCCACAATGACTCCATTGGCTCTCTATGGTTTCACTATATCCCACACTGATTCCAGCGGCTTTTTACGGTTTTCCTGTAGCCCACAATGACCCTAGTGGCTCTCAACGATTTCCTTATAGTTCACACTGTTTCCAGCAGCTCTCAACGGTATCTCTTTTTACCACACTGACTTGAGCGGCTCTCTACGGTTTCCCTATAGCCCACAATGACTCCAGCAGCTCTCTACGATTTGCCCTTAGCTGACACTGACTGAAGTGGCTCTCCATGGTTTTAGTATATTCCACACTGAATCCCATGGCTCGCTACGGTTTCGCTATTTCACACTTTGAGTCTAGTGGCTTTCTACGGATTCCCTATAGTCCACACTGATCCCAGTGGCTCCCTATGCTTCACGTAAAGCCTGCACTGATTTCAGCGGCTCCGCACTTTTTCCCAAAAGTCCACAATTTTTCCAGCGGCTCTCAAAGCTTTCCCAACATCCCACGCTGACTTCAGCCGATCTCAAGAGGTTCCCTTTATCCCAAACTGACTTCAGCAGCTCTCTACGGTTTCCCTAGAGCCCAGACTGACTCCAGCTGCTCTCTACGGTTTCCCTATAGCCCACACTAACTCCAGTGCATCTCTACCGTTTTAGTCTAGTCCACACTGTCTCCAGCGGCACTCTACGGTTTCCCTATAGCCCACACTGACTGCAGTGTCTCTCCATGTTTTCCCTATATCCCACACTGACTCCACTGGCTTGCTACTGTTTCCCTATATCACACACTGAATCTAGTGGCTATCTACGGTTTCCCTATAGTCCACAGGGACCTAGTGGAACTCAATGGTTTCCATATAGCCCACACTGACTCCAGCGGTTGTCAAAGGTTTCCCTTTATCCCACACTGACTTCCGCAGCTCTCTACCGTTTCCCTATATCCCACACTGACTCCAGTGGCTGTCTACGGGTTGCCTATAGTCCACACTGACTCCATTGGCTCTCTATGGTTTCATTATATCCCACACTGATTGCAGCGGCTTTTTACGGTTTTCCTAAAGCCCACAATGACCCTAGTGGCTCTCAACGGTTTCCTTATAGTCCACACTTTCTCCAGCAGCTCTCAAGCTTATCCCTTTTTACCACACTGACTTGAGCAGCTCTCTACGATTTCCCTATATACCACAATGACTCCAGCGGCTCCCTCCGATATGCCCTTAGCCGACACTGACTGAAGTGGCTCTCCATGGTTTCGGTATAGTCCAAACTGACTCCGATGGCTCTCTATGGCTTCCCTATATCACACACTGATTCGAGCGGCTCTCTACGGTTTTCCTGTTGACCACAATGTCCCCAGTTGCTCTCTATGGTTTCCCTATAGTCCACAATGACACCATTGGCACTCTATGTTTTCCATATAGATTACACTGACTCCACAGGCTTTCTATGGTTTCCCTTTGGCCAAACAGATTAGAGGGGCTCTCTACGGTTTTCCTATTGCCCAAACCAATCCCAGTGGCTATCAATGGTTTCCCTATAGTCCATACTGACTCCTTCGGCACTCCAGGGTATCCCTTAATCACACACTGACTTCAGCGGCTCTCTACAGTTTCCCTATAGCCCACACGGACTCCAGTGGCTCTCTACTGTTTCCAAATAGCAGACACTGACTGCAGTGGCTCTTTATGGTTTTCCTATATCCCACACTGAAGCCAGTGGCTTGCTACAGTTTCCCTTTGTCACACACTGACTCTACTGGCTGTCTACGGATTCCCTATGGTCGACAGTGACCTCAGTGGCTCTCTACGGTTTCACTATAGCCCACACTGACTCCTGCGGCGCTCTACAGTTTCCCTATAGCCCTCAAAGACTCCAGCGGCTCTCCACATTTTCCCTATATCCCAAACAGACTCCAGCAGCTCTCTACAGATTCCCTATGGCTCACACTGCCTCTAGTAGTACTCTACGGTTTCCCTATATCCCACACTGACTCGAAAGGCTCTGTATGGTTTCCCCATAGGCCTCGCTGAATCCAGTGGCTCACTACAGATCCCCTCAAGCCCACACTGAATCATGTGGCTCTGTACGGTTTCCTTAAATCCCACACTCGCGCCAATACCTCTCAACGATTTCCCTATAGACCACACTCACTCCCATCGATCTGTAAAGTTATCCCTAAATCCCACACTGACTCCAAGGCTTGCTACTGATTCGCTAAATGATACACGGAGTCCAGTGTCTCTCTACGGATTAACTATATCCCACACTGATTCCAGCGGCTCTCTATGGTTTTCCTGACTGAAGTGGCTTTCTATGGTTTCGTTATAGTCCACAGTGACTCCAGTGGCTCGCTACCGTTTCACTATATCAGACACTGAGTCTAATGGCTTTCGACGGATTCCCTATAGTCCACACTGACCCCAGTGGCTCTCTAGAGCTTTCCGATATCCCACAAAGATAACAGCAGCTCTACGGTTTCGCTCAAGTCCACACTGTCTCCAGTGGCTCTCTACGGTTTCCCTATAGCCCACAATGACTCAAGTGGCTCTCTACGGTTTCCAACAGCCGACACTGAATGCAGTGGCTCTCTATGGTTTCCCTATATGTCACACTGACTCCAGTGGCTCACTACGGTTTCCCTATATCACACACTGACTCTAGTGGCTCTCTACATTTTCCCTATAGTCCACCCTGACCCCAGAGGCTCTCTACTGTACAGTTCTAGTACACCCTGTCTCCATGGCTCTCTACGGTTTCCCTATAGCCCACTCTGACTCAAGTGGCTCTCTACGGTTCTTCTATAGTCCATTTTGACTCCACTGGATCTCTACGTGTTGCCTATAGTCCACACTGACTCCCCTGGCTCTCTACGGTTTCACTATATCCCACACTGATTCTAGCAGCTTTCTATGTTTTTCCTATAGCCCACACTGACCCTAGTGGCTCTCAACGGTTTCCCTATATTCCACACTGACTCCAGCAGCTCTCAAGGGTTTCCCTTTATCCCACAATGACTTCAGCGGCTCTCAACGGTTTCCCTATAGTCCACATAGACCCCAGTGGCTCTCTACGGTTTCCCTATAGCCCAAAATGATTCCAGCAGCTCTCTACGGTTATCCTGTAGACCATACTGACCCCACGGGCTATCTACGGTTTGCCTATATCACAAACTGACTCCAGCGGCTCTCTACGATTCCCCTATAGTCCATTCTGACTCCACTGGATATCTACAGGTTGCCTACAGTACAAATGATTCCACTGGCTCTCTACGGTTTCACTATATTCCACACAGATTCCAGCAGCTTTCTATGTTTTTCCTATAGCCCACACTGACCCAAGTGGCTCTCAACGGTTTCCCTATAGTCCACACTCTCTCCAACAGCTCTCAAGGGTTTCTCTTTATCCCACACTGACTTCAGCGGCTCTCAACGGTTTCCCTATTGTCCACAAAGACCCCAGTGGCTCTGTACGGTTTCCCTATATCCCAAAATGATTCCAGCAGCTCTCTACGGTTATCCTGTAGACCACACTGACCCCACGGGCTATCTACGGCTTGCCCATATCACAAACTGACTCCAGCGGCTCTCTACGGTTCCCCTATAGTCCATTTTGACTCCACTGGATATCTACAGGTTGCCTGTAGTACACAATGATTCCACTGGCTCTCTACGGTTTCACTATATTCCAAACAGATTCCAGCAGCTTTCTATGTTTTTCCTATAGCCCACACTGACCCAAGTGGCTCTCAACGGTTTCCCTATAGTCCACACTGTCTCCAAAAGCTCTCAGGGTTTTCTCTTTATCACACACTGACTTCAGCGGCTCTCTCCGGTTTCCCCATTGGCCACAATGACTCCAAAGGCTCTCTACGGTTTCCCTATATCACACACTGAATCTAGTTGCTCTCTACGGTTTCCCTCTAGTACACACTGTCTCCAGTGGCTCTCTACGGATTCCCTATAGTCCACACGGACCCTAGTGGATCTCAATGTTTTCCCTAGAGTCCACACTGACTCCAGCAGCTGTCAAAGGTTTCGCTTTATCCCACACTGACTTCAGCAGCTCTCTATGGTTTCCCTATATCCCACAATGACTCCAGTGGCTCGCTACAGTTTCGCTATATCACAACTTGACTCTAGTGACTCTCTAAGGTTTCCCTATGATCCACACTGAACCCAATGGCTCTCTACCGTCTCGCTCTAGTCCACACTGTCTCCAGCAGCTCTCTACGGTTTCCCTACAGCCCACACTGACTCCAGAAGCTCTCTACGGTTTCCCAATAGACCACACAGACTGCAGTGTATCTCTATGGTTTCCCTATATCCAACACTGACTCCAGTGGCTCGCTACAGTTTCCCTATATCACACACTGACTCTAGTGGCTCTCTGCAGTTTCCCTATAGTCCACACGGACCCCAGTGGCTTTCTACGGTTTCCCTCTTAAACACTCTGTGTCCAGTGTCTCTCTAGCGTTTCCCTATATCCCACAATCGCTCCAATGGCTCTGTACAATTTCCCTAAAGTCCACACTGACTCCCGTTGCTCTGTAAAGTTTTCCCTATATGGCACACTGACTACAGTGGCTTGCTACTTATTCGCTATATCACACACTGAGTCTAGTGGCTGTCTCCGGATTACCTGTATCACACACTGATTCTAGCGGCTCTCTACAGTTTTCCTGACTGAAGTGGCTCTCTATGGTTTCGCTATAGTCCACAGAGACTCCAGTGGCTCGCAACGGTTTCGCTATATCACACACTGAGTCTAGTGGCTTACTACGGATTCCCGATAGTCCACACTGAGCCCAGCGGCTCTCTAGAGCTTCCCTATATCCCACAAAGATTACAGCGGCTCTCTACAGTTTCGCTCTAGTCCACACTGTCTCCAGCGGCTCTCCACATTTTCCCTATATCCCACACAGACTCCAGCGGCTCTCTACAGATTCCCTATGGTTCACACTGCCTCTAGTAGTACTCTACGGTTTCCCTATATCCCACACTGACTCGAGAGGCTCTGTATTTTTTCCCCATAGCCCTCGCTGAATGCAGTGGCTCACTACAGATCCCCTCAAGCCCACACTGAATCATGTGGCTCTGTACGGTTTCCTTAAATCCCACACTCGCGCCAGTACCTCTCTACGATTTCCCTATAGTCCACACTCACTCCCATCGATCTGTAAAGTTATCCCTATATCCCACACTGACTCCAAGGCTTGCTACTGATTCGCTAAATGATACACTGAGTCCAATGGCTCTCTATGGATTACCTATATCCCACACTGATTCCAGCGGCTCTCTACGGTTTTCCTGACTGTAGTGTCTCTCTATGGTTTCGCTTTAGTCCACAGTGACTCCAGTGGATCGCTACGGTTTCACTATATCACACACTGAGTCTAGTGGCTTTCTACGGATTCCCTATAGTCCACACTGACCCCAGTGGCTCTCTAGAGCTTCCCGATATCCCACAAAGATTACAGCAGCTCTCTACGGTTTCGCTCAAGTCCACACGGTCTCCAGTGGCTCTCTACGGTTTCCCTATATCCCACAATGACTCAAGTGGCTCTCTACGGTTTCCAATAGCCGACACTGAATGCAGTGGCACTCTATGGATTCCCTATATGCCACACTGACTCCAGTGGCTCACTACGGTTTCCCTATATCGCACACTGACTCTAGTGGCTCTCAACATTTTCTCTATAGTCCACAATGACCCCAGAGGCTCTCTACGGTACACGTTTAGTACAACCTGTCTCTATGGCTCTCTACGGTTTCTCTATAGCCCACTATGACTCAAGTGGCTCTCTACGGTTCCTCTATAGTCCATTCTGACTCCCCTGGATCTCTACGGGGTGCCTATAGTCCACACTGACTCCACTGGCTCTCTACGGATTCACTATATCCCACAATGATTCTAGCAGCTTTCTATGTTTCTCCTATAGCCCACACTGAACCTAGTGGCTCTCAACGGTTTCCCTATGGTCCACACAGACCCCAGTGGCTCTCTACGGTTTCCCTATAGCCCACACTAAATACAGTGCATCTCTACCGTTGCGGTCTAGTCCACACTGTCTCCAGAGGCTCTCTACGGTTTCCCTATAGCCCACACTGACTGCAGTGGCTCTCCATGTTTTCCCTATATCACACACTGACTCCAGTGGCTTGCTTCTGTTTCCATATATCACATACTGTATCTAGTGACTCTCTACGGTTTCCCTATAGTCCACAGTGACGCTCGTGGAACTCAATGGTTTCCCTATAGCCCACACTGATTCCAGCGGTTGTCAAAGTTTTCACTTTATCCCACACTGACTTCAGCAGCTCTCTAACGTTTCCCTATATCCCACTCTGACTCCAGTGGCTCTCTACGGGTTGCCTATAGTCCACACTGACTTCATTGGCTCTCTATGGTTTCACTGTATCCCATACTGATTCCAGCGGCTTTTTACGGTTTTCCTGTAGCCCACAATGACCCTAGTGGCTCTCAACGGTTTCCTTACAGTCCACACTCTCTCCAGCAGCTCTCAACGGTATCCCTTTTTACCACACTGAATTCAGCGGCTGTCTACGGTTTCCCTATAGCCCGCAATGACACCAGCAGCTCTCTACGATTTGCCCTTAGCTGACACTGACTGAAGTGGCTCTCCATGGTTTCAGTATAATCCACACTGACTCCCATGGCTCGCTACGGTTTCGCTATTTCGCACACTGAGTCTAGTGGCTCTCTATGGATTCCCTATAGTCCACACTGATCCCAGTGGCTCCCTATGCTTCACGGAAAGCCTGCACTGATTTCAGCGGCTCTCCACTTTTTCCCAAATTTCCACAATTTTTCCAGCGGCTCTCAAAGCTTTCCCAACATCCCACGCTGACTTCAGCCGATCTCAAGATTTTCCCTTTATCCCACACTGACTTCAGCAGCTCCCTACGGTTTCCGTATAGCCCACACTGACTCTAGCTGCTCTCTACGGTTTCCCTATAGCCCACACTAACTCCAATGCATCTCTACCGTTTTGGTCTAGTCCAAACTGTCTCCAGCGGCACTCTACGGTTTGCCTATAGCCCACACTGACTGCAGTGTCTCTCCATGTTTTCCCTATATCCCACACTGACTCCAGTGCTTTGCTACGGTTTCCCTATATCACACACTGAATCTAGTGGCTCTCTACGGTTTCCCTATAGTCCACAGGAACCCTGGTGTAACTCAATGGTTTCCCTATAGCCGACACTGACTCCAGCCGTTGTCAAAGGTTTCCCTTTATCCCACACTGACTTCAGCAGCTCTCTACCATTTCCCTATATCCCACACTGACTCCAGTGGCTGTCTACGGGTTGCCTATAGTCCACACTGACTCCATTGGCTCTCTATGGTTTCACTATATCCCACACTGATTCCAGCGTCTTTTTATGGTTTTCCTATAGCCCACACAGACTCCAGAGGCTCTCTACTGTTTCCAAATAGCAGACACTGACTGCAGTGGCTCTTTATGGTTTTCCTTTATCCCACACTGAAACCAGTGGCTTGCTACAGTTTCCCTTTGTCACACACTGACTCTACTGGCTGTCTACGGATTCCCTATGGTCGACAGTGACCTCAGTGGCTCTCTACGGTTTCCCTATAGCCCACACTGACTCCTGCGGCTCTCTACAGTTTCCCTATAGCCCTCAAAGACTCCAGCGGCTCTCCACATTTTCCCTATATCCCAAACAGACTCCAGCAGCTCTCTACAGATTCCCTATGGTTCACACTGCCTCTAGTAGTACTCTACGGTTTCCCTATATCCCACACTGACTCGAAAGGCTCTGTATGGTTTCCCCATAGCCCTCGCTGAATCCAGTGGCTCACTACAGATCCCCTCAAGCCCACACTGAATCATGTGGCTCTGTACGGTTTCCTTAAATCCCACACTCGCGCCAATACCTCTCTACGATTTCCCTAAAGACCATACTCACTCCCATCGATCTGTAAAGTTATCCCTCAATCCCACACTGACTCCAAGGCTTGCTACTGATTCGCTAAATGATACACAGAGTCCAGTGTCTCTCTACGGATTAACTATATCCCACACTGATTCCAGCGGCTCTCTATGGTTTTCCTGACTGAAGTGGCTTTCTATGGTTTCGTTATAGTCCACAGTGACTCCAGTGGCTCGCTACCGTTTCACTATATCAGACACTGAGTCTAATGGCTTTCTACGGATTCCCTATAGTCCACACTGACCCCAGTGGCTCTCTAGAGCTTTCCGATATCCCACAAAGATAACAGCAGCTCTACGGTTTCGCTCAAGTCCACACTGTCTCCAGTGGCTCTCTACGGTTTCCCTATAGCCCACAATGACTCAAGTGGCTCTCTACGGTTTCCAACAGCCGACACTGAATGCAGTGGCTCTCTATGGTTTCCCTATATGCCACACTGACTCCAGTGGCTCACTACGGTTTCCCTATATCACACACTGACTCTAGTGGCTCTCTACATTTTCCCTATAGTCCACACTGACCCCAGAGGCTCTCTACTGTACAGTTCTAGTACACCCTGTCTCCATGGCTCTCTACGGTTTCCCTATAGCCCACTCTGACTCAAGTGGCTCTCTACGGTTCTTCTATTGTCCATTTTGACTCCACTGGATCTCTACGTGTTGCCTATAGTCCACACTGACTCCCCTGGCTCTCTACGGTTTCAATATAGCCCACACTGATTCTAGCAGCTTTCTATGTTTTTCCTATAGCGCACACTGACCCTAGTGGCTCTCAACGGTTTCCCTTAGTCCACATTGACTCCAGCAGCTCTCAAGGGTTTCCCTTTATCCCACAATGACTTCAGCGGCTCTCAACGGTTTCCCTATAGTCCACATAGACCCCAGTGGCTCTCTACGGTTTCCCTATAGCCCAAAATGATTCCAGCAGCTCTCTACGGTTATCCTGTAGACCATACTGACCCCACGGGCTATCTACAGTTTGCCTATATCACAAACTGACTCCAGCGGCTCTCTACGATTCCCCTATAGTCCATTCTGACTCCACTGGATATCTACAGGTTGCCTACAGTACAAATGATTCCACTGGCTCTCTACGGTTTCACTATATTCCACACAGATTCCAGCAGCTTTCTATGTTTTTCCTATAGCCCACACTGACCCAAGTGGCTCTCAACGGTTTTCCTATAGTCCACACTGTCTCCAACAGCTCTCAATGGTTTCTCTTTATGCCACACTGACTTCAGCGGCTCTCAACGGTTTCCCTATAGTCCACAAAGACCCCAGTGGCTCTGTACGGTTTCCCTATATCCCAAAATGATTCCAGCAGCTCTCTACGGTTATCCTGTAGACCACACTGACCCCACGGGCTATCTACGGTTTCCCTCTAGTACACACTGTCTCCAGTGGCTCTCTACGGATTCCCTATAGTCCACACGGACCCTAGTGGATCTCAATGTTTTCCCTAGAGTCCACACTGACTCCAGCAGCTGTCAAAGGTTTCGCTTTATCCCACACTGACTTCAGCAGCTCTCTATGTTTTCCCTATATCCCACAATGACTCCAGTGGCTCGCTACAGTTTCGCTATATCACAACTTGACTCTAGTGACTCTCTAAGGTTTCCCTATGATCCACACTGAACCGAATGGCTCTCTACCGTCTCGCTCTAGTCCACACTGTCTCCAGCAGCTCTCTACGGTTTCCCTACAGCCCACACTGACTCCAGAAGCTCTCTACGGTTTCCCAATAGACCACACAGACTGCAGTGTATCTCTATGGTTTCCCTATATCCAACACTGACTCCAGTGGCTCGCTACAGTTTCCCTATATCACACACTGACTCTAGTGGCTCTCTACAGTTTCCCTATAGTCCACACGGACCCCAGTGGCTTTCTACGGTTTCCCTCTTAAACACACTGTCTCCAGTGTCTCTCTAGCGTTTCCCTATATCCCACAATCGCTCCAATGGCTCTGTACAATTTCCCTAAAGTCCACACTGACTCCCGTTGCTCTGGAAAGTTTTCCCTATATGGCACACTGACTACAGTGGCTTGCTACTTATTCGCTATATCACACACTGAGTCTAGTGGCTGTCTCCGGATTACCTGTATCACACACTGATTCTAGCGGCTCTCTACAGTTTTCCTGACTGAAGTGGCTCTCTATGGTTTCGCTATAGTCCACAGAGACTCCAGTGGCTCGCAACGGTTTCGCTATATCACACACTGAGTCTAGTGGCTTACTACGGATTCCCGATAGTCCACACTGAGCCCAGCGGCTCTCTAGAGCTTCCCTATATCCCACAAAGATTACAGCGGCTCTCTACAGTTTCGCTCTAGTCCACACTGTCTCCAGCGGCTCTCCACATTTTCCCAATATCCCACACTGACTCGAGAGGCTCTGTATGGTTTCCCCATAGCCCTCGCTGAATCCAGTGGCTCACTACAGATCCCCTCAAGCCCACACTGAATCATGTGGCTCTGTACGGTTTCCTTAAATCCCACACTCGCGCCAGTACCTCTCTACGATTTCCCTATAGTCCACACTCACTCCCATCGATCTGTAAAGTTATCCCTATAACCCACACTGACTCCAAGGCTTGCTACTGATTCGCTAAATGATACACTGAGTCCAATGGCTCTCTATGGATTACCTATATCCCACACTGATTCCAGCGGCTCTCTACGGTTTTCCTGACTGTAGTGTCTCTCTATGGTTTGGCTTTAGTCCACAGTGACTCCAGTGGCTCACTACGGTTTCACTATATCACACACTGAGTCTAGTGGCTTTCTACGGATTCCCTATAGTCCACACTGACCCCAGTGGCTCTCTAGAGCTTCCCGATATCCCACAAAGATTACAGCAGCTCTCTACGGTTTCGCTCAAGCCCACACGGTCTCCAGTGGCTCTCTACGGTTTCCCTATATCCCACAATGACTCAAGTGGCTCTCTACGGTTTCCAATAGCCGACACTGAATGCAGTGGCACTCTATGGATTCCCTATATGCCACACTGACTCCAGTGGCTCACTACGGTTTCCCTATATCGCACACTGACTCTAGAGGCTCTCAACATTTTCTCTATAGTCCACAATGACCCCAGAGGCTCTCTACGGTACACGTTTAGTACAACCTGTCTCTATGGCTCTCTACCGTTTCTCTATAGCCCACTATGACTCAAGTGGCTCTCTACGGTTCCTCTATAGTCCATTCTGACTGCCCTGGATCTCTACGGGGTGCCTATAGTCCACACTGACTCCACTGGCTCTCTACGGATTCACTATATCCCACAATGATTCTAGCAGCTTTCTATGTTTCTCCTATAGCCCACACTGAACCTAGTGGCTCTCAACGGTTTCCCTATGGTCCACACAGACCCCAGTGGCTCTCTACGGTTTCCCTATAGCCCACACTAAATACAGTGCATCTCTACCATTGCGGTCTAGTCCACACTGTCTCCAGAGGCTCTCTACGGTTTCCCTATAGCCCACAATGACTGCAGTGGCTCTCCATGTTTTCCCTATATCACACACTGACTACAGTGGCTTGCTTCGGTTTCCATATATCACACACTGTATCTAGTGACTCTCTACGGTTTCCCTATAGTCCACAGTGACGCTCGTGGAACTCAATGGTTTCCCTATATCCCACACTGATTCCAGCGGTTGTCAAAGTTTTCACTTTATCCCACACTGACTTCAGCAGCTCTCTACCGTTTCCCTATATCCCACTCTGACTCCAGTGGCTCTCTACGGGTTGCCTATAGTCCACACTGACTTCATTGGCTCTCTATGGTTTCACTGTATCCCATACTGATTCCAGCGGCTTTTTACGGTTTTCCTGTAGCCCACAATGACCCTAGTGGCTCTCAACGATTTCCTTATAGTCCACACTCTCTCCAGCAGCTCTCAACGGTATCCCTTTTTACCACACTGAATTCAGCGGCTGTCTACGGTTTCCCTATAGCCCGCAATGACACCAGCAGCTCTCTACGATTTGCCCTTAGCTGACACTGACTGAAGTGGCTCTCCATGGTTTCAGTATAATCCACACTGACTCCCATGGCTCGCTACGGTTTCGGTATTTCGCACACTGAGTCTAGTGGCTGTCTATGGATTCCCTATAGTCCACACTGATCCCAGTGGCTCCCTATGCTTCACGGAAAGCCTGCACTGATTTCAGCGGCTCTCCACTTTTTCCCAAATTTCCACAATTTTTCCAGCGGCTCTCAAAGCTTTCCCAACATCCCACGCTGACTTCAGCCGATCTCAAGATTTTCCCTTTATCCCACACTGACTTCAGCAGCTCCCTACGGTTTCCGTTAAGCCCACACTGACTCTAGCTGCTCTCTACGGTTTCCCTATAGCCCACACTAACTCCAGTGCATCTCTACCGTTTTGGTCTAGTCCAAACTGTCTCCAGCGGCACTCTACGGTTTGCCTATAGCCCACACTGACTGCAGTGTCTCTCCATGTTTTCCCTATATCCCACACTGACTCCAGTGCTTTGCTACGGTTTCCCTATATCACACACTGAATCTAGTGGCTCTCTATGGTTTCCCTATAGTCCACAGGAACCCTAGTGTAACTCAATGGTTTCCCTATAGCCGACACTGACTCCAGCGGTTGTCAAAGGTTTCCCTTTATCCCACACTGACTTCAGCAGCTCTCTACCATTTCCCTATATCCCACACTGACTCCAGTGGCTTTCTACGGGTTGCCTATAGTCCACACTGACTCCATTGGCTCTCTATGGTTTCACTATATCCCACACTGATTCCAGCGTCTTTTTATGGTTTTCCTATAGCCCACAATGACCCTAGTGGCTCTCAACGGTTTCCTTATAGTCCACACTTTCTCCAGCAGCTCTCAAGGGTATCCCTTTTTACCACACTGACTTGAGCGGCTTTCTACGGTTTCCCTATAGACCACAATGACTCCAGCGGCACTCTGCAATTTGCCATTGGCCGACACTGACTGAAGTGGCTCTCCATGGTTTCGGTATAGTCCACACTGACTCCCATGGCTCGCTTCGGACTCGCTATTTCACTCGCTGAGTCTAGTATCTCTCTATGGATTCCCTATAGTCCACAATGAATCCAGTGGCTCTCTATGGCTTCCCTATGTCACACACTGATTCGAGCGGCTCTCTACGGTTTTCCTGTAGACCACAATGACCCCAGTGGCTCTCTGTGGTTTCCCTATAGTCCACACTGACACCATTGGCACTCTACGGTTTCCATATAGATCACACTGACTCCAGAGGTTTTCTATGGTTTCCCTTTGGCCAAACAGATTCCAGGGTCTCTCTACGGTTTTCCTCTTGCCCAAACCAATCCCAGTGGCTATCAATGGTTTCCCTATAGTCCATACTGCCTCCATCGGCACTCCAGGGTATCCCTTTATCGCACACTGACTTCAGCGGCTCTCTACAGTTTCCCTATAGTCCACACGGACCCCAGTGGCTTTCTACGGTTTCCCTCTAAAACACACTGTCTCCAGTCGCTCTCTAGGGTTTCCCTATATCCCACTATCGCTCCAATGGCTCTGTACAATTTCCCTAACGTCCACACTGACTCCCGCTGCTCTGGAAAGTTTTCCCTATATGGCACACTGACTACAGTGGCTTGCTACTTATTCGCTATATCACACACTGAGTCTAGTGGCTCTCTCCGGATTACCTGTATCCCACACTGATTCTAGCGGATCTCTACAGTTTTCCTGACTGAAGTGGCTCTCTATGGTTTCGCTATAGTCCACAGAGACTCCAGTGGCTCGCTACGGTTTCGCTATATCACACACTGAGTCTAGTGGCTTACTACGGATTCCCTATAGTCCACACTGACCCCAGTGGCTCTCTAGAGCTTCCCTATATCCCACAAAGATTACAGCGGCTCTCTACAGTTTCGCTCTAGTCCACACTGTCTCCAGCGGCTCTCTACGGATTCCCTATATCCCACACTGACTCCAGCGGCTCTCTACGGTTTCCCAATAGCCGACACTGACTGCAGTGGCTCTCTATGGTTACCCTATGTCCCACACTGACTCCAGTGGCTCACTACGGTTTCCCTATATCACACACTGACTCTAGTGGCTCTTTACAGTTTCCCTATAGTCCACACTGAACCTAGATGCTCACTATGGTGCCCCTCTAGTACTTCCAGTCTCCAGTGGCTCTGAACGGTTTCCCTATAGCTCATGCACTGACTCCAGTGGCTCTCACCGGCTCACTGACTCCACTGGAGATCTACGGGTTGCCTATAGTACACAATAAGCGGCTCTCAACGGTTTCCCTGTTGGCCACAATGACCTCAGCGGCTCTCTACGGTTTTCCTATATCACACACTGAATCTAGTGGCTCTCTACGGTTTCCCTCTAGTACACACTGTCTCCAGAGGCTGTCTACGGTTTCTCTATAGTCCACACGGACCGTAGTGGATCTCAATGGTTTCCCTATAGTCCACAATGACTCCAGCGGCTGTCAAAGGTTTCCCTTTATCCCACTCTGACTTCAGCAGCTCTCTACGGTTTCCCTATATCCCACAGTGACTCCATAGCTCGCTACGGTTTCCCTATTACATCCTGACTCTAGTGGCTCTCTAAGGTTTCCCTATGGTCCACAATGAACCCCGTGGCTCTCTACGGTCTCGCTCTAGTCCACACTGTATCCAGTGTCTCTCTACGGTTTCCCTATAGCCCACACTGACTCCAAAGTCTCCCTGCGGTTTCCCAATAGACCACACGGACTACAGTGGCTCTCTATGGTTTCCCTATATACCACACTGACTCCAGTGGCTCGCAACGGTTTCCCTATATCACACACTGACTCTAGTGGCTCTCTACTTTTTCCCTATAGTCCATACTGACCCCAGTGTCTTTCTATGGTTTCCCTCTAATACACACTGTCTCCCGTGGCTCTCTAGCATTTCCCTATAGCCCAAACTGACTACAGTGGCTCTCTATGTTTTCCCTATAGCCCACACTGATTCCAATGACTCTCATTGGTTTCACTATATCCCACACTGATTCCAGTGGCTTTCTATGGTTTTCCTATAGCCCACAGTGACCCTAGTGGCTCTCAACTGTTTCGTTATAGTCCACACTGACTCCAGCAGCTCTCGAGGGTTTCCCTTTATCCCACACTGAATTCAGCGGCTCTCTACGGTTTCCCTATAGCCCACACGGACTCCAGCGGCTCTCTATGGTTTGCCCATAGCTGACACTGACTGAAGGGGCTCTCCATGGTTTCGTTATTGTCCACACTGACTCCCGTGGCTCAGTACGGTTTTGCTACTTCACACACTGAGTCTAGTGGCTCTCTACGTATTCTCTGTAGTTGACACTGACCCCAGTGGCTCACTATGGCTTCCCTATATCACACACTCATTCCAACGTCTCTCTCCGGTTTTCCTGTAGACCACAATGATATCAGCGGCTCTCTACGGTTTCCCTACAGTCCACACTGACACCATTGGCTCTCTATGGTTTCCCTATAGACCACACTGACTCCAGAGGCTTCTATGGTTTCACTTTTGCCAAACTCATTCCAGGGGCTCTCTACAGTTTTCCTATTGCCCACAAAGATCCTTGTGCCTATCAATGGTTTCCCTATAGTCCATACTGACTCCAACGGCTCTCCATTGTATCACTTTATCACACACTGACTTCAACGGCTCTCTACGGTTTCCCTATAGCCCACACGGACTCCAGTGGCTCTCTACTGTTTCCAATAGCAGACACTGACTGCAGAGATTTGCTATGTCACACACTGACTCTAGTGGTCTACAGTTTACCTATGGCCGACACAGAACCCTATTGGCTCTCCACATTTTCCCTATATCCCACACAGACTCCAGCGTCTCTCTACAGATTCCCTATGGTTCACACTGCCTCTAGTGGTATTCTATGGTTTCCCTAAAATCCACACTGAAACCAGTGGCTCTGTATGGTTTCCCTAAAGCCCTCTCTGAATCCAGTGGCTCACTACAGATTCCTTCAAGCCCACACTGAATCCTGTGACTCTGTACAGTTTCCTTATGTCCCAAACTCGCTCCAGTGCCTCCCTACGATTTCCCTATAGTCCACAATGACTCCCGTCGATCTGTAAAGTTTTCCCGATATCCCACACGGACTCCAGTGGATTGCTACGTATTCGCTATATCACACACTGAGTCTAGTGGCTCTCTAAGGATTTCTTATATCCCATACTGATTCAAGCTGCTCTCTATGGTTTTCCTGACTGAAGTGGCTCTCTATGGTTTCGCTATAGTCCACAGTGACTCCAGTGGCTCACTACGGTTTCGCTATATCACACACTGAATCTAGTGGCTTTCGATGGATTCCCTATAGTCCACACTGACCCCAGTGGCTCCCTAGAGCTTCCCGATATTCCACAAAGATTATAGTGGCTCGCTACGGTTTCAGTGTAGTCCACACTGTCTCCAGTGGCTCTCTAGGGTTTCCCTATAGGCCGACTGTCTCAAGCGGCTCTCTATGGTTTCCCAATAGCCGACACTGACTCCAGTGGCTCACTACGGTTTCCCTATATCACACACTGAATCTAGTGGCTCTGTACAGTTTCCCTATAGTCCACACTGACCCCAGAGGCTCTCTACGGTCCACTTCTAGTACACCCCGTCTCTATGGCTCTCTACGGTTTCCCTATAGCCCACTCTGACTCAAGTGGCTCTCTACGGTTCCTCTATAGTCCATTCTGACTCCACTGGATCTCTACGGGTTGCCTATAGTCCACACTGACTCCACTGGCTCTCTACGGTTTCACTATATCCCACACTGATTCTAGCAGCTTTCTATGTTTTTCCTATAGCCCACACTGACCCTAGTGTCTCTCAACGGTTTCCCTATAGACCACACAGACCCCAGTGGCTCTCTACGGTTTCCCTATATCCCAAAATGATTCCAGCAGCTCTCTACGGTTATCCTGTAGACCACACTGACCCCAGGGGCTATCTACGGTTTGCCTATATCACAAAGTGACTCCAGCGGCTTTCTACGGTTCCCCTGTAGTCCATTCTGATTCCACTGGATATCTACAGGTTGCCTATAGTACACAATGATTCCACTGGCTCTCTACGGTTTCACTATATTCCACACATATTCCAGCAGCTTTCTATGTTTTTCCTATAGCGCACACTGACCCAAGTGGCTCTCAACGGTTTCCCTATAGTCCACACAGTCTCCAGCAGCTCTCAAGGGTTTCTCTTTATCCCACACTAACTTCAGCGGCTCTCTACGGTTTCCCTATTGGCCACAATGACTCCAGCGGCTCTCTACGGTTTCCCTATATCACACACTGAATCTAGAGGCTCTCTACGGTTTCCCTCTAGTACACACTGTCTCCAGTGGCTGTCTACGGATTCCCTATAGCCCACACGGACCATAGTGGATCTCAATGTTTTCCCTATAGTCCACACTGACTCCAGCAGCTGTCAAAGGTTTCCCTTTATACCACACTGACTTCAGCAGCTCTCTGTGGTTTCCCTATATCCCCCAATGACTCCAGTGGCTCGCTACAGTCTCGCTATATCACAACCTGACTCTAGTGGCTCTCTAAGGTTTCCCTATGATCCACACTGAACCCAATGGCTTTCTACTATCTCGCTTTAGTCCACACTGTCTCCAGCATGTCTCTACGGTTTCCCTATAACCCACACTGACTCCAGAGGCTCTCTATGGTTTCCCAATAGACCACACAGACTGCAGTGTCTCTCTATGGTTTCCCTATATCCCACACTGACTCCAGTGGCTCGCTAAGGTGTCCCTATATCACACACTGATTCTAGTGGCTCTTTACAGTTTCCCTATAGACCACACGGACCCCAGTGGCTTTCTACTTTTTCCTTCTAATACACACTGTCTCCAGTGGCTCTCTAGGGTTTCCCTATATCCCACAATCGCTCCAATGGCTCTGTACAATTCCCCTAAATTCCACACTGACTCCCGTTGCTCTGTAAAGTTTTCCCTATATGGCACACTGATTACATTGGCTTGCTAATTATTCGCAATATCACTAACTGAGTCTAGTGGCTCTCTCCGGATTACCTGTATCCCACACTGATTCTAGCGGCTCTCTACAGTTTTCCTGACTGAAGTGGCTCTCTATGGTTTTGCTATAGTCCACAGAGACTCCAGTGGCTCGCTACGGTTTCGCTATATCACACACTGAGTCTAGTGGCTTACTACGGATTCCCTATAGTCCACACTGACCCCAGTGGCTCTATAGAGCTTCCCTATATCCCACAAAGATTACAGCGGCTCTCTACAGTTTCGCTCTAGTCCACACTGTCTCCTGCGGCTCTCTACGGTTTCCCTATAGCCCACACTGACTCAAGCGGCACTCTACGGTTTCCCAATAGCCGACACTGACTGCAGTGGCTCTCTATGGTTACCCTATATCCCACACAAACTCCAGTGGCTCACTACGGTTTCCCTATATGTCACACTGTCACTAGTGGCTCTTTACAGTATCCCTATAGTTCACACTGACCTTAGATGCTCACTACGGTGCCCCTCTAGTACTTCCTGTCTCCAGAGGCTCTCTACGGTTTCCCTATAGCTCACACTGACTCCAGTGGCTCTCACGGCTCACTGACTCCACTGGAGATCGACGGGTTGCCTATAGTACACAATGTGCGGCTCTCAACGGTTTCCCTATTGGCCACAATGACTCCAGCGGCTCTCTACGGTTTCCGTATATCACACACTGAATCTAGTGGCTCTCTACCGTTTCCCTCTAGTACACACTGTCTCCAGAGGCTGTCTACGGTTTCCCTATAGTCCACACGGACCGTAGTGGATCTCAATGGTTTCCCTATAGTCCACAATGACTCCAGCGGCTGTCAAAGGTTTCCCTTTATTCCACTCTGACTTCAGCAGCTCTCTACGGTTTCCCTATGTCAAACAGTGACTCCATAGCTCGCTACAGTTTCCCTATTACAACCTGACTCTAGTGGCTCTCTAAGGTTTCCCTATGGTCCACACTGAACCCCGTATCTCTCTACGGTCTCGCTCTAGTCCACACTGTGTCCAGTGGCTCTCTACGGTTTCCCTATAGCCCACACTGACTCCAGAGTCTCCCTCCGGTTTCCCAATAGACCACACTGACTACAGTGGCTCTCTATGGTTTCCCTATATACCACACTGACTCCAGTGGCTCGCTATGGTTTCCCTATATCACACACTGAATCTAGCGGCTCTCTACGGTTTCCGTATAATCCACACTGACCCCAGTGGCTTTCTACGGTTTCCCTCTAATACACACTGTCTCCCGTGGCTCTCTAGCGTTTCCCTATAGCCCACTCTGACTATAGTGGTTCTCTACGGTTTCCCTATAGCCCACACTGATTCCACTGGCTCTCATTGGTTTCACTATATCCCACACTGATTCCACCGGCTTTCTACGGTTTTCCTATAGCCCACTGTGACCCTAGTGGCTCTCAACTGTTTTGTTATAGTCCACACTGACTCCAGCAGCTCTCGAGGGTTTCCCTTTATCTCACACTGACTTCAGCGGATATTTACGGTTTGCCCATAGCCGACACTGACTGAAGGTGCTCTCTTTGGTTTCGGTATAGTCCACACTGACTCCCGTGGCTTGCTACTGTTTCGCTATTTCACACACTAAGTCTAGTGGCTCTCAACGGTTTCCCTATAGACCACACTGACTACAGAGGTTTTCTATGAGTTCCCTTTGGCCAAACTGATTCCAGGGGCTCTGTACGGTTTTCCTATAGTCCACAATGACTCCAGATGCTCCCTATGCTTCACCTAAAGCCTGCACTGATTCCAGCGGCTCTCCACTTTTTCCCAAAGGTCCAGACTGACTCCAGCGGCTCTCAAGGCTTTCCGTTTATCCCACGCTGACTTCAGCAGCTCTCAAGAGTTTCCCTTTATCCCACATTGACCATAGCGGCCATCTACGGTCTCCCTAAAGCCCACACTGACTCCTGCTGCTCTCTACGGTTTCCCTATTGCCCACACTAACTCTGTGGATCTCTACGGTTTCCCTATATCCCACGCTGACTCCACCAGCTCTCAATGGTTTCCCTTTATCCCACACTGACTTCAGCGGCTATCTACGGTTTCCCTATAGCGCACACTGACTGAAGTGGTTCTCCATTGTTTCGCTATAATCCACAGAGACTCCAGTGGCTCTCTACGGATTCCCTATAGTCCACACTGACCCCTGTGGCTCTCTACGGCTTCTCTATAAACCACACTGATTCCAGCGGCTCTCTACGTTTTCTCTGTAGACCACACTGACCCCAGAGGCTCTGTACGTTTTCTGTAAAGTCCACACTGACACCAGTGGCTCTCTACAGTTTCGGTTTAGTCCACACAGTCTCCAGTGGCTCTCTGCCGTTTCCCTATAGCCCACTCTGACTGCAGTGGCTCGCAATGGTTTCCCTGTATCCCACACTGACTCCAGTGGCTCGCTACGGTTCCCCTTTATCACACAGTGAATCTAGAGGCTCTCTACGGTTTCCCTCTAGTACACAGTGTCTCCAGTGGCTCTCTACGTTTTCCCTATAGCCCACACGGACTCTAGTGGCTCGCTACGGTTTCTCTATATCACGAACTGACTCTAGTGGCTCTCTAAGTTTTCCCTATAGTCCACACTGACTCCAGCGGCTGTCAAAGGTTTCCCTCTATCCCACACTGACTCCAGTAGCTCGCTACAGTTTCCCTATCTCACAAACTGGCTCTAATGGCTCTCTAAGCTTTCCCTTTGGTCCACAGTGAACCCATTGGCTCTCTACGGTCTCGCTTCTCTCCACACTATCTCCAGTGGCTCTCTACGGGTTGCCCATAATACACACTGACTCCACTGGATCTCTATGGTTTCACTATATCCCACATTGATTCCAGCGGCATTCTACGGTTTTCCTATAGCCCACACTGTTCCTAGTGGCTCTCAACGGTTTCCTTATATTCCACACTGACTCCAGCAGCTCTCAAGGGTTTCCCTTTATCTCACACTGACTTCAGCTTCTCTCTTTGGTTTCGGTATAGTCCACACTGACTCCCGTGGCTCGCTACCGTTTCGCTATTTCAAACAATGTGTCTAGTGGGTCTCTACGTTTTCCCTATAGACCACACTGACTACCACATGCACCCTATGCTTCACCTAAAGCCCGCACTGATTCCAGCGGCTCTCCACTTTTTCCCAAAAGTCCACACTGACTCCAGCGGCTCTCAAGTCTTTCCGTTTATCCCACGCTGACTTCAGCAGCTCTCAAGAGATTCCTTTTATCCCACATTGACTTTAGCGTCCGTCTACGGTTTCCCTATAGCCCACACTGACTCCTGCTGCTCTCTTCGGTTTCCCTATTGCCCAAACTAACTCCAGTGGATCTCTACGGTTTCCCTATATCCCACGCTGTCTCGCCCGGCTCTCAAGGCTTTCCGTTTATCCCACGCTGACTTCAGCAGCTCTCAAGAGTTTCCCTTTATCCCACATTGACCATAGCGGCCATCTACGGTCTCCCTAAAGCCCACACTGACTCCTGCTGCTCTCTACGGTTTCCCTATTGCCCACACTAACTCTGTGGATCTCTACGGTTTCCCTATATCCCACGCTGACTCCACCAGCTCTCAATGGTTTCCCTTTATCCCACACTGACTTCAGCGGCTATCTACGGTTTCCCTATAGCGCACACTGACTGAAGTGGTTCTCCATTGTTTCGCTATAATCCACAGAGACTCCAGTGGCTCTCTACGGATTCCCTATAGTCCACACTGACCCCTGTGGCTCTCTACGGCTTCTCTATAAACCACACTGATTCCAGCGGCTCTCTACGTTTTCTCTGTAGACCACACTGACCCCAGAGGCTCTGTACGTTTTCTGTAAAGTCCACACTGACACCAGTGGCTCTCTACAGTTTCGGTTTAGTCCACACAGTCTCCAGTGGCTCTCTGCCGTTTCCCTATAGCCCACTCTGACTGCAGTGGCTCGCAATGGTTTCCCTGTATCCCACACTGACTCCAGTGGCTCGCTACGGTTCCCCTTTATCACACAGTGAATCTAGAGGCTCTCTACGGTTTCCCTCTAGTACACAGTGTCTCCAGTGGCTCTCTACGTTTTCCCTATAGCCCACACGGACTCTAGTGGCTCGCTACGGTTTCTCTATATCACGAACTGACTCTAGTGGCTCTCTAAGGTTTCCCTATAGTCCACACTGACTCCAGCGGCTGTCAAAGGTTTCCCTCTATCCCACACTGACTCCAGTAGCTCGCTACAGTTTCCCTATCTCACAAACTGGCTCTAATGGCTCTCTAAGCTTTCCCTTTGGTCCACAGTGAACCCATTGGCTCTCTACGGTCTCGCTTCTCTCCACACTATCTCCAGTGGCTCTCTACGGGTTGCCCATAATACACACTGACTCCACTGGATCTCTATGGTTTCACTATATCCCACATTGATTCCAGCGGCATTCTACGGTTTTCCTATAGCCCACACTGTTCCTAGTGGCTCTCAACGGTTTCCTTATATTCCACACTGACTCCAGCAGCTCTCAAGGGTTTCCCTTTATCTCACACTGACTTCAGCTTCTCTCTTTGGTTTCGGTATAGTCCACACTGACTCCCGTGGCTCGCTACCGTTTCGCTATTTCAAACAATGTGTCTAGTGGGTCTCTACGTTTTCCCTATAGACCACACTGACTACCACATGCACCCTATGCTTCACCTAAAGCCCGCACTGATTCCAGCGGCTCTCCACTTTTTCCCAAAAGTCCACACTGACTCCAGCGGCTCTCAAGTCTTTCCGTTTATCCCACGCTGACTTCAGCAGCTCTCAAGAGATTCCTTTTATCCCACATTGACTTTAGCGGCCGTCTACGGTTTCCCTATAGCCCACACTGACTCCTGCTGCTCTCTTCGGTTTCCCTATTGCCCAAACTAACTCCAGTGGATCTCTACGGTTTCCCTATATCCCACGCTGTCTCGCCAGGCTCTCAATGGTTCCCTTTATCCCACACTGACTTCAGCGGCTCTCTACGGTTTCCCTATAGCCCACACTGACTGAAGTGGTTCTCCATGGTTTCACCAAAATCCACAGAGACTCCAGTGGCTCTCTACGGATTGCCTATAGTCCACACTGACCCCAGTGGCTATCTACGGCTTCCCTATAACCCACACTGATTCCAGCGGTTCTCTACATTTTTCCTGTAGACCACACTGACCCCAGAGGCTCTGTACGTTTTCCGTATAGTCCACACTGACACCAGTGGCTCTCGACGGTTTCAGTTTAGTCCACACAGTCTCCAGTGGCTCTCTGCCGTTTCCCTATAGCCCACTCTGACTGCAGTGGCTCGCAATGGTTTCCCTATATCCCACACTGACTCCAGTGGCTCGCTACGGTTTCCCTATATCACACAGTGAATCTCGTGGCTTTCTACGGTTGCCCTCTAGTACACAGTGTCTCCAGTGGCTCTCTACGTTTTCCCTATAGCCCACATGGACTCTAGTGGCTCGCTACGGTAGCCTATATCACAAACTGACTCTAGTGGCTCTCTAAGGTTTCCCTATAGTCCACACTGACTCCAACGGCTGTCAAAGGTTTCCCTTTATCCCACACTGACTCCAGTGGCTCGCTACAGTTTCCCTATATCACAAACAGGCTCTAATGGCTCTCTAAGGTTTCCCTATGGTCCACAGTGAACCCATTGGCTCTCTACGGTCTCGCTTCTCTCCACACTGTCTCCAGTGGCTCTCTACGGTTTCCCAATAGCCGACACTGACTGCAGTGGCTCTCAATGGTTTCCCTATATCCCACACTGACTCCACTGGCTCTCTACGGGTTGCCTATAATCCACACTGTCTCCACTGGATTACTATGGTTTCACTATATCCCACATTGATTCCATCGGCATTCTTCTGTTTTCCTATAGCCCATACTGACCCTAGTGGCTCTCAACGGTTTCTTTATAGTCCACACTGACTCCAGCAGCACTCAAGGGTTTCCCTTTATCTCACACTGACTTCAGCGTCTCTCTACGGTTTCCCTATAGCCCACAATGACTCCAGCGGATCTCTATGGTTTGCCCATAGCCGACACTGACTGAAGTGGCTCTCTTTGGTTTCGGTATAGTCCACAGCGACTACCGGGGCTCGCTACGTTTTCGCTATTTCACACAATGAGTCTAGTGGCTCTCGACGGTTTCCCTATAGACCACACTGACTACAGAGGCTTTCTATTGGTTCCCTTTGGCCAAACTGATTCCAGGGGCTCTGTACGGTTTTCCTATAGTCCACACTGACTCCAGATGCTCCCTATGCTGCACCTAAAGCCTGCACAAATTCCAGCGGCTCTCCACTTTTTCCCATAAGTCCACACTGACTCCAACGGCTCTCAAAGCTTTCCGTTTATCCCATGCTGACTTCAGCAGCTCTCAAGAGTTTCCCGTTATCCCACATTGACTTTAGCGGCAGTCTACGGTTTCCCTATAGCTCACACTGACTCCTGCTGCTCTCTCCGGTTTCGCTATTGCCTACACGAACTCCAGTGGATCTCGACGGTTTCCCTATATCCCACGCTGACTCAAGCGGCTCTCAATGGTTTCCCTTTATCCCACACTGACTTCAGCGGCTCTCTACGGTTTACCTATAGCCCACACTGACTGAAGTGGTTCTCCATGGTTTCGCTACAATCCACAGAGACTCCAGTGGCTCTCTACGGATTCCCTATAGTCCACACTGACCCCAGTGGCTCTCCACGGCTTCCCTATAACCCACACTGATTCCATCGGTTCTCCACGATTTTCCTGTAGACCACACTGACCCCAGGGGCTCTCTACGTCTTCCGTATAGTCCACACTGACACCAGCGGCTCTCTACGGTTTCGGTTTAGTCCACACAATCTCCAGTGGCTCT
Organism: Carcharodon carcharias; assembly: GCF_017639515.1. Lineage (NCBI taxonomy): Eukaryota > Metazoa > Chordata > Chondrichthyes > Lamniformes > Lamnidae > Carcharodon > Carcharodon carcharias. The sequence goes on along the minus strand of NC_054483.1, from coordinate 40,878,865 downwards.
CTGCCGTTTCCCTATAGCCCACGCTGACTGCAGTGGCTCGCAATGGTTTCCCTATATCCCATTCCGACTCCAGTGGCTCGCTACGGTTTCCCTATATCACAAACTGGCTCTAATGGCTCTCTAAGCTTTCCCTTTGGTCCACAGTGAACCCATTGGCTCTCTACGGTCTCGCTTCTCTCCACACTATCTCCAGTGGCTCTCTACGGGTTGCCCATAATACACACTGACTCCACTGGATCTCTATGGTTTCACTATATCCCACATTGATTCCAGCGGCATTCTACGGTTTTCCTATAGCCCACACTGTTCCTAGTGGCTCTCAACGGTTTCCTTATATTCCACACTGACTCCAGCAGCTCTCAAGGGTTTCCCTTTATCTCACACTGACTTCAGCTTCTCTCTTTGGTTTCAGTATAGTCCACACTGACTCCCGTGGCTCGCTACCGTTTCGCTATTTCAAACAATGTGTCTAGTGGGTCTCTACGTTTTCCCTATAGACCACACTGACTACCACATGGACCCTATGCTTCACCTAAAGCCCGCACTGATTCCAGCGGCTCTCCACTTTTTCCCAAAAGTCCACACTGACTCCAGCGGCTCTCAAGGCTTTCCGTTTATCCCACGCTGACTTCAGCAGCTCTCAAGAGATTCCTTTTATCCCACATTGACTTTAGCGGCCGTCTACGGTTTCCCTATAGCCCACACTGACTCCTGCTGCTCTCTTCGGTTTCCCTATTGCCCAAACTAACTCCAGTGGATCTCTACGGTTTCCCTATATCCCACGCTGTCTCGCCCGGCTCTCAATGGTTCCCTTTATCCCACACTGACTTCAGCGGCTCTCTACGGTTTCCCTATAGCCCACACTGACTGAAGTGGTTCTCCATGGTTTCACCAAAATCCACAGAGACTCCAGTGGCTCTCTACGGATTGCCTATAGTCCACACTGACCCCAGTGGCTATCTACGGCTTCCCTATAACCCACACTGATTCCAGCGGTTCTCTACATTTTTCCTGTAGACCACACTGACCCCAGAGGCTCTGTACGTTTTCCGTATAGTCCACACTGACACCAGTGGCTCTCGACGGTTTCAGTTTAGTCCACACAGTCTCCAGTGGCTCTCTGCCGTTTCCCTATAGACCACTCTGACTGCAGTGGCTCGCAATGGTTTCCCTATATCCCACACTGACTCCAGTGGCTCGCTACGGTTTCCCTATATCACACAGTGAATCTCGTGGCTTTCTACGGTTGCCCTCTAGTACACAGTGTCTCCAGTGGCTCTCTACGTTTTCCCTATAGCCCACATGGACTCTAGTGGCTCGCTACGGTAGCCTATATCACAAACTGACTCTCGTGGCTCTCTAAGGTTTCCCTATAGTCCACACTGACTCCAACGGCTGTCAAAGGTTTCCCTTTATCCCACACTGACTCCAGTGGCTCGCTACAGTTTCCCTATATCACAAACAGGCTCTAATGGCTCTCTAAGGTTTCCCTATGGTCCACAGTGAACCCATTGGCTCTCTACGGTCTCGCTTCTCTCCACACTGTCTCCAGTGGCTCTCTACGGTTTCCCAATAGCCGACACTGACTGCAGTGGCTCTCAATGGTTTCCCTATATCCCACACTGACTCCACTGGCTCTCTACGGGTTGCCTATAATCCACACTGACTCCACTGGATCTCTATGGTTTCACTATATCCCACATTGATTCCATCGGCATTCTTCGGTTTTCCTATAGCCCATACTGACCCTAGTGGCTCTCAACGGTTTCTTTATAGTCCACACTGACTCCAGCAGCACTCAAGGGTTTCCCTTTATCTCACACTGACTTCAGCGTCTCTCTACGGTTTCCCTATAGCCCACAATGACTCCAGCGGATCTCTATGGTTTGCCCATAGCCGACACTGACTGAAGTGGCTCTCTTTGGTTTCGGTATAGTCCACAGCGACTACCGGGGCTCGCTACGTTTTCGCTATTTCACACAATGAGTCTAGTGGCTCTCGACGGTTTCCCTATAGACCACACTGACTACAGAGGCTTTCTATGGGTTCCCTTTGGCCAAACTGATTCCAGGGGCTCTGTACGGTTTTCCTATAGTCCACACTGACTCCAGATGCTCCCTATGCTGCACCTAAAGCCTGCACAAATTCCAGCGGCTCTCCACTTTTTCCCATAAGTCCACACTGACTCCAACGGCTCTCAAAGCTTTCCGTTTATCCCATGCTGACTTCAGCAGCTCTCAAGAGTTTCCCGTTATCCCACATTGACTTTAGCGGCAGTCTACGGTTTCCCTATAGCCCACACTGACTCCTGCTGCTCTCTCCGGTTTCGCTATTGCCTACACGAACTCCAGTGGATCTCGACGGTTTCCCTATATCCCACGCTGACTCAAGCGGCTCTCAATGGTTTCCCTTTATCCCACACTGACTTCAGCGGCTCTCTATGGTTTCCCTTTAGCCCACACTGACTGAAGTGGTTCTCCATGGTTTCGCTATAATCCACAGAGACTCCAGTGGCTCTCTACGGATTCCCTATAGTCCACACTGACCCCAGTGGCTCTCCACGGCTTCCCTATAACCCACACTGATTCCAGCGGTTCTCTATGTTTTTCCTGTAGACCAAACTGACCCCAGGGGCTCTCTACGGTTTCGGTTTAGTCCACACAGTCTCCAGTGGCTCTCTGCCGTTTCCCTATAGCCCTCTCTGACTGCAGTGGCTCGCAATGGTTTCCCTATATCCCACACTGACTCCAGTGGCTCGCTACGGTTTCCCTATATCACACAGTGAATCTAGTGCTTTCTACGGTTGCCCTCTAGTACACAGTGTCTCCAGTGGCTCTCTACGTTTTCCCTATAGCCCACATGGTCTCTAGTGGCTCCCTACGGTAGCCTATATCACAAACTGACTCTAGTGGCTCTCTAAGGTTTCCCTATAGTCCACACTGACTCCAGCGGCTGTCAAAGGTTTCCCTTTTTCCCACCCTGACTCCAGTGGCTCGCTACAGTTTCCCTATATCACAAACTGGCTCTAATGGCTCTCCAAGGTTTCCCTACGGTCCACAGTTAACCCATTGGCTCTCTATGGTCTCGCTTCTCTCCACACTGTCTCCAGTGGCTCTCTACGGTTTCCCAATAGCCGACACTGACTGCAGTGGCTCTCTATGGTTTCCCTATATCCCACACTGACTCCACTGGCTCTCAACTGGTTGCCTATATTCCACACTGACTCCACTGGACTTCTATGGTCTCACTATATCCCACATTGATTCCAGCGGCATTCTTCGGTTTTCCTATAGCCCATACTGACTCCAGCGGATCTCAACGGTTTCCTTATAGTCCACACTGACTCCAGCAGCACTCAAGGGTTTCCCTTTACCTCACACTGACTTCAGCGTCTCTCTACGGTTTCCCTATAGCCCACACTGTCTCCAGCGGATCCCTATGGTTTGCCCATAGCCGACACTGACTGAAGTGGCTCTCTTTGGTTTCGGTATAGTCCACACTGACTCCCGTGGCTCGCTACGTTTTTGCTATTTCACACAATGAATCTAGTGGCTCTCGACGGTTTCCCTATAGACCACACTGACTACAGAGGCTTTCTATGTGTTCCCTTTGGCCAAACTGAATCCAGTAGCTCTGTACGGTTTTCCTATAGTCCACACTGACTCCAGATGCTCCCTATGCTTCACCTAAAGCCTGCACTGATTCCAGCGGCTCTCCACTTTTTCCCAAAAGTTCACACTGACTCCAGCGGCTCTCAACGCTTTCCGTTTATCCCACGCTGAGTTCAGCAGCTCTCAAGAGTTTCCATTTATCCCACATTGACTTTAGCGGCCGTCTGCGGTTTCCCTATAGCCCACACTGACTCCTGCTGCTTTCTACGGTTTCGCTATTGCCCACACGAAATCCATGGATCTCGACGGTTTCCCCATATCCCACGCTGACTCAAGCGGCTCTCAATGGTTTCCCTTTATCCCACACTGACTTCAGCGGATCTCTACGGTTTACCTATAGCCCACACTGACTGAAGTGGTTCTCCATGGTTTCGCTACAATCCACAGAGACTCCAGTGGCTCTCTACGGATTCCCTATAGTCCACACTGACCCCAGTGGCTCTCCACGGCTTCCCTATAACCCACACTGATTCCATCGGTTCTCCACGTTTTTCCTGTAGACCACACTGACCCCAGGGGCTCTCTACGTCTTCCGTATAGTCCACAGTGACACCAGCCGCTCTCTACGGTTTCGGTTTAGTCCACACAATCTCCAGTGGCTCTCTGCCGTTTCCCTATAGCCCACGCTGACTGCAGTGGCTCGCAATGGTTTCCCTATATCCCACACCGACTCCAGTGGCTCGCTACGGTTTCCCTATATCACACAGTGAATCTAGTGGCTTTCTACGGTTTCTCTCTAGTACACAGTGTCTCCAGTGGCTCTCTACGTTTTCCCTATAGCCCACATGGACTCTAGTGGCTCGCTACGGTAGCCTATATCACAAACTGACTCTAGTGGCTTTCTAAGGTTTCCCTATAGTCCACACTGACTCCAGCGGCTGTCAAAGGTTTCCCTTTATCCCACACTGACTCCAGTGGCTCGCTACAGTTTCCCTATATCACAAACTGGCTCTAATGGCTCTCTAAGGTTTCCATATGGTCCACAGTGTACCCATTGGCTCTCTACGGTCTCGCTTCTCTCCACACTGTCTCCAGTGGCTCTCTACGGTTTCCCAATAGCCGACACTGACTGCAGTGGCTCTCTATGGTTTCCCTATATCCCACACGGACTCCACTGGCTCTCTATGGTTTCACTATATCCCACATTGATTCCAGCGGCATTCTACGGTTTTCCTATAGCCCATACTGACCCTAGTGGCTCTCAACGGTTTCCTTATAGTCCACACTGACTCCAGCAGCACTCAAGGGTTTCCCTTTACCTCACACTGACTTCAGCTTCTCTCTACGGTTTCCCTATAGCCCACACTGACTCCAGCGGATCTCTATGGTTTGCCCATAGCCGACACTGACTGAAGTGGCTCTCTTTGGTTTCGGTATAGTCCACAGTGCCTCCCGTGGCTCGCTACGTTTTCGCTATTTCACACAATGAGTCTAGTGGCTCTCGACGGTTTCCCTATAGACCACACTGACTACAGAGGCTTTCTATGGGTTCCCTTTGGCCAAACTGATTCCAGGGGCTCTGTACGGTTTTCCTATAGTCCACACTGACTCCAGATGCTCCCTATGCTTCACCTAAAGCCTGCAATGATTTCTGCGGCTCTCCACTTTTTCCCAAAAGTCCACACTGACTCCAGCGGCTCTCAAAGCTTTCCGTTTATCCCACGCTTACTTCAGCAGCTCTCAAGAGATTCCCTTTTTCCCACAGTGACTTTAGCGGCCGTCTACGGTTTCCCTATAGCCCACACTGACTCCTGCTGCTCTCTACGATTTCGCTTTTGACCACACGAACTCCAGTGGATCTCGACGGTTTCCCTATATCCCACGCTGACTTCAGCGGCTCTCAATGGTTTCCCTTTATCCCACACTGACTTCAGCGGCTCTCTACGGTTTCCCTATAGTCCATTCTGACTCCACTGGATCTCTACGTTTTTCCTGTAGACGACACTGATCCCAGAGCCTCTGTACGTTTTCCCTATAGTCCACACTGACACCAGTGGCTCTCTACGGTTTCGGTCTTGTCCACACAGTCTCCGGCGGTTCTCTGCCGTTTCCCTATAGCCCACGCAGAATCCAGCGGCTCTCAATGGTTTCCCTTTATCCCACAGTGACTTCAGGGGCTCTCTCCAGTGTCCCTATAGCCCACACTGACTGAAGTGGCTCTACATGGTTTCGCTATAATCCACAGAGTCTCCAGTAGCTCTCTACAGATTCCCTATAGTCCACACTGACCCAGTGGCTCTCTACGGCTTCCCTATAACCCACACTGATTCCAGCGGCTCTCTACGATTTTCCTGTAGACCACACTGACACCAGAGGCTCTGTACGTTTTCCGTATAGTCCACACTGACACCAGTGGCTCTCTCCGGTTTCGGGCTAGTCGACACAGTCTCCAGTGGCTCTCTGCCGTTTCCCTATAGCCCACACTGACTGCAGTGGCTCGCAAAGGTTTCCCTATATCCCACTCTGACGCCAGTGGCTCGCTACGGTTTCCCTATATCACACACTGAATCTAGTGGCTCTCTACGGTTTCCTTCCAGTACACAGTGTCTCCAGTGGCTCTCTACGTTTTCCCTATAGCCCACACGGACTCCAGCGGCTGTCCAAGGTTTCCCTTTATCCCACACTGACTCCAGTGGCTCGCTACAGTTTCCCTATATCACAAACTGGCTCTAATGGCTCTCTAAGGTTTCCCTATGGTCCGCAGTGAACCCACTGGCTCTCTAGGTTCTCGCTTCTCTCCACACTGTCTCCAGTGGCTCTCTATGGTTTCCCAGTAGCCGCCACTGACTGCAGTGGCTCTCTATGGTTTCCCTATATCCCACACTGACTCCAGTGATCGCTACGGTTTCCGTATATTACAAACTCACCCCAATGGCTCTCTACTGTTTCCCTCTAACACACACTGTATCCAGTGGCTCTCTCGGGTTTCCCTATAGTCCACACTGACTCCACTGGCTCTTTACGGGTTGTCTATAATCCACACTGACTCCACTGGCTCTCTATGGTTTCACTATATCCCACAGTGCTCCCAGCGGCTTTTGACGGTTTTCCTATAGCCCACACTGACCCTAGTGGCTCTTAACGGTTTCCTTATAGTCCACACTGACTTCAGCGGCTCTCTACGGTTTCCCTATAGCCCACACTGACTCCAGTGGTTCTGTATTGCTTCCCTATAGCCATCGCTGAATCCAGTGTCTCACTACAGATTCCTTCAAGCCCACACTGAATCCTGTGGCTCTGTATGGTTTATTTATATCCCACACTCGCTCCAGTGCCTCTCTACGATTTCCCTATAGTCCACTCTGACTACCGTCGATCTGTAATCATTTCCCTCTATCACACACTGACTCCAGTGGCTTGCTACGGATTCATTATATCACACACTGAGTCGAGTGGCTCTCTACGGATTACCCTTATCCCAGACTGATTCCAGCGGCTCTCTACAGTTCTCCTGACTGAAGTGGCTCTCTATGGTTTCACTACAGTCCACAGTGACTGCAGTGGCTCGCTACGGTTTCGCTATATCACACACTGATTCTAGTGGCTGTCTACGGATTCCCTATGGTGCACACTGACCCCGGTGGCTCTCTAGGGCTTCCTGATATCCCACAAAGATTACAGCGGCTCTCTACAATTTTGCTCTAGTCCACACTGTCTCCAGTGGCTCTCCACGGTTTCCGTACAGACAACACTGTCTCACGCGGCTTTCTACTGTTTCCCAGTATCCGGCATTGACTGCAGTGGCTCTCTATGGATTCCCTATATCCCACACTGACTCCAGTGGCTCACTACGGTTTCCCTATATCACACACTGACTCTAGTGGCTCTCTACAGTTTCCCTATAGTCCACAGTGACCCCAGAGGCTCTCTACGGTTCCCCTCTAGTACACCCTGTCTCCAGTGTCTCTCTACGGTTTCCCTATAGCCCACCATGACTCCAGTGGCTCTCTACGGTTCCCCTATAGTACATTCTGAAAACACAGGAACTCTACGTGTTGCCTATTGGCGACACTGACTCGAATGGCTCTCTACGGTTTCACTATATCCCACACTGATTCCAGCAGCTTTCTATGTTTTTCCTATAGCCCATACTGACCCTAGTGGCTCTCAACTAGTCCACACTGATTCCAGCAGCTCTCAAGGGTTTTCCTTTATCCCTCAATGACTTCAGTGGCTCTCAACGGTTTCCCTATAGTCCACACTGACACCAGTGGCTCTCTGCAGTTTCCCTACATCCCACACTGATTCCAGCGGCTCTCTACGGTTTTCCTGTAGACCACACTGACCCCAGGGGCTATCTACGGTTTTCCTCTATCACAAACTGACACCAGTGGCTCTCTACGGTTTCCCTATATTCCACACTGACTCCAGCTGCTCCCGAAGCTTTCCCTTTATCCAACGCAGACTTCAGCAGCTCTCAAGAGTTTCCCTTTATCCCACCCTGACTTCCGCTGCTCTCTACGGTTTCCCTATAGCCCACACTGACTCAAGCGGCTCTCTATAGTTTCCCAATAGCCGACACTAACTACAGTGGCTCTCTATGGTTTCTCTATATCCCACACTGACTTCAGAGGCTCTCTACGGTTACCCTATAGTCCATTCTGACTCCACTGGATCTCTACGGGTTGCCTATAGTACACACTGACTCCAGTGGATCTCCACGGTTCCCCTACAGTCCCTTCTGACTCCGCTGGATCTCTACGGGTTGCCTACAGTCCACACTGACTCCTCTGGCTCTGAACGGTTTCCCTATAGCCCACAGTTACTACAGCGGCTCTCTACGTTTTCCCCAAAGACGACACTGACTGAAGTGGCTCTCCATGGTTTTGCTATAGTCCAACGAGACTCAAGTGGCTCGCTACGGCTTCGCTATTTCGCACACTGAGTCTAGTGGCTCTCTACGGATTTCCTGTAGACCAGACTGACCCCAGTGGCTCGCTACGGCTTCGCTATTTCACACACTGAGTCCAGCGGCTCTCTACGGTTTTCCTGTAGACCACAATGACCCCAGTGGCTCTCTACGGCTTCCCTCTAATACACACAGTCTCCAGTGGCTCTCTAGGGTTTCCCTACAGCCCACACTGACTACAGTGGCTCTCTACGGTTTCCCTATAGCCCACACTGACTCCACTGGCTCTCTACGGGTTGCCTATAATCCACACTGACTCCACTGGATCTCTATGGTTTCACTATATCCCACATTGATTCCAGCGGCATTCTACGGTTTTCCTACAGCCCACACTGACTCCAAAGGCTCTCGAGGGTTTCCCTTTATCTCACACTGAATTCAGCGTCTCTCTACGGTTTCCCTATAGCCCACACTGACTCCAGCGGATCTCTAAGGTTTGCCCGTAGCCGACACTGACTGAAGTGGCTCTCTTTGGTTTCGGTATAGTCCACACTGACTCCCGTGGCTCGCCACGGTTTCGCTATTTCACACACTGAGTCTAGTGGCTCTCAACGGTTTCCCTATAGACTACACTGACTACAGAGGCTTTCTATGGGTTCCCTTTGGCCAAACTGATTGCAGGGGCTCTGCACGGTTTTCCTATAGTCCACACTGACTCCAGATGCTCCCTATGCTTCACCTAAAGCCTGCACTGATTCCAGCGGCTCTCCACTTTTTCCCAAAAGTCCACACTGTCTCCAGCAGCTCTTAAGGCTTTCCGTTTATCCCACGCTGACTTCAGCAGCTCTCAAGAGTGTCCCTTTATCCCACATTGACTTTAGCTGCCGTCTACAGTTTCCCTATAGCCCACACTGACTCCTGCTGCTCCCTACAGTTTCCCTATATCCCACACTGACTCCTGCTGCTCTCTACCGTTTCCCTATTGCCCACACTAACTCCAGTGGATCTCTACGATTTCACTATATCCCACGCTGACTCCAGCGGCTATCAATGGTTTCCCTTTATCCCACACTGACTTCAGCGGCTCTCTACGGTTTCCCTATAGCCCACACTGACTGAAGTGGTTCTCCATGGTTTCGCTATAATCCACAGAGACTCCAGTGGCTCTCTAAGTATTTCCTATAGTCCACACTGACCCCAGTGGCTCTCGACGGCTTCCGTATAACCCACACTGATTCCAGCAGCTCTCTACGTTTTTCCTGTAGACCACACTGACCCCAGAGGATCTGTACGTTTTCTGTATAGTCCACACTGACACCAGTGGCTCTATACGGTTTCGGTTTTGTCCACACAGTCTCCAGTGGCTCTCTGCCGTTTCCCTATAGTCCACTCTGTCTGCAGTGGCTCGCAATGGTTTCCCTATATCCCACACTGAATCTAGTGGCTCTCTACGGTTTCCCTGTAGTACACAGTGTCTCCAGTGGCTCTGTACGTTTTCCCTATAGTCCACACTGACTCCAGCGGCTGTGAAACGTTTCCCTTTATCCCACACTGACTCCAGTGGCTCGCTACAGTTTCCCTATATCACAAACTGGCTCTAATGGCTCTCTAAGGTTTCCCTATGGTCCACAGTGAACCCATTGGCTCTCTACGGTCTCGCTTCTCTCCACACTGTCTCCAGTGGCTCTCTACGGTTTCCCAATAGCCGAAACTGACTGCAGTGGCTCTCTACGGGTTGCCAATAATCCACACTGACTCCACTGGATCTCTATGGTTTCAATATATCCCACAGTGATTCCAGCAGCATTCTACGGTTTCCCTATATTCCACGCTGACTCCAGCGGCTCTCAATGGTTTCCCTTTATCCCACACTTACTTCAGCGGCTCTCTACGGTTTCCCTATAGCCCACACTGACTGAAGTGGTTCTCCATGGTTTCGCTAAAATCCACAGAGACCCCAGTTGCTCTCTACGGATTCCCTATAGTCCACACTGACCCCAGTGGCTCTCTACGGCTTCCCTATAACCCACACTGATTCCAGCGGCTCTCTACGTTTTTCCTGTAGACCACACTGACCCCAGAGGCTCTGTACGTTTTCCGTATAGTCCACACTGACACCAGTGGCTCTCTACGGTTTTGGTTTAGTCCACACAGTCTCCAGTGGCTCTCTGCCGTTTCCCTATAGCCCACTCTGACTGCAGTGGCTCGCAATGGTTTCCCTATATCCCACACTGACTCCAGTGGCTCGCTACGGTTTCCCTATATCACACACTGAATCTAGAGGCTCTCTACGGTTTCCCTCCAGTACACAGTGTCTCTAGTGGCTCTCTACGTTTTCCCTGTAGCACACAAGGACTCTAGTGGCTCGCTACGGTTTCCCTATATCACAAACTGACTCTAGCGGCTGTCAAAGGTTTCCCTATAGTCTACACTGACTCCAGCGGCTGTCAAAGGTTTCCCTTTATCCCACACTGACTCCAGTGGCTCGCTACAGTTTCCCTATATCACAAACTGGCTCTAATGGCTCTCTAAGGTTTCCCTATGGTCCACAGTGAACCCATTGGCTCTCTACGGTCTCGCATCTCTCCACACTGTCTCCTGTTGCTCTCTACGGTTTCCAAATAGCTGACACTGTCTGCAGTGGCTCTCTATGGTTTCCCTATATCCCACACTGACTCCAGTGATCGCTACGGTTTCCCTATATCACACACTGACCCCAGTGGCTCTCCTTGGTTTCCTTATAGTCCACACTGTCCCCACTTGCTCTCTCCGGTTTCCCTCCAACACACGCTTTCTCCAGTGGCTCTCTCGGGTTTCCCTATAGCCCACAATGATTAAAGTGGCTCTCTACTGTTTCCCTATAGTCTTCACTGTCTCCACTGCATCGCTACGGGTTGCCTATAGTCCACACTGACTCCACTGGCTCTCTATGGTTTCAATATATACCACAGTTCTTCCAGAGGCTTTCTACGGTTTTCCTATAGCCTAGTGGCTCTCATGGTTTCCTGATAGTCCACTCTGACTCCAGCAGCTCTCAATTTTTTCTCTTTATCCCACACTGATTCAGCAGCTCTCTACGGTTTCCCTATAGCCCACACTGACTCCAGCGGCTCACTATGGTTTGCCCATAGCCGACACTGACTGAAGTGTCTCTCATGTTTTCGCTGTAGTCCACACTGTCTCCAGTGGCTCGCTACGGTTTTGCTATTTCAAACACTGAGTCTTGTGGCTGTCTACGGATTCCCTATAGTTCACACTGTCCCCAGTGGCTCTCTATGGCTTCCCGATATCACACACTGATTCCAGCGTCTCTCTACGGCTTTCCAGTGGAGCACAATGACCCCAGTGACTCTCTACGGTTTCCCTATAGTCCACACTGACACCATTGGCTCTCTACGGTTTCCCTATAGACCGCCCAGACTCCAGGGGCTGTCTATGGTTTCCCTTTGGCCAAACTGATTCCAGGGGCTCTCTACGGTATTCCTATTTCCCACACTGACCCTATTGGCTATCAATGGTTTCCCTATAGTCCATACTGACCTCAGCGACTCTCCAGGGTATCCCATTATCACACACTGACTTCAGCGGCTCTTTACGGTTTCCTTGTAGCTCACAAGGACTCCAGTGGCTCTCTACTGTTTCCAAATAGCAGACTCTGACTGCAGTGGCTCTCTATGTTTTCACTATATTGCAGACTGAAACCGGTGGCTCACTGCGGTTTCTATATGTCACACACTGACTCTAGTGGCTGTCTACGGTTTCCCTATGGTCGACACTGGCCCCATTGGCTCTCTACAGTTTCCCTATATCCCACACAGACTCCAGCGGCTCTCTACAGATTCCCTATGGTTCACACTGCCTCTCGTGGTACTCTACGGTTTCCCTATATCCCACACTGACTCAAGTAGCTCTGTATGGTTTCCCTATAGCCCTCGCTGAATCCAGTGTCTCACTACAGATTCCCTCAAGCCCACACTGAATCCTGTGGCTCTGTATGGTTTCATTATATCCCACAATCACTCCAGTGGCTCTCTACGATTTCCCTATAGTCCACACTGACTCCCGTCAATCTGTAAAGTTTTCCCTATATCCCACACTGACTCCAGTGGCTTGCTACGGATTCGCTATATGACACACTGAGTCTAGTGGCTCGCTACGGATTACCTATATCCCACACTGATTCCAAGGGCTCTCTACGGTTTTCCTGACTGAAGTGGCTCGGTACGGTTTCGCTATATCACACACCGAGTCTAGTGGCTTCCCACGGATTCCCTATAGTCCACACTGCCCCCAGTGGCTCTCTAGAGCTTCCCTATATCCCACACTGACTCCAGCAGCTCTCTACTGTTTTGCTCTAGTCCACACTGATTTCAGCAGCTCTCTAAGTTTTCCCTATAACCCGCACTGACTCCAGCGGCTCTCTACGGTTTGCCCATAGCCGACACTGACTGAAGTGGCTCTCCATGGTTTCGGTATAGTCCACACTGACTCCAGTGGCTCGCTACGGTTTTGCTATTTCACACACTGACTCTTGTGGCTCTCTTCGAATTCCCTATAGTCCACACTGACCCCAGTGGCTCTCTAGAGCTTCCCTGTAAAACACACTGATTACAGCAGCTCCCTACTGTTTCGCACTAGTCCACACTGTCTCCAGTGGCTCTCTACGGTTTCCCTATAGCCCACACTCACTCCAGCGGCTAGCTACGGATTCCCAATAGCGGACACTGACTGCAGTGGCTCTCTATGGTTTCCCTATATCCCATACTGACTCCAGTGGCTAACTACGGTTTCCCTATATCACACACTGACTCTAGTGGCTCGCTACAGTTTCCCTATAGTCCACATTGAACCCAGAGGCTCTCAAAGGTTTCCCTATAGCCCACACCGACTCCAGTGGCTCTCTGCGGTTCCCCTATAGTCCATTCTGACTCCACAGGATCCCTACGGGTTGCCTATAGACCACACTGACTCCACAGGGTCTCCACGGTTTCAGTACATCCCACACTGATTCCAGCAGCTTTCTATGTTTCTCCTATAGCCCACACTGACCCTTGTGGCTCTCAACGGTTTCCCTATAGTCCACACTGTCTCCAGCAGCTCTCAAGGTTTTCCCTTTATCCCACAAAGAAGGCAGCGGCTCTCAACGGTTTCCCTATAGTCCACAATGACCCCAGTGGCACTCTTCGGTTTCCCAGTAGTCCACACTGTCTCCAGCAGCTCTCAAGGGATTACCTTTATCCCACAATGACTTCAGCGGCTCTCAACGGTTTCCCTATAGTCCACAATGACCCCAGTGACACTCTACGGTTTCACAAAATCCCACATTGATTCCAGCGGCTCTCTACGATTTTCCGGTAGACCACACTGACCCCAGGGGCTATCTACGGTTTGCCTATATCACAAACTGACTCCAGCGGCACTCTACGTTTTCCGTATATTCCACATTGACTCCAGCTGCTCCCTATGCTTCACCTAAAGCCTTCAATAATTCCAGCAGCTCTCCACCTATTCCCAAAAGTCCTCAATGACTCCAGCGGCTCTCAAAATTTCCCTTTATCCCACGCTAACTTCTGCAGCTCTGAAGAGTTTCCCGTTATCCCACACTGACTCCACCTGTTCTCAATGGTCTCCCTTTATCCCACAGTGACTTCAGCGGATCTCTACGGTTTCCCTATATCAGGCATGGCCTCTAGTGGCTCGCTACAGTCTCCCTATAGTCCACAATGAACCCAGAGGCTATCTACGGTTTCCCTATAGCCCACACTGACTCCAGTGACTCTCTACCCTTCCCCTACAGTCCATTCTGACTCCACAGGTTCTCTACGGGTTGCCTATAGTCCACACAGACTCCACTGGCTCTCTAAGCTTTCATTATATCCCACACTGATTCCAGGAGCTTTCTATGTTTTTCCTAAAGCCCAAACTGACTCTAGTCGCTCTCAACGGTTTCCCTATAGTCCACACTGTCTCCAGCAGCTCTCTAGGGTTTCCCTTTATCCCACAATCACTTCAGCTGATCTCAATGGTTTCCCTAAAGTCCACAATGACCCCAGTGGCACTCTACGGTTTCGCTATATCCCACACTGATTCCAGCGGCTCTCTACGGTTTTCCTGTAGACCACACTGACCCCAGCGGCAATCTACGGTTTGCCTATATCACAAACTGACTCCAGCGGCTCTCTGCGGTTTCCCAATAGTCCACATTGACTCCAGCGGCTCTCCACATTTTCCCTATATCCCACACAGTCTCCAGCGGCTCTCTACAGATTCACTATGCTTCACTCTGCCTCTAGTGTTAATCTACGGTTTCCCTATATCCCACACTGATTCCAGTAGCTCTGTATGGTTTCCCTATAGCCCTCGCTGAATGCAATGGCTCACTGCAGATTCCATGAAACCCACACTGTCTCCGGTGGCTCTCTACGGTTTCCCTATAGTCCACACCTGACTCCAGTGGCCCACTACGGTTTTCCTAAAGCCCACAATGTTTCCAGCACCTCTCTACGGTTTCCCTATATTCCACACTGCCTCCGTATGCTGTCCCCATAGCCCACACTGACTGCAGTGGCTCTCTACGGTTTCTCTATAGTCCACACCTGACTCCAGTTGCCCTCTACGGTTTCCCTAAAGCACACACTGACTCCAGTTGCTCTCCGCTGTTTCCCTATAGACCACACGGCTTCCAGTGTTTCTCTACGGTTTCCCTACAGCCCACACTGACTCCACTGGCTCCCTACGGTTTCACTACAGCCCTCACTGACTCCAGTGGCTCTCGACAGATTCCCTAAAGCACATACTGACTGCTGTGGCTCTGTATGGTTTGCATTTATCCCACATGCACTCCAGTGGCTCTCTATTGTTTTCCTATAATTCACATTGACTCCAGCAGCTTTCTATGGTTTCCCTATAGACCACTCTGGCTCCACCAGCACTCGACGATTTCCCCATGGCCCACCCTGACACCAGTGGTTCTAAACGACTTCCCTATAGTCCACAGTGAGTCCAGTGGCTCTCAACGGATTCTCTAAAGCCTGCACTTACTCCAGCAGCTATCCAACATTTCCCAATAACCGACACTGACTCCAGCAGCTCTCTACCATTTCCCTATAGTCCACAGTGACTCCAGCTGCTCTTTACAGACTCCCTAAAGCCTGCACTTACTAGGGTTTCCCTATATCCCACACTCACTCCAGTGGCTCATTACGGTTTTCCTATAGTGAACACTGACTCCAGTGGCTCTCTACGCTTTCCCTATATCCCACACTAACTTCACTAGCTCGCTACAGATTCCCTTTGGCCCACCCTCACTCCAGTGGCTCTCTACCGTTTCCCTATAGTGCACACTGACACCAGTGGCTCTCTACGGTTTCCCTATAGTGCACACTGACACCAGCAGCTCTCTACGGTTTCCTGATAGTCCACACTAACACCATTGACTCTCAACGGATTCCCTATTGTCCACAATGACGCCAGCGGCTCTCTATGGTTTCCCTATAGTGCACACTGAAACCGGTGGATTTCTCCGTGGATTCCCTATAGCACACACTGACCCCAGTGGCACTCTACGGTTTCCGTATAGTCCACACTGCTTCCAGTGACTCTTTAGGTTTTGCCTATATCCCACACTGACTCCAGTGGTTCACTGTGGTTTCCCTATATCACACACTGACTCTGGTGGCTCTCTACGGTTTCCCTTTAGTGCACACTGTCTTCAGTGGCTCTCTACGGTTTCGCTATAGTCCACCTGACACCAGTGGCTCTCTACGGTTTCCCTATAGACCACAGTGACTCCAGTGGCTCTCTATGGCTTCCCTATAGCATACACGAATTCCAGCAGTTCTCTACAGTTTTCCTATAGACCACGCTGACCACACTGGCTCTTCATGCTTTCCCTATTGCTCTCACTGACTCCAGAGGCTCTCTACAGATTCCCTAAAGCCCACACTGACAGCAGTATCTCTGTACGGTTTCCCTTTCTCCCAGACTCATTCCAGTTGCTCCCTATGGTTTTTCTATAGTCCACACTGACTCCAGTGTCTCTCTCCGGTTTCCCTATAGCCCACACAGATTTCAGTAGCTCGCTTCGGTTTCCCTTTAGCGCACACTGACTCCAATGGCTCTCTACGCTTTCCCTATAGTCCACAGCGACCCATTGGCTCTCTACGGTTTCTGTATAGCCCACACTGACACGCGTGGTTCTCTTACGTATTCCCTATATCACACACTGACTCTAGTGTCTCTCTACCGTTTCCCTGTAGTCCACACTGTCTCCATCGGCTCCCTATGGTTTCCCTATATTCCACACTGACACCAGTGGCTCTCTACACTTTCCCTATAGTGCACAATGAATCCACTGGCTCTCTATGGCTTCCCTGTAGCCCACACTGATTCCAGCGGCTCTCTACGGTTTTCCTATAGACCACACTGACCCCAGTGGCTCTCTATGGTTTCCCTATATCACACATAGATTCCCATGGTTCTCTATGGTTTCCCTGTAGCACACACTGAAACCAGTGGCTCTATACGATTTCCCTATAGTCCACACTGACACCAGTGGCTCTCTACCGTTTCCCTATAGTCCACACTGACACCAGTGGCTCTCTACGGTTTCCCTATAGCCCACATTGAATCCAGTGGCTATCTACAACTTTCCTATATCCCAGTCTGATTCCAGTGGCTCTCTACGATTTTCCTATAGCCCACACTGACCCTATTGGCTCTCAATGGTTTTGCGATAGTCCACTCTGACTCCAACGGATCTCAAGGGTTTCCCTTGATCCCACACTGACTTCTGCGGCTCTCTACGGTTTCCCTATAGCCCACACTGATTGCAGCGGCACTCTAGGGTTTCCCCATAGCTGGCACTGATTCAGTGGCTTTCTATAATTTCCCCATAGACTACACTGACTCCAATGGCTCTGTAAGGTTTCTCTATATCCCACACTGACTCCAATTGCTCTCTACGCCATCTCTATAACCCACACTGATTCCAGCAGCTCTCTACTGTTTTCCTATTTACCACATGGGCTCCAGAGGCTCTCAATGGTTTCCCCAAAGCCCACACTGACTCCAGCTGCTCTCTATGTTTTCCCTGTATCCCACACTGACTACAATGGCTCGCTACGGTTTCCCTATATCACACACTGACTCTAGTGGCTCTCTATGGTTTCCCTATAGTCCACACTGACCTCAGTGGCTCTCTATGGTGTCCCGATATCCCACACTGAATCCAGCGGCTCTCTACAGTTTTCCTATTGACCACACAGACCCCAATGGCTCTCTACTGTTTCAATATATCACCCACTGACTCTAGCAGCTCCCTCCAGTTTCCCTATGGTCCACAATGACTCCAGCTGTTCTCTATGGTTTCCCTATATGCGGCACTGATTCCAGAGGCTCTGCACGGTTTCCCTATATCCCACACTGACCTCAGCGGATCTCTACGTTTTCCCTATAGCCCACACTAACTCCAGTGGATCTCTACTGTTTCCCTCTATCCCACACTGATTCCATTGGCTCTCTACAGTTTCTCTATAGTCCACACTGCCTCCAGTGGCTCTCTATGGTTTTGCTACCTCCCGTTCGCAGTCCAGTGGCTCTGTACGTTTTCCCTATTTCCCACACTGACTGCAGTGGCTCACTACGATTTTCCTAAAGCCCACACGGACTCCAGAGGCTCTCTACCGTTTCCCTATAACCCACACTGTTTCCAGTGGCACTCTAAGGTTTCCCTATAGCCCACACTAACTCCAGTGGATCTCTACTGTTTCCCTCTATCCCACACTGATTCCATTGGCTCTCTACAGTTTCTCTATAGTCCACACTGCCTCCAGTGGCTCTCTGTGATTTCACTACCTCACGTTCTCACTCCAGTGGCTCTGTCCGGTTTCGGTATAGCCCTCTTGACTCCAGAGGCTCTCTACAGATTGCCTAAAGCCCACACTGACTCCAGTGGCTCGGTACGGTTTCCGTATAGCCCACACTGACTCCATTAGCTCCCTACATTTTCCCCATAGCCGACACTGACTCCAGCTGCTCACTTCGGTTTCCCTATATCACACTCTGACTCTAGTGGCTCTCTAGGATTTCCCTATAGGCCATTCTGACCCCAGTGGCTCTCTACAAGTTCCCTATATCCCACACTGATCCCAGAGGCTCTTTAAGGTTTTCCTATAGTCCAATTGACACCAGTGGATTTCTACGGTTTCCCTCAGCGGCACTCTATGTTTTCCCTATAGTCCACACCTGACTCCAGTGGCCCTCTACGGTTTTCCTAAAGCCCACAATGTTTCCTGCACCTCTCTACGGTTTCCCTATATTCCACACTGCCTCCGTATGCTGTCCCCATAGCCCACACTGACTGCAGTGGCTCTCTACGGTTTCTCTATAGTCCACACCTGACTCCAGTGGCCCTCTACGGTTTCCCTAAAGCACAAACTGACTCCAGTTGCTCTCCGCTGTTTCCCTATAGTCCACACGGCTTCCAGTGTTTCTCTACGGTTTCCCTACAGCCCACACTGACTCCACTGGCTCTCTACGATTTCACTACAGCCCTCACTGACTCCAGTGGCTCTCGACAGATTCCCTAAAGCCCATACTGACTGCTGTGGCTCTGTAAGGTTTGCATTTATCCCACATGCACTCCAGTGGCTCTCTATTGTTTTCCTATAATTCACATTGACTCCAGCAGCTTTCTTTGGTTTCCCTATAGACCACTCTGGCTCCACTAGCACTCGACGATTTCCCCATGGCACACCCTGACTCCAGTGGCTCTAAACGATTTCTCTATAGTCCATAGTGAGCCCAGTGGCTCTCTACGGATTCACTAAAGCCTGCACTTACTCCAGCAGCTATCCAACATTTCCCTATATCCGACACTGACTCCAGCAGCTCTCTATGATTTCCCTATAGTCCACAGTGACTCCAGCTGCTCTTTACGGACTCCCTAAAGCCTGCACTTACTATGGTTTCCCTATAACCCACACTCACTCCAGTGGCTCACTACGGTTTTCCTATAGTGAACACTGACTCCAGAGGCTCTCTACGGTTTCCCTATATCCCACACTGACTTCACTAGCTCGCTACAGATTCCCTTTGGCCCACCCTCACTCCAGTGGCTCTCTACCGTTTCCATATAGTGCACACTGACACCAGTGGCTCTCTACGGTTTCCCTATAGCGCACACTGACACCAGCAGCTCTCTACGGTTTCCTGGTAGTCCACACTAACACCATTGACTCTCAACGGCTTCCCTATAGTCCACAATGACGCCAGCGGCTCTCTATGGTTTCCCTATAGTGCACACTGAAACCGGTGGCTCTCTCCGTGGATTCCCTACAGCACACACTGACCCCAGTGGCACTCTACGGTTTCTGTATAGCCCACACTGCTTCCAGTGACTCTTTAGGTTTTGCCTATATCCCACACTGACTCCAGTGGTTCACTGTGGTTTCCCTTTATCACACACTGACTCTGGTGGCTCTCTACGGTTTCCCTTTAGTCCACACTGTCTTCAGTGGCTCTCTACCGTTTCGCTATAGTCCACCTGACACCAGTGGCTCTCTACGGTTTCCCTATAGACCACAGTGACTCCAGTGGCTCTCTATGGCTTTCCAATAGCATACACTAATTCCAGCAGCTCTCTACAGTTTTCCCATAGACCACGCTGACCACACTGGCTCTTCATGGTTTCCCTATTGCTCTCACTGACTCCAGAGGCTCTCTAACGTTTCCCTAAAGCCCACACTGACGGCAGTATCTCTGTACGGTTTTCCTTTCTCCCAGACTCATTCCAGTTGCTCCCTACGGTTTTTCTACAGACCACACTGACTCCAGTGTCTCTCTACGGTTTCCCTATAGCCCACACAGACTCCAGTAGCTCGCTTCGGTTTCCCTTTAGCGCCCACTGGCTCCCTATGGTTTCCCCATATTCCACACTGACACCAGTGGCTCTTTACACTTTCCCTTTAGCCCACACTGATTCCAGTTGCTCTCTATAGCTTCCCTATATCCCACACTGATTCCAGCGGCTCTCTAGATTTTCCCTATATTCCACACTGACTTCAGTGGCTCTCTATTCTGTTTCCCTATATCACACACTGAATCCAGTGGTTCTCTACGTTTTCCCTATCGTCCACACTGATTCCAGCTGCGCTCTACGGTTTCCCTAAATCCTGCACTGACTCCAGTGTCTATCCATGTTTTCCCTATATCCGACACTGACTGCAGCAGCTCTCTACGATTTCCCTATAGCCCACATGACTCCAGTGGATCTCTACGGTTTCCCAATATCCCACACTGACTCTATTGGCTCTCTACAGGTTCCCTAAAGCCCGCACTCACTCCAGTGGCTCAGAACGTTTTCCCTATAGTCCACACTGACTGCACCGGATCTCTATGGTTTCCATATAGCCCACACTCACTCCAGTAGCTCTCTACGGATTCTGTTTGGCCCACCCTCACTCCAGAGGCTCACTAAACTTTCCCTATAGTTCACACTGACACCAGTGGCTCTCTAAAGTTTCCCTATAATGCACACTGAATCCATTGGCTCTCTATGGCTTCCCTGTAGCCCACACTGATTCCAGCGGCTCTCTACGTTTTTCCTATAGACCGCACTTACCCCAGTGGCTCTCTCTGGTTTCCCTATATCACACACAGATTCCCATGGTTCTCTATGGTTTCCCTATAGCCCACACTGACACCAGTGGCTCTATACGATTTCCCTATAGTCCACACTGACACCAGTGCCTCTCTACCGTTTCCCTATATTCCACACTAACACCAGTGGCTCTCTACGGTTTCCCTAAAGTCCACACAGACTCCAGTGGCTCTCTACGTTTTCCCTATAGCCCACATTGAATCCAGTGGCTATCTACAAGATTCCTATATCCCAATCTGATTCCAGTGGCTCTCTACGGTTTTCCTTTGTCCCACACTGACCCTATTGGCTCTCAATGGTTTTGCGATAGTCCACTCTGACTCCAACAGATCTCAAGGGTTTCCCTTGATCCCACACTGACTTCAGCGGCTCTCTACGGTTTCCCTATAGCCCACACTGATTCCCGCGGCACTCTAGGGTTTCCCCATAGCTGGCACTGATTCAGTGGCTTTCTATAATTTCCCCATAGACTACACTGACTCCAGAGCCTCTGTATTGTTTCCCTATATCCCACACTGACTCCAGTGGCTCTCTACGCCATCCCTATAATCCACACTGATTCCAGCAGCTCTCTACGGTTTCCCTATAGTCCACACAGATTCCAGTGGCTCTCCACGGTTTCCCTATAGCCCACACTGTATCCAGTGGCTATCTACAACATTCCTATATCCCAATCTGATTCCAGTGGCTCTCTACGGTTTTACTATAGCTCACACTGACCCTAGATTCCCCAAAGCCGACACTGACTGCAGTGGCTCTCTATGTTTTCCCTATAGCCTACACTGACTCCAGCTGCTCTCTATGTTTTCCCTGTATCCCACACTGACTACAATGGCTCCCTACGGTTTCCCTATATCACACACTGACTCTGGTGACTCTCTATGGTTTCCCTATAGTCCACACTGACCCCAGTGGCTCTCTATGGCTTCCCTATATCCCACACTGAATCCAGCGGCTCTCTACGGTTTTCCTATTGACCACTCAGACCCCAATGGCTCTCTACTGTTTCCCTATATAACACACTGAGTCTAGCAGCTCCTTCCGGTTTCCCTATGGTCCACACTGACTCCAGCTGTTCTCTATGGTTTGCATAAATGCTGCACTGATTCCAGAGGCTCTGCACGGTTTCCCTATATCCCACACTGACCCCAGCGGCTCACAACGATTTCCCTATATCCCACACTGACCCCAGCGGCTCACTACGATTTCCCTATAGCCCACACTGACACAACTGGCTCTATACGGTTTCACTACAGCCCTCACTGACTCCAGTGGCTCTCTACAGATTCCCTAAAGCCCATACTGACTGCTGTGGCTCTGTACGGTTTGCATTTATCCCACATGCACTCCAGTGGCTCTCTATTGTTTTCCTATAATTCACATTGACTCCAGCAGCTTTCTACGGTTTCCCTATAGACCACTCTGGCTCCACTAGCACTCGACGTTTTCCGCATGGCCCACCCTGACTCCAGTGGCTCTATATGATTTCCTAGAGTCCTCAGTGACTCCAGTGGCTCTCTACGGTTTCCCTATATCCCACACTGACTTCACTAGCTCTCTACAGATTCCCTTTGGCCCACCCTCACTCCAGCGGCTCTCTACCGTTTCCCTATAGTGCACACTGACAACCAGTGGCCCTGTACGGTTTCCCTCTAGCGCACACTGACACCAGCAGCTCTCTACGGTTTCCTGATAGTCCACACTAACACCATTGACTCTCAACGGTTTCCCTATAGTCCACAATGACCCCAGCGGCTCTCTATGTTTTCCCCATAGTGCACACTGAAACAGGTGGCTCTCTACGGATTCCCTATAGCACACACTGACCCCAGTGGCACTCTACGGTTTCCGTATAGCCCACACTGCTTCCAGTGACTCTCTAGGTTTTGCCTATATCCCACACTGACTCCAGTGGTTCACAGTGGTTTCCCTATATCACACACTGACTCTGGTGGCTCTCACGGTTTCCTTTTAGTCCACACTGACCCCTTTGGCTCTCTACGGTTTCCCTATAGTCCACACTGTCTTCAGTGGCTCTCTACTGTTTCGCTATAGTCCACCTGACACCAGTGGCTCTCTACGGTTTCCCTTTAGACCACAGTGACTCCAGTGGCTCTTTAAGGATTCCCTATAGCCCACACTGATTCCAGCAGCTCTCTACAGTTTTCCTATAGACCACGCTGACCACACTGGCTCTTCATGCTTTCCCTATTGCTCTCACTGACTCCAGAGGCTCTCTACTGATTCCCTAAAGCCCACACTGACGGCAGTGTCTCTATATGGTTTTCCTTTCTCCCAGAATAATTCCAGTCGCTCTCTACGGTTTTTCTAAAGTCCACACTGACTCCGGCGTCTCTCTACGGTTTCCCCATAGCGCACACTGACTCCAGTAGCTCCCTTCAGTTTCCCTAAAGCGCACACTGGCTCCAATGGCTCTCTACACTTTCCCTATAGTCCACACCGACCCAGTGGCTCTCTACGGGTTTCCGTAAAGCCCACAGTGACACCAGTGGCTCTCTAAACATTCCCTATATCCCACACTGACTCCAGTGGCTCGCTACGGTTTCCCTATATCACACTCTGAATCTAGTGTCTCTCTACCGTTTCCCTATAGTCCACACTGTCTCCACGGCTCCCTATGGTTTCCCTATATTCCACACTGACACCAGTGGCTCTCTACACTTTCCCTATAGCCCTCACTGATTCCAGTGGCTCTCTATAGCTTCCCTATATCCCACACTGATTCCAGCGGCTCTCTACATTTTCCCTATATCCCACACTGACCTCAGTGGCTCTCTATTCTGTTTCCCTATATCACACACTGAATTCAGTGGTTCTCTACGTTTTCCCTATCGTCCACAATGATTCCAGCTGCTCTCTACGGTTTCCCTAAATCCTGCACTGACTCCAGTGTCTATCCATGTTTTCCCTATATCCGACACTGACTCCAGCAGCTCTCTACGATTTCCCTATAACCCACACTGACTCCAGTGGATCTCTACGGTTTCCCAATATCCCACACTGACTCTATTGGCTCTCTACAGATTGCCTATAGCCCACACTCACTCCAGTGGCTCAGAACGTTTTCCCTATAGTCCACACTGACTGCAGCGGATCTCTATGGTTTCCATATATCCCACACTCACTCCAGTAGCTCTCTACGGATTCTTTTTGGCCCACACTCACTCTAGAGACTCACTAAAGTTTCCCTATAGTTCACACTGACACCAGTGGCTCTCTACAGTTTCCCTATAGCGCACACTGAATCCACCGGCTCTCTATGGCTTCCCTGTAGCCCACACTGATTCCAGCGGCTCTCTACGTTTTTCCTATAGACCACACTGACCCCAGTGGCTCTCTCTGGTTTTCCTATATCACGCACAGATTCCCATGGTTCTCTGTGGTTTCCCTATAGCCCACACTGACACCAGTGGCTCTATACGATTTCCCTATAGTCCACAGTGACTCCAATGGCTCTCTACGGTTTCCCTATAGTCCACACTGACACCAGTGGCTCTCTACGGTTTCCCTATTGTCCAGACTGACACCAGTGGCACTCAATAGTTTCCCTATAGCCCTCACTGATTCCAGAGGCTCTCTATAGCTTCCCTATGTCACACACTGATTCGTTCAGCTCTCTATGGTTTTCCTATTGACCACACCGACCCCAGTGGCTCTGTGCGGTTTCCCTATATCCCACACCGACTCCACTGGCTCTCTACAGATTCCCTAAAGCCCACACTGACTAGAGTGGCTCTGTACTGTGTCCCTATATCCCACACCCTCTCCAGTGGCTCACTACGGTTTTCCTAAGGTCAACACGGACTGCAGCAGTTCTCTACAGTTTCGCTATAGTGCACAGTGTTCCAGTGGCTCTCTATGGTTTCCCTGTAGCCCACATGCACTTCAGTGGCTCTCTATGGCTTCCCTATATCCCACTGATTCCGGCGGCACTCTGCAATTTTCCTATAGACCACACTGACCCCAGTGGCTCTCTCTGGTTTCCCTATGTCACACACAGATTCCCATGGTTCTCTATGGTTTCCCTATAGCTCACACTGACACCAGTGGCTCTATAGGATTTCCCTATAGTCCATAGTGTCTCCAATGTCTCTCTACGGTTTCCCTATAGTCCACACTGACACCAGTGGCTCTCTACGGATTCCCGAAAGCCTGCACTTAATCCAGTAGCTCTCTTCGGTTTCCCTATGGACCACCTTGACCCCAGTGGATCACTACGGTTTCCCTATAGTCCACCCTGACACCGGTGGCTCTCTACGGTTTCCCTATAGTGCACTCTGACACCAATTGCTCTCAATAGTTTCCCTATAGCCCACACTGATTCCAGAGGCTCTCTATAGCTTCCCTATATCCCACACTGATTCCAGCGGCTCTCTACGGTTTCCCTATTGACCACACTGTCCCCAGTGTCTCTGTACGGTTTCCCTATATCCCACACTGACTCCATTGGCTCTCTACAGATTCCCTAAAGCCCACACTGACTAGAGTGGCTTTGTACAGTTTCCCTATATCCCACACCCTCTCCAGTGCCCCACTACGGTTTTCCTATGGTCAACACGGACTGCAGCGGTTCTCTACAGTTTCCCTATAGTGCACAGTGACTCCAGTGGCTCTCTATGGTTTCCCTGTAGCCCACACGCACTTCAGTGGCTCTCTATGGCTTCCCTATATCCCACACTGATTACAGAGGCTCTCTACGGTTTTCCTATAGACCACAATTACCCCAGTGGCTCTCTATGGTTTCCCTATATCACACACCGATTCCACTGGTTCTCTATGGTTTCCCTAGAGTCCACAGTTAGTCCAGCTGCTCTCTGCGGTTTCCCTAAAGCCTGCACTGACTCCACCGGCTGTCCATGTTTTCCCTATTCCCACACTGAC
This sequence comes from Carcharodon carcharias, assembly GCF_017639515.1. Classification (NCBI taxonomy): domain Eukaryota; kingdom Metazoa; phylum Chordata; class Chondrichthyes; order Lamniformes; family Lamnidae; genus Carcharodon; species Carcharodon carcharias. Next base: position 40,852,782 of record NC_054483.1, on the reverse strand, counting down.
TCCAGCGGCACTCTAGGGTTTCCCCATAGCCGACACAGATTCAGTGGCCCTCTATAGTTTCCCTATAGCCTACACTGACTCTAGCGGCTCTCTAAGGTTTCCCTATAGCCCACATTGACTCCAGTGGCTCTCTACGGCTTCTCTATAACCCACCCTGATTCCAGTGGCTCTCTACCGTTATCCTATAGACCACACTGACTTCAGTGGCTCTCTTTGTTTTCCCCATAGCCGACACTGACTGCAGTGGCACTCTCTGTTTTCCCTAGAGCCTGGTCTGACTGCAGCGTCTCTCTCTGTTTTCACTATATGCCACACTGACTCCAATGGCTCGCTACGGTTTCTCTATTTCATACTCTGATCTAGTGTTTCTCTAAGGTTTCCCTATCGTCCACACTGACCCCAGAGGCTCTCTATGGCGTCCCTATATCCCACACTGATTCCAGCGTCTCTCTTCGGTTTTCCTATTGACCACTCAGACCCCAAAGGCTCTCTATTGTTTCACTATATCACACACTGACTCTAGCAGCTCTCTATAGTTTCCCAATAGTCCACACTGACTCCAGCTGTTCTCTATCGTTTCCCTAAATGCTGCACTGATTCCAGCGACTCTGCACGGTTTCCCTATATCCCACACCCACCCCAGCGGCTCGCTACGGTTTCCCAATAGCCCACATTTACTCCAGTGGCTATCTATGGCTTCCCTATATCCCACACTGATTCCAGCAGGTCTCTACTGTTTCCCTATAGTCCACACTGCCTCCAGTGTCTCTCTACGGTTTCCCTGCATCCCACATTGACTCCGTTGGCTCTGTATTGCTTCCCTAAAGCCCACAATGACTTCAGTGACTCTCTACAGTTTCCCTAAAGCCCACACTGACTCCAGTGACTCTGTACGTTTTTCGTATTTCCCACACTCGCTCCCGTGGCTCTCTACGATTTTCCTATAGCCCACACGGACTCCAGTAGTTCTCTACGGTTTCCCTATAGCCCACACTGACTCCAGTAGCTCTCTATGTTTTCCCTATATCCCACACTCACTCCAGTGGCTCTCTACGGTTTTCGTTTAGCCCACACTGACTCCAGTGGACCTCTACGGTTTCCCTATAGACCACACTGACTCCAGTAGCTCTCTACAGTTTCCCTATATCCCACTCTGACTCCAGTGGCTCTCTACGCTTTCCCTATAGACCACACTGACACCAGTGGCTCTCTATGGTTTCCCTATAGTCCACACACAGTTCAGCGGCACTCTAGATTTCCCCCATAGCCGACACTGCTTTAGTGGTTCTCCATAGTTTCCCTATTGCCTACACTGACTCCAATAGCTCTCTAGGGTTTCCCTATAGCCCACACTGACTAAAGTAGCTCTCTACGTTTTCCCTATATCCCACTCTGACTCCAGCGGCACTCTACGGTTTCCCTATAGCCTCACTGACACCAGTGGCTCTCTACGGTTTCCTTGTAGTGCACACTGACACTAGGGGCTCTCAACGGTTTCCCTATAGCCCACACTGACTCCAGCGGCACTGTAGGTTTTCCCCATGGCCGACACTGATTCAGTGGCTCTCTATAGTTTCTTATAGCCTACACTGAATCCAGTGGCTCTCTAAGGATTCCCTATAGCCCACACTGACTCCAGTGGCTCTCTACGGCTTCCCAATAACCCACCCTGATTCCCGCGGCTCTCTACCGTTTTCCTAATGACCACACTGACTTCAGCAGCTCTCTTTGATTTCCCCATAGCCGAAACTGACTGAAGTGGCTCTAAATGTTTTCCCTATAGCCTAATCTGACTCCAGCGACTCTAAATATTTTCCCTATGTCTCACACTGAATCCAATGGCTTGCTATGGTTTCTCTATATTACACACTGTCTCTAGTGGCTCTCTATGGTTTCCCTATAGTCCACACTGAACGCAGAGGCTCTCTACGGCGTCCCTATATCCCACACTGATTCCAGCCTCTCTCTTCCGTTTTACTATTGACCACACTGACCCCAATGGGTCTCTACTGTTTCCCTATATTACACTCTGACTCTAGAAGCTCTCTACGGATTCCCTATAGTCCACACTGACTCCAGCTGTTCTCTAAGGTTTCCCTAGAAGCTGCACTGATTCAAGCTGCTCCTCATGGTTTCCCTATATCCCACACCCATCCCAGCTGCTCTCTACGATTTTCCTATAGCCCACACTATCTCCAGTGGATCTCTACAGTTTCCCTCTATCCCACACTGACTCCATTGGCTCTCTACAGTTTCTCTGTAGTCCACACTGCCTCCAGTGGCTCTCTATGGTTTCGCAACATCCCACATTGACTCCAGTGAATCTGTGTGGTTTCAGTATAGCCTTCTTCACTCCAGTGGCTCTCTACAGATTGCCTAAAGCCCACACTGACTACAGTGGCTCGGAACGGTTTCCCTATAGCCCACACTGACTCCTGTAGCTCCCTACATTTTCCCCATGGCCTACTCTGAATTCAGTGGCTCGCTACGGTTTCCCTATATCACACACTGACTCTGGTGGCTCTCTAGGGTTTCCCCATAGGACATTCTGACCCCAGTGGCTCTCTATGGTTTCCCTATATCCCACACTGATTCCAGAGGCTCTCTACAGTTTTTCTATAGACCAATTGACCCAGGTGGCTGTCTACGGTTTTCCTCAGCGGCTCTCTACGGTTTCCCTATTGTCCACACCTGATTCCATTGGCCCTCTACGGTTTTCCTAAAGCCCAAAATGTCTCCAGCAGCTCTCTACTGTTTCCCTATAGTGCACAATGCCTCCAGCGGCTCTGCAAGCTGTCCCCATAGCCCACACTGACTGCAGTGGCTCTCTACGGTTTCCCTATAACATACACTGACTCCAGCAGCTCTCTAAGATTTCCCTACATTCCACACTGACTCCACTGGCTCTGTACGGTTTCACTACAGCCCACGTTGACTCCAGTGGCTCTCTACAGATTCCCTAAAGCCCACACTAACTACTGTGGCTTGGTACTGTTTCCATTTATCCCGCACGCCCTCCGGAGGCACTCTATGGTTTTCCTCTAATCCACATTGACTCCTGCGGCTCGCTACGTTTTCCCTATAGCCCACACTGGCTCCACTAGCTCTCTACGGTTTCCCTATAGTGCACAATGACCCTGTGGCTCTCTACGGTTTCCGTATAACCCACACTGACACCAGTGGCTCTCTATGTTTTCCCTATATCCCACACTGACTCCAGTGGCTAGCTACGTTTTCCCTATATCACACACTGAAACTAGTGTCTCTCTACCGTTTCCCTATAGCCCACAATGACTCCATTGGTTCTGTACGGTTTCCCTATAGCGCACACTGACTGCAATGGCTCTCTACGGTTTCCGTATAGCCCACACTGACTCCAATGGCTCTGTAGTGTTTCTCTATTGTCCACAACTGACTCCAGTGGCCCTCTACACTTTCCCTAAAGCCCACACTGACTCCAGCTGCTCTCTTCAGTTTCCCTATAGTCCACACCTGACTGCAGTGGACCTCTACGGTTTCCCTAAAGCCCACACCGACTCCAATTGCTCTCTGCAGTTTCCCTATAGTCCACATGGCCTCCAGTGTTTCTCTACAGTTTCCCTACATCCCACACTGACTCCACTGGCTCTATACGGTTTCACTACAGCCCTCGCTGACTCCAGTGGCTCTCTACAGATTCCCTAAAGCCCACACTGACTAATGTAGCTCTGTACGGTTTCCATTTATCGCACATGCACTCCAGTGGCTCTCTACTGTTTTCCTATATTTCACATTGACTCCAGCGGCTTTCTACGGTTTCCCTATAGCCCACACTGGCTCCACTAGCAATCGAAGGTTTCCATATGGCCCACCCTGTCTCCAGTGGCTCTCTACGGTTTCCCTATATCCCAGTCTTTAACCAGTGGCTCTATACGATTTCCCTATAGTCCACAGTCAGTCCAGTGGCTCTCTACGGATTCCCTAAAGCCTGCACTTACTCCAGCAGCTATCCAAGTTATTTTCCTATATCTGACACTGACTCCAGCGGCTCTCTACGATTTCCCTAAAGCCCACAATGACTCCAGTGGATCTCTTCGGTTTCCGAATATCCCACACTGACTCCATTGGGTCTCTCCAGATTCCCTATAGCCCACACTGACTTCAGTGGCTCTCTACGGTTTCCCTATATCCCACACTCACTCCAGTGGGTCAGTACGGTTTTCCTATGGTCGACAGTGACTCCAGTGGCTCTCTACGGTTTCCCTATATCCCACAATATCTTCACAAGATCTCTACGGATTCCCTTTGGCCCACCCTCACTCCATTGGCTCACTACGTTTTCCCTATAGTGCACACTGACAGCAGTGGCTCTCTATGGTTTCCATATAGTGCACACTGACACCAAAGGCTCTCGACGGTTTCCTGATAGTCCACACTAACGCCATTGGTTCCCAACGGTTTCCCTATAGTCCACAATGGCCCCAGCAGCTCTGTACGGTTTCCCAATAGTCGAAACTGACACCATTGGCACTCTACGGTTTCCTGATAGTCCACACTGACTCCACTGGCCCTCTACAGCTTCCCTATATCCCACAATGATTCCAGTGGCTTTTTAAGGTTTCCCTATATCCCACACTGACTCCAGTGGTTTGCTAGGTTTTCCCTATTTGCCACACTGACTCTAGTGGCTCTCTACTCTTTCCCTATAGTACACACTGACCCCAGTGGCTCTCTATGGTTTCCCTATAGTCCACACTGTCTCCTGCAGCTCTCTAAGGTTTTCCTATAGTCAACACTGACTCCAGTGGCTCCCTATGGTTTCCCTATAGTCCACACTAACACCTGTGGCTCTCTACGGTATCCCTATCGTCCACAATGATTCCATTGGCTCACTACGGTTTCCCTATAGTCCACACTGTCTTCAGTGGATCTCTACGGTTTCGCTATATTCCACCTGACACAAGTGGCTCTCTACGGTTTCCCTATACACCACGCTAACTCAGTGGCTCTTCATGGTTTCCCTATAGCTCTCACTGACTCCAGAGGCCCTCTACAGATTCCCTAAAGCACACACTGACTGCAGTGTCTCTGTACGGTTTCCTAAAGTCCCAGACTCATTCCAGTGGCTCTCTACGGTTTTACTATAGTCCACACTGACTAAGCGTCTCTCTACGGCTTCCCTATAGCCCACACTGACTCCTTACCTGTCTACGGTTTCCCTGTGGCCCAGCCTGAGTCCAGTGGCTCACTACGGTTTCCCTATAATCCACACTGACACCAGCAGCACTTTACGGTTTCCCTATAGCGCACACTGACTCCAATGGCTCTCTACGGTTTCCCTATAGTCCACACTGACCCTATGGCTCTCTACGGTTTCCGTATAACCCACACTGACACCAGTGGCTCTCTATGTTTTCCCTATATCCCACACTGACTCCAGTGGCTAGCTACGTTTTCCCTATATCACACACTGAAACTAGTGTCTCTCTACCGTTTCCCTATAGCCCACAATGACTCCATTGGTTCTGTACGGTTTCCCTATAGCGCACACTGACTGCAATGGCTCTCTACGGTTTCCGTATAGCCCACACTGACTCCAATGGCTCTGTAGTGTTTCTCTATTGTCCACAACTGACTCCAGTGGCCCTCTACACTTTCCCTAAAGCCCACACTGACTCCAGTTGCTCTCTTCAGTTTCCCTATAGTCCACACCTGACTGCAGTGGACCTCTACGGTTTCCCTAAAGCCCACACCGACTCCAATTGCTCTCTGCAGTTTCCCTATAGTCCACATGGCCTCCAGTGTTTCTCTACAGTTTCCCTACATCCCACACTGACTCCACTGGCTCTATACGGTTTCACTACAGCCCTCGCTGACTCCAGTGGCTCTCTACAGATTCCCTAAAGCCCACACTGACTAATGTAGCTCTGTACGGTTTCCATTTATCGCACATGCACTCCAGTGGCTCTCTACTGTTTTCCTATAATTCACATTGACTCCAGCGGCTTTCTACGGTTTCCCTATAGCCCACACTGGCTCCACTAGCAATCGAAGGTTTCCATATGGCCCACCCTGTCTCCAGTGGCTCTCTACGGTTTTCCTATATCCCAGTCTTTAACCAGTGGCTCTATACGATTTCCCTATAGTCCACAGTGAGTCCAGTGGCTCTCTACGGATTCCCTAAAGCCTGCACTTACTCCAGCAGCTATCCAAGTTATTTTCCTATATCTGACACTGACTCCAGCGGCTCTCTACGATTTCCCTAAAGCCCACAATGACTCCAGTGGATCTCTTCGGTTTCCGAATATCCCACACTGACTCCATTGGGTCTCTCCAGATTCCCTATAGCGCACACTGACTTCAGTGGCTCTGTACGGTTTCCCTATATCCCACACTCACTCCAGTGGGTCAGTACGGTTTTCCTATTGTCGACACTGACTCCAGTGGCTCTCTACGGTTTCCCTATATCCCACAATATCTTCACAAGATCTCTACGGATTCCCTTTGGCCCACCCTCACTCCATTGGCTCACTACGTTTTCCCTATAGTGCACACTGACAGCAGTGGCTCTCTATGGTTTCCATATAGTGCACACTGACACCAAAGGCTCTCGACGGTTTCCTGATAGTCCACACTAACACCATTGGTTCCCAACGGTTTCCCTATAGTCCACAATGACCCCAGCAGCTCTGTACGGTTTCCCAATTTTCGAAAATGACACCATTGGCTCTCTACGGTTTGCTGATAGTCCACACTGACTCCACTGGCCCTCTACAGCTTCCCTATATCCCACAATGATTCCAGTGGCTTTTTAAGGTTTCCCTATATCCCACACTGACTCCAGTGGTTTGCTAGGTTTTCCCTATTTGCCACACTGACTCTAGTGGCTCTCTACTCTTTCCCTATAGTACACACTGACCCCAGTGGCTCTCAACGGTTTCCCTATAGTCCAAACTGTCTCCTGCAGCTCTCTAAGGTTTTCCTATAGTCAACACTGACTCCAGTGGCTCCCTATGGTTTCCCTATAGTCCACACTAACACCTGTGGCTCTCTACGGTATCCCTATCGTCCACAATGATTCCATTGGCTCACTACGGTTTCCCTATAGTCCACACTGTCTTCAGTGGATCTCTACGGTTTCGCTATATTCCACCTGACACAAGTGGCTCTCTACGGTTTCCCTATACACCACGCTAACTCAGTGGCTCTTCATGGTTTCCCTATAGCTCTCACTGACTCCAGAGGCCCTCTACAGATTCCCTAAAGCACACACTGACTGCAGTGTCTCTGTACGGTTTCCCAAAGTCCCAGACTCATTCCAGTGGCTCTCTACGGTTTTACTATAGTCCACACTGACTCAGCGTCTCTCTACGGCTTCCCTATAGCCCACACTGACTCCTTACCTGTCTACGGTTTCCCTGTGGCCCAGCCTGACTCCAGTGGCTCACTACGGTTTCCCTATAATCCACACTGACACCAGCAGCTCTCTACGGTTTCCCTATAGCGCACACTGACTCCAATGGCTCTCTACGGTTTCCCTATAGTCCACACTGACCCTGTGGCCCTCTACGGTTTCCGTATAACCCACACTGACACCAGTGGCTAGCTACGTTTTCCCTATATCACACACTGAAACTAGTGTCTCTCTACCGTTTCCCTATAGCCCACAATGACTCCATTGGTTCTGTACGGTTTCCCTATAGCGCACACTGACTGCAATGGCTCTCTACGGTTTCCGTATAGCCCACACTGACTCCAATGGCTCTGTAGTGTTTCTCTATTGTCCACAACTGACTCCAGTGGCCCTCTACACTTTCCCTAAAGCCCACACTGACTCCAGCTGCTCTCTTCAGTTTCCCTATAGTCCACACCTGACTGCAGTGGACCTCTACGGTTTCCCTAAAGCCCACACCGACTCCAATTGCTCTCTGCAGTTTCCCTATAGTCCACATGGCCTTCAGTGTTTCTCTACAGTTTCCCTACATCCCACACTGACTCCACTGGCTCTATACTGTTTCACTACAGCCCTCGCTGACTGCAGTGGCTCTCTACAGATTCCCTAAAGCCCACACTGACTAATGTAGCTCTGTACGGTTTCCATTTATCGCACATGCACTCCAGTGGCTCTCTACTGTTTTCCTATAATTCACATTGACTCCAGCGGCTTTCTACGGTTTCCCTATAGCCCACACTGGCTCCACTAGCAATCGAAGGTTTCCATATGGCCCACCCTGTCTCCAGTGGCTCTCTACGGTTTGCCTATATCCCAGTCTTTAACCAGTGGCTCTATACGATTTCCCTATAGTCCACAGTGAGTCCAGTGGCTCTCTACGGATTCCCTAAAGCCTGCACTTACTCCAGCAGCTATCCAAGTTATTTTCCTATATCTGACACTGACTCCAGCGGCTCTCTACGATTTCCCTAAAGCCCACAATGACTCCAGTGGATCTCTTCGGTTTCCGAATATCCCACACTGACTCCATTGGGTCTCTCCAGATTCCCTATAGCCCACACTGACTTCAGTGGCTCTGTACGGTTTCCCTATATCCCACACTCACTCCAGTGGGTCAGTACGGTTTTCCTATAGTCGACACTGACTCCAGTGGCTCTCTACGGTTTCCCTATATCCCACAATATCTTCACAAGATCTCTACGGATTCCCTTTGGCCCACCCTCACTCCATTGGCTCACTACGTTTTCCCTATAGTGCACACTGACAGCAGTGGCTCTCTATGGTTTCCATATAGTGCACACTGACACCAAAGGCTCTCGACGGTTTCCTGATAGTCCACACTAACACCATTGGTTCCCAACGGTTTCCCTATAGTCCACAATGACCTCAACAGCTCTGTACTGTTTCCCAATAGTCGAAACTAACACCATTGGCTCTCTACGTTTTCCCTATAGTCCACTCTGGCTCCCGTGGCCCTCTACGGCTTCCCTATATCCCACAATGATTCCAGTGGCTTTCTAAGGATTCCCTATATCCCACACTGACTCCAGTGGTTTGCTAGGTTTTCCCTATATCCCTCACTGACTCTAGTGGTTCTGTACGTTTTCCCTATAGTACACGCTGACCCCAGTGGCTCCCTACGGTTTCCCTATAGTCCACACTGTGTCTAGTGGCTCTCTAAGGTTTCCCTATAGTCAACACTCTCTCCAGTGCTTCCCTATGGTTTGCCTACAGTCCACACTAACACCTGTGGCTCTCTACGGTATCCCTATCGTCCACAATTATTCCATTGGCTCACTATGGTTTCCGTATATCACACATGAACTCTGGTGGCTCTCTACGGTTTCCCTTTAGTCCACAGTGACCCCATTGGCTCTCTACAGTTTCCCTATAGTCCACACTGTCTTCATTGGCTCTCTACGGTTTCGCTATATTCCACCTGACACACGTGGCTCTCTACGGTTTCCCTATACACCACGCTAACTCAGTGGCTCTTCATGCTTTTCCTATAGCTCTTACTGACTCCAGAGGCCCTCTACAGATTCCCTAAAGCCCACACTGACTGCAGTGTCTCTGTACGGTTTCCCTAAGTCCCAGACTCATTCCAGTGGCTCTCTCTGGTTTTAATATAGTCAACACTGACTCAGCGTCTCTCTACGGTTTCCCTATAGCCCACACTGACTCCTTAGCTCTATTCGGTTTCCCTATGGCCCAGCCTGACTCCAGTGGCTCTCTCCGGTTTTACTATAGTCCGCACTGATTCAGCGTTTCTCTATGGTTTCCCTATAGCCCACACTGACTCCTTAGCTCTCTTCGGTTTCCCTATAGTCCACACTGACCCAGGGGCTCTCTACAGTTTCCATATAACCCACACTGACACCAGTGGCTCTCTACGTTTTCCCTATATCCCACAATGACTCCAGTGGCTAGCTACGTTTTCACTATATCACACACTGAAATTGGTGGCTCTCTACTGTTTCTCTATAGCCCACAATGACTGCATTGGCTCTGTACGTTTTCCCTATAGTCCACACTGACACCAGCAGATCTCTACGGTTTCCCTATAGCGCACATTGACTCCATTGGCTCTCTACGGTTTCCGTATAGCCCACACTGAATCCAATGGCTCTGTCTGGTTTCTCTATTGGCCACAACTGACTCTGGTGACACTCTACACTTTCCCTAAAGCCCACACTGACTCCAGCTGCTCTCTTCGGTTTCCCTATAGTCCACACCTGACTGCAGTGGACCTCTACGGTTTCCCTAAGGCCCACAGTGACTCCAGTTGTTCTCTGCTGTTTCCCTATAGTCCACACGGCCTCCAGTGTTTCTCTACAGTTTCCCTACATCCCACACTGACTCCACTGGCTCTGTACGGTTTCACTACAGCCCTAGCTGATTCCAGTGGTTCTCTACAGATTCCCTAAAGCCCACACTGACTAATGTAGCTCTGTAAGCTTTCCATTTATCGCACACGCACTCCAGTGGCTCTCTATTGTTTTCCTATAATTCACATTGACTTCAGCGGCTTTCTACGGTTTCCCTATAGCCCACACTGGCTGCACTAGCACTCGAAGGTTTCCATATGGCCCACCCTGTCTCCAGTGGCTCTCTATGGTTTCCCTATATCCCACACTTTAACCAGTGGCTCTAAACGAACACCTATGGCTCTCTACGTTTTCCCTCTAGTCCACTCTGGCTCCCTTGGCCCTCTACGGCTTCATTATAACCCACACTGATTCCAGTGGCTTTCTACGGTTTCCCTATATCCCTCACTGACTCTAGTGGCTCTCTAATGTTTCCCTTTGGTCCACACTGACCCCAGTGGCTCTCTACGGTTTCCCTATAGTCCACACTGACTCCAGCAGCTCTCTATAGTTTCTTTATAGTGCACACTGACACCTGTGGCTCTCTACAGTTTCCCTATAGCACACATCGACCCCAGTTGCACTCTACGGTTTCCGCATAGCCCACACTGCTTCCAGTGGCTTTCTAGGTTTTGCCTATATCCCACACTGAATCCATTGGCTCTCTACAGTTTCCCTATAGCCCACACTGATTCCAGTGGCTCTCTATAGCTTCCCAATATCCCACACTGATTCCAGTGGCTCTCTACTTTCTTCCTATTGACCACACTGACTTCAGTGGCTCTCTATTTTGCTTCCCTATATCACACACTGAATCCAGTGGTTCTCTACGTTTTCCTATTCGTCCACACTGATTCCAGCTACTCTCTACTGTTTCTCTTTAGCCTGCACTGACTCCAGTGTCTATCCACGCTTTCCCTATATCCGACACTGACTCCAGCAGCTCTCTACGATTTCCCTATAGCCCACACTGACTCCAGTGGATCTCACCGGTTCCCCAATATCCCACAATGACTCCATTGGCTCTCTAGAGATTCCCTATAGCCCACACTCACTCCAGAGGCTCCGAACGTTTTTCCTATAGTCCACAATCACTGCAGCGGCTCTCTATGGTTTCCACAGAGCCCACACTCACTGCAGTAGCTCTCTACGGATTCTGTTTGGCCCACCCTCACTCCAGAGGCTCACTAAATTTTCCCTATAGTTCACACTGACACCAGTGGCTCTCCACAGTTTCCCTGTCGTGCACACTGAATCCAGTGGCTCCCTATGACTTCCCTGTAGCTCACACTGATTCCAGCGTCTCTCTACAGTTTTCCTATAGACCACACTGACCCCAGTGGCTCTCTATGGTTTCCCTATAGTCCACACTGACACCGTTGGCTATCCACGGTTTCCCTATAGTCCACAATGACTCCAGTTGCTCTCTACAGATTCCCTAAAGCCTGCACCTGCTCCAGGAGCTCTCTTCGGTTTCCCTTTGGCCCACCCTGACTCCAGTGGTTCACTACGGTTTCCCTATATCACACATTGACTCTGGTGGCTCTCTACGGTTTCCCTTTAGTCCACACTGACCCCATTGGTTTTCTACGGTTTCCCTATAGTCCACATTGTCTTCAGTGGCTCTCTACGCTTTCGCTATAGTCCACCTGAAACCAGTGGCTCTCTACGGTTTCCCTATATCCCAAACTTATTCCAGAAGCTCTCTACGGTTTTCCTATAGACCACGCTGACCACAGTGGCTCTTCAGGATTTCCCTATAGCTCTCACTGACTCCATTGGGCCTCTCCAGATTTCCTATAGCCCACACTGACTTCAGTGGTCCTGTACGGTTTCCCTATATCACACACTCACTCCAGTGGGTCAGTACGGTTTTCCTATAGTCGACACTGACTCCAGTGGCTGACTACGGTTTCCCTATATCCCACAATATCTTCACAAGCTCTGTACGGATTCGCTTTGGCCCACCCTCACTCCATTGGCTCACTACGGTTTATATATAGTGCGCACTGACAGCAGTGGCTCTCTATGGTTTCGCTATAGTGCACACTGACACCAAAGGCTCTCTACGTTTTCCTGATAGTCCACACTAACACCATTGGCTCCCAACGGTTTCCCTATAGTCCACAATGACCCCAGCAGCTCTGTACGGTTTCCCAATAGTCAAAACTAACACCTTTGGCTCTGTACATTTTCCCTCCAGTCCACTCTGGCTCCCGTGGCCCTCTACGGCTTTGCTATATCCCACACTGATTCCAGTGGCTTTCTACAGTTTCCCTATATCCCACACTTACTCCAGTGGCTCTCTACTGTTTCCCTTTGGTCCACACTGACCCCAGTGGCTCTGTACGGTTTCCCTATAGTCCACACTGTCTCCAGTGGCTCTCTACGGTTTCCCTATAGTGCACACTGACTCCAGCAGCTCTCTATAGTTTCTTTATAGTGCACACTGACACCTGTGGCTATCTACGGTTTCCCTATAGCACACACCGACCCCAGTTGCAGTCTACGGTTTCCGTATAGCCCACACTGCTTCCAGTGGCTTTCTAGGTTTTGCCTATATCCCACACTGAATCCATTGGCTCTCTACAGTTTCCCTATAGTCCACACTGTCTCCAGTGGCTCTCTACGGTTTCCCTATAGTGCACACTGACTCCAGCAGCTCTCTATATTTTCTTTATAGTGCACACTGACACCTGTGGCTCTCTACGTTTTCCCTATAGCACACACCGACCCCAGTTGCAGTCTACGGTTTCCGCATAGCCCACAATGCTTTCAGTGGCTTTCTAGGTTTTGCCTATATCCCACACTGAATCCATTGGCTCTGTACAGTTTCCCTAAAGCCCACACTGATTCCAGTGGCTCTCTATAGCTTCCCTATATTCCACACTGATTCCAGTGGCTCTCTACTTTCTTCCTATTGACCACACTGACTTCAGTGGCTCTCTACTTTGTTTCCCTATATCACACACTGAATCCAGTGGTTCTCTACGTTTTCCCTATCATCCACACTGATTCCAGCAGCTCTCTACGATTTCCCTATAGCCCACACTGACTCCAGTGGATCTCACCGGTTCCCCAATATCCCACAATGACTCCATTGGCTCTCTACAGATTCCCTATAGCCCACACTCACTCCAGAGGCTCCGAACGTTTTTCCTATAGTCCACACTCACTGCAGCGGCTCTCTATGGTTTCCACAGAGCCCACACTCACTGCAGTAGCTCTCTACGGATTCTGTTTGGCCCACCCTCACTCCAGAGGCTCACTAAATTTTCCCTATAGTTCACACTGACACCAGTGGCTCTCCACAGTTTCCCTGTCGTGCACACTGAATCCAGTGGCTCCCTATGACTTCCCTGTAGCTCACACTGATTCCAGCGTCTCTCTACAGTTTTCCTATAGACCACACTGACCCCAGTGGCTCTCTATGGTTTCCCTATAGTCCACACTGACACCGTTGGCTATCCACGGTTTCCCTATAGTCCACAATGACTCCAGTTGCTCTCTACAGATTCCCTAAAGCCTGCACCTGCTCCAGGAGCTCTCTTCGGTTTCCCTTTGGCCCACCCTGACTCCAGTGGTTCACTACGGTTTCCCTATATCACACATTGACTCTGGTGGCTCTCTACGGTTTCCCTTTAGTCCACACTGACCCCATTGGTTTTCTACAGTTTCCCTATAGTCCACATTGTCTTCAGTGGCTCTCTACGCTTTCGCTATAGTCCACCTGAAACCAGTGGCTCTCTACGGTTTCCCTATATCCCAAACTTATTCCAGAAGCTCTCTACGGTTTTCCTATAGACCACGCTGACCACAGTGGCTCTTCAGGATTTCCCTATAGCTCTCACTGACTCCATTGGGCCTCTCCAGATTTCCTATAGCCCACACTGACTTCAGTGGTCCTGTACGGTTTCCCTATATCACACACTCACTCCAGTGGGTCAGTACGGTTTTCCTATAGTCGACACTGACTCCAGTGGCTGACTACGGTTTCCCTATATCCCACAATATCTTCACAAGCTCTGTACGGATTCGCTTTGGCCCACCCTCACTCCATTGGCTCACTACGGTTTATATATAGTGCGCACTGACAGCAGTGGCTCTCTATGGTTTCGCTATAGTGCACACTGACACCAAAGGCTCTCTACGTTTTCCTGATAGTCCACACTAACACCATTGGCTCCCAACGGTTTCCCTATAGTCCACAATGACCCCAGCAGCTCTGTACGGTTTCCCAATAGTCAAAACTAACACCTTTGGCTCTGTACATTTTCCCTCTAGTCCACTCTGGCTCCCGTGGCCCTCTACGGCTTCGCTATATCCCACACTGATTCTAGTGGCTTTCTACAGTTTCCCTATATCCCACACTTACTCCAGTGGCTCTCTACTGTTTCCCTTTGGTCCACACTGACCCCAGTGGCTCTGTACGGTTTCCCTATAGTCCACACTGTCTCCAGTGGCTCTCTACGGTTTCCCTATAGTGCACACTGACTCCAGCAGCTCTCTATAGTTTCTTTATAGTGCACACTGACACCTGTGGCTATCTACGGTTTCCCTATAGCACACACCGACCCCAGTTGCAGTCTACGGTTTCCGTATAGCCCACACTGCTTCCAGTGGCTTTCTAGGTTTTGCCTATATCCCACACTGAATCCATTGGCTCTCTACAGTTTCCCTATAGTCCACACTGTCTCCAGTGGCTCTCTACGGTTTCCCTATAGTGCACACTGACTCCAGCAGCTCTCTA
This sequence comes from Carcharodon carcharias, assembly GCF_017639515.1. Taxonomy (NCBI): domain Eukaryota; kingdom Metazoa; phylum Chordata; class Chondrichthyes; order Lamniformes; family Lamnidae; genus Carcharodon; species Carcharodon carcharias. The sequence goes on along the minus strand of NC_054483.1, from coordinate 40,837,733 downwards.
TAGTTTCTTTATAGTGCACACTGACACCTGTGGCTCTCTACGTTTTCCCTATAGCACACACCGACCCCAGTTGCAGTCTACGGTTTCCGTATAGCCCACAATGCTTTCAGTGGCTTTCTAGGTTTTGCCTATATGCCACACTGAATCCATTGGCTCTGTACAGTTTCCCTAAAGCCCACACTGAATCCAGTGGCTCTCTATAGCTTCCCTATATCCCACACTGATTCCAGTGGCTCTCTACTTTCTTCCTATTGACCACACTGACTTCAGTGGCTCTCTACTTTGTTTCCCTATATCACACACTGAATCCAGTGGTTCTCTACGTTTTCCCTATCATCCACACTGATTCCAGCTGCTCTCTACGGTTTCTCTTTAGCCTGCACTGACTCCAGTGTCTATCCACGTTTTCCCTATAACCGACACTGACTCCAGCGGCTCTCTACGATTTCCCTATAGCCCACACTGACTCCAGTGGATCTCTCCAGTTTCCCAATACCCCACAATGACTCCATTGGCTCTCTACAGATTCCCTATAGCCCACACTCACTCCAGAGGCTCCGAACGTTTTTCCTATAGTCCACACTCACTGCAGCTGCTCTCTATGGTTTCCACAGAGCCCACACTCTCTCCAGTAGCTCTCTACAGATTCTGTTTGGCCCACCCTCACTCCAGAGGCTCACTAAAGTTTCCATATAGTTCACACTGACACCAGCGGCTCTCCACAGTTTCCCTGTAGTGCACACTTAATCCAGTGGCTCATTATGACTTCCCTGTAGCTCACACTGATTCCAGCGTCTCTCTACAGTTTTCCTATAGACCACACTGACCCCAGTGGCTCTCTATGGTTTCCCTATATCACTCATAGATTCCCATGGTTCTCTATGGTTTCCCTATAGCCCACACTGACACCAGTGGCTCTATACGATTCCAGTATAGTCCACAGTGACTCCAATGGCTCTCTACAGTTTCCCTATAGTCCACACTGACACCAGTGGCTATCTACGGTTTCCCTATAGTCCACATGACTCCAGCGGCTCTCTACCTTTTTCCTATAGACCACACTGACTTCAGCGGCTCACTTTAGTTTCCCCATAGCCGACACTGCCTGCAGTGGCTCTCTCTGTTTTCCCTATAGCCTAATCTGACTCCAGCGGCGTTCTATTTTTTCGCAATATCCCACACTGACTCCAATTCCTCGCTACAGATTCTCTATATCACAAACTGACTCTAGTGGCTCTCTATGGTTTCCCTATAGTCCACACTGACCCCAGAGCCTCTCTATGGCTTCCCTATATCCCACAATGATTCCAGCGCCTCTCTACAGTTTTCCTAATGACCACACTGACCCCAATGGCCCTCCACTGTTTCCCTCTATCACACACTGACCCTAGCAGCTCTCGACGGTTTCCCTATAGTCCACACTGACCCCAGAGGCTCTCTATGGCTTCCCTATATCCCACACCGACCCCAGCGGCTCTCTACGGTTTCCCTATAGACCACTTTGACGCCAGTGGTGCTCTATAGTTTCCCTATATCACACACCGATTCCAGTGGCTCTCTATGGTTTCCCTATAATCCACAGCTAGTCCATCTGCTCTCTGCGGTTTCCCTAAAGCCTGCAATGACTCCAGCGGCACTCTAGGTTTTCCCCTTAGCCGACACTGATTCAATGGCTCTCTCTAGTTTCCCTATTGCCTACACTGACTCCATTAGCTCTCTAGGCTTTCCCTATAGCCCACAGTGACTCCAGTAGCTCTCTACATTTTTTCTATATGCCACACAAACTCCAGTGGCTCTCTACGGTTTTCCTATAGCCCACACTGACTCCAGTGTTTCTCGGCGGTTTCCCTATAGCCCACACTGTCTCCATTAGCTCTCTACAGTTTCCCTATATCCAACTCTGACTCCAGTGGCTCTTTACGGTTTCATTATAGTCCACATTGACACCAGGGGCTCGCTTTGGTTTCCCCATAGCTGACACTGATTCAGTCGCTCTCTATAGATTCCCGAAAGCCTACACTTTCTCCAGCGGCTCTCTAAGGTTTCCGTATAGCCCACACTGACTCCAGTAGCTCTCTACAGTATTTTCCCCTTAGCCGACACTGATTCAGTGGCACTCTATAGTTTCCCTATTGCCTACACTGACCCCAGTAGCTCTCGAGGGTTTCCCTATAGCCCACGTTGACTGCAGTAGCTCTCTACGTTTTCCCTATATCCCACACAAACTCCAGAGGCTGTCTACGGTTTTCCTATAGCCCACACTGACTCCAGTAGCGCTCTACAGTTTCCCTATATCCCACTCTGTCTCCAGTCGCTCTCTATGGTTTCCCCATGGACCAGACTGACACCAGCCGCTCACTATGGTTTCCCTATAGTCCACACTGACACCAGGGGCTCTCTACGGTTTCCCTATAGCCCACAATGACTCCAGCGGCACTCTAGGATTTCCCCATAGCCGACACTGATTCAGTGGCTCTCCATAGTTTCCCTATAGCCTACACTGACTCCAGCGGCTCTCTAAGGTTTCCCTATAGCCCACACTGTTTCCAGAGGCTCTCTACGGCTTCCCTATATCCCGCACTGACTCCAGCGTCTCTCTAGGTTTTCCCCATAGCTGACACTGATTCAGTGTCAGTCTAAAGATTCCCTATTGCCTACACTGACCCCAGTAGCTCTCGAGGTTTTCCCTATAGTCCACGTTGACTCCAGTAGCTCTCTACGTTTTCCCTATATCCCACACAAACTCCAGAGGCTGTCTACGGTTTTTCTATAGCCCACTATGTCTCCAGTCGCTCTCTATTTTTTTCCCCATGGACCAGACTGACTCCAGTGGCTCTGTACAGATTGCCTAAAGCCCACCCTGACTCCAGTGGCTCGGAAACGGTTTATCTATAGCCCAAACTGACTCCAGTAGCTCCCTACATTTTTCCCATAGCCGACAGTGACTCCATTGGCTCGCTACGGTTTTCCTATATTACACACTGACTCTAGTGGCTCTCTAGGCTTTCCCTATAGTCAATTTTGACCCCAGTGGCACTCTACGGTTTTCCTATAGAGCAATTGACCCAAGTGGCTGTCTACAGTTTCCCTCAGTGGCTCTCTCCGGTTTCCCTATAGTCCACACCTGACTCCAGTGGCCCTCTACGGTTTTCCTAAAGCCCACAATGTCTCCAGCAGCTCTCTATAGTTTCCCTGTAGTGCACACCGCCTCCAGCGGCTCTGAATGCTGTGCCCATAGCCCACTCTGACTGCAGTGGCTCTCTACGTTTTCCCTTTAACCTACACTTACTCCAGAGGCTCTCTAATTTTCCCTATTTCCCACCCTGAGTCCAGTGGCTCACTACCGTTTGCCTATATCACACAGTGACACTAGTGGCTCTCTTCAGTTTAACTATAGTCCACACCTGACTGCAGAGGACCTCTGCGCTTTCCCTAATGCCCACACGAACTCCAGCTGCTCTCTACTGTTTCCCTATAGACCACACTGCCTCCAGTGATTCTCTACGGTTTCCCTACTTCCCAAATTGACTCCACTGGCTCTGTACGGTTGCTCTACAGCCCTCGCTGACTCCAATGGGTCTCTACAGATGCCCTAAAGCCCACACTAGCTACGGTGGCTCTGTACAGTTTCCATGTATCCCACACGCAATCCAGTTGATCTCTATGGTTATACTATAATCCACATTGACTCCAGCGGCTCTCAACAGTGTATCTATTGACCACATTTACCCCAGTGGCGCTCTACAGTTTCCCTATATCACACACTGACTTTAGCAGCTCTCTACGGTGTCCCTATAGTCCACACTGACTCTAGCTGTTCTCTATTGTTTCCCTAAATACTGCACTGATCCCAGCGGCTCTGCACGGTTTCTCGATATCCCACACCGACCCCAGCGGCTCTCTACGGTTTCCCTATAGACCACATTGACGCCAGTGGCGCTCTATAGTTTCCCTATATCACACACCGATTCCAGTGGCTCTCTATGGTTTCCCTATAATCCACAGTTAGTCCAGCTGCTCTCTGTGGTTTCCCTAAAGCCTGCACTGATTCCAGCGGCACTCTAGGTTTACCCCTTAGCCGACACTGATTCAATGGCTCTCTCTAGTTTCCCTATTGCCTACACTGACTCCAGTAGCTGTCTAGGGTTTCCCTTTAGCCCACAGTGACTCCAGTAGCACTCTACATTTTTCCTATATGCCACACAAACTCCAGTGGCTCTCTACGGTTTTCCTATAGCCCACACTGACTCCAGTGTTTCTCGACGGTTTCCGTATAGCCCACACTGACTCCAGTAGCTCTCTACAGTTTCCCTATATCCAACTCTGACTCCAGTGGGTCTCTACGGTTTCATTATAGTCCACACTGACACCAGGGGCTCGCTTTGGTTTCCCCATAGCTGACACTGATTCAGTCGCTCTCTATAGATTCCCTAAAGCCTACACTTTCTCCAGCGGCTCTCTAAGGTTTCCGTATAGCCCACACTGACTCCAGTAGCTCTCTACAGTATCTCTATATCCCACTCTGACTCCAGCGGCTCTCTGCAGTTTCCCTATAGTCCGCAGTGACACCAGGGGCTCTCTAGGTTTTCCCCATAGCTGACACTGATTCAGTGGCACTCTATAGTTTCCCTATTGCCTACACTGACCCCAGTAGCTCTCGAGGGTTTCCCTATAGCCCACGTTGACTGCAGTAGCTCTCTACGTTTTCCCTATATCCCACACAAACTCCAGAGGCTGTCTACGGTTTTCCTATAGCCCACACTGACTCCAGTAGCGCTCTACAGTTTCCCTATATCCCACTCTGTCTCCAGTCGCTCTCTATGGTTTCCCCATGGACCAGACTGACACCAGCCGCTCACTATGGTTTCCCTATAGTCCACACTGACACCAGGGGCTCTCTACGGTTTCCCTATAGCCCACAATGACTCCAGCGGCACTCTAGGGTTTCCCCATAGCCGACACTGATTCAGTGGCTCTCCATAGTTTCCCTATAGCCTACACTGACTCCAGCGGCTCTCTAAGGTTTCCCTATAGCCCACACTGTTTCCAGAGGCTCTCTACGGCTTCCCTATATCCCGCACTGACTCCAGCGTCTCTCTAGGTTTTCCCCATAGCTGACACTGATTCAGTGTCAGTCTAAAGATTCCCTATTGCCTACACTGACCCCAGTAGCTCTCGAGGTTTTCCCTATAGTCCACGTTGACTCCAGTAGCTCTCTACGTTTTCCCTATATCCCACACAAACTCCAGAGGCTGTCTACGGTTTTTCTATAGCCCACTATGTCTCCAGTCGCTCTCTATTTTTTTCCCCATGGACCAGACTGACTCCAGTGGCTCTGTACAGATTGCCTAAAGCCCACCCTGACTCCAGTGGCTCGGAAACGGTTTATCTATAGCCCAAACTGACTCCAGTAGCTCCCTACATTTTTCCCATAGCCGACAGTGACTCCATTGGCTCGCTACGGTTTTCCTATATTACACACTGACTCTAGTGGCTCTCTAGGCTTTCCCTATAGTCAATTTTGACCCCAGTGGCACTCTACGGTTTTCCTATATCCCACACTGATTGCAGAGGCTCTCTACGGTTTTCCTATAGAGCAATTGACCCAAGTGGCTGTCTACAGTTTCCCTCAGTGGCTCTCTCCGGTTTCCCTATAGTCCACACCTGACTCCAGTGGCCCTCTACGGTTTTCCTAAAGCCCACAATGTCTCCAGCAGCTCTCTATAGTTTCCCTGTAGTGCACACCGCCTCCAGCGGCTCTGAATGCTGTGCCCATAGCCCACTCTGACTGCAGTGGCTCTCTGCGGTTTCCCTTTAACCTACACTTACTCCAGCAGCTCTCTAATTTTCCCTATTTCCCACCCTGAGTCCAGTGGCTCACTACCGTTTGCCTATATCACACAGTGACACTAGTGGCTCTCTTCAGTTTAACTATAGTCCACACCTGACTGCAGAGGACCTCTGCGCTTTCCCTAATGCCCACACGAACTCCAGCTGCTCTCTACTGTTTCCCTATAGACCACACTGCCTCCAGTGATTCTCTACGGTTTCCCTACTTCCCAAATTGACTCCACTGGCTCTGTACGGTTGCTCTACAGCCCTCGCTGACTCCAATGGGTCTCTACAGATGCCCTAAAGCCCACACTAGCTACGGTGGCTCTGTACAGTTTCCATGTATCCCACACGCAATCCAGTTGATCTCTATGGTTATACTATAATCCACATTGACTCCAGCGGCTCTCAACAGTGTATCTATTGACCACATTTACCCCAGTGGCGCTCTACAGTTTCCCTATATCACACACTGACTTTAGCAGCTCTCTACGGTGTCCCTATAGTCCACACTGACTCTAGCTGTTCTCTATTGTTTCCCTAAATACTGCACTGATCCCAGCGGCTCTGCACGGTTTCTCGATATCCCACACCGACCCCAGCGGCTCTCTACGGTTTCCCTATAGACCACATTGACGCCAGTGGCGCTCTATAGTTTCCCTATATCACACACCGATTCCAGTGGCTCTCTATGGTTTCCCTATAATCCACAGTTAGTCCAGCTGCTCTCTGCGGTTTCCCTAAAGCCTGCACTGATTCCAGCGGCACTCTAGGTTTACCCCTTAGCCGACACTGATTCAATGGCTCTCTCTAGTTTCCCTATTGCCTACACTGACTCCAGTAGCTCTCTAGGGTTTCTCTATAGCCCACAGTGACTCCAGTAGCACTCTACATTTTTCCTATATGCCACACAAACTCCAGTGGCTCTCTACGGTTTTCCTACAGCCCACACTGACTCCAGTGTTTCTCGACGGTTTCCCTATAGCCCACACTGACTCCAGTAGCTCTCTACAGTTTCCCTATATCCAACTCAGACTCCAGTGGGTCTCTACGGTTTCATTATAGTCCACACTGACACCAGGGGCTCGCTTTGGTTTCCCCATAGCTGACACTGATTCAGTCGCTCTCTATAGATTCCCTAAAGCCTACACTTTCTCCAGCGGCTCTCTAAGGTTTCCATATAGCCCACACTGACTCCAGTAGCTCTCTACAGTATCTCTATATCCCACGCTGACTCCAGCGGCTCTCTGCAGTTTCCCTATAGTCCGCAGTGACACCAGGGGCTCTCTAGGTTTTCCCCATAGCTGACACTGATTCAGTGGCACTCTATAGTTTCCCTATTGCCTACACTGACCCCAGTAGCTCTTGAGGGTTTCCCTATAGCCCACGTTGACTGCAGTAGCTCTCTACGTTTTCCCTATATCCCACACAAACTCCAGAGGCTGTCTAGGGTTTTCCTGTAGCCCACACTGACTCCAGTAGCGCTCTACAGTTTTCCTATATCCCACTCTGTCTCCAGTCGCTCTCTATGGTTTCCCCATGGACCAGACTGACACCAGCGGCTCACTACGGTTTCCCTATAGCACACAGAAACCCCAGTGGCACTCTTCGGTTTCCGTATAGCCCTTAGTGACTCCAGTGGCTCTCTAGGTTTTGCCTATATCCCACACTGACTCCAGTGGCTCACTACAGTTTCCCTATATCACACACTGACTCTGGTGGCACTCTACGGTTTCACTTTAGTCCACACTGACCCCATTGGCTCTCTACGTTTTCCCTATATTCCACACTGTCTTCAGTGGCTCTCTACGGTTACCTATGGTCCACCTGACACCAGTGGCTCTCTACGGTTTCCCTATAGACCACAGTGACTCCAGTGACTCTCGATGGCTTCCCTATATCCCACACTGATTCCAACAGCTCTCTACGGTTTTCCTATAGACCACGCTAACCACAGTGGCTCTTCATGGTTTCCCTATAGCTCTCACTGACTCCAGAGGCTCTCTACAGATTCCCTAAAACCCACACTGACTGCAGTGTCTCTGTACGGTTTCCCTATGTCCCAGTTTCATTCCAGTGGCTCTCTATGGTTTTCCTATTGCCCACACAGACTCCTGCGGCTCTCTACGATTTCCCTATAGCCCACACTAACTCCTTTGGATCTCTCTGGTTTCCCAATATCCCACACTGACTCCATTGGCTCTCTACAGTTTCCCTATAGCCCACACTGAATCCAGTGGCTCTCTATAGCTTCCCTATATTCCACACTGAATCCGACACTGACTCCAGCGGCTCTCTACGATTTCCCTATAGCCCACACTGACTCCTTTGGATCTCTCCGGTTTCCCAATATCCCACACTGACTCCATTGGCTCTCTACAGATTCCCTATTGCCCACACATTCTCCAGTTGCTCAGAACGTTTTCCCTATAGTCCATAATGTCTGCAGCGGCTCTCTATGGTTTCCATATCGCCCACACTCACTCCAGTAGCTCTCCACGGATTCCGTTTGGCACACCCTCACTCCAGTGGCTCACTACAGTTTCCCTATAGAGCACACTGACACCAGTGGCTCTCTACAGTTTCCCTATAGTGCACACTAAATCCAGTGGCTCTCACTGGTTTTGTTTGTAGCCCACACGCACTCCAATGTTTGTCTATGGCGTCCCTGCATATCCCACACTGATTCCAGCGGCTCTCTACGGTTTCCCTATAGACCACACTGACACCAGTGTCTCTCTATGGATTCCCCATATCACACACTGATTCCGGCGGCTCTCTATGGTTTCCCTATAGCCCACACTGACACCAGTGGCTCTATAAGATTTCCCTATAGTCCACACTGACTCCAGCTGCTCTCTACCGATTCCCTAAAGCTTGCACTGACTCCAGTGGCTCACTACGGTTTCCCTATAGTATATACTGACACCGGTGGCTCACTACGGATTCGCTTTAGCACACACTGACTCCAATGGCTCTCTCTGGTTTCCCTATAATCCACACTGAAACCACTGTCTCTCTACAGTTTCCCTATACCCCAGACTGATTCTACTGGCTCCCTATAACTTCCCTATATCCCACACTGATTCCAGCAGCTCTCTACGGTTTTCCTATATCACACAATGAGTCCAGTGGCTCTCGGTTCGGTTTCACTATATCACACACTCAATCCACTGGCTCACTACGGTTGTCCTATATCCCATAATGACTCCATTGGCTCTCTACCTAATCCCTATATCCCACAATGACTCCAGTGTCTCGCTACGGTTTCCCTATATCAAACACTGACTCTAGTGGCTCTCTACGGTTTCCCTATAGTCCGCACTGTCTCCACAGGCTCTCTACGGTTTCTCTATATTCCACACTGACACCAGTGGCTCTCTACAGTTTCCCTATAGCCCACACTGATTCCAGTGGCTCTCTATTGCTTCCCTATATTCTACAATGATTCCAGCGGCTCTCTACACTGTTCCTTTTGACCACACTGACCTCAGTGGCTCTCTATTCGGTTTCCCTATATCACACATGGAGTCCAGTGATACTCTACGTTTTCCCTACAGTCCACACTGACTCCAGCTGCTCTCTACGGTTTCCCTAAAGCCTGCACTGACTCCTTTGGATCTCTCCGGTTTCCCAATATCCCACACTGACTCTATTGTCTCTCTACAGATTCCCTATAGCCCACACTGACTCCAGTGGCTCAGAACGTTTACCCTATAGCGCACACTGACTACAACGGCTCTCTATGGTTTCTATATAGCCCACACTCACTCCAGTAGCTCTCTACGGATCCGTTTGGCCCACCCTCACTCCAGAGGCTCACTATGGTTTCCCTATAGTGCGCAATGACACCAGGGGCTCTCGACAGTTTCCCTATAATGCACACTGAATCCAGTGGCTGTCCATGGTTTCCCTGTAGCCCACACGTTCTCCAGTGGCTATCCATGGCTTCCCTGTATCGCACACTGATTCCAGCGACTCTCTACGGTTTTCCTATAGACCTCACTGACCCCAGTGGCTCTCTATGGTTTCCCTATATCACACACTGATTCCCGTGGTTCTCCATGGTTTCCCTATAGCCCACACTGACACCAGCGGCTGTATACGTTTTCCCTATAGTCCACAGTGACTTCACTGGCTCTCTACAGTTTCCCTATTGTCCACACTGACTCCAGTGGCTCCCTATGGTTTCCCTATAGTCCACACTGACACCTGTGGCGCTCTACGGTATCCCTATAGTCCACCCTGACTCCATTGGCTCACTACGGTTTCCCTATATGACACACTGACTCCAGTGGCTCTCTGCGGTTTCCCTATAGTCCACTCTGTCTCCATAGGCTATCTACTGTTTCCCTATATTCCACACTGACACCAGTGGCTCTCTACAGTTTCCCTATAGCCCACAGTGATTCCAGTGGCTCTCTGTAGCTTCCCTATATCCCACACTGATTCCAGCGGCTCTCTACGGTTTTCCTATTGACCACACCGACCTCAGTGACTCTCTATTCGGCTTCCCTATATCACACACAGAGTCCATTGGTTCTCTACGTTTTCCCTATAGTCCACAAAGACTCCAACTGCTCTCTACGGTTTCCCTAAACCCTGCACTGACTGCAGTGTCTTTCCACATTTTCCTTATATCCGACACTGACACCAGCGGCTCTCTACGATTTCCCTATAGCCCACACTGACTCCATTGGCTCTCTACAGATTCCCTATAGCCCACACATTCTCCAGTGGCTCAGACCATTTTCCCTTTAGTCCACACTGATTCAAGCGGTTCTCTATGTTTTCCACACTCACTCCAGTAGCTCTCTACGGATTCCGTTTGGCCCACCCTCACTCCAGTGGCTCGCTACAGTATCCGAATAGTGCACACTATAATCACCATTGGCTCTCTATGGTTTCCCTGGGGCCCACACGCACTCCAGTGGCTCTCTATGACGTCCCTATATCCCTCACTGATTCCAGCGGCTCTCTACGGATTCCCTAAAGCTTGCACTTACTTCAGTGGCTCTCTTCGGTTTCCCTATGACCCACCCTGACTCCAGCGGCTCACTACGGTTTCCCAATAGTACACACTGACACCGGTGGCTCTCTATGGATTCCCTATAGCGCACACTGACTCTAATTGCTTTCTACGGTTTCCCTATAGGCCACACTGAAACCAGCGGCTCTCAACAGTTTCCCTATAGCCCAGACTGATTCCACTGGCTCTCTATAGCTTCCCTATATCCCACACTGATTCCAGCACCTCTCTACGGTTTTCCTATATTACGCACTGAGTCCAGGGGTTTTCCAATCGGTTTCCCTATATCACACACTCACTCCACTGGCTCACTACGGTTTTCCTATATCCCTCACTGACTCCATTGGCTCTCTACAGAATCCCTATAGCCCACACAGACTTCAGTGGCTCTGTACGGTTTCCCTATATCCCACACTCACACCAGTGGCTCACTACGGTTTTCCTATGGTCCACACAGACTGCAGCGGCTCTCTAAAATTCCCCTATAGTGCACACTGAATCCAATGGCTCTCTATGGTTTCCCTGTAGCCCACAAGCACTTCAGTGTCTCTCTATGGCTTCCCTATATCCCACACTGATTCCAGAGGCTCTCTACGGTTTTCCTATAGACCACACTGACCCCAGTGGCTCTCTATGGTTTCCCTATATCACACACCGATTCCAGTGGTTCTCTATAGTTTCCCTATAGTCCAATATTAGTCCAGCTGCTCTCTACGGTTTCCCTATAGCCCACGCTGACTCCAGTAGCTCTCTACGTTATCCCTATATCCCACAGTCATTCCAGTGGCTCTCTACGGTTTTCCTATACACCACACTGACTTCAGCAGCTCTCTTTGGTTTCCCCATAGCCGACACTGACTGCAGTGGCTCTCTCTGTTTTCCCTATAGCCTACACTGACTCCAATGGCTCGCTATGGTTTCTCTATATCACACACTGACTCTAGCAGCTCCCTATGGTTTCCCTATAGTCCACACTGACCCCAGTGGCTCTCTATGGCTTCCCTATATACCACACTGAATCCAGTGTCTCTCCACGGTTTCCCTATAGAGCACACTGTCCCCAATGGCTCTCTACTGTTTCCCTATATCACACACTGACTCTAGCAGCTCTCTATGGTTTCCCTATAGTCCACACTGACTCCAGTTGTTCCCTATGGTTTCCTGAAATGCTGTACTGATTCCACCGGCTCTGCACGGTTTCCCTATGTCCCACAGAATCCCAGCGGCTCTCTACAGAACCCCTGTAGTCCACACTGTCTCCACTGGCTCTCTGCGTTTTCCCCATATCCCACACTGACACCAGTGGCTCTCTACAGTTTCCCTATAGCCCACACTGATTCCAGTGGCTCTCTATAGCTTCCCTATATCCCACACTGACTCCAGCGGCTCTCTATTCGGTTTCCCTATATCAGACACGGAGTCCAGTGATTCTCTACGTTTTCCCTACAGTCCACACTGACTCCAGCTGCTCTCTACGGTTTCCCTAAAGCCTGCACTGACTCCAGCAGCTATCTACGTTTTCCCTATATCCGACGCTGACTCCAGCGGCTCTCTACAATTTCCCTATAGCCCACACTATCTCCTATGGATCTCTCCAGTTTCCCAATATCCCACACTGACTCCTTTGGCTCTCTACAGATTCCCTATAGCCCACACTGACTCCAGTGGCTCAGAACGTTTACCTTATAGGCCATGCTGACTGCAACGGCTCTCTATGGTTTCTATGTAGCCCACACTCATTCCAGTAGCTCTCAACGGTTTCCCTATAGTGCACAATGACACCAATGGCTCTCTACTGTTTCCCTATAGTGCACACTGAATCCAGTGGCTCTCTATGGTTTCCCTGTATCCCTCACTGATTCCTGCCACTCTCTACGGTTTTCCTATAGACCTCACTAACCCCAGTGGCTCTCTATGGTTTCCCTATATCACACACTGATTCCCATGGTTCTCTATGGTTTCCCTATAGCCCACACTGACACTAGTGGCTCTATACGATTTCCCTATAGTCCACAGTGACTCCTTGGCTCTCTAAGGTTTCCCTATAGTCCACACTGACTCCAGTGGCTCCTTATGGTTTCCCTATAGTCCACACTGACACCTGTGGCTCTCTACGGTATCCCTATAGTCCACATTGACTGCATTGGCTCACTACGGTTTCCCTATAGCACACACTGACTCTAGTGGCTCTCGGCGGTTTCCCTAAAGTCCACACTGTCTCCATAGGCTCTCAACGGTTTCCCTATATTCCACACTGAAACCAGTGGCTCTCTACAGTTTCCCTATGGCCCACACTGATTCCAGTGGCTCTCTATAACTTCCCTATATCCCACACTGATTACAGCGGCTCTCTACGGTTTTCCTATTGACCACACTGACCTCAGTGGCTCTCTATTCGGTTTCCCTTTATCACACACTGAGTCCGTTGGTTCTCTACGTTTTCCCTATAATCCACACTGACACCAGCTGCTATCTACGGTTTCCCTAAAGCCTGCACTGACTCCAGAATCTTTCCACATTTTCCCTCTCTCCGACACTGACTCCAGCGGCTCTCTACGATTTCCCTATAGCCCACACTGACTCCTTTGGATCTCTCCAGTTTCCTAATAACCCACACTGACTCCATAGGCTCTCTATGGTTTCCCTATATTCCACACTGACACCAGTGGCTCTCTACAGTTTCCCTATAGCCCCCACATTCTCCAGTGGCTCAGAACGTTTTCCCTATAGTCCACACTGGCTCTCTATATCTTCCTTATATCCCACACTGATTCCAGCGGCTCTCTACGGTTTTCCTATAGACTTCACTGATTCCCGTGGTTCTCTATGGTTTCCCTCTAGACCCCACTGACACCAGTGGTTCTATACGATTTCCCTATATTTCACAGTGACTCCAGCGTCTCTCTACGGTTTCCCCATCGCCGACACTGACTTCAGTGGCTCTTTATGATTTCCCTATAGCTTACACTGTCTCCAGAAGCTCTCTACAGTTTCCCTATATCCCACACTGACTCCAATGGTTCGCTTTGTTTTCCCTATATCGCACACTGACTCTAGTGGCTCTCTATTGTTTCCCTCTTGTCCGCACTGTCCATAGTGACTCTCTACATTTCCCTATAGTCCACACTGACTCCAGTGACTCTCTACATTTCCCTATGGTCCGCACGGACACCTGTGGTTCTCTACGGTTTTCCTATAGTCCACATTGACATCATTGGCTCTCTTTTGTTTCCGTATAGTCCACACTGACTTCAATAGCTCTCTACGGTTTCCCTATAGCACACTCCAACCTCAGTGGCTCTCTACGGTTTCCGTATAGCCCAGACTGACTCCAGTGGCTCTCTATGTTTTGCCTATATCCCACACTGACTACAGTGGCGCACTACGGTTTCCCTATATCACAAACTGACTCTGGAGGCACTCTACGGTTTCCCCTTAGTCCACACTGACCCCAGTGGCTCTCTACGGTTTCCCTATAGTCCACACTGTATTCAGTGGGTCTCTTCGGTTTTGCAATAGTCCACCTGACACCAGTGGCTCTCTGCCGTTTCCCTATAGCCCGCACTGACTCCAGTGGCTCTCTATGGCTTCCCTATATCCCACACTGATTCCAGCAGCTCTCTATGGTTTTCATATAGACCACGCTGACCACAGTTTCTCTTCATGGTTTCCCTATAGCTCTCACTGACTCCAGAGGCTCTCTGCAGATTCGCTAAAGCCCACATTGACTGCAGTGTCTCTGTACGGTTTCCCTATGTCCCAGACTCAATCCAGTGGCTCTCTACAGCTTTCCTATCGTCCACACTGAATCCAGCGTCTCTCTACGGTTTCCATATGACCCACACTGACTCCAGTAGCTCTCTTCGGTTTCCCTATGTCCCACCCTGACTCAAGTGGCTCACTATGGTTTCCCTATAGTCCACAATGACATCAGTGGCTCTCTACGATTTCCCTAAAGTGCACACTGACTCCAATGGCTCTCTATTGTTTCCGTATAGTGCACACCGACCCCATTGGCTCTCTACAGTTTCCGTACAGCCCACACTGACTCCAGTGGCTCTCTACGTTTTCCTTATATCCCACACTGATTCCAGTGGCTCGCTACGGTTTCCCTATATCACACACTGACTCTAGTGGCTCTCTACGGTTTCCCTATAGTCCACACTGTCTCCAGTGGCTCTCTACGTTTCCCCTATATTCCACACTGACACCAGTGGCTCTCTACAGTTTCCCTATAGCCCACACTGAATCCAGTGGCTCTCTATGGCTTCCCTATATCCCACACTGATTCCAGAGGCTCTGTCCGGTTTTCCAATGGACCACACTGACCCCAGTGGCTCTCTATTCGGTTTTCCTATATCAGACACTGAGTCCCAGTGGTTCTCTACGGTTTCCCTATAGTCCACTCTCACTCCAGCTGCTCTCTACGGTTTCCCTAAAGCCTGCACTGACTCCTGTGGCTATCCATGTTTTCCCCATATCTGACACTGACTCCAGCGGCTCTCTACTATTTCCCTATAGCCCACACTTACTCCAGTGGGCTCTCTACGGTTTCCCTATAGCCGACACTGACTCCAGTAGCTCTCTACGGATTCCCTTTGGCCCACCCTCACTCCAGTGGCTCACTATGGTTTCCCTATAATGCACACTGACTCCAGCGGCTCTCTATGGTCTTCCGATATTCCACACTAACACCATTGGCTCTCAACGGTTTCCCTGTAGTCCAAACTAACACCATTGGCTCGCTACGGTTTCCCTATAGTCCACACTGACTCCAGTGGCCCTCTACGGCTTCCCTATAGCCCACACGGATTTCAAAGGCTTTCTACGGCTTTCCTATAGCCCACACTGACCCTAGTGGCTTTCAACGGTTTTACTGTAGCCCACAATGACTCCAGTGGCTCTCTACGGTTTCCCCATAGGCGACACTGTCTTCAGTGGCTCTCTATGTTTTCCCTAAAGCTTACACTGACACCAGCGGCTCTCTACATTTTCCATATATTCCACACTGACTCCAGTGGTTCGCTAAGGTTTGCCTATATCCCACACTGACTCTAGTGGCTCTCTACTGTTTCCCTATAGTCCACACTGACCCCAGTGGCTCTCTACGGTTTCCCTATAGTCCACACTGTCTCCCGTGGCTCTCTACGGTTTCCCTATAGTCCACACTGACTCCATTGGCTCTACGGTTTCCCTATAGTCCACACTGACACCAGAGGCTCTCTATGGTTTCCGTATAGTGCACACTGACTCCAGAGGCTTTCTATGGTTTCCCCATAGCCGACACTGATTTCAAAGGCTTTCTACGGCTTTCCTATAGCCCACACTGACCCTAGTGGCTTTCAACGGTTTTGCTGTAGCCCACACCGACTCCAGTGGCTCTCTACGGTTTCCCCATAGCCGACACTGTCTTCAGTGGCTCTCTATGTTTTCCCTAAAGCTTACACTGACACCAGCGGCTCTCTACATTTTCCATATATTCCACACTGACTCCAGTGGTTCGCTAGGGTTTGCCTATATCCCACACTGACTCTAGTGGCTCTCTACTGTTTCCCTATAGTCCACACTGACCCCAGTGGCTCTCTACGGTTTCCCTATAGTCCACACTGTCTCCCGTGGCTCTCTGCGGTTTCCCTATAGTCCACACTGACTCCATTGGCTCTACGGTTTCCCTATAGTCCACACTGACACCAGAGGCTCTCTATGGTTTCCGTATAGTGCACACTGACTCCAGAGGCTTTCTATGGTTTCCCCATAGCCGACACTGATTCCATGGCTCTCTATGGTTTCCGTATAGCCGACACTGACTCCAGTGGCTCTCTAGGTTTTGCCTATATCCCACATTGACTCCATTGGCTCACTACCGTTTCCCTATATCAAACACTGACTCTGGTAGCTCTGTACGGTTTCCCTTTAGTCCACACTGACCCCAGTGGATCTCTACGGTTTCGCTATAGTCCACCTGACAGCAGTGGCTCTGTACGGTTTACCCATAGCCCACAGTGACTCCAGTGGCTCTCTATGGCTTCCCTATATCCCACACTGATTCCAGCAGCTCTCCACGTTGTTCCCATGGACCACGCTGACCATAGTGGCTCTCCATGTTTTGCCTATACCCTTCATTGATTCAAGATGCTCTCTATAGATTCCCTAAAGCCCACACTGACTGCAGTGTCTCTGTCCGGAATTCCTATGTCCCAGACTCACTCCAGTGGCTCTCCACGGTTTTCCTATCGTCCGCACTGACTCCAGCGTCTCTGTACGGTATCCCTATAGACCACACTGACTCCAGTAGCTCTCTTCGCTTTCCCTATGGCCCACCCTGACCCCAGTGGCTCACTACGGTTTCCCTATAGTCCACCCTGACACCAGTGGCTCTCTACGGTTTCCCAATAGTGCACAATGACTCCAATGCTCTCTATGGTTTCCGTATAGTCCACACTAACCCCAGTGGCTCTCTACGTTTTCCGTATAGCCCACACTGTCTCCAGTGCCTCTCTACGTTTTCCCTATTTCCCACACTGACTCCAGTGGCTCGCTATGCTTTCCCTATATCGCACACTGACTCTAGTGGCACTATCCGGTTTCCATCTTGTCCACACTGTCTCCAGTGGCTCTCTACGGTTTCCCTATAGCCCACACTCACTCCAGTGGCTCAGAACATTTTCCCTATAGTCCACAGTGACTGCAGTTGCTCTCTACCGTTTCGCTATAGCCGACGCTGACTCCAACAGCTCCCTACGGATTCCCTTTTACCTACCCTCAAAGCAGTGGCGCACTACGGTTTCCCTTTAGTGCACACTGATGCCAGTGGCTCTCTACGGTTTCCCGATAGTGCACACTGACTCCACTGGCTCTCTACGGTCTCCCGATAGTCCACACTAACACCATTGGCTCCCAAAAGTTTCCCTATAGTCCAAACTATCACCATTGGCTCTCTACGGTTTCCCTATAGTCCACCCTGACTCCTGTGGCCCTCTACGGCTTCCCTATATCCCACACTGATTCCAGTGGCTTTCTATGGCTTTCCTATAGCCCACACTGACCCTAGTGGCTCTCAACGGTTTTACTAGAGCCAACACTGTCTCCCGTGGCTCTCTACATTTTCCCTATAGTCCACACTGACACCATTGGCTCTCTGCGGTTTCTGTATAGTCCACACTGACTTCAGCGGCTCTCTACGGTTTCCTTATAGCACACACCGACCCCAGTGGCACTCTCTGGTTTCCGTATAGCCCACACTGACTCCAGTGGCTCTCTAGGTTTTGCCTATATCCCACACTGAGTCCAGTGACTCACTACGGTTTCCCTATATCATACACTGACTCTGGTGGCTCTCTACGGTTTCCCTTTACTCCACACTGACCCCAGTAGCTCTCTATGGTTTCCCTATAGTCCACATTGTCTCCAGTGTCTCTCTATGGTTTCGTATAGTCCACCTGACACCAGTGGCTCTCTACGATTTCCCTATAGCCCACAGTGACTCCAGGGGCTCTCTATGGCTTCCCTATATCCCACACTGATTCCAGCAGCTCTCCATGTTTTTCCTATAGACCACGCTGACCATAGTGGCTCTCCTTGGTTTCCCTATAGCCACCACCGACTCAAGAGGCTCTCTACAGATTCCCTAAAGCCCACACTGACTGCAGTGGCTCTGTACGGTTTTCCTCTGTCCCAGACTCACTCCAGTGGCTCTCTACGGTTTTCCTATCCTCCACAATGACTCCAGCGTCTCTCTACGGTTTCCCTATAGACCACACTGACTCCAATAGCCCTCTTCGGTTTCCCTATGGCCCACCCTACTCCAGTGGCTCTCTACGGTTTCCCTATAGTGCACAATGACTCCAATGGCTCTCTATGGTTTCCGTATAGTCTACACCGACCCCAGTGGCTCTCTATGGTTTCCGTATAGCGCACACTGACCCAGTTTCTCTCTACGTTTTCCCTATATGCCACACTGGCTCCAGTGGCTTGCTACGGTTTTCCTATATCACACACTGACTCTAGTGGCTCTCTACAGATTCCCTATAGTCCACACTGTCTCCAGTGGCTGTCTACATTTTCCCTATATTCCACACTGACAACAGTGGCTCTCTACAGTTTCCCTATAGCCCACACTGATTCCAGTGGCTCTCTCTAGCTTCCCTATATCCCACACTGATTCCAGTGGATCTCTACGGTTTTCCTATCGACCTCACTGACCCCAGTGGCTCTCTATTCCGTTTCCCTATATGACACACTGAGTCCAGTGGTTCTCTACGGTTTCCCTATAGTCCACACTGACTCCAGCTGCTCTCTACGGTTTCCCTAAAGCCTGCACTGACTCCAGTGGCTATCCACTTTTTCCCTATATCCGACACTGACTCCAGCGGCTCTCTACGATTTCCCTATAGTCCACACTAACACCATTGGCTCTCAACGGTTTCCTTACAGTCCAAACTAACACCATTGGCTCTCTACGGTTTCTCTATAGTCCACACTGTCTCCAGTGGCCCTCTGTGGCTTCCCTATATCCCACAAAGATTCCAGTGGCTTTCTACAGCTTTCCTATAGCCCACACTGACCCTAGTGGCTCTCAACGTTTTCGCTATAGCCCACACAGACTCCTTGGCTCTCTACGGTTTCCCCATAGCCGACACTGAATTCAATGGTTCTCTATGGTTTCCCTATATCCCATATTGACTCTAGTGGTTCGCTAGGTAGTCCCTCTGTCCCACACTGATGCTAGTGGCTCTCTACTGTTTCCCTATAGTCCACACTGACCCCAGACATTCTCTACGGTTTCCCTATATTCCACGCTTTCTCCATTGGTTCTCTACGGTTTCCCTATACACCACACTGACTCCGGTGGCTCTCTACAGCTTCCCTATAGTCCACACTGACACCATTGGCTCTCTACGGTTTCACTATAGTCCACCTGACACCAGTGTCTCTCTACAGTTTCCCTATAGACCAAAGTGACTCCAGTGTCTCTCTATAGCTTCCCTATATCCCACACTGATTCAAGCAGCTCTCTATGGTTTACCTATAGCCCACGCTGACCACCGTGGCTCTCTGACTCAAGACGCTCTCTACAGATTCCCTAAAGCCCACACTGACGGCAGTGTCTCTGTACGGTTTCCCTATGTCCCAGACTCACTCCAGTGGCTCTCTACCGCTCCTATCATCCACACTGACTCCAGTGACTCTCTACCCTTATAGTGCACACTGACGCCAGCTGCTCTCTACGGTTTCCTGATAGTCCACACTAAAACCATTGGCTCTCTACCATTTCCCTATTGTCCACAATGACCCCAGAGGCTCTCTACGGTTTCCCGATAGTCTACATTAGCACCATTGTCTCTCCATTGTTTCCCTATAGTCCACACTGACTCCACTGGAACGCTACGGCTTCCCTATATCCATCAGTGATTCCAGTGGCTCTCTACGGCTTTCCTATGGCCCACGCTGACCCTAGTGGCTCTCAACGGTCTCGCTATAGCCCACACAGACTCCACTGGCTCTCTACGGTTTCCCCATAGCCGACACTGTCTTCATTGGCTCTCTATGTTTTCCCTATAGCTTACACTGACTCCAGTGGTTCGCTAGGGTTTCCCCATATCCCACACTGAGTCTAGTGTCTCTCTATTGTTTCCCTATAGTCAACACAGACCCCAGTGGCTCTCTATTGTTTCCCTATAGTCCACACTGTCTCCAGTGGCTCTCTACGTTTTCCCTATAGTCCACACTCCCTTCAGTGTCGCTCTCCAGTTTCCCTACATCCCACACTGACTCCAGTGGCTCTGTACGGTTTCCATATAGCTCTCACTGGCCCCAGTGGCTCTCTACAGATTCCCTATATACCACATTCACTCCAGTGGCTCTCTACGGTTTTCCTATAGTCCACACTGATTCCAGCTGCTCGCTACCATTTCCCTATATTGCACGCTGACTCCATTGGCTCTCTACGGTTTCCCTATAGTCCACACTGCCTCCAGTGGTACTCTACGGTTTCCGTATAGCCTACACTGAATCCAATGGCTCTGTACGGATTCCCTATAGCCCTCGGTGACTCCAGTGTCTCTCTCTCTACAGATTCCCTAAAGCCGACACTGACCCCGGTGGCTCTGTACCGTTTCCCTTTGTCCCACACTCACGCCAGCATCTCTCTACGGTTTCCCTATAGTCCACACAGACACTATTGGTCTCTACGACTTTGCAAAAATCCACACTGACTCCCCAGGCTCTCTATGGTTTCCCTATTGTCTACACTGACCCCAGCGGCCCTCTATGGTTTCCCTATAGTCCACACTGACTCCAGTGGCTCTCTATGGCAACCCTATAACCTACATTGATTCCAGCTGCTCTCTACGGTGTTCTTATAGACCACACTGACCTCCGTAGCTCTCTACGGTTTCCCTATATCACGCACTGACTCCAGCGGCGCTCTACCGTTTCCCTATAGTCCACACTAACTCCAGTGGATCTTTACGGTTACCCTAATGTCCACAGCTGACCCCAAAGGCTTTCTTCTGTTTTCCTAAAACCCACAATGTCTCCAGCAGCATTCTACGGTTTCCCTAGAGTCCACACTGACTCCAGTGGCTCTCTATGGCATTCCTGTATCCCACACTGCTTCCAGCGGCTCTCTACAGTTTTCCTATTGCCCACATTGACCCTAGTGGCTCTCTACGATTTCCGTATAGCCCAAAATGACTCCAGCTGCTGTCTACGGTTTTCCTATAGTCCACACCTGACTCCAGCGGCCCTCTATGTATTCCCTATAGTCCACCTGACACCAGTGGCTCTCTAGGTTTCCCTATAGCCCACACTGACTATGGCGGCTCTCTATGGCTTCCATATATCACACACTGATTCCAGCCACTCTCTCCGGTTTTCCTATAGTCCACACTGACTCCAGCTGCTCTCTATGGTTTCCCGAAAGCCTGCACTGATTCCAGCAACTCTCCACGTTTTCCCTATATCCCACACTGACACCGGTGGCTCTCTAAGGTTTCCCTATAGCCCACACGAGCTCCATTGGATCTCTACGCATTCCCTATATCCCACACTGACTCCAATGGCTCGCTATATGTCCCTATATCACACGCTGACTCAAGTGGCTCCCTACGGTATTGCTATAGACCCCACGGACCCCAGTGGCTCTCTACGACTTCCCTAAATCCCACACAGATTCCAGCAGCTCTCCATGGTTTTCCTTTGGACCGCAATGACGCCAGTAGCTCTCTACGATTTCCCTATAGACCACAATGACTCTAGCTGCTGTCTGCGGTTTCCCTATAGTCCACACCTAACTCCAGTGGACCTCTACATTTTCCCAAAACTCCACACTGACTCAGGCTGCTCTCTACATTTTCCCTAAATCACGCACTGATTCGAGCGGCTCTCTACAGTTTTCATATATCACACACTGAGTCCAGTGGTTCTCTACGGTTTCCCTATAGTCCACAGTGAGTCCAGCTGCTCTGTACAGTTTCCCTATAGCCCACAATGAATCCAGTGGATCTCTCCGGTTTCCCTATGTGCCACACTGACTGCATGCCTCTCTAAAGTATCCCTGTGGTCCACAATGCCTCCAGCGGCTCTCTACGGTTTCCTCACATCCCACAACTACTCCAGTGGCTCTGTATGTTTTCCCTTTAGCCCTCAATGACTCCAGTTGTTCTCTACGGATTCACTAAACTCACACTCACTCCAACGTCTCAGTATGGTTTCCCTATATCCTCCACTCACTCCAGTAGCTCTCAGAGCTTTTCCTATAGCCCACACTGACTCCAATAGCTCTCTACGGTTTCCCTATGGCTCACCCTTACTCCAGTTGCTCAGTACGGTATCCCTATCGTGTACACTGACACCAGTGGCTGTCTACGGTTTCCGTATAACCCACACTGACTCCAGAGGCTCTCTCCGGTTTCCCTATATCACACACTGACTGTAGTGGCTCGCTACGGTTGCCCGAGTGTCCTCACTGACCCCCGTGGCTCTCCACAGTTTCCATATAGTCCACACTGTCTCCAGTGGCTCTCTACAATTTCCCTATAGTCGACAAAGACACCAGTGGCTCTCAACAGCTTCCCTATATCACACACGGATTCCAAGGGCTCTCTACCGCTTCCCTTTATTCCACACTGGGTCCAGCAGCTTTCTATTGCTTCCCTATAGTCCACAATGTCTTCAGTGGCTCTCTACAGTTTCCCATTATTCTACACTGATTCCAGAGGCTCTCTACGGTGTCCCTATAGCCCGCATTGACTCCAGTGGCTCTCTACGGCTTCCCTATAACCCACACTGATCCCAGCTGCTTTCTACGGTTTTCTTATAGACCACACTGACCCCAGTGGCTCTCTACCATTTCCCTATGTCACACACTGACCCCAGAAGCTCTCTACGGTTTCCCTATAGTCCACACTGACTCCACCTGCTCTCTATGGTTTAACTAAAGCCTGCTCTGATTCCAGCGGCTCTCCACGTTTTCACTATATCCCACACTGACTCCAGCAGCTCTCTCCGGTTTCCCTGTTGTCCACACTAACTCCAGTGGATATCTATGGTTTCCCTATAGTCCACACTGACACCGGACGCTCCCTCCGTTTTCCCAATAGCCCACACTGACTCTAATGGTTCTCTAAGGCTTGCTTATATCCCACACTGATTCCACCAGCTCTCTACGGTTTTCCTATAGCCCAAACTGACCATAGTGGCTCTCAACAATTTCCCTATATTCCACACAATCTCCAGCGGATCTCTAATTTTTCCCTATATCCCCACTGACTCCAGCAGCTCTCAAGCGTTTCCCATAATCTACACTGACTTCAGCGGCTCTCTACTGTTTGTCCATAGACGACACAGACTCAAAAGGCTCTCTATGGTTTCCTTATAGACCTCACTGACTCCAGCAGATCTCAAGGGTTTCCCTTTATTGGCACTGACTCCTTCGGCTCTCTCAAGTTTCCCTATATCCCATACTGTCTCCAAGGGCTCGCTAGGATTTCCCTATATCACACACTGACTCTAGTGGCTCTCTACAGTTTTGCTATAGTCCACACTGACTCCACCTGCTCTCTATGGTTTAACTAAAGCCTGCACTGATTCCAGCGGCTCTCCATGTTTTCCCTATATCCCACACTGACTCCAGCGGCTCTCTCCGGTTTCCCTGTTGTCCACACTAACTCCAGTGGATATCTATGGTTTCCCTATAGTCCACACTGACACCGGACGCTCCCTCCGTTTTCCCAATAGCCCACACTGACTCTAATCGTTCTCTAAGGCTTGCTTATATCCCACACTGATTCCACCAGCTCTCTACGGTTTTCCTATAGCCCAAACTGACCCTAGTGGCTCTCAACAATTTCCCTATATTCCACACAATCTCCAGCGGCTCTCTAATTTTTCCCTATATCCCCACTGACTCCAGCAGCTCTCAAGCGTTTCCCTTTATCTACACTGACTTCAGCGGCTCTCTACTGTTTGTCCATAGACGACACAGACTCAAATGGCTCTCTCTGGTTTCCTTATAGACCTCACTGACTCCAGCAGATCTCAAGGGTTTCACTTTATTATCACTGACTCCTTCGGCTCTCTCAAGTTTCCCTATATCCCATACTGTCTCCAAGGGCTCGCTAGGATTTCCCTATATCACACACTGACTCTAGTGGCTCTCTACAGTTTTGCTATAGTCCACACTGACCCCAGTGGCTCTCTACAGCTACCCTATATCCCACAATGATTCCAGCGGCTCTCTACATTTTTCCTAAAGACCACACTGATGCCAGTGAGTCTCTACGATTTCCTTATAGACCACAATGACTCTAGCTGCTGTCTGCTCTTTCCCTATAGTCCACACCTGACTCCGGTGGACCTCTACGTTTTCCCTAAAGCCCACACTGACTCAGGCTGCTCTCTACCTTTTCCCTAAATCCCGCACTGATTCGAGTGGCTCTCTACGGTTTTCCAATATCACACACTGAGTCCAGTGTTTCTCTACGGTTTCCCTATAGTCCACAGTGAGTCCAGCTGCTCTCTACAGTTTCTCTATAGCCCGCACTGAATCCAGTGGCTCTCTCCGGTTTGTCTATATCCCACACTGACTCCATTGCCTCTCTAAAGTATCCCTGTGGTCCACACTGCCTCCAGTGGCTCTCTACGGTTTCCCAACATCACACACCTACTCCAATGGGTCTGTATGCTTTCCGTTTAGCCCGCACTGACTCCAGTGCGTCTCTACAGATTTCCTAAACTCACACTGACTCCAGTGGCTCTGTATGGGTTCCCTATATCCCACACTCATTCCAGTGGCTCTCCGCGGTTTTCCTATAGCCCACACTGACTCCAGTAGCTCTCTACAGTTTCCCTATGTCCCACACTGACTCCAGTTGCTCAGTACGGTTTCCTTATAGTGTACACTGACAACTGTGGCTCTCCATGGTTTCCGTATAACCCACACTGACTCCAGAGGCTCTCTCTGGATTCCCTTTATCACACACTGACTCTAGTGGCTCTCTACGGATGCCCGAGAGTCCACACTGACCACAGTGGCTCTCTACGGTTTCGCTATAGTCCACACTGTCTCCAGTGGATCTCTACACTTTCCCTATAGTACACAAAGATTCCAGCGGCTCTCTACGGCTTCCCTATATTCCACACTGAGTCCAGCGGATTTCTTCGGTTTCCCTGTATTCCACACTGTCTCCAGTGGCTCTCTACGGTTTCCCTATAGTCTACACTGACTCCAGAGGCTCTCTACGGTGTCCCTATAGCCCACACTGACTCCAGTGGCTCTCTACGGCTTCCCTATAACCCACACTGTTTCCAGCTGCTTTCTACGGTTTTCTTATAGACCACACTGACCCCAGTGGCTCTCTACCGTTTCCCTATGTCACACACTGACCCCAGCAGCTCTCTACGGTTTCCCTGTGGTCCACACTAACTCCAGTGGATATCTATGTTTTCCCTATAGTGCACACTGACTCCAGTGGATCTCTCCGGTTTCCGTACAGCCCACACTGACTCTAATGGTTCTCTATGGCTTGCCAATATCCCACACTGATTCCACCGGCTCTCTACGGTTTTCCTGTATCCCACACTGACCCTAGTGGCTCTCAACAGTTTCCCTATAGTTCACACATTCTGCAGCGGCTCTCTAATTTTTCCCAATAGTGCCCACTGAGTTCAGCAGCTCTGAAGGGTTTCGCTTTATCGACACTGTGTACAGCGGTTCTCTACTGTTTCTCCATAGGCGACAGCGACTCATGTGGCTCTCTGTGGTTTCCCTACAGTCCACACTGTCTCCAGCAGCTCTCAAAGGTTTCCCTTTATCGGCACTGACTCCCTCGGCTCTCTCAAGCTTCCCTGTATCCCACACTGACTCCAATGGCTCGCTACGATTTCCCTATATCACACACTGACTCTAGTGGCTCTCTACGGTTTTGCTATGGTCCATACTGACCCTAGTGGCTCTCTACAGCTTCCCTATATCCCACACTGATTCCAGCGGCTCTCTACGGTTTTCCAAAAGACCACACTGACGTCAGTGGCTCTCTACGGTTTCCCTATATCACACACTAACTCTCGTGGCTCTCTGCGGTTTCCCTACAGACAACACTGAACCCAGTGGCTCTCTACAGTTTCCCTCTAATCCACACTGACTCCAGTTGCTCTCTACGGTGTTCCGATAGCCCGCACTGCCTCCAGGGGCTCTCTACGGCTTCCCAATAACCTACACTGATTCCAGCTGTCTCTCTGGTTTCCCTAAACCCTGCACTGATTCCAGCGGCTCTCCACGTTTCCCCTGTATCCCACTTTGACTCCAGTGGCTCTCTACGGTTTCTCTGTAGTCCACACTAACTCCAGTGGATCTCTACGGTCTTCCTATATCCCACTCTGAGTCCAGTGGTTGTCTCCGGTTTCCCTACAGTCCACACTGTGTCAAGCTGCTCTCTACGTTTTACCTACAGCCTGCACTGACTCCAGTGGCTCTCTATGTCTTCCCTATATCCCACATCGATTCCAGCGGCTCTCTACGCTTTACCTATAGACCATACTGACCCCAGTGGCTCTCTAAGGTTACCCTATATCACACACAGACTCCTGCAGCTCTCTATGGTTTCCCTATAGTCCACACTGACTCCAGCTGCTCTCTATGGTTCCCTAAAGGCTGCACTGAATGCAACGGCTCTCCACGTTTTCCCTATATCCCACAATGACACCAGTGGCTCTCTACGGTTTCCCAATATCCCACACTGACTCCAATGGCTCGCTACAATTTCCCTATATCACACACTGACTCTATTGGCGCTCTGCGGTATTGCTATATTCCCCACTGACCCCAGTGGCTCTATACGACTTCGCTGTATCCCAAACAGATTCCAGCGGCTCTCTATGTTATTCCTATAGACCGCACTGGCTCCAGTGGCTCTCTACGATATCCGTATAGAACACAATGAATCTAGCCACTGTCTGCGGTTTCCCTATAGTCCACACTTGATTCCAGTTGACCTCTACGTTTTCCCTAAACTCCACACTGACTCAGGCAGCTCCCTGCGTTTTCGCTAAATCCCGCACTGATTCGAGCGGCTCTCTACGGTTTTCCTATATCGCACACTGAGTCCCGTGGTTCTCTACAGTTTCCCTATAGTCCACAGTGAGTCCAGCTGCTCTCTACAGTTTCCCTATAGCCCACACTGAATCCAATGGCTCTATCCGGTTTGCCTATATCCCACACTGACTGCTTTGCCTCTCTACAGTATCCCTGTGGTCCACACTGCCTCCAGTGGCTCTCTACGGTTTCCCTACATCCCACACCTACTCCAGTGGCTCTGTATGGTTTCCCTTTAGCCCTCACTGACTCCAAAGGCTCTCTACAGATTCCCTAAACTCACTCTGACTCCAATGGCGCTGTATGATTTGCCTATATCCGACACTCATTCCGGAGGCTCTCTATGGCTTCCTTATATCCCACACTGATTCCAGCAACTCTCCACGTTTTTCCTATAGACCACGCTGACCATAGTGGCTCTCCTTGGTTTCACTATAGCCCTCACCGACTCAAAAGGCTCTCTACAGATTCCCTAAAGCCCACACTGACTGCAGTGGCTCTGTACGGTTTTGCTATGTCCCACACTCACTCCATTGGCTCTCCACGGTTTCCCTATAGACCACACTGACTCCAGTAGCTCTCTTCGGTTTCCCTATGGCCCACCCGACTCCAGTGGCTCACTACTGATTCCCTATAGTCCACACTGAAACCAGTGGCTCTCTACGGTTTTCCTATAGTGCACAATGACTCCAATGGCTCTCTATGGTTTCCGTATAGCCCACACTGACTCCAGTGTCGCTCTACGTTTTCCCTATATCCCACACTGGCTCCAGTGGCTCGCTACGGTTTTCCTATATCACACACTGACTCTACTGGCTCTCTACGGGTTCCCTATAGTCCACACTGTCTCCAGTGACTGTCTACATTTTCCCTATATTCCTCACTGACACCAGTGGCTCTCTACAGTTTCCCTAAATCCCACACTGATTCCAGTGGCTCTCTATAGCTTCCCTATACCCCACACTGATTCCAGCAGATCTCTACGGTTTTCCTATGGACCACACTGACCGCAGTGGCTTTCTATTCGTTTTCCCTATATCACACACTGAGTCCAGTGGTTCTCTACGGTTTCCCTATAGACCACACTTACTCCAGCTGCTCTCTACGGTTTTCCTAAAGCCTGCATTGACTCCAGTGGCTATCCACCTTTTCCCTATATCCGACACTGACTCCATTGGCTCTCTACCATTTCCCTATAGCACACACTGACTCCAGCGCATCTCTCCCATGTCCCTATATCCCACACTGACTCCATTGTCTCTCTACAGATTCCCTATGGCCCACCCGACTCCAGTGGCTCACTACTGATTCCCTATAGTCCACACTGAAACCAGTGGCTCTCTACGGTTTCCCTATAGACCACACTGTCTCCAGTAGCTCTCTACACATTCCCTTAAGTCCACACTGACTCAAGTGACTCTTAATATCTTCCCTCTATCCCACACTGATTCCAGCAGCTCTCTACGGCTTCCTTATATTCCACACTGAGTCCAGCAGATTTCTTCGGTCCACACTGTCTCCACTGGCTCTCTACGGTTTCCCTATAGTCTACATTGACTCCAGAGACTCTCTATGGTGTCCCTATAGACCTCACAGTCTCCAGTGGCTCTGTACGGCTTCCCTATAACCCACACTGATTCCAGCCGCTTTCTACGTTTTTCTTATAGACCACACTGTCCCCAGTGGCTCTCTACCGTTACCCTATGTCACACACTGACCCCAGCGGCTCTCTACGGTTTCCCTGTGGTCCACACTAACTCCAGTGGATTTCTATGGTTTCCCTTTAGTCCACACTGACTCCAGTGGCTCTCCCTGGTTTCCCTATAGCCCACCCTGACTCCAGAGGCTCTCTACGGTGTTCCGATAGCCCACACTGATTCCAGCGGCTCTCTACATTTTACCTATAGACCACACTGACCCCAGTGGCTATCCAAGATTTCCTGATATCCACACACTGACTCCAGCTGCTCTCTATGGTTCCCTAAAGCCTGCACTGAATGCAGCGGCTCTCCACTTTTTCCCTATATCCCACAATGACACCAATGGCTCTCTACGGTTTCCTTATAGCCCACACGAGCTCCATTGGATCGCTACGGTTTCCCTATATCCCACACTGACTCCAATGGCTCACTACAATTTCCCTATATCACACACTGACGCTAGTGGCTCTCCACGGTATTGCTATAGTCCCCACGGACCCCAGTGGCTCTCTACGGTTTTGCTGTATCCCAAACAGATTCCAGCGGCTCTCTCCGGTTTCCCTATAGCCCACACTGACTCCAGCGACTCTGTCTGGTTTCCCTAGAGCCCACACTGACTCTAGTGGTTCTCTTTGGCTTGCCTATATCCCACACAGATTCCACCGGCTCTCTACGGTTTTGATATAGCCCACACTGACCCTAGTCGCTCTCAACAGTTTCCCTATAGTCCACACAATCTCCAGAAACTCTCTAATTTTTCCCAATCGTCCCCACTGACTCCAGCAGCTCTCTAGGGTTTCCCTTTATCGACACTGACTTCAGCGGCTCTCTACTGTTTCTCCATAGCCAAAACGATCTCCATTAGATCTCTATGGTTTCCATATATCCCACACTGACTCCAATGGCTCGCTACAATTTCCCTATATCACACACTGACGCCAGTGGCTCCCTACGGTATTGCTATAGTCCCCACTGACCCCAGTGGCTCTCTATGACTTCGCTGTATCCCAAACAGATTCCAGCGGTTCTCTATGGTATTCCTATAGACCGCACTAACGCCAGTGGCTCTCTTCAATTTCCGTATAGAACACAATGACTCTAGCTGCTGTCTGCAGTTTCCCTATAGTCCACACCTGACTCCAGTGGACCTCTACGTTTTCCTAACCTCCACACTGACTCAGGCTGCTCTCTACGTTTTCCCTAAATCCCGCACTGATTCGAGCGGCTCTCTACGGTTTTCCTATATCACACACTGAGTCCAGTGATTCTCTACGGTTTCCCTATAGTCCACAGTGAGTCCAGCTGCTCTCTACAGTTTCCCTATAGCACACACTGAATCCAGTGGCTCTTTCTGGTTTCCCTATATCCCACACTGACTCCATTGGCGCTGTACGGTATCCCTGTGGTCCACACTGCCTCCAGTGGCTATCTACGGTTTCCCTACATCCCACACCTACTCCAGTGGCTCTGTATGGTTTCCCTTTAGCCCTCACTGACTCCAGTGGCTCTCTACTATTCCCTGAACTCACACTGACTCCAATGGCTCTGTATGGTTTCCCTATACCCCACACTCACTCCAGTGGCTCTCAGTGATTTTCCTATAGCCAACACTGACTCCAGTAGCTCCATACGGTTTCCGTATGGCCCAAGCTGACTCCAGTTGCTCCGTACGGTTTCCCTATCGTGTACATTGACACCAGTGGCTCCCTATGGTTTCCGTATAGCCCACACTGACTCCAGAGGCTCTCTCCGGTTTCCCTATATCACACACTGACTCTAGTGGCCCTCTACGGATGCCCGAGAGTCCACACTGACCCCAGTGGCTCTCCACGGTTTCCCTATCGCCCACACTGTCTGCAGTGGCTCTCTACACTTTCCCTATAGTCCATACTGACACCAGATCTCTCGGCGGTTTCCCTATAGTCCACACTGACTCCAGTGGCTCTCAATATCTTTCCTATACCCCACACTGATTCAAGCACCTCTCTAAGTCATCCCTATATTCCATACTGAGTCCAGCGGATTTCTACGGATTCCCTATAGTCCACACTGTCTCCATTGGCTCTCTACGGTATCCCTACAGCCCACACTGACTCCAGCGGCTCTCTACTGCTTCCCTATAACCCACTTTGATTCCAGCTGCTTTCTACAGTTTTGTTACAGACCACACTGACCCCAGTGGCTCTCGACCTTTTCCCTATGTCACACACTGACCCCAGCGGCTGTCTACGGTTTCCCTTTGGTCCACACTAACTCCAGTGGATCTCTATGGTTTCCCTATAGTCCACATTGACTCCAGTGGCTCTCTCCGGTTTCCCTTTAGCCCACACTGACTCCAGTGGCTCTCTCCGGTTTCCCTATAGCCCACACTGACCCTAGTGGTTCTCTAATGATTGCCTATACCCAACACTGATTCCACCGGCTCTCTACGGTTTTCATATAGCCCACACTGACCCTTCTGGCTCTCAACATTTTCCCTACAGTCCACACTGACTCCAGCAGCTCTAAAAGGTTTCCCTTTATCGGAACTGACTCCCTCGGCTCTCTCAAGCTTCCCTGTATCCTACACTGACTCGAATGGCTCGCTACAATTTCCCTATATCACACACTGACTCTAGTGGCTCTCTACGGTTTTGCCATAGTCCACACTGACCCCAGTGGCTCTCTAAGGCTTCCCTATATCCCACACTGATTCCAGTGGATCTCTACGGTTTTCCTAAAGACCACACTGATGCCAGTGGCTCTCTATGGTTTCCCTATATCACACACTAAATCTAGTGGCTCTCTACCGTGTCCCTACAGACCACACTGACCCCAGTGGCTCTCTACAGTTTCCCTCTAATCCACATTGTCTCCAGTGGCTGTCTACGGTTTCCCTATTGTTCACTCTGACTCCAGAGGCTCTCTACTGTGTTCCCATAGCCCACACTGACTCCAGTAGCTCTCTACAGCTTCCCAATAACCCACACTGATTCCAGCTTCTCTCTCTGGTTTCCCTAAAACCAGGGCTGTTTCCAGTGGCTCTCCACGTTTTCCCTATGTCCCTCATTGTCATCAGTGACTCTCTCCGGATTCTCTGTAGTCCACACTAACTCCAGTGGATCTCTACAGTTTCCCTATATCCCACACTGAGTCCAGTGGTTCCCTCCGGTTTCCCTATAGTTCACAAAGAGTCCAGCTGCTCTCTACGTTTCCCCCATAGAGTGCACGGACTCCAGTGGCTCTATATGGCTTCCCTATATCCCACACTGATTCCAGCCGTTCTCTACGCTTTATCCTTAGACCACACTGACCCCAGTGGCTCACTAAGGTTTCCCTATATCACACACTGACTCCAGCTGCTCTCTATGTTTTCTCTAAACCTGCACTGATTGTAGCGGTTCTCCAAGTTTTCACTATATACCACAATGACACCATTGGCTCTCTACGGGTTCCCTATAGCCCTCAGGAGTTCCATTGGATCTCTACGGTTTCCCTATATCCCACACTGAATCCAATGGCTCCCGACAATTTCCCTATATCTAGTGGCTCTCTACGGAATTGCTATAGTCCCGAACAGATTCCCGCGGTTCTCTATGGCATTCCTATAGACCGCACTGACGCCAGTGACTCTCTACGATTTCCATATAGTCCACAATGACTCTAGCTGCTGTCTGCGGTTTCCCTATAGTCCACACCTGACTCCAGTGGGCCTCTACGTTTTCCCAAAACTCCACACTGACTCAGGCTGCTCTCTACATTTTCCCTAAATTCCGCAATGATTCGAGCGGCTCTCTACGGTTTTCCTATATCACACACTGAGTCCAGTGGTTCTCTACAGTTTCCCTATATTGCACAGTGAGTCGAGCTGCTCTCTACAGTTTCCCTATAGCCCACACTGAATCCAATGGCTCTCTCCACTTTCCCTATATCCCAGACTGAGTCCTTTGCCTCTCTACATTATCCCTGTGATCCACACTGCCTCCAGTGGCTCTCTACGGTTTCCGACATCCCACACCTACTCCAGTGGCTCTGTATGGTGTCCGTTTAGCCGTCACTGACTCCAGTGGCTCTCTACAGATTCCCTAACCTCACACTGACTCCAATGGCTCTGTATGGTTTCCCTATAGCACACACTCACTCCAGTGGCTCTCAGCGGTGTTCCTATAGCCCATACTGACTCCAGCAGCTCTCTACGGTTTCCCTATGGCCCAACATGACTCCAGTTGCTCTGTACGGTTTCCCTATAGTGTACACTTACACCAGTGGCTCTCTACGGTTTCCGTATAGCCCACACTGACTCCAGAGGCTCTCTACGGCTTCCCTATAACCCACACTGATTCCAGCTGTTTTCTACGGTTTTCTTATAGACCACACTGACCACAGTGGCTCTCTACCGTTTTCCTATGTCACACACTGACTCCAGCGGCTCTCTACGGTTTCCCTGTGGTCCACACTTTCTCCATTGGATCGCTATGGTTTCCCTATAGTCCACAATGACTCCAGTGGCTCTCTCCGGTTTCCCTATAGTCCACACTGGCCCCAGTGGCTATCTATGGCTTCCCGATATCCCACACTGATTGCAGTGGCTCTCTACAGTTTTCGTAAAGACCACACTGACCCCAGTGGCTCTCTACAGTTTCCCTCTAATCCACACCGTCTCCAGTGGCTCTCTACGGTTTCCCTATATCACACACTAACTCTTGTGCCTCTCTACGGTGTCCCTACAGACCACACTGACCCCAGTGGCTCTCTAAAGATTCCCTCTAATCAACACTGTCTCCAGTGGCTCTGTACAGTTTCCCTATAGTCCACACTGACTCCAGAGGCTCTCCACATTTTCCCTATATCCCACAAAGACACCAGTGGCTCTCTAAGGTTTCCCTATAGCCCACACTGACTCCCCCGGCTCTCTCCAGCTTCCCTGTATCCCACACTGACTCCAATAGCCCACACTGAATCCAGTGGATCTCTCCGGTTTCACTATATCCCACACTGACTCCATTGTCTCTCTACAGTATCCCTGTGGTCCACACTGCCAGTGGCTCTCTACAAATTCTCTAAACTCACACTGACTGCAGTGGCTCTGTATGGTTTCCCTATATTCCACACTCAGTCCAGTGGCTCTCAGCGGTTTTCCTGTAGCCCACACTGACTCCAGCAACTCTCAACGGTTCCCCTATGGCCCACTCTGACTCCAGTTGCTCAGTACGGTTTCCCTATAGTTTAAACTGACACCAGTGGCTCTCTACGGTTTCCGTATAGCCCACACTGACTCCAGACGCTCTCTGCGGTTTCCCTATATCAGACACTGACTCTAGTGGCTGTCTACAGTTGCCCGAGAGTCTACACTGACGCCAGTGGCTCTCTAGCTTTCCCTATAGTCCACACTGACACCAGTGGCTCTCTACGGTTTCCCTATAGTCCACACAGCCTCCAGTGGCACTTAATAGATTCCCTATATCCCACATTGATTCCAGCGGCTCTCTACGGCTTCCCTATATTACACACTGAGTCCAGCGGCTTGCTACGCATTCCTTATAGTCCACACTGTCTCCAGTGGCTCTGGACGGTTTCCCTATAGTCGACAATGACTCCAGAGGCTCTCTACGGTGTCCCGAAAGCCCAAACGGACTCCAGTGGCTCTCTATGGCTTCCCTATAACCCACACTGTCTCCAGCTGCTTTCTAAGGTTTTCTAAAAAACACCACATAGACCCCAGTGGCTCTCTACCGTTTCCCTATGTCTCACACTGACCCCATCGGCTCTCTACAGCTTCCCTATATCCAACATTGATTCCAGCCGCTCTCTACGCTTTTTCTAAAGACCACACTGATACCAGTGCCTCTCTACGGTTTCCCTATATCACACAATGACTCTAGTGGCTCTCTACGATATTGCTATAGTCCACATTGACCCCAGTGGCTCTCTACGACTTCTGTGTATCCCACACAGATTCCAGCGGCTCTCTATGTTTTTCCTATAGACCGCACTGATGCCAGTGGCTCTCTACGATATCCGTATAGATCACAATGACTCTAGATGCTGTCTGCGGTTTCCCTATAGTCCACACCAGACTCCAGTGGACCTCTACATTTTCCCGAAAACCCACACTGACTCAGGCTGCTCTCTATGTTTTCCCTAAATCCCACACTGATTCGAACGGATCTCTACGTTTTTCATATATCACACACTGAGTCCAGTTGTTCTCTACAGTTTCCCTATAGCCCACACTGAATCCAGTGGCTCTCTCTGGTTTCCCTATATCCCACACTGACGCCATTGCCTCTCTACAGTATCCCAATGGACCACACTGCCTCCAGTGGCTCTCTACG
Source organism: Carcharodon carcharias (assembly GCF_017639515.1). Lineage (NCBI taxonomy): Eukaryota > Metazoa > Chordata > Chondrichthyes > Lamniformes > Lamnidae > Carcharodon > Carcharodon carcharias. Next base: position 40,802,264 of record NC_054483.1, on the reverse strand, counting down.
GTTTCCCTACATCCCACACCTACTCCATTGGCTCTGTAAGGTTTCCCTTTAGCCCTCACTGGCTCCAGTGGCTTTCTACAGATTCCCTAAACTCATACTGTCTGCAGTGGCTCTGTATGGAAACCCTATATCCCACACTGACTCCACGGGACCTCTACGGTTGCCGTACAGTCCACATCTGACCTCAATGGCTCTCTACGGTTTTCCTAAAGCCCACAATGTTTCCAGCAGCTCTCTACAGTTTCCCTATAGTCCACACTGACGCCAGCAGCTCTCAGGGGTTTCCCTTTATCCCACACTGACTCCAGTGGCTCTCTATGCCTTCGCTATATCCCACACTGATTCCAGTGACTCACTACGGTTTTCCTATTGCCCACGCTGACCCCAGTGGCTCTCTACGATTTCCGTATAGCCCACAATGACTCCAGCTGCAGTCTGCGGTTTCCCTATAGTCCACACTGACTCCAGAGGACCTGTACGTTTTCCCTAAATCCCACACTGGCTCAGGCTGTTCTCTACGGTTTCCCTAAATGCCACAATGATTCCAGGGGCTCTCTATGGTTTTCCTATAGTCCACACTGAACCCAGTGGCTCTCTAGGGCTTCCCTATATACTACACTGATTCCAGCGGTGCTCTAAGCTTTTCCTATAGACCACAATGACACCAGTGGCTCTCGAAGGTTTCCCTATTGCACACACAGACTCCTGTAGCTCTCTACTGTTTCCCTATAGTCTACACTGAATCCAGCTGCTGTCTATGGTTTCCCTAAAGCCTGCACTGATTCCAGAGGCTCTCCACATTTTCCCTATATCCCACACTGACACCAGTGGCTCTCTACGGTTTCCCAATAGCCCACACGAGCTCCATTGGATCTCTACGGTTTCCCTATATCCCACACTGACTCCAATGGCTCGCTACAATTTCCCTATATCACAAACTGACTCTAGTGGCTCTCTACAGTATTGCTATAGTCCCGACTGACCCCAGTGGCTCTCTACGACTTCTCTGTATCCCACACAGATTCCAGCGGCTCTCTATGCTTTTCCTACAGACCGCACTGACGCCAGTGGCTCTCTACGATTTCCATATAGACCACAATGATTCTAGCTGCTGTCTGCGGTTTCCCTATAGTCCACACATGACACCAGTGGACCTCTCCGTTTTCCCTAAAGCCGACACTGACTCAGGCTGCTCTCTACGTTTTCCCAAAATACCGCACTGATTCGAGCGGCTCTCTACGGTTTTCCTACATCACACACTGAGTCCAGTGGTTCTCTGCGGTTTCCCTATTGTCCACAGTGTGTCCAGCTGCTCTCTACAGTTTCCCTATATCCCACACTGACTCCATTGCCTCCCTACAGTATCACTTGGGTCCACACTGACTCTAGTGGCTCTCTATGGTTTCCCTACATCCGACATCTACTCAAGTGAATCCGTATGGTTTCCCTTTAGCCCTCCCTGACTCCAGTGGCTCTGCACAGATTCCCTAAACTCAAACTGACTCCAAAGGCTCTGTATGGTTTCCCTATATCCCACACTCACTCCAGTGGCTCTCAACAGTTCTCCTATAGCCCACACTGACTCCAGTAGCTGTCTACAGTTTCCCTATGGACCAGTCTGTATCCAGTTGCTCAGTACGGTTTCCCTATAGTGTACACTGACAAGAGTGGCTCTCTACAGTTTCCGTATAGCCCACAATGTCTCCAGTAGCTCTCTACAGTTTCCCTATAGTCCACACTGACTCCAGCATCTCTCAGGTGTTTCCCTGTATCCCACAATGACTCCAGCGGCTCTCTGTGGTTTCCCTATAGTCCACACTGACTCCAGAGGACCTGTACGTTTTCCCTAAATCCCACACTGTCTCAGGCTGTTCTCTACGGTTTGCCTAAATCCCACAATGATTCCAGGGGCTCTCTATGGTTTTCTTATAGTCCACACTGACCCCAGTGGCTCTCTAGGGCTTCCCTATATACTACACTGATTCCAGCGGTGCTCTACTCTTTTCCTATACACCACACTGACCCCAGTGGCTCTCGAAGGTTTCCCTATATCACACACAGACTCTTGCGGCTCTCTACGGTTTCCCTATAGTTTACAATGAAACCAGCTGCTCTCTATGGTTTCCCTAAAGCCAGCACTGATTCCAGCGGCTCTCCACATTTTCCCTATATCCCACACTGACACCAGTGGCTTCTACGGTTTCCCTATAGCCCACACGAGCTCCAACGGATCTCTACGGTTTCCCTATATCCCACACTGACTCCAATGCCTCGCTACAATTTCCCTATATCACAAACTGACTCTAGTGGCTCTCTACAGTATTGCTATAGTCCCGACTGACCCCAGTGGCTCTCTACGACTTCTCTGTATCCCACACAGATTCCAGCGGCTCTCTATGCTTTTCCTATAGACCGCACTGACGCCAGTGGCTCTCTACGATTTCCATATAGACCACAATGATTCTAGCTGCTGTCTGCAGTTTCCCTATAGTCCACACCTGACTCCAGTGGACCTCTCCATTTTCCCTAAAGCCGACACTGACTCAGGCTGCTCTCTACGTTTTCCCTAAATACCGCATTGATTTGAGCGGCTCTCTATGGTTTTCCTATATCACACACGGAGTCCAGTGGTTCTCTGCGGTTTCCCTATAGTCCACAGTGTGTCCAGCTGCTCTCTACAGTTTCCCTATATCCCACACTGACCCCATTGCCTCTCTACAGTATCACTTTGGTCCACACTGACTCTAGTGGCTCTCTACGGTTTCCCTATAGTGCACACTGTCTCCAGTGGCTCTCTACACTTTCCCTATAGTCCACACTGACACCAGTGGCTCTCTGTGGTTTTCCTATATCCCACACTGACTCCAATGGCTCGCTACAATTTCCCTATATCACAAACTGATTCTAGTGGCTCTCTACAGTTTTGCTATAGTCCCGACTGACCCCAGTGGCTCTCTACGACTTCTCTGTATCCCACACAGATTCCAGCGGCTCTCTATGCTTTTCCTATATACCGCACTGACGCCAGTGGCTCTCTACGATTTCCATATAGACCACAATGATTCTAGCTGCTGTCTACGGTTTCCCTATAGTCCTCACCTGACTCCAGTTAACCTCTCCGTTTTCCCTAAAGCCGACACTGACCCAGGCTGCTCTCTACATTTTCCCTAAATACCGCACTGATTCGAGCTGCTCTCTACGGTTTTCCTATATCACAAACTGACTCCATTGCCTCTCTACAGTATCCCTTTAGCCCTCACTGACTCCAGTGGCTCTCCATAGATTCGCTAAACTCACACTGACTCCAATGGATCTGTATGGTTTCCCTATATCCCACACTCACTCCAGTGGCTCTCAACAGTTCTCCTATAGCCCACACTGACTCCAGTAGCTCTCTACAGTTTCCCTCTGGACCACCCTGAATCCAGTTGCTCAGTAACGTTTCCCTACAGTGTACACTGACACCAGTGGCTCTCTAGGGTTTCCCTTTAGCCCTCACTGACTCCAATGGCTCTCCACAGATTCCCTAAACTCACACTGACTCCAATGGCTCTGTATGGTATCCCTATATCCGACACTCACTCCAGTGTCTCTCAACAGTTCTCCTGTAGCCCACACTGACTCCAGCAGCTCTCTACAGTTTCCGAATATTCCATACTGACTCCAGCAGCTCTCAGGGGTTTCCCTTTATCCCACACTGACTCCAGTGGCTCTCTATGGCTTCCCTATATCCCACACTAATTCCAGCGACTCTCTACGGTTTTCCTATTGCCCACGCTGACCCCAGTGGCTCTCTACAATTTCCGTATAGCCCACAATGAGTCCAGCTGCTGTCTGCGTTTTCCCTATAGTCCACACTGACTCCAGAGGACCTGTACGTTTTCCTAAAATCCCACACTGACTCAGGCTGTTCTCTACGGTTTCCTTAAATTCCACAATTATTCCTGGGGCTCTCTATGGTTTTCCTATAGTCCACACTGACCCCAGTGGCTACCTAGGGCTTCCCTATATACTACACTGATTCCAGCGGTCCTCTACTCTTTTCCTATAGACCACACTTACACCATTGGCTCTCGAAGGTTTCCCTATATCACACACGGACTCCTGCAGCTCTCTACGGTTTCCCTATAGTCTACACTGAAACCAGATGCTCTGTATGGTTTCCCTAAAGCCTGCACTGATTCCAGCGGCTCTTCACATTTTCCCTATATCCCACACTGACTCCAATGGCTCGCTACAATTTCCCTATATCACAAACTGACTCTAGTGGCTCTCTACAGTATTGCTATAGTCCCGACAGACCCCAGTGGCTCTCTACGACTTCTCTGTATCCCACACAGATTCCAGCGGCTCTCTATGCTTTTCCTATAGACCGCACTGACGCCAGTGGCTCTCTACGATTTCCATATAGACCACAATGAATCTAGCTGCTGTCTGCCGTTTCCCTATAGTCCACACGTTACTCCAGTGGACCTCTCCGTTTTCCCTAAAGCCGCCACTGACTCAGGCTGCTCTCTACGTTTTCCCTAAATCCCGCACTGATTCGAGCGACTCTCTGCTGTCTTCCTATTTCACACACTGAGTGCAGTGGTTCTCTGCATTTTCCCTAAAGTCCACAGTGGGTCCAGCTGCTCTCTACAGTTTCCCTATATCCCACACTGACTCCATTGCCTCTCTACCGTATCACTTTGGTCCACACTGACTCTAGTGGCTCTCTATTGTTTCCCTACATCCGACATCTACTCAAGTGAATCCGTATGGTTTCCCTTTAGCTCTCCCTGACTCCAGTGGCTCTGCACAGATTCCCTAAACTCACACTGACTCCAATGGCTCTGTATGGTTTCCCTATATCCCACACTCACTCCAGTGGCTCTCAACAGTTCTCCTATAGCCCACACTGACTCCAGTAGCTGTCTACAGTTTCCCTATGGACCACCCTGAATCCAGTTGCTCAGAACGGTTTCCCTATAGTGTACACTGAGACCAGTGGCGCTCTACGGTTTCCTTATAGCCCACACTGACTCCAGAGGTTATCTCCGGTTTCCCTATTTCACAAACTGACTCTAGTGGCTCTCTACGGTTGCCCGAGAGTCCACACTGACCCCAGTGGCTCTCTACAGTTTTTCTATAGTCCACACTGTCTCCAGTGGAACTCTACACTTTCCCCATAGTCCACACTGACACCAGTGGCTCTCTACGGTTTCCCTATAGTGTACACTGAGACCAGTGGCTCTCTACGGTTTCCTTATAGCCCACACTGACTCCAGAGGTTATCTCCGGTTTCCCTATTTCACAAACTGACTCTAGTGGCTCTCTACGGTTGCCCGAGAGTCCACACTGACCCTAGTGGCTCTCTACAGTTTTTCTATAGTCCACACTGTCTCCAGTGGCTCTCTACACTTTCCCTATAGTCCACACTGACACCAGTGGCTCTCTGCGGTTTTCCTATAGTCCACACTGACTCCAGTGGCTCTCAATAGCTTCTCTATATCCCGCACTGATTCCAGGGGCTCTCTATGGCTTCCCTATATTCCACACTGAGTCCTGCGGCTTTCTACGGTCTCCCTATAGTCCACACTTTCTCCAGTGGCTCTCTACGGATTCCCTATAGTCTACACTGACTCCAGAGGCTCCGTACGGTGTCCCTATAGCCCACACTGACTCCAGTGGCTCTCTACGGCATCCCTATAACCCACACTGATTCCAGCTGCTTTCTATGGTTTTCATATAGACCAAACTGACCCCAGTGGCTCTCTACCGTTTCCCTCTGTCACACCCTGAGCCCAGTGGCTCTCTACAGTTTCCTTATAGTCCACATTGACTCCAGCTGCTCTCTATGGTTTCTCTAAAGCCTGCACTGATTCCTGCGGCTCTTCACGTTTTTCCTATAACCCACACTGACTCCAGCGAATTACTACGGGTTCCCTGTGGTCCACACTAACTGCAGTGGAACTCCATGGTTTCCCTATAGACCACACGGACTCCAGTGGCTCTCTCCGAATTCCCTATAGCCCACTCTGACTCTAGTGGTTCTCTACAGCATGCTTATTTCCCACACTGATTCCAACGGACCTCTACGGTTTTCATATAGCCCACACTGACCCTAGTGGCTCTCAACAGTTTCGCTATAGTCAATACAATCTCCGGCGGCTCTCTAATTTTTCCCTACTGTTGCCACTGACTCCAGCAGCTCTCAAGGGTTTCCCTTTATCGACACTGACTTCAGCGGCTCCCTACTGTTTCTCCAAAGACGACACGGACACAAGTGGCTCTCTATGGTTTCCCAATAGTCCTCACTGACTCCAGCAGCTCTGAAGTGTTTCCCTTTATCGGCACTGACTCCCTCGGATCTCTCAAGATTCCCTATATCCCACACTGACTCCAATGGCTCGCAACAATTTCCCTACATCCCACACTGGCTCTAGTGGCTCTCTACGGTTTTGCTATAGTCCACCCTGACCCCATTGGCTCTCTACGGCTTCCCTATATCCCACACTGATTCCAGCGGCTCTCTACGGTATTCCTAAAGCACACCTTGACTCCAGTGGCTCTCTACGGTTTCCCTATAGCCCACACTGACTCCAGCGGACCTCTACGGTTTCCCTACAGTCCACAGCTGACCTCAATGGCTCTCTACGGTTTTCCTAAAGCCCACAATGTCTCCAGCAGCTCTCTACAGTTTCCCTATAGTCCACACTGACTCCAGCAGCTCTCAGGGGTTTCCCTTTATCCCACATTGACTCCAGTGGCTCTCTATGGCTTCCCTATATCCCACACTGATTCCAGCGACTCTCTACGGTTTTCCTATTGCCCACGCTGACCCCAGTTGCTCTCTACGATTTCAGTATAGCCCACAATGACTCCAGCTGCTGTCTGCGGTTTCCCTATAGTCCACACTGACTCCAGAGGACCTGTATGTTTTCCCTAAATCCCACACTGACTCAGGCTGTTCTCTACGTTTTGCATAATTCCCACAATGATTCCAGGGGCTCTCAATGGTTTTCCTATAGTCCACACTGACCCCAGGTGCTCTCTAGGGCTTCCCTATATACTACACTGATTCCAGCGGTCCTCTACGCTTTTCCTATAGACCACACTTACAAAATTGGCTCTCGAAGGTTTCCCTATATCACACACGGACTCCTGCGGATCTCTACGGTTTCCCTATAGTCTACACTGAAACCAAATGCTCTCTATGGTTTCCCGAAAGCCTGCACTGATTCCAGCGGCTCTCCACAATTTCCCTATATCCCACACTGACACCAGTGGCTCTCTACAGTTTCCCTATAGCCCACACGAGCTCCATATGGCTCGCTACACTTTCTCTATATCACAGACTGACACTAGTGGCTATCTACAGTATTGCGATAGTCCCGACTGACCCCAGTGGCTCTCTACGACTTCTCTGTATCCCACACAGATTCCAGCGGCTCTCTATGCTTTTCCTATAGACCGCATTGACGCCAGTGGCTCTCTACGATTTCCATATAGACCACAATGATTCTAGCTGCTGTCTGTGGTTTCCCTATAGTCCATACCTGACTCCAGTGGACCTCTCCATTTTCCCTAAAGCCGCCACTGACTCAGGCTGCTCTCTACGTTTTCCCTACATCCCACACTGAGTCCTTTGGTTCGCTGCGGTTTCCCTATAGTCCACAGTGTGTCCAGCTGCTCTCTACAGTTTCCCTATTTCCCACACTGACTCCATTGCCTCTCTACAGTACCACTTTAGTCCACACTGACTTTAGTGGCTCTCTATGTTTTCCCTGCATCCCACATCTACTCAACTGAATTCGTATGGTTTCCCTTTAGCCCTCTCTGACTCCAGTGGCACTGCACAGATTCCTTAAACTCGCACTGACTCCAATGGCTCTGTATGGTTTCCCTATATCCCACACTCACTCCAGTAGATCTCAACAATTCTCCTATAGCCCACATTGACTCCAGTAGCTGTCTACAGTTTCCCTATGGACCACCCTGAATCCAGTTGCTCAGTACGGTTTCCCTATAGTGCACACTGAGACCAGTGGATCTCTATGGTTTCCGTATAGCCCACAATGACTCCAGAGGCTCTCTCCGGTTTCCCTATATCTCAAACTGACTCTAGTGGCTCTCTACGGTTGCACGAGAGTCCACACTGCCCCCAGTTTCTCGATAGTCCACACTGACTCCAGTGGCTCTCTACAATTTCCCTATAGTCCACACTGTCTCCAGTGGCTCTCTACACTTTCCCTAGAGCCCACACTGACACCAGTGGCTCTCTGCGGTTTCCTATAGTCCACACTGACTCCATTGGCTCTCAATAGCTTCTCTATATCCCACACTGATTCCAGCGGCTCTCTACGGTTTCTCTACATCCTTCACTGACTACAGAGGCTCTGTATGGTTTCCCTTTAGCCCTCACTGACTCCAGTGGCTCTCTACAGATTCGCTAAATCCACACTGACTCCAGTGGCTCTGTACGGTTTCCCTAAATCGCAACTCACTCCAGTGGCTCTCAGTGGTTTTCCTATAGCCCACACTGAATCCAGTAGCTCTCCACGGTTTCCCTATGGCCTGCCCTGACTCCAGTGGCTCAGTACGGTTTCCCTATAGTGAAAACTGACACCAGTGGCTCTCTGCGGTTTCCCTATAGCCCATACTGACTCCAATGGCTCTCACTAGCTTCCCTATATCCCACAATGATTCCAGCGGCTCTTTACGGTTTTCCTAAAGACCACACTGTCTCCAGTGGCTCTCTATGGTTTCCCTATAGTCCACACTGACTCCAGAGGCACTCTACGGTGTTCCGATAGCCCACACTAACTCCAGTGGCTCTCTACGGCTTCTCAATAACCCACAATGATTCCAACTGCTCTGTCTGGTTTCCCTAAACCCTGCACTGATTCCGGCCGTTCTCCACGTTTTCCCTATATCCCACATTGCCTCCAGCGGTTCTCTACGGTTTCTCTTTAGTCCACACTTACTCCAGTGGATCTCTTCGGTTTCCCTATATCCCACACTGAATCCAATGGATCTCTCCGGTGTCCCTGTAGTCCACACTGAGTCCAGCTGCTCTCTACGTTTTCCCTATAGCGTGCACTGACTCCAGTGGCACTTTATTGTTTCCCTATATCCCACACTGATTCCAGTGACTCTCTACGCTTTACCTATATTTACACTAACTCCAGTGGATCTCTCCAGTTTCCCTATATTCCACACTGAATCCATTAGCTCTCTACATTTTCCCCGTGGTCCGCACTGCCTCCCGTGGCTCTCTACAAATTCCCTAAAGCCCACACTGACTCCCGTGTCTCTGTACGGTTTCCCTATATCCCACATTCACTCCAGTGGCTCTCAACGGTTTCCCTTTAGTCCACACTGACTCCAGCGGCCCTCAAGGGTTTCCTTATATCACACAATGACTCTAGTGGTTCTCTACTTTTTCCCTATAGTCCACACTGACCCCAGTGGCTCTCTTCATTTTCCCTATAGTCCACACTGTCACAAGTGGCTCTCTACGGTTTCCCTATAGCCCACAGTGATTCCAGTGGCTCTCTACTTCTTCAATATAACCCACACTGATACCAGCGGCTCTCTATGTTTTTCCTATAGACCACACTGACCCCAGTGGCTCTCTATGGTTTCCCTATATCACACACTGACTCCAGCGGATCTCTATGTTTTCCCTACAGTCCACAGCTGACCACAATGGCTCTCTACGGCTTTCCTAAAGCCCACAATGTCTACAGCAGCTATCTACGGTTTCCCTATTATCCAGCCTGACTGCAGTGGACCTCTACATTTTCCCTAAATCCCACACTGACTCTGGCTGCTCGCTACTGTTTCCCTAAATCCCGCACTGATTCCAGTGGCTCTCTACGGTTTCCCTATAGACCACTATGACCCCAGTGGCTCTCTACGGTTTCCCTATATCACACACTGACTCCATTGCCTCTCTACAGTACCACTTTAGTCCACACTGACTTTAGTGGCTCTCTATGTTTTCCCTGCATCCCACATCTACTCAAGTGAATTCGTATGGTTTCCCTTTAGCCCTCTCTGACTCCAGTGGCACTGCACAGATTCCTTAAACTCGCACTGACTCCAATGGCTATGTATGGTTTCCCTATAACCCACACTCACTCCAGTAGATCTCAACAATTCTCCTATAGCCCACATTGACTCCAGTAGCTGTCTACAGTTTCCCTATGGACCACCCTGAATCCAGTTGCTCAGTACGGTTTCCCTATAGTGCACACTGAGACCAGTGGATCTCTATGGTTTCCGTATAGCCCACAATGACTCCAGAGGCTCTCTCCGGTTTCCCTATATCTCAAACTGACTCTAGTGGCTCTCTACGGTTGCCCGAGAGTCCACACTGCCCCCAGTTTCTCGATAGTCCACACTGACTCCAGTGGCTCTCTACAATTTCCCTATAGTCCACATTGTCTCCAGTGGCTCTCTACACTTTCCCTAGAGTCCACACTGACACCAGTGGCTCTCTGCGGTTTCCCTATAGTCCACACTGACTCCATTGGCTCTCAATAGCTTCTCTATATCCCACACTGATTCCAGCGGCTCTCTACGGTTTCTCTACATCCTTCACTGACTACAGAGGCTCTGTATGGTTTCCCTTTAGCCCTCACTGACTCCAGTGGCTCTCTACAGATTCACTAAATCCACACTGACTCCAGTGGCTCTGTACGGTTTCCCTAAATCGCAACTCACTCCAGTGGCTCTCAGTGGTTTTCCTATAGCCCACACTGAATCCAGTAGCTCTCCACGGTTTCCCTATGGCCTGCCCTGACTCCAGTGGCTCAGTACGGTTTCCCTATAGTGAAAACTGACACCAGTGGCTCTCTGCGGTTTCCCTATAGCCCATACTGACTCCAATGGCTCTCACTAGCTTCCCTATATCCCACAATGATTCCAGCGGCTCTTTACGGTTTTCCTAAAGACCACACTGTCTCCAGTGGCTCTCTATGGTTTCCCTATAGTCCACACTGACTCCAGAGGCACTCTACGGTGTTCCGATAGCCCACACTAACTCCAGTGGCGCTCTACGGCTTCTCAATAACCCACAATGATTCCAACTGCTCTGTCTGGTTTCCCTAAACCCTGCACTGATTCCTGCCGTTCTCCACGTTTTCCCTATATCCCACATTGCCTCCAGCGGTTCTCTACGGTTTCTCTTTAGTTCACACTTACTCCAGTGGATCTCTTCGGTTTCCCTATATCCCACACTGAATCCAATGGATCTCTCCGGTGTCCCAGTAGTCCACACTGAGTCCAGCTGCTCTCTACGTTTTCCCTATAGCGTGCACTGACTCCAGTGGCACTTTATTGTTTCCCTATATCCCACACTGATTCCAGTGACTCTCTACGCTTTACCTATATTTACACTAACTCCAGTGGATCTCTCCAGTTTCCCTATATTCCACACTGAATCCATTAGCTCTCTACATTTTCCCTGTGGTCCGCACTGCCTCCCGTGGCTCTCTACAAATTCCCTAAAGCCCACACTGACTCCCGTGTCTCTGTACGGTTTCCCTATATCCCACATTCACTCCAGTGGCTCTCAACGGTTTCCCTTTAGTCCACACTGACTCCAGCGGCCCTCAAGGATTTTTCTATATCACACAATGACTCTAGTGGTTCTCTACTGGTTCCCTATAGTCCACACTGACCCCAGTGGCTCTCTTCATTTTCCCTATAGTCCACACTGTTACAAGTGGCTCTCTACGGTTTCCCTATAGCCCACAGTGATTCCAGTGGCTCTCTACGTCTTCAATATAACCCACACTGATACCAGCGGCTCTCTATGTTTTTCCTATAGACCACACTGACCCCAGTGGCTCTCTATGGTTTCCCTATATCACACACTGACTCCAGCGGATCTCTACGTTTTCCCTACAGTCCACAGCTGACCTCAATGGCTCTCTACGGCTTTCCTAAAGCCCACAATGTCTACAGCAGCTATCTACGGTTTCCCTATTATCCAACCTGACTGCAGTGGACCTCTACATTTTCCCTAAATCCCACACTGACTCTGGCTGCTCGCTACTGTTTCCCTAAATCCCGCACTGATTCCAGTGGCTCTCTACGGTTTCCCTATAGACCACTATGACCCCAGTGGCTCTCTACGGTTTCCCTATATCACACACTGAGTCCAGTGGTTCTCTACGGTTTGCCTATAATCCACAATGAGTCCAGCTGCTCTCAACAGTTTCCCTATAACCCACGCTGAATCCAATGGCTCTCTCCGCTTTCCCTATAACCCATACTGACTCCATTGCCTCTCTACACTTTCCCTGTGGTCCACACTGCCTCCAGTGGTTCACTACGGTTTCCCTACATCCTTCACTGACTACAGAGGCTCTGTATGGTTTCCGCTTAGCCCTCACTGACTCCAGTGGCTCTCTACAGATTTGTTAAACCCACACTGACTCCAGTGGCTCTGCACGGTTTCCCTAAATCCCACACTCACTCCAGTGGCTCTCAGCGGTTTTCCCAATGCCCACACTGAATCCAGTAGCTCTCTAGGGTTTCCCTATGTCCTGCTCTGACTCCAATGGCTCAGTACGGTTTCCTAATAGTGTACACTGACACCAGTGGCTCTCTACGGTTTCCTTATAGTGCACACTGATTCCAGTGGCAATCCACTGTTTCCCTATAGTACACACAGACTTCTGTGGCTCTCTATGTTTTCCGTATAGCCCACACTGACTCCACTGGCTCTCTACACTTTCCCTATATTCCACATTGACACCAGTGGCTCTCTGCGGTTTCCCTATAGCCCATACTGACTCCAGTGCTCTCAATAGCTTCTCTCTATCCCACACTGATTCCAGCGGCTCTCTACGGCTTCCCTTATTTCCACACTGAGTCTAGCGGCTTTCTACGGTTTCCCTATATCCCACACTGACTCCATTGTCTCTCTACAGATTCCCTATAGTCCACAATGCTTCAAGTGGTACTCTATGGTTTCCCTATATCCCATTCTGACTCCCTAGATTCAATAAAGCACACACTGACTCCAGTGGCTCTGTACGGTTTCCTTATATCCCACACTCACTTGAGTGGCTCTCTACGGTTTGCCTATAGTCCACACTGACTCCAGCAGCTCTCTACTGTTTCACTATAGTCCACAGTGACTCTAGTGGCTCTCTACGGTTTCCCTATAGCCCACACTGACTCTAGTGGCTCTCTACTGTTTGCCTATATCCCAAACTGATCCCAGCAGCTCTCTACGGGTTTCCTATAGCCCACACTGACCCTAGTGGCTCTCAACAGTTTCCCTATAGTCCACACAAACTCCAGAGGCTCTCTACGTTTTCCCTATAGTCCACACTGACTCCAGCGGCTCTCAAGGGTTTCCCTTTATCAACACTGACTTCAGCGGCTCTCTATTGTTTCTCCATAGCCGATATGGACTGAAGTGGCCCTCTATAGTTTCCCTATAGCCTACACTGACTCCAGCGGGTCTCTAAGGTTTCCATATATCCCAGACTCACTCCAATGGCTCACTACGGTTTCCCTATATCACACACTGACTCTTGTGGCTCTCTACAGTTTCGCTATAGTCCACACTGACCCCAGTGGCTCTCTACGACTTCCCTATATAGCACACTGATTCCAGCGGCTCTCTAAGCTTTTCCGATAGACCACACTGATTCCAGTGGCTCTCAACAGTTTCCCTATATCACACTCACTCCTGCGGCTCTCTACGATTTCCCTATAGTCCACACTGATTTCAGCTGCACTCTATGGGTTCCCTAAATCCTGCACTGATTCCAGTGCCTTTCCCCGTTTTCCCTATATCCCACAATGACACTAGCGGCTCTCTACGCTTTCCCTATAGCCCACACTAACTCCAGCGGATCACTACGGTTTCCCTATATCACGCACTGACTGTAGTGACTCTCTATGGTTTTGATAAAGTCTACACTGATCCCAGTGGATCTCTACGGCTTCCCTATATCCCACAATGGGTCCAGCACCTCTCTACAGTTTTCCTATAGACCACACTGTCGACAGTGGCTCGATATGGGTTCCATATATCACACACTATCTCCAGTGGGTCTCTACGGTTTTCCTATATTCCACACTGACTCCAGAGGCTCTCTACGGTTTCCCTGTAGTCCACACTGTCTCCAGTGGCTCTCTACGGCTTCCCTATAACCCACAAAGAAAGATTCCTGCTGCTTTCTACGGTTTTCTTATAGACCACAGTGACCCCAGTGGCTCTCTCCGGTTTCCTATATCACACGCTGACTCCAGCCATTCTCTACAGTTTCCCTACAGTCCACACTGATTCCATTGCCTCTCTACAGTATCTCTGTGGTCCACACTGCCTCCAGTGGCTCTCTACGGTTTCCCTACATCCCACAACTACTCCAGTGGCTCTGTATGGTTTCCCTTTGGCTCTCGCTGACTCCAGTGGCTCTCTACAGATTCACTAAACTGACACTGACTCCAATGGCTCTGTATTTGTTCCCTATATCCCACACTCACCCCAGTTGCTCTCAGCGATTTTCCTATTGTCCACGCTGACCCCAGTGGCTCTCTATGATTTCCGTACAGCCCACAATGACTCCAGCTGCTGTCTGCGGTTTCCCTATAGTCCAAACTGACTCCAATGGACCTCTACGTTTTCCCTAAATCCCACACTGACTCAGGCTGCTCTCTATGGTTTCCCTAAATCCCACACTGATTCCAGGGGCTCTCTATGGTTTTCCGATAGTCCACACTGATCCAAGTGGCTCTCTATGGCTACCCTAATTACCACACTGATTCCAGCGGCCCTCTACGCTCTTCATATAGACCACACTGACCCCAAAGGCTCTCCAAGTTTTCCCTATATCACACACAGACTCCTGAGGCTCTCTACAGTTTCCCTATAGTCCGCACTGACTCCAGCTGCTCTCTATGGTTTTCCTAAAGCCTGCACTGATTCCAGCGGCTCTCCACGTTTTCCCTATATCCCACACTGACACCAGTGGCTTTCAACGGTTTCCCTATAGCCCACACGAGCTCCATTGGATCTCTACAGCTTCCCTATATCACACACTGACTCCAATGGCTCCCTACAATTTCCCTTATCACACACTGACTCTAGTGGCTCTCTACGGTATTGCTATAGTCCCCAGTGACCCCAGTGGCTCTCTACGACTTCCCTGTATCCCAAACAGATTCCAGCTGCTCTCTATGGTTTTCCTATAGACCGCACTGACGCCAGTGGCTCTCTACGATTTCCGTATAGACCACAATGACTCTAGCTGCTGTCTGCGGTTTCCCTATAGTCCACACCTAACTCCAGTGGACCTCTGCATTTTCCCGAAAGCCCACACTGACTCAGGCTGTTCTCTACATTTTCCCTAAATCCCGCACTGATTCGAGCGGCTTACTACGGTTTTCATATATCACACACTGAGTCCAGTGGTTCTCTACGGTTTCAGTATAATCCACAGTGAGTCCAGCTGCTCTCTGCAGTTTCCCTATAGCCCACACTGAATACACTGGCTCTCTCCGGTTTCCCTATGTCCCACACTGACTCCATTGCCTCTCTACAGTATCCCTGTGGACCACACTGCCTCCAGTAGCTCTCTACGATTTCCCTACATCCCACAACTACTCCAGTGGCTCTCTACAGATTCACTAAACTCACACTGACTCCAATGGCTCTGTATTTTTTCCCTATGTCCCACAATCACCCCAGTGGCTTTCAGGGATTTTCCTTTAGCCCACACTGACTTCAGTAGCTCTCAACGGTTTCCCTATGTCCCACCCTGACACCAGTGGCTAACTACGGTTTCCCTATAGTGTACACTGACACCAGTGGCTCTCTATAGTTTCCCGATAGTGCACACTGATTCCAGTGACTCTCTACTTTTTACCTATAGTATACACCGACTCCAGTTGCTCTCTACAGTTTCCGTATAGCCCACACTGACTCCAGTGGCTCTCTACTGCTTCCCTATATCCCACACTGATTCCAGAGCCTCTCTACAGATTTCGTATAGACCACACTGACGCCAGTGGCTCTCTACGGCTTCCCTATATCCCACACTGATTCCAGCGCCTCTCTAAAGATTTCGTATAGTCCACACTGACTCCAGATGCTCTCCACGGTTTCCCTGTAGTCCAGACTGTTTCCAGTGGCTCTCTACGGTTTCCCTACAGTCCACAATAACTCCAGTGGCTCTCTACGGTTTCCCTATAGCCCATAATGAACCCAGTGGTTCTCTACGGTTTCCCTATAGCCCACACTGACCCCAGTGGCTCTCCACAGATTCCCTATAATCCACACTGTCTCCAGTGGCTCTCTACAGTTTCCCTATAGACCACACGGCCTCCAAAGGCTCTCTAAGGTGTCCCGACAGCGCACACTGACTCCAATGGCTCTCTACGGCTTCCCTTTAACCCACACTGATTCCTGCTGCTTTCTACGGTTTTATTATAGACCACAGTGTCCCCAGAGGCTCGCTACGGTTTCCCTATATCACACACTGACTCCAGCCATTCTCTGCGGTTTCCATATAGTCCACACTGATTCCAGCGGCTCTCTACGGTTTTCCAATTGTCCACGCTGACCCCAGTGGCTCTCTATGATTTCTGTATAGCCCACAATGACTCCAGCTGCTGTCTGCGGTTTCCCTTTAGTGCACACTGACTCCAGTGGACCTCTACGTTTTCCCTAAATCCCACACTGACTCAGGCTGCTGTCTACAGTTTCCCTAAATCCCACACTGATTCCATGGGCTCTCTATGGTTTTCCGATAGTCCACACTGACCCCAAAGTTTTCTTAGAGAAAACTCTCTAAGTTTTCCCGATATCACACACAGACTTTGCAGCTCTCTCCGGTTTCCCTATAGTCCACACTGACTCCACCTGCTCTCTATGGTTTCCCTAAAGCCTGCACTGATTCCAGCGGCTCTCCACATTTTCCCTATATCCCACACTGACACCAGTGGCTCTCTACGGCTTCCCTATATCCCACAATGATTCCAGCGCCTCTCTACAGATTTCCTATAGACCACACTGACGCCAGTGGCTCTCTATTAGTTCCCTTTATCACACACTAACTCTAGTGGCTCTCTACGGTTTCCCTACAGACCACAATGTCCCCAGTGGCTCTCTGCAGTTTCCCTATCGTCCAAACTGTCTCCAGTGGCTCTCTACAGTTTCCCTATAGGCCACACTGACTCCAGATGCTCTCCACGGTTTCCATGTAGTCCACACTGACTCCATTGTCTCTCTACAGATTCCCTATAGTCCATACTGCCTCAAGTGGTACTCTACGGTTTCCCTATATCCCACACTGACTCCAGTGGTTCTGTACGGTTTACCTAAAGCACACACTGACTCCAGTGGCTCTGTACAGTTTCCCTTTATCCCACACTCGCTTGAGTGGCTCTCTCCGGTTTCCCTATTTCCTACACTGACTCCAATGGATTGCTCCGATTTCCCTATATCACACACTGACTCTAGTGGCTCTCTACGGTTTTCCTAAAGTCCACACTGACCCCAGTGGCTCTCTACGGCATCTCTATTTCCCACACTGATTCCAGCGCCTCTCTACAGTTTTCCTATAGACTACACTGATGCCAGTGGCTCTCTACGGTTTCCATATATCACACACAACTCTAGTGGCTCTCTACGTTTTCCTTCTAGTCCACACTGACTCCTGAGGCTCTCGTCGTTTTCCCTGTAGTCCACACTGTCTCCAGTGGCTCTCTACGGTTTCCCTATAGTCCACCCTAACTCCAGTGGCTCACTATGGTTTCCCTATAGCCCACACTGACTCCAGTGGCTCTCTATGGTTTCCCTATATCACACACTGACTCCAGCGGCTCTCAACGGCTTCCCTATATTCCACACTATAGTCAACAATGGCTCTAGTGGCTCTCTAAGTTTTCCCTATAGCCCACACAGACTCTAGTGGTTGTGTAAGGCTTGCCTATATCCCACCCTGATTCCAGCGACTCTCTACGGTTTTCCTGCAGCCCACAAAGACCCTAGTGGCTCTCAACAGTTTTCCTATAGTCCACACAAACTCCAGCAGCTCTCTACGTTTTCCCTATAGTCCACACTGACTCCAGCAGCTCTCAGGGGTTTCCCTTTATCCCACACTGACTCCAGTGGCACTCTATGGTTTCCCTATATCCCACACTGATTCCAGTGACTCTCTACGGTTTTCCTATTGCCCACGCTGACTCCAGTGGCTCTCTACAATTTCCGTATAGCCCACAATGACTCCAGCTGCTGTCTGCGGTTTCCCTATAGTCCACACTGACTCCAGTGGACCTCTACGTTTTCCCTAAATCCCACACTGAGTCAGGCTGCTCTCTATGGTTTCCCTAAATCCCACACTGATTCCAGGGGCTCTCTATGGTTTTCCTATAGTCCACACTGACCCCAGTGGCTCTCTACGGCTTCCCTATATACCACACTGATTCCAGCGGCCCTCTACGGTTTTCCTATAGACCACACTGACCCCAAAAGCTCTCTACGGTTTCCCTATAGTCCACACTGACTCCAGCTGCTCTCTATGGTTTCCCTAAAGCCTGCACCGATTCCAGCGGCTCTCCACGTTTTCCCTATATCCCACACTGACACCAGTGGCTTTCTACGGTTTCCCCATAGCCCACACGAGCTCCATGGATCTCTACGGTTTCCCTATATCCCACACTGACTACAATGGCTCGCTACAATTTCCCTATATCACACTCTGATTCTAGTGGCTCTCTACGGTATTGCTATAGTCCCCACTGACCACAGTGGGTCTCTACAACTTCCCTGTATCCCACACAGATTCCAGCGGCTCACAATGGTTTTCATATAGACCGCACTGACGCCAGTGGCTCCTAACGATTTCCGTATAGACCACAATGACTCTAGCTGCTGTCTGCGGTTTCCCTATAGCCCACACAGTCTCCATGGCTTTCTACACTTTCCCAATAGTCCACACTGACACCAGTGGCTCTTTACGGTTTCCCTATTGCCCATAATGACTCCACTGGCTCTCAATAGCTTCCCTATATCCGACACTTGTTTCAACGGCTCTCTACGTCTTCCCTATATTCCACACTGGCTGCAGCGGCTTTCTATGGTTTCCCTATATCCCACACTGACTCCATTGTCTCTCTACAGATTCGCTATAGTCCACACTGCCTCAAGTGGTACTCTATGGTTTCCCTATATTCCACACAGACTCCAGCGGCCCTCAACGGTTTCCCTATAGCACTCGCTGACACCAGTGGCTCTCTACCGATTCCCTAAAGCACACACTGACTCCATTGGCTCTGTACGGTTTCCTTATATCCCACACTCACTCGAGTGGCTCTCTACGGTTTGCCTATTGTCCACACTGACTCCTGTGGCTCTCTACGGTTTCACTATAGTCCACACTGACTCTAGTGGCTCTCTACGGTTTCCCTATAGCCCACACTGACTCTAGTGGCTCTCTATTGCTTGCCTATATCCCAAACTGATTCCAGCGGCTCTCTACGGTTTTCCTATAGCCCACACTGAAACTATTGGCTCTCAACAGTTTCCCTATAGTCCACACAAACTCCAGAGGCTCTCTACGATTTCCTTATAGTCCACACAGACTCCGGCAGCTCTCAAGGGTTTCCCTTTATCGACACTGACTGCCGTGGCTCTCTATGGTTTCGCTCTAGTCCAAACTGTCTCCAGTGGCTCTCTAAGGTTTACCTATTCACACACAGACTCCTGCGGCTCTCTACATTTTCGCTATAGTCCACATTGACTCCAGCTGCTCTCTATGGTCTCCCTAAACACGGCATTGATTCCAGTGGCTCTCCATGTTTTCCCTATATCCCACAGTGATTCCAGTGGCTCTCTACGGTTTCCCTATATCAGACACTAACTCTAGTGTCTCTCTACGGTTTCCCTACAGACCACACTGTCCTCAGTTGCTCTCTACAGTTTCCCTATAGTCCACACTGTCTCCAGTGGCTCTCAACGGTTTCCCTATAATCCACACTGACTCCAGTGGCTCTCTATGGTTTCCCTATAGCCCACACTGGCTCCAGTGGTTCTCTACGGCTTCGCTATATCCAACACTGATTCCAGCTTCTTTCTACGGTTTTCATATCGACCACACTGACCCCAGTGGCTCTCTACAGTTTCACTATATGACACATTTATTCCAGCTGCTCTCTACGGTTTCCCTATAGTCCCCACTGACACCAGCTGCTCTCTATGGTGTCCCTAAAGCCTGCACTGATTCCAGCGGCTCTCCACGTTTTCCCTACATCCCACACTGACTCCAGTGGCTCTCAACGGTTTGCCTATAGTCCACACTGACTCGAGTGGCTCAGTACAGTTTCCCTACATCCCACACTGACTCCAGTGGCTCTCAACGGTTTGCCTATAATCCACTCTGACTTCAGGGGCTCTCAATGGTTTCCCGTTATCCCAAACTGACTTCAGTGGCTCTGTACGGTTTTCCTTTAGCCCACACTGACTCCAGTGGCTCAGTACAATTTCCCTATATCCCACACTGACTCCAGAGGCTCTCTACGGCTTCCCTATATCCCACGCTGACCTATTGGTTCTCAAAGGTTTTCCTATTGTCCACACTGACTTCAGCAGCTCTCAAGGGTTTCCCGTTATCCCACACTGACTCCACCGGCTCTCCATGGTTTCTCTATAGCCCACACTATCTTAAGTGGCTCTCTACGGTTTCCCTGTAGTCTACACTGACTCCAACTTCTCTCTTAGTTTTCTCTATATCCAACACAGACTCCAGCAGCTCGCTACTGTTTCCCTATAGTCCACACGTACTCCAGCTGCTCTCTATGTTTTACCGATAGTCCACCTTGACTCCTGTGGCTCTCTACGGTTTCCCTATAGTTCACACTAACCCCTGTGGCTCTCTACGGTTTCCCTATAGCCCAAAGTGATTCCAGCGGCTCTCTACAGTTTCCCTATAGCCCGCACTGATTCCAGCGGCTCTCTAAGTTTTTCCTATATCTCTCACTGACTCCAATGGCTCGCTACAGTTACCCTATAATGCACACTGACTACACCGGATCTCTACGGTTTGCCTATAGACCACACTGACTCCAGCGGCTCTCAAGGCTTTCCCTTTAAACTACGTTGACTTCAGCAGCTCTCTACGGATTCCCCGTAGCCCACACTGACTCCAGCGGCTCTCTACGGTTTCCGAAAAGCCGACACTGACTGCAGTGGCTCTCTAAAATTTACCTATATCCCACACTGAGTCCAGAGGCTCTCAACGGTTTCCCTAAGTCACACACAGTCTCTAGTGGCTCTCTAAGGTTTCCCTATAGTCCACACTGAGCCCAGTGGCTCTCTACGCTTTCCCAACAGCCGACACGGAATGCAGTGGCTCTCTACGGTTTCCCTATCTCCGAAACTGAGTCCAGAGGCTCGCTATGGTTTCCCTATATCACACAATGACTCTAGTGGATCTCTACAGTTTCCCTATAGTCCACACATACCGCTGTGGCTCTCTACGGTTTCCCTCTAGTACACAATGTCTCCAGTGGCTCTCTACGGTTTCCTTATAGTCCGCACTGACTCCAGCTGCTCCCTATGCTTCACCTAAAGCCTGCACTGATTCCAGCGGCTCTCCACGTTCTCCCAAAAGTCCACACTGACTCCAGCGGCTCTCAAGGCTTTCCCTTTATCCCACACTGACTTCAGCGGATCTCTACGGTTTCTCTATAGCCCACACTGACTCCAGCAGCTCTCTAGGTTTTCCCCATAGCTGACACTGATCGAAGTAGCTCTCCATGTTTTCGCTATTGTCCACACTGACTCCAGTGGCTAGCTACGCTTTCGCTATTTTACACACTGAGTCTAGTGGCTCTCTACGGATTCCCTATAGCCCACATTGATCCCATGGCTCTCTAAGGCTTCCCTATATCCCACACTGATTCCACTGGCTCCCTACGGTTTTCCTATAGAGCACAATGACCCTAGTGGCTCTCTGCGGTTTCCGGATAGTCCACACTGACACCAATGGCTCTCTACGAATTGCCTAAAGACCACAATGACACCAGTGGCTTTCTATGCTTTTCCTATAGCCCACACTGCTTCCAGGGGCTCTCTACGGTTTTCCTATTGTCCACACTGATGCTAGTGGCTCTCAATGTTTTTCCTATTGTCCACACCAACTCCAGCGGCTCTCAATGGGTTTCCTTTATCCCACACTGACTTCTGCGGCTCTCTACGGTTTCCCTACAGCTCACACTGACTCCAGTGGCTCTCTACGGTTTCCAAATAGCCGACACTGACTGTAGTGTCTCTCTATGTTTTCCCTATATCGCACACAGACTCCACTAGCTCTCTACAGTTTTTCTATAGTTCACACTAAGCCCAGTGGCTCTCTTCGGTTTGCCTAAAGCCCCACTAATTCCACTGTCTCTCTAAGGTTTTCCTATATCCCTCACTGACTCCAATGTCTCCCTACAGTTTCCCTATAGTGCACACTGACTCCACTGGCCCTCAACGGTTTGCCTATAGTCCACACTGACTCCAGCGGCTCTCAAGGGTTTGCCTTTAAACCACATTGACTTCGGCAGCTCTCTATGGAATCCCTATAGCCCACACTAACTCCAGCGGCTCTCTACGGTTTCCCAATAGCCAACACTGACTGCAGTGGATCTCTATAGTTTGCCTATATCCCACACTGACTCCAGTGGCTCGTTACGGTTTCCCTATGTCACACACAGTCTCTAGTGGCTGTCTAAGGTTTCCCTATAGTCCACACTGACCCCAGTGGCTCTCTACGGTTTTGCTCCAGTCCATACTGTCTCCAGTGGCTCTCTACGGTTTCCCTGTAGCCCACACTGACTCCAGTGGCTCTCTACGTATTCCCAATAGCCGACACTGAATGCAGTGGCTCTCTAAGGTTTCCCTATCTCCAACACTGACTCCTGTGGCTCGCTATGGTTTCCCTATATCACGCAATGACTCTAGTGGCTCTCTACGGTTTCCCTATTGTCCACACTTACCCCTGTGGCTCTCTACGGTTTCCCTCTAGTACACACCGTCTCCAGATGCTATCTACGGTTTCCCTATAGCCCACACTGATTCCAGAGGCTCACTACGGTTTCCCTATAGCCCACTCTGACTCCAGCGGCTCTCTAAGGTATTCCTATATCCCTCACTGAATCCAATTGCTTGCTACAGTTACCCTATAGTCCACACTGACTCCACTGGCTGTCTACGGTTTGCCTATAGTCCACACTGACCCCAGTGGCTCTCTACGGTTTCGCTCTAGTCCACACTGTCTCCAGTGGCTCTCTACGATTTCCCTATAGCCCGCACTGGCTCCAGCGGCTCTCTACGGTTTCCCAATAGCCGACACTGAATGCAGTGCCTCTCTACTGTTTCCCT
Source organism: Carcharodon carcharias (assembly GCF_017639515.1). NCBI lineage: Eukaryota > Metazoa > Chordata > Chondrichthyes > Lamniformes > Lamnidae > Carcharodon > Carcharodon carcharias. The sequence continues at coordinate 40,778,887 of NC_054483.1, read as the reverse complement.
ATATCTCACACTGACTCCAGTGGCTCGCTATGGATTCCCTATATCACACAATGACTCTAGTAGCTCTCAACGGTTTCCCTATAGTCCACACTTACCTCTGTGGCTTTCTACGGTTTGCCTATATCACACACTGATTCCAGCGGCTCTCTACGGTTTCCCTATAGTCCACAATGTCTCCAGCTGCTCCCTAATCTTCACCTAAAGCCTGCACTGATTCCAGCGGCTCACCAAGTTTTCCCAAATTTCCACACTTACTCCACCGGCTCTCAAGGCTTTCCCTTAATCCCACGCTGACTTCAGCGGCTCTCAAGGGTTTCCCTTTATCCCACATAGACTTCAGCGGATCTCTACAGTTTCCATATAGCCCACACTGACTCCAGCAGCTCTCTAAGTTTTCCCCATAGCTGACACTATGCGGCTCACTACGGTTTCGCTATTGCACACACTGAGTCCAGTGGCTCTCTACGGTTTCCCTATACTCCACACTGATCCCAGTGGCTCTCTAAGGCTTCCCTATATCCCACATTGATTCCAGCGGAACTCTATGCTTTTCCTGTAAACCACACCGATCCCAGAGGCTCTCTACGTCGTCCGTATAGTCCACACTGACAACATTGCCTCCCTACAGTTTGCCTATAGACCTCCCGTGGCTTTCTATGGTTTCCCTATAGCCCACACTGATTCCAGGGGCTCTCAACGGTTTTCCTAATGCCCACAGTGAACCTATAGGCTCTCAATGTTTTCCCTATTGTCCACAGTGACACCAGCCGTTCTCAAGGGTTTCCCTCCAGTACACACAGACTTCAGCTGCTCTCTACGGTTTCCCTATAGCCCACACTCACTCGAGTGGATCTGTACGGTTTCCAAATAGCCAACACTGACTGCAGTGGCTCTCTACGTTTTCCCTATATCCCACACTGACTCCAGTGGCTCTCTACAGTTTCCCAATATCCGACACTGAATGCAGTGGCTCTCTATGGTTTCGCTCTAGTCCACACTGTCTCCAGTGGCTCTCTACGTTTTCCCTATAGCCCACACTGACTCCAGAGGCTCTCTACGGTTTCCCAATAGCCGAGACTGAATGCAGTGGCTCTCTACGGTTTCCCTATATACCACACCGACAGCAGTGGCTCGCTATGGATTCCCTATATCACACAATGACATCCATTGGCTCTCTGCGGTTTCCCTGTAGTCCACACTGATTCCAGCGGCTCTCTACGGTTTTCCTGTAGACCACACTGACCCCAGTGGCTATCTGCGGTTTGCCTATATCACACACTGATTCCAGCAGCTCTCTACGGTTTCTCTATAGTCCACTCTGACTCCAGCTGCTCCCTATGCTTCACCTAAAGCCTGCACTGATTCCAGCGGCTCACCACGTTTTCCCAAATGTTCGCACTGACTCCAGCAGCTCTCGAGGCTTTCCTTTTATCCCACGCTGACTTCAGCGGCTCTCAAGGGTTTCCCTTTATCCCACCCTGACTTCAGCGACTCCCTATGCTTAACCTATAGCCCACACTGACTCCTGCAGCTCTCTACGGTTTCCCCATTTTTGACACTGACTGAAGTGGCTCTCCATGGTTTTGCTATAGTCCACACTGAATCCAGTGGCTCGCTACGGTTTTGCTATTTCGCACACTGAGTCCAGGGGCTCTCTCCGGATTCCCTATAGTCCACACTGATCCAATTGGCTCTCTAAGGCTTCCCGATATCCCACATTGATTCCAGCGGCTCCATAAGGTTTACCTGTAGACCACACTGACCCCAGTGGCTCTCTACGGTGTCCATATAGTCCACACTGACACCATTGGCTCCCTACGGTTTGCCTATAGACCACAATGACTCCAGCGGCTTTCTATGGTTTCCCTATAGCCCACACAGATTCCAGGGGCTCTCTACGGTTTTCCTATTGCCCGCTCTGATCCTAGTGGCTCTTCATGTTTTCCCGATTGTCCACACTGACTCCAGCGGCTCTCAAGGGTATCCCTTTTCCCACACTGACTTCAGCGGCTCTCTCCGGTTTTCCTATAGCACAAACTGACTTAAGTGGCTCTCTATGGTTTCCAAATAGAGTGGCTCTCTGCAGCTTCCCTATATCCCACACTGACCCTCGTGATTCTCAATGGTTTGCCTATAATCCACTCTGACTTCAGGGGCTCTCAATGGTTTCCCGTTATCCCAAACTGACTTCAGTGGCTCTGTACGGTTTTCCTTTAGCCCACACTGACTCCAGTGGCTCAGTACAATTTCCCTATATCCCACACTGACTCCAGAGGCTCTCTACGGCTTCCCTATATCCCACGCTGACCTAGTGGTTCTCAAAGGTTTGCCTATTGTCCACACTGACTTCAGCAGCTCTCAAGGGTTTCCCGTTATCCCACACTGACTCCAGCGGCTCTCTATGGTTTCCCTATAGCCCACACTATCTTAAGTGGCTCTCTACGGTTTACCTATAGTCTACACTGACTCCAACGTCTCTCTTAGTTTTCTCCATATCCAACCCAGGCTCCAGCAGCTCGCTACGGTTTCCCTATAGTCCACACTTACTCCAGCTGCTCTCTATGTTTTACCGATAGTCCACCTTGAATCCTGTGGCTCTCTACGGTTTCCCTATAGTTCACACTAACCCCTGTGGCACTCTACGGTTTCCCTATAGCCCAAAGTGATTCCAGCGGCTCTCTACAGTTTCCCTATAGCCCGCACTGACTCCAGCGGCTCTCTAAGTTTTTCCTATATCTCTCACTTACTCCAATGGCTCGCTACAGTAACCCTATAATGCACACTGACTACACCGGATCTCTACGGTTTGCCTATAGTCCACATTGACTCCAGCGGCTCTCAAGGCTTTCCCTTTAAACTACATTGACTTCAGCAGCTCTCTACGGATTCCCCGTAGCCCACACTGACTCCAGCGGCTCTCTACGGTTTCCGAAAAGCCGACACTGACTGCAGTGGCTCTCTATAATTTACCTATATCCCACACTGAGTCCTGTGGCTTGCTTCGGTTTCCCTAAGTCACACACAGTCTCTAGTGGCTCTCTAAGGTTTCCCTATAGTCCACACTGACCCCAGTGGCTCTCTACGGTTTCGCTCTAGTCCACACTGTCACCAGTGGCTCTCTACGGTTTCCCTATAGCCCAGACTGACTCCAGTGGCTCTCTACGCTTTCCCAACAGCCGACACGGAATGCAGTGGCTCTCTACGGTTTCCCTATCTCCGAAACTGAGTCCAGTGGCTCGCTATGGTTTCCCTATATCACACAATGACTTTAGTGGATCTCTACAGTTTCCCTATAGTCCACACATACCCCTGTGGCTCTCTACGGTTTCCCCCTAGTACACAATTTCTCCAGTGGCTCTCAACGGTTTCCCTATAGCCCATAATGACTCCACTGGCTCTCAATAGCTTCCCTATATCCCACACTGATTCCAATGGCTCTCTACGTCTTCCCTATATTCCACACTGGCTCCAGCGTCTTTCTATGGTTTTCCTATATCCCACACTGACTCCATTGTCTCTCTACAGATTCGCTATTGTCCACACTGCCTCAAGTGGTACTCTATGGTTTCCCTATATTCCACACAGACTCCAGCGGCCCTCAATGGTTTCCCTATAGCACTCGCTGGCACCAGTGGCTCTCTACCGATTCCCTAAAGCACACACTGACTCCATTGGCTCTGTACGGTTTCCTTATATCCCACACTAACTCGAGTGGCTCTCTACGGTTTGCCTATAGTCCACACTGACTCCTGTGGCTCTCTGCGGTTTCACTATAGTCCACACTGACTCTAGTGTCTCTCTACGGTTTCCCTACAGCCCACACTGACTCTAGTGGCTCTCTACTGCTTGCCTATATCCCAAACTGATTCCAGCGGCTCTCTACGGTTTTCCTATAGCCCACACTGAAACTATTGGCTCTCAACAGTTTCCCTATAGTCCACACAAACTCCAGAGGCTCTCTACGATTTCCTTATAGTCCACACAGACTCCGGCAGCTCTCAAGGGTTTCCCTTTATCGACACTGACTGCAGTGGCTCTCTACGGTTTCGCTCTAGTCCAAACTGTCTCCAGTGGCTCTCTAAGGTTTACCTATTCACACACAGACTCCTGCGGCTCTCTACATTTTCGCTATAGTCCACATTGACTCCAGCTGCTCTCTATGGTCTCCCTAAACACGGCATTGATTCCAGTGGCTCTCCATGTTTTCCCTATATCCCACAGTGATTCCAGTGGCTCTCTACGGTTTCCCTATATCAGACACTAACTCTAGTGTCTCTCTACGGTTTCCCTACAGACCACACTGTCCTCAGTTGCTCTCTACAGTTTCCCTATAGTCCACACTGTCTCCAGTGGCTCTCAACGGTTTCCCTATAATCCACACTGACTCCAGTGGCTCTCTATGGTTTCCCTATAGCCCACACTGGCTCCAGTGGTTCTCTACGGCTTCGCTATATCCAACACTGATTCCAGCTGCTTTCTACGGTTTTCTTATCGACCACACTGACCCCAGTGGATCTCTACAGTTTCACTATATGACACAATTATTCCAGCTGCTCTCTACGGTTTCCCTATAGTCCACACTGACTCCAGCTGCTCTCTATGGTGTCCCTAAAGCCTGCACTGATTCCAGCGGCTCTCCACGTTTTCCCTACATCCCACACTGACTCCAGTGGCTCTCAACGGTTTGCCTATAGTCCACACTGACTCGAGTGGCTCAGTACAGTTTCCCTATATCCCACACTGACTCCAGAGGCTCTCTGCAGCTTCCCTATATCCCACACTGACCCTCGTGATTCTCAACGGTTTGCCTATAATCCACTCTGACTTCAGGGGCACTCAATGGTTTCCCGTTATCCCAAACTGACCTCAGTGGCTCTGTACTGTTTTCCTTTAGCCCACACTGACTCCAGTGGCTCAGTACAATTTCCCTATATCCCACACTGACTCCAGAGGCTCTCTACGGCTTCCCTATATCCCACGCTGACCTATTGGTTCTCAAAGGTTTGCCTATTGTCCACACTGACTTCAGCAGCTCTCAAGGGTTTCCAGTTATCCCACACTGACTCCAGCGGCTCTCTATGGTTTCCCTATAGCCCACACTATCTTAAGTGGCTCTCTACGGTTTCCCTACAGTCTACACTGACTCCAACGTCTCTCTTAGTTTTCTCCATATCCAACACAGACTCCAGCAGCTCGCTACGGTTTCCCTATAGTCCACACTTACTCCAGCTGTCTCTATGTTTTACCGATAGTCCACCTTGACTCCTGTGGCTCTCTACGGTTTCCCTATAGTTCACACTAAACCCTGTGGCTCTCCACGGTTTCCCTATAGCCCATACTGATTCCAGCGGCTCTCTACAGTTTCCCTATAGCCCGCACTGACTCCAGCGGCTCTCTAAGTTTTTCCTATATCTCTCACTGACTCCAATGGCTCGCTACAGTTAACCTATAATGCACACTGACTACACCGGATCTCTCCGGTTTGCCTATAGTCCACACTGACTCCAGCGGCTCTCAAGGGTTTCACTTTAAACTACATTGACCTCAGCAGCTCTCTACGGATTCCCCATAGCCCACACTGACTCCAGCGGCTCTCTACGGTTTCCGAAAAGCCGACACTGACTGCAGAGGCTCTCTATAATTTACCTATATCCCACACTGAGTCCAGTGGCTCGCTACAGTTTCCCTAAGTCACACACAGTCTCTAGTGGCTCTCTAAGGTATCCCTCTAGTCCACACTGACCCCAGTGGCTCTCTACGGTTTGGCTCTAGTCCACACTGTCTCCAGTGGCTCTCTACGTTTTCCCTATAGCCCAGACTGACTCCAGTGGCTCCCTACGCTTTCCCAACAGCCGACACGGAATGCAATGGCTCTCTACAGTTTCCCTATCTCCGAAACTGAGTCCAGTGGCTCGCTATGGTTTCCCTATATCACACAATGACTCTAGTGGATCTCTACAGTTTCCCTATAGTCCACACATACCCCTGTGGCTCTCTACGGTTTCCCTCTAGTACACAATGTCTCCAGTGGCTCTCTACGGTTTCCCTATAGCCCACACTATCTCCAGCAGCTCTCAACGGTTTCCCAATAGCCGACACTGAATGCAGTGGCTCTCTACGGTTTCCCTATATCCCACACTGGCGCCAGTGGCTCGCTATGGTTTCCCTATATCGCACAATAACTCTAGTGGCTCTCTACGGTTTACCTATAGACCTCACTTACCCCTGTGGCTCTCTATGGTTTCCCTCTATTACACACCATCTTCAGTGGCTCTCTACGGTTTCGCTATAGCCCACACTGACTCGAGTGGCTCTGTACGGTTTCCAAATAGCCAACACTGACTGCAGTGGCTCTCTATGTTTTCCCTAAATCCCACACTGACTCCAGTGGCTCTCTACAGTTTCCCAATATCCGACACTGAATGCAGTTGCTCTCTATGGTTTCGCTCTAGTCCACACTGTCTCCAGTGGCTCTCTACGTTTTCCCTATAGCCCACACTGACTCCAGAGGCTCTCTACGGTTTCCCAATAGCCGAGACTGAATGCAGTGGCTCTCTACTGTTTCCCTATATACCACACCGACAGCAGTGGCTCGCTATGGATTCCCTATATCACACAATGACATCCGTTGGCTCTCTACGGTTTCCCTGTAGTCCACACTGATTCCAGCGGCTCTCTACGGTTTTCCTGTAGACCACACTGACCCCAGTGGCTATCTGCGGTTTGCCTATATCACACACTGATTCCAGCAGCTCTCTACGGTTTCTCTATAGTCCACTCTGACTCCAGCTGCTCCCTACGCTTCACCTAAAGCCTGCACTGATTCCAGCGGCTCACCACGTTTTCCCAAATGTTCACACTGACTCCAGCAGCTCTCGAGGCTTTCCCTTTATCCCACGCTGACTTCAGCCGCTCTCAAGGGTTTCCCTTTATCCCACCCTGACTTCAGCGACTCCCTACGGTTAACCTATAGCCCACACTGACTCATGCAGCTCTCTACGGTTTCCCCATTTTCGACACTGACTGAAGTGGCTCTCCATGGTTTTGCTATAGTCCACACTGAATCCAGTGGCTCGCTACGGTTTCGCTATTTCGCACACTGAGTCCAGTGGCTCTCTCCGGATTCCCTATAGTCCACACTGATCCAATTGGCTCTCTAAGGCTTCCCGATATCCCACATTGATTCCAGCGGCTCCATATGGTTTACCTGTAGACCACACTGACCCCAGTGGCTCTCTACGGTGTCCATATAGTCCACACTGACACCATTGGCTCCCTACGGTTTGCCTATAGACCACAATGACCCCAGTGGCTTTCTGTAGTTTCCCTATAGCCCACACTTTCTCCAATGGCTCTCTACTGTTTTCCTGTATCCCGCACTGACTCCAGCAGCTCTCTACGGTTTCCTAATAGCTGACACTGAATGCAGTGGCTCTCTACTGTTTCCCTATATCCCACACTGACTCCAGTGGCTCGCTATAGTTTCCCTATATCACACAATGACTCTAGTGGCTCTCTACGGTTTCCCTATAGTCCACACTTACACCTGAGGCTCTCTACGGTTTCCCTCTAGTACACACTGTCTCCAGTGGCTCTCCATGGTTTCCCTATAGCCCACACTGTCTCCAGTGGCTCTCTACAATTTCCCTATAGTCAACACTGACTCCACTGGCTCTCTATGTTTTGCCTATAGTCCACACAGATTCCACTGGCTCTCTAAGGTTTCACTACATCCCAAACTGAATCCAGCGGCTCTCTACGGTTTTCCTGTAGACCACAATGACCCCAGTATCTCTCTACCGTTTCCGTATCGTCCACACTGACACCATTGGCTCTCTACGGTTTGCCTATAGACCACAATGACTCCAGTGGCTTTCAATGGTTTCCCTATAGCCCACACAGATTCCAGGGACACTCTACGGTTTTCCTATTGCCCACTCTGATCCTAGTGGCTCTTCATGTTTTCCCGATTGTCCACGCTTACTCCAGCGACTCTCAAGGGTATCCCTTTTCCCACACTGACTTCAGCGGCTCTCTCCGGTTTTCCTATAGCACAAACTGACTTAAGTGGCTCTCTATGGTTTCCAAATAGCTGACACTGACTGTAGTGGCTCTCTATGTTTTCCCTATATCCCACACTGACTCCAGTGGCTCGTTACGGTTTCCCTATAGTTCACACTAACCCCACTGGCTCTCTACAGTTTTGCTATAGTCCACACTGTCTCCAGTGGCTCTCTACGGTTTCCCTAAAGCCCACCCTGACTCCAGCGGCTATGTACATTTTCACAATAGCCTACACTGAAAGCTGTGGCTCTCTACGGTTTCCCTATCTCCGACAATGACTCCAGTGGCTCGCTTTGGATTCCCTATATCACACAATGACTCTCCTGACTCTATTGGTTTCCTTATAGTCCACACTTACCCCTGTGGCTCTCTACGGTTTCCCTCTTGTACACACTGTCTCCAGTGGCTCTCTACGGATTCCCTATAGCGCACACTGTCTCCAGTGGCTCTCTACAATTTCCCTCTAGTCCACACTGACTCCACTGGTTCTCTACAGCTTCACTATATCCCACAATGATTCCAGCAGCTCTCTAAGGTTTTCCTATAGCCCAAACTGACCCTAGTGGCTCTCAACGGTTTCCCTATATTCCAAACTGACTCCAGCGGCTCTCAAGGGTTTCCCTTTAGCACACGCTGACTTCAGCGGCTTTCTACGGTTTCCCTATTGCCCATACTGACTCCAGCGTTTTTTACGGTTTTCTCATAGCCGATACTGACTGAAGTGGCGCTCTAAGGATTCCCTATAGTCCACACTGACCCCAGTGGACCGCTACGGCTTCCCTATATCCCACACTGATTCCATCGGCTCTCTACGGTTTTCCTGTAGAGCACACTGACTCCAGTGGCTATCTACGGTTTGCCTATATCACACACTGATTCCAGCAGCTCTCTACGGTTTCCCTATTCTCCACACTGACTCCAGCTGCTCCCTATGCTTCAGCTAAAGCCTGCACTGATTCCAACGGCTCTCTACGGTTTCCCTACAGCCCACACTGTCTCCAGTGGCTCTCTAAGGTGTTCCTATATCCCTCACTGACTCCAATGGCTCGCTACGGTTACCCTATAGTCCACACTGATTCCACTGGCTCTCTACGGTTTGCCTATAGTCCACACTGACCCCAGAGGATCAATACCATTTCGCTCTAGTCCACACTGTCTGCAGTGGCTCTCTACGTTTTCTCTATAGCCCACACTGACTCCAGCGGCTCTCTACGGTTTCCCAATAGCCAACACTGAATGCAGTGGCTCTCGACGGTTTCCCTATATCCCAAACTGACTCCAGTGGCTCGCTATGGTTTCCCTGTATCACAGAATGACTCTAGCGGCTCTCTACGGTTTCCCTATAGTCCACACTGACTCCAGCGGCTCTCAAGGGTTTCCCTTTATCCCACACTGACTTCAGTGGCTCCCTACGGTTTCCCTATTGCCCACACTGACTCCAGCTTTTTTTACGTTTTTCCCATAGCCGAAACTGACTGAAGTGGCGCTCTAAGGATTCCATATAGTCCGCACTGACCCCAGTGGCTCGCTACGGCTTCACTATAGCCCACACAGATTCCAGCGGCTCTCTACGGTTTTCCTGTAGACCATACTGACCCCTGTGGTTATCTACGGTTTGCCTATATCACACACTGATTCCAGCGGCTCTCTACGGTTTCCCTACAGCCCACACTGTCTCCAGCGGCTCTCTAAGGTGTTCCTAAATCCCTAACTGACTCCAATGGTTACCCTATAGTCCACACTGATTCCACTGGCTCTCTACGGTTTGCCTATAGTCCACACTGACCCTAGTGGCTCTCTACGGTTTCGCTCTAGTCCACACTGTCTGCAGTGGCTCTCTACGGTTTCTCTATAGCCCACACTGACTCCAGTGGCTCTCTACGGTTTCCCAATAGCCAACACTGAATGCAGTGGCTCTCTACGGTTTCCCTATATCCCACACTTACTCCTGTGGCTCGCTATGGTTTCCCTGTATCACAGAATGACTCTAGTGGCTCTCTACGGTTTCCCTATAGTCCATACTTACCCCTGTGGCTCTCTAGGGTTTCCCTCTAGTACAAACTGTCTCCAGTGGCTCTCTACGGCTTCCCTATATCACACACTGATTCCAGCGGCTCTCTATGGTTTTCCTGTAAACCACACAGACCCCAGTGGCTATCTACGGTTTGCCTTCATCACACACTGATTCCAGCGGTTCTCTACGGTTTCCCTATAGTCCACACTGACTCCAGCTGCTGCCTATGCTTCACCTAAAGTCTGCACTGATTCCAGCGGCTCACCACGTTTTTCCAAAAGTCTACACTAACTCCAGCGGCTCTCAGGGCTTTCCGTTTATCCCACGCAGACTTCAGCAGCTCTCAAGGGTTTCCCTTTATCCCGCACTGACTTCAGCGGCTCTCTACGGTTTCCCTATAGCCCACATTGACTTCAGCAGGTCTCTCTGGATCCCCTATACTCCACAGTGACTCCAGCGGCTCTCTACGGTTTCAGAATAGCCGGCACTGACTGCAGTGGCTCTCTATAGTTTGCCAATATTCCAAACTGACTCCACTGGCTCTCTACAGTTTACCAATAGTCCACACTGACCCCAGTGGCTCGCTACGGCTTCACTATAGCCCACACAGATTCCAGTGGCTCTCTACGGTTTTCCTGTAGACCATACTGACCCCAGTGGCTATCTACGGTTTGCCTATATCACACACTGATTCCAGCGGCTCTCTACGGTTTCCCTACAGCCCACACTGTCTCCAGCGGCTCTCTAAGGTGTTCCTAAATCCCTAACTGACTCCAATGGCGTGCTACGGTTACCCTATAGTCCACACTGATTCCACTGGCTCTCTACGGTTTGGCTATAGTCCACACTGACCCTAGTGGCTCTCTACGGTTTCACTCTAGTCCACACTGTTTGCAGTGGCTCTCTACGGTTTCTCTATAGCCCACACTGACTCCAGTGGCTCTCTACGGTTTCCCAATAGCCAACACTGAATGCAGTGGCTCTCTACGGCTTCCCTATATCCCACACCTACTCCTGTGGTTCGCTATGGTTTCCCTGTATCACAGAATGACTCTAGTGGCTCTCTACGGTTTCCCTATAGTCCACACTTACCCCTGTGGCTCTCTAGGGTTTCCCTCTAGTACAAACTGTCTCCAGTGGCTCTCTACGGCTTCCCTATATCCCACACTGATTCCAGCGGCTCTCTATGGTTTTCCTGTAAACCACACAGACCCCAGTGGCTATCTACGGTTTGTCTTCATCACACACTGATTCCAGTGGTTCTCTACGGTTTCCCTATAGTCCACACTGACTCCAGCTGCTGCCTATGCTTCACCTAAAGTCTGCACTGATTCCAGCTGCTCACCACGTTTTTCCAAAAGTCTACACTAACTCCAGCGGCTCTCAGGGCTTTCCGTTTATCCCACGCTGACTTCAGCGGCTCTCAAGGGTTTCCCTTTATCCCACACTGACTTCAGCGGCTCTCTACGGTTTCCTTATAGCCCACACTGTCTCCTGCAGCTATCTACGGTTTCCCCATAGCTGACAATGTCTGAAGTGGCTCTCCATGGTTTTGCTATAGTCCACACTGACTCCAGTGGCTCACTACGGTTTCCCTCTAGTACACACTGCCTCCAGTGGCTCTCTATGCTTTCCCTATAGCCCACCCTGTCTCCAGTGGCTCTCTACAATTTCCCTATAGGCAACATTGACTCCACTGGCTCTCTACAGTTTGTCTATAGTCCTCACTGACACCACTGGCTCTCTACTGTTTCACTATATCCCACAATGATTCCAGCAGCTCTCTACCGTTTTCCTATAGCCCTCACTGACCCTCGTGGCTCTCAACAGCTTCTCTATAGTCCACACTGACTCGAGGGGCTTTCAAGGGTATCCCTATAGTCCACACTGACCCTAGCGGCTCTCAACGTTTTCCCTATAGTCCACACTGACTCCAGCGGCTTTCAAGGGTATCCCTTTATCCCACACTGACTTCAGCGGCTCTCAACGGTTTCCCTATAGTCCACACTGACTCCAGCAGCTCTCACGGGTTTCTCTTTATCCCACATTGACTTCAGCAGGTCTCTCTGGATCCGCTATACTCCACAGTGACTCCAGCAGCTCTCTACGGTTTCAGAATAGCCGACACTGACTGCAGTGGCTCTCTATAGTTTGCCAATATTCCACACTGACTCCACTGGCTCTCTACAGTTTACCAATAGTCCACACTGACCCCAGTGGCTCGCTACGGCTTCACTATAGCCCACACAGATTCCAGCGGCTCTCTACGGTTTCCCTACAGCCCACACTGTCTCCAGCGGCTCTCTAAGGTGTTCCTAAATCCCTAACTGACTCCAATGGCGCGCTACGGTTACCCTATAGTCCACACTGATTCCACTGGCTCTCTATGGTTTGCCTATAGTCCACACTGACCCTAGTGGCTCTCTACGGTTTCGCTCTAGTCCACACTGTCTGCAGTGGCTCTCTACGTTTTCTCTATAGCCCACACTGACTCCAGTGGCTCTCTACGGTTTCCCAATAGCCAACACTGAATGCAGTGGCTCTCTACGGTTTCCCTATATCCCACACTTACTCCTGTGGCTCGCTATGGTTTCCCTGTATCACAGAATGACTCTAGTGGCTCTCTACGGTTTCCCTATAGTCCACACTTACCCCTGTGGCTCTCTAGGGTTTCCCTCTAGTACAAACTGTCTCCAGTGGCTCTCTACGGCTTCCCTATATCCCACACCGATTCCAGCGGCTCTCTATGGTTTTCCTGTAAACCACACAGACCCCAGTGGCTATCTACGGTTTGCCTTCATCACACACTGATTCCAGTGGGTCTCTACGGTTTCCCTATAGTCCACACTGACTCCAGCTGCTGCCTATGCTTCACCTAAAGTCTGCACTGATTCCAGCGGCTCACCACTTTTTTGCAAAAGTCTACACTAACTCCAGCGGCTCTCAGGGCTTTCCGTTTATCCCACGCTGACTTCAGCGGCTCTCAAGGGTTTCCCTTTCTCCCACACTGACTTCAGCGGCTCTCTACGGTTTCCTTATAGCCCACACTGTCTCCTGCAGCTATCTACGGTTTCCCCATAGCTGACAATGTCTGAAGTGGCTCTCAATGGTTTTGCTATAGTCCACACTGACTCCAGTGGCTCACTACGGTTTCCCTCTAGTACACACTGCCTCCAGTGGCTCTCTATGCTTTCCCTATAGCCCACACTGTCTCCAGTGGCTCTCTACAATTTCCCTATAGGCAACATTGACTCCACTGGCTCTCTACGGTTTGTCTATAGTCCTCACTGACACCACTGGCTCTCTACTGTTTCACTATATCCCACAATGATTCCAGCAGCTCTCTACTGTTTTCCTATAGCCCACACTGACCCTCGTGGCTCTCAACAGCTTCTCTATAGTCCACACTGACTCCAGCGGCTTTCAAGGGTATCCCTTTATCGCACACTGACTTCAGCGGCTCTCAACGGTTTCCCTATAGTCCACACTGACTCCAGCGGCTCTCACGGGTTTCTCTTTATCCCACATTGACTTCAGCAGGTCTCTCTGGATCCCCTATACTCCACAGTGACTCCAGCGGCTCTCTACGGTTTCAGAATAGCCGACACTGACTGCAGTGGCTCTCTATAGTTTGCCAATATTCCACACTGACTCCACTGGCTCTCTACAGTTTACCAATAGTCCACACTGACCCCAGTTGCTCGCTACGGCTTCACTATAGCCCTCACAGATTCCAGCGGCTCTCTACAGTTTTCCTGTAGACCATACTGACCCCAGTGGCTATCTACGGTTTGCCTATATCACACACTGATTCCAGCGGCTCTCTACGGTTTCCCTACAGCCCACACTGTCTCCAGCGGCTCTCTAAGGTGTTCCTAAATCCCTAACTGACTCCAATGGCGCGCTACGGTTACCCTATAGTCCACACTGATTCCACTGGCTCTCTACGGTTTGCCTATAGTCCACACTGACCCTAGTGGCTCTCTACGGTTTCGCTCTAGTCCACACTGTCTGCAGTGGCTCTCTACGGTTTCTCTATAGCCCACACTGACTCCAGTGGCTCTCAACGGTTTCCCAATAGCCAACAATGAATGCAGTGGCTCTCTACGGTTTCCCTATATCCCACACTTACTCCTGTGGCTCGCTATGGTTTCCCTGTATCACAGAATGACTCTAGTGGCTCTCTATGGTTTCCCTATAGTCCACACTTACCCCTGTGGCTCTCTAGGGTTTCCTTCTAATACAAACACTCTCCAGTGGCTCTCTACGGCTTCCCTATATCCCACACTGATTCCAGCGGCTCTCTATGGTTTTCCTGTAAACCACACAGACCCCAGTGGCTATCTACGGTTTGCCTTCATCACACACTGATTCCAGCAGTTCTCTACGGTTTCCCTATAGTCCACACTGACTCCAGCTGCTGCCTATGCTTCACCTAAAGTCTGCACTGATTCCAGCGGCTCACCACGTTTTTCCAAAAGTCTACACTAACTCCAGCGGCTCTCAGGGCTTTCCGTTTATCCCACGCTGACTTCAGCGGCTCTCAAGGATTTCCCTTTATCCCACACTGACTTCAGCGGCTCTCTCCGTTTTCCCTATAGCCCACACTGTCTCCTGCAGCTATCTACGGTTTCCCCATAGCTGACAATGTCTGAAGTGGCTCTCCATGGTTTTGCTATAGTCCACACTGACTCCAGTGGCTCACTACGGTTTCCCTCTAGTACACACTGCCTCCAGTGGCTCTCTATGCTTTCCCTATAGCCCACACTGTCTCCAGTGGCTCTCTACAATTTCCCTATAGGCAACATTGACTCCACTGGCTCTCTACGGTTTGTCTATAGTCCTCACTGACACCACTGGCTCTCTACTGTTTCACTATATCCCACAATGATTCCAGCAGCTCTCTACCGTTTTCCTATAGCCCACACTGACCCTCGTGGCTCTCAACAGCTTCTCTATAGTCCACACTGACTCCAGCGGCTTTCAAGGGTATCCCTATAGCCCACACTGACCCTAGCGGCTCTCAACGTTTTCCCTATAGTCCACACTGACTTCAGCGGCTCTCAACGGTTTCCCTATAGTCCACACTGACTCCAGCGGCTCTCACGGGTTTCTCTTTATCCCACATTGACTTCAGCAGGTCTCTCTGGATCCCCTATACTCCACAGTGACTCCAGCGGCTCTCTACGGTTTCAGAATAGCCGACACTGACTGCAGTGGCTCTCTATAGTTTGCTAATATTCCACACTGACTCCACTGGCTCTCTACAGTTTACCAATAGTCCACACTGACCCCAGTGATTCTCTACTGTTGCGCTCTAGTCCACACTGACTCCAGTGGCTCGCTATGGTTTCCCTATATCACACAATGCCTCTAGTGGCTCTCTATGGTTCCCCTATACTCCACAATTACCCCTGTGGCTCTCTACGGCTTCCCTCTAGTACACGCTGTCTCCAGTGGCTCGCTATGGTTTCCCTATATCACACAATGCCTCTCGTGGCTCTCTACGGTTCCCCTATACTCCACAATTACCCCTTTGGCTCTCTACGGTTTGCCTATAGACCACAATGAATCCCGTGGCTTTCTATGTTTTCCCTATAGCCCACACTGATTCCAGGGGCTCTCTACGGTTTTCCTATTGTCCATACTGATCCCAGTGGCTCTCAATGTTTTCCCTATTGTCCACACTCACTCCAGCTCCTCTCAAGGGTTCCCCTTTATCGCACACTGACTTCAGCGGCTCTCTACGGTTTGCCTATGGCCCACACTGACTCCAGTAGCTCTCTACAGTTTCCAAATGACCGACACTGACTGCAGTGGCTCTCAATGTTTCCGTATATTCCACAATGAAACCAGTGGCTCGCTACTGTTTCCTTATATCACACAGTGACTCTAGTGGCTCTCTACGGTGTCCCTATAGTCCATACTGATCCCACTGGCTCTCTACGGTTTCCCTATTGTCCACGCTGACTCCAGCAGCTCTCTAAGGTGTTCCTATATCCCTCACTGACTCCAATGGCTCGCTACGCCTACCCTATAGTCCACACTAACTCCACTGGCTCTCTACAGTTTGCCTATAGGCCCCACTGACCCCAGTTGCTCTCCACTGTTGCGCTCTACTCCACACTGTCTCCAGTGGCACTTTACGGTTTCCCTATAGCCCACACTGACTCCAGCAGCTCTCTGTGGTTTCCCTATATCCCACGCTGACTCCAGTGGCTCGCTTTGGTTTCGCTATATCACACAATGCCTCTAGTGGCTCTCTACGGTTCCCCTATACTCCACAATTACCCCTGTGGCTCTCTACAGTTTCCCTCTAGTACACACTGTCTCCAGTGGCTCTCTATGGTTTCCCTGTAGCCCACAATGTCTCCAGTGGCTTTCTACAATTTCCCTATAGGCAACACTGACTCCACTGCCTCTCTACGGTTTGCCTATAGTCCTCACTGACTTCACTGGCTCTCCACTGTTTCACTATATCCCACAATGATTCCAGCAGCACTCTCCGGTTTTCCTATAGCCCACACTGACCCTAGTGGTTCTCAACGGTTTCCCTATAGTCCACACTGACTCCAACGGCTTTCAAGGGTATCCCTTTATCCCACACTGACTTCAGCGGCTCTCTACGGTTTCCCTATAGTCCACACTGTCTCCAGCGGCTCTCTACGGTTTCCCTTTATCCCATACTGACTTCAGCGGATCTCTACGGTTTACCTATTGGCCACACTGACTCCAGCGGTTCTTACGGTTTCCACATAACTGAAACTGACTGAACTGGCTCTCTACGGATTCCCTATAGTCCACACTGACCCCATTGGCTTGCTACAGCTTCCCTATGTCCCACACTGATTCCAGCGGCTCTCTACAGTTTTCCTGAGGACCACACCGCCCCCAGTGGCTTTCTGCGGTTTGCCGATATCATGCACTGACTCCAGTGGGTCTCTACGGTTTCCCAAAAGTCCACACTGACTCCAGCTTCTCCATTTGCTTCACCTATTGTCTGCACTGATTACAGCGGCTCTCAACGTTTTCCCAAATATCCACACTGACTCCAGTGGCTCTCAAGGCTTTCCCTTTATCCCACACTGACTTCACCAGCTCTCTATGGTTTCTCTATTGCCCACAATGACTCCAGCAGCTCTCTAGGGTTTCCCCATAGCTGACACTGACTAAAGTAGCTCTCCATGGTTTCGCTATAGTCCACACTGACTCCAGTGGCTCGCTATGCTTTCTCTATTTCACACACTGAGGCTAGTGGCTCACTACGGATTCCCTATAGTCCACATTGATCCAACTGGCTCTCTAAGGCTTCCCTATATCCCACACTGATTCCAGCGGCTCTCTAAGGTTTTCCTGTAGAACACAATGACCCCAGTGGCTCTCTACGGTTTCTGGATAGTCCACACTGACACCATTGGCTCTCTACGGTTTGCCTATAGACCACAATGACTCCAGTGGCTTTCTATGGATTCCCTATAGCCCACACTGATTCCAGGGGCTCTCTACGCTTTTCCTATTGCCCATACTGATCCTAGTGGCTCTCAATGTTTTCCCTATCGTCAACACTGACTCCAGCTCCTCTCATGTGTTCCCCTTTATCCCACACTGACTTCAGCGCATCTCTACGGTTTCCCTATAGCCCACACTGACTCCATTAGCTCTCTACAGTTTCCAAATAACCGACACTGACTGCAGTGGCTCTCTATGTTTATCTATATCCCACAATGAAACCAGTGGCTCGATATGGTTTCCCTATATCACACAGTGACTCTAGTGGCTCTCTACGGTTTCCCTATAGTCCATACTGATCCCACTGGTTCTCTACTTTTTCCCTATTGTCCTCACTGACTCCAGCAGCTCTCTAAGGTGTTCCTATATCCCTCACTGACTCCAATGGCTCGCTACGGTTACCCTATAGTCCACACTAACTCCACTGGCACTCTACAGTTTGCCTATAGTCCACACTGACCCCAGTTGCTCTCTACTGTTGCACTCTAGTCCACACTGTCTCCAGTGGCTCTCTACGGTTTCCCTATAGCCCACACTGACTCCAGCGCCTCTCTGTGGTTTCCCTATATCCCACACTGACTCCAGTGGCTCGCTATGGTTTCTCTATATCACACAATGCCTCTAGTGGCTCTCTACAGTTCCCATATGCTCCACACTTACCCCTGTGGCTCTCTACAGTTTCCCTCTAGTACACGCTGTCTCCAGTGGCTCTCTACGGTTTCCTTATAGCCCACAATGTCTCCAGTGGCTCTCTACCATTTCCCTATAGGCAACACTGACTCCACTGGCTCTCTACGGTATGCCTATAGTCCTGACTGATTCCACTGGCTCCCTACTGTTTCACTATATCCCACAATGATTCCAGCAGCTCTCTACGGTTTTCCTGTAGCCCAGACTGACCCTAGTGGCTCTCACCGTTTTCCCTATAGTCCACACTGACTCCAGCGGCTTTCAAGGGTATCCCTTTTTCCTACACTGACCCTAGTGGCTCTCAACGGTTTCCCTATAGTCCACACTGACTCCAACGGCTTTCAAGGGTATCCCTTTATCCCACACTGACTTCAGCGGATCTCTACGGTTTCCCAATAGCCGACACTGAATGCAGTGTCTCTCTACGGTTTCCCTATAACCCACACTGACTCCAGTGGCTCGCTATGGTTTCCCTATATCACACAATGCCTCTAGTGTCTCTCTACGTTTTCCCTATATCCCACACTGACACCAGTGGCTCGCTATGGTTTCGCTATATCACACAATGCCTCTAGTGGCTCCCTACAGTTCCCCTATACTCCACAATTAGCCCTGTGGCTCTCTACGGTTTCCCTCTAGTACACACTGTCTCCAGTGGCTCTCTATGGTTTCCCTATAGCCCACACTGACTCCTGTGGCTCTCTACAATTTCCCTATAGGCAACACTGACTCCACTGGCTCTCTACGGTTTGCCTGTATTCCTCAGTGACTCCACTGGCTCTCTACTTTTTCACTATATCCCACAATGATTCCAGCAGCTCTCCCCGGTGTTCCTATAGCCCACACTGACCCTAGTGGCTCTCAACGGTTTCCATATAGTCCACACTGACACCAGCGGCTTTCAAGGGTATCCCTTTATACCACACTGACTTCAGCGGCTCTCTACGGTTTCCCTATAGTCCACACTGACTCCAGCGGCTCTCTACGATTTCCCTTTATCCCACACTGACTTCAGCGGTTCTCTGCGGTTTTCCTATAGCACAAACTGACTTAAGTGGCTCTCTATGGTTTCCAAATAGCCGACACTGACAGCAGTGGCTCTCTATGTTTTCCCTATATCCCACACTGACTCCAGTGGCTCGCTACGGTTTCCCTATAGTTCACACTAACCCCTGTGGCTCTCTACGGTTTTGCTATAGTCCACACTGTCTCCAGTGGCTCTCTACGGTTTCCCTAAAGCCCACCCTGACTCCAGCGGCTATGTACATTTTCACAATAGCCTACACTGAAAGCTGTGGCTCTCTACGGTTTCCCTATCTCCGACACTGACTCCAGTGGCTCGCTTTGGATTCCCTATATCACACAATGTCTCTACTGACTCTATTGGTTTCCTTATAGTCCACACTTACCCCTGTGGCTCTCTACGGTTTCCCGCTAGTACACACTGTCTCCAGTGGCTCTCTACGGATTCCCTATAGCACACACTGTCTCCAGTGGCTCTCTACAATTTCCCTCTAGTCCACACTGACTCCACTGGTTCTCTACAGCTTCACTATATCCTACAATGATTCCAGCAGTTCTCTACGGTTTTCCTATAGCCCAAACTGACCCTAGTGGCTCTCAACGGTTTCCCTATATTCCACAATGACTCCAGCGGCTCTCAAGGGTTTCCCTTTATCCAACACTGACTTCAGCGGCTCTCTACGGTTTCCCTATTGCCCACACTGACTCCAGCGTTTTCTACGGTTTTTGCATAGCCGATACTGACTGAAGTGGCGCTCTAAGGATTCCCTATAGTCCACACTGACCCCAGTGGCCCACTACGGCTTCCCTATATCCCATACTGATTCCATCGGCTCTCTACGGTTTTCCTGTAGACCACACTGACCCCAGTGGCTATCTACGGTTTGCCTATATCACACCCTGATTCCAGAGGCTCTCTACGGTTTCCCTATTCTCCACACTGACACCAGCTGCTCCCTATGCTTCAGCTAAAGCCTGCACTGATTCCAACGGCTCTCTACGGTTTCCATACAGCCCACACTGTCTCCAGCGGCTCTCTAAGGTGTTCCTATATCCCTCACTGACTCCAATGGCTCGCTACGGTTACCCTATAGTCCACACTGATTCCACTGGCTCTCTACGGTTTGCCTATAGTCCACACTGACCCCAGTGGGTCTCTACGGTTTCGCTCTAGTCCACACTGTCTGCAGTGGCTCTCTACGGTTTCTCTATAGCCCACACTGACTCCAGTGGCTCTCTACGGTTTCCCATTAGCCAACACTGAATGCAGTTTGCTCTCGACGGTTTCCCTATATCCCAAACTGACTCCAGTGGCTCGCTATGGTTTCCCTGTATCACAGAATGACTCTAGTGGCTCTCTACGGTTTCCCCATAGTCCACACTGACTCCAGCGGCTCTCAAGGGTTTCCCTTTATCCCACACTGACTTCAGTGGCTATCTACGGTTTCCCTATTGCCCACACTGACTCCAGCTTTTTTTACGTTTTTCCCATAGCCGAAACTGACTGAACTGGCGCTCTACGGATTCCATATAGTCCACACTGACCCCAGTGGCTCGCTACGGCTTCACTATAGCCCACACAGATTCCAGCGACTCTCTACGGTTTTCCTGTAGACCATACTGACCCCAGTGGCTATCTACGGTTTGCCTATATCACACACTGATTCCAGCGGCTCTCTACGGTTTCCCTACAGCCCACACTGTCTCCAGCGGCTCTCTAAGGTTTTCCTAAATCCCTAACTGACTCCAATGGCGCGCTACGGTTACCCTATAGTCCACACTGATTCCACTGGCTCTCTACGGTTTGCCTATAGTCCACACTGACCCTAGTGGCTCTCTACGGTTTCGCTCTAGTCCACACTGTCTGCAGTGGCTCTCTACGGTTTCTCTATAGCCCACACTGACTCCAGTGGCTCTCTACGGTTTCCCAATAGCCAACACTGAATGTAGTGGCTCTCTACGGTTTCCCTATATCCCACACTTACTCCTGTGGCTCGCTATGGTTTCCCTGTATCACAGAATGACTCTAGTGGCTCTCTACGGTTTCCCTATAGTCCACACTTACCCCTGTGGCTCTCTAGGGTTTCCCTCTAGTACAAACTGTCTCCAGTGGCTCTCTACGGCTTCCCTACATCCCACACTGATTCCAGCGGCTCTCTATGGTTTTCCTGTAAACCACACAGACCCCAGTGGCTATCTACGGTTTGCCTTCATCAGACACTGATTCCAGCGGTTCTCTACGGTTTCCCTATAGTCCACAATGACTCCAGCTGCTGCCTATGCTTCACCTAAAGTCTGCACTGATTCCAGCGGCTCACCACGTTTTTCCAAAACTCTACACTAACTCCAGTGGCTCTCAGGGCTTTCCGTTTATCCCACGCTGACTTCAGCGGCTCTCAAGGGTTTCCCTTTATCCCACACTGACTTCAGCGGCTCTCTACGGTTTCCCTATAGCCCACACTGTCTCCTGCAGCTATCTACGGTTTCCCCATAGCTGACAATGTCTGAAGTGGCTCTCCATGGTTTTGCTATAGTCCGCACTGACTCCAGTGGCTCACTACGGTTTCCCTCTCGTACACACTGTCTCCAGTGGCTCTCTACAATTTCCCTTTAGGCAACATTGACTCCACTGGCTCTCTACGGTTTGTCTATAGTCCTCACTGACCCCACTGGCTCTCTACTGTTTCACTATATACCACAATGATTCCAGCAGCTCTCTACCGAATTCCTATAGCCCACACTGACCCTCGTGGCTCTCAACAGCTTCTCTATAGTCCACACTGACTCCAGCGGCTTTCAAGGGTATCCCTATAGCCCACACTGACCCTAGCGGCTCTCAACGTTTTCCCTATAGTCCACACTCGCACAAGCGGCTTTCAAGGGTATCCCTTTATCCCACACTGACTTCAGCGGCTCTCAACGGTTTCCCTATAGTCCACACTGACTCCAGCGGCTCTCACGGGTTTCCCTTTATCCCACATTGACTTCAGCAGGTCTCTCTGGATCCCCTATACTCCACAGCGACTCCAGCGGCTCTCTACGGTTTCAGAATAGCCGACACTGACTGCAGTGGCTCTCTATAGTTTGCCAATATTCCACACTGACTCCACTGTCTCTATACAGTTTACCAATAGTCCACACTGACCCCAGTGATTCTCTACTCTTGCGCTCTAGTCCACACTGTCTCCAGTGGCTCTCTACGGTTTCCCTATAGCCCACACTGACTCCAGTGGCACTCTACGGTTTCCCAATAGCCGATACTGAATGCAGTGGCTCTCTACGGTTTCCCTATATCCCACACTGACTCCAGTGGCTCGCTATGGTTTCCCTATATCACACAATGCCTCTAGGACTTTCTACGGTTTCCCTATATCCCACACTGACTTCAGTGGCTCGCTATGGTTTCCCTATATCACACAATGCCTCTAGTGGCTCTCTACGGTTCCCCTATACTCCACAATTACCCCTGTGGCTCTCTACGGTTTCCCTCTAGTACATGCTGTCTCCAGTGGCTCGCTATGGTTTCCCTATATCACACAATGCCTCTAGTGGCTCTCTACGGTTCCCCTATACTCCACAATTACCCCTTTGGCTCTCTACGGTTTGCCTATAGATCACAATGACTCCCGTGGCTTTCTATGGTTTCCCTATAGCCCACACTGATTCCATGGGCTCTCTACGGTTTTCCTATTGTCCATACTGATCCCAGTGGCTCTCAATGTTTTCCCTATTGTCCACACTGTCTCCATCTCCTCTCAAGGGTTCCCCTTTATCCCACACTAACTTCAGCGGCTCTCTACGGTTTGCCTATGGCCCACACTGACTCCAGTAGCTCTCTACAGTTTCCAAATGACCGACACTGACTGCAGTGGCTCTCTATGTTTCCCTATATTCCACAATAAAACCAGTGGCTCGCTACTGTTTCCTTATATCACACAGTGACTCTAAGGGCTCTCTACGGTTTCCGTATAGTCCATACTGATCCCACTGGCTCTCTACGGTTTCCCTATTGTCCACACTGACTCCAGCAGCTCTCTAAGGTGTTCCTATATCCCTCACTGACTCCAGTGGCTCGCTACGCCTACCCTACAGTCCACACTAACTCCACTGGCTCTCTACAGTTTGCCTATAGGCCCCACTGACCCCAGTTGCTCTCCACTGTTGCGCTCTAGTCCACACTGTCTCCAGTGGCACTTTACGGTTTCCCTATAGCCCACACTGACTCCAGTGGCTCTCTGTGGTTTCTATATATCCCACACTGACTCCAGTGGCTCGCTTTGGTTTCCCTATATCACACAATGCCTCTAGTGGCTCTCTACGGTTCCCCTATACCCAACAATTACCCCTGTGGCTCTCTACGGCTTCCCTCTAGTACACACTGTCTCCAGTGGCTCTCTATGGTTTCCCTGTAGCCCACAATGTCTCCAGTGGCTCTCTACAATTTCCCTATAGGCAACACTGACTCCACTGGCTCTCTACGGTTTGCCTATAGTCCTCACTGACTCCACTGGCTCTCTACTGTTTCACTATATCCCACAATGATTCCAGCAGCACTCTCCGGTTTTCCTATAGCCCACACTGACCCTAGTGGCTCTCAACGGTTTCCCTATAGTCCACACTGACTCCAGCGGCTTTCAAGGGTTTCCCTTTATTCCACACTGACTTCAGCGGCTCTCTACGGTTTCCCTATAGTCCACACTGACTCCAGCGGCTCTCTACGGTTTCCCTTTATCCCATACTGACTTCAGCGGATCTCTACGGTTTACCTATTGGCCACACTGACTCCAGCGGTTCTTATGGTTTCCACATAACTGAAACTGACTGAACTGGCTCTCTACGGATTCCCTATAGTCCACACTGACCCCATTGGCTTGCTACGGCTTCCCTATATCCCACACTGATTCCAGCGGCTCTCTACGGTTTTCTTGAAGACCACACCGCCCCCAGTGGCTTTCTGCGGTTTGCCTATATCATGCACTGACTCCAGTGGCTCTCTACGGTTTCCCAAAAGTCCACACTGACTCCAGCTTCTCCATTTGCTTCACCTATTGTCTGCACTGATTCCAGCGGCTCTCAACGTTTTCCCAAATGTCCACACTGACTCCAGTGGCTCTCAAGGCTTTCCCTTTATCCCACACTGACCTCACCGGCTCTCTACGGTTTCTCTATTGCCCACACTGACTCCAGCAGCTCTCTAGGGTTTCCTCATAGCTGACACTGACTGAAGTAGCTCTCCATGGTTTCGCTATAGTCCACACTGACTCCAGTGGCTCGCTACGCTTTCTCTATTTCACACACTGAGGCTAGTGGCTCACTACGGATTCCCTATAGTCCACATTGATCCAAGTGGCTCTCTAAGGCTTCCCTATATCCCACACTGATTCCAGCGGCTCTCTAAGGTTTTCCTGTAGACCACAATGACCCCAGTGGCTCTCTACGGTTTGCCTATAGACCACAATGACTCCAGTGGCTTTCTATGGTTTCCCTATAGCCCACACTGATTCCAGGGGCTCTCTACGCTTTTCCTATTGTCCATACTGATCCTAGTGGCTCTCAATGTTTTCCCTATCGTCAACACAGACTCCAGCTCCTCTCAAGGGTTCCCCTTTATCCCACACTGACTTCAGCGCAACTCTACGGTTTCCCTATAGCCCACACTGACTCCATTAGCTCTCTACAGTTTCCAAATAACCGACAGTGACTGCAGTGGCTCTCTATGTTTCCCTATATCCCACAATGAAACCAGTGGCTCGATATGGTTTCCCTATATCACACACTGACTCTAGTGGCTCTCTACAGTTTCCCTATAATCCATACTGATCCCACTGGCTCTCTACGGTTTCCCTATATCCCACACTGATTCCAGCGACTCTCTACGGTTTTACTGACTGAAGTGGCTCTCTATGGTTTCGCTATAGTCCACAGTGACTCCAGTGGCTGGCTACCGTTTCGCTATATCACACACTGAGTCTAGTGGCTGTCTACGGATTCCTTATGGACCTCACGGACCCTAGTGTATCTCTAGAGCTTCCCAATATCCCACAAAGATTACAGCGGCTCTCTACGGTTTCGCTCTAGTCCACACTGTCTCCAGTGAATCTCTACTGTTTCCCTATAGCCCACACTGACTCAAGCGGCTCTCTACGGTTTCCCATTAGCCGACACTGACTGCAGTGGCTCTCTATGGTTTCCCTATATACCACACTGACTCCAGTGGCTCACTACGGTTTCCCTATATCACACACAGACTCTAGTGTCTATCTACAGTTTCCCTATAGTCCACAGTGACCCCAGAGGCTCTCTACGGTTCCCCTCTAGTACACCCTGTTTCCAGTGGTTCTCTACGGTTTCCCTATAGCCCACAATGACTCCAGTGGCTCTCTACGGTTACCCTATAGTCCATTCTGACTCCACTGGATGTCAACGCTTTTCCTGTAGATGACACTGACCCCAGAGCCTCTGTACGTTTTCCCTAGAGTCCTGACTGACATCCGTGGCTCTCTACGGATTCGGTCTAGTCCACACAGTCTCCAGTGTCTCTCTGCCGTTTCCCTATAGCCCACGCAGAATCCAGCAGCTCTCAATGGTTTCCCTTTATCCCTCACTGACTTCAGCGGCTCTCTACGGTTTCCCTATTGCCCACACTGACTGAAGTGGCTCTCCATGGTTTCGCTATTATCCACGGAGTCTCCAGTGGCTCTCTACAGATTCCCTATAGTCCACACTGACCCCAGTGGCTCTCTACGGCTTCCCTATAACCCACACTGATTCCAGCGGCTCTCTACGTTTTTCCTGTAGACCAAACTGACCCCAGAGGCTCTGTACATTTTCCGTATAGTCCACACTGACACCAGTGGCTCTCTACGGTTTTGTTCCAGTCGACACAGTCTCCAGTGGCTCTCTGCCGTTTCCCTATAGCCCACATGGACTCCAGCGGCTGTCAAAGGTTTCTCTCTATCCCACACTGACTCCAGTGGCTCGCTACAGTTTCCCTATATCACAAACTGGCTCTAATCTCTCTCTAAGGGTTCCCTATGGTCCACAGTGAACCCACTGGCTCTCTACGGTCTCGCTTCTCTCCACACTGTCTCCAGTGGTTCTCTATGGAAGCCGCCACTGACTGAAGTGGCTCTCTATGGTTTCCCTATATCCCACACTGACTCCAGTGAGCGCTACGGTTTCCCTATATCACACACTGTCCCCAGTGGCTCTCTACTGTTTCCCTCTAACACACACCGTATCCAGCGGCTCTCTCGGGTTTCCCTATAGTCCACACTGACTCCACTGGCTCTCTACGGGTTGCCTATAATCCACACTGACTCCACTGGCTCCTTATGGTTTCACTATATGCCACAGTGCTCCCAGCGGCTTTTGACGGTTTTCCTATAGCCCACACTGGCCCTACTGGCTCTCAACGATTTCCTTATAGTCCACACTGACTCCAGCCACTCTCAAGGATTTCCTTTTAACCCACACTGACTTCAGCGGCTCTCTACGGTTTCCCTATAGCCCACACTGACTCCAGTGGCTCTGTATGGCTTCCCTATTGCCATCGCTGAATCCAGTGTCTCACTGCAGATTGCTTCAAACCCACACTGAATCCTGTGGCTCTGTACGGTTTCTTTATATCCCATACTCGCTCCAGTGCCTCTCTACGATTTCCCTATAGTCCACACTGACTACCGACGATCTGTAATCATTTCCCTCTATCCCATACTGACTCCAGTGGCTTGCTACGTATTTGCTATATCACACACTGACTCCAGTGGCTCTCTATGGTTCCCCTATAGTCCATGCTGAAAACACTAGATCTCTACGTGTTGCCTGTAGTCGACACTGACTCCACTGGCTCTCTACGGTTTCACTATGTCCCACACTGATTCCAGCAGCTTTCTATGTTTTTCCTATAGTCCATACTGACCCTAGTGGCTCTCAACTGTTTCCCTATAGTCCACACTGATTCCAGCAGCTCTCAAGGGTTTCCGTTTAACCCACACTGACTTCAGTGGCTCTCAACGGTTTCCCTATAGTCCACACTGACACCAGTGGCTCTCTACAGTTTCCCTATATCCCACACTGATTCCAGCGGCTCTCTACGGTTTTCCTGTAGACCACACTGACCCCAGGGGCTATATACGGTTTTCCTCTATCACAAACTGATTCCAGCGGCTCACCACTTTTTCCCAAAATTCCACACTGACTCCAGCAGCTCTCAAAGCTTTCCCTTTATCCAACGCAGACTTCAGCAGCTCTCAAGTGTTTCCCTTTATCCCACACTGACTTCAGCCGCTCTATACGGTTTCCCTATAGCCCACACTGACTCAAGCGGCTCTCTGTAGTTTCCCAATTTCCGACACTAACTGCAGTGGCTGTCTATGGTTTCTCTATATCCCACACTGACTTCAGAGGCTCTCTACGGTTCCCCTATAGTCCATTCTGACTCCACTGGATCTCTACGGGTTGCCTATAGTCCACAGTGACTCCAGTGGCTCTGCACGGTTCCCCTACGGTCCCTTCTGACTCCACTGGATCTCTACGGGTTGCCTATAGTCCACACTGACTCCTCTGGCTCTCTACAGTTTCACTATATCCCACATTGTTTCCAGCAGCTTTCTATGTTTTTCCTGTAGTCCACACTGAACCTCGTGGCTCTCAACGGTTTTGCTATAGTCCACACTGACTCCAGCATCTCTCAAGGGTTTCCCTTTATCCCACACTGACTACAGTGTCTCTCAACGGTTTCCCTATAGCCCACAGTTACTACAGTGGCTCTCTACGTTTTCCCCATCGCCTACATTGACTGAAGTGGCTCTCCATGGTTTCGCTATAGTCCAACGAGACTCCAGTGGCTCGCTACGGCTTCGCTATTTCACACACTGAGTCTACTGGCTCTCTACGGATTTCCTGTAGGCCACACTGACCCCAGTGGCTCAGTACGGCTTCGCTATTTCACACACTGAATCCAGCGGCTCTCTACGGTTTCCCTGTAGACCACACTGAGCCCAGTGGCTCGCTACAGCTTCCCTCTAATACACACTGTCTCCAGTGGCTCTCTAGGGTTTCCCTATAGCCCACACTGACTACATTGGCTCTCTACTGTTTCCCTATAGCCCACACTGACTGCACTGGCTCTCTACGGGTTGCCTATAATCCACACTGACTCCACTGGATCTCTATGGTTTCACTATATCCCACACTGATTCCAGCGGCATTCTACGGTTTTCCTATAGCCCACATTGACCCTAGTGGCTCTCAACGGTTTCCTTATAGTCCACACTGACTCCAGCAGCTCTCAAGGGTTTCCCGTTATCTCACACTGACTTCAGCATCTCTCTAAAGAGATGCTATAGCACGCACTGACTCCAACGGATCTCTATGGTTTGCCCATAGCCGACACTGACTGAAGTGGCTCTCTTTGGTTTCAGTATAGTCCACACTGACTCCAGTGGCTCGCTACGGTTTCGCTATTTCACACACTCAGTCTAGTGGCTCTCAACGGTTTCCCTATAGACCACACTGACTACAGAGGCTTTCTATGGGTTCCCTTTGGCCAAACTGATTCCAGGGGCTCTGTACGGTTTTCCTATAGTCCACACTGACTCCAGATGCTCCCGATGCTTCACCTAAAGCCTGCACTGATTCCAGCGGCTCTCCACTTTTTCCCAAAAGTCCACACTGACTCCAGCGGCTCTCAAAGCTTTCCGTTTATCCCACGCTGACTTCAGCAGCTCTCAAGAGTTTCCCTTTATCCCACATTGACTTTAGCGGCCATCTACGGTTTCCCTATAGCCCACACTGACTCCTGCTGCTCTCTACGGTTTCCCTATTGCCCACACTAACTCCAGTGGAGCTCTACGGTTTCCCTATATCCCACGCTGACTCCAGCGGCTTTCAATGGTTTCCCTTTATCCTACACTGACTTCAGCGGCTCTCTACGGTTTCCCTATAGCCCACACTGACTGAGGTGGTTCTCCATGGTTTCGCTATAATCCACAGAGACTCCAGTGTCTCTCTACGAATTCCCTATAGTCCACACTGACCAAACTGGCTCTCTACGGCTTCCCTATAACCCACACTGATTCCAGCGGCTCTCTACGTTTTTCCGGTATGCCACACTCTCCACAGAGGTTCTGTACATTTTCTGTATAGTCGACACTGAAACTCTACGGTTTTGGTTTAGTCCACACAGTCTCCAGTGGCTCTCTGCCGTTTCCCTATATTCCACACTGGCTCCAGCGGCTGTCAAAGGTTTCCCTTTATCCCACACTGACTCCAGTGGCTCGCTACAGTTTCCCTATATCACAAACTGGCTCTAATGGCTCTCTAAGGTTTCCCTATGGTCCACAGTGAACCCATTGGCTCTCTACGGTCTCGCGTCTCTCCACACTGTCTCCAGTAGCTCTCTACGGTTTCCCAATAGCCGACACTGACTGCAGTGGCTCTCTATGGTTTCCCTATATCCAACACTAACTCCAGTGATCGCTACGGTTTCCCTATATCACACACTGACCCCAGTGGCTCTCTATGGTTTCCCTCTAACACACACTGTATCCAGTGGCTCTCTCGGGTTTCCCTATAGCCCACACTAACTAAAGTGGCTCTCTACGGTTTTCCTATTGTCCACACTGACTCCACTGGCTCTCTACGGGTTGCCTATAATCCACACTGACTCCACTGGCTCTCTATGGTTTCACTATATCCCACAGTGCTCCCAGCGGAATTCGACGGTTTTCCTATAGCCCACACTGACCCTAGTGGCTCTCAACGGTTTCCTTATAGTCCACACTGACTCCAACCGCTCTCAAGGGTTTCCTTATATCCCACACGGACTTCAGCGGCTCTCTATGGTTTCCCTATAGCCCACATTGACTCCAGCGGTTCTCTACAGTTTGCCCATAGACGACACTGACTGAAGTGGCTCTTCATGGTTTCGCTATAGTCCACACTGACTCCAGTGGCTCGCTACGGTTTTGCTATTTCACACACTGAGTCTAGTGGCTCCCTACAGATTCCCTATAGTGCTCACTGCCCCCAGTGGCGCTCTATGGCTTCCCGATATCACACAATGATTCCAGCGTTTCTCTACGGTTTCCCTATTGACCACACTGACCCTAATGGCTATCAATGGTTTCCCTATAGTCCATACTGACTCCAGCAGCTCTCCTTGGTATCCCTTTAACACTCACTGACTTCAGCGGCTCTCTACTGTTTTGCTCTAGTCCACACTGTCTCCAGTGGCTCTCTACGGTTTCCCTATAGCCCACACTGACTCCAGCGGCTCTCTACGGTTTCCCAATAGCTGACACTGACTGCAGTGGCTCTCTATGGTTTCCCTATATCCCACACTGACTCTAGTGGCTAACTACGGTTTCCCTATATCACACAATGACTCTAGTGGCTCGCTACAGTTTCCCTATAGTCCACATTGAACCCAGAGGCTCTCTAAGGTTTCCCTATCGTCCACACTGACTCCACTGGCTCTCTACGGTTCCCCTGTAGTACATTCTGACTCCACAGGATCTCTACGGGTTGCCTATAGACCACACCGACTCCACAGGGTCTCTACGGTTTC
Organism: Carcharodon carcharias; assembly: GCF_017639515.1. NCBI lineage: Eukaryota > Metazoa > Chordata > Chondrichthyes > Lamniformes > Lamnidae > Carcharodon > Carcharodon carcharias. The sequence continues at coordinate 40,748,015 of NC_054483.1, read as the reverse complement.
ACTATATCCCACACTGATTCCAGCAGCTTTCTATGTTTTTCCTATAGCCCACACTGACCCTTGTGGCTCTCAACGGTTTCCCTATAGTCCACACTGTCTCCAGCAGCTCTCAAGGTTTTCCCTTTATCCCACAATGACTGCAGCGGCTCTCAACGGTTTCCCTATAGTCCACAATGACCCCATTGGCACTCTACGGTTTCCCTATTGTCCACCCTGTCTCCAGCAGCTCTCAAGGGTTTCCCTTTCTCCCACAATGACTTCAGCGGCTCTCAACGTTTTCCCTATAGTCCACATTGACCCCAGTGACACTGTACGGTTTTCCTGTAGCCCACACTGACTCCAGTGGCTCTCTACCCTTCCCCTATAGTCCATTCTGACGCCACAGGTTCTCTACGGGTTGCCTATAGTCCTCACTGACTCCACTGGCTCTCTACGGTTTCACTATATCACAAACTGATTCCAGCAGCTTTCTATGTTTTTTCCTATAGCCCACACTGACCCTAGTTGCTCTCAACGGTTTCCCTATAGTCCACACTGTCTCCAGCAGCTCTCAAGGGTTTCTCTTTATCCCATAATGTCTTCAGCGGCTCTCAACGGTTTCCTTATAGTCCACACTGTCTCCAGCAGCTCTCAAGGATTTCCCTTTATCCCACAATGTCTTCACCAGCTCTCTACGGTTTCCCTATAGCCCGCACTGACTCCAGCGGCTCTCTACGGTTTGCCCATAGCTGACACTGACTGAAGTTGCTCTCCATGGTTTCGCTATAGTCCACACTGTCTCCAGTGGCTCGCTATGGTTTTGCTATTTCAAACACTGAGTCTTGTGGCTCTCTTCGTATTCCCTATAGTCCACACTGACCCCAGTGGCTCTCTATGGATTCCCGATATCACACACTGATTCCAGCGTCTCTCTACGGTTTTCCTGTGGACCACAATGACCCCAGTGACTCTCAACTGTTTCCCTATACTCCACACGGACACCATTGGCTCTCTACGGTTTCCCTATAGACTGCCCAGACTCCAGTGGCTTTCTATGGTTTCCCTTTTGCCAAACTGATTCCAGGGGCTCTCTACAGTATTCATATTTCCCACACTGACCCTGGTGGCTATCAATGGTTTCCCTATAGTCCATACTGACTCCGGCAACTCTCCAGGGTATCCCTTTATCACACACTGACTTCAGCGGCTCTCTACGGTTTCCTTGTAGCCCACAAGGACTCCAGTGGCTCTCTACAGTTTCCAAATAGCAGACTCTGACTGCAGTGGCTCTCAATGTTTTCCCTATATCGCAGACTGAAACCGATGGCTGACTACGGTTTCTCTATGTCACACACTGACTCTAGTGGCTGTCTACGGTTTCCCTATGGTCGGCACTGGCCCCATTGGCTCTCTATGGTTTCCCTATAGCCCACAATGACACCAGTGGCTTTCTACAGTTTCCCTATAGCACACACAGGCTCCAGCGGATCTCCACATTTTCTCTATATCGCACACAGACTCCAGGTGCTCTCTACAGATTCCCTAAGGTTCACACTGCCTCTAGTGGTACTATACGGTTTCCCTATATCCCACACTGACTCAAGTAGCTCTGTATGGTTTCCCTATAGCCCTCGCTGAATCCAGTGTCTCACTACAGATTCCCTCAAGCCCACACTGAATCCTGTGGCTCTGTACGGTTTCCTTATATCCCACACTCACTCCAGTGGCTCTCTACGATTTCCCTATAGTCCACACTGACTCCGTCGATCTGTAAATTTTTCCCTATATCCCACACTGACTCCAGTGGCTTGCTACGGATTTGCTATATGACACACTGAGTCTAGTGGCTCGCTACGGATTACCTATATCCCACACTGATTCCAGGGGCTCTCTACGGTTTTCCTGACTGAAGTGGCTCGGTATGGTTTGGCTATACCACACACAGAGTCTAGTGGCTTTCCACTGATTCCCTATTGTCCACACTGACCCCAGTGGCTCTCTAGAGCTTCTCTATATCCCACACTGACTCCAGCAGCTCTCTACTGTTTCGTTCTAGTCCACACTGACTTCAGCAGCTCTCCACAGTTTCCCTATAGCCGGCACTGACTCCAGCGGCTCTCTACGGTTTGCCCATAGCCGACACTGAATGAAATGGCTCTCCATGGTTTCGCTATAGTCCACACTGACTCCAGTGTCTCGCTACGGTTTTGCTATTTCACACACTGACTCTTGTGGCTCTCTTCGGATTCCCTATATTCCATACTGACCCCAGTGGCTCTCTAGAGCTTCCCTATATCTCACACTGATTACAGCGGCTCTCTACTGTTTCGCTCTAGTCCACACTGTCTCCAGTGGCTCTCTACGGTTTCCCTATAGCCCGCACTGACTCCAGCGGCTCTCTACGGATTCCCAATAGACGACACTGACTGCAGTGGCTCTCTATGGTTTCCCTATATCCCACACTGACTCCAGTGGCTAACTACGGTTTCCCTATATCACACACTGACTCTAGTGGCTCGCTACAGTTTCCCTATAGTCCACATTGAACCCAGAGGCTCTCTAAGGTTTCCCTATAGCCCACACTGACTCCACTGGGTCTCTACGGTTCCACTATAGTCCACAGTGACTCCACTGGCTCTCTACGGGTTGCCTATAGTCCACACTGACCCCATTGGCTGTGTATTGTTTCACTGTATCCCACATTGATTCCAGCGGCTATCTACGGTTTTCCTATAGCCCTCACCGACCCTAGTAGTGCTTAATGGTTTCCTTATAGTCCACACTGACTCCAGCAGCTCTGCAAGGCTTTCCCTTTATCCCACATTGACTTCAGATGCTCTCTATGTTTTCCCTATAGCCCACACTGACTCCATCGTCTTTCTACAGTTTGCCCATAGCAGACACTGACTGAAGTGGCTCTCTATGGTTTCCCTATAGCCCACACTGACTCCAGAGGCTCACTACGGTTTCCCTATATCACAAACTGACTCTAGTGGCTCTCTAAGGTTTCCCTATATTCCACACTGGCTCCAGCGGCTGTCAAAGGTTTCCCTTTATCCCACACTGACTCCAGTGGCTCGCTACAGTTTCCCTATATCACAAACTGGCTCTAATGGCTCTCTAAGGTTTCCCTATGGTCCACAGTGAACCCATTGGCTCTCTACGGTCTCGCGTCTCTCCACACTGTCTCCAGTAGCTCTCTACGGTTTCCCAATAGCCGACACTGACTGCAGTGGCTCTCTATGGTTTCCCTATATCCAACACTAACTCCAGTGATCGCTACGGTTTCCCTATATCACACACTGACCCCAGTGGCTCTCTACGGTTTCCCTCTAACACACACTGTATCCAGTGGCTCTCTCGGGTTTCCCTATAGCCCAGACTAACTAAAGTGGCTCTCTACGGTTTTCCTATTGTCCACACTGACTCCACTGGCTCTCTACGGGTTGCCTATAATCCACACTGACTCCACTGGCTCTCTATGGTTTCACTATATCCCACAGTGCTCCCAGCGGAATTCGACGGTTTTCCTATAGCCCACACTGACCCTAGTGGCTCTCAACGGTTTCCTTATAGTCCACACTGACTCCAACCGCTCTCAAGGGTTTCCTTATATCCCACACGGACTTCAGCGGCTCTCTATGGTTTCCCTATAGCCCACATTGACTCCAGCGGTTCTCTACAGTTTGCCCATAGCCGACACTGACTGAAGTGGCTCTTCATGGTTTCGCTATAGTCCACACTGACTCCAGTGGCTCGCTTCGGTTTTGCTATTTCACACACTGAGTCTAGTGGCTCCCTACAGATTCCCTAAAGTGCTCACTGCCCCCAGTGGCGCTCTATGGCTTCCCGATATCACAAAATGATTCCAGCGTTTCTCTACGGTTTCCCTATTGACCACACTGACCCTAATGGCTATCAATGGTTTCCCTATAGTCCATACTGACTCCAGCAGCTCTCCAGGGTATCCCTTTAACACTCACTGACTTCAGCGGCTCTCTACTGTTTTGCTCTAGTCCACACTGTCTCCAGTGGCTCTCTACGGTTTCCCTATAGCCCACACTGACTCCAGCGGCTCTCTACGGTTTCCCAATAGCCGACACTGACTGCAGTGGCTCTCTATTTTTTCCCTATATCCCACACTGACTCTAGTGGCTAACTACGGTTTCCCTATATCACACAATGACTCTAGTGGCTCGCTACAGTTTCCCTATAGTCCACATTGAACCCAGAGGCTCTCTAAGGTTTCCCTATCGTCCACACTGACTCCACTGGCTCTCTACGGTTCCCCTGTAGTACATTCTGACTCCACAGGATCTCTATGGGTTGCCTATAGACCTCACCGACTCCACAGGGTCTCTACGGTTTCACTATATCCCACACTGATTCCAGCAGCTTTCTATGTTTTTCCTATAGCCCACACTGACCCTTGTGGCTCTCAACGGTTTCCCTATAGTCCACACTGTCTCCAGCAGCTCTCAAGGTTTTCCCTTTATCCCACAATGACTGCAGCGGCTCTCAACGGTTTCCCTATAGTCCACAATGACCCCATTGGCACTCTACGGTTTCCCTATTGTCCACCCTGTCTCCAGCAGCTCTCAAGGGTTTCCCTTTCTCCCACAATGACTTCAGCGGCTCTCAACGTTTTCCCTATAGTCCACATTGACCCCAGTGACACTGTACGGTTTTCCTGTAGCCCACACTGACTCCAGTGGCTCTCTACCCTTCCCCTATAGTCCATTCTGACGCCACAGGTTCTCTACGGGTTGCCTATAGTCCTCACTGACTCCACTGGCTCTCTACGGTTTCACTATATCACACACTGATTCCAGCAGCTTTCTATGTTTTTTCCTATAGCCCACACTGACCCTAGTTGCTCTCAACGGTTTCCCTATAGTCCACACTGTCTCCAGCAGCTCTCAAGGGTTTCCCTTTATCCCACAATGTCTTCAGCGGCTCTCAACGGTTTCCTTATAGTCCACACTGTCTCCAGCAGCTCTCAAGGATTTCCCTTTATCCCACAATGTCTTCACCAGCTCTCTACGGTTTCCCTATAGCCCGCACTGACTCCAGCGGCTCTCTACGGTTTGCCCATAGCTGACACTGACTGAAGTTGCTCTCCATGGTTTCGCTATAGTCCACACTGTCTCCAGTGGCTCGCTATGGTTTTGCTATTTCAAACACTGAGTCTTGTGGCTCTCTTCGTATTCCCTATAGTCCACACTGACCCCAGTGGCTCTCTATGGATTCCCGATATCACACACTGATTCCAGCGTCTCTCTACGGTTTTCCTGTGGACCACAATGACCCCAGTGACTCTCAACTGTTTCCCTATACTCCACACGGACACCATTGGCTCTCTACGGTTTCCCTATAGACTGCCCAGACTCCAGTGGCTTTCTATGGTTTCCCTTTTGCCAAACTGATTCCAGGGGCTCTCTACAGTATTCATATTTCCCACACTGACCCTGGTGGCTATCAATGGTTTCCCTATAGTCCATACTGACTCCGGCAACTCTCCAGGGTATCCCTTTATCACACACTGACTTCAGCGGCTCTCTACGGTTTCCTTGTAGCCCACAAGGACTCCAGTGGCTCTCTACAGTTTCCAAATAGCAGACTCTGACTGCAGTGGCTCTCAATGTTTTCCCTATATCGCAGACTGAAACCGATGGCTGACTACGGTTTCTCTATGTCACACACTGACTCTAGTGGCTGTCTACGGTTTCCCTATGGTCGGCACTGGCCCCATTGGCTCTCTATGGTTTCCCTATAGCCCACAATGACACCAGTGGCTTTCTACAGTTTCCCTATAGCACACACAGGCTCCAGCGGATCTCCACATTTTCTCTATATCGCACACAGACTCCAGGTGCTCTCTACAGATTCCCTAAGGTTCACACTGCCTCTAGTGGTACTATACGGTTTCCCTATATCCCACACTGACTCAAGTAGCTCTGTATGGTTTCCCTATAGCCCTCGCTGAATCCAGTGTCTCACTACAGATTCCCTCAAGCCCACACTGAATCCTGTGGCTCTGTACGGTTTCCTTATATCCCACACTCACTCCAGTGGCTCTCTACGATTTCCCTATAGTCCACACTGACTCCGTCGATCTGTAAATTTTTCCCTATATCCCACACTGACTCCAGTGGCTTGCTACGGATTTGCTATATGACACACTGAGTCTAGTGGCTCGCTACGGATTACCTATATCCCACACTGATTCCAGGGGCTCTCTACGGTTTTCCTGACTGAAGTGGCTCGGTATGGTTTGGCTATACCACACACAGAGTCTAGTGGCTTTCCACTGATTCCCTATTGTCCACACTGACCCCAGTGGCTCTCTAGAGCTTCTCTATATCCCACACTGACTCCAGCAGCTCTCTACTGTTTCGTTCTAGTCCACACTGACTTCAGCAGCTCTCCACAGTTTCCCTATAGCCGGCACTGACTCCAGCGGCTCTCTACGGTTTGCCCATAGCCGACACTGAATGAAATGGCTCTCCATGGTTTCGCTATAGTCCACACTGACTCCAGTGTCTCGCTACGGTTTTGCTATTTCACACACTGACTCTTGTGGCTCTCTTCGGATTCCCTATATTCCATACTGACCCCAGTGGCTCTCTAGAGCTTCCCTATATCTCACACTGATTACAGCGGCTCTCTACTGTTTCGCTCTAGTCCACACTGTCTCCAGTGGCTCTCTACGGTTTCCCTATAGCCCGCACTGACTCCAGCGGCTCTCTACGGATTCCCAATAGACGACACTGACTGCAGTGGCTCTCTATGGTTTCCCTATATCCCACACTGACTCCAGTGGCTAACTACGGTTTCCCTATATCACACACTGACTCTAGTGGCTCGCTACAGTTTCCCTATAGTCCACATTGAACCCAGAGGCTCTCTAAGGTTTCCCTATAGCCCACACTGACTCCACTGGGTCTCTACGGTTCCACTATAGTCCACAGTGACTCCACTGGCTCTCTACGGGTTGCCTATAGTCCACACTGACCCCATTGGCTGTGTATTGTTTCACTGTATCCCACATTGATTCCAGCGGCTATCTACGGTTTTCCTATAGCCCTCACCGACCCTAGTAGTGCTTAATGGTTTCCTTATAGTCCACACTGACTCCAGCAGCTCTGCAAGGCTTTCCCTTTATCCCACATTGACTTCAGATGCTCTCTATGTTTTCCCTATAGCCCACACTGACTCCATCGTCTTTCTACAGTTTGCCCATAGCAGACACTGACTGAAGTGGCTCTCTATGGTTTCCCTATAGCCCACACTGACTCCAGAGGCTCACTACGGTTTCCCTATATCACAAACTGACTCTAGTGGCTCTCTAAGGTTTCCCTATATTCCACACTGGCTCCAGCGGCTGTCAAAGGTTTCCCTTTATCCCACACTGACTCCAGTGGCTCGCTACAGTTTCCCTATATCACAAACTGGCTCTAATGGCTCTCTAAGGTTTCCCTATGGTCCACAGTGAACCCATTGGCTCTCTACGGTCTCGCGTCTCTCCACACTGTCTCCAGTAGCTCTCTACGGTTTCCCAATAGCCGACACTGACTGCAGTGGCTCTCTATGGTTTCCCTATATCCAACACTAACTCCAGTGATCGCTACGGTTTCCCTATATCACACACTGACCCCAGTGGCTCTCTACGGTTTCCCTCTAACACACACTGTATCCAGTGGCTCTCTCGGGTTTCCCTATAGCCCAGACTAACTAAAGTGGCTCTCTACGGTTTTCCTATTGTCCACACTGACTCCACTGGCTCTCTACGGGTTGCCTATAATCCACACTGACTCCACTGGCTCTCTATGGTTTCACTATATCCCACAGTGCTCCCAGCGGAATTCGACGGTTTTCCTATAGCCCACACTGACCCTAGTGGCTCTCAACGGTTTCCTTATAGTCCACACTGACTCCAACCGCTCTCAAGGGTTTCCTTATATCCCACACGGACTTCAGCGGCTCTCTATGGTTTCCCTATAGCCCACATTGACTCCAGCGGTTCTCTACAGTTTGCCCATAGCCGACACTGACTGAAGTGGCTCTTCATGGTTTCGCTATAGTCCACACTGACTCCAGTGGCTCGCTTCGGTTTTGCTATTTCACACACTGAGTCTAGTGGCTCCCTACAGATTCCCTAAAGTGCTCACTGCCCCCAGTGGCGCTCTATGGCTTCCCGATATCACAAAATGATTCCAGCGTTTCTCTACGGTTTCCCTATTGACCACACTGACCCTAATGGCTATCAATGGTTTCCCTATAGTCCATACTGACTCCAGCAGCTCTCCAGGGTATCCCTTTAACACTCACTGACTTCAGCGGCTCTCTACTGTTTTGCTCTAGTCCACACTGTCTCCAGTGGCTCTCTACGGTTTCCCTATAGCCCACACTGACTCCAGCGGCTCTCTACGGTTTCCCAATAGCCGACACTGACTGCAGTGGCTCTCTATTTTTTCCCTATATCCCACACTGACTCTAGTGGCTAACTACGGTTTCCCTATATCACACAATGACTCTAGTGGCTCGCTACAGTTTCCCTATAGTCCACATTGAACCCAGAGGCTCTCTAAGGTTTCCCTATCGTCCACACTGACTCCACTGGCTCTCTACGGTTCCCCTGTAGTACATTCTGACTCCACAGGATCTCTATGGGTTGCCTATAGACCTCACCGACTCCACAGGGTCTCTACGGTTTCACTATATCCCACACTGATTCCAGCAGCTTTCTATGTTTTTCCTATAGCCCACACTGACCCTTGTGGCTCTCAACGGTTTCCCTATAGTCCACACTGTCTCCAGCAGCTCTCAAGGTTTTCCCTTTATCCCACAATGACTGCAGCGGCTCTCAACGGTTTCCCTATAGTCCACAATGACCCCATTGGCACTCTACGGTTTCCCTATTGTCCACCCTGTCTCCAGCAGCTCTCAAGGGTTTCCCTTTCTCCCACAATGACTTCAGCGGCTCTCAACGTTTTCCCTATAGTCCACATTGACCCCAGTGACACTGTACGGTTTTCCTGTAGCCCACACTGACTCCAGTGGCTCTCTACCCTTCCCCTATAGTCCATTCTGACGCCACAGGTTCTCTACGGGTTGCCTATAGTCCTCACTGACTCCACTGGCTCTCTACGGTTTCACTATATCACACACTGATTCCAGCAGCTTTCTATGTTTTTTCCTATAGCCCACACTGACCCTAGTTGCTCTCAACGGTTTCCCTATAGTCCACACTGTCTCCAGCAGCTCTCAAGGGTTTCCCTTTATCCCACAATGTCTTCAGCGGCTCTCAACGGTTTCCTTATAGTCCACACTGTCTCCAGCAGCTCTCAAGGATTTCCCTTTATCCCACAATGTCTTCACCAGCTCTCTACGGTTTCCCTATAGCCCGCACTGACTCCAGCGGCTCTCTACGGTTTGCCCATAGCTGACACTGACTGAAGTTGCTCTCCATGGTTTCGCTATAGTCCACACTGTCTCCAGTGGCTCGCTATGGTTTTGCTATTTCAAACACTGAGTCTTGTGGCTCTCTTCGTATTCCCTATAGTCCACACTGACCCCAGTGGCTCTCTATGGATTCCCGATATCACACACTGATTCCAGCGTCTCTCTACGGTTTTCCTGTGGACCACAATGACCCCAGTGACTCTCAACTGTTTCCCTATACTCCACACGGACACCATTGGCTCTCTACGGTTTCCCTATAGACTGCCCAGACTCCAGTGGCTTTCTATGGTTTCCCTTTTGCCAAACTGATTCCAGGGGCTCTCTACAGTATTCATATTTCCCACACTGACCCTGGTGGCTATCAATGGTTTCCCTATAGTCCATACTGACTCCGGCAACTCTCCAGGGTATCCCTTTTTCACACACTGACTTCAGCGGCTCTCTACGGTTTCCTTGTAGCCCACAAGGACTCCAGTGGCTCTCTACAGTTTCCAAATAGCAGACTCTGACTGCAGTGGCTCTCAATGTTTTCCCTATATCGCAGACTGAAACCGATGGCTGACTACGGTTTCTCTATGTCACACACTGACTCTAGTGGCTGTCTACGGTTTCCCTATGGTCGGCACTGGCCCCATTGGCTCTCTATGGTTTCCCTATAGCCCACTTTGACACCAGTGGCTTTCTACAGTTTCCCTATAGCACACACAGGCTCCAGCGGATCTCCACATTTTCTCTATATCGCACACAGACTCCAGGTGCTCTCTACAGATTCCCTAAGGTTCACACTGCCTCTAGTGGTACTATACGGTTTCCCTATATCCCACACTGACTCAAGTAGCTCTGTATGGTTTCCCTATAGCCCTCGCTGAATCCAGTGTCTCACTACAGATTCCCTCAAGCCCACACTGAATCCTGTCGCACTGTACGGTTTCCTTATATCCCACACTCACTCCAGTGGCTCTCTACGATTTCCCTATAGTCCACACTGACTCCCGTCGATCTGTAAATTTTTCCCTATATCCCACACTGACTCCAGTGGCTTGCTACGGATTTGCTATATGACACACTGAGTCTAGTGGCTCGCTACGGATTACCTATATCCCACACTGATTCCAGGGGCTCTCTACGGTTTTCCTGACTGAAGTGGCTCGGTATGGTTTGGCTATACCACACACAGAGTCTAGTGGCTTTCCACTGATTCCCTATTGTCCACACTGACCCCAGTGGCTCTCTAGAGCTTCTCTATATCCCACACTGACTCCAGCAGCTCTCTACTGTTTCGCTCTAGTCCACACTGACTTCAGCAGCTCTCCACAGTTTCCCTATAGCCGGCACTGACTCCAGCGGCTCTCTACGGTTTGCCCATAGCCGACACTGAATGAAATGGCTCTCCATGGTTTCGCTATAGTCCACACTGACTCCAGTGTCTCGCTACGGTTTTGCTATTTCACACACTGACTCTTGTGGCTCTCTTCGGATTCCCTATATTCCATACTGACCCCAGTGGCTCTCTAGAGCTTCCCTATATCTCACACTGATTACAGCGGCTCTCTACTGTTTCGCTCTAGTCCACACTGTCTCCAGTGGCTCTCTACGGTTTCCCTATAGCCCGCACTGACTCCAGCGGCTCTCTACGGATTCCCAATAGACGACACTGACTGCAGTGGCTAACTACGGTTTCCCTATATCACACACTGACTCTAGTGGCTCGCTACAGTTTCCCTATAGTCCACATTGAACCCAGAGGCTCTCTAAGGTTTCCCTATAGCCCACACTGACTCCACTGGGTCTCTACGGTTCCACTATAGTCCACAGTGACTCCACTGGCTCTCTACGGGTTGCCTATAGTCCACACTGACCCCATTGGCTGTGTATTGTTTCACTGTATCCCACATTGATTCCAGCGGCTATCTACGGTTTTCCTATAGCCCTCACCGACCCTAGTAGTGCTTAATGGTTTCCTTATAGTCCACACTGACTCCAGCAGCTCTGCAAGGCTTTCCCTTTATCCCACATTGACTTCAGATGCTCTCTATGTTTTCCCTATAGCCCACACTGACTCCATCGTCTTTCTACAGTTTGCCCATAGCAGACACTGACTGAAGTGGCTCTCTATGGTTTCCCTATAGCCCACACTGACTCCAGAGGCTCACTACGGTTTCCCTATATCACAAACTGACTCTAGTGGCTCTCTAAGGTTTCCCTATATTCCACACTGGCTCCAGCGGCTGTCAAAGGTTTCCCTTTATCCCACACTGACTCCAGTGGCTCGCTACAGTTTCCCTATATCACAAACTGGCTCTAATGGCTCTCTAAGGTTTCCCTATGGTCCACAGTGAACCCATTGGCTCTCTACGGTCTCGCGTCTCTCCACACTGTCTCCAGTAGCTCTCTACGGTTTCCCAATAGCCGACACTGACTGCAGTGGCTCTCTATGGTTTCCCTATATCCAACACTAACTCCAGTGATCGCTACGGTTTCCCTATATCACACACTGACCCCAGTGGCTCTCTACGGTTTCCCTCTAACACACACTGTATCCAGTGGCTCTCTCGGGTTTCCCTATAGCCCAGACTAACTAAAGTGGCTCTCTACGGTTTTCCTATTGTCCACACTGACTCCACTGGCTCTCTACGGGTTGCCTATAATCCACACTGACTCCACTGGCTCTCTATGGTTTCACTATATCCCACAGTGCTCCCAGCGGAATTCGACGGTTTTCCTATAGCCCACACTGACCCTAGTGGCTCTCAACGGTTTCCTTATAGTCCACACTGACTCCAACCGCTCTCAAGGGTTTCCTTATATCCCACACGGACTTCAGCGGCTCTCTATGGTTTCCCTATAGCCCACATTGACTCCAGCGGTTCTCTACAGTTTGCCCATAGCCGACACTGACTGAAGTGGCTCTTCATGGTTTCGCTATAGTCCACACTGACTCCAGTGGCTCGCTTCGGTTTTGCTATTTCACACACTGAGTCTAGTGGCTCCCTACAGATTCCCTAAAGTGCTCACTGCCCCCAGTGGCGCTCTATGGCTTCCCGATATCACAAAATGATTCCAGCGTTTCTCTACGGTTTCCCTATTGACCACACTGACCCTAATGGCTATCAATGGTTTCCCTATAGTCCATACTGACTCCAGCAGCTCTCCAGGGTATCCCTTTAACACTCACTGACTTCAGCGGCTCTCTACTGTTTTGCTCTAGTCCACACTGTCTCCAGTGGCTCTCTACGGTTTCCCTATAGCCCACACTGACTCCAGCGGCTCTCTACGGTTTCCCAATAGCCGACACTGACTGCAGTGGCTCTCTATGGTTTCCCTATATCCCACACTGACTCTAGTGGCTAACTACGGTTTCCCTATATCACACAATGACTCTAGTGGCTCGCTACAGTTTCCCTATAGTCCACATTGAACCCAGAGGCTCTCTAAGGTTTCCCTATCGTCCACACTGACTCCACTGGCTCTCTACGGTTCCCCTGTAGTACATTCTGACTCCACAGGATCTCTACGGGTTGCCTATAGACCACACCGACTCCACAGGGTCTCTACGGTTTCACTATATCCCACACTGATTCCAGCAGCTTTCTATGTTTTTCCTATAGCCCACACTGACCCTTGTGGCTCTCAACGGTTTCCCTATAGTCCACACTGTCTCCAGCAGCTCTCAAGGTTTTCCCTTTATCCCACAATGACTGCAGCGGCTCTCAACGGTTTCCCTATAGTCCACAATGACCCCATTGGCACTCTACGGTTTCCCTATTGTCCACCCTGTCTCCAGCAGCTCTCAAGGGTTTCCCTTTCTCCCACAATGACTTCAGCGGCTCTCAACGTTTTCCCTATAGTCCACATTGACCCCAGTGACACTGTACGGTTTTCCTGTAGCCCACACTGACTCCAGTGGCTCTCTACCCTTCCCCTATAGTCCATTCTGACGCCACAGGTTCTCTACGGGTTGCCTATAGTCCTCACTGACTCCACTGGCTCTCTACGGTTTCACTATATCACACACTGATTCCAGCAGCTTTCTATGTTTTTTCCTATAGCCCACACTGACCCTAGTTGCTCTCAACGGTTTCCCTATAGTCCACACTGTCTCCAGCAGCTCTCAAGGGTTTCCCTTTATCCCACAATGTCTTCAGCGGCTCTCAACGGTTTCCTTATAGTCCACACTGTCTCCAGCAGCTCTCAAGGATTTCCCTTTATCCCACAATGTCTTCACCAGCTCTCTACGGTTTCCCTATAGCCCGCACTGACTCCAGCGGCTCTCTACGTTTTGCCCATAGCTGACACTGACTGAAGTTGCTCTCCATGGTTTCGCTATAGTCCACACTGTCTCCAGTGGCTCGCTATGGTTTTGCTATTTCAAACACTGAGTCTTGTGGCTCTCTTCGTATTCCCTATAGTCCACACTGACCCCAGTGGCTCTCTATGGATTCCCGATATCACACACTGATTCCAGCGTCTCTCTACGGTTTTCCTGTGGACCACAATGACCCCAGTGACTCTCAACTGTTTCCCTATACTCCACACGGACACCATTGGCTCTCTACGGTTTCCCTATAGACTGCCCAGACTCCAGTGGCTTTCTATGGTTTCCCTTTTGCCAAACTGATTCCAGGGGCTCTCTACAGTATTCATATTTCCCACACTGACCCTGGTGGCTATCAATGGTTTCCCTATAGTCCATACTGACTCCGGCAACTCTCCAGGGTATCCCTTTATCACACACTGACTTCAGCGGCTCTCTACGGTTTCCTTGTAGCCCACAAGGACTCCAGTGGCTCTCTACAGTTTCCAAATAGCAGACTCTGACTGCAGTGGCTCTCAATGTTTTCCCTATATCGCAGACTGAAACCGATGGCTGACTACGGTTTCTCTATGTCACACACTGACTCTAGTGGCTGTCTACGGTTTCCCTATGGTCGGCACTGGCCCCATTGGCTCTCTATGGTTTCCCTATAGCCCACAATGACACCAGTGGCTTTCTACAGTTTCCCTATAGCACACACAGGCTCCAGCGGATCTCCACATTTTCTCTATATCGCACACAGACTCCAGGTGCTCTCTACAGATTCCCTAAGGTTCACACTGCCTCTCGTGGTACTATACGGTTTCCCTATATCCCACACTGACTCAAGTAGCTCTGTATGGTTTCCCTATAGCCCTCGCTGAATCCAGTGTCTCACTACAGATTCCCTCAAGCCCACACTGAATCCTGTGGCTCTGTACGGTTTCCTTATATCCCACACTCACTCCAGTGGCTCTCTACGATTTCCCTATAGTCCACACTGACTCCCGTCGATCTGTAAATTTTTCCCTATATCCCACACTGACTCCAGTGGCTTGCTACGGATTCGCTATATGACACACTGAGTCTAGTGGCTCGCTACGGATTACCTATATCCCACACTGATTCCAGGGGCTCTCTACGGTTTTCCTGACTGAAGTGGCTCGGTATGGTTTGGCTATACCACACACAGAGTCTAGTGGCTTTCCACTGATTCCCTATTGTCCACACTGACCCCAGTGGCTCTCTAGAGCTTCTCTATATCCCACACTGACTCCAGCAGCTCTCTACTGTTTCGCTCTAGTCCACACTGACTTCAGCAGCTCTCCACAGTTTCCCTATAGCCGGCACTGACTCCAGCGGCTCTCTACGGTTTGCCCATAGCCGACACTGAATGAAATGGCTCTCCATGGTTTCGCTATAGTCCACACTGACTCCAGTGTCTCGCTACGGTTTTGCTATTTCACACACTGACTCTTGTGGCTCTCTTCGGATTCCCTATATTCCATACTGACCCCAGTGGCTCTCTAGAGCTTCCCTATATCTCACACTGATTACAGCGGCTCTCTACTGTTTCGCTCTAGTCCACACTGTCTCCAGTGGCTCTCTACGGTTTCCCTATAGCCCGCACTGACTCCAGCGGCTCTCTACGGATTCCCAATAGACGACACTGACTGCAGTGGCTCTCTATGGTTTCCCTATATCCCACACTGACTCCAGTGGCTAACTACGGTTTCCCTATATCACACACTGACTCTAGTGGCTCGCTACAGTTTCCCTATAGTCCACATTGAACCCAGAGGCTCTCTAAGGTTTCCCTATAGCCCACACTGACTCCACTGGGTCTCTACGGTTCCACTATAGTCCACAGTGACTCCACTGGCTCTCTACGGGTTGCCTATAGTCCACACTGACCCCATTGGCTGTGTATTGTTTCACTGTATCCCACATTGATTCCAGCGGCTATCTACGGTTTTCCTATAGCCCTCACCGACCCTAGTAGTGCTTAATGGTTTCCTTATAGTCCACACTGACTCCAGCAGCTCTGCAAGGCTTTCCCTTTATCCCACATTGACTTCAGATGCTCTCTATGTTTTCCCTATAGCCCACACTGACTCCATCGTCTTTCTACAGTTTGCCCATAGCAGACACTGACTGAAGTGGCTCTCTATGGTTTCCCTATAGCCCACACTGACTCCAGAGGCTCACTACAGTTTCCCTATATCACAAACTGACTCTAGTGGCTATCTACAGTTTCCCAATAGCCCACACTGACTCCAGTGGCTCTCTACGGTTCCCCTGTATTCCACTCTGACTTCACTGGCTCTGGGCTGCCTATAGTCCACAATGACTCTACTGGCTCTCTACGGTTTCACTATAACCCACACTTCTTCCAGCAGCTTTTTTTGTTATTCCTATAGCCCACACTGACCCTAGTGGCTCTCAACGGTTTCCTTATATTCCACACTGACTCCAGCTTCTCTCAATTTTTTCCCTTTATCCCAAACTGACTTCAGCAGCTCTCTACGTTTTCCCTATAGCCCGCACTGACTCCAGCGGCTCTTTACAGTATGCCCATAGCCAACACTGACTGAAGTGGCTCTCCATGGTTTCGCTATAGTCCACACTGACTCCAGTGGCTCGCTACGGTTTTGCTATTTCACACACTGACTCTTGTGGCTCTCTTCGGATTCCCTATATTCCATACTGACCCCAGTGGCTCTCTAGAGCTTCCCTATATCTCACACTGATACAGCGGCTCTCTACTGTTTCGCTCTAGTCCACACTGTCTCCAGTGGATCTCTACGGTTTCCCTATAGCTCGCACTGACTCCAGCGGCTCTCTACGGATTCCCAATAGACGACACTGACTGCAGTGGCTCTCTATGGTTTCCCTATATCCCACACTGACTCCAGTGGCTAACTACGGTTTCCCTATATCACACACTGACTCTAGTGGCTCGCTACAGTTTCCCTATAGTCCACATTGAACCCAGAGGCTCTCTAAGGTTTCCCTATAGCCCACACTGACTCCACTGGGTCTCTACGGTTCCACTATAGTCCACAGTGACTCCACTGGCTCTCTACGGGTTGCCTATAGTCCACACTGACCCCATTGGCTGTGTATTGTTTCATTGTATCCCACATTGATTCCAGCGGCTATCTACGGTTTTCCTATAGCCCTCACCGACCCTAGTAGTGCTTAATGGTTTCCTTATAGTCCACACTGACTCCAGCAGCTCTGCAAGGCTTTCCCTTTATCCCACATTGACTTCAGATGCTCTCTATGTTTTCCCTATAGCCCACACTGACTCCATCGTCTTTCTACAGTTTGCCCATAGCAGACACTGACTGAAGTGGCTCTCTATGGTTTCCCTATAGCCCACACTGACTCCAGAGGCTCACTACGGTTTCCCTATATCACAAACTGACTCTAGTGGCTCTCTAAGGTTTCCCTATATTCCACACTGGCTCCAGCAGCTGTCAAAGGTTTCCCTTTATCCCACACTGACTCCAGTGGCTCGCTACAGTTTCCCTATATCACAAACTGGCTCTAATGGCTCTCTAAGGTTTCCCTATGGTCCACAGTGAACCCATTGGCTCTCTACGGTCTCGCGTCTCTCCACACTGTCTCCAGTAGCTCTCTACGGTTTCCCAATAGCCGACACTGACTGCAGTGGCTCTCTATGGTTTCCCTATATCCAACACTAACTCCAGTGATCGCTACGGTTTCCCTATATCACACACTGACCCCAGTGGCTCTCTATGGTTTCCCTCTAACACACACTGTATCCAGTGGCTCTCTCGGGTTTCCCTATAGCCCACACTAACTAAAGTGGCTCTCTACGGTTTTCCTATTGTCCACACTGACTCCACTGGCTCTCTACGGGTTGCCTATAATCCACACTGACTCCACTGGCTCTCTATGGTTTCACTATATCCCACAGTGCTCCCAGCGGAATTCGACGGTTTTCCTATAGCCCACACTGACCCTAGTGGCTCTCAACGGTTTCCTTATAGTCCACACTGACTCCAACCGCTCTCAAGGGTTTCCTTATATCCCACACGGACTTCAGCGGCTCTCTATGGTTTCCCTATAGCCCACATTGACTCCAGCGGTTCTCTACAGTTTGCCCATAGCCGACACTGACTGAAGTGGCTCTTCATGGTTTCGCTATAGTCCACACTGACTCCAGTGGCTCGCTACGGTTTTGCTATTTCACACACTGAGTCTAGTGGCTCCCTACAGATTCCCTATAGTGCTCACTGCCCCCAGTGGCGCTCTATGGCTTCCCGATATCACACAATGATTCCAGCGTTTCTCTACGGTTTCCCTATTGACCACACTGACCCTAATGGCTATCAATGGTTTCCCTATAGTCCATACTGACTCCAGCAGCTCTCCAGGGTATCCCTTTAACACTCACTGACTTCAGCGTCTCTCTACTGTTTTGCTCTAGTCCACACTGTCTCCAGTGGCTCTCTACGGTTTCCCTATAGCCCACACTGACTCCAGCGGCTCTCTCCTGTTTCCCAATAGCCGACACTGACTGCAGTGGCTCTCTATGGTTTCCCTATATCCCACACTGACTCTAGTGGCTAACTACGGTTTCCCTATATCACACAATGACTCTAGTGGCTCGCTACAGTTTCCCTATAGTCCACATTGAACCCAGAGGCTCTCTAAGGTTTCCCTATCGTCCACACTGACTCCACTGGCTCTCTACGGTTCCCCTGTAGTACATTCTGACTCCACAGGATCTCTACGGGTTGCCTATAGACCACACCGACTCCACAGGGTCTCTACGGTTTCACTATATCCCACACTGATTCCAGCAGCTTTCTATGTTTTTCCTATAGCCCACACTGACCCTTGTGGCTCTCAACGGTTTCCCTATAGTCCACACTGTCTCCAGCAGCTCTCAAGGTTTTCCCTTTATCCCACAATGACTGCAGCGGCTCTCAACGGTTTCCCTATAGTCCACAATGACCCCATTGGCACTCTACGGTTTCCCTATTGTCCACCCTGTCTCCAGCAGCTCTCAAGGGTTTTTCTTTCTCCCACAATGACTTCAGCGGCTCTCAACGTTTTCCCTATAGTCCACATTGACCCCAGTGACACTGTACGGTTTTCCTGTAGCCCACACTGACTCCAGTGGCTCTCTACCCTTCCCCTATAGTCCATTCTGACGCCACAGGTTCTCTACGGGTTGCCTATAGTCCTCACTGACTCCACTGGCTCTCTACGGTTTCACTATATCACACACTGATTCCAGCAGCTTTCTATGTTTTTCCTATAGCCCACACTGACCCTAGTTGCTCTCAACGGTTTCCCTATAGTCCACACTGTCTCCAGCAGCTCTCAAGGGTTTCCCTTTATCCCACAATGTCTTCAGCGGCTCTCAACGGTTTCCTTATAGTCCACACTGTCTCCAGCAGCTCTCAAGGATTTCCCTTTATCCCACAATGTCTTCACCAGCTCTCTACGGTTTCCCTATAGCCCGCACTGACTCCAGCGGCTCTCTACGGTTTGCCCATAGCTGACACTGACTGAAGTTGCTCTCCATGGTTTCGCTATAGTCCACACTGTCTCCAGTGGCTCGCTATGGTTTTGCTATTTCAAACACTGAGTCTTGTGGCTCTCTTCGTATTCCCTATAGTCCACACTGACCCCAGTGGCTCTCTATGGATTCCCGATATCACACACTGATTCCAGCGTCTCTCTACGGTTTTCCTGTGGACCACAATGACCCCAGTGACTCTCAACTGTTTCCCTATACTCCACACGGACACCATTGGCTCTCTACGGTTTCCCTATAGACTGCCCAGACTCCAGTGGCTTTCTATGGTTTCCCTTTTGCCAAACTGATTCCAGGGGCTCTCTACAGTATTCATATTTCCCACACTGACCCTGGTGGCTATCAATGGTTTCCCTATAGTCCATACTGACTCCGGCAACTCTCCAGGGTATCCCTTTATCACACACTGACTTCAGCGGCTCTCTACGGTTTCCTTGTAGCCCACAAGGACTCCAGTGGCTCTCTACAGTTTCCAAATAGCAGACTCTGACTGCAGTGGCTCTCTATGTTTTCCCTATATCGCAGACTGAAACCGGTGGCTCAATACGGTTTCTCTATGTCACACACTGACTCTAGTGGCTGTCTACGGTTTCCCTATGTTTGAAACTGGCCCCATTGCCTCTCTACGGTTTCCCTATAGCCCACAATGACACCAGCGGCACTCTACAGTTTCCCTATAGCACACACAGGCTCCAGCGGATCTCCACATTTTCTCTATATCGCACACAGACTCCAGGTGCTCTCTACAGATTCCCTAAGGTTCACACTGCCTCTAGTGGTACTATACGGTTTCCCTATATCCCACACTGACTCAAGTAGCTCTGTATGGTTTCCCTATAGCCCTCGCTGAATCCAGTGTCTCACTACAGATTCCCTCAAGCCCACACTGAATCCTGTCGCTCTGTACGGTTTCCTTATATCCCACAATCACTCCAGTGGCTCTCTACGATTTCCCTATAGTCCACACTGACTCCCGTCGATCTGTAAATTTTTCCCTATATCCCACACTGACTCCAGTGGCTTGCTACGGATTCGCTATATGACACACTGAGTCTAGTGGCTCGCTACGGATTACCTATATCCCACACTGATTCCAGGGGCTCTCTACGGTTTTCCTGACTGAAGTGGCTCGGTATGGTTTGGCTATACCACACACAGAGTCTAGTGGCTTTCCACTGATTCCCTATTGTCCACACTGACCCCAGTGGCTCTCTAGAGCTTCTCTATATCCCACACTGACTCCAGCAGCTCTCTACTGTTTCGCTCTAGTCCACACTGACTTCAGCAGCTCTCCACAGTTTCCCTATAGCCGGCACTGACTCCAGCGGCTCTCTACGGTTTGCCCATAGCCGACACTGAATGAAATGGCTCTCCATGGTTTCGCTATAGTCCACACTGACTCCAGTGTCTCGCTACGGTTTTGCTATTTCACACACTGACTCTTGTGGCTCTCTTCGGATTCCCTATATTCCATACTGACCCCAGTGGCTCTCTAGAGCTTCCCTATATCTCACACTGATTACAGCGGCTCTCTACTGTTTCGCTCTAGTCCACACTGTCTCCAGTGGCTCTCTACGGTTTCCCTATAGCCCGCACTGACTCCAGCGGCTCTCTACGGATTCCCAATAGACGACACTGACTGCAGTGGCTCTCTATGGTTTCCCTATATCCCACACTGACTCCAGTGGCTAACTACGGTTTCCCTATATCACACACTGACTCTAGTGGCTCGCTACAGTTTCCCTATAGTCCACATTGAACCCAGAGGCTCTCTAAGGTTTCCCTATAGCCCACACTGACTCCACTGGGTCTCTACGGTTCCACTATAGTCCACAGTGACTCCACTGGCTCTCTACGGGTTGCCTATAGTCCACACTGACCCCATTGGCTGTGTATTGTTTCACTGTATCCCACATTGATTCCAGCGGCTATCTACGGTTTTCCTATAGCCCTCACCGACCCTAGTAGTGCTTAATGGTTTCCTTATAGTCCACACTGACTCCAGCAGCTCTGCAAGGCTTTCCCTTTATCCCACATTGACTTCAGATGCTCTCTATGTTTTCCCTATAGCCCACACTGACTCCATCGTCTTTCTACAGTTTGCCCATAGCAGACACTGACTGAAGTGGCTCTCTATGGTTTCCCTATAGCCCACACTGACTCCAGAGGCTCACTACAGTTTCCCTATATCACAAACTGACTCTAGTGGCTATCTACAGTTTCCCAATAGCCCACACTGACTCCAGTGGCTCTCTACGGTTCCCCTGTATTCCACTCTGACTTCACTGGCTCTGGGCTGCCTATAGTCCACAATGACTCTACTGGCTCTCTACGGTTTCACTATAACCCACACTTCTTCCAGCAGCTTTTTTTGTTATTCCTATAGCCCACACTGACCCTAGTGGCTCTCAACGGTTTCCTTATATTCCACACTGACTCCAGCTTCTCTCAATTTTTTCCCTTTATCCCAAACTGACTTCAGCAGCTCTCTACGTTTTCCCTATAGCCCGCACTGACTCCAGCGGCTCTTTACAGTATGCCCATAGCCAACACTGACTGAAGTGGCTCTCCATGGTTTCGCTATAGTCCACACTGACTCCAGTGGCTCGCTACGGTTTTGCTATTTCACACACTGAGTCTTGTGGCTCTCCTCGGATTCGCTATAACCCACACTGACCTCAGTGGCTCTCTATGGCTTCCCTATATCACACACTGATTCCAGCGTCTCTCTACGGTTTTCCTGTGGACCACAATGACCCCAGTGACTCTATACGGTTTCCCTATAGTCCACACTGACACCACTGGCTCTCTTCGGTTTCCCTATAGACCACACAGATTCCAGTGGATTTCTATGGTTTCCCTTCGGCCAAACTGATTCCAGGGGGTCTCTACGGTTTTCCTAATGCCCACACTGACTGCAGTGGCTCTCCATGGTTTCTCTATATCCTACACTGACTCCAGTGGCTCGCTACGGTTTCCCTATATCACACACTGATTCTAGTGGCTCTCTACGGTTTCCCTCTAGGACACACTGTCTCCAATGGCTCACTACGTTTTCCCTATAGCCCACACGGTCCGTAGTGGATCTCAATGGTTTCCCTATAGTCCACACAGACTCCAGCAGCTGTCAAAGGTTTCCCTATATCCCACACTGACTCCAGTGAATTGCTCCGGTTTCCCTATATCACACACTGAATCTAGTGGCTCTCTACGGTTTCCCTATAGTCCACACTGACCCCAGTGGCTCTCTATGGTTTCCTTCTAACAAAAACTGTCTCCAGTGGCTCTCTCGCGTTTCCATATAGCCCACACTGACTACAGTGGCTCTCTACGGTTTCCCTATAGTCCACACTGACTCCACTGGCTCTCTACGGGTTGCCTATAGTCCACACTGACTCCAGAGGCTCACTACGGTTACCCTATATCACAAACTGACTCTAGTGGCTCTCTACAGATTCCCAATAGTCCACACCGACCCCAGAGGCACCCTACGTTTTCCCTCTAGTACACCCAGCCTCCAGTGGCTCTCTACGGTTTCCCTATAGCCCACACTGACTCCAGTGGCTCTCTACGGTTCCCCTATGTTCCACTCTGACTCCACTGGCTCTCTACGGGTTGCCTATAGTCCACACTGACTCCACTGGGTCTCTACGGTTTCACTATAACCCACACTGATTCCAGCAGCTCTCTTTGTTATTCCTATAGCCCACACTGACCCTAGTGGATCTCAACGGTTTCCTTATAGTCCACTCTGACTCCAGCAGCTCTCATTTTTTTCCCTTTATCCCACACTGACTTCAGCAGCTCTCTACGGTTTCCCTATAGCCCACACTGACTCCAGCAGCTCTTTACGGTTTGCCCATAGCCGACACTGACTGAAGTGGCTCTCCATGTTTTCGCTATAGTCCACACTGACTCCAGTGGCTCGCTACGGTTTTGCTATTTCATACACTGAGTCTCGTGGCTCTCTTCGGATTCGCTATAGTCCACACTGACCCCAGTGGCTCTCTATGGCTTCCCTATATCACATACTGATTCCAGCTTCTCTCTACGGTTGTCCTGTGGACAACAATGTCCCCATTGACTCTATACGGTTTCCCTATAGTCCACACTGACACCATTTGCTCTCTACGGTATCCCTATAGACCGCACAGGCTCCAGTGTCTTTCTATGGTTTCCCTATGGCCAAACTGATTCCAGGGGCTCTCTACGGTTTTCCTATTGCCCACACTGACCCTAGTGGCTATCAATGGTTTCCCTATAGTCCATACTGACTCCAGCGACTCTCCAGGGTATCCCTTTATCACACACTGACTTCAGCGGCTCTCTATGGTTTCCCTGTAGCCCACAAGGACTAGAGTGGCTCTCTATGGTTTCCAAATAACAGACACTTTTGCAGCGGCTCTCTATGGTTTCCCTTTATCCCACACTGAAACTGGTGGCTCGCTACGGTTTCGCTATGTCACACACTGACTCTAGTGGCTGTCTAGTATTTCCCTAAGGTCGACACTGACCCCCGTGGCACTCTACCGTTTCCGCATAGCCCACAATGACTCCAGTGGCTCTCGACAGTTTCCCTATAGCACAAACTGGCTCCAGCGGATCTCCACATTTTCCCTATATCCCACACAGACTCCAGCGGCTCTCTACAGGTTCCCTATGGTTAACACTGCCTCTAGTGGTACTCTACGATTTCCCTATATCCCACAATGACTCAAGTGCTCTGTTTGGTTTCCCTAAAGCCCTCGCTGAATCCAGTGGCTCACTACAGATTCCCTCAAGCCCACACTGAATCCATTGGAATTTCTAAATAGCAGACACTGACTGGAGTGGCTCTCTATTTTTTCCCTATATCCCACACTGAAACCATTGGCTCGCTATGGTTTCTCTATGTCACACACTGACTCTAGTGGCTGTCTACGGTTTCCCTATGGTCGACACTGACCCCAGTGGATCTCTACGGTTTCGCTATAGCCCACACTGACTCCAGCTTTTCTCTACAGTTTCCCTATAGCCCACAGTGACTCCAGCGGCTCTCCACATTTTCACTATATCCCACACAGATTCCAGCGGCTCTCTACAGATTCCCTATGGTTTACACTGACCACAGAGGCTCTCTAGGGTTTTCCTTTGGTCCACATTGACACCATTGGCTATCTACGGTTTTGGTCTAGTCCACACTGTCTCCAGTGTCTCTCTATGGTTTCTCTATATCACAAACTGACTCTAGTGGCTCTCTAAGGTTTCCCTATGGTCCACAATGAACCCAGTGGCTCTCTACAGTCTCACTCTAGTCCACCCTGTCTCCAGTGGCTCTCTACGGTTTCCCTATAGCCCACACTGACTCCAGCGGCTCTCTACGGTTTCCCAATAGCCGACACTGACTGCAGCGGCTCTCTATGGTTTCCCTATATTCCACACTGACTCCTGTGTTTCGCTACAGTTTCCCTATATAACACACTGACTCTAGTGGCTCTCTCCGGTCCCTACAGTCCACACTGACCCCAGTGGCTCTCTACGGTTTCCCTCTAATACACACTGTCTCCATTGGCTCTCTCCGTTTTCCCTATAGCCCACACTGACTGCAGTGGCTCTCTACGGTTTCCCTATAGTCCACACTGACTCCAATGGCTCTCTACGGTTTGCCTATAGACGGCACTGACTCCACTGGCTCTCTATGGTTTCACTATATTCCACACTGAATCCAGCAGCTTTCTACGGTTTTCCTATAGCCCACACTGACCCTAGTGGCTCTCAACGGTTTCCTTATAGTCCACACTGACTCCAGCAGCTCTCAAGGTTTTCCCTTTATCCCACACTGACTTCAGCGGCTCTCTAAGTTTTCCCTATAGCCCACACTGACTCCAGCGGCTCGCTACGTTTTTGCTACTTCACACACTGCGTCTAGTGGCTCTCTCTGGATTCCCTATTGTCCAAACTGACCCCACTGGCTCTCTATGGCTTCCCTATATCACAAAGGGATTCCAGCGTCCCTCTACGGTTTTCCTGCAGACCACAATGACCCCAGTGACTTTCCCTATAGTCCACACTGACACCATTTGCTCTCTACGGTTTCCCTATAGACCGCCCTGACTCCCGTGGCTTTCTATGGTTTACCTTTGGCCAAACTGATTCCAGGGCCTCGCTACGGTTTTCCTATTGCCAACACTGAACCTAGTGGCTATCAATGGTTTTCCTAAATTCCATACTGACTCCAGCGGCTCTTCAGGGTATCCCTTTATCACACACTGACTTCAGCAGCTCTCTACGGTTTCCCTATAGCCCACACGGACTCCAGTGGCTCTCTACGGTTTCCAAATCGCAGACACTGACTGCAGTGGCTCTGTATGGTTTCCCTATATCCCACACTGAAACCAGTAGCTCGCTACGGTTTCTCTATGTCACACAGTGCCTCTACTGGCTGTCTACGGTTTCCGTATGGTTGACACTGACCCGTGTGGCTCTCTATGGTTTCCCTATAGCCCACACAGACTGCGGCAGCTCTCTACAGTCTCCCTATAGCCCACACAGACTCCAGCGGCTCTCTACAGATTCCCTAAGGTTCACACTGCCTCTAGTGGTACTCTACAGTTTCCCTATATCCCACACTGACTCTAGTAGCTCTGTATGGTTTCCCTATAGCCCTCGCTGAATCCAGGGGCTCACTACAGATTCCCTCAAGCCCACACTGAATCCTGTGTCTCTGTACGGTTTCCTTATATCCCACACTCACTCCAGTGGCTCTCTACGATTTCCCTATATTCCACACTGACTCCTGTCGATCTGTATAGTTTTCCCTATAGCCCACACTGACTCCAGTGGCTCGCTACGGATTCGCTATATCACACACTGAGTCTAGTGGCTCTCAACGGTATCCCTATACTCCACACTGACCGCAGAGGCTCTCTAGGGTTTTCCTTTGGTCCACACTGACACCATTGGCTATCTACGGTTTTGGTCTAGTCCACACTGTCTCCAGTGTCTCTCTACGGTTTCTCTATATCACAAACTGACTCTAGTGGCTCTCTAAGGTTTCCCTATGGTCCACAATGAACCCAGTGGCTCTCTACAGTCTCACTCTAGTCCACCCTGTCTCCAGTGGCTCTCTACGGTTTCCCTATAGCCCACACTGACTCCAGTGGCTCGCTACGGATTCGCTATATCACACATTGAGTCTAGTGGCTCTCTAAGGATTACCTATATCCCAAACTGATTCCAGCGGCTCTCTACGTTTTTCCTGACTGAAGTGGCTCTCTATGGTGTCGCTATAGTCCACAGTGACTCCAGAGGCTCGCTATAGTTTCGCTATATCACACACTGAGTCTGGTGGCTTGCTACGGATTCCCTATAGTCCACACTGACCCCATGGTTCTCGAGAGCTTTTGTATATCCCACACTGATTACAGTGGCTCTCTACGGTTTCAGTCTAGTCCAAACTGTCTCCAGTGGCTCTCTACGGTTTCTCTATAGCCCACCATGACTCCAGCGGCTCTCTACGGTTTCCCAATTCCCCACACTGACTGCAGTGGCTCTCTATGGTTTCCCTATATCCCACACTAACTCCAGTGGCTCACTACGATTTCCCTATATCACACACTTTCTCTAGTGGCTCTGTACAGTTTCCCTATAATCCACACTCACTCCAGAGACTATCTACGTTTTCCCTCTAGTACACCTTGTCTCCAGTGGCTATCTATGGTTTCCCTATAGCCCACACTGACTCCAGTGCCTCTCTATGGTACCCCTATTGTCCACTCTGA
The DNA here is from genome assembly GCF_017639515.1 of Carcharodon carcharias. Classification (NCBI taxonomy): domain Eukaryota; kingdom Metazoa; phylum Chordata; class Chondrichthyes; order Lamniformes; family Lamnidae; genus Carcharodon; species Carcharodon carcharias. The sequence continues at coordinate 40,720,939 of NC_054483.1, read as the reverse complement.
CTCCACTGGCTCTCTACGGGTTGCCTGTAGTCCACACTGACTCCACTGGCTCTTTACGGTTTCACTATATCCCACACTGATTCCAGAAGCTTTCTATGTTTTTCCTATAGCCCACACTGACCCTAGTGGCTCTCAACGGTTGCCCTATGGTCCACACTGACTCCAGCAACTCTCAAGGGGTTCCCTTTATCTGACACTGACTTCAGCGGCTCTCTATGGTTTCCCTATTGCCCACACTGACTCCAGCTGTTCTAAGGGTTTCCCCATAGCCGAAACTGACTGAAGTCGCTCTTAATGGTTTCGCTATAGTCCACACTGTCTCGAATGGTTCTCTACGGTTTCCCTATAGCCCACACTGACTCCAGCAGCTCTCTACGGTTTGCCCATAGCCGACACTGACTGAATTGTCTCTCCATAGTTTCGCTATAGTCCACAGAGACTCCAGTGGCTCGCTACGTTTTCGCTATTTCACACACTGTGTCTAGTGGCTATCTACGGATTCCCTATCGTGCACACTGACCCCAGTGGCTATCTACAGCTTCCCTATAACCAACACTGATTCCAGCCGCGCTCTGCGGATTTCCTGTAGACCAAAATGACCCCAGTGACTCTCTACGGTTTCCCGATAGTCCACCTTGACACCATTGGCTCCCTACGGTTTCACGATAGACCACTCTGACTCCAGTGGCTTTCTATGGTTTCCCTTTGGTCGAACTGATTCCAGGGGCTCTCTATGGTTTTCCTATTGCCCACACTGAAGTGGCTATCAATGGTTTCCCAATAGTCCATAATGACTCCAGCGGTTCTCCAGGTTATCCCTTTATCACAGACTGACTTCAGCGGCTCTCTACGGTTTTCCTATAGCCCACACGGACTCCAGTGGCTCTCTATGGTTTTCAAATCACAGACACTGACTGCAGTGGCTCTCTATGGTTTCCCTATATCCCACACTGAAACCAACGGCTCTCTACAGATTCCCTATAGCCTACCCTGACTCCAGTGGCTCTCCACTTTTTCCCTATGTCCCACACAGACTCCAGCGGCTCTGTACAGAATCCCTGTGGATCACACTGCCTCTAGTGGTACTCTAAGGTTTCCCTATATCCCAAAATTACTCCAGTAGCTCTGTATGGTTTCCCTAAAGCCCTCGCTGAATCAAGTGGCTCACTACAGATTCCCTCAAGCCCACACTGGCTCTGTGCGATTTCCTTATATCCCACACTCTCTCAAATGGCTCTATACGATTTCCCTATAGTCCACACTGACTCCTGTCGATCTGTATAGTTTTCCCTTTATCCCACACTGACTTCAGTGCCTCACTACGTATTCGCTATATCACACACTGAGTCTAGAGTCTCTCTACGGATTATCTATATCCCGCACTGATTCCAGCGGCTCTCTACGGTTTTCCTGACTGAAGTGGCTCTCTATGGTTTCGCTATAGTCCACAGTGACTCCAGTGGCTCGCTATGGATTCTTTATATCACACACTGAGTCTAGTGGCCTTCTACGGATTCCTTATAGTCCACACTGACCCCAGTGGATCTCTAGAGCTTCCCTCTATCCCACACTGATTACACCGGCTCTCTACGGTTTCGGTCTAGTCGACACTGTCTCCAGTGGCTCTCTACGGATTCCCTATAGCCCACAATGCCTCCAGAAGCTCTCTACGGTTTCCCAATAGCCAACACTGACAGCAATGGCTCTCTATGGTTTTCCTATATCCCACACTGACTCCAGTGGCTCACTATGGTTTACCTATATCACACACTGACTCTAGTGGTTCTCTACAGTTTCCCTATAGACCACAGTGACCCCAGAGGCTCTCTACGGTTTCCTTCTAGTACACCCTGTCTCCAGTGGCTCTCTATGGTTTCCCTATAGCCCACACTGACTCCAGTTGCTCTCTACGGTTCCCCTGTAGTCCACTCAGACACCACTGGCTCTCTACGCGTTGCCTATAGTCCACACTGACTCCACTGGCTCTCTATGGTTTCCCTTTATCCCACACTGGTTTCAGCGGCTCTCTACGGTTTCCCTATTGCCCACACTGACTCCAGCTGTTCTTCGGTTTCCCCATTGCCGAAACTGACTGAAGTGGCTCTTTATGGTTTCGCTATAGTCCACACTGACTGCAGTGGCTGGCTACGGTTTTGCTATATCACACACTGAGACTAGTGCTCTCTACGGATTCCCTATAGTCCACACAGACCCAAGTGGCTATCTACAGCTTCCCTATAACCCACACTGATTCCAGCCGCTCTCTACGGTTTTCTTGTACACCAAAATGTCCCCGGTGACTCTCGACGGTTTCGCTATATCACACACTGAGTCTCGTGGCTCTCTACGGATGACCTGCGGTCCACACGGACCCCAGTGGCTCACTACGGTTTCCCTATATCCCACACTGATTCCAGTGGCTCTCTACGATTTTCCTGTAGACCACACTGACCCCAGTGGCTATCTATGGTTTGCCTATATCACAAACTGTCTCCAACGGCTCTCTACGGTTTCCCTATAGTCCACACTGACTCCAGCTGCTCCCTATGCTTCACCTAAAGCCTGCACTGATTCCAGCGGCTCTCACTGATTCCAACGTTTTCTCAAAAGTCCGCACTGACTTCAGTGGCTCTCTATGGTTTCCCTATAGCCCACACTGACTCCAGCGGCTCTCAATGGTTTCACTTTATCCCACACTGACTTCAGCGGCTCTCTACGTTTTCCCTATTGCCCTCCCTTAATACAGCGGCTCTCTACGGTTTCCCCATAGCCGACACTGACTGAAGTGTCTCTCCATGGTTTTGCTATAGACCACAGAGACTCCAGTGGCTCGCTACATTTTTGCTATTTCACACACTGAGTCTAGTGGCTATCTACGGATTCCCTATCGTGCACACTGACCCCAGTGGCTATCTACAGCTTCCCTATAACCCACACTGATTCCAGCCGCGCTCTGCGGATTTCCAGTAGACCAAAATGACCCCAGTGACTCTCTACGGTTTCCCTATAGTCCACACTGACACCATTGGCTCCCTACGGTTTCCCGATAGACCACTCTGACTCCAGTAGCTTTCTATGGTTTCCCTTTGGCCGAACTGATTCCAGGGGCTCTCTACGGTTTTCCTATTGCCCACACTGAACCTAGTGGCTATCAATGTTTTCTCTATAGTCCATACTGTCTCCAGGGGCTCTCCAGGGTATCCCTTTATCACACACTGACTTCAGCGGCTGTTGACGGTTTACCTATAGCCGACACGGACTCCGGTGGATCTCTACGGTTTCAAAATTGCGGACACTGACTGCAATGGCTCTGTAGTTTTTCCCTATAACCCACACTGAAACCAGTGGCTCGTTACGCTTTCTCTATGTCCCACACTGACTCTAGTGGCTTTCCACGGTTCCCCTATGGTCGACACTGACCCCAGTGAATCTCTACTGTTTCCCTATAGCCCACACTGACTCCAGCGGCTCCCTATGCTTCACCTAAAGCCTGCACTGATTCCAGAGGCTCTCCACGTTTTCTCAAAATTCCACACTGACTTCAGCGGCTCTCTACGGTTTCCCTATAGCCCACACTGACTCCAGCGGCTCTCAATGGTTTCACTTTATCCTACACTGACTTGAGCGGCTCTCTACGGTTTCCCTATTGCCCTCCCTTACTACAGCGGCACTCTACGGTTTCCCCATAGCTGACACTGACTGAATTGTCTCTCCATGGTTTTGCTATAGTCCACAGAAACTCCAGTGGCTCGCTACGTTTTCTCTATTTCACCCACTGAGTCTAGTGGCTATCTACGGATTCCCTATCTTGCGCACTGACCCCAGTGGCTATCTACAGCTTCCCTATAACCCACACTGATTCCAGCCGCGCTCTGCGGATTTCCAGTAGACCAAAATGACCCCAGTGACTCTCTACAGTTTCCCTATAGTCCACACTGACACCATTGGCTCCCAACAGTTTCCCGATAGACCACTCTGACTCCAGTGGCTTTCTATGGTTTCCCTGTGGCCGAACTGATTCCAGGGGCTCTCTACGGTTTTCCTATTGCCCACACTGAACCTAGTGGCTATCAATGTGTTCTCTATAGTCCATACTGTCTCCAGGGGCTCTCCAGGGTATCCCTTTATCACACACTGACTTCAGCGCCTGTTGACGGTTTCCCTATAGCCGACACGGACACTAGTGGCCCTCTACGGTTTCCATATTGCGGACACTGACTGCAGTGGCTCTGTATTTTTTCCCTATATCTCACACTGAAACCATTGGCTCGCTACGCTTTCTCTATGTCCCACACTGACTCTAGTGGCTATCCAAGGTTCCCCTATGCTCGATGCGGACCCCAGTGGATCTCTACGGTTTCCCTATAGCCCACACTAACTCCAGCGGCTCTCCACATTTTCACGATATCCCACACAGACTCCAGAGGATCTCTACAGATTCCTTATGGTTCACACTGACCACAGAGGCTCTCTCGGGTTTCCCTATGGTCCACACTGACACCATTGGCTCTCGACGGTTTCGGTCTAGTCCACACTGTCTCCAGTGGCTCTCTGCCGTTTCCCTATATCTCAAACTGACTCTAGTGACTCTCTAAGGTTTCCCTATGGTCCGTACTGAACCCAATGGCTCTCTACGGTCTCGCTCTAGTCCACACTGCCTCCATTGGCTCTCTACGGTTTCCCTATATCCCACACTGGCTCCAGTGGCTCTGTATGGATTCCCTATAGACCTCGCTGAATCCAGTGGCTCACTACAGATTCCATCATGCCCACACTGAATACTCTGGCTCTGTACGGTTTGCTTATATCCCACACTCACTCCAGTGGCTCTCTACGATTTCCCTATGGTGCACACTGACTCCCGTCGATCTGTAAAGTTTTCCCTATATCCCACAGTGACTCCAGTGGTTCACTACCGATTCGCTATATCGCACACTGAGTCTAGTGGCTCTTTACGGAATACCTATATCCCACACTGATTCCAGCGGCTCTCTACGGTTTTCCTGACTGAAGTTGCCCTCTCTGGTTTCGCTATAGTTAGCAGTGACTCCAGTGGCTCGCTACAGTTTTGCTATATCACACAGTGAGTCTAGTGGCTTTCTACGGATTCCCTTTGGTCCACACTGAGCCCAGTGGCTCACTAGAGCTCTCTATATCCCACATTGATTACAGCGGCTCTCTACGGTTTCGCTCTAGTCCACACTGTCTCCAGGGGCTCTCCACGGCTTCCCTATAGCCCACACTGACTCCAGCGGCACTCTACAGTTTCCCAATAGACGGCACTGACTGCAGTTGCACTCTATTGTTACCCTATATCCCTAACTGACTCCAGTGCCTCTCTACGGTTTCCCTATAACGCACACTGACTCCCGTGGTTCTTTACAGTTCTCCTACAGTCCACTCTGAATCCACTGGCTCTCTAAGGGTTGCCTATAGTCCACACTGACTCCACTGGCTCTCTACGGTTTCACTATATCCCACAATGATTCCAGCAATTTTCTTTGTTTTTCCTATAGCCAAAACTGACCCTAGAGGCTCTCAACGGTTTCCCTATAGTCCAAACTGACTCCAGCACGTCTCAAGGGTTTCCCTTTATCCTACACTGACTTCAGCGGCTCTCTACAGTTTCCCTATGGCCCAAACTGACTCCAGCGGTTCTTAGGGTTTCCCCATAGCTGAAACTGACTGACGTGGCTCTCTATGGTTTCGCTATAGTCCACACTGAATGCAGTGGCTCGCTACGGTTTCACTATATCCCACACTGATTCCAGCAGCTCTCAAGGGTTTCCCTTTAACCCACACTGACTTCAGCGGCTATCTACGGTTTCCCTATTGCCCACACTGACTCCAGCTGTTCTCAGCGGTTTCCCCATAGCCGAAACTGCCTGAAGTGGCTCTCTATGGTTTCGCTATAGTCCACACTGACTCCATTGGCTCGCTACGGTTTCGCTATATCACACACTGAGTCTAGTGGCTCTCTACGGATTCCCTGTAGTCCACAGTCACCCCCGTAGCGCTCTACGGTTTCCCTATATCCCACACTGGTTCCAGCGGCTCTCTACGGTTTTCCTGTAGACCACACTGGCCTCAGGGGCTATCTACGGTTTGCCTATATCACAAACTGACTCCAGTGGCTCTCTACGTTTTCCCTATAATCCACACTGACTCCAGCTGCTCCCTATGCTTCACCTAAAGCCTGCACTGATTCCAGCGGCTCTCCAAATTTTCCCAAAAGTCAACAATGACTCCAGCGGCACTCAAAGCTTTCCTTTTATCCCATGGGGACTTCAGTGGCTCTCAAGTGTATCCCTTTATCTCACACTGACTTCAGCATCTCTCTACGGTTTCCCTATACCCAACACAGACTCCAGCTGCTCTCTACGGTTCCCCTATCGCCCACACTAACTCCAGTGGATCTCTACGGTTTCCCTATATCCCAAGCTGACTCCAGCGGCTCACAAAAGTTTCCCTTTAGCCCACATGGCCTCCAGTGGCACTCTATGTTTTCCCTATAGCCCACACTTACTACAGTGGCTATGTAAGGTTTTGCCATAGCCGACACTGACTGCAGTGGCTCTCCATGGTTTCGCTATAGTCCACAGAGACTCCAGTGGCACGCGACGGTTTTGCTATTTCACACACTGCGTCTAGTGGCTCTCTACGGATTCCCTATATCCAACACTGACCCCAGTGGCTCTCTACCGCTTCCCTATAACTCACGCTGATTCCAGCGGCTCCCTACAGTTTTCCTGTAGACCACACTGACCCCAGTCGCTCTCTACGGTTTCCCTATAGTCCACACTGACTCCAGTGGCTTCCTATGTTTTCACTGTAGCCCACAATGATTCCAGGGCCTCTCTACGGTGTTCCTATATTCCACACTGACCCTACTGGCTCTGTACGGATTCCCTATAGCTCACACTGTCTCCTTTCGGCTTTCTACGCTCTCCCTATAGCCCACACTGTCTCCAGCAATTCTCCGAGGTATTCCTATATCCCACACTCACTCCATTGGACCTCTATGGTTTGCCTATAGTCTGCACTGACTCCAGCAGCCCTCAAGGATTTCCTTTTATCCCACACCGATTTCCGCAGCTCTCTACGGTTTCCCTATAGCCCACAATGTCTCCAGCGGCTCTCAATGGTTCACCAATAGCCAACACTCATTGCAGTGGCACTCTATGGTTTCCCCATATCCCATACTGACTCCAGTGGCTCGCTATGGTTTCCCTATATCACACACTGACTCTAGTGGCCCTCTACGGTTTCCCTATATTCCACACATACCCCTGTGGCTCTCTACGGTTTCCCTCTAGTACATACTGTCTCCAGTGGCTCTCTACGGCTTCCCTATAGCTCACACTGTCTCCAGTGGCTCTCTCCAGTTTCCCTATAGTCCACACTGACTCCACTGGCTCTCTACGGTTTGCCTACATTCTACACTGACTCCACTGGCTCTCTACGGTTTCACTATATCCCACATTGATTCCAGCGCCTCTCTACGATTTTCCTATAGCCCACACTGACCCTAGTGGCTCTCAACGGTTTCCCAGCAGATCACATTGACTCCAGCCGCACTCAATGGTTTCCCTTTATCCCACACTGACTCCAGCGGTTCTTACGGTTTCCACATAGCCGAAACTGACTGAAGTGGCTCTCTATGGTTTCTCTATAGTCCACACTGAATCCAGTGGCTCGCTACGGTTTCGCTACATCACACACTGAGTCTTGTGGTTCTCTACGGATTCCCTATAGTCCACACTGAACCCAGAGGCTCTCTATGGCTTCCCTATATCCCACTCTGATTCCAGAAGCTCTCTACTTTTTTCTTGTAGACCACACTGAATTCAGCGGCTCTCTACAGTTTCCCTATGGCCCAAACTGACTCCAGCGGTTCTTAGGGTTTCCCCATAGCTGAAACTGACTGACGTGGCTCTCTATGGTTTCGCTATAGTCCACACTGAATGCAGTGGCTCGCTACGGTTTCACTATATCCCACACTGATTCCAGCAGCTCTCAAGGGTTTCCCTTTAACCCACACTGACTTCAGCGGCTATCTACGGTTTCCCTATTGCCCACACTGACTCCAGCTGTTCTCAGCGGTTTCCCCATAGCCGAAACTGCCTGAAGTGGCTCTCTATGGTTTCGCTATAGTCCACACTGACTCCATTGGCTCGCTACGGTTTCGCTATATCACACACTGAGTCTAGTGGCTCTCTACGGATTCCCTGTAGTCCACAGTCACCCCCGTAGCGCTCTACGGTTTCCCTATATCCCACACTGGTTCCAGCGGCTCTCTACGGTTTTCCTGTAGACCACACTGGCCTCAGGGGCTATCTACGGTTTGCCTATATCACAAACTGACTCCAGTGGCTCTCTACGTTTTCCCTATAATCCACACTGACTCCAGCTGCTCCCTATGCTTCACCTAAAGCCTGCACTGATTCCAGCGGCTCTCCAAATTTTCCCAAAAGTCAACACTGACTCCAGCGGCACTCAAAGCTTTCCTTTTATCCCATGGGGACTTCAGTGGCTCTCAAGTGTATCCCTTTATCTCACACTGACTTCAGCATCTCTCTACGGTTTCCCTATACCCAACACAGACTCCAGCTGCTCTCTACGGTTCCCCTATCGCCCACACTAACTCCAGTGGATCTCTACGGTTTCCCTATATCCCAAGCTGACTCCAGCGGCTCACAAAAGTTTCCCTTTAGCCCACATGACCTCAGTGGCACTCTATGTTTTCCCTATAGCCCACACTTACTACAGTGGCTATGTAAGGTTTTGCCATAGCCGACACTGACTGCAGTGGCTCTCCATGGTTTCGCTATAGTCCACAGAGACTCCAGTGGCACGCGACGGTTTTGCTATTTCACACACTGCGTCTAGTGGCTCTCTACGGATTCCCTATATCCAACACTGACCCCAGTGGCTCTCTACCGCTTCCCTATAACACACGCTGATTCCAGCGGCTCCCTTCAGTTTTCCTGTAGACCACACTGACCCCAGTCGCTCTCTACGGTTTCCCTATAGTCCACACTGACTCCAGTGGCTTCCTATGTTTTCACTGTAGCCCACAATGATTCCAGGGCCTCTCTACGGTGTTCCTATATTCCACACTGACCCTACTGGCTCTGTACGGTTTCCCTATAGCTCACACTGACTCCTTTCGGCTTTCTACGCTCTCCCTATAGCCCACACTGTCTCCAGCAATTCTCCGAGGTATTCCTATATCCCACACTCACTCCATTGGACCTCTATGGTTTGCCTATAGTCTGCACTGACTCCAGCAGCCCTCAAGGATTTCCTTTTATCCCACACCCATTTCCGCAGCTCTCTACGGTTTCCCTATAGCCCACAATGTCTCCAGCGGCTCTCAATGGTTCACCAATAGCCAACACTCATTGCAGTGGCACTCTATGGTTTCCCCATATCCCATACTGACTCCAGTGGCTCGCTATGGTTTCCCTATATCACACACTGACTCTAGTGGCCCTCTACGGTTTCCCTATATTCCACACATACCCCTGTGGCTCTCTACGGTTTCCCTCTAGTACATACTGTCTCCAGTGTGCTCTCTACGGCTTCCCTATAGCTCACACTGTCTCCAGTGGCTCTCTCCAGTTTCCCTATAGTCCACACTGACTCCACTGGCTCTCTACGGTTTGCCTACATTCTACACTGACTCCACTGGCTCTCTACGGTTTCACTATATCCCACATTGATTCCAGCGCCTCTCTACGATTTTCCTATAGCCCACACTGACCCTAGTGGCTCTCAACGGTTTCCCGGCAGATCACATTGACTCCAGCCGCACTCAATGGTTTCCCTTTATCCCACACTGACTCCAGCGGTTCTTACGGTTTCCACATAGCCGAAACTGACTGAAGTGGCTCTCTATGGTTTCTCTATAGTCCACACTGAATCCAGTGGCTCGCTACGGTTTCGCTACATCACACACTGAGTCTCGTGGTTCTCTACGGATTCCCTATAGTCCACACTGAACCCAGAGGCTCTCTATGGCTTCCCTATATCCCACTCTGATTCCAGAAGCTCTCTACTTTTTTCTTGTAGACCACACTGACTCCAGCGGCTCTCTACGGTTTCCCGATAGACCACACTGAATCCAGTAGCTCTCTATGGTTTCCCTATGGCCCACCCTGACTCCATTGGCTCACTATGGTTCCACTATAATCCACACTGACACCATGGCTCTCTATGGTTTCCCTATAATCCACAGTGAGACCAGCGTCTCTCTACGGTTTTCCTATAGCCCAGACTGACCCTTGTGGCTCTCAACGGTTTTGTGATACTCCACACTGAATCTAGCGGATCTCAAGGGTTTATCTTTATCCCACAATGACTTCAGAGGCTCTCTACGGTTTCCCTATTTCCCACACTGACTCCAGTGGCTCTCTCGCGTTTCCCTATAGCCCACACTGACTACAGTGGCTCTCTACGGTTTGCCTATGGACCACACTTACTCCCTTGGCTCTCTTTGGTTTCACTATATCCACCACTGATTCCAGCGGCTTTCTATGGTTTTCCTATAGCCCACACTGACCCTAGTGGCTCTCAACGGTTATCCTATATCCTACACTGGCTCCAGTGGCTCTGTATGGATTCCCTATAGACCTCGCTGAATCCAGTGGCTCACTACAGATTCCATCATGCCCACACTGAATCCTCTGGCTCTGTACAGTTTGCTTATATCACACACTCACTCCAGGGGCTCTCTACGATTTCCCTATGGTGCACACTGACTCCCGTCGATCTGTAAATTTTTCCCTATATCCCACAGTGACTCCAGTGGCTCGCTACCGATTCGCTATATCGCGCAGTGAGTCTAGAGGCTCTTTACGGAATATCTATATCCCACACTGATTCCAGCGGCTCTCTACGCTTTTCCTGACTGAAGTTGCCCTCTCTGGTTTCGCTATAGTTAGCAGTGACACCAGTGGCTCGCTACGGTTTTGATATATCACACAGTGCGTCTAGTGGCTTTCTACGGATTCCCTTTGGTCCACACTGAGCCCAGTGGCTCACTAGAGCTCTCTATATCCCACATTGATTACAGCGGCTCTCTACGGTTTCGCTCTAGTCCACACTGTCTCCAGTGGCTCTCTATGGCTTCCCTATAGCCCACACTGACTCCAGCGGCTCTCTACAGTTTCGCAATAGACAACGCTGACTGCAGTTGCACTCTAAGGTTACCCGATATCCCACACTGACTCCAGTGGCTCACAGCGGTTTCACTATATCACTCACTGACGCTAGTGGCTCTCTACAGTTTCCCGATAGTCCTCTCTGTCCCCAGAGACTCTCCACGGTTTCCGTCTAGTACACCGTGCCTCCAGTGGCTCTCTACAGTTTCCCTATAACCCACACTGACTACAGTGGCTCTTTACAGTTCCCCTACAGTCCACTCTGACTCCACTGGCTCTCTAAGGGTTGCCGATAGTCCACACTGACTCCACTGGCTCTCTACGGTTTCACTATATCCCACACTGATTCCAGCAGCTTTCTAGGTTTGTACTATAGCCAACACTGACCCTAGTGGCTCTCAACGGTTTCCCTATAGTCCACACTGACTCCAGCACCTCTCAAGGGTTTCCCTTTATCCCACTTTGACTTCAGCGGCTCTCTACAGTTTCCCTATGTCCCCAACTGACTCAAGCGGTTCTTAGGGTTTCCACAAAGCTGAAACTGACTGAAGTGGCACTTTATGGTTTCGCTATAGTCCACACTGACTCCCGTGTCTCACTACGGTTTCGCTATATCACACACTGAGTCCACTGGCTCTCTCCGGATTCCCTATAGTCCACAGTGACCCCAGTGGCTCTCTTAGATTTCCCTATATCCCACACTGATTCCAGCGGCTCTCTGTGATTTTCCTGTAGACCACATTGAGCCCAGGGATTATCTACTGTTTGCCTATATCACTAACTGACTCCAGCAGGTCTCTACGGTTTCCCTATAGTCCACACTGACTCCAGCTGTTCCATAAGCTTCACCTAAAGCCTCCACTGATTCCAGCGGATCTCCACGTTTTCCCAAACTTCCAGATTGACATCAGTGGCTCTCTATGGTTTCCCTATAACCCACAATGACTCCAATAGCTCTCTAAGGTTTCCCTTTAGGCAACACTAACTCCAGAGAATCTCTATGGTTTCCCTATATCCCACGCTGACTCCAACGGCTCTCACTTGTTTCCCTTTATCCCACACTGACTTCAGCAGCTCTCTATGTTTTCCCTATAGACCACACTTACTACAGCGGCTCTCTACGGATTCCCCATAGCCGACACTGACTGAAGTGGCTCTCCATGGTTTCGCTATAGTCCACAGAGACTCCAGTGGCTCACTACGGTTTCGCTATTTCACACACTGAGTCTAGTGGCTCTCTACGGATTCCCTATAGTCCACACTGACTCCAGTGGCTCTCTATGGCTTCCCCAAAAACCAAACTGAAACCAGCCGCTCTCTACGGTTTTCCTGTAGACCACACTGACCCCAGGTGCTATATACGGTTTGCCTATATCACACACTGACTCCAGCGGCTCTCTACGTTTTCCATATATTCCACAATGACTCCAGCTGCTCCCTATGATTCACCTAAAGCCTGCACTGATTCCAGCGGCTCTCCACATTTTCCCAAAAGTCAACACTGACTGCAGCAGCTCCCAAAGCTTTCCCTATATCCCACAGTGACTCCAGTGGCTCGCTACCGATTCGCTATATCGCACACTGAGTCTAGTGGCTCTTTACGGATTACCTATATCCCACACTGATTCCAGCTGCTCTCTACGGTTTTCCTGACTGAAGTTGCCCTCTCTGGTTTCGCTATAGTTAGCAGTGACTCCAGTGGCTCGCTACAGTTTTGCTATATCACACACTGAGTCTAGTGGCGTTCTACGGATTCCCTTTGGTCCACACTGAGCCCTGTGGCTCACTAGAGCTTCTCTATATCCCACACTGATTACAGCGGCTCTCTACGGTTTCGATCTAGTCCACACTGTCTCCAGTGGCTCTCTACGGCTTCCCTATAGCCCACACTGACTCCAGCGGCTCTCTACAGTTTCCCAATAGAAGACACTGACTACAGTTGCACTCTATGGTTACCCTATATCCCACACTGACTCCAGTGGCTCACAGCGGTTTCCCTATATCACACACTGACTCTAGTGGCTCTCTACAGTTTCCGGATAGTCCTCGCTGACCCCAGAGACTCTCTACGGTTTCCGTCTGGTACACCGTGCCTCCAGTGGCTCTCTACGGTTTCCCTATAACCCACACTGACTCCAGTGGCTCTTTACAGTTCCCCGACAGTCCACTCTGACTCCAGCGGCTCTCTATGTTTTCCCTATAGTCCACACTGACTCCAACTGCTCCCTATGATTCACCTATTTCCTGCACTGATTCCTGCGGCTCTCCACATTTTCCCAAAAGTCAACACTGACTCCAGTGGCTCTCAAAGCTTTCCCTTTATCCCATGGTGACTTCAGTGGCTCTCAAGTGTATCTCCTTAGCCCACACTGACTTCAGCGGCTCTCTACGGTTTCCCTATAGCCCACACTTACTACAGCGGCTTTCTAAGGTTTTGCCTTGGCCGACACTGACTGCAGCGGCTCTCCATGGTTTCGCTATAGTCCACAGAGACTCCAGTGGCACGCTGCGGTTTTGCTATTTCACACACTGAGTCTAGTGGCTCTCTACTGATTCCCTATATTCAACACTGACCCCTTGGCTCTCTACCGCTTCCCTATAACCCACACTGCTTCCAGTGGCTCTCTACGGTTTTCCTGTAGACAACATTGACCCCAGTGGATTCCTATGTTTTCCCTATAGCCCACAATCATTCCTGGGGCTCTCTACCGTGTTCCTATATTCCACAGTGACCATAGTGGCTCTCTACGGTTTCCCTATAGCTCACACTGATTCCTTTTCGGCTCTCTACGGTCTCCCTATAGCCCACACTGTCTCCAGCAACTCTCTGAGGTATTCCTATATCCCACACTCACTCCATTGGACCTCTATGGTTTGCCTATAGTCTGCACTGACTCCAGCGGCTCTCAAGGGTTTCCCTTTATCCAACACTGACTTCCGCAGCTCTCTACGGTTTCCCTATAGCCCACACAGACTCCAGCGGTTCTTACGGTTTCCCGATAGCCGAAACTGACTGAAGTGGCTCTCTACGGTTTCGCTATAGTCCACACTGAATCCAGTGCCTCGCTACGGTTTCACCACATCCCACACTGATTCCAGCAGCTTTCTATGTTTTTCCTATAGCCCACACTGACCCTACTGGCCCTCAACTTTTTCCCTAGAGTCCACACTGACTCCAGCAGCTCTCAAGGGTTTCCCTTTATCCCACACTGACTTCAGCGGCTATCTACGGTTTCCCTATTGCCCACACTGACTCCAGCGGTTCTCAACGGTTTCCCCATAGCCGACACTGCCTGAAGTGGCTCTCTATGGTTTCGCTACAGTCCACAATGACTCCAGTGGCTCGCTACGTTTTCGCTATATCACACACTGAGTCTAGTGGCTCTCTACTGATTCCCTACAGTCCACACTCAACCCGTGGCGGTCTACGGTTTCCCTATATCCCACACTGATTCCAGCGGCTCTCTACGGTTTTCCTGAAGACCACACTGACCCCAGGGGCTATCTACGGTTTGCCTATATCACAAACTGACTCCAGCGGCTCTCTACTTTTTCCCTATAGTCCACACTGACTCCAGCTGCTCCCTATGCTTCACCTAAAGCTTGCACTGATTCCAGCGGCTCTCCACATTTTCCCAAAAGTCAACACTGACTCCAGCGGCTCCCAAAGCTTTCCCTTTATCCCATGGTGACTTCAGTGGCTCTCAAGTGTATCCCTTTATCCCACACTGACTTCAGCAGCTCTCTATGTTTTCCCTATAGACCACACTTACTACAGCGGCTCTCTACGGATTCCCCATAGCCGACACTGACTGAAGTGGCTCTCCATGGTTTCGCTATAGTCCACAGAGACTCCAGTGGCTCACTACGGTTTCGCTATTTCACACACTGAGTCTAGTGGCTCTCTACAGATTCCCTATAGTCCACACTGACTCCAGTGGCTCTCTATGGCTTCCCCAAAAACCAAACTGAAACCAGCCGCTCTCTACGGTTTTCCTGTAGACCACACTGACCCCAGGTGCTATATACGGTTTGCCTATATCACACACTGACTCCAGCGGCTCTCTACGTTTTCCATATATTCCACAATGACTCCAGCTGCTCCCTATGATTCACCTAAAGCCTGCACTGATTCCAGCGGCTCTCCACATTTTCCCAAAAGTCAACACTGACTGCAGCGGCTCCCAAAGCTTTCCCTATATCCCACAGTGACTCCAGTGGCTCGCTACCGATTCGCTATATCGCACACTGAGTCTAGTGGCTCTTTACGGATTACCTATATCCCACACTGATTCCAGCTGCTCTCTACGGTTTTCCTGACTGAAGTTGCCCTCTCTGGTTTCGCTATAGTTAGCAGTGACTCCAGTGGCTCGCTACGGTTTTGCTATATCACACACTGAGTCTAGTGGCGTTCTACGGATTCCCTTTGGTCCACACTGAGCCCTGTGGCTCACTAGAGCTTCTCTATATCCCACACTGATTACAGCGGCTCTCTACGGTTTCGATCTAGTCCACACTGTCTCCAGTGGCTCTCTACGGCTTCCCTATAGCCCACACTGACTCCAGCGGCTCTCTACAGTTTCCCAATAGAAGACACTGACTACAGTTGCACTCTATGGTTACCCTATATCCCACACTGACTCCAGTGGCTCACAGCGGTTTCCCTATATCACACACTGACTCTAGTGGCTCTCTACAGTTTCCGGATAGTCCTCGCTGACCCCAGAGACTCTCTACGGTTTCCGTCTGGTACACCGTGCCTCCAGTGGCTCTCTACGGTTTCCCTATAACCCACACTGACTCCAGTGGCTCTTTACAGTTCCCCGACAGTCCACTCTGACTCCAGCGGCTCTCTATGTTTTCCCTATAGTCCACACTGACTCCAACTGCTCCCTATGATTCACCTATTTCCTGCACTGATTCCTGCGGCTCTCCACATTTTCCCAAAAGTCAACACTGACTCCAGTGGCTCTCAAAGCTTTCCCTTTATCCCATGGTGACTTCAGTGGCTCTCAAGTGTATCTCTTTAGCCCACACTGACTTCAGCGGCTCTCTACGGTTTCCCTATAGCCCACACTTACTACAGCGGCTTTCTAAGGTTTTGCCTTGGCCGACACTGACTGCAGCGGCTCTCCATGGTTTCGCTATAGTCCACAGAGACTCCAGTGGCACGCTGCGGTTTTGCTATTTCACACACTGAGTCTAGTGGCTCTCTACTGATTCCCTATATTCAACACTGACCCCTTGGCTCTCTACCGCTTCCCTATAACCCACACTGCTTCCAGTGGCTCTCTACGGTTTTCCTGTAGACAACATTGACCCCAGTGGCTTCCTATGTTTTCCCTATAGCCCACAATCATTCCTGGGGCTCTCTACCGTGTTCCTATATTCCACAGTGACCATAGTGGCTCTCTACGGTTTCCCTATAGCTCACACTGATTCCTTTTCGGCTCTCTACGGTCTCCCTATAGCCCACACTGTCTCCAGCAACTCTCTGAGGTATTCCTATATCCCACACTCACTCCATTGGACCTCTATGGTTTGCCTATAGTCTGCACTGACTCCAGCGGCTCTCAAGGGTTTCCCTTTATCCAACACTGACTTCCGCAGCTCTCTACGGTTTCCCTATAGCCCACACAGACTCCAGCGGTTCTTACGGTTTCCCGATAGCCGAAACTGACTGAAGTGGCTCTCTACGGTTTCGCTATAGTCCACACTGAATCCAGTGCCTCGCTACGGTTTCACTATATCCCACACTGATTCCAGCAGCTTTCTATGTTTTTCCTATAGCCCACACTGACCCTACTGGCCCTCAACTTTTTCCCTAGAGTCCACACTGACTCCAGCAGCTCTCAAGGGTTTCCCTTTATCCCACACTGACTTCAGCGGCTATCTACGGTTTCCCTATTGCCCACACTGACTCCAGCGGTTCTCAACGGTTTCCCCATAGCCGACACTGCCTGAAGTGGCTCTCTATGGTTTCGCTACAGTCCACAATGACTCCAGTGGCTCGCTACGTTTTCGCTATATCACACACTGAGTCTAGTGGCTCTCTACTGATTCCCTACAGTCCACACTCAACCCGTGGCGGTCTACGGTTTCCCTATATCCCACACTGATTCCAGCGGCTCTCTACGGTTTTCCTGAAGACCACACTGACCCCAGGGGCTATCTACGGTTTGCCTATATCACAAACTGACTCCAGCGGCTCTCTACTTTTTCCCTATAGTCCACACTGACTCCAGCTGCTCCCTATGCTTCACCTAAAGCTTGCACTGATTCCAGCGGCTCTCCACATTTTCCCAAAAGTCAACACTGACTCCAGCGGCTCCCAAAGCTTTCCCTTTATCCCATGGTGACTTCAGTGGCTCTCAAGTGTATCCCTTTATCCCACACTGACTTCAGCATCTCTCTACGGTTTCCCTATACCCAACACAGACTCCAGCTGCTCTCTCCGGTTCCCCTATCGCCCACACTAACTCCAGTGGATCTCTACGGTTTCCCTATATCCCAAGCTGACTCCAGCGTCTCACAAATGTTTCCCTTTAGCCCACACTGAATTCATTGGCACTCTATGGTTTCCCTATAGCCCACACTTACTACAGCGGCTTTCTAATGTTTTGCCATAGCCAACACTGACTGCAGTGGCTCCCCATGGTTTTGCTATAGTCCACAGAGACTCCAGTGGCACGCTACGGTTTTGCTATTTCACACAATGAGTCTAGTGGCTCTCTACGGATTCCGTATATTCAACACTGACCCTAGTGGCTCTCTACCGCTTCCTATAACTCACAATGATTCCAGCGGCTCTCTACGGTATTCCTGCAGACCACACTGACCCCAGTCGCTCTCTACAGGTTTCCCGATAGTCCACACTGACACAATTGGCTCTCTACGGTTTCCCTATATACCACACTGACTCCAGGGGCTTCCTATGTTTTCCCTATAGCCCACAATGATTCCAGGGGCTCTCTACGGTGTTCCTCTATTCCACACTGACCCTAGTGGCTCTGTACGGTTTCCCTATAGCTCACACTGACTCCTTTCGGCTTTCTACGGTCTCCCTATAGCCCACACTGTCTCCAGCAGTTCTGCGAGGTATTCCTATATCCCACACTCACTCCATTGGCCCTCTATGGTTTGCCTATAGTCTGCCCTGACTTTAGCTGCTCTCAAGATTTTCCCTATATCCCACACTGACTTCTTCAGCTCTCTACGGTTTCCCTATAGCCCACAATGACTCCAGCGGCTCTCAACGGTTCCACAATAGCCGACACAGTGGCACTCTATGGTTTCCCTATATCCAGAACTGACTCCAGTGGCTCGCTATGTTTTCCCTATATCACAAGCTGACTCTAGTGGCCCTCTACGGTTTCCCTATATTCCACACTTACCCCTGTGGCTCTCTACGGTTTCCCTCTGGTACACACTGTCTCCAGTGGCTCTCTACGGCTTCCCTATAGCCCACACTGTCTCCAGTGGCTCTCTGCAGTATCACTATAGTCCACACTGACTCCACTGGCTCTCTACGGTTTGCCTACATTCTACACTGACTCCACTGGCTCTCTACGGTTTCACTATATCCCACATTGATTCCAGCGCCTCTCTACGATTTTCCTATAGCCCACACTGACCCTAGTGGCTCTCAACGGTTTCCCAACAGACCACATTGACTCCAGCTGCACTCAATGGTTTCCCTTTATCCCACACTGATTTCAGCGGCTCTCGACGGTTTCCCTATTGCCCACACTGACTCCAGCGGTTCTTACGGTTTCCCCATAGCCGAAACTGACTGAAGTGGCTGTCTATGGTTTCGCTATAGTCCACACTGAATCCAGTGGCTCGCTACGTTTTCGCTACATCACACACTGAGTGTTGTGGTACTCTACGGATTCCCTATAGTCCACACTGAACCCAGAGGCTCTCTATGGCTTCCCTATATCCCACTCTGATTCCAGCAGCTCTCTACTTTTTTCCTGTAGACCACACTGTCCCCAGAGGCTCTCTACGGTTTCTGTATTGCCCACGCTGACTCCAGTGGCTCACGACGTTTTCCCTATATCCCACACTGAATCCAGTGGCTCTCTACGGTTACCCTATAGACCAAAATGAATCCAGTAGCTCTCTATGGTTTCCCTATGGCCCACCCTGACTCCATTGGTTCGCTATGGTTCCACTATTATCCACACTGACACCAGTGGCTCTCTATGGTTTCCCTATAATCCACAGTGAGACCAGCGTCTCTCTACGGTTTTCCCATAGCCCAGACTGACCCAAATGGCTCTCAATGGTTTTGCGATACTCCACACTGAATCTAGCGCATCTCAAGGGTTTATCTTTATCCCACAATGACTTCAGAGGCGTTCTCCGGTTTCAATATTTCCCACACTGACTCCAGTGGCACTCTCGGGTTTCCCTAAAGCCCACACTGACTACGGTGGCTCTCTACGGTTTCCCTATCGTCCACACTGACTCCACTGGCTCTCTACGGTTTGCCTATGGACCACACTGACTCCCTTGGCTCTCTTTGGTTTCACTATATCCCCCACTGATTCCAGCGGCTTTCTATGTTTTTCCTATAGACCACACTGACCCTAGTGGCTCTCAACGGTTTCCCTATATCCCACACTGGCTCCAGTGGCTCTGTATGTTTTCCCTATAGACCTCGCTGAATCCAGTGGCTCACTACAGATTCCATCAAGCCCACACTGAATCCTCTGGCTCTGTACGGTTTGCTTATATAGCACTCTCACTCCAGGGGCTCTCTACGATTTCCCTATAGTGCACACTGACTCCCGTCGATCTGTAAAGTTTTCCTTATATCCCACAGTGACTCCAGTGGCTCGCTACCGATTCGCTATATCGCACACTGAGTCTAGAGGCTATTTACGGATTACCTATATCCCAAACTAATTCCAGCGGCTCTCTATGGTTTTCCTGACTGAAGTTGCCCTCTCTGGTTTCGCTATAGTTTGCAGTGACTCCAGTGGCTCGCTACGGTTTTGATATATCACCCACTGAGTCTAGTGGCGTTCTACGGATTCCCTTTGGTCCACACTGAGCCCAGTGGCTCACTAGAGCTTCTCTATATCCCACACTGATTACAGCGGCTCTCTACGGTTTCCCTATAGCCCACACTGACTCCACAGGCTCTCTACGGTTTGCCTACATTCTACACTGACTCCACTGGCTCTCTACGGTTTCACTATATCCCACATTATTCCAGCACCTCTCTACGTTTTTCCTATAGCCCACACTGACCCTAGTGGCTCTCAACGGTTTCCTAACAGTCCACATTGACTCCAGCCGCACTCAAAGGTTTCCCTTTATCCCACACTGATTTCAGCGGCACTTGATGGTTTCCTTATTGCCCACACCGACTCCAGCGGTCCTTACGGTTTCCCCGTAGCCGAAACTGACTGAAGTGGCTCTCTACGGTTTCGCTATAGTCCACACTGAATCCAGTGCCTCGCTATGGTTTCACTATATCCCACACTGATTCCAGCAGCTTTCTATGTTTTTCCTATAGCCCACACTGACCCTACTGGCCCTCAACGGTTTCCCTAGAGTCCACACTGACTCCAGCAGCTATCAAGGGTTTCCCTTTATCCCACAATGACTTCAGCGGCTATCTACGGTTTCCCTATTGCCCACACTGACTCCAGCGGTTCTCAACGGTTTCCCCATAGCCGACACTGCCTGAAGTGGCTCTCTATGGTTTCGCTATAGTCCACACTGACTCCAGTGGCTCGCTACGGTTTCGCTATATCACACACTGAGTCTAGTGGCTCTCTACTGATTCCCTATAGTCCACACTCAACCCGTGGCGGTCTACGGTTTCCCTATATCCCACACTGATTCCAGCGGCTCTCTACGGTTTTCCTGAAGACCACACTGACCCCAGGGTCTATCTACGGTTTGCCTATATCACAAACTGACTCCAGCGGCTCTCTACGTTTTCCCTATAGTCCACACTGACTCCAGCTGCTCCCTAGGCTTCACCTAAAGCCTGCACTGATTCCAGCGGCTCTCCACATTTTCCCAAAAGTCAACACTGACTCCAGCGGCTCTCAAAGCTTTCCCTTTATCCCATGGTGACTTCAGTGGCTCTCAAGTGTATCCCTTTAGCCCACACTGAATTCAGCATCTCTCTACGATTTCCCTATTGCCCACACTTACTACAGCGGCTTTCTAAGGTTTTGCCATAGCCGACACTGACTGCGGTGGCTATCCATGGTTTCGCTATAGTCCACAGAGACTCCAGTGGCACGCTGCGATTTTGTGATTTCACACACTGAGTCTAGTGGCTCTCTACGGATTCCCTATATTCAACACTGACACCAGTGGCTCTCTACCGCTTCCCTATAACCCACACTGATTCCAGTGGCTCTCTACGGTTTTTCTGTAGACCACAGTGTCCCCAATCGCTCTCTACGGTTTCCCTATAGTCCACACTGACACCACTGGCTCTCTACGGTTTCCCTATAGACCACACTGACTCTAGTGGCTTCCTATGATTTCCCTATAGCCCACAATCATTCCTGGGGCTCTCTACCGTGTTCCTATATTCCACACTGACTCTAGTGGCTCTCTACGGTTTCCCTATAGCTCACACTGACTTCTTTTCGGCTCTCTACGGTCTCCCTATAGCCTACACTGTCTCCAGCAACTCTCTGAGGTATTCCTATATCCCACACTCACTCCATTGGACCTCTATGGTTTGCCTATTGTCTGCACTGACTCCAGCTGCTCGCTATGCTTCACCTAAAGCCTGCACTGATTCCAGCGGCTCTCCACATTTTCCCAAAAGTCAACACTGACTCCAGCGGCTCTCAAAGCTTTCCCTTTATCCCATGGTGACTTCAGTGGCTCTCAAGTGTATCCCTTTATCCCACACTGACTTCAGGTTCTCTCTACGGTTTCCCTATACCCAAGACAGAATCCAGCTGCTCTCTACGGTTCCCCTATCGCCCACATTAACTCCAGTGGATCGGTACGGTTTCCCTATATCCCAAGCTGACTCCAGCGGCTCACAAATGTTTCCCTTTAGCCCACACTGAATTCAGTGGCACTCTATGGTTTCCCTATAGCCCACACTTACTACATCGGCTTTCTAAGGTTTTGCCATAGCCGACACTGACTGCAGTGGCTCTCCATGGTTCTGCTATAGTCCAGAGAGACTCCAGTGGCACGCTACGGTTTGGCTATTTCACACACTGAGTCTAGTTGCTCTCTACGGGTTCCTATATTCAACACTGACACCAGTGGCTCTCTACCGCTTCCCTGTAACCCACACTGATTCCAGCGGCTCTCTACGGTTTTCCTGTAGACAACACTGACACCAGTTGCTCTCTACGGTTTGCCTATAGTCCACACTGACACCATTGGCTCTCTACGGTTTCCCTATAGACCACACTGACTCCAGTGGCTTCCTATGTTTTCCCTATATCCCACAATGATTCCAGGTGCTCTCTACGGTGTTCCTATATTCCACACAGATCCTAGTGGCTCTCTACGGTTTCCCTATAGCTGACACTAACTCCTTTCGACTTTCTACGGTCCCCCTATAGCCCACACTGTCTCCAGCAATTCTCCGAGTTATTCCTATATCCCACACTCACTCCATTGGCCCTCTATGGTTTGCTTATAGTCTGCACTGACTCCAGCGGCTCTCAAGGTTTTCCCTTTATCCCACACTGACTTCAGCATCTCTCTACGATTTCCCTATTGCCCACACTTACTACAGCGGCTTTCTAAGGTTTTGCCATAGCCGACACTGACTGCGGTGGCTATCCATGGTTTCGCTATAGTCCACAGAGAGTCCAGTGGCACGCTGCGGTTTTGTTATTTCACACACTGTGTCTACTGGCTCTCTACGGTTTCCCTATATTCAACACTGACACCAGAGGCTCTCTACCGCTTCCCTATAACCCACACTGATTCCAGTGGCTCTCTACGGTTTTCCTGTAGACCACAGTGTCCCCAATCGCTCTTTACGGTTTCCCTATAGTCCACACTGACACCATTGGTTCTCTACGGTTTCCCTATAGACCACACTGACTCTAGTGGCTTCCTATGATTTCCCTATAGCCCACAATCATTCCTGGGGCTCTCTACCGTGTTCCTATATTCCACACTGACCCTAGTGGCTCTCTACGGTTTCCCTATAGCTCACACTGACTCCTTTTCAGCTCTCTACGGTCTCCCTATAGCCCACACTGTCTCCAGCAACTCTCTGAGGTATTCCTATATCCCACACTCACTCCATTGGACCTCTATGGTTTGCCTATTGTCTGCACTGACTCCAGCTGCTCCCTATGCTTCACCTAAAGCCTGCACTGATTCCAGCGGCTCTCCACATTTTCCCAAAAGTCAACACTGTCTCCAGCGGCTCTCAAAGCTTTCCCTTTATCCCATGGTGACTTCAGTGGCTCTCAAGTGTATCCCTTTATCCCACACTGACTTCAGGTTCTCTCTACGGTTTCCCTCTACCCAACACAGACTCCAGCTGCTCTCTACGGTTCCCCTATCGCCCACATTAACTCCAGTGGATCGCTACGGTTTCCCTATATCCCAAGCTGACTCCAGCGGCTCACAAATGTTTCCCTTTAGCCCACACTGAATTCAGTGGCACTCTACGGTTTCCCTATAGCCCACACTTACTACATCGGCTTTCTAAGGTTTTGCCATAGCTGACACTGACTGCAGTGGCTCTCCATGGTTCTGCTATAGTCCAGAGAGACTCCAGTGGCACACTACGGTTTTGCTATTTCACACACTGAGTCTAGTTGCTCTCTACGGGTTCCTATATTCAACACTGACACCAGTGGCTCTCTACCGCTTCCCTGTAACCCACACTGATTCCACCGGCTCTCTACGGTTTTCCTGTAGACCACACTGACCCCAGTTGCTCTCTACGGTTTCCCTATAGTCCAAACTGACACCATTGGCTCTCTACGGTTTCCCTATAGACCACACTGACTCCAGTGGCTTCCTATGTTTTCCCTATAGCCCACAATGATTCCAGGTGCTCTCTACGGTGTTCCTATATTCCACACTGATCCTAGTGGCTCTCTACGGTTTCCCTATAGCTCACACTGACTCCTTTCGACTTTCTACGGTCCCCCTATAGCCCACACTGTCTCCAGCAATTCTCCGAGTTATTCCTATATCCCACCCTCACTCCATTGGCCCTCTATGGTTTGCCTATAGTCTGCACTGACTCCAGCGGCTCTCAAGGTTTTCCCTTTACCCACACTGACTTCCGCAGCTCTCTACGGTTTCCCTATAGCCCACAATGACTCCAGCGGCTCTCAACGGTTCCCCAATATCCGACACTCATTGCAGTGGCTCGATATGGTTTCCCTATATCACACACTGACTCTAGTGGCCCTCTACGGTTTCCCTATATTCCACACATACCCCTGTGGCTCTCTACGGTTTCCCTCTAGAACACACTGTCTCCAGTGGCTCTCTACGGCGTCCCTATAGCCCACACCGTCTCCAGTGGCTCTCTACAGTTTCCCTATAGTCCACACTGACTCCACTGGCTCTCTACGGTTTGCCTACATTCTACACTGACTCCACTGGCTCTGTACGGTTTCACTATATCCCACATTGATTCCAGTGCCTCTCTACGATTTTCGTAAAGCCCACACTGACCCTAGTGGCTCTCAACGGTTTCCCAACAGACCACATTGACTCCAGCCGCACTCAATGGTTTCCCTTTATCCCACACTGATTTCAGTGGCTCTTGACGGTTTGCCTATTGCCCACACTGACTCCAGCGGTTCTTACGTTTTCCCCATAGCCATAACTGACTGAAGTGGCTCTCTATGGTTTCACTATAGTCCACACTGAATCCAGTGGCGCGCTACGGTTTCACTACATCCCACACTGATTCCAGCAGCTTTCTATGTTTTTCCTATAGCCCACAGTGACCCTACTGGCCCACAACGGTTTCCCTATAGTCCACTTTGACTCCAGCAGCTCTCAAGGTTTTCCCTTTATCCCACACTGACTTCAGCGGCTATCTACGGTTTCCCTATTGCCCACTCTGACTCCAGCGGTTCTCAGCGGTTTCCCCATAGCTGAAACTGCCTGAAGTGGCTCTCTACAGTTCCGCTATAGTCCACACTGACTCCAGTGGCTCGCTACGGTTTCGCTATATCACACACTGATTCTGTTGGCTCTC
Organism: Carcharodon carcharias; assembly: GCF_017639515.1. Classification (NCBI taxonomy): domain Eukaryota; kingdom Metazoa; phylum Chordata; class Chondrichthyes; order Lamniformes; family Lamnidae; genus Carcharodon; species Carcharodon carcharias. Next base: position 40,695,580 of record NC_054483.1, on the reverse strand, counting down.
TACTGATTCCCTATAGTCCACACTCACCCCCGTGGTGCTCTACGTTTTCCGTATATCCCACACTGTTTCCAGCGGCTCTCTACGGTTTTCCTGTAGACCACACTGACCCCAGGGGCTATCTATGGTTTGCCTATATCACAAACTGATTCCAGCGGCTCTCTACGTTTTCCCTATAGTCCACACTGAGTCCAGCTGCTCCCTGTGCTTCACCTAAAGCCTGCACTGATTCCAGCGGCTCTACACATTTTCCCATAAGTCAACACTGACTCCAGCGGCTCCCAAAGCTTTCCCTTTGTCCCATGGTGACTTCAGTGGCTCTCACGTGTGTCCCTTTATCCCACACTGACTTCAGCATCTCTCTACGGTTTCCCTATACCCAACACAGACTCCAGCCTAGCTCTACGGTTCCCCTATCGGCTACACTAACTCCAGTGGATCGCTACGGTTTCCCTATATCCCAAGCTGACTCCAGCGGCTCACAAATGTTTCCCTTTAGCCCACAATGAATTCAGTGGCACTCTATGCTTTCCCTATAGCCCACACTTACTACAGCGGCTTTCTAAGGTTTTGCCATAGCCGACACCGACTGCAGTGGCTCTCCATGGTTTTGCTATAGTCCACAGAGACTCCAGTGGCACGCTACGGTTTTGCTACTTCACACACTGAGTCTAGTTGCTCTCTACGGATTCCCTATATTCAACACTGACACCAGTGGCTCTCTACCGCTTCCCTATAACCCACACTGATTCCAGCGGCTCTCTACGGTTTTCCTGTAGACGACATTGACCCCAGTCACTCTCTACGGTTTCCCTATAGTCCACACTGACTCCATTGGCTCTCTACGGCTTCCCTATAGCCCACACTGTCTCCAGAAGCTGTCTACAGTTTCCCTATAGTCCACACTGACTCCACAGTCTCTCTACGGTTTGCCTACATTCTACACTGACTCCACTGGCTCTCTGCGGTTTCACTATATCCCACATTATTCCAGCACCTCTCTACGATTTTCATATAGCCCACACTGACCCTAGTGGCTCTCAACGGTTTCCTAACAGTCCACATTGACTCCAGCCGCACTCAATGGTTTCCCTTTATCCCACACTGATTTCAGCAGCACTTGACGGTTTCCTTATTGCCCACACCGACTCCAGCGGTTCTTACGGTTTCCCCATAGCCGAAACTGACTGAAGTGGCTCTCTATTGTTTCGCTATAGTCCACACTGAATCCAGTGCCTCACTACGGTTTCACTATATCCCACACTGATTCCAGCATCTTTCTATGTTTTTCCTATAGCGCACACTGACCCTACTGGCCCTCAACGGTTTCCCTAGAGTCCACACTGACTCCAGCAGCTCTGAAGGGTTTCCCTTTATCCCACACAGACTTCAGCGGCTATCTACGGTTTCCCTATTGACCACACTGACTCCAGCGGTTCTCAGCGGTTTCCCCATAGCCGACACTGCCTGCAGTGGCTCTCTATGGTTTCGCTATAGTCCACACTGACTCCAGTGGCTCGCTACGGTTTCGCTATATCACACACTGAGTCCAGTGGCTCTCTACTGTTTCCCTATAGAACACACTCAACCCGTAGCGCTCTACGGTTTCCCTATATCCCACACTGATTCCAGCGGCTCTCTACGGTTTTCCTGAAGACCACACTGACCCCAGGGGCTATCTACGGTTTGCCTATATCACAAACTGACTCCAGCGGCTCTCTACGTTTTCCCTATAGTCCACACTGACTCCTGCTGCTCCCTCTGCTTCACCTAAAGCCTGCACTGATTCCAGCGGCTCTCCACATTTTCCCAAAAGTCAACACTGACTCCAGGGGCTCTCAAAGCTTTCCCTTTATCCCATGGTGACTTCAGTGGCTCTCAAGTGTATCCCTTTATCCCACACTGACTTCAGCATCTCTCTACGGTTTCCCTAAACCCAACACAGACTCCAGGTGCTCTCTACAGTTCCCCTATCGCCCACACTAACTTCAGTGGATCGCTACGTTTTCCCTATGTCCCAAGCTGACTCCAGCGGCTCACAAATGTTTTTATTTAGCCCACACTGAATTCAGTGGCACTCTATGGTTTCCCTATAGCCCACACTTACTACATCGGCTTTCTAAGGTTTTGCCATAGCCGACACTGAGTGCAGTGGCTCTCCATGGTTCTGCTATAGTCCAGAGAGACTCCAGTGGCACGCTACGGTTTTGCTATTTCACACACTGAGTCTAGTTGCTCTCTACGGGTTCCTATATTCAACACTGACACCAGTGGATCTCTACCGCTTCCCTGTAACCCACACTGATTCCAGCGGCTCTCTACGGTTTTCAAGTAGACCACACTGACCCCAGTTGCTCTCTACGGTTTCCCTATAGTCCACACTGACACCATTGGCTCTCTACGGTTTCCCTATAGACCACACTGACTCCAGTGGCTTCCTATGTTTTCCCTGTAGCCCACAATGATTCCAGGGGCTCTCTACGGTATTCCTATATTCCACACTGATCCTAGTGGCTCTCTACGGTTTCCCTATAGCTCACACTGACTCCTTTCGACTTTCTACGGTCCCCCTATAGCCCACACTGTCTCCAGCAATTCTCCGAGTTATTCCTATATCCCACACTCACTCCATTGGCCCTCTATGGTTTGCCTATAGTCTGCACTGACTCCAGCGGCTCTCAAGGTTTTCCCTTTATCCCACACTGACTTCCACAGCTCTCTACGGTTTCCCTAAAGCCCACAATGACTCCAGCGGCTCTCAACGGTTCCCCAATATCCGACACTCATTGCAGTGGCTCGATATGGTTTCCCTATATCACACACTGACTCTAGTGGCCCTCTACAGTTTCCCTATATTCCACACATACCCCTGTGGCTCTCTACGGTTTCCCTCTAGAACACACTGACTCCAGTGGCTCTCTACGGTGTCCCTATAGCCCACACCGTCTCCAGTGGCTCTCTACAGTTTCCCTATAGTCCACACTGACTCCACTGGCTCTCTACTGTTTGCCTACATTCTACACTGACTCCACTGGCTCTCTACGGTTTCACTATATCCCACATTGATTCCAGTGCCTCTCTACGATTTTCGTAAAACCCACACTGACCCTAGTGGCTCTCAACGGTTTCCCAACAGACCACATTGACTCCAGCCGCACTCAATGGTTTCCCTTTATCCCACACTGATTTCAGTGGCTCTTGACGGTTTCCCTATTGCCCACACTGACTCCAGCGGTTCTTACGGTTTCCCCATAGCCGTAACTGACTGAAGTGGCTCTCTATGGTTTCACTATAGTCCACACTGAATCCAGTGGCTCGCTACGGTTTCACTATATCCCACACTGATTCCAGCAGCTTTCTATGTTTTTCCTATAGCCCACACTGACCCTACTGGCCCTCAACGGTTTCCCTATAGTCCACTTTGACTCCAGCAGCTCTCAAGGTTTTCCCTTTATCCCACACTGACTTCAGCGGCTATCTACGTTTTCCCTATTGCCCACTCTGACTCCAGCGGTTCTCAGCGGTTTCCCCATAGCTGAAACTGCCTGAAGTGGCTCTCTACAGTTCCGCTATAGTCCACACTGACTCCAGTGGCTCGCTACGGTTTCGCTATATCACACACTGAGTCTGTTGGCTCTCTACTGATTCCCTATAGTCCACACCCACCCCCGTGGTGCTCTACGTTTTCCCTATATCCCAATCTGTTTCCAGTGGCTCTCTACGGTTTTCCTGTAGACCACACTGACCCCAGGGGCTATCTGTGGTTTGCCTATATCACAAACTGATTCCAGCGGCTCTCTACGTTTTCCCTATAGTCCACACTGAGTCCAGCTGCTCCCTGTGCTTCACCTAAAGCCTGCACTGATTCCAGCGGCTCTACACATTTTCCCATAAGTCAACACTGACTCCAGCGGCTCCCAAAGCTTTCCCTTTGTCCCATGGTGACTTCAGTGGCTCTCAAGTGTATCCCTTTATCCCACACTGACTTCAGCATCTCTCTACGGTTTCCCTATACCCAACACAGACTCCAGCCTAGCTCTACGGTTCCCCTATCGGCCACACTAACTCCAGTGGATCGCCACAGTTTCCCTATGTCCCAAGCTGACTCCAGCGGCTCACAAATGTTTCCCTTTAGCCCACAATGGATTCAGTGGCACTCTATGTTTTCCCTATAGCCCACACTTACTACAGCGGCTTTCTAAGGTTTTGCCATAGCCGACACTGACTGCAGTGGCTCTCCATGATTTTGCTATAGTCCACAGAGAATCCAGTGGCACACTACGGTTTTGCTATTTCACACACTGAGTCTAGTTGCTCTCTACGGGTTCCTATATTCAACACTGACACCAGTGGCTCTCTACCGCTTCCCTGTAACCCACACTGATTCCAGCGGCTCTCTACGGTTTTCAAGTAGACCACACTGACCCCAGTTGCTCTCTACGGTTTCCCTATAGTCCACACTGACACCATTGGCTCTCTACGGTTTCCCTATAGACCACACTGACTCCAGTGGCTTCCTATGTTTCCCTGTAGCCCACAATGATTCCAGGGGCTCTCTACGGTATTCCTATATTCCACACTGATCCTAGTGGCTCTCTACAGTTTCCCTATAGCTCACACTGACTCCTTTCGACTTTCTACGGTCCCCCTATAGCCCACACTGTCTCCAGCAATTCTCCGAGTTATTCCTATATCCCACACTCACTCCATTGGCCCTCTATGGTTTGCCTATAGTCTGCACTGACTCCAGCGGCTCTCAAGGTTTTCCCTTTATCCCACACTGACTTCCGCAGCTCTCTACGGTTTCCCTAAAGCCCACAATGACTCCAGCGGCTCTCAACGGTTCCCCAATATCCGACACTCATTGCAGTGGCTCGATATGGTTTCCCTATATCACACACTGACTCTAGTGGCCCTCTACAGTTTCCCTATATTCCACACATACCCCTGTGGCTCTCTACGGTTTCCCTCTAGAACACACTGTCTCCAGTGGCTCTCTACGGTGTCCCTATAGCCCACACCGTCTCCAGTGGCTCTCTACAGTTTCCCTATAGTCCACACTGACTCCACTGGCTCTCTACTGTTTGCCTACATTCTACACTGACTCCACTGGCTCTCTACGGTTTCACTATATCCCACATTGATTCCAGTGCCTCTCTACGATTTTCGTAAAGCCCACACTGACCCTAGTGGCTCTCAACGGTTTCCCAACAGACCACGTTGACTCCAGCCGCACTCAATGGTTTCCCTTTATCCCACACTGATTTCAGTGGCTCTTGACGGTTTCCCTATTGCCCACACTGACTCCAGCGGTTCTTACGGTTTCCCCATAGCCGTAACTGACTGAAGTGGCTCTCTATGGTTTCACTATAGTCCACACTGAATCCAGTGGCTCGCTACGGTTTCACTATATCCCACACTGATTCCAGCAGCTTTCTATGTTTTTCCTATAGCCCACACTGACCCTACTGGCCCTCAACGGTTTCCCTATAGTCCACTTTGACTCCAGCAGCTCTCAAGGTTTTCCCTTTATCCCACACTGACTTCAGCGGCTATCTACGATTTCCCTATTGCCCACTCTGACTCCAGCGGTTCTCAGCGGTTTCCCCATAGCTGAAACTGCCTGAAGTGGCTCTCTACAGTTCCGCTATAGTCCACACTGACTCCAGTGGCTCGCTACGGTTTCGCTATATCACACACTGAGTCTGTTGGCTCTCTACTGATTCCCTATAGTCCACACTCACCCCCGTGGTTCTCTACGTTTTCCCTATATCCCACACTGTTTCCAGTGGCTCTCTACGGTTTTCCTGTAGACCACACTGACCCCAGGGGCTATCTGTGGTTTGCCTATATCACAAACTGATTCCAGCGGCTCTCTACGTTTTCCCTATAGTCCACACTGAGTCCAGCTGCTCCCTGTGCTTCACCTAAAGCCTGCACTGATTCCAGCGGCTCTCCACATTTTCCCATAAGTCAACACTGACTCCAGCGGCTCCCAAAGCTTTCCCTTTGTCCCATGGTGACTTCAGTGGCTCTCAAGTGTATCCCTTTATCCCACACTGACTTCAGCATCTCTCTACGGTTTCCCTATACCCAACACAGACTCCAGCCTAGCTCTACGGTTCCCCTATCGGCCACACTAACTCCAGTGGATCGCCACAGTTTCCCTGTGTCCCAAGCTGACTCCAGCGGCTCACAAATGTTTCCCTTTAGCCCACAATGGATTCAGTGGCACTCTATGTTTTCCCTATAGCCCACACTTACTACAGCGGCTTTCTAAGGTTTTGCCATAGCCGACACTGACTGCAGTGGCTCTCCATGATTTTGCTATAGTCCACAGAGAATCCAGTGGCACACTACGGTTTTGCTATTTCACACACTGAGTCTAGTTGCTCTCTACGGATTCCCTATATTCAACACTGACACCAGTGGCTCTCTACCGCTTCCCTATAACCCACACTGATTCCAGCGGCTCTCTACGGTTTTCCTGTAGACGACACTGACCCCAGTCGCTCTCTACGGTTTCCCTATAGTCCACACTGACTCCATTGGCTCTCTACGGTTTCCCTATAGACCACACTGACTCCAGTGGCTTCCTATGATTCCCTATAGCCCACAATGATTCCTGGGGCTCTCTACGGTGTTTCTGTATTCCTCACTGACCCTAGTGGCTCTGTACGGTTTTCCTAAAGCTCACACTGACACCTTTCGGCTTTCTATGGTCACCCTATAGCCCACACTGTCTCCAGCAAATCTCCGAGGTATTCCTATATCCCACACTCACTCCATTGACCCTCTATGGTTTGCCTATAGTCTGCACTGACTCCAGCAACTCTCAGGATTTTCCCTTTATCCCACACTGACTTCCGCAGCTCTCTACGGTTTCCTTATAGCCCACAATGACTCCAGCGGCTCTCAATGGTTCCCCAATAGCCGACACTCATTGCAGTGGCTCGTTATGGTTTTCCTATATCACACACTGACTCTAGTGGCCCTCTACGGTTTCCCTATATTCCACACTTACCCCTGTGGCTCTCTACGGTTTCCCTTTAGTGCACCTTGTCTTCACTGGCTCTCTACGGCTTCAATATAGCCCACACTGTCTCCAGTGGCTCCCTACAGTTTCCCTATAGTCCACACTGACTCCACTGGCTCTCTACGGTTTGCCTACATTCTACACTGACTCCACTGGCTCTCTACTGTTTCAGTATATCCCACATTGATTCCAGCGCCTCTCTACGATTTTCCTATAGCCCACACTGACCCTAGTGGCTCTCAACGGTGTCCCAACAGACCACATTGACTCCAGCCGCACTCAATGGTTTCCCTTTATCCCACACTGATTTCAGCGGCTCTCGACGGTTTCCCTATTGCCCACACTGACTCCAGCGGTTCTTACGGTTTCCCCATAGCCGAACCTGACAGAGGTCGCTCTCTATGTTTTCGCTATAGACCACACTGAATCCAGTGCCTCGCTACGGTTTCACTATATCCCACACTGATTCCAGCAGCTTTCTATGTTTTTCCTATAGCCCACACTGACCCTACTGGCCCTCAACGGTTTCCCTATAGTCCACACTGACTCCAGCAGCTCTCAAGGGTTTCCCTTTTTCCCACACTGACTTCAGCGGCTACCTACGGTTTTCCTATTGGCCACACTGACTCCAGAGGTTCTCAGCGGTTTCCCCATAGCCGAAACTGCCTGAAGTGGCTCTCTCTGGTTTCGCTATAGTCCACACTGACTCCAGTGGCTTGTTACGGTTTCGATATACACACAGACTGAGTCTAGTGGCTCTCTACGGATTCCCTATAGTCCACACTCACCCCCGTAGCGCTCTACGGTTTCCCTATATCCCACACTGATTCCAGCGGGTATCTACGGTTTTCCTGTAGACCACACTGACCCCAGTGGCTATCTATGGTTTGCCTATATCACAAACTGACTCCAGCGGCTCTCTACGTTTTCCCTATAGTCCACACTGAGTCCAGCTGCTCCCTATGATTCACCTAAAGCCTGCACTGATTCCAGCAGCTCTCCACATTTTCCCATAAGTCAACACTGACTCCAGCGGCTCTCAAAGCTTTCCCTTTATCCCATGGTGACTTCAGTGTCTCTCAAGTGTATCCCTTTATCCCACGTTGACTTCAGCATCTCTCTACTGTTTCCCTATACCCAACCCAGACTCCAGCTGCTCTCTACGGTTCCCCTATCGCCCACACTAACTCCAGTGGATCTCTACGGTTTCCCTATATCCCAAGCTGACTCCAGCGGCCCCCAAATGTTTCCCTTTAGCCCACACTGAATTCAGTGGCACTCTATGGTTTCCCTATAGCCCACACTTACTACAGCGGCTTTCTAAGGTTTTGACATAGCCGACACTGACTGCAGTGGCTCCCCATGGTTTCGCTATAGTCCACAGAGACTCCAGTGGCACGCTACGGTTTTGCTATTTCACACACTGAGTCTAGTGGCTCTCTATGGATTCCCTAAATTCAACACTGACCCCAGTGGCTCTCTACCGCTTCCCTATAACCCACACTGTTTCCAGCGGCTCTCTACGCTTTTCCTGTAGACCACACTGACCCCAGTCGCTCTCTACGTTTTCCCTATAGACCACACTGAAACCATTGGCTCTCTACGGTTTCCCTATAGACCACACTGACACTAGTGCCTTCCTCTGTTTTCCCTATAGCCCACAATGTTTCGAGGGGCACTCTTCGGTGTTCCTATATTCCTCACTGACCCTAGTGGCTCTCTCCGGTTTCCCTATAGCTCACACTGACACCTTACGGCTTTCTACGGTCTCCCTATAGCCCACACTGTCTCCAGCAATTCTCTGAGGTATTCCTATATCCCACACTCACTCCATTGGCCCTCTATGGTTTGCCTATAGTCTGCACTGACTCCAGCGGCTCTCAAGGTTTTCTCTTTATCCCACACTGACTTCCGCAGCTCTCTATGGTATCTCTATAGCCCACAATGACTCCAGCGGCTCTCAACGGTTCCCCAATAGCCGACACTCATTGCAGTGGCTCGACTTGGTTTCCCTATATCACACACTGACTCTAATGGCCCTCTACGGTTTCCCTATATTCCACACTTACCCCTGTGGCTCTCTACGGTTTCCCTCTAGTACACACTGTCTCCAGTGGCTCTCTACGGCTTCCCTATAGCCCACTTTGTCCCCAGTGGCTCTCTACATTTTCCCTATAGTCCACACTGAATCCACAGGCTCTCTACGGTTTGCCTACATTCTACACTGATTCCACTGGCTCTCTACGGTTTCACTATATCCCACATTGATTCCAGCGCCTCTCTACGATTTTCCTATAGCCCACACTGACCCTAGTGGCTCTCAACGGTTTCCCAACAGAGCACATTGACTGCAGCCGCACTCAATGGTTTCCCTTTAACCACACTGATTTCAGCGGCTCTCGACGGTTTCCCTATTGCCCACACTGACTCCAGCGGTTCTTACGGTTTCCCCATATCCGAAACTGACTGAAGTGGCTCTCTATGGTTTCGCTGTAGTCCACATTGAATCCAGTGGCTTGCTATGGTTTCGCTACATCACACACTGAGTCTCGTGGTTCTCTACGGATTCCCTATAGTCCACACTGAAACCTAAAGGCTCTCTGTGGCTTCCCTATATCCCACTCTGATTCCAGCAGCTCTCTACTTTTTTCCTGTAGACCACACTGTCCCCAGAGGCTCTCTACATTTTCTGTATTGCCCAAGCTGACTCCAGTGGCTCACGACGTTTTCCCTATATCCCAAACTGACTCCAGTTGGTCTCTATGGTTAACCCTATAATCCACACTGAGACCAGCGTCTCTCTATGGTTTTCCTATAGCCCAGACTGACCCTAGTGGCTCTCAACGGTTTTGCGATACTCCACACTGAATCTAGCGGATCTCCAAGGTTTATCTTTATCCCACATTGACTTCAGAGGCTTTCTACGGTTTCCCTATTCCACACACTGACTCCAGTTGCTCTCTCGGGTTTCCCTAAAGCCCACAATGACTACAGTGGCCCTCTACGGTTTCCCTATCGTCCACACTGACTCCACTGGCTCTCTACGGTTTGCCTATGGACCACACTGACTCCCTTGGCTCTCTTTGGTTTCACTATATCCCCCACTGATTCCAGCGGCTTTCTATGGTTTTCCTATAGCCCACACTGACCCTAGTGGCTCTCAACGGTTTCCCTATATCCCACACTGGCTCCAGTGGCTCTGTATGGTTTCCCTATAGACCTCGCTGAATCCAATGGCTCACTACAGAGTCCATCAAGCCCACACTAAATCCTCTGGCTCTGTATGGTTTGCTTATATCCACACTCACTTCAGGGACTCTCTACGATTTCCCTACAGTGCACACTGAGTTCCGTCGATCTGTAAAGTTTTCCCTATATCCCACAGTGACTCCAGTGGCTCGCTACCGATTCGCTATATCGCACACTAAGTCTAGTGGCTCTTTACGGATTACCAATGTCCCACACTGATTCCAGCTGCTCTCTACGGTTTTCGAGCCTGAAGTTGCCCTCTCTGGTTTCGCTATAGTTAGCAGTGACTCCAGTGGTTCGCTACGGTTTTGCTATATCACACACTGAGTCTAGTAGCTTTCTCCGGATTCCCTATAGTCCACACTGAGCCCAGTGGCTCACTAGAGTTTCTCTATATCCCACACTGATTGCAGCGGCTCTCTGCGGTTTCGCTCTAGTCCACACTGTCTCCAGTGGCTCTCTACGGCTTCCCTATAGCCCACACTGACTCCAGCGGCTCTCTACAGTTTCCCAATAGAAGACACTGACTACAGTTGCACTCTATGGTTACCCTATATCCCACACTGACTCCAGTGGCTCACAGCGGTTTCCCTATATCACACACTGACTCTAGTGGCTCTCTTCTGTTTCCCGATAGTCCTCACTGACCCCAGAGACTCTCTACGGTTTCCGTCTAGTACACCGTGCCTCCAGTGGCTCTCTACGGTTTCCCTATAACACACACTGACTCCAGTGGCTCTTTACAGTTCCCCTACAGTCCACTCTGACTCCAGCGGCTCTCTACGTTTTCCCTATAGTCCACACCGACTCCAGCTGCTCCCTATGATTCACCTAAAGCCTGCACTGATTCCAGCAGCTCTCCACATTTTCGCACAAGTCAACACTAACTCCAGCGGCTCTCAAAGCTTTCCCTTTATCCCATGGTGACTTCAGCGGCTCTCAAGTGTATCCCTTTATCCCACACTGACTTCAGCGTCTCTCTATGGTTTCCCTATACCCAACACAGACACCAGCTGCTCTAACGGTTCCCCTATCGCCCACACTAACTCCAGTGGATCTCTACGTTTTCCACATAACCCATGCTGACTCCAGCGGCTCACAAATGTTTCCCTTTAGCCCACACTGACTTCAGTGGCACTGTTTGGTTTCCCTATAGCCCACACTTACTACAGCGGCTTTCTAAGGTTTTGCCAGAGCTGACACTGACTGCAGTGGCTCTCCATGGTTTCGGTATAGTCCACAGAGACTCCAGTGGCACGCTACGGTTTTGCTATTTCACACACTGAGTCTAGTTGCTCTCTACGGATTCCCGATATTCAACACTGACACCAATGGGTCTCTACCGCTTCCCTATAACCCACACTGATGCCAGCGGCTCTCTACGGTTTTCCTGTAGACCACACTGACCCCAGTCGCTCTCTACGGTTTCCCTATTGTCCACACAGACACCATTGGCTCTCTACGGTTTCCCTATAGACCACACTGACTCCAGTGGCTTCCTATGTTTTCCCTTTAGCCCACAATGATTCCAGGGGCTCTCTACGGTGTTCCTATATTCCACACTGACCCTAATGGCTCTCTATGGTTTCCCTATAGCTCACAGTGACTCCTTTCGGCTTTCTACTTTCACCCTATAGCCCACACTGTCTCCAGCAATTCTCCGCGGTATTCCTATATCCCACACTCACTCCATTGGCCCTCTATGGTTTGCCTATAGTCTGCACTGACTCCAGCGGCTCTCAAGGATTTCCCTTTATCCCACACTGACTTCCGCAGCTCTCTACGGTGTCCCTATAGCCCACAGTGACTCCAGCGGCTCTCAACGGGTCCCCAATAGCCGACACTCATTGCAATGGCTCGCCTTGGTTTCCCTATATCACACACCGAATCTAGTGACCCTCTACTGTTTCCCTATATTCTACACTTACCCCTGTGGCTCTCTACGGTTTCCCTCTGGAACACACTGTCTTCAGTGGCTCTCTACGGCTTCCCTATAGCCCACACCGTCTCCAGTGGCTCTCTACAGTTTCCCTATAGTCCACACTGACTCCACTGGCTCTCTACGGTTTGCCTACATTCTACAGTGACTCCACTGGCTCTCTACGGTTTCACTATATCCCACATTGATTCCAGCGCCTCTCTATGATTTTCCTATAGCCCACACTGACCCCAGTGGCTCTCAACGGTTTCCCAACAGACCACATTGACTCCAGCCGCACTCAATGGTTTCCCTTTATCCCACACTGATTTCAGCGGCTCTCGACGGTTTCCCTATTGCCCACACTGACTCCAGCGGTTCTTACGGTTTCCCCATATCCGAAACTGACTGAAGTGGCTCTCTATGGTTTCGCTATAGTCCACACTGAATCCAGTGGCTTGCTATGGTTTCGCTACATCACACACTGAGTCTCGTTGTTCTCTACGGATTCCCTATAGTCCACACTGAACCCTAAAGGCTCTCTGTGGCTTCCCTATATCCCACTCTGATTCCAGCAGCTCTCTACTTTTTTCCTGTAGACCACACTGTCCCCAGAGGCTCTCTACATTTTCTGTATTGCCCAAGCTGACTCCAGTGGCTCACGACGTTTTCCCTATATCCCAAACTGACTCCAGTTGGTCTCTATGGTTAACCCTATAATCCACACTGAGACCAGCGTCTCTCTATGGTTTTCCTATAGCCCAGACTGACCCTAGTGGCTCTCAACGGTTTTGCGATACTCCACACTGAATCTAGCGGATCTCCAAGGTTTATCTTTATCCCACATTGACTTCAGAGGCTTTCTACGGTTTCCCTATTCCCCACACTGACTCCAGTTGCTCTCTGGGGTTTCCCTAAAGCCCACACTGACTACAGTGGCCCTCTACGTTTTCCCTATCGTCCACACTGACTCCACTGGCTCTTTACGGTTTGCCTATGGACCACACTGACTCCCTTGGCTCTCTTTGGTTTCACTATATTCCCCACTGATTCCAGCGGCTTTCTATGGTTTTCCTATAGCCCACACTGGCCCTAGTGGCTCTCAACGGTTTCCCTATATCCCACACTGGCTCCAGTGGCTCTGTATGGTTTCCCTTTAGACCTCGCTGAATCCAATAGCTCACTACAGAGTCCATCAAGCCCACACTAAATCCTCTGGCTCTGTATGGTTTGCTTATATCCACACTCACTCCAGGCGCTCTCTACGATTTCCCTACAGTGCCCACTCTCTCCCGTCGATCTGTAAAGTTTTCCCTATATCCCACAGTGACTCCAGTGGCTCGCTACCGATTCGCTATATCGCACACTGAGTCTAGTGGCTCTTTACGGATTACCAATGTCCCACACTGATTCCAGCTGCTCTCTACGGTTTTCGAGCCTGAAGTTGCCCTCTCTGGTTTCGCTATAGTTAGCAGTGACTCCAGTGGCTCGCTACGGTTTTGCTATATCACACACTGAGTCTAGTAGCTTTCTCCGGATTCCCTATAGTCCACACTGAGCCCAGTGGCTCACTAGAGTTTCTCTATATCCCACACTGATTGCAGCGGATCTCTACGGTTTCGCTCTAGTCCACACTGTCTCCAGTGGCTCTCTACGGCTTCCCTGTAGCCCACACTGACTCCAGCGGCTCTCTACAGTTTCCCAATAGAAGACACTGACTACAGTTGCACTCTATGGTTACCCTATATCCCACACTGACTCCAGTGGCTCACAGCGGTTTCCCTATATCACACACTGACTCTAGTGGCTCTCTTCTGTTTCCCGATAGTCCTCACTGACCCCAGAGACTCTCTACGGTTTCCGTCTAGTACACCGTGCCTCCAGTGGCTCTCTAGGGTTTCCCTATAACACACACTGACTCCAGTGGCTCTTTACAGTTCCCCTACAGTCCACTCTGACTCCAGCGGCTTTCTACATTTTCCCTATAGTCCACACCGACTCCAGCTGCTCCCTATGATTCACCTAAAGCCTGCACTGATTCCAGCGGCTCTGCACATTTTCGCAAAAGTCAACACTAACTCCAGCGTCTCTCAAAGCTTTCCCTTTAACCCATGGTGACCTCAGCGGCTCTCAAGTGTATCCCTTTATCCCACACTGACTTCAGCGTCTCTCTATGCTTTCCCTATACCCAACACAGACTCCAGCTGCTCTAACGGTTCCCCTATCGCCCACAATAACTCCAGTGGATCTCTACGGTTTCCCTATAACCCAAGCTGACTCCAGCGGCTCACAAATGTTTCCTTTTAGCCCACACTGACTTCAGTGGCACTGTTTGGTTTCCCTATAGCCCACACTTACTACAGCGGCTTTCTAAGGTTTTGCCAGAGCTGACACTGACTGCCGTGGCTCTCCATGGTTTCGGTATAGTCCACAGAGACTCCAGTGGCACGCTACGGTTTTGCTATTTCACACACTGAGTCTAGTTGCTCTCTACGGATTCCCGATATTCAACACTGACACCAATGGCTCTCTACCGCTTCCCTATAACACACACTGATGGCAGCGGCTCTCTACGGTTTTCCTGTAGACCACACTGACCCCAGTCGCTCTCTACGGTTTCCCTATAGTCCACACAGACACCATTGGCTCTCTACGGTTTCCCTATAGACCACACTGACTCCAGTGGCTTCCTATGTTTTCCCTTTAGCCCACAATGATTCCAGGGGCTCCCTACGGTGTTCCTATATTCCACACTGACCCTAGTGGCTCTCTATGGTTTCCCTATAGCTCACACTGACTCCTTTCGGCTTTCTACGGTCTCCCTATAGCCCACACAGTCTCCAGCAATTCTCCGAGGTATTCCTATATACCACACTCAATCCATTGGCCCTCTGTGGTTTGCCTATAGTCTGCACTGACTCCAGCGGCTCTCAAGGATTTCCCTTTATCCCACACTGTCTTCCGCAGCTCTCTATGGTGTCCCTATAGCCCACAGTGACTCCAGCGGCTCTCAACGGGTCCCCAATAGCCGACACTCATTGCAGTGACTCACTATGGTTTCCCTATATCACACACCGAATCTAGTGACCCTCTACTGTTTCCCTATATTCTACACTTACCCCTGTGGCTCTCTACGGTTTCCCTCTGGAACACACTGTCTTCAGTGGCTCTCTACGGCTTCCCTATAGCCCACACCGTCTCCAGTGGCTCTCTACAGTTTCCCTATAGTCCACACTGACTCCACTGGCTCTCTACGCTTTGCCTACATTCTACAGTGACTCCACTGGCACTCTACGGTTTCACTATATCCCACATTGATTCCAGCGCCTCTCTATGATTTTCCTATAGCCCACACTGACCCCAGTGGCTCTCAACGGTTTCCCAACAGACCACATTGACTCCAGCCGCACCCAATGGTTTCCCTTTATCCCACACTGATTTCAGCGGCTCTTGACGGTTTCCCTATTGCCCACACTGACTCCAGAGGTTCTTATGGTTTCCCCATATCCGAAACTGACTGAAGTGGCTCTCTATGGTTTCACTATAGTCCACACTGAATCCAGTGGCTCGCTACAGTTTCACTATATCCCACACTGATTCCAGCAGCTTCTATGTTTTTCCTATAGCCCACACTGACCCTACTGGCCCTCAACGGTTTCCCAATAGTCCACTTTGACTCCAGCAGCTCTCAAGGGTTTCCCTTTATCCCACACTGACTTCAGCGGCTATCTAAGGTTTCCTTATAGCCCACACTGACTCCAGCGGTTCTCAGCGGTTTCCCAATAGCCGAAACCGCCTGAAGTGGCTCTCTATGGCTTCGCTGTAGTCCACACTGACTCCAGTGGCTCGCTATGGTTTCACTATATGACACACTTAGTCTTGTGGCTCTCTACTGATTCCCTATAGTCCACACTCACCCCGGTGGCGCTCTACGGTTTCCTATATCCCACACTGATTCCAGCGGCTCTCTACAGTTTTCCTGTAGACCACACTGACCCCAGGGGCTATCTACAGTTTGCCTATATCACAAACTGATTCCAGCGGCTCTCTACGTTTTCCCTATAGTCCACTCTGACTCCAGCTGCTCCCTATGCTTCACCTAAAGCCGGCACTGATTCCAGCGGCTCTCCACATTTTCCCATAAGTCAACACTGGCTCCAGCGGCTCTCAAAGCTTTCCCTTTATCCCATTTTTGACTTCAGTGGCTCTCAAGTGTATCCCTTTATCCCACACTGACTTCAGGACATCTCTAAGGTTTCCCTATACCCAACACAGACTCCAGATGCTCTCTACGGTTCCACTATCGCCCAAACTAACTCCAGTGGATCGCTACGTTTTCCCTATATCCCAAGCTGACTCCAGCAGCTCAAAAATGTTTCCCTTTAGCCCACAATGAATTCAGTGGCACTCTATGGTTTCCCTATAGCCCACACTTACTACAGCAGCTTTCTAAGGTTTTGCCATAGCCGACACTGACTGCAGTGGCTCCCCATGGTTTTGCTGTAGTCCACAGAGACTCCAGTGGCACGCTACGGTTTTGCTATTTCACACACTGAGTCTAGTTGCTCTCTACGGATTCCGTATATTCAACACTGACACCAGTGGCTCTCTAGCGCTTCCCTATAAGCCACACTGATTCCAGCGGCTCTCTACGGTTTTCCTGTAGACCACACTGACCCCAGTCGCTCTCTACGGTTTCCCTATAGACCACACTGACTCCATTGGCTCTCTACGGTTTCCCTATAGACCACACTGACTCCAGTGGCTTCCTATGTTTTCCCCACAGGAAAACAATGATTCCAGGGGCTCTCTACGGTGTTCCTGTATTGCACACTGAACCTAGTGGCTCTCTACGGTTTCCCTATAGCTCACACTGACTCCTTTCGGATTTCTACCGTCTCCCTATAGCCCACACTTTCTCCAGCAATTCCCCGAGGTATTCCTATATCCCACACTCAGTCCATTGGCCCTCTATGGTTTGCCTATAGTCTGCACTGACTCCAGCGGCTCTCAAGGTTTTCCCTTTATCCCACACTGACTTCCGCAGCTCTCTACGGTTTCCCTATAGCCCACAATGACTCCCGCGGCTCTCAACGGTTCCCCAATAGCCGACACTCATTGCAGTGGCTCGCTATGTTTTCCCTATATCACACACTGACTCTAGTAGCCCTCTACGGTTTCCCTATATTCCACATTTACCCCTGTGGCTCTCTACGGTTTCCCTCTAGTACACCTTGTCTCCAGTCGCTCTCTACGCTTTCCCTATAGTCCACACTGACTCCATTGGCTCTCTGCGGTTTCCCTATAGACCACACTGACTCCAGTGGCTTCCTATGTTTTTCCCACAGGAAAACAATGATTCCAGGGGCTCACTACGGTTTTCCTGTATTCCACACTGAACCTAGTGGATCTGTACGGTTTCCCTATAGCTCACACTGACTCCTTTCGGCTTTCTACCGTCTCCCTATAGCCCACACTGTCTCCAGCAATTCTCCGAGGTATTCCTATATCCCACACTCACTCCATTGGCCCTCTATGGTTTGCCTATAGTCTGCACTGACTCCAGCGGCTCTCAAGGTTTTCCCTTTATCCCACACTGACTTCCGCAGCTCTCTACGGTTTCCCTATAGCCCACAATGACTCCCGCGGCTCTCAACGGTTCCCCAATAGCCGATACTCATTGCAGTGGTTCGCTATGGTTTCCCTATATCACACACTGACTCTAGTGGCCCTCTACGGTTTCCCTATATTCCACACTTACCCCTGTGGCTCTCTACGGTTTCCCTCTAGTAAACCTTGTCTCCAGTGGCTCTCTGCGGCTTCCCTATAGGCCATACTGTCTCCAGTGGCTCCCGACAGTTTCCCTACAGTCCACACTGACTCCTCTGGCTCTCTACGGTTTGCCTACATTCTACACTGACTCCATTGGCTCTCTACGGTTTCACTATATCCCACATTGATTCCAGCGCCTCTCTACGATTTTCCTATAGCCCACACTAACCCTAGTGGCTCTCAACGGTTTCCCAACAGACCCCATTGTTTTCAGCCATACACAATGGTTTCCCTTTATCCCACACTGACTCCAGCGGTTCTTAAGGTATCTCCATGGCCGCACCTGACTGAAGTGGCTCTCTATGGTTTCGCTATAGTCCACACTGAATCCATTGCCTCGCTACAGTTTCGCTACATCACACACTGAGTCTCGTGGTTCTCTACGGATTCCCTATAGTCCACACTGAACCCAGAGGCTCTCTATGGCTTCCCTATATCCCACTCTGATTCCAGCAGCTCTCTACTTTTTTCCTGTAGACCACACTGTCCCCAGAGGCTCTCTACGGTTTCTGTATTGCCCACGCTGACTCCAGTGGCTCACAACGTTTTCTCTATATCCCACACTGACTCCAGCGGCTCTCTATGGATTCCCTATAGACCACACTGAATCCAGTAGCTCTCTATGGTTTCCCTATGGCCCACCCAGACTCCATTGGCTCGCAATGGTTCCACTATAATCCACTCTGACACCAGTGGCTCTCTATGGTTTCCCTATAATCCACACTGAGACCAGCGTCTCTCTATGGTTTTCCTATAGCCCAGACTGACCCTATTGGCTCTCAACGGTTTTGCGATACTCCACACTGAATCTAGCGTATCTCAAGGGTTTATCTTTATCCCAAAATGACTTCAGAGGCTCTCTACGGTTTCCCTGTTTCCCACACTGACTCCAGCGGCTCTCTCGGGTTTCCCTATAGCCCACACTGACTACAGTGGCCCTCTACGGTTTCCCTATCATTCACACTGACTCCACTGGCTCTCTACGGTTTGCGTATGGACCACAGTGACTCCCTTGGCTCTCCTTGGTTTCACTATATCCCCCACTGATACCAGCGGCTTTCTATGGTTTTCCTATAGCCCACACTAACCCTCGTGGCTCTCAACGGTTTCCCTATATCCCACACTGGCTCCAGTGGCTCTGTATGGTTTCCCTTTAGCCCTCGCTGAATCCAATGGCTCACTACAGTTTCCATCAAGCCCACACTGAATCCTCTGGCTCTGTATGGTTTGCTTAAATCCCACACTCACTCCAGGGTTTCTCTGCGATTTCCCTACAGTGCACACTCTCTCCCGTCGTTCTGTAAAGTTTTCTCTATATCCCACAGTGACTCCAGTGGCTCGCTACCGATTCGCTATATCACACACTGAGTCTAGTGGCTCTTTACGGATTACCTATATCCCACACTGATTCCAGCTGCTCTCTACGGTTTTCCTGACTGATGTTGCCCTCTCTGGTTTCGCTATAGTTAGCAGTGACTCCAGTGGCTCGCTACGGTTTTGCTATATCGCACACTGAGTCTAGTAGCTTTCTACTGATTCCCTATAGTCCACACTGAGCCCTGTGGCTCACTAGAGTTTCTCTATATCCCACACTGATTACAGCGGCTCTCTACGGTTTCGCTCTAGTTCACACTGTCTCCAGTGGCTCTCTACGGCTTCCCTATAGCCCACACTGACTCCAGCGGCTCTCTACAGTTTCCCAATAGACGACAATGACTGCAGTTGCAATCTATGGTTACCCTATATCCCACACTGACTCCAGTGGCTCACAGCGGTTTCCCTATATCACACACTGACTCTAGTGGCTCTCTACAGTTTCCCGATAGTCCTCACTGACCCCAGAGACTCTCTACGGTTTCCGTCTAGTACACCGTGACTACAGTGGCTCTCTACGGTTTCCCTATAACCCACACTGACTCCAGTGGCTCTTTACAGTTCCCCTACAGTCCACTCTTTCTCCAGCGGCTCTCTATGTTTTCCCTATAGACAACAAGACTCCAGCTGCTCCCTATGATTCACCTAAAGCCTACACTGATTACAGCGGCTCTCCACATTTTCCCAAAAGTCAACACTGACTCCAGTGGCTCTCAAAGGTTTCCCTTTATCCCACACTGACTTCAGCGTCTCTCTACGGTTTCCCTATACCGAACACAGACTCCAGCTGCTCTAACGGTTGGTTCCCCTATCGCCCACACTAACTCCAGTTGATCTCTACGTTTTCCCTATATCCCAAGCTGACTCCAGAGGCTCACAAATGTTTCCCTTTAGCCCACACTGACTTCAGCCCCTCTCTACGGTTTCCCTATAGCCCACACTTACTACAGCGGCTTTGTAAGGTTTTGCCATAGCGGACACTGACTGCAGTGTCTCTCCATGGTTTCGCTATAGTCCACAGAGACTCCAGTGGCACGCTACGGTTTTGCTATTTCACACACTGAGTCTAGTGGCTTTCTACGGATTCCCTATATTCAATACTGACCCCAGTGGCTATTTACCACTTCCCTATAGCCCACACTGATTCCAGTGGCTCTCTACGGTTTTCCCGTAGACCACACTGACCCCAGTCGCTCTCTACGGTTTCCCTATAGTCCACACTGACACCGTTGGCTCTCTACGGTTTCCCTATAGACCACTCTGACTCCAGTGGCATCCTATGTTTTCCCTATAGCCCACAATGATTCTCTAGGGTGTTCCTATATTCCACACTGACCCTAGTGGCTCTCTACGGTTTCCCTATAGCTCACACTAACGCCTTTAGGCTCTCTACGGTCTCCCTATAGCCCACACTGTCTCCAGCAACTCTCTGAGGCATTCTTATATCCCACACTCACTCCATTGGCCCTCTATGGTTTGCCTATAGTCTGCACTGACTCCAGCGGCTCTCAAGGGTTTCGCTTTATCCAACACTGACTTCCGCAGCTCTCTACGGTTTCCCTATAGCCCACAATGTCTCCAGCGGCTCTCTACGGTTCCCCAATAGCCGACACTCATTGCAGTGGCACTCTATGGTTTCCCTATAGTCCACACTGACTCCAGCACCTCTCAAGGGTTTCCCTTTATCCCACACTGACTTCAGCGGCTTTCTACTGTTTCCCTATGGCCCCAACTGACTCCAGCGGTTCTTAGGGTTTCCCCATAGCTGAAACTGACTGAAGTGGCTATTTATGGTTTCGCTATAGTCCACACTGACTCCCGTGTCTCGCTACGGTTTCGCTATATCACACACTGAGTCTAGTGGCTGTCTACGGATTCCCTATAGTCCACACTGAATCCAGTGGCTCTCTTAGATTTCCATATATCCCACACTGATTCCAGCGGCTCCCTGCGGTATTCCTGTAGACCACACTGAGCCCAGGGATTATCTACTGTTTGCCTATATCACAAACTGACTCCAGCAGGTCTCTACGGTTTCCCTATAATCCACACTGACTCCAGCTGTTCCCTATGCTTCACCTAAAGCCTCCACTGATTCCAGCGGATCTCCAGATTTTCCCAAACGTCCACACTGACTTCAGGGGCTCTCTACGGTTTCCCTATAGCCCACACTGACTCCAATAGCTCTCTACGATTTCCCTATAGGCAATACTAACTCCAGAGAATCTCTAAGGTTTCTCTATTTCCCACGCTGACTCCAACGGCTCTCACCTGTTTCCCTTTATCCCACACTGACTTCAGCAGCTCTCTATGGTTTCCTTATAGCCCACACTTACTACAGCGGCTCTCTACGGTTTCCCCATAGCTGACACTGACTGAAGTGGCTCTCCATGGTTTCGCGATAGTCCACAGAGACTCCAGTGGCTCACTACGGTTTCGCTATTTCACACACTGAGTCTAGTGGCTCTCTACGGATTCCCTATAGTCCACACTGACACCAGTGGCTCTCTATGGCTTCCCTATAAACCACACTGATTCCAGCTGCTCTCTACGGTTTTCCTGTAGACCACACTGACCTCAGTTGCTCTCTACGGTTTCCCTATAGTCCACATTGACACCATTGGCTTTCTACGGTTTTGCTCTAGTCCACACTGACTGCAGTGGCTCTCCATGGTTTCCCTATATCCCACACTGACTCCAGTGGCTTCCTACGGTTTCCCTAAATCACTCACTGAATCTAGTGGTTCTCTACGGTTTCCCTTTAGTACACACTGTCTCCATTTGCTCTCTCCGGTTTCCCTTTTGCCCAAACGGACCCTAGTGGATCTCAATGGTTTCCCTATAGTCCACACTGACTCCAGCAGCTGTCAAAGGTTTCCCTTTATCCCACACTGACTTCAGCAGCTCTCTACGGTTACCCTATATCCCACAAGGACTCCAGTGGCTCGCTACGGATTCCCAATATCACAAACTGACTCTAGTGGCTCTCTAAGGTTTCCCTATGGTCCACATTGAATCCAGTGGCTCTCTACTGTTTCCCTATTGCCCACACTGACTCCAGCGGCTCTCTACAGTTTCCCAATAGCCAACACTGACTCCAGCGGCTCTCAAAGCATTCCCTTTATCCCACGCTGACTTCAGTGGCTCTCAAGAGTTTCCCTTTATCCCACACTGACTTCAGTGGCACTCTATGTTTTCCCTATAGCCCACACTGACTCCAGCTGCTCTCTACGGTTTCCCTATAGCCCACACTAACTCCAGTGATTCTCTAAGGTTTCCCTATATCCAATGCTGACTCCAGCGGCACTCAATGTTTTCCCTTTAACCCACAAAAACTTCAGTGGCTCTCTACGGTTTCCCTAAAGCCCACACTTACTACAGCGGCTCTCTATGTTTTCCCCATAGCCGACAATGACTGAAGAGGCTCTCCATGGTTTCGCTTTAGTCCACAGACACTCCAGTGGCTCGCTATGGTTTCGCTATTTCACACACTGAGTTAAGTGGCTCTCTAGGAATTCCATATAGTCCACACTGACCCCAGAGGGCTCTCTACGGCTTCCCTATAACCCACACTGAATCCAGCGGCTCTCAAACGGTTTTCCTGCAGACCACACTGACCCCAGTGGCTCTCTGCGGTTTCCCTATAGTCCACACTGACACCATTGGCTCTCTAGGTTTTCCCTATAGACCACACTGACTCCAATGGATTTCTATGCTTTCCATATAGCCCACACTGATTCCAGGGGCTCTCTACGGTTTTCCTATTGCCCACACTGACCCTAGTGGCTCTCAGTGGTTTCTCTATAGTCCACACTGACTTCAGCGGCTCTCTACGGTTTCGCTTTTGCACACACTGACTGCAGTGGCTCTCTATGGTTTCAACATAGCCCACACTGACTCCAGCGTCTCTCTACGGTTCCCCATTAGCCGACAATGAATGCAGTGCCACTCTATGGTTTCCCTATATCCCACACTGACTCCAGTTTCTCGCTATGATTTCACTATATCACACACTGACTCTAGTGGACCTTTACGGTTTCCCTATAGTCCACACTTAACCCTGTGGCTCTTTACGGTTTCCATCGGGTACGCACTGTCTCCAGTGGCTCTCTACGGCTTCGCTATAGCCCACACTGTCTCTAGTGGCTCTCTACAGTTTCCCTATACTCCACACTGACTCCACTGGCTCTCTACGGTTTGCCTACATTCTACACTGACTCCACTGGCTCTCTACGGTTTCATTATATCCCACTTTGATTCCAGCGCCTCTCTACGATTTTCCTATAGCCCACACTGACCCTAGTGGCTCTCAACGGTTTCCCAACAGACCACATTGACTCCAGCCGCACTCAATGGTTTCCTTTTATCCCACATTGATTTCAGCGGCTCTCGACGGTTTCCCTATTGCCCACACTGACTCCAGCGGTTCTTACGGTTTCCCCTTGGCCAAAACTGACTGAAGTGGCTCTCTATGGTTTCGCTATAGTCCACACTGAATCCAGTGGCTCGCTACGGTTTTGCTACATCACACACTGAGTCTCGTGGTTCTCTACGGATTCTCTATAGACCACACTGATCCCAGAGGCTCTCTATGGCTTCCCTATATCCCACTCTGATTCCAGCAGCTCTCTACGTTTTTCCTGTAGACCACACTGACTCCAGCGGCTCTCTACGGTTTCCCTATAGAACACACTGAATCCAGTAGCTCTCTACGGTTTCCCTATGACCCACCCTGACTCCATTGGCTCGCTATGCTTCCACTATAATCCACACTGACACCAGTGGCTCTCCATGGTTTCCCTTTAATCCACACTGAGACCAGCGTCTCTCTACGGTATTCCTATAGCCCAGACTGACCCTAGTGGCTCTCAACGGTTTTGCGATACTCCACACTGAATCTAGCGGATCTCAAGGGTTTATCTTTATCCCACAATGACTTCAGAGGCTCTCTACGGTTTCCCTATTTCCAACACTGACTCCAGTGGCTCTCTCGGGTTTCCCTAAAGCCCACATTGACTACAGTGGCTCTCTACGGTTTCCCTATCGTCCACCCTGACTCCACTGGCTCTCTACGGTTTGCGTATGGACCACAGTGACTCCCTTGGCTCTCTTTGGTTTCACTATATCCCCCACTGATTACAGCGGCTTTCTATGGTTTTCCTATAGCCCACACTGACCCTAGTGGCTCTCAACGGTTTCCCTATATCCCACACTGGCTCCAGTGGCTCTGTATATTTTCCCTATAGATCTCGCTGAATCCAGTGGCTCACTACATATTCCATCAAGCCCACACTGAATCCTCTGGCTCTGTACGGTTTGCTTATATCCCACACTCACTCCAGGGGCTCTCAACGATTTCCCTATAGTGCACACTGACTCCCATCGATCTGTAAAGTTTTCCCTATATCCCACAGTGACTCCAGTGGCTCGCTACCGATTCGCTATATCGCACACTGAGTCTAGTGGCTCTTTACGGATTACCTATATCCCACACTGATTCCAGCGGCTCTCTACGGATTTCCTGACTGAAGTTACCCTCTCTGGTTTCGCTATAGTTAGCAGTGACTCCAGTGGCTCGCTACAGTTTTGCTATATCACACACTGAGTCTAGTGGCTTTCTACGGATTCCCCATAGTCCACACTGAGCCCAGTGGCTGACTAGAGATTCTCTATATCCCACACTGATTACAGCGGCTCTCTACGGTTTCGCTCTAGTCCACACTGTCTCCAGTGGCTCTCTACGGCTTCCCTATAGCCCATACTGACTCCAGCGACTCTCTACAGTTTCCCAAGAGATGACACTGACTGCAGTTGCACTCTATGGTTACCCTATATCCCACACTGACTCCAGTGGCTCACAGCGGTTTCCCTATATCACACTCTGACTCTTGTGGCTCTCTACAGTTTCCCGATAGTCCTCGCTGACCCCAGAGACTCTCTACGGTATCCGTCTAGTACACCGTGCCTCCAGTGCCTCTCTACGGTTTCCCTATAACCCACACTGACTCCATTGGCTCTTTACAGTTCCCCTACAGTCCACTCTGAATCCACTGGCTCTCTACGGTTTCACTATATCCCACACTGATTCCAGCATCTTTCAATATTTTTCCTATAGCCAACACTGACCCTATTGGCTCTCAACTGTTTCCCTATAGTCCACACTGACTCCATCACTTCTCAAGTGTTTCCCTTTATCCCACACTGACTTTAGCGGCTCTCTACGGTTTCCCTATGGCCCAACCTGACTCCAGCGGTTCTTAGGGTTTCCCCATAGCTGAAACTGACTGAAGTGGCTCTTTATGGTTTCGCTATAGTCCACACTGACTCCCGTGTCTCGCTACGGTTTCGCTATATCACACACTGAGTCTAGTGGCTCTCTACGGATTCCTTATAGTCCACACTGACTCCAGTGGCTATCTTAGATTTCCCAATATCCCACACTGATTCCAGCGGCTCTCTCGGTTTTCCTGTACACCACACTGAGCCCAGGGATTATCTACTGTTTGCCTATATCACAAACTGACTCCAGCAGGTCTCTACGGTTTCCCTATAGTCCACACTGACTCCAGCTGTTCCCTATGCTTCACCTAAAGCCTCCACTGATTCCAGCGGATCTCCACGTATTCCCAAACGTCCACACTGACTTCAGCGGCTCTCTACGGTTTCCCTATAGCCCACACTGACTCCAATAGCTCTCTACGAATTCCCTATAGGCAACACTAACTCCAGAGAATCTCTACGGTTTCCCTATATCTCACGCTGACTCCAACGGCTCTCACTTGTTTCCCTTTATCCCACACTGACTTCAGCAGCTCTCTATGGTTTCCCTATAGCCCACAATTACTGCAGCGGCTCTCTACGGTTTCCCAATTACTGACACTGACTGAAGTGGCTCTCCATGGTTTCGCTATAGTCCATAGAGACTCCAGTGGCTCACTACGGTTTCGCTATTTCACACACTGAGTCTAGTGGCTCTCTTTGGATTCCCTATAGTCCACACTGACACCAGCGGCTCTCTACAGCTTCCCCATAAACCACACCGATTCCAGCTGCTCTCTACGGTTTTCCTGTGGACCACGCTGACCTCAGAGGCTCTCTACGGTTTCCCTATAGTCCAAACAGACTCCAGTGGCTCACTACGGTTTCGATATTTCACACACTTAGTCTAGTGTCTCTCCTTGGTTTCCCTATATCCCACACTGACTCCAGAGTCTCGCTACGGTTTCCTTTAATCAAACACTGAATCTAGTGGTTCTCTACGGTTTCCCTCTAGTACACACTGTCTCCATTTGCACTCGACGGTTTCCATATAGCCCAAACGGACCCTAGTGGATCTCAATGGTTTCCCTATAGTCCACACTGACTCCAGCAGCTGTCAAAGGTTTCCCTTTATCCCACACTGACTTCAGCAGCTCGCTATGTTTACCCTATATCCCACACGGACTCCAGGGGCTCGCTACAGATTCCCTATATCACAAACTGACTCTAGTGGCTCTCTAGGGTTTCCCTATGGTCCACCATGAATCCAGTGGCTCTCTACGGTATCGCTCCTGTCCACACTGTCTCCAGTGGCTCTCTACTGTTTCGCTATAGCCCACAGTGACTCCAGCTGCTCTCTACGGTTTCCCTATAGCCCACACTAACTCTAGTGATTCTCTAAGGTTTCCCTATATCCCATGCTGACTCCAGCGGCACTCAATCTTTTCCCTTTTCCCACACTAACTTCAGCGGTTCTCTACGGTTTCCCTAAAGCCCACAATTAAAACAGCAGCTCTCTATGGTTTCCCCATAGTCGACAATGACTGAAGAGGCTCTCCATGGTTTCGCTATAGTCCACAGAGAATCCAGTGGCTCGCTATGGTTTCGCTATTTCACACACTGAGTTTAGTGGCTCTCTAGGAATTCCATATAGTCCACACTGACCCCAGAGGGCTCTCTGCGGCTTCCCTATAACCCACACTGAATCCAGCGGCTCTCTACGGTTTTCCTGTAGACCACACTGACCCCAGTGGCTCTCTAGGGTTTCCCTAGAGACAACACTGACTCCAGTGGATTTCTGTGCTTTCCCTATAGCCCACACTGACCCTAGTGGCTCTCAATGGTTTCTCTACAGTCTACACTGACTTCAGCGGCTCTCTACGGTTTTGCTTTCGCCCACACTTTCTGCAGTGGCTCTCTATGGTTTCCCTATAGCCCACACTGACTCCAGCGTCTCTCTACGGTTCCCCAGTAGCCGACAATGAATGCAGTGCCTCTCTATGGTTTCCCTATATCCCACACTGACTCCAGAGTCTCACTATGATTTCACTATATCACACACTGTCTCTAGTGGCCCTTTACGGTTTCCCTATAGACCACACTTAACCCTGTGGCTCTCTACGGTTTCCAACTAGTACACACCTTCTCCAGTGTCTCTCTACGGCTTCCCTACAGCTCACACTGCCTCCAGCGGGTCTCTATAGTTTCTCTAAAGTCCATACTGACTCCACTAGCTCTCTACTGTTTGCCTATATTCTACACTGACTCCACTGCTCTCTACGGTTTCACTATATCCCACGTTGATTCCAGCACCTCTCTACGATTTTCCTATAGCCCACACTGACCCAAGTGGCTCTCAACGGTTTCCCAACAGTCCTCATTGACTCCAGCGGCACTCAAGGGTTTCCCTTTATCCCACACTGACATCAGCGGCTCTCTACGGTTTCCCTATTGCCCACACTGACTCCAGCGGTTCTTACGGTATCCCCATAGCCGAAACTGACTGAAATGGCTCTCTATGGTTTCGCTATAGAGCACACTTAATCCAGTGGCTCGCTACGGTTTCGCTATATCACACAATGAGTCTCGTGGTTCTCTCGGGATTCCCTATAGTCCACACTGAACCCAGTGACTATCTACGGCTTCCCTATATCCGACACTGATTCCAGCGGATCTCTACGTTTTTCCTGTTGACCACACTGATCCCAGTTGCTCTCTGCGGTTTGCCTATAACACACACTGACTCCAGCAGCTCTCTCCGTTTTCCCTATAGTCCACACTGACTCCAGCAGCTCCCTAGGGTTCACCTAAATCCAGCACTGATTCCAGGGGTTCTCCACGTTTTCCCTATATTCCACACTGACTCCAGCGGCTCTCAAGGCTTTCCCTTTATCCCACGCTGACTTCAGTGGCTCTCAAGGGTTTCCCTTTATCCCACACTGACTTCAGCGGCTCTCTACAGTTTCCCTATAGCCCACACTGACTCCAGAGGCTCTCTACGGTTTCCCTATAGCCCACACTAACCCCTGTGGATCTCCACAGTTTCCCTATATACCACACTGACTCCAATGACTCGCTACGGTTTCCCTATAGTCCACACAGACTCCACGGGCAATCTACCGTTTTCCTGTAGTCCACACTGTCTCCACGGGCTCTCTACGGTTTCACTATATCCCACACTGATTCCAGCTGCTTTCTATGATTTTCCTATAGCCAACACTGACCCTAGTGGCTCTCAACGGTTTCCCTATAGTCCACACTGACTCCAGCACCTCTTTCCCTTTATCCCACACTGACTTCAGCGGCTCTCTACGGTTTCCCTATGGCCCAAACTGACTCCAGCGGTTCTTAGGGTTTCCCCATGGCTGAAACTGACTGAAGTGGTTCTTTATGGTTTCGCTATAGTCCACACTGACTCCCGTGTCTCGCTACGGTTTCGCTATATCACACACTGAGTCTAGTGGCTCTCTACGTATTCCCTATAGTCCACACTGACTCCAGTGGCTCTCTTAGATTTCCCAATATCCCACACTGATTCCAGCGGCTCTCTGCGGTTTTCCTGTAGACCACACTGAGCCCAGGGATTATCTACTGTTTGCCTATATCCCACGCTGACTCCAACGGCTCTCACCTGTTTCCCTTTATCCCACACTGACTTCAGCAGCTCTCTATGGTTTCCCTATAGCCCACACTTACTACAGCGGCTCTCTACGGTTTCCCCATAGCCGACACTGACTGAAGTGGCTCTCCATGGTTTCGCTATAGTCCACAGAGACTCCAGTGGCTCAGTACGGTTTCGCTATTTCACACACTGAGTCTAGTGGCTCTCTACGGATTCCCTATAGTCCACACTGACACCTGTGGCTCTCTACGGCTTCCCCATAAACCACACTGATTCCAGCTGCTCTCTACGGTTTTCCTGTGGACCACTCTGACCTCAGTGGCCCTCTACGGTTTCCCTGTAGTCCAAACAGACTCCAGTGGCTCACTACGGTTTCGATATTTCACACACTGAGTCTAGTGGCTCTCCTTGGTTTCTCTATATCCCACAATGACTCCAGTGGCTCGCTTCGGTTTCCTTAAATCACTCACTGAATCTAGTGGTTCTCTACGGTTTCCCTCTAGTACACACTGTCTCCATTTGCACTCTACGGTTTCCATATAGCCCAAACGGACCCTAGTGGATCTCAATGGTTTCCCTATAGTCCACACTGACTCCAGCAGCTGTCAAAGGTTTCCCTTTATCCCACACTGACTTCAGCAGCTTGCTACGTTTACCCTATATCCCACACAGACTCCAGTGGCTCGCTACGGATTCCCTATATCACAAACTGACTCTAGTGGCTCTCTAAGGTTTCCCTATGGTCCACATTGAATCCAGTGGCTCTCTACTGTATCGCTCCTGTCCACACTGTCTCCAGTGGCTCTCTACTGTTTCGCTATAGCCCACACTGACTCCAGCTGCTCTGTACGGTTTCCCTATAGCCCACACTAACTCCAGTGATTCTCTAAGGTTTCCCTATATCCCATGCTGACTCCAGCGGCACTCAATGTTTTCCCTTTTCCCACACTAACTTCAGCGGTTCTCTACGGTTTCCCTAAAGCCCACACTTACTACAGCGGCTCTCTATGGTTTCCCCATAGTCGACACTGACTGAAGAGGCTCTCCAAGGTTTCGCTATAATCCGCAGAGACTCCAGTGGCTCGCTATGGTTTCGCTATTTCACACACTGAGTTTAGTGGCTCTCTAGGAATTCCATATAGTCCACAATGACCCCAGAGGCTCTCTTCGGCTTCCCTATAACCCACACTGAATCCAGCGGCTCTCTACGGTTTTCCTGTAGACCACACTGACCCCAGGGGCTCTCTAGGGTTTCCCTAGAGACAACACTGACTCCAGTGGATTTCTATGTTTTCCCTATAGCCCACACTGATTCCAGGGGCTCTTTACGGTTTTCCTATTGCCCACACTGACCCTAGTGGCTCTTAATGGTTTCTCTATAGTCCACACTGACTTCAGCGGCTCTCTACGGTTTTGCTTTCGCCCACACTTTCTGCAATGGCTCTCTATGGTTTCCCTATGGCCCACACTGACTCCAGCGTCTCTCTACGGTTCCCCAGTAGCCGACAATGAATGCAGTGCCTCTCTATGGTTTCCCTATATCCCACACTGACTCCAGTGTCTCGCTATGATTTCACTATATCACACACTGTCCCTAGTGGCCCTTTACGGTTTCCCTATAGTCCACACTTAATCCTGTGGCTCTCTACGGTTTCCATCTGGTACGCACTGTCGCCAGTGTCTCTCTACGGCTTCCCTACAGCTCACACTGTCTCCAGCGGGTCTCTATAGTTTCTCTAAAGTCCATACTGACTCCACTGGCTCTCTACGGTTTGCCTATATTCTACACTGACTCCACTGCTCTCTACGGTTTCACTATATCCCACGTTGATTCCAACACCTCTCTACGATTTTCCTATAGCCCACACTGACCCAAGTGGCTCTCAACGGTTTCCCAACAGTCCTCATTGACTCCAGCGGCACTCAAGGGTTTCCCTTTATCCCACAATATATACCACAATGATTCCAGGGGCTCTGTACGGTTTTCCTATAGCCCACACTGACCCTAGAGGCTCCCAACGGTTTCCCCATAGTCCACAGTGACTCCAGCGGCTCTCAAGGGTTTCCCTTTATCCCACACTGAATTCAGCGTCTCTCTACGTTTTCCCTATAGCCCACATTGACTCCAGCGGATCTCTACGGTTTCCCCATAGCCGACACTGACTGAAGTGGCTCTTTATGGTTTTGCTATTGTCCACAGTGACTCCAGTGGCTCGCTTCGGTTTCGCTATATTACTCACTGGGTCTAGTGGCTTTCTACGCATTCCCTATAGTCTACACTGACCCCAGTGGATCTCAGGAGCTTCCCAATATCCCACACAGATTACAGCGGCTCTCTGCGGTTATGCTCTAGTCTACACTGTCTCCAGTGGCTCTCTCCGGTGTCCCTATAGCCCAAACTGACTCCAGCAGCTCTCTATGGTTCCAAATAGCCGACAGTAACTGCAGCGGCTCTCTACATTTTCCCTATAGTCCACAATGACCCCAGAGGCTCTATACGGTTTCCCTCTAGTACACCCTCTCTCCAGTGGCTCTCTACGGTTTCCCTATATCCCACACAGACTCCAGTGGCTCGCTATGGTTTCCCTATATCACAAGCTGGCTCTTCGGCTCTCAACGGTTTCCCTATACCCCACACAGACTCCAGAGGCTCGCTACGGTTTCCCAGTAGCCGACAATGACTGCAGAGGCTCTCTATGGTTTCCCTATATCCCACATTGAATCCAGAGGCTCGCTACGGTTTCCCTATATCACAAAATGACTCCAGCCGCTCTCTACATTTTCCCAATAGCCGACAATGACTGCAGAGGGTCTCTATGGTTTCCCTATATCCCACATTGAATCCAGTGGCTCGCTACGGTTTCACTATATAACTCACTGACTACAGCAGCTCTCAAGGGTTTCCCTTTATCCCACACTGACTTCAGCGGCTTTCTACGTTTGCCCATAGCTGACACTGACTGAAGTGGCTCTCCATGGATTTGCTATAGTCCACAGTGACTCCAGTGGATCGCTGCAGTTTCGCTATTTCACACACTGAGTCCAGTGCCTCTCTGTGGATTCCCTATAGTCCACACTAACCCCAGTGGCTCTCTACGGCTTCCCTCTTTCACACACTGATTCCAGCGGCTCTCTACTTTTTTCCTGTAGACCACAATGACGCCAGTGGCTCTGTACGGTTTCCCTATAGTCCACACTGACACGATTGGCTCTCTACGGTTTCCCTTTGGACCAGTCTGACTCCAGTGGCCTTCTATGTTTTCCCTTTGGCCAAACTGATTCCAGGGGCTCTCTACGGTTTTCCTATTGCCCTCACTGACCCTAGTGGCTATCAATTGTTTCCCTATAGTCCATAATGACTCCAGCGCCTCTCAAGGGTACCCCTTTACCGCACACTGACTTCAGCGGCTATCTACGGTATCCCTTTAGTCCACACTGACACCATTGGCTCTCTACGGTTTCCCTATAGAAAACACTGATTCCAGTGGCATCCTATGGTTTCCCTATAGCCCACACTGATTCCAGGGGATCTCCACGGTTATCCTATTGCCCACACTGACCCCAGTGGCTCTCTACGGTTGCCCTATAGCTCACACTGACTCCTTTAGCTCTCTACGGTCTCACTAAAGCCCACACTGACTCCAGAGGCTCTCTCAGGTATTCCTATATCCCACACTGACTTCTGCAGCTCTCTACGATTTCCCTATAGCCCACGATGACTCCAGCGGCTCTCTACAAATCCCCAATAGCTGGCACTGAATGCAGTGCCCCTCTACGGTTTGCCTATAGGCCACACTGACTCCATCGGCTCTCAGGGGTTTCCCTTTATCCCACACTGACTTCTGCAGCTCTCTACGGTTTCCCTATTGCCCACAATGACTCCAGCGGCTCTCTACGAATCCCCAATAGACAGCACTGAATGCAGTGGCACTCTATGGTTTCCCTATATCCCACACTGACTTCAGTGGCTTGCTTTGGTTTCCCTATATCACACACTGAATCTAGTGGCCCTATAAAGTTTCCCTATGGTCCACACTGAAGCCAGTGGCTCTCTACGGTCTTGCTCTAGTCCACACTGTCTCCAGCAGCTCTCTACGGTTTCCCTATACCCGACACTGACTCCAGAGGCTCTCTACTGTTTCCCAATAGCCGACAATGACTGCAGAGGCTCTCTATGGTTACCCTATATCCCACATTGAATCCAGTGGCTCGCTACGGTTTCCCTATATCACACACTGACTCCAGCGGCTCTCTACAGATTCCCAATAGCCGACAATGACTGCAGAGGCTCTCTATGGTTTCCCTATATCGCACATTGAATCCAGTGGCTCGCTACGGTTTCCCTATATAACTCACTGACTCCAGTGGCTATCTGCGGTTTTCCTATAGTTCACACTGACTCCAGCAGCTCTCAAGGGTTTCCCTTTATCCCACACTGACTTCAGCGGCTCTCTACGGTTTCCCTATAGCCCACACTGACTCCAGCGGCTTTCTACGGTTTGCACATAGCTGACACTGACTGAAGTGGCTCTCCATGGATTTGCTGTAGTCCACAGTGACTCCAGTGGATCGCTACAGTTTTGCTATTTCACAAACTGAGTCTAATGCCTCTCTGCGGATTCCCTATAGTCCACACTGACCCCAGTGGCTCTCTACGGCTTCCCTATATCACACACTGATTCCAGCGGCTCTCTATGGTTTTCCTGTAGACCACAATGAACCCAGTGGCTTTCTACGGTTTCCCTATAGTCCACACTGACACCATTGGCTCTCTACGGTTTCCCTTTGTACCACTCTGACTCCAGTGGCCTTCTCTGTTTTCCCTTTGGCCAAACTGATTCCAGGGGCTATCTACGGTTTTCCTATTGCCCTCACTGACCCTAGTGGCTATCAATTGTTTCCCTTTAGTCCATAATGACTCCAGTGGCTCTCAAGGGTACCCCTTTGTCACACACTGACTTCAGCGGCACTCTACGGTTTCCCTTTAGTCCACACTGACACCATTGGCTCCCTACAGTTTCCCTATAGTCCACACTGATTCCAGTGGCTTCCTTTGGTTTCCCTATAGCCCACACTGATTCCAGGGGATCTCCACGGTTATCCTATTGCCCACACTGACCCCTTTGGCTCTCTACGGTTGCCCTATAGCTCACACTGACTCCTTTACTCTCTACGGTCTCACTAAAGCCCACACTGACTCCAGCAGCACTCAGGGGTTTCCCTTTATCCCACACTGACTTCTGCAGCTCTCTACAGTTTCCCTATTGCCAACAATGACTCCAGCGGCTCTCTACGAATCCCCAATAGCCGGCACTGAATGCAGTGGCACTCTACGGTTTCCCTATATCCCACACTGTCTCCAGTGGCTCTCTATGGTTTACCTATATCACACACTGAATCTAGTGGCCCTCTACAGTTTCCCTATATTCCACACTTACTCCAGTGGCTCTCTATGGTTTCCCTCTAGTACACACTGTCTCCAGTGGGTCTCTACGGTTTCCCTATAGCCCACACTGTCTCCAGTGGCTCTCTACAGTTTCCCTATAGTCCACAAAGACTCCACTGGCTCTCTAAGTTTGCCTATATTCTACACTGACTCCACTGGCTCTCTACGGTTTCACTATATCCCACATTGATTCCAGCGCCTCTCTATGATTTTTGTATAGCCCACACTGACCCTAGTGGCTCTCAACGGTTTCCGTATACTCCACACTGACTCCAGCAGCTCTCAAGGATTTCCCTTTATCCCACACTGACTTCAGCTGCTCTCTATAGTTTCCCTATTGCCCACACTGACTCCAGCGGTTCTTAAGGTTTCCCCATAGCCGAAACTGACTGAAGGGGCTGTAGTCCACTCTGACTCCAGTGGCTCGCGACGGTTTCCCTATATCACACACTGACTCTAGTGGCTTTCTACGGTTTCCCGATAGTCAACATTGACCCCAGTGGCTCTCTACGGTTTCCCTATGTGCCACACTGAATCCACGGGCTCTCTATGGTTTAACTATATCCCACACTGAACCAAACGGCATTCTACGGTTTTCCTATAGCCACATTGACCCTAGTGGCTCTCAACAGTTTCCCTATAGTCTGCACTAGCTCCAGCAGCTTTCAAGGGTTTCACTTTATCCCACACTGACTTCAGCGGCTCTCTACGGTTTCCCTATAGCCCACACTGACTCCAGCAGCTCTGTACGGTTTGCCCATAGCTGACATTGACTGAAATGGCTCTCCATGGTTTTGCTACGGCCAAACTGAATCCAGTTGATCGCTACTGTTTCGCTATTTCACGCACTGAGTCTAGTGGTTCTCGACGGATTCCCTATGGTCCACACTGACCCCTGTGGCTCTCTACGGCTTCCCTATATCACTCACTGATTCCAGCGACACTTTACGGTTTCCCTGTAGACCACAATGACCCCAGTGGCTCTGTACGGTTTCCCTATAGTCCATACTGACACCATTCCCTCTCTATGGTTGCCCTTTAGACCACACTGACTCCAGTGTCCTTCTTGTTTTTCCCTTTGACCAAACTGATTCCAGGGGCTCTCTATGGTTTCCCAATAGCCGACACTGAATGCACTGGCTCTGTATGGTTTCCCTATATCCCACAGTGACTACAGCGGCTCGCTACAATTTCCCTAAATCACAGACTGACTCTAGTGGCTCTCTAAGTTTCCCTATAGTCCACACTGACCCCTTTGGCTCTCTACAGTTTCGCACTAGTCCACACTGTCTACAGAGGCTCTCTACGGTTTCCCTATAGACCACACTGACTCCAGCGGCTCTCTACGGTTTCCTAATAGCCGACACGGACTGCAGTGGCTCTCTATGGTTTCCCTATATCCCACACTGACTCCAGTGGCTCGCGAAGGTTTCCCTATATCACACACTGACTCTAGTGGCTTTCTACGGTTTCCCGATAGTCAACATTGACCCCAGTGGCTCTCTACGGTTTCCCTATATGCCACACTGAATCCACGGGCTCTCTATGGTTTAACTATATCCCACACTGAAGCAAACGGCATTCTACGGTTTTCCTAGAGCCACATTGTCCCTAGTGGCTCTCAACGGTTTCCCTATAGTCCGAACTGACTCCAGCAGCTTTCAAGGGTTTCACTTTATCCGACACTGACTTCAGCAGCTCTCTACGGTTTCCCTATAGCCCACACTGACTCCAGCGGCTCTGTACGGTTTGCCCATAGCTGACTCTGACTGAAATGGCTCTCCATGGTTTTGCTATGGCCCCACTGAATCCAGTTGATCGCTACTGTTTCGCTATTTCACACACTGAGTCTAGTGGCTCTCTACGGATTCCCTATGGTCCACACTGACCCCCGTGGCTCTCTACGTGCTTCCCTATATCACACACTGATTCCAGCGGCTCTTTACGGTTTCCCTGTAGACCACAATGACCCCAGTGGCTTTCTACGGTTTCCCTATAGTCCACACTGACACCATTGCCTCTCTATGGTTGCCCTTTAAACCACACTGACTCCAGTGTCCTTCTTGTTTTTCCCTTTGACCAAACTGATTCCAGGGGCGCTCTATGGTTTTCCTATTGCCCTCACTGACGCTAGTGGCTATCACTTGTTTCCCTATAGTCCATACTGGCTCCAGCGGCTCTAAAGGGTATCCCTTTATCACACAATGACTTCAGTGGCCCTCCTCGGTTTCTCTGTAGCCCACAGGGACTCCAGTGGCTCTCTTTGGTTTCCAAATAGCAGACACTGACAGCAGTGGCTCTCTATGGTTCCCCTATATCCCACACTGAAACCAGTGGCTCGCTACGGTTTCCCTATATCACACACTCAGTCTAGTGGCTGTCTACGTTTTCCTTATCGTCCACACTGACCCTAGTGGTTCTCTACAGTTTCCCTATAGCCCACACTGTGTCCAGCGGCTCTCTACGTTTTCCCTATAGCCCACACTGATTCCAGCGGCTCTCCACATTTTCCCTATATCCCACACAGACTCCAGCGGCTCTCTACAGATTCCCTATGGTTCACACTGCATCTAGTGGTACTCTACGGTTTCCCTATATCCCACACTGACTCCAGTGGCTCTGTATGGTTTCCCTTTAGCCCTTGCTGATTCCAGTGGCTCACTAAAGTTTCCCTCAAGCCCACACTGAATCCTGTGGCTCTGTACAGTTTCCTTATATCCCACACTCACTCCAGTGGCTCTCTACGATTTCCCTATAGTCCACAATGACTCCCGCTGATCTGTAAAGTTTTCCCTATATCCCACACTTACTACAGTGGCACGCTACAGATTCACTATATCACAAACTGAGGCTAGTGGCTCTCTACGGATTCCCTATATCCCAAACTGATTCCAGCGTCGCTCTAATGTTTTCCTGTAGACCACACTGACTCCAGTGGCTCTATACGGTTTCCTATATTCCACATTGACTCCAGTGGCTCTCTACGGTTTCCCTATAGCCCACACTGATTCCAGCGGCTCTCAAGGCTTTAACTTTATGCCACACTGACTTTATCGGCTCTCTACAATTTCCCTATAGTCCACACTGACCCCAGTGGCTCTCGGCGGTTTCCCTATAGTCCACACTGACTCCAGCGGCTCTCTAAGGTTTCGCTATTGCCCACACCGACTCCAGCAGCTCTCCACATTTTCTATATATCCCAAACAGACTCCAGCGGCTCTCTGCAGCTTCCCTATAGTTCACCCTGCCTGTAGTGGTATTCTACGTTTTCCCTATATCCCACACTGACTCTAGTGGCTCTGTATGGTTTCCCAATTGCCCTCTCTGAATCCAGTGGCTCACTACAGATTCCCTCAAACCCACACTGACTCCTGTGGCTCTGTACGGTTTTCTTATATCCCACATTCACTCCAGTGCCTCTCTACTATTTCCCTATATTCGACACTGACTACCATGGATGTGTAAAGTTTTCCCTATATCCCACACTGAATCGAGTGGCTCGCTACGTTTTCGCTATATCACTCACTGAGTCTAGTGGCTCTCTACGGTTTCCCAGGAGCCGACACTGACTGCTCTTGCTCTGTATGGTTTCCCTATATCCCACACTGAATCCAGCGGCTCGCTACGCTTTCCCTAAATCACTCACTGACTCTAGTGGCTCTCTAAGGTTTCCCTATAGTCCACACTGACCCCAGTGGCTCTCTACAGTTTCGCACTAGTCCACACTGTCTCCAGTGGCTCTCTACGTTTTCCCTATAGCCCACAGTGACTTCAGTGGCTCTCTACGTTTTCCCAATAGCTGACACTGACTGCAGTGGCTCTCTAAGTTTTCCCTCTATCCCACACTGACTCCAGCGGCTCACTATGGTTTCCCTATATCACACACTGACTCTAGTGTCTCTCTACGGTTTCCCTATAGTCAACATTGACCCCAGTGGCTCTCTACGGATTCCCTCTAGTACACACTGTCTCCAGTGGCTCTCTACAGTTTCCCGATAGCCCACACTGACTCCAGTGGCTCTCTATGGTTTCCCTATAGTCCACACTGACTCCACTGGCTCTCTAGGGGGTGCCAATAGTCCACACTGAATCCACTGGCTCTCTAAGCTTTGACTATATCCAACACTGATCCAAGCGGCTTTCTACGGTTTTCCAATAGCAACATTGACCCTAGTGGCTCTCATCAGATTCCCTATAGACCACACTGATTCCAGCAGCTCTCAAGGGTTTCCGTTTATCCTACACTGACTTCAGCGGCTCTCTACGGTTTCGCTATAGCCTACACTGACTCCAGCGGCTCTCTACGGTTTGCCCATAGCTGACACTGACTGAAGTAGCTCTGCATGGTTTCGCTATAGTCCATACTGACTCCAGTGGATTGCTACGGTTTCGCTATTTCACACACTGCGTCTAGTGGCTCTCTACGGATTCCCTATCGTCCACAATGACCCAAGTGGCTCTGTACGGTTTCCCTATATCACACACTGAATCCAGCGGAACTCTACGGTTGTCCTGTAGACCATAATGACCCCAGTGGCTCTCTACGGTTTTCCTATAGTCCAATCTGACACCATTGCCTCTCTACGGTTTCCCCTTAGACCACACTGACTCCAGTAGCCTTCTATGTTTTCCCATTGGCCGAACTGATTCCAGGGGCTCCCTACGGTTTTCCTATTGCTCTCACTGACCCTAGTGGCTGTCTACGGTTTCCCTACAGTCCACACAGTCCCCAGTGGCTCTCTACGGTTTCCCTATAGCCCACGCTGAGTCCAGCAGCTCTCTATGTTTTCCCTATAGCCCACACTGACACCAGCGGCTATCTACAGATTCCCTATGTGTCACATCTAGTCATACTCTACGGTTTCCCTATATTCCACATTGACTCCAGTGGCTCAGTATGGATTCCCTATAGACCTCGCTGAATCCAGTGGCTCACTGAAGATTCTCTCAAGCCCACACTGAATCCTGTGGCTCTGTACGGTTTCATTACATCCCACACTCACTCCAGTGGCTCTCTACGATTTCCCTATAGTCCACAATGACTACCGTCGATCTGTAAAGTTTTCCCTATATCCCACACTGACTCCAGTCGCTCGCTACAGATTCTCTATATCACACACTGAGTCTAATGGCTCTCTACGGATTCCCTATTTCCAAAACTGATTCCAGCGTCTCTCTACTGTTTTCCTGTAGACCACACTGACTCCATTGGCTCTATATGGATTCCTATAGTCCACACTGACTCCAGCGGCTCTCTACGGTTTCCCTATAGCCCACACTTATTCCAGGGGCTCTCTACGGTTTTCCTGTAGCCCACACGGACCCTACTGGATCTCAATGGTTTCCCTATAGTCCACACTGAATCCAGCGGTTGTCAAAGTTTTCCCTTTGTCCCAAACTGACTTCAGCAGCTCTCTACAGTTTCCCTATAACCCATACTGACTCCAGTGGCTCTCTACGGTACCCCAATAGCCGACACTGACTGCAGTGGCTCTCTATGGTTTCCCTATATCCCACAATGACTCTTGTGGCTCTCTGTGGTTTCCCTATAGTCCACACTTACCCCTGTGGCTCTTTACAGTTTGTCTATAGCCAACACTGACTGCACTGGATTTCTACGGTTTCACTATATCCCACAATGATTCCAGCAGCTCTCTACCGTTTTCTTATAGCCCACACTGACCCTACTTGCTCTCAACGGTTTCCCTATAGTCCATACTGACTCCAGCGGCACTCAAGGCTTTAACTTTATCCCACACTGACTTCAGCGGCTCTCTACGGTTTGCCTATTGCCCACGCTGACCCAAGCGGCTCTCTACGGTTTCCCTATAGTCCACAATGACCCCAGTGGCTCTCGACGGTTTCCCTATAGTCCACACTTAATCCAGCGGCTCTCTACGGTTTCCCTATTGCCCACACTGACTCCAGCGGCTCTCCACATTTTCCTTATATCCCACACAGACTCCAGCGGCTCTCTACAGCTTCCCTATGGTTCACACTGCCTCTAGTGGTACTCTATGGTTTCCCTATATCCCACATTGTCTCTCGTGGCTCTGGATGGTTTCCCTATAGCCTTCGCTGAATCCAGTGGCTCACTACAGATTCCCTCAAACCCACACTGACTCCTGTGGCTCTGTAGGGTTTCCTTATATCACACACACGCTCCAGTGCCTCTCTACCATTTCCCTATAGTCGACACTGATTCCCATGCATATGTAAAGTTTTCCCTATATCCCACACTGACTCCAGTGGCTCGCTACGGTTTTGCTAAATCACACACTGATTCTAGTGGCTCTCTACGGATTCCCTATATCCCACACTGATTCCAGCAGCTATCTACTGTTTTCCTGTAGACCACACTGACTCCAAGCGGCTCTCTATGGTTTTCCTATAGCCAACACGGACCCTAGTGGATCACAATCGTTTCCCTATAGTCCACACTGACTCCAGCGACTGTCAAGGGTTTCCCTTTTTCCCACACTGACTTCAGCAGATCTCTACCGTTTCCCTATAGCTCACACTGTCTCCAGTGACTCTCTATGGTTTCCCTATAGTCCACACTGACTCCACTGGCTCTCTATGGGTTGCCTATAGTCCACACTGAATCCACTGGCTCTCTACCGTTTCATTATATCCCACACTGATCCAAGCGTCTTTCTACGGTTTTCCTATAGCCACATTGACCCTAGTGGCTCTCAACAGTTTCCCTATTGTCCACAGTGACTCCAGCTGATCTCAAGGGTTTCCCTTTATCCCACACTGACTTCTGCAGCTGTCTTCGGTTTCGCTATAGCCCACACTGACTCCAGCGGCTCTCTACGGTTTGCCCATAGCTGACACTGACTGAACTGGCTCTCCATGGTTTCACTATCGTCCACACTGACTCCAGTGGATCGCTACAGTTTCGCTATTTCACACATTGAGTCTATTGGCTCTCTACGGATTCCCTATCGTCCAGACCGACCCCAGTGGCACTCTACGGCTTCCCTATATTACACACGGATTCCAGCAGCTGTCTATGGTTTTCATGTAGACCACAATGACCCCAGTGGCTCTCTACGGTTTCCCTATAGTTATCACTGACACCATTGCCTCTCTAATGTTTCCCTTAAGACCACCCTGACTCCAGTGGCCTTCTATGTTTTCCCTTTGGCCAAACTGATTCCAGGGGCTCTCTCAGTTTTTCCTATTCCCCTTCTGACCCTAGTGGCTATCAATTGTTTCCCTATAGTCCATACGGACTCCAGGGGCTCTCAAGGGTATCCCTTTATCACACACTGACTTCAGCGGCTCTCTATGGTTTCCCTAAAGCCCACACGGACTCCATTGGCTCTCTACAGATTCCCTATGGTTCACACTGCATCTAGTGGTACTCTATGTTTTCCCTATATTCCACACTGACTACAGTGGCTCTGTATGGTTTCCCTATAGCCCTCGCTGAACCCAGGGGCTCACTAAAGATTCATTCAAGCCCACACTGAATCCTGTGGCTCTTTACATTTTCCTCATATCCCACACTGACTACAGTGGCTCTCTACGATTTCCCTATAGTCCACAATGACTCCCGTCGATCTGTAATGCTTTCCCTATATCCCACAATGACTCCAGTGGCTCGCTACAGATTCGGTATATCACAAACTGAGACCAGCTGTTCTCTACGGTTTCTCTATATCCCACACTGATTGCAGCGTCTCTCTACAGTTTTCCTGAAGACCACACTGACTCCAGTGGCTCTATACGGTTTCCCTATAGCCCACACTGACGCTAGTGGAACTCAATGGTTTCCCTATGGCCCACACTGACGCCAGAGGTTGTCAAAGTTTTCCCTTTGTCCACCCTGAGTTCAGCAGCTCTCTACAGTTTCCCTATATCCCACAGTGACTCCAGTGGCTCGCTACGGTTTCCCTATATCACACACTGGCTCTAGTGGCTCTCTAAGGATTCCCAATGGTCCACACTGACCCCAGTGGCTCTCTACAGTTTCGCTCTAGTCCACACTGTCTCCAGTCGCTCTCTACGGTTTCCCTAAAGCCCACACTGACTCCAGAGGCTCTCTACTGTTTCCCTATAGCCCAAACTCACTCCAGTGGCTCTCTACGATTTCCCATTAGCCGACAATGACTGCAGTGGCTCTCTATGGTTTCCCGATATCCCACACTGACTCCATTGGCTCGCTATGGCTTCCCTATATCACACACTGACTCTAGTGGCTCTCTACGGTTTTCCTATAGTCAACATTGACCCCAGTGGCTCTCTACGGTTTCCCTATTTCCCACACCGACTCCAGCGGCTCTCCACATTTTCCTTATATCCCACAAGACTCCAGCGGCTCTCTACAGCTTCCCTATGGTTCACACTGCCTCTAGTGGTAATCGATGGTTTCCCTATATCCCACACTGACTCTAGTGGTTCTGGATGGTTTCCCTATAGCCCTCGCTGAATGCAGTGGCTCACTACAGATTCCCTCAAACCCACACTGACTCCTGTGGCTCGGTACGTTTTCCTTATATCCCAAAACCATTCCAGTGGCTCTCTATGATTTCCCTATAGTCCACAATGACAACCGTTGATCTGTAATGTTTTCCCTATATCCCACACTGACTCCAATGGCTCGCTACAGATTCGCTATATCACACACTGAGTCAAGTGGCTCTCTATGGATTCCCTATATCCCCCACTGCTTCCAGCATCTCTCTACTGTTCTCCTGTAGACCACACTGACTCCAGCGGTTCTATACGGTTTCCTATAGTCCACACTGACTCCAGTGGCTCTCCACGGTTACCCTATAGCCTACATTGATTCCAGCGGCTCTCTACGGTTT
This sequence comes from Carcharodon carcharias, assembly GCF_017639515.1. NCBI lineage: Eukaryota > Metazoa > Chordata > Chondrichthyes > Lamniformes > Lamnidae > Carcharodon > Carcharodon carcharias. The sequence goes on along the minus strand of NC_054483.1, from coordinate 40,652,026 downwards.
TCCTATAGCCCACACGGACCCTAGTGGATCTCTATGGTTTCCCTATAGTCCACACTGTCTCCAGCGGCTGTCAAAGATTTCCCTTTGTCCCACCGTGACTTCAGCAGCTCTCTACGGTTTCCCTATAGGCCACACACACTCCAGTGGCTCTCTACGGTACCCCAATAGCCGACACTGACTGCAGTGGCTCTCTATGGTTTCCCTATATCCCACACTGACTCTTGTGGCTCTCTGTGGTTTCCCTATAGTCCACACTTACCCCTGTGGCTCTTTACGGTTTGTCTATAGCCAACACTGACTCCACTGGATTTCTACGGTTTCACTATATCCCACAATGATTCCAGCAGCTCTCTACCGTTTTCTTATAGCCCACACTGACCCTACTGGCTCTCAACGGTTTCCCTATAGTCCATACTGACTCCAGCGGCTCTCAAGGCTTTAACTTTATCCCACACTGACTTCAGCGGCACTCTACGGTTTGCCTATTGCCCACGCTGACCCAAGCGGATCTCTACGGTTTCCCTATAGTCCACAATGACCCCAGTGGCTCTCGACGGTTTCCCTATAGTCCACACTTAATCCAGCGGCTCTCTACGGTTTCCCTATTGCCCACACTGACTCCAGCGGCTCTCCACATTTTCCTTATATCCCACACAGACTCCAGCGGCTCTCTACAGCTTCCCTATGGTTCACGCTGCCTCTAGTGGTACTCTATGGTTTCCCTATATCCCACATTGTCTCTCGTGGCTCTGGATGGTTTCCCTATAGCCCTCACTGAATCCAGTGGCTCACTACAGATTCCCTCAAACCCACACTGACTCCTGTGGCTCTGTACGGTTTCCTTATATCACACACTCACTCCAGTGCCTCTCTACCATTTCCCTATAGTCGACACTGATTCCCATGGATATGTAAAGTTTTCCCTATATCCCACACTGACTCCAGTGGCTCGCTACGGATTCGCTATATCACACACTGAGTCTAGTGGCTCTCTACGGATTCCCTATATCCCACACTGATTCCAGCAGCTCTCTACTGTTTTCCTGTAGACCACACTGACTCCAAGCGGCTTTCTATGGTTTTCCTATAGCCAACACGGACCCTAGTGGATCACAATCGTTTCCCTATAGTCCACACTGACTCCAGCGGCTGTCAAGGGTTTCCCTTTGTCCCACACTGACTTCAGCAGCTCTCTACCGTTTCCCTATAGCTCACACTGTCTCCATTGGCTCTCTACGGTTTCCCTATAGTCCACACTGACTCCACTGGCTCTCTATGGGTTGCCTATAGTCCACACTGAATCCACTGTCTTTCTACGGTTTCATTATATCCCACACTGATCCAAGCGTCTTTCTACGGTTTTCCTATAGCCACATTGACCCTAGTGGCTCTCAACAGTTTCCCTATAGTCCACAGTGACTCCAGCTGATCTCAAGGGTTTCCCTTTATCCCACACTGACTTCTGCAGCTGTCTACGGTTTCGCTATAGCGCACACTGACTCCAGCGGCTCTCTACGGTTTGCGCATAGCTGACACTGACTGAACTGGCTCTCCATGGTTTCACTATAGTCCACACTGACTCCAGTGGATCGCTACAGTTTCGCTATTTCACACATTGAGTCTAGTGGCTCTCTACGGATTCCCTATCGTCCAGACCGACCCCAGTGGCACTCTATGGCTTCCCTATATCACACACGGATTCCAGCAGCTCTCTATGGTTTTCCTGTAGACCACAATGACCCCAGTGGCTCTCTACGGTTTCCCTATAGTCCACACTGACACCACTGCCTCTCTAATGTTTCGCTTTAGACCACACTGACTCCAGTGGCCTTCTATGTTTTCCCTTTAGCCAAACTGATTCCAGGGGCTCTCTCTGTTTTTCCTATTCCCCTTCTGACCCCAGTGGCTCTCTACGGTTTCCCTCTAGTATACAGTGTCTCCAGTGGCTCTCTACGGTTTCCCGATAGCACACCCTGACTCCACTGGCTCTCTACGGTTTTCCGATAGTACACTGACTCCACTGGCACTCTATGGGTTGCCTATAGTCCACACTGAATCCACTGGCTCTCTACCGTTTCATTGTATCCCACACTGATCCAAGCGGCTTTCTACGGTTTTCCTCTAGCCACATTGACCCTCGTGGCTCTCAACGGTTTCCCTATTGTCCACACTGACTCCAGCAGCTCTCAAGGGTTTCCCTTTATCCCACACTGACTTCAGCGGCTCTCTACGGTTTCGCTATAGCCCACACTGACACCAGCAGCTCTCTTCGGTTTGCCCATAGCTGACACTGAATGAAGTGGTTTCACTATAGTCCACACTGACTCCAGTGGATCGCTATGGTTTCGCTATTTCACACACTGACTCTAATGGCTCTCTACGGATTCCCGATCGTCCACACTGACCCCAGTGGCTCTCTACGGCTTCCCTATATCACACACTGTTTCCAGCAGCTCTCTACGGTTTTCCTGTAGACCACAATGACCCCAGTGGCTCTCTGCGGTTTCCCTATATTCCACACTGACACCACTGCCTCTCTACGATTTCCCTTTACACCAAACTGACTCCAGTGGCCTTCTATGTTTTCCCTTTGGCCAAACTGATTTCAGAGGTTCTCTACGGTTTTCCTATTGCCCTCACTGACCCTAGTAGCTATATATTGTTTCCCTATAGTCCATACTGACTCCAGCGGCTCTCAAGGGTATCCCTTTATCACACACTGACTTCAGCTGCTCTCTACGGTTTCCCTACAGCCCACACGGACTCCAGTGGCTCTCTACGGTTTCCAAATCGCAGACACTGACTGCAGAGGATCTCTATGGTTTCCCTATATCCCACACGGAAACCAGTGGCTCGCTACGGTTTCCCTATATCACACACTGTCTCTAGTGGCTGTCTACGGTTTCCCTATAGTCCACACTGACCCCAGTGGCTCTCTACAGTTTCCCTATAGCCCACACTGTGTCCAGAGGCTCTCTATGTTTTCCCTATAGACCACACTGATTCCAGCGGCTCTCCACATTTTCCCAATATCCCACTCAGACTCCAGCAGCTCTCTACAGATTCCCTATGGTTCACACTGCATCTAGTGGTACTCAGTGGTTTCCCTATAGTCCACACTGACTCCAGAGGTTTTCAAAGTTTTCCCTTTGTCCCACCGTAACTTCAGCAGCTCTCTATGGTTTTCCTATAGCCCACGCTGACTCCAGTAGCTCTCGACGGTTTCCCAATAGCCAACACTGACTGCAGTGGCTCTCTAAAGCTTCCATATATCCCACAATGTATCCAGTGACTCGCTACGGTTTCCCTGGCTCTAGTGGCTTTCTACGGTTTCCCTGTGGTCCACACTGACCCCGGTGGCTCTCTACAGTTTCACTCTACTCCACAATGTCTCCAGTGACTCTCTGCCGTTTCCCTATAGCCCACACTGACTTCAGCGGCTCTCTACGGTTTCCCTATAGCTCACACTCACTCCAGTGGCTCTCAACGGTTTTCCAAGAGCCGACATTGAAAGCGGTGGCTTTCAATGGCTTCCCTATATCCCACGCTAACTCTAGTGGCTCTCTACGGTTTCCCTATAGTCCACACTTACCCCTGAGGCTCTTTATGGTTTGTCTATAGTCCACACTGACTCCACTGGCTTTCTACGGTTTCACTATATCCCACAATGATTCCTGCGGCTCTCTACCGTTCTCCTATAGCCCACACTGACCCTAGTGCCTCTCAACGGTTTCCCTATAGTCCACACTGACTCCAGCGGCTCTCAAGGCTATAAATTTATACCACACTGACTTCAGCGGCTCTCTACGGTTTCCCTATTGCCCACGCTGACTCCAGCGGCTCTCTACGGTTTCCCTATAGTCAACACTGACCCCAGTGGCTCTCGACGGTTTCCCTATAGTCCACACTGACTCCAGCGGCTGACTACGGTTTCCCTATTGCCCACACCGACTCCAGCGGCTCTCCACATTTTCCTTATATCCCACAAGACTCCAGCGGCTCTCTACAGCTTCCCTATGGTTCACACTGCCTCTACTGGTAATCGATGGTTTCCCTATATCCCACACGGACTCTCGTGGCTCTGGATGGTTTCCCTATAGCCCTCGCTGAATGCAGTGGCTCACTACAGATTCCCTCAAACCCACACTGACTCCTGTGGCTCAGTACGGTTTCCTTATATCCCAAAACCATTCCAGTGGCTCTCTATGATTTCCCTATAGTCCACAATGACAACCGTTGATCTGTAATGTTTTCCCTATATCCCACACTGACTCCAGTGGCTCGCTCCAGATTCGCTATATCACACACTGAGTCAAGTGGCTCTCTACGGATTCCCTATATCCCACACAGCTTCCAGCATCTCTCTACTGTTTTCCTGTAGACCACACTGACTCCAGTGGTTCTATATGGTTTCCTATAGTCCACACTGACTCAAGTGGCTCTCCACGGTTTCCCTATAGGTACATTGATTCCAGCGGCTCTCTACGGTTTTCCTATAGCCCACACGGACCCTAGTGGATCTCAATGGTTTCCCTATAGTCCACACTGACTCCAGCGCCTGTCAAAGATTTCCCTTTGTCCCACCCTGACTTCAGCAGCTCTCTACGGATTATTATAGGCCCACACTGAGTTCAGCGGCTCTCTATGGTTTCCCTATTGCCCACTCTGACTCCAACAGCTCTCTACGGTTTCCCTATAGTCTACACTGACCCCTGTGGGTCTCGACGGTTTCCCTATAGTCCGCACAGATTCCAGCGGCTCTCTTCAACTTCCCTATAGTTCACACTGCCTCTAGTGGTACTCTAAGGTTTCCATATATCCCACACTGACTCTAGTGGCTCTGTATGGTTTCCCAATAGCCCTCGCTGAATCCAGTGGCTCACTAAAGATTCCCTCAAGCCCACACTGAATCCTGTGGCTCTGTACGATTTCCTTTTATCCCACTACCATTCCAGTGGCACTCTATGATTTCCCTATAGTCCACAATGACTCCCTTCGATCTGTAATGTTTTCCCTATGGCTCTCTACGGTTTTCCTATAGCCCACACGGACCCTAGTGGATCTCAATGGTTTCCCTATAGTCCACACTGACTCCAGCGGCTGTCAAAGATTTCCCTTTGTCCCACCCTGACTTCAGCAGCTCTCTATGGTTTCTCTATTGGCCACACACACTCCAGCGGCTCTCACGGTTTCCCAGTAGCCGACATGGACTGCATTGGCTCTCTATGGTTTCCCTATATCCCAAAGTGACTCCAGTGGCTCGCTATGGTTTCCCTATATCCCACACTGGCTCTCGTGGCTCTCTATGGTTTGCCTATGGTCCACACTTACCCCTGTGGCTCTTTCCGGATTGTCTATATTCCACACTGACTCCACTGGCTTTCTACCGTTTCACTATATCCCACAATGATTCCAACGGCTCTCTACCGTTTTCCTAAAGCTCACACTGACCCTAGTGGCTCTCAACGGTTTCCCTATAGTCCATAGTGACTCCAGCTCTCAAGGCTTTAACTTTATCCCACACTGACTTCAGCGGCTCTCAACGGTTTCCCTATTGCCCACGCTGACTGAAGTGGCTCTCTATGGTTTCCCTATAGTCAACACTGACCCCAGTGGCTCTCGACGGTTTCCCTATAGTCCAAACTGACTCCAGCGGCTCACTACGGTTTCCCTATTGCCCACACCGACTCCAGCAGCTCTCCACATTTTCCCTATATCCCACACAGACACCAGCGGCTCTCTACAGCTTCCCTATAGTTCACACTGCCTCTAGTGGTACTGTACGGTTTCCCTATATCCCACACTGACTCTAGTGGCTCTGGATGGTTTCCCTGTAGCCCTCGCTGATTCCAGTGGCTCACTAAAGAATCCCTCAAACCCACACTGACTCCTGTGGCTCTGTAAGGTTTCCTTATATCCCACACTCACTCCGGTGGCTCTCAACGATTTCCATATATTCCACATTGACTCCCGTAGCTCTGTAAAGGTTTCCCTATATCCCACACTGACTCCCATGGCTCACTACGGTTTCGCTATATCACACACTGAGTCTAGCGGCTCTCTACGGATTCCCTATATCCCACACGGAGTCCAGCTCTCTACGGTTTTCCTATAGCCAACATGGACCCTAGTGGATCACAATCGTTTCCCTCTAATCCACATGGACTCCAGCGGCTGTCAGGAGTTTCCCTTTGTCCCACTCTGACTTCAGCAGCTCTCTACCGTTTCCCTTTAGCCCACACTAACTCCAGCGGCTCTCTACGGTTTCCCAATAGCCGACACTGACTGATGTGACTCTCCATGGTTTCACTATAGTCCACACTGATTCCTGTGGATCGCTATGCTTTCGCTATTTCACACACTGAGTCTTTTGGCTCTATACAGATTCCCTATAGTCCACACTGACCCCAGTGTCTCTCTACGGCTTCCCTATATCACACACTGATTCCAGCAGCTCTCTACGGTTTTCCTGCAGACCACAATGACCCCAGTGGCTGTCTACGGTTTCCCTATAGTCCACACTGACACCTTTGCCTCTCTATGGTTTCCCTTTAGACCACACTGACTCCAGTGGCCTTCTATGTTTTCCCTTTGGCCAAACTGATTCCAGGGGCTCTCTACGGTTTTCCTATTGCCCTCACTGACCCTAGTGGCTATCAATTGTTTCCCTATAGTCCATAATGACTCCAGCCGCTCTCAAGGGTATCCCTTTATCACACACTGACTTCAGCTGCTCTCTACGGTTTCCCTATAGCCCACACAGACTCCAGTGTCTCTCTGCGGTTTCCATAGAGGAGTGGCTCTCTATGATTTCCCTATATCACACAAGGAAACCAGTGGCTCGCTACATTTTCCCCATATCACACACTGACTCTAGTGGCTGTCTACGGTTTCCCTATAGTCCACACTGACACCAGTGACTCTCTACGGTTTCCCTATAGCCCACACTGAGTCCAGCGGCTCTCTACATTTTCCCTATAGACTACACTGATTCCAGCGGCTCTCCACATTTTCCCTATATCCCACACAGACTCTAGTGGCTCTCTACAGATTCCCTATGGTTCACACTGCATCTAGTCCTACTCTACGGTTTCCCTATATCCCACACTGACTCCTGTGGCTCTGTTTGGTTTCCCTATAGCCCTCGCTGAATCCAGTGGCTCACTAAAGATTCCCTCAAGGCCACACTGAATCGTGTGGCTCTGTACGGTTTCCTTATATCCCGCAACCACTCCAGTGGCTCCTTACGATTTCCCTATAATCCACAATGATTCCCGTCGATCTGTAAAGTTTTCCCTATATCCCACACTGACTCCAGTGGCTCGCTACAGATTCGCTATATCACACACTGAGTCTAGTGGCTCTCTACGGAATCCCTATATCACACACTGATTCCAGCGTCTCTCGAATGTTTTCCTGTAAACCAATCTGACTCCAGTGGCTATATACGGTTTCCTATAGTCCACACTGAACCAATGGCTCCCTACGCTTTCCCTATAGACCACACCGATTCCAGCGGCTCTCCATGGTTTTCCTTTAGTACACACGGACCCTAGTGGATCTCAATGGTTTCCTTTTAGTCCACACTGTCTCCAGCGGCTTTCAAAGCTTTCCCTTTGTCCCACACTGACTTCAGCAGCTCTCTACGGTTTCCCTATAGCCGACACTGACCGCAGTGGCTCTCTATGGTTTCCTATATCCCACAGTGTCTCCAGTGGCTCGCTAAGGTTTCCCTATATCACACCCTGCTCTAGTGGCTTTCTAACATTTCCCTATGGTCCACACTGACCCCAGTGGCTCTCTACTGTTTCACTCTAGTCCACACTGTCTCCAGTGGCTCTCTACGGTTTCCCTATAGCCCACACTGACTCCAGAGGATCTCTACGGTTTCCCTATAGCCCACACTCACTCCAGTGGCTCTCTACTGTTTCCCAATAGCTGACACTGAATTCAGTGGCTTTCTATGTTTTCCCTATAGCCCACAATGACTCTAGTGGCTCTCTACTGTTTCCCTATAGCCCACAATTACCCCTGTGGCTCTTTAAGGTTTGTCTACAGTCCACACTGACTCCACTGGCTTTTTACGGTTTCAATATAACACAGAATGATTCCAGCGGCTCTCTACCATTTTCCTATAGCCCACACTGACCCTAGTGGCTCTCAACGGTTTCCTTATTATCCACACGCTCTCCAGCGGCTCTCAAGGCTTTACCTTTATCCCACACTGACTTCAGCGGCTCTCTACGGTTTCCATAATGGCCACACCGACTCCAGCGGCTCTCCACATTTTCTCTACATCCCACACAGACTCCAGCGGCTATATACAGCTTCCCTATAGTTCACAATGCCTCTAGTGGTACTCTACGGTTTCCCTATATCCCACACTGACTCTAGTGGCTCTGGATGGTTTCCCTATAGCCCTCGCTGAATCCAGTGGCTCACTACAGATTCCCTCAAACCCACACTGACTCCTGTGGCTCTGTACGGTTTCCTTATAGTCCACACTCACTCCAGTGCCTCTCTACCATTTCCCTATAGTTGACACTGACTCCCATGGATGTGTAAAGTTTTCCTTATATCCCACACTGACTCCAGTGGCTCGCTACTGTTTCGCTATATCACACAGTGAGTCTAGTGGCTCTCTATGGATTCACTATATCCCACACGGAATCCAGCAGCTCTCTACGGTTTTCCTGTAGACCACACTGACTCCAGTGGCTCACTATGGTTTCCAAATAGCCGACACTGACTGCACTGGCTCTGTATGTTTTCCCTATAACCCACACTGACTCCAGTGGCTCGCTACAGTTTCCCTGAATCACACACTGACTCTAGTGGCTCTCTAAGGTTTCCCTATATTCCACACTGACCCCAGTGGCTCTCTACAGTTTCGCTCTAGTCCACACTGTCTCCAGTCGCTCTCTACAGTTTCCCTATAGCCCACACTGACTCCAGAGGCTCTCTACAGTTTCCATATAGCCCATACTCACTCCAGTGGCTCTCTACAATTTCCCATTAGCCGACACTGTCTGCAGTGGCTCTCTATGGTTTCCCGATATCCCACACTGACTCCATTGGCTAGCTATGGTTTCCCTATATCACACACTGACTCTAGTGGCTCTCTACGGTTTTCCTATAGTCAACATTGACCCCAGTGGCTCTCTAAGGTTTCCCTATTGCCCACACCGACTCCAGCGGCTCTCCACATTTTCCTTATATCCCACAAGACTCCAGCGGCTCTCTACATCTTCCCTATGGTTCACACTGCCTCTAGTGGTAATCGATGGTTTCCCTATATCCCACACTGACTCTAGTGGCTCTTTACGGTTTCCTTACATCCCAAAACCATTCCATTGGCTCTCTATGATTTCCCTATAGTCCACAATGACAACCGTTGATCTGTAATGTTTTCCCTATATCCCACACTAACTCCAGTGGCTCGCTACGGATTCGCTAAATCACACACTGAGTCTAGTGGCTCTCTATGGATTCCCTATATCCCCCACTGCTTCCACCATATCTCTACTGTTTTCCTGTAGACCACACTGACTCCAGTGGTTCTATACTGTTTCCCTATAGCCTACATTGATTCCAGCGGCTCTCTACGGTTTTCCTATAGCCCACACGGACTCCAGCGGCTGTCAAAGATTTCCCTTTTCCCACCCTGACTTCAGCAGCTCTCTACGGTTTCCCTATAGGCCACACACACTCCAGTGGCTCTCTACGGTACCCCAATAGCCCACACTGACTGCAGTGGCTCTCTATGGTTTCCCTATATCCCACACTGACTCTTGTGGCTCTCTGTGGTTTCCCTATATTCCACACTTACCCCTGTGGCTCTTTACGGTTTGTCTACAGCCAACACTGACTCCACTGGATTTCTACGGTTTCACTATATCCCACAATGATTCCAGCAGCTCTCTACCGTTTTCTTATAGCCCACACTGACCCTACTGGCTCTCAACGGTTTACCTATAGTCCATACTGACTCCAGCGGCTCTCAAGGCTTTAACTTTATCCCACACTGACTTCAGCGGCACTCTACGGTTTGCCTATTGCCCACGCTGACCCAAGCGGCTCTCTACGGTTTCCCTATAGTCCACAATGACCCCAGTGGCTCTCGACGGTTTCCCTATAGTCCACACTTAATCCAGCGGCTCTCTACGGTTTCCCTATTGCCCACACTGACTCCAGCGGCTCTCCACATTTTCCTTATATCCCACACAGACTCCAGCGGCTCTCTACAGCTTCCCTATGGTTCTACCGCCTCTAGTGGTACTCTATGGTTTCCCTATATCCCACATTGTCTCTCGTGGCTCTGGATGGTTTCCCTATAGCCTTCGCTGAATCCAGTGGCTCACTACAGATTCCCTCAAACCCACACTGACTCCTGTGGCTCTGTACGGTTTCCTTATATCACACACTCACTCCAGTGCCTCTCTACCATTTCCCTATAGTCGACACTGATTCCCATGGATATGTAAAGTTTTCCCTGTATCCCACACTGACTCCAGTGGCTCGCTACGGATTCGCTAAATCACACACTGAGTCTAGTGGCTCTCTACGGATTCCCTATATCCCACACTGATTCCAGCAGCTCTCTACTGTTTTTCTGTAGACCACACTGACTCCAGGCTGCTCTCTATGGTTTTCCTATAGCCAACACGGACCCTAGTGGATCACAATCGTTTCCCTATAGTCCACACTGACTCCAGCGGCTGTCAAGGGTTTCCCTTTGTCCCACACTGACTTCAACAGCTCTCTACCGTTTCCCTATAGCTCACACTGTCTCCAGTGACTCTCTACGGTTTCCCTATAGTCCACACTGACTCCACTGGCTCTCTATGGGTTGCCTATAGTCCACACTGAATCCACTGGCTCTCTACCGTTTCATTATATCCCACACTGATCCAAGCGTCTTTCTACGGTTTTCCTATAGCCACATTGACCCTAGTGGCTCTCAACAGTTTCCCTATAGTCCACAGTGACTCCAGCTGATCTCAAGGGTTTCCCTTTATCCCACACTGACTTCTGCAGCTGTCTACGGTTTCGCTATAGCGCACACTGACTCCAGCGGCTCTCTACGGTTTGCGCATAGCTGACACTGACTGAACTGGCTCTCCATGGTTTCACTATAGTCCACACTGACTCCAGTGGATCGCTACAGTTTCGCTATTTCACACATTGAGTCTAGTGGCTCTCTACGGATTCCCTATCGTCCAGACCGACCCCAGTGGCACTCTATGGCTTCCCTATATCACACACGGATTCCAGCAGCTCTCTATGGTTTTCCTGTAGACCACAATGACCCCAGTGGCTCTCTACGGTTTCCCTATAGTCCACACTGACACCACTGCCTCTCTAATGTTTCGCTTTAGACCACACTGACTCCAGTGGCCTTCTATGTTTTCCCTTTAGCCAAACTGATTCCAGGGGCTCTCTCTGTTTTTCCTATTCCCCTTCTGACCCCAGTGGCTCTCTACGGTTTCCCTCTAGTATACAGTGTCTCCAGTGGCTCTCTACGGTTTCCCGATAGCACACCCTGACTCCACTGGCTCTCTACGGTTTTCCGATAGTACACTGACTCCACTGGCACTCTATGGGTTGCCTATAGTCCACACTGAATCCACTGGCTCTCTACCGTTTCATTGTATCCCACACTGATCCAAGCGGCTTTCTACGGTTTTCCTCTAGCCACATTGACCCTCGTGGCTCTCAACGGTTTCCCTATTGTCCACACTGACTCCAGCAGCTCTCAAGGGTTTCCCTTTATCCCACACTGACTTCAGCGGCTCTCTACGGTTTCGCTATAGCCCACACTGACACCAGCAGCTCTCTTCGGTTTGCCCATAGCTGACACTGAATGAAGTGGTTTCACTATAGTCCACACTGACTCCAGTGGATCGCTATGGTTTCGCTATTTCACACACTGACTCTAATGGCTCTCTACGGATTCCCGATCGTCCACACTGACCCCAGTGGCTCTCTACGGCTTCCCTATATCACACACTGTTTCCAGCAGCTCTCTACGGTTTTCCTGTAGACCACAATGACCCCAGTGGCTCTCTGCGGTTTCCCTATATTCCACACTGACTCCAGCGGCTGACTACGGTTTCCCTATTGCCCACACCGACTCCAGCGGCTCTCCACATTTTCCTTATATCCCACAAGACTCCAGCGGCTCTCTACAGCTTCCCTATGGTTCACACTGCCTCTACTGGTAATCGATGGTTTCCCTATATCCCACACGGACTCTCGTGGCTCTGGATGGTTTCCCTATAGCCCTCGCTGAATGCAGTGGCTCACTACAGATTCCCTCAAACCCACACTGACTCCTGTGGCTCAGTACGGTTTCCTTATATCCCAAAACCATTCCAGTGGCTCTCTATGATTTCCCTATAGTCCACAATGACAACCGTTGATCTGTAATGTTTTCCCTATATCCCACACTGACTCCAGTGGCTCGCTACAGATTCGCTATATCACACACTGAGTCAAGTGGCTCTCTACGGATTCCCTATATCCCACACAGCTTCCAGCATCTCTCTACTGTTTTCCTGTAGACCACACTGACTCCAGTGGTTCTATATGGTTTCCTATAGTCCACACTGACTCAAGTGGCTCTCCACGGTTTCCCTATAGGTACATTGATTCCAGCGGCTCTCTACGGTTTTCCTATAGCCCACACGGACCCTAGTGGATCTCAATGGTTTCCCTATAGTCCACACTGACTCCAGCGCCTGTCAAAGATTTCCCTTTGTCCCACCCTGACTTCAGCAGCTCTCTACGGATTATTATAGGCCCACACTGAGTTCAGCGGCTCTCTATGGTTTCCCTATTGCCCACTCTGACTCCAACAGCTCTCTACGGTTTCCCTATAGTCTACACTGACCCCTGTGGGTCTCGACGGTTTCCCTATAGTCCGCACAGATTCCAGCGGCTCTCTTCAACTTCCCTATAGTTCACACTGCCTCTAGTGGTACTCTAAGGTTTCCATATATCCCACACTGACTCTAGTGGCTCTGTATGGTTTCCCAATAGCCCTCGCTGAATCCAGTGGCTCACTAAAGATTCCCTCAAGCCCACACTGAATCCTGTGGCTCTGTACGATTTCCTTTTATCCCACTACCATTCCAGTGGCACTCTATGATTTCCCTATAGTCCACAATGACTCCCTTCGATCTGTAATGTTTTCCCTATGGCTCTCTACGGTTTTCCTATAGCCCACACGGACCCTAGTGGATCTCAATGGTTTCCCTATAGTCCACACTGACTCCAGCGGCTGTCAAAGATTTCCCTTTGTCCCACCCTGACTTCAGCAGCTCTCTATGGTTTCTCTATTGGCCACACACACTCCAGCGGCTCTCACGGTTTCCCAGTAGCCGACATGGACTGCATTGGCTCTCTATGGTTTCCCTATATCCCAAAGTGACTCCAGTGGCTCGCTATGGTTTCCCTATATCCCACACTGGCTCTCGTGGCTCTCTATGGTTTGCCTATGGTCCACACTTACCCCTGTGGCTCTTTCCGGATTGTCTATATTCCACACTGACTCCACTGGCTTTCTACCGTTTCACTATATCCCACAATGATTCCAACGGCTCTCTACCGTTTTCCTAAAGCTCACACTGACCCTAGTGGCTCTCAACGGTTTCCCTATAGTCCATAGTGACTCCAGCTCTCAAGGCTTTAACTTTATCCCACACTGACTTCAGCGGCTCTCAACGGTTTCCCTATTGCCCACGCTGACTGAAGTGGCTCTCTATGGTTTCCCTATAGTCAACACTGACCCCAGTGGCTCTCGACGGTTTCCCTATAGTCCAAACTGACTCCAGCGGCTCACTACGGTTTCCCTATTGCCCACACCGACTCCAGCAGCTCTCCACATTTTCCCTATATCCCACACAGACACCAGCGGCTCTCTACAGCTTCCCTATAGTTCACACTGCCTCTAGTGGTACTGTACGGTTTCCCTATATCCCACACTGACTCTAGTGGCTCTGGATGGTTTCCCTGTAGCCCTCGCTGATTCCAGTGGCTCACTAAAGAATCCCTCAAACCCACACTGACTCCTGTGGCTCTGTAAGGTTTCCTTATATCCCACACTCACTCCGGTGGCTCTCAACGATTTCCATATATTCCACATTGACTCCCGTAGCTCTGTAAAGGTTTCCCTATATCCCACACTGACTCCCATGGCTCACTACGGTTTCGCTATATCACACACTGAGTCTAGCGGCTCTCTACGGATTCCCTATATCCCACACGGAGTCCAGCTCTCTACGGTTTTCCTATAGCCAACATGGACCCTAGTGGATCACAATCGTTTCCCTCTAATCCACATGGACTCCAGCGGCTGTCAGGAGTTTCCCTTTGTCCCACTCTGACTTCAGCAGCTCTCTACCGTTTCCCTTTAGCCCACACTAACTCCAGCGGCTCTCTACGGTTTCCCAATAGCCGACACTGACTGATGTGACTCTCCATGGTTTCACTATAGTCCACACTGATTCCTGTGGATCGCTATGCTTTCGCTATTTCACACACTGAGTCTTTTGGCTCTATACAGATTCCCTATAGTCCACACTGACCCCAGTGTCTCTCTACGGCTTCCCTATATCACACACTGATTCCAGCAGCTCTCTACGGTTTTCCTGCAGACCACAATGACCCCAGTGGCTGTCTACGGTTTCCCTATAGTCCACACTGACACCTTTGCCTCTCTATGGTTTCCCTTTAGACCACACTGACTCCAGTGGCCTTCTATGTTTTCCCTTTGGCCAAACTGATTCCAGGGGCTCTCTACGGTTTTCCTATTGCCCTCACTGACCCTAGTGGCTATCAATTGTTTCCCTATAGTCCATAATGACTCCAGCCGCTCTCAAGGGTATCCCTTTATCACACACTGACTTCAGCTGCTCTCTACGGTTTCCCTATAGCCCACACAGACTCCAGTGTCTCTCTGCGGTTTCCATAGAGGAGTGGCTCTCTATGATTTCCCTATATCACACAAGGAAACCAGTGGCTCGCTACATTTTCCCCATATCACACACTGACTCTAGTGGCTGTCTACGGTTTCCCTATAGTCCACACTGACACCAGTGACTCTCTACGGTTTCCCTATAGCCCACACTGAGTCCAGCGGCTCTCCACATTTTCCCTATAGACTACACTGATTCCAGCGGCTCTCCACATTTTCCCTATATCCCACACAGACTCTAGTGGCTCTCTACAGATTCCCTATGGTTCACACTGCATCTAGTCCTACTCTACGGTTTCCCTATATCCCACACTGACTCCTGTGTCTCTGTTTGGTTTCCCTATAGCCCTCGCTGAATCCAGTGGCTCACTAAAGATTCCCTCAAGGCCACACTGAATCGTGTGGCTCTGTACGGTTTCCTTATATCCCGCAACCACTCCAGTGGCTCCTTACGATTTCCCTATAATCCACAATGATTCCCGTCGATCTGTAAAGTTTTCCCTATATCCCACACTGACTCCAGTGGCTCGCTACAGATTCGCTATATCACACACTGAGTCTAGTGGCTCTCTACGGAATCCCTATATCACACACTGATTCCAGCGTCTCTCGAATGTTTTCCTGTAAACCAATCTGACTCCAGTGGCTATATACGGTTTCCTATAGTCCACACTGAACCAATGGCTCCCTACGCTTTCCCTATAGACCACACCGATTCCAGCGGCTCTCCATGGTTTTCCTTTAGTACACACGGACCCTAGTGGATCTCAATGGTTTCCTTTTAGTCCACACTGTCTCCAGCGGCTTTCAAAGCTTTCCCTTTGTCCCACACTGACTTCAGCAGCTCTCTACGGTTTCCCTATAGCCGACACTGACCGCAGTGGCTCTCTATGGTTTCCTATATCCCACAGTGTCTCCAGTGGCTCGCTAAGGTTTCCCTATATCACACCCTGCTCTAGTGGCTTTCTAACATTTCCCTATGGTCCACACTGACCCCAGTGGCTCTCTACTGTTTCACTCTAGTCCACACTGTCTCCAGTGGCTCTCTACGGTTTCCCTATAGCCCACACTGACTCCAGAGGATCTCTACGGTTTCCCTATAGCCCACACTCACTCCAGTGGCTCTCTACTGTTTCCCAATAGCTGACACTGAATTCAATGGCTTTCTATGTTTTCCCTATAGCCCACAATGACTCTAGTGGCTCTCTACTGTTTCCCTATAGCCCACAATTACCCCTGTGGCTCTTTAAGGTTTGTCTACAGTCCACACTGACTCCACTGGCTTTTTACGGTTTCAATATAACACAGAATGATTCCAGCGGCTCTCTACCATTTTCCTATAGCCCACACTGACCCTAGTGGCTCTCAACGGTTTCCTTATTATCCACACGCTCTCCAGCGGCTCTCAAGGCTTTACCTTTATCCCACACTGACTTCAGCGGCTCTCTACGGTTTCCATAATGGCCACACCGACTCCAGCGGCTCTCCACATTTTCTCTACATCCCACACAGACTCCAGCGGCTCTATACAGCTTCCCTATAGTTCACAATGCCTCTAGTGGTACTCTACGGTTTCCCTATATCCCACACTGACTCTAGTGGCTCTGGATGGTTTCCCTATAGCCCTCGCTGAATCCAGTGGCTCACTACAGATTCCCTCAAACCCACACTGACTCCTGTGGCTCTGTACGGTTTCCTTATAGTCCACACTCACTCCAGTGCCTCTCTACCATTTCCCTATAGTTGACACTGACTCCCATGGATGTGTAAAGCTTTCCTTATATCCCACACTGACTCCAGTGGCTCGCTACGGTTTTCGCTATATCACACAGTGAGTCTAGTGGCTCTCTACTGGTTCACTATATCCCACACGGAATCCAGCAGCTCTCTACGGTTTTCCTGTAGACCACACTGACTCCAGTGGCTCACTATGGTTTCCAAATAGCCGACACTGACTGCACTGGCTCTGTATGTTTTCCCTATAACCCACACTGACTCCAGTGGCTCGCTACAGTTTCCCTGAATCACACACTGACTCTAGTGGCTCTCTAAGGTTTCCCTATATTCCACACTGACCCCAGTGGCTCTCTACAGTCTCGCACTAGTCCACACTGTCTCCACTGGCATACTACGGTTTCCCTATAGCCCACCGTGACTCCAGTGGCTTTCTATGGTTTCACAATAGCCGACACTGACTGCAGTGGCTCTCTATGGTTTCCCGATATCCCACACTGACTCCAGTCGCTCGCTACAGTTTCCCTATATCACACACTGACTCTAGACGGCTCTCTACGGTTTCCCTATAGTCAACATTGATCCCAGTTTCTCCCTACGGTTTGCCTCTAGTACACAATGTCTCCAGTGGCTCTCTACTGTTTCCCGATAGCCCACACTGACTCCACTGGCTCTCTACGGTTTCGCTATAGACCACACTGACTCCACTGGCTCTCTAATGGTTTCATTATATCCCACACTGATCTAAGCGGTTTTCTACTGTTTTCCTATAGCCACATTGAGGGTATCCCTTTATCCCACACTGACTCCAGCGGCTCTCTACGGTTTGCCCATAGCTGGTACTGACTGAAGTGGCTCTCCATGGTTTCACTATAGTCCACAATGACTCCAGTGGATCGCTACGGTTTCGTTATTTCACGAGAGTCTAGTGGCTCTCTGCGGATTCCGTATAGTCCACACTGACCCCAGTGGCTCTCTACGGCTTCCCTGTATCACACAGTGATTCCAGCAGCTCTCCACGGTTTTCCTGTAGACCACAATGACCCCAGTGATTTCTGCGGTTTCCCTATAGTCCACACTGATTCCAGCGTCTCTCTACTGTTTTCCTGTAGACCACACTGACTCCAGTGGCTCTATACGGTTTCCTATAGTCCACACTGACTCCATTGCCTCTCTATGGTTTCCTTTTAGACCACACTGACTCCAGTGGCCTTCTATGTTTTCCCTTTGGCCAAACTGATTCCAGGGGCTCTCTACGGTTTTCCTATTGCCCTCACTGATCCTAGAGGCTATCAATTGTTTCCCTATAATCCATACTGACTCCTGCGGCTCTCCAGGCTATCCCTTTATCACACACTGACTTCAGCGGCTCTCTACGGTTTCCCTGTTGCCCACAAGGACTTCAGTGGCTCTCTACTGTTTCCAAATAGCAGACACTGACTGCAGTGGCTCTCTATGGTTTCCCTTTATCACACAAGGAAACCAGTGGCTCGCTACTTTTTCCCTATATCACACACTGACTCGAGTGGCTGCCTACGGTTTCCCTATAGTCCACACTGACCCCAGTGGCTCTCTACGGTTTCCCTATAGCCCACACTGAGTCCAGTGGCTCTCCACGTTTTCCCTATAGACCACACTAATTCCAGCAGCTCTCCACATTTTCCCTATATTCCACACAGACTGCAGCGGCTCTCTACAGATTCCCTATGGTTCACACTGCATCTAGTGGTACTCTATGGTTTCCCTATATCCCACAATGACTCCTGTAGCTCTACACGGTTTCCTATAGTCAACACTGACTCCAGAGGTTCGCTACGGTTTCCCTATATCACACACTGACTCTAGCGGCTGTCCACGGTGTCACTATAGTCCACACTGTCTCCAGTGGCTCTCTACGGATTCCCTATTGCCCACACCGACTCCAGCCGCTCTCCACATTTTCCCTATCTCCCACACAGACCCCAGCTGCTCTCTACAGCTTCCCTATAGCTCACACTGCCTCTAGTGGTACTCTATGTTTTCCCTATATCCCACACTGACTCTAGAAGCTCTGGATGGTTTCCCTATAGCCCTCGCTGAATCCAGTGGCTCACTACAGATTCCCTCAAACCCACACTGACTCCTGTGGCCCTGTACGGTTTCCTTATATCCCACACTCACTCCAGTGCCTCTCTACCATTTCCCTATAGTCGACACTGACTCCCATGGATGTGTAAAGTTTTCCCTATATCCCACACTGACTCCAGGGGCTCGCTACGGTTTTGCTATATCACACACTGAGTCTAGTGGCTCTCTACGGATTCCCTATATCCCACATTGATTCAAGCAGCTCTCTACGGTTTTCTCGTAGACCACACCTACTCGAGCAGCTCGCTACGCCTTTCCTAAATCACACATTGACCCTAGTGGCTCTCTAAAGTTTCCCTATAGTTCAAACTGACCCCAGTGGCTCTCTACAGTCTCGCACTACTCCAGACTGTCTCCAGTGGCTCTCGACGGTTTCTCTATAGCCCAACGTGTCTCCAGTGGCTTTCTACGGTTTCCCAATAGCCGACACTGACTGCAGTGGCTCTCTATGTTTTCCCTATCTCCCACAATCAATCCAGTGGCTCTCTATGGTTTCATTATATCCCACACTGATCCAAGCGGCTTTCTATGGTTTTCCTATAGCCACATTGACCCTAGTGGCTCTCAACGGTTTCCCTATAGTCCACACTGACTCCAGCAGCTCTCAAGGGTTTCCCTTTATCCCACACTGACTTCAGCAGCTCTCTACGGTTTTGCTATAGCCCACACTGACTCTAGCGGCTCTCTACGGTTTGCCCATAGCTGACACTGACTGAAGTGGCTCTCCATGGTTTCACTATAGTCCATACTGACTCCTGTGGATCGCTACGGTTTCGCTATTTCACACATTGAGTCTAGTGGCTCTCTACAGTTTCGCTCTAGTCCACACTGTCTCCAGTGGCTCTCTACGGTTTTGCTATAGCCCACACTGACTCCAGAGGCTCTCTACGGTTTCCCTATAGCCCACAGTCACTCCATTGGCTCTCTACGGTTTCCCAATAGCCTACACAGAATGCAGTGGCTTTCAATGGTTTCCCTATATCCCACACTGTCTGTGGTGGCTCTCTACGGTTTCCCTACAGTCCACAATTACCCCTGTGGCTCTTTGCGGTTTGTCTATGGTCCACAATGCCTCCACTGGCTTTCTACGGTTTCACTATATCCCACAATGATTCCAGCAGCTCTCTACCTTTTTCCTATAGCCCACACTGACCCTAGTGGCTCTCAATGGTTTCCCTGTAGTCCACACTGACTCCAGCGGCTCTCAAGGCTTCACCTTTTTCCCACACTGACTCCAGCGGCTCTCCACGGTTTCCCTATAGTCCACACTGACCCCAGTGGCTCTCGACGCTTTCCCTATAGCCCACACTGACTCCAGAAGCTCTATACGGTGTCCCAATAGCCGGCACAGACTGCAGTCGCTCTCTATGGTTTCCCTATATCCCACAGTGACTCCAGTGGCTCGCAACGGTTTCCGAATATCAAACACTGGCTCTAGTGGCTCTCTAAGGTTTCCCTATGGTCCACAATGACACCGGTGGCTCTCTACAGTTTCGCTCTAGTCCACACTGTCTCTAGCAGCTCTCTACGGTTTTGCTATAGCCCACACTGACTCCAGAGGCTCTCTACGGTTTCCCTATAGCCCACACTCACTCCAGTGGCTCTCTACGGTTTCCCAATAGCCGACACTGAATGCAGTGGCTTTCAATGGTTTCCCTATATTCCACACTGTCTCTAGTGGCTCTCTACGGTTTCGCTACAGTCCACAATTACCCCTGTGGCTCTTTACGGTTTGTCTATGGTCCACACTGACTCCAATGGCTTTCTACGGTTTCACTTTATCCCACAATGATTCCAGCGGCTCTCTACCTTTTTCCTATAGCCCACACTGACCCTAGTGGCTCTCAACGGTTTTCCTATAGTCCACACTGACTCCAGCGGCTCTCAAGGCTTCACCTTTTTCCCACACTGACTCCAGTGGCTCTCGACGGTTTCCCTATAGTCCACACTGACTCCAGCGGCATCTATGGTTTCCCTATTGGCCACACCGACTCCAGCGGCTCTCCACATTTTCCCTATATCCCACACAGACTCCAAAGGCTCTCTACAGCTTCCCTATTGTTCACACTGCCTCTAGTGGTACTCTACAGTTTCCCTATATCCCACACTTACTCTAGTGGCTCTGGATGGTTTCCCTATAGCCCTCGCTGAATCCAGTGGCTCACTACAGATTTCCTCAAACCCACACTGACTCCTGTGGCTCTGTACGGTTTCCTTATTTCCTACACTCACTCCAGTGCCTCTCTACCATTTCCCTATAGTCGACACTGATTCCCATGGATATGTAAAGTTTTCCCTATATCCCAAACTGACTCCAGTGGCTCGCTAAAGCATTGCTTTATCACACACGGAGTCTAGTGGCTCTCTACGGATTCCCTATATCCCACAGTGATTCCAGCAGCTCTCTACGGTTTTCCTGTAGACCACACTGACTCCAAAGGCTCGCTATGTTTTCCCGATATCACACACTGATTCTAGTGGCTCTCTACAGTTTCCCTATAGTCAACACTGACCCCAGTGGCTCTCTACGGTTTCCCTCTAGTACACTCTGTCTCCAGTAGCTCTCTACGGTTTCCCTATAGCCCACACTGACTCCATTGGATCTCTATGGTTTCCCGTTATCCAACATTGACTTCAGCAGCTCTCTAAGGTTTCAGTATAATCCGCACTGACTCCACTGGCTCTCTATGGGTTGCCTATAATCCACACTGACTCCACTGGCTCTCTACGGTTTCCCTATAGCCCACACTGACTCCAGTGGCTCTCTACGGTTTCCCTATAGTCCACACTGACTCCAGCTGCTCTCCAAATTTTCCCTATACCCCCCACAGACTCCAGTGGCTCTTTACAGATGCCCTATAGTTCATACTGCCTATAGTGGTACTCTACGATTTCCCTATAACCCACACTTACTCAAGTGGCTCTGGATGGTTTCCCTATAGCCCTCGCTGAATCCAGTGGCTCACTACATATTCCCTCAAGCCCACACTGACTCCTGTGGCTCTCAAGGGTTTCCCTTTATCCCAAACTGACTTCAGCGGCTCTCTACGGTTTCCCTAACGCCCACACAGCCTCCAGCGGCTCTCTACGGATTCCCCTTAGCCGACACTGACTGAAGTGGCTCTCCATGGTTTCGTTATAGTCCACAGTGACTCCAGTGGCTCGCTACAGTTTCCCTATATCAAACACTGACTCTAGTGGCTCTCTTCTGTTTCCCTGTAGTCAACACTGACCACAGTGACTCTCTACGGTTTCCCTCCAGTACACAATGCCTCCAGTAGCTCTCTACGGTTTCCCTATAGCCCACACTGACTCCAGCAGCTCTCTACGTTTTGCCGAAAGTCTGCACTGTCTCCACTGGCTCTCTATGGGTTGCCTATAGTCCACACTGACTCCACTGACTCTCTACAGTTTCACTATATCCCACACTGATTCCAGCGACTTTATATGGTTTCCCTTCAGCCCACACTGATTCCAGGGGCTCTCTATGGTTTTCCTATTGCCCACACTGACCCTAGTGGCTCTAAATCGATTCCCTATTGTCCACACTGACTGCAGCAGCTCTCAAGGGTTTCCCTTTATCCCACACTGACTTCAGCGGCTCTCTAGGGATTCCCTTTAGCCCACACTGACTCCAGCGGCTCTCTACAGTTTCCCTATAGCCCAAACTGACTCCAGCGGTTCTCCACATTTTCCCTATATCCCACACAGACCCCAGCGGCTCGCTACGGTTTCTCTATATCACCCACTGACTCTAGTTGCTCTCTACGTTTTCCCTATATTCAACTCTGACCCCAGTGGCTCTCTACGGTTTCCCTCTAGTACACACTGTCTCCAGTGGCTCTCTACAGTTTCCCTATAGCCCACACTGACTCCAGCGTCTCTCTATGGTTTCCCGTTATCCCACATTGACTTCAACAGCTCTCTACGGTTTCGCTATAGCCCACACTGACTCCAGCAGCTCTCTACGGTTTCCCCATAGCTGACACTGACTGAAGTGCCTCTCCATGGTTTTCCTATATCCCACACTGACTCCAGTGGCTCGCTATGGTTTCCCTATCTCACACACTTACTCTAGTGGATCTCTAATGTTTCCCTATAGTCCACACTGACCCCAGTGGCTCTCTACAGTTTCGCTCTAGTCCACACGGTTTCCAGCATCTCTCTACGGTTTCCCTATAGCCCACACTGACTCCAGCGGCCCTTTACGGTTTCCCTATATCCCACAATGACTCCAGCGGCTCTCTAAGATTTTCCTATATCCCTCACTGACTCCAAAGGCTCGCTATGGTTTCCCGCTATCACACACTGACTCTAGTGGCTCTCTACTGTTTCCCTATAGTCAACACTGACCCCAGTGACTCTCTATGGGTTGCCTATAGTCCACACTGACTCCACTGGCTCTCTACGGTTTCACTATATCCCACACTGATTCCAGCGGCTTTCTATGGTTTCCCTTCATCCCACACTGATTTCAGGGGCTCTCTAAAGTTTTCCTGTTGCCCACACTGATCCTATTGGCTCTCAATGGTTTCCCTATTGTCCACTCTGACTCCAGGGGCTCTCAAGGGTTTCCCTTTATCCCACAATGACTTCAGAGGCTCTCTACGGTTTCCCTATAGCCCACACTGACTCCAGTGGCTCTCTACGGCTTCCCTATAGCCCACACTGTCTCCAGAGGCTCTCCAAATTTTCCCTATATCCCACACAGACTCCAGCGGCTCTTTACAGATTCCCTATAGTTCATACTGCCTCTTGTGGTACTCGACAGTTTCCCTATATCCCACACTGACTCAAGTGGCTTTGTATGGTTTCCCTATATCCCTCGCTGAATACAATGGCTCTCTAAGGATTCCCTCAAGCCTGCAATGACTCCTGTGGCTCTGCACGGTTTCCTTATATCACACACTCACTCTAGTGGCTCTCTACAATTTCCCTACAGTCCACACTGACTCCCGTGGATCTGTAAAGTTTTCCCTATATCCCACTCTGACTCCAGCGGCTCGCTACGGTTTCGCTATATCACACACTGAGACTAATGGCTCACTACGCACTCCCTATATCCCACACTGATTCCAGCAGCTCTCTATGGTTTTCCTGTAGACCACAATGACTCCATTGGCTCTCTACGATTTCCTATAGTCCACACTGACTCCAGTGGCTCTCTGCGGTTTCCCTATAGCCCACACTGATTCCAGCGGCTCTCTAGGGTTTTCCTATTACCCATGGACCCTAATGGATCTCAATGGTTTCCCTATGGTCCACACTGGCTCCAGCGGCTGTCAAGGGTTTCCCTCTGTCCCAGACTGACTTCAGCAGCTCTCTGCGGTTTCCCTATAGCCCACACTGACTCCAGTGGCTCTCTACGGTTTCCCTATATCCGACACTGACTGCAGTGGCTCTGTATGGTTTCCCTATATCCCACACTGACTCAATTGGCTCGCTACAGCTTCCCTATCTCACACACTTACTCTAGTGGCTCTCTAAATTTCCCTATAGTCCACACTGACCCCAGTGGCTCTCTTCAGTTTCGCTCTAGTCCACACTGTCTCCAGTGGCTGACTACGGTTTCCCTATAGCCCAGACTGAATCCAGCAGCTCTCTACGGTTTCCCTATAGCCCACACTGACTCCAGCTGCTCTCTAAGGTTTTCCTATATCCCTCACATTCTCCAATGGCTCGCTACCGTTTCCCTATATCACCCACTGACTCTAGTGGCTCTCTACGGTTTCTCTATAGTCAACACTGACTACAGTGGCTCTCTACGGTTTCCCTCTAGTGCACACTGTCTCCAGTGGCTCTCTACGGATTCCCTATAGCCCACACTGACTCCAGTGGCCCTCTATGGTTTCCCGTTATCCCACATTGACTTCAACAGCTCTCTACGGTTTCCCTAGAGCCCACACTGACCCAAGCGCCTCTCAAGGATTTCCTTTTATCCCACACTGATTCAGCGGATCTCTACGGTTTCCCTATAGCCCACACTGACTTCAGTGGCTCTCTACGGTTTCGCCATAGCTGACACTGACTGAAGTGGCTCTCCATGGTTTCGCTATAGTCCACACTGACTCCAGTGGCTCGCTACAGTTTCCCAATAGCCGACACTGACTGCAGTGGCTCTCTATGTTTTCCCTATATCCCACACTGACTCCAGTGGCTCGCTATCGTTTCCCTATATCACACACTTATTCTATTGGCTCTCTAAGGTTTCCCTATAGTCCACACTGACCCCAGTGGCTCTCTACAGTTTCGCTCTAGTCCACACTGTCTCCAGCGGCTCTCTGCGGTTTCCCTATAGCCCACACTGACTCCAGCGGCTCTCTACGGTTTCCCTATGTCCCTCAGTGACTCCAGTGGCTTTCTAAGGTTTTCGTATATCCCCCACTGACTCCAAAGGCTCGCCACGGTTTCCCGATATCACACACTGTCTCTAGTGGCTCTCTACGGTTTCCCTATAGTCAACACTGACCCCAGTAGCTCTCCATTGTTTCCCTTTAGTACACACTGTCTCCAGTGGCTCTCTACGGTTTCCCTATTGCCCACACTGACTCCAGCGGCTCTCTATGGTTTCCCGTTATCCCACATTGAATTCAGCAGCTCTCTACGGTTTCCCTATAGACCACACTGGCTCTACTGGCTCTCTACGGTTTCTCTATAGTCCACATTGACTCCACTGGCTCTCTACGGTTTCACTACATCCCACACTGATTCCTGAGGCTTTCTATGGTTTCCCTTCAGCCCACACTGATTCCAGGGGCTCTCTACGGTTTTCCTATTGCCCACTCTGACCCTAGTGGCTCTAAATGGTTTCCCTATTGTCCACAGTGACTGCAGCGGCTCTCAAGGGTTTCTCTTCATCCCACAATGACTTCAGAGGCACTCTACGGTTTCCCTATAGCCCACACTGACTCCAGTGGCTCTCGACGTTTTCCCTATAGCCCACACTGACTCCAGTGGCTCTCCATGGTTTCGCTGTAGTCCACACTGACTCCAGTGGCTCGCTACAGTTTCGCTATTACACACACTGAGTCTAGTGGCTCTCTAGGGATTCCCTATAGAACGCACTGACCCCAGTGGCTCTCTACAGTTTCCCCATAGCCGACGCTGACTGAAGTGGCTCTCCATGGTTTCGTTATATTCCACAGTGACTCCAGTACCTCGCTACGGTTTCCCTATATCAAACACTGACTCTACTGGCTCTCTACGGTTTCCCTGTAGTCAACATTGACTCTAGTGGCTCTCTACGGTTTCCCTCTAGTGCATACCTCTCTACGGTTTCCATAGAGCCCAGACTGACTCCAGGGGCTCTCTATGGTTTCCCTATAGTCCGCACTGACTCCACTGGCTCTCTATGGGTTGCCTATAGTCCACAGTGACTCCACTGACTCTCTATGGTTTCACTATATCCCACACTGATTCCAGCAGCTTTCTTTGGTTTCTCCTCAGCCCACACTGATTCCAGGGACTCTCTACGTTTTTCCTATTGCCCACACTGACCCTAATGGCTGTAAATGGATTCCCTATTGTCCACAGTGACTGCAGCGGCTCTCAAGGGTTTCCCTTTATCCCAGAATGACTTCAGAGGCACTCTACGGTTTCACTACAGTCCACACTGACTCCAGCGGCTCTCAAGGGTTTACCTTTATCCCACACTGACTGCAGCGGCTCTCTACGGTTTCCCTATTGCCCACAATGACTCCTGCGGCTCTCCACGGTTTTCCTATGTCCCTCAGTGACTCCAGCGGCTTTCTAAGGTTTTCGTATATCCCTCACTGACTCCAAAGGCTCGCCACGGTTTCCCGAAATCACACACTGACTCTAGTGGCTCTCTACAGTTTCCCTAGAGTGAACAGTGACCCCAGTGGCTCTCTATTGTTTCCCTTTAGTACACACTTTCTCCAGTGGCTCTCTACGGTTTCCCTATTGCCCACACTGACTCCAGCGGCTCTCTATGGTTTCCCGTTATCCCACATTAACTTCAGCAGCTCTCTACGGTTTCCCTATAGACCACACTGACTCCACTGGCTCTCTACGCTTTCACCATAGTCCGCACTGACTCCACTGGCTCTCCAAGGGTTGTCTATTGTCCACACTGACTCCACTGGCTCTCTACGGTTTTCCTATTGCCCACACTGACCCTAGTGGCTCTAAATGGTTTCCCTATTGTCCACAGTGACTGCAGCGGCTCTCAAGGGTTTCCCTTTATCCCACAATGACTTCAGAGGCACTCTACGGTTTCCCTATAGCCCACACTGACTCCAGTGGCTCTCTACGGTTTCCCTATAGCCCACACTGACTCCAGTGGCTCGCTACGGTTACGCTATTTCACACACTGAGTCTAGTGGCTCTCTACTGATTCCCTATAGAACACACTGACCCCAGTGGCTCTCCACGGTTTGCCTATTGTCCACACAGACTCCAGCGGTTTCAAGTGTTTCCCTTTATCCCACAATGACTTCAAAGGCCCTCTACGGTTGCCCGATAGCACACACTGACTCCAGCGGCACTCTACAGTTTCCCCATAGCCGACACTGAATGAAGTGGCTCTCCATGGTTTCACTATGGTCCACACTGACTCCAGTGGCTCGCTACAGTTTCGCTATTTCACACACTGAGTCTAGAGGCTCTCTATGGATTCCCTATAGACCACACTGTCCCCAGTGGCTCTCTACGGCTTCCCGATATCCCACACTGACACCAATGCCTCTCTATGGTTTCCCTATAGACCACACTGACTCCAGTGGCTCTCTACGGTTTCCCTATAGCCCACACTGACTCCAGTGGATCTCCATGGTTTCGCTGAAGTCCACACTGACTCCAGTGGCTCGCTACGGTTTCCCTATAGTCCACACTGATCCCAGCAGCTCTCTACACTATCGCTATAGCCCACACTGACTCCAGCAGCTCTCTACGGTTTCCCTATAGTGCACACTGACTACAGTGCCTCTCTATGGATTCCAAATAGCCGACACTAACTACATGGCTCTCTATGGTCTCCCTATATCCCACTCTGACTCCAGTGTCTGGCTACGGTTTCCCTATATCACACACTGACCTAGTGGCTCTCTTCAGTTTCCCTATAGTCCACACTGACCCCAGTGGCTCTCAGCGTTTTCCTTATAGCCGACAAAGACTCCAGCAGCTCCCAACGTTTTCCCTATAGCCCACACTGACCCCAGAGGCTCTCTAAGGTTTTCCTATATCCCTCACTGACTCCAATGGATCGCTACGGTTACCCTATAGTCCACACTGACTGCACTGGCTCTCTACCGGTTTGCCTATAGTCCACACTGAATGCAGCGGCTCTCTAGTGTTTCCCTTTATCCCACACTGACTTCAGCAGCTCTCTACGGTTTCCCTATAGCCCACACTGACTGCAGCGGCTCTCAAGGGTTTCCATTAGCCGACACTGACTGCAGTGTCTCCAGTGGCTCTCTAAAATTTCCCTATAGTCCACACTGACGGCGCTCGCTGTCTACTGTTTGCCTATACTCCACACTGACTCCACTCGCTCTCTACGGTTTCACTATATCCCACAATGATTCCAGCGGCTCTCTACAGTTCTTCAATAGGCCACACTGGCCCTAGTTGCTCTCAACAGTTTCCCTATAGTCCACACTGACTCCAGCGGCTCTCAAGGGCTTACCTTTATCCCACACTGACTGCAGCGGCTCTCTACGGTTTCCCTATTGCCCACAATGACTCCAGCAGTTCTTACGGTTTCCCCATAGCCAAAACTGGCTGAAGTGGGTCTCTATAGTTTCGCTATAGGCCACACTGACTCCAGTGGCTCACTACGGTTTTGATATATTGCACACTGAGTCTAGGGGCTCTCTACGGATTCATATATTCCACACTGAACCCAGTGGCTCTCTATGGCTTCCCTTTATCCCACACTGATTGCAGCGGTTCTCTACTGTTTTCCTGTAGACCACACTCACCCCAGTGGCTCTCTACTGTTTCCCTATATCACACACTGACTCCAACGACTCTCTACGGTTTCCCTATAGTCCACACTGACTCCAGCTGCTCCCTATATTTCATCTAAATCCAGCACTGATTCCAACGGCTCTCCAAGTTTTCCCTGTAGTCAAAAATGTCTCCAGAAGCTCTCAAGGCTTTCCCTTTATCACACGCTGACTTCAGCGGCTCTCAAGGGTTTCCTATTATCCCACACTGATTCCAGCGGCTCTCTACGGTTTCCCTATAGCCCACAATAACTCCAGTGGATCTCTACGGTTTCCTATATCTCACACTGCATCCAATGGCTCGCTACGGTTTCCCTATAGTCCACACAGCCTCCAGTGGCTCTCTACGGTTTGCCTATTGTCCACACTGACTCCAGCGGCTCTCAAGGATTTCCCTTTATCCCACAATGACTTCAGCGGCCCTCTATGGTTTCCCCATAGCCGACACTGAATGAAGTGGCTCTCCATGGTTTCACTATGGTCCACACTGACTCCAGTGGCTCGCTACAGTTTCGCTATTTCAAACACTGAGTCTAGTGGCTCTCTATGGATTCCCTATAGACCAGACTGTCCCCAGTGGCTCTCTACGGCTTCCCGATATCCCACACTGATTCCAGCGGCTATCTATGGTTTTCCTGTAGACCAAACTGACCGCAGTGGCTCTCTACGGTTTCCCTATAGTCCAAACTGACACCATTGCCTCTCTACAGTTTCCCTATAGAGCACACTGAATCCAGTGGCTTTTTATGGTTTCGCTATAGCCCACACTGATTCCAGGGGATCTCTGCGGTTTTCCTAATGACCACACTGACTCTAGTGGCTCTCTACGGTTTCCCTATAGTCCACACTGACCCCAGCGGCTCTCTACGGTTTTGATATAGCCCAAACTGACTCCAGCAGCTCTCTACGGTTTCCCTATAGTGCACACTGACTACAGTGGGTCTCTAAGGATTCCAAATAGACGACACTAAATGCAGTGGCTCTCTATGGTCTCCCTATATCCCACGCTGACTCCAGTGTCTGGCTACGGTTTACCTATATCACACACTGACCTACTGGCTCTCTTCAGTTTACCTATAGTCAACACTGACCCCAGTGGCTGTCAACGTTTTCCTTATAGCCGACAAAGACTCCAGCAGCTCACAACGTTTTCCCTATAGCCCACACTGACCCCAGAGGCTCTCTAAGGTTTTTTTATATCCCTCACTGACTCCAATGGCTCTCTACGGTTACCCTATAGTCCACACTGACTCCACTAGCTCTAAACCGGTTTGCCTATAGTACACACTGAATGCAGCGTCTCTCAGGTGTTTCCCTTTATCCCACACTGACTTCAGCAGCTCTCTACGGTTTCCCTATAGCCCACAATGACTGCAGCGGCTCTCAAGGGTTTCCATTAGCCGACACTGACTGCAGTGGCTCTCTATGGTTTCCCTCTATCCCACACTGACTCCAGAGGCTCGCTATAGTTTCCCTATATCACACACTGTCTCTAGTGGCTCTCTAAGATTCCCTATTGTCCACACTGACCCCAGTGGTTCTCTATGGTTTCGCTATAGCCCACACTGACTCCAGTGGCTCTCTACGGTTTCCCTAAAGCCGACACTGAATGCTTCGGCTCTCTATGGTTTCCCTCTATCCCACAATGACTCCAGTGGCTCGCTATGATTGCTCTATATCACACACTGTCTCTAGTGACTCTCTACGGATTCCCTATAGCTCACACTGTCTCCAGTGGCTCTCTAAAGTTTCCCTATAGTCCACTCTGACTCCACTCGCTCTCTACAGTTTCACTATATCCCACAATGATTCCAGCGGCTCTCTACAGTTTGCCTATAGACCACAATATCCATAATGGATCTCAAATGTTTCCCTATAGTCCAAACTGACTCCAGCAGCTCTCAAGCGTTTCCCTTTATCCCACACTGATTTCAGCAGCTCTCTACAGTTTCCCATAGCCGACACTGACTGCAGTGGCTCTCTATGGTTTTCCTATAGCCTACAGTGACTCCAGTGGCTCGCTACAGTTTCCTTATATCACACACTAACTTTAGTAGTTCTCTAAGGTTTCCCTATAGTCCACACTGAGTACAGTGACTCTCTACGGTTTCCTTATAGTCCACACTGTCTCCAGTGGCTCTGTACGGTTTCCCTACAGTCCACACTGACTCCAGCTGCTCTCCACGTTTTCCCAATATCACACAATAACTCTAGTGGTTCTCTAAGGTTTCCCTATAGTCCACAATGAGCACAGTGGCTCTCTACGGTTTCCTTATAGTCCACACTGTCTCCAGTGGCTCTCTACGGTTTCCCTATAGTCCACACTGACTCCAGTGGTTCTCACCGGTTTCCCTATTGCCCATACTGACTCCAATGGCTCTCTACAGCTTTCCTATAAACCCACAATGATTAAAGTGGCTCTCTACGGTTTTCCTATAGCCAACACTGTCCACAGTGCTCTCAAAAGATTCCCTAAAGTCCACAAAAACTCCAACCACTCTCAAGGAATTCCCGTAATCCCACCCTGACTTCAGAAGCTCTCTACGGTTTCCCCATAGTCGAAACTGAGTCCAGCGGCTCTCTACGTTTTCCAAATATCCGACGCTGACAGCAGTCGCTCTCTATGGTTTCCCTAAATCCCACAATGACTCCAGTGGCTCTCCACGGCTTCCTTACATCATAC
The DNA here is from genome assembly GCF_017639515.1 of Carcharodon carcharias. Lineage (NCBI taxonomy): Eukaryota > Metazoa > Chordata > Chondrichthyes > Lamniformes > Lamnidae > Carcharodon > Carcharodon carcharias. The sequence continues at coordinate 40,620,537 of NC_054483.1, read as the reverse complement.
ACTGACTCTAGTAGCTCTCTAAGGTTTCCCTATAGTCCACACTGACCCCACTGGCTCGCTACTGTTTCGCTCTAGTCCACAATGTCTGCAGTGGCTCTCTACGGTTTCCCAATGGACCACACTGACTCCAACGGCTCTCTACGTTTTCCCAACAGCCGACACTGATTGCACTGGCTCTCTATGGTTTCCCTATATTCGAAACTGACTCCAGTGGCTCGTTACGGTTTCCCTATGTCACACACTGACTCCAGTGGCTCTCTACGGTTTCCCTACAGTCCACACTGACCCCTGTGGATCTCTATGGTTTCCTTCTAGTACGCACTGTCTCCAGTGGCTCTCTACGTTTTACATGTAGCCCACAGTGTCTCCAGTGGCTCTCTACTGTTTCCCTATAGTCCACACTGACCCCAGTGGCTCCCTAGTGTTTCCCTGTATCACACACTGACTCCACTGGCTCTCTATGGTTTCTCTATAGTCCACAATGACTCCTGATGCTCCCTATGGTTCAGCTAAAGCCTGCACTGATTCCAGCAGCTCTCCACGATTTCCCTGCAGTCCAAACTGACTCCAGCGGCTCTCAACGCTTTCCTTTTAACCAACACTGACTTCAGTAGCTCTCAAGGGATTCCCTTTATACCACACTGACTCCAGCAGCTCTCTACGGTTTCCCTGTAGCCCACACTAACTCCAGTGGATCTCTGCAGTTTCCCTATATCCCACACTGAAACAATGGCTCGCTACGGTTTCCCTCATATAACACACTCAGTCTAGTGGCCCTCTGCCATTTCTCTATAGTCCACACCGACCCTTTTGGCTCTCTACGGCTTCCCTGTGTCCCCACTGATTCCAGCATTCTCTAGGGTTTTTCTAAAGCCCGCACTGACCGTAGTGGCTCTCGATAGTTTCCCTTTAGACTGCACTGACTCCTGCACCTGTCTGCGGTTTCCCCATAGCCTACACTTACTGAAGAGGCTCTCTATTGTTTCCCTAGAGCCTACAATGACTCCAGAGGCTCTCTAAGGTTTCCCTATATCCCACACCGACTGCAATGGCTTGCTACGGTTTCCCTATAGTCCACGCTGACTCCAGAGGCTCTCTACGGATTCCCTATTGCCCATACCGACTCCAGCTGCTCTCTATGGCTTCGTAATATCCCACAATGATTCCAGCTGCTCTCCACGGTTTTCCTATAGCCCACACTATCCATAGTGGCTCTCAAATGTTTCCCTATAGTCCAAACTGACTCCAGCGGCTCTCAAGGGTTTCCCTTTATTCCACACTGACTTCAGCAGCTCTCTACGGTTTCCCCATAGCCGACACTGATTGCAGTGGCTCTCTAAGATTTCCCTATAGCCTACAGTGACTCCAGTGACTCGCTATGGTTTCCCGATATCACACACTAACTCTAGTGGTTCTCTAAGGTTTCCCTATAGTCCACACTGATCACAGTGGCTCTCTACGGTTTCCTTATAGTCCACACTGTCTCCAGTGGCTCTGTACGGTTTCCCTATAGTCCACAATGACTCCAGCTGCTCTCCGCGTTTTCCCAATATCCCACACTGACTTCACTGGCTCTCTACAGATTCCCTAAAGCCCACACTGACTCCAGTGCCTCTCTACGGTTTTCCTATAATCCACACTGACTCCAGCGACTCTCTACTGTTTCCCTAAATTCCAAACGGACTCCAGCGGCTCTCTACTGTTTCCCTATAGTTCAAACTGAAACCCTTGGCTCTCTATGGATTCCCTATAGTCCACACTGACAACATTAGATCTCTACGGTTTCCCTAGAGTCCACTCTGACTCCAGCGGCTCTCTACGGTTTCCCTGAAGCCCACAATGATTCCAGCAGCTCTCTACGTTTTTCCTATAGACAACACTAACTCTAGTCTCTCTCACTGTTTTCCCACAGTTTTTACTGACTGCCGAGGCTCTCAAGGGTTTCCCTTTATCCCTCACTGACTTCAGCAGGTCACTACAGTTTCCCTATACCCCACACTGACTCCAACAGCTCTCTGCGGTTTCTCTGTAGCCGACACTGAAACCAGTGGCTCACTACCATTTCCCTATATCACACAGCTCTCTATGGTCTCCCTATATCCCACACTGACTCCAGCTGCTCGTCACGGCTTCCTTACATCAAACACTGACCAAGTGGCTCTCTTCGGTTTCCCTATAGTCCACACTGACCCCACTGGCTCTCAACGTTTTTCTTATAGCCGACAAAGACTCCAGCAGCTCCCAACGTTTTCCCTATAGCCCACACTGACCCCAGAGGCTCTCTAAGGTTTTCCTATATCCCTCACTGACTCCAATGGCTCGCTACGGTTACCCTATAGTCCACACTGACTCCACTGGCTCTCTACCGGTTTGCCTATAGTCCACACTGAATACAGCGGCTCTCAAGTGTTTCCCTTTATCCCACACTGACTTCAGCAGCTCTCTACGGTTTCCCTATAGCCCACACTGACTGCAGCGGCTCTCAAGGGTTTCCAATAGCCGACACTTACTGCAGTGGCTCTCTATGGTTTCGCTATATCCCACACTGACTCCAGAGGCTCGCTATAGTTTCCCTATGTCACACACTGTCTCTAGTGGCTCCTTAAGGATTCCCTATTGTCCACACTGACCCCAGTGGTTATCTATGGTTTCGCTATAGCCCACACGTCTCCAGTGGCTCTCTACGGTTTCCCAAAAGCCGACACTGAATGCTTCGGCTCTCTATGGTTTCCCTCTATCCCACACTGACTCCAGTGGCTCGCTATGATTTCTCTATATCACACACTGTCTCTAGTGGCTCTCTACGGTTTCCCTATAGCTCACACTGTCTCCAGTGGCTCTCTGAAGTTTCCCTATAGTCCATACTGTATCCACTCACTCTCTACGGTTTCACTATATCCCACAATGATTCCAGTGGCTCTCTACGTTTTCCAAATAGCCGACACTGACTGCAGCGGCTCTCTATGTTTTCCCTATATCCCACACTGACTCCAGCGGCTCGTCACGGCTTCCTTACATCATACACTGACTCTAGTGGCTCTCTAAGGTTTCCCTATAGTCCACACTGACCCCACTGGCTCGCTACGGTTTCGCACTAGTCCACACTGTCTCCAGTGGCTCTCTACGGTTTCCCAATAGACCACACTGACTCCAGCGGCTCTCTATGGTTTCCCTATATCCCAAACTGACTCCAGTGGCTCGTTACGGATTCCCAATGTCACACACTGACTCTAGTGGATCTCTACGGTTTCCCTCTAGTACACACTGTCTCCAGTGGCTCCCTGCGATTTCCCTGTAGCCCACACTGTCTCCAGTGGCTCTCAAGGGATTCCTTTTATCCCACACTGACCTCCACGGCTCTCCAAAGTTTCCCAATAGCCCACACTGACTCCAGCGGCAATCTATGGTTTCCCTATAGTCCACACTGACAGCATTGCCTCTCTACGGTTTCCCTAATATTACACACTCACTCTAGTGGCCCTCTGCCATTTCTCTATAGTCCACACCGACCCTTTTGTCTCTCTACGGCTTCCCTGTGTCCCACACTGATTCCAGCGTTCTCTAGGGTTTTTCTAAAGCCCACACTGACCTTAGTGGCTCTCGAAAGTTTCCCTTTAGACTGCACTGACTCCTGCACCTGTCTGAGGTTTCCCCATAGACGACACCGACTGAAGAGGCTCTCTATTGTTTCCCTATAGCCTACAATGACTCCAGAGGCTCTCTAAGGTTTCCCTATATCCCACACTGACTGCAATGGCTTGCTACGGTTTCCCTATAGTCCACACTGACTCCAGAGGCTCTCTACGGTTTCCCTATTGCCGATACTGACTCCAAATGCTCTCTATGGCTTCCTAATATCCCACAATGATTCCAGCTGCTCTCCACGGTTTTCCTATAGCCCACACTATCCATAGTGGCTCTCAAATGTTTCCCTATAGTCCAAACTGACTCCAGCAGCTCTCAAGGGTTTCCCTTTATCCCACACTGACTTCAGCAGCTCTCTACGGTTTCCCCATAGCCGACACGGATTGCAGTGGCTCTCTATGATTTCCCTATAGCCTACAGTGACTCCAGTGACTCGCTAAGGTTTCCCTATATCACACACTAATTCTAGTGGTTCTCAAAGTTTTCCCTATAGTCCACACTGATCACAGTGGCTCTCTACGGTTTCCTTATAGTCCACACTGTCTCCAGTGGCTCTGTACGGTTTCCATATAGTCCACACTGACTCTAGCTGCTCTCCACGTTTTCCCAATATCCCACACTGACTCCACTGGCTCTCTACAGATTCCCTAAAGCCCACACTGACTCCAGTGGCTCTCTACGTTTTTCCTATAATCCACACTGACTCCAGCGGTTCTCTACTGTTTCCCTAAATTCCAAACGGACTCCAGCGGCTCTCTACTGTTTCCCTATAGTGCAAACTGAAACACTTGGCTCTCTATGGATTCCCTATAGTCCACACTGACAACGTTAGATCTCTACGGTTTCCCTAGAGTCCACTCTGACTCCAGCAGCTCTCTACGGTTTCCCTGAAGCCCACAATGATTCCAGCAGCTCTCTACATTTTTCCTATAGACAACACTGACTCTAGTCGCTCTCACTGTTTTCCTACAGTTTATACTGACTGCCGAGGCTCTCAAGGGTTTCCCTTTATCCCTCACTGACTTCAGCAGCTCACCTCAGTTTCCCTATACCCCACACTGACTCCAACAGCTCTCTGCGGTTTCCCTATAGCCGACACTGAAACCGGTGTCTCACTACCATTTCCCTATATCACACAGTGTCTCCCGCACCTCTCTATGGCTTCTGATTAGCCCACACTGACTCCAGTGCTCTGTAGGGTTTCCCTGCATCCCACACTCACTCTAGTCCCGCACTACATTTTTCCTATGGTCCACATGGCTCCAGCCGCTCTCTACGGTTTCCCTGTAGTGCACACTGACACCATTGGCACTCCAAGGTTTCGCTATTGTCCGCACTGACACCACAGGCTCGATACAGTCTCCCTATCGTGCACACTGACTCCAGTGGCTCTCTACGGTTTCCCTGTAGCCCACACAGACTCCAGTGGCTCTCTGTGGCTTCCTAATATCCCACAATGATTCCAGCGGCTCTATACGGTTTTTCTATAACCCACACTGTCCCTAGTGGCTCTCAAACGTTTCCGAATATTTCACACTGACTCCAGCTGCTCTCAAGGGTTTCCCATTATCCCACACTGACTTCAGTGGCTCTCTACGGTTTCCCTATAGCCCACTCTGACTCCAGTGGCTCTGTACGGTTTTTCAATATCCCACACTCACCCCAGTGGCTCACTACGCTTTTCCTATAGTCCAGACTGACTCCAGAGGCTCACTATGGTTTCCCTATAGTAGACACTGAAACCATTGGCTCCCTACGCTTTTCCTATAGTCCACACTGACTCCAGCGGCTCTCTATGGTTTCCCTAAAGTACACACTGAAGCCATTGGCTCTCCACGGTTTCCCTATAGTCTACACTGACTCCAGTGGCTCTCACCGGTTTCCCTATAGCCCATACTGACTCCAGTGGTTCTCTACAGCTTGCCTATATCCCACAATGATTAAAGTGGCTCTCTATGGTTTTCCTATAGCCCACACTGTCCATCGTGCTATCAAAAGATTCCCTATAGTCCACAAAAACTCCAGCGGCTCTCAAAGGATTCCCGTAATCCCACACTGACTTCAGAAGCTCTCTACGGTTTCCCCATAGCCGAAACTGAGTCCAGTGGCTCTCTACGTTTTCCAAATAGCCGACACTGACTGCAGCGGCTCTCTATGGTCTCCCTATATCCCACACTGAATCCAGCGGCTCGTCACGGCTTCCTTACATCACACACTGACCTTGTGGCTCTCTTCGGTTTCCCTTTAGTCCACACTGACCGCACTGGCTCTCAACGTTTTCCTTATAGCCGACAAAGACTCCAGCAGCTCCCAACGTTTTCCCTATAGCCCACACTGACCCCGGAGGCTCTCTAAGGTTTTCCTATATCCCTCACTGACTCCAATGGCTCGCTACGGTTACCCTATAGTCCACACTGACTCCACTGGCTCTCTACCGGTTTGCCTATAGTCCACACTGAATGCAGCGGCTCTCAAGTGTTTCCCTTTATCCCACACTGACTTCAGCTGCTCTCTACGGTTTCCCTGTAGCCCACACTGACTGCAGCGGCTCTCAAGAGTTTCCATTAGCTGACACTTACTGCAGTGGCTCTCTATTGTTTCCCTATGTCCCACACTGACTCCAGAGGCTCGCTATAGTTTCCCTATGTCACACACTGTCTCTATTGGCTCTCTAAGGTTTCCCTATTGTCCACACTGACCCCAGTGGTTTTCTATGGCATCCCTCTATCCCACACTGCCTCCAGTGGCTCACTATGATTTCTCTATGTCACACACTGTCTCTAGTGGCTCTCTAAGGTTTCCCTATAGCTCACACTGTCTCCAGTGGCTCTCTAAATTTTCCCTATAGTCCACACTGACTCCACTCGCTCTCTACGGTTTCACTATATCCCACAATGATTCCAGCGGCTCTCTACAGTTTTCCTATAGCCCACAATATCCATAATGGCTCTCAAATATTTCCCTATAGTCCAAACTGCCTCCAGCAGATCTCAAGGGTTTCCCTTTATCCCACACTGACTTCATCAGCTCTCTACGGTTTCCCCATAGCCGACACTGACTGCAGTGGCTCTCTATGGTTTTCCTATAGCCTACAGTGACTCCAGAGGCTCGCTACAGTTTTCTTATATCACACACTAACTTTAGTGGTTCTCTAAGGTTTCCCTATAGTCCGCACTGAGCACAGTGACTCTCTACGGTTTCCTTACAGTCCACACTTTTGCAGTGGCTCTGTACGGTTTCCCTACAGTCCACACTGACTCCAGCTGCTGTCCACGTTTTCCCAATATCACCCAAAAACTCTAGTGGTTCTCTAAGGTTTCCCTATAGTCCACACTGAGCACAGTGGCTCTCTACGGTTTCCTTATAGACAACACGGTCTCCAGTGGCTCTCTACGGTTTCCCTATAGTCCACATTGAGTCCAGTGGTTCTCACCGGTTTCCCAATTGCCCATACTGACTCCAATGGCTCTCTACAGCTTGCGTATAAACCCACAATGATTAAAGTGGTTCTCTACGGTTTTCCTATAGCCAACACTGTCCATAGAGTTCTCAAAATTTTCCCTATAGTCCACAAAAACTCCAGCGGCTCTCAAGGGATTCCCGTAATCCCACACTGACTTCAGAAGCTCTCTATGGTTTCCCCAGAGCCGAAACTGAGTCCAGCGGCTCTCTACGTTTTCCAAATAGCCGACGCTGACTGCAGTCGCTCTCTATGGTTTCCCTAAATCCCACACTGACTCCAGTGGCTCGCCACGGCTTCCTTACATCATACACTGAATCTAGTGGCTCTCTAAGGTTGCCCTATAGTCCACACTGACCCCACTGGCTCGCTAAGGTTTCGCTCTTGTCCACAATGTCTCCAGTGGCTCTCTACGGATTCCCAATGGACCACACTGACTCCAACGGCTCTCTACTTTTTACCAAAGGCCGACACTGAATGCACTGGCTCTCTATGGTTTCCCTATATCACAAACTGACTCCAGTGGCTCGTTACGGTTTCCCTATGTCACACACTGACTCTAGTGGCTCTCTACGGTTTCCCTACAGTCCACACTGTCACCTGTGGATCTCTATGGTTTCCTTCTAGTACACACTGTCTCCAGTGGCTCTCTACGTTTTCCCTGTAGCCCACAGTGTCTCCAGTGGCTCTCTACTGTTTCCCTATAGTCCACACTGACCCCAGTGGCTCCCTAGGGTTTCCCTATATCACACACTGACTCCAGTGGCTCTCTATGGTTTCTCTATAGTCCACACTGACTCCAGATGCTCCCTATGGTTCAGCTAAAGCCTGCACTGATTCCAGCAGCTCTCCACGATTTCCCTGTAGTCCACACTGACTCCAGCGGCTCTCAACGCTTTCCTTTATCCCACACTGCCTTCAGTAGCTCTCAAGGAATTCCCTTTATACCACACTGACTCCAGCAGCTCTCTACGGTTTCCCTGTAGCCCACACTAACTCCAGTGGATCTCTGCAGTTTCCCTATATCCCACAGTGAAACAATGGCTCACTACGGTTTCCCTAATATTACACAGTCACTCTAGTGGCCCTCTGCCATTTCTCTATAGTCCACACCGACACTTTTGGCTCTCTACGTCTTCCCTGTGTCCCACACTGATTCCAGCGTTCTCTAGGGATTTTCTAAAGCCCACACTGACCCTAGTGGCTCTCGAAAGTTTTCCTTTAGACTGCACTGACTCCTGCACCTGTCTGCGGTTTCCCCATAGCCTACACTTACTGAAGAGGCTCTCTATTGTTTCCCTATAGCCTACAATGACTCCAGAGGCTCTCTAAGGTTTCCCTATATCCCACACTGACTGCAATGGCTTGCTACGGTTTCCCTTTAGTCCACAATGACTCCAGAGGCTCTCTACGGTTTCCCTATTGCCCATACTGTCTCCAGATGCTCTCTATGGCTTCCTAATATCCCACAATGATTCCAGCTGCTCTCCACGGTTTTCCGATAGCCCACACTATCCATAGTGGGTCTCAAATGTTTCCCTATAGTCCAAACTGACTCCAGCGGCTCTCAAGTGTTTCCCTTTATCCCACACTGACTTCAGCAGCTCTCTACGGTTTCCCCATAGCCGACACTGATTGCAGTGGCTCCCTATGATTTCCCTATAGCCTACAGTGACTCCAGTGACTCGCTACGGTTTCCCTATATCACACACTAACTCTAGTGGTTCTCTAAGGTTTCCCTATAGTCCACACTGATCACAGTGGCTCTCTACGGTTTCCTTATAGTCCACACTGTCTCCAGTGGCTCTGTACCGTTTCCCTATAGTCCACACTGACTCCAGCTGCTCTCCACGTTTTCCCAATATCCCACACTGACTCCATTGGCTCTCTACAGATTCCCTAAAGCCCACACTGACTCCAGTGGCTCTCTACGGTTTTCCTATAATCCACACTGACTGCAGCGGCTCTCAACTGTTTCCCTAAATTCCAAACGGACTCCAGCTGCTCTCTACTGTTTCCCTATAGTGCAAACTGAAACCCTTGGCTCTCTATGGATTCCCTATAGTCCACACTGACAACATTAGTTCTCTAAAGTTTCCCTAGAGTCCACTCTGACTCCAGCGGCTCTCTACGGTTTCCCTGAAGCCTGCAATGATTCCAGCAGCTCTCTACGTTTTTCCTATAGACAACACTGACTCTAGTCTCTCTCACTGTTTTCCTACAGTTTATACTGACTGCCGAGGATCTCAAGGGTTACCACTTATCCCTCACTGACTTTAGCAGCTCACTACAGTTTCCCTATACCCCACACTGACTCCAACAGCTCTCTGCGGTTTCCCTATAGCCGACACAGAGACCAGTGGCTCACTATCATTTCCCTATATCACACAGTGTCTCCCGCACCTCTCTACGGCTTCCGATTAGCCCACACTGACTCCAGTGCTCTGTAGGGTTTCCCTGCATCCCACACTCACTCCAGTCGCGCTCTACATTTTTCCTATGGTCCACATGACTCCAGCCACTCTCTACGGTTTCCCTATAGTGCACACTGACACCATTGGCACTCCAACGTTTCGCTATTGCCCGCACTGACACCACAGGCTCTATACGGGCTCCCTATAGTCCACACTGACTCCAGTGGCTCCCTACGGTTTCCCTGTAGCCCACACAGAATCCAGTGGCTCTCTGTGGCTTCCTAATATCCCACAATGATTCCAGCGGCTCTATACGGTTTTTCTTTAACCCACACTGTCCCTAGTGGCTCTCAACCGTTTCCGAATATTTCACACTGACTCCAGCTGCTCTCAAGGGTTTCCCATTATCCCACACTGACTTCAGTGGCTCTCTACGGTTTCCCTATAGCCCACTCTGACTCCAGTGGCTCTGTACAGTTCTCCAATATCCCACACTCAGTCCAGTGGCTCTCTGCGCATTTCCTATAGTCCACACTGACTCCAGAGGCTCTCTATGGTTTCCCTATAGTAGACACTGAAACCATTGGCTCCCTACGCTTTTCCTAAAGTCCACACTGACTCCAGCGGCTCTCTATGGTTTCCCTATAGTACACACTGAAGCCATTGGCTCTCTACGGTTTCCCTATAGTCTACACTGACTCCAGCGGCTTCTACCGGTTTCCCTATAGCCCATACTGACTCCAGTGGTTCTCTACAGCTTGCCTATATCCCACAATGATTAACGTGGCTCGCTATGGTTTTCCTATAGCCCACACTGTCCATCGTGCTCTCAAAAGATTCCCTATAGTCCACAAAAACTCCAGCGGCTCTCAAAGGATTCCCGTAATCCCACACTGACTTCAGAAGCTCTCTACGGTTTCCCCATAGCCGAAACTGAGTCCAGTGGCTCTCTACTTTTTCCAAATAGCCGACACTGACTGCAGCAGCTCTCTATGGTTTCCCTATATCCCACACTGACTCCAGCGGCTCATCACGGCTTCCTTACATCAGACACCGACTCTAGTGGCTCTCTAAGGTTTCCCTATAGTCCACACGGACCCCACTGGCTCGCTACGGTTTCGCTCTGGTCCACACTGTTTCCAGTGGCTCTCTACGGTTTCCCAATAGACCACACTGACTCCAGCGGTTCTCTATGGTTTCCCAAAAGCCGACACTGAATGCACTGGCTCTCTATGGTTTCCCTATATCCCAAACTCACTCCAGTGGCTCGTTACGGTTTACCTATGTCACACACTGACTCTAGTGGCTCTCTACGGTTTCCCTATAGTCCATACTGACCCCTGTGGATCTCTACCCTTTCCCTCTAGTACACACTGTCTCCAGTGGCTCCCTACGTTTTTCCTGTAGACCACACTGTCTCCAGTGGCTCTCTAGGGATTCCCTATATCACACACTGACTCCACGGCTCTCTACGGTTTCCCTATAGTGCACACTGACTCCAGCTGCTCCCTATGGTTCAGATAAAGCCTGCATTGACTCCAGTGGCTCTCCACGTTTTCCCTATAGTCCACACTGATTCCAGCGGCTCTCCAGGCTTTCCCTTTATCCCACACTGTCTTCAGTGGCTCTCATGGGATTCCCTTTATCCCACACTGACCTCCACGGCTCTCCACAGTTTCCCAATAGCCCACACTGACTCCAGTGGCAATCTACGGTTTCCCTATAGTCCACACTGACCCCAGTGGCTCCCTAGGGTTTCCCTATATCACACACTGACTCCACTGGCTCTCTATGGTTTCTCTCTAGTCCACAATGACTCCAGATGCTCCCTATGGTTCAGCTAAAGCCTGCACTGATTCCAGCAGCTCTCCACGATTTCCCTGTAGTCAAAACTGAGTACAGCGGTTCTCAACGCTTTCCTTTTATCCCACACTGCCTTCAGTAGCTCTCAAGGGATTCCCTTTATACCACACTGACTCCAGCAGCTCTCTACGGTTTCCCTGTAGCCCATACTAACTCCAGTGGATTTCCGCAGTTTCCCTATATCCCACACTGAAACAATGGCTCGCTACTGTTTCCCTAATATTACACACTCACTCTAGTGGCCCTCTGCCATTTCTCTATAGTCCACACCGACCCTTTTGGCTCTCTACGGCTTCCCTGTGTCCCACACTGATTCCAGCGTTCTCTAGGGTTTTTTCTCAAGCCCAAACTGACCCTAGTGGCTCTCGAAAGTTTCCCTTTGGACTGCACTGACTCCTGCACCTCTCTGCGGTTTCCCCATAGCCTACACTTACTGAAGAGGCTCTCTATTTTTTCCCTATAGCCTACAATGACTCCAGAGGCTCTCTAAGGTTTCCCTATATCCCACACCGACTGCAATGGCTTGCTACGGTTTCCCTTTAGTCCACAATGACTCCAGAGGCTCTCTACGGTTTCCCTATTGCCCATACTGACTCCAGATGCTCTCTATGGCTTCCTAATATCCCACAATGAATCCAGCTGCTCTCCACGGTTTTCCTATAGCCCACACTATCCATAGTGGGTCTCAAATGTTTCCCTATAGTCCAAACGGACTTCAGCGGCTCTCAAGGGTTTCCCTTTATCCCACACTGACTTCAGCAGCTCTCTACGGTTTCCCCATAGCCGACACTGAATGCAGTGGCTCTCTATGATTTCCCTATAGCCTACAGTGACTCCAGTGACTCGCTACGGTTTCCCTATATCACACACTAACTCTAGTGGTTCTCTAAGGTTTCCCTATAGTCCTAACTGATCACAGTGGCTCTCTACGGTTTCCTTATACTCCACACTGACTCCAGCGGCTCTCAAGGCTTCAAAATATCCCACACTGTCTTCAGTGGCTCTCAAGGGATTCCCTTTATCCGACACTGACTCCACTGGCTCTCTACAGATTCCCTAAAGCCCACACTGACTCCAGTGGCTCTCTACGGTTTTCCTATAATCCACACTGACTCCAGCGGCTCTCTACTGTTTCCCTAAATTCCAAACGGACTCCAGCGGCTCTCTACTGTTTCCCTATAGTGCAAACTGAAACCCTTGGCTCTCTATGGATTCCCAATAGTCCACACTGACAACATTAGATCTCTACGGTTTCCCTAGAGTCCACTCTGACTCCAGCAGCTCTCTACGGTTTCCCTGAAGCCCACAATGATTCCAGCAGCTCTCTACGTTTTTCCTATAGACAACACTGACTCTAGTCGCTCTCACTGTTTTCCTACAGTTTATACTGACTGCCGAGGCTCTCAATGGTTTCCCTTTATCCCTCACTGACTTTAGCAGCTCACTACAGTTTCCCTATACCCCACACTGACTCCAACAGCTCTCTGCGGTTTCCCTATACCCGACACTGAAACCAGTGTCTCACTACCATTTCCCTATATCACACAGTGTCTCCCGTACCTCTCTACGGCTTCCGATTAGCCCACACTGACTCCAGTGCTCTGTAGGGTTTCCCTGCATCCCACACTCACTCCAGTGGCGCACTACATTTTTCCTATGGTCCACATGACTCCAGCCGCTCTCTACGGTTTCCCTATTGTGCACACTGACACCATTGGCACTCCAACGTTTCGCTATTGTCCGCACTGACACCACAGGCTCGATACGGTCTCCCTATAGTCCACACTGACTCCAGTGGTTCTCTACGGTTTCCCTGTAGCCCACACAGATTCCAGTGGCTCTTTGTGGCTTCCTAATATCCCACAATGATTCCAGCGGCTCTATACTGTTTTTCTATAACCCAAACTGTCCCAAGTGGCTCTCAACCGTTTCCGAATATTTCACACTGACTCCAGCTGCTCTCAAGGGTTTCCCATTATCCCACACTGACTTCAGTGGCTCTCTACGGTTTCCCTATAGCCCACTCTGACTCCAGTGGCTCTGTACGGTTCTCCAATATCCCAACTCAGTCCAGTGGCTCTGTACGCTTTCCCTATAGTCCACACTGACTCCTGAGGCTCTCTATGGTTTCCCTACAGTAGACACTGAAAGCATTGGCCCCTACGCTTTTCCTAAAGTCCACACTGACTCCAGCGGCTCTCTATGGTTTCCCTATAGTACACACTGAAGCCATTGGCTCTCTACGGTTTCCCTGTAGTCTACACTGACTCCAGCGGCTCTCACCGGTTTCCCTATAGCCCATACTGACTCCAGTGGTTCTCTACAGCTTGCCTATATCCCACAATTATTAAAGTGGCTCTCTATGGTTTTCCTATAGCCCACACTGTCCATCGTGCTCTCAAAAGATTCCCTATAGTCCACAAAAACTCCAGCGGCTCTCAAAGGATTCCCGTAATCCCACACTGACTTCAGAAGCTCTCTACGGTTTCCCCATAGCCGAAACTGAGTCCAGTGGCTCTCTACATTTTCCAAATAGCCGACACTGACTGCAGCGGCTCTCTATGGTTTCCCTATATCCCACACTGACTCCAGCGGCTCGTCACAGCTTCCTTACATCAGACACTGACTCTAGTGGCTCTCTAAGGTTTTCCTATATTCCACACTGACCCCACTGACTCTCTACCGTTTCGCTCTAGTCCACACTGTCTCCAGTGGCTCTCTACGGTTTCCCAATAGACCACACTGACTCCAGCGGCTCTCTACGGTTTCCCAATAGCCGTCACTGAATGCACTGGCTCTCTGTGGTTTCCCTATATCCCAAACTCACTCCAGTGGCTCGTTACAGTTTCCCTATGTCACACACTGACGCTAGCGGCTCTCTACGGTTGCCCTATAGTCCATACTGACCCCTGTAGATCTCTACGGTTTCCCGCTAGTACACACTGTCTCCAGTGGCTCCCTACGATTTCCCTGTAGCCCACACTGTCTCCAGTGGTTCTCAAAGGATTCCCTATATCACACACTGATTCCACGGCTCTCTACGGTTTCCCTATAGTACACACTGACTCCAGCTGCTCCCTATGGTTCAGATAAAGCCTGCACTGACTCCAGTGGCTCTTCACGTTTTCCCTATAGTCCACACTGACTCCAGCGGCTCTCAAGGCATTCCCTTTATCCCTCACTGTCTTCAGTGGCTCTCAAGGGATTCCCTTTATCCCACACTGACCTCCACGGCTCTCCACAGTTTCCCAATAGCCCACTCTGACTCCAGTGGCAATCTACGGTTTGCCTATAGTCCACACAGACACCATTGCCTCTCTAAGGTTTCCCCAATATTACACACTCACTCTAGCGGCCCTCTGCCATTTCTCTATAGTCCACACCGACCCTTTTGGCTCTCTACGGCTTCCCTGTGTCCCACACTGATTCCAGCGTTCTCTAGGGATTTTCTAAAGCCCACACTGACCCTAGTGGCTCTCGAAAGTTTTCCTTTAGACTGCACTGACTCCTGCAACTTTCTACGATTTCCCCATAGCCTACACTTATTGAAGAGGCTCTCTATTGTTTCCCTATAGCCTACAATGACTCCAGAGGCTCTCTAAGGTTTCCCTATATCCCACACTGACTGCAATGGCTTGCTACGGTTTCCCTTTAGTCCACAATGACTCCAGAGGCTCTCTACGGTTTCCCTATTGCCCATACTGACTCCAGATGCTCTCTATGGCTTCCTAATATCCCACAATGATTCCAGCTGCTCTCCACGGTTTTCCTATAGCCCACACTATCCATAGTAGGTCTCAAATGTTTCCCTATAGTCCAAACTGACTCCAGCGGCTCTCAAGGGTTTCCCTTTATCCCACACTGACTTCAGCAGCTCTCTACGGTTTCCCCATAGCCGACACTGATTGCAGTGGCTCTCTATGATTTCCCTATAGCCTACAGTGACTCCAGTGACTCGCTACGGTTTCCCTATATCACACACTAACTCTAGTGGTTCTCTAAGGTTTCCCTATAGTCCTAACTGATCACAGTGGCTCTCTACGGTTTCCTTATACTCCACACTGACTCCAGCGGCTCTCAAGGCTTCAAAATATCCCACACTGTCTTCAGTGGCTCTCAAGGGATTCCCTTTATCCGACACTGACTCCACTGGCTCTCTACAGATTCCCTAAAGCCCACACTGACTCCAGTGGCTCTCTACGGTTTTCCTATAATCCACACTGACTCCAGCGGCTCTCTACTGTTTCCCTAAATTCCAAACGGACTCCAGCGGCTCTCTACTGTTTCCCTATAGTGCAAACTGAAACCCTCGGCTCTCTATGGATTCCCTATAGTCCACACTGACAACATTAGATCTCTACGGTTTCCCTAGAGTCCACTCTGACTCCAGCAGCTCTCTACGGTTTCCCTGAAGCCCACAATGATTCCAGCAGCTCTCTACGTTTTTCCTATAGACAACACTGACTCTAGTCGCTCTCACTGTTTTCCTACAGTTTATATTGACTGCCGAGGCTCTCAAGGGTTTCCCTTTATCCCTCACTGACTTCAGCAGCTCACTATAGTTTCCCTATACCCCACACTGACTCCAAAAGCTCTCTGCGGTTTCCCTATACCCGACACTGAAACCAGTGTCTCACTACCATTTCCATATATCACACAGTGTCTCCCGCACCTCTCTACGGCTTCCGATTAACCCACACTGACTCCAGTGCTCTGTAGGGTTTCCCTGCATCCCACACTCACTCCAGTGGCGCACTTCATTTTTCCTATGGTCCACATGACTCCAGCTGCTCTCTACGGTTTCCCTATTGTGCACACTGACACCATTGGCACTCCAACGTTTCGCTATTGTCCGCACTGACACCACAGGCTCTATACGGTCTCCCTATAGTCCACACAGACTCCAGTGGCTCTCTGTCGCTTCCTAATATCCCACAATGATTCCAGCGGCTCTATACTGTTTTTCTATAACCCACACTGTCCCTAGTGGTTCTCAACCATTTCCGAATATTTCACACTGACTCCAGCTCTTCTGATTGGTTTCCCATTATCCCACACTGACTTCAGTGGCTCTCTGCGGTTTCCCTATAGCCCACTCTGACTCCTGCGGCTCTGTACGGTTTTCCAATATCCCACACTCACTCCAGTGGCTCACTACGCTTTTCCTATAGTCCACACTGACTCCAGAGGCTCTCTATGGTTTCCCTATAGTAGACACTGAAACGATTGGCTCCCTAAGCTTTTCCTATAGTCCACACTGACTCCATCGGCTCTCTATGGTTTCCCTATAGTACACACTGAAGCCATTAGCTCTCTACGGTTTCCAGAATAGTCTACACTGACTCCAGTGGCTCTCACTGGTTTCCCTATAGCCCATACTGACTCCGGTGGTTCTCTACAGCTTGCCTTAATCCCACAATGATTAAAGTGGCTCTCTATGGTTTTCCTATAGCCCACACTGTCCATCGTGCTCTCAAAAGATTCCTTATAGTCCACAAAAACCCCAGCGGCTCTCAAAGGATTCCCGTAATCCCACACTAACTTCAGAAGCTCTCTACGCTTTCCCCATAGCCAAAACTGAGTCCAGTGGCTCTCTACGTTTTCCAAATAGCCGACACTGACTGCAGCGGCTCTCTATGGTTTCCCTATATCGCACACTGACTCCAGCGGCTCATCACGGCTTCCTTACATCACACACTGACTCTAGTGGCTCTCTAAGGTTTCCCTATAGTCCACACGGACCCCACTGGTTCGCTACGGTTTCGCTCTAGTCCAAACTCTCTCCAGTGGCTCTCTACGGTTTCCCAATTGACCACACTGACTCCAGCGGCTCTCTACGGTTTCCCAATAGCCAACACTGATTGCACTGGCTCTCTATGGTTTCCCTATATCCCAAACTCACTATTGTGGCTCGTTACGGTTTCCCTATGTCACACACTGACTCTAGTGGCTCTCTACGGTTTCCCTAGAGTCCATACTGACCCCTGTGGATCTCTACGGTTTCCCTCTAGTACACACTGTCTCCAGTGGCTCCCTACGTTTTTCCTGTAGCCCACACTGTCTCCAGTGGCTCTCTAGGGATTCCCTATATCACACACTGTCTCCACGGCTCTCTACGGTTTCCCTATAGTACACACTTACTCCAGCTGCTCCCTATGCTTCAGATAAAGCCTGCACTGACTCCAGCCGCTCTCCACGTTTTCCCTATCGTCCACACTGATTCCAGCGGCTCTCAAGGCTTTCCCTTTATCCCACACTGTCTTCAGTGGCTCTCAAGGGATTCCCTTTATCGCACAGTGACCTCCACGGCTCTCGACAGTTTCCCAATAGCCCACTCTGACTCCAGTGGCAATCTACGGTTTCCCTATAGTCCACACTAACTCGAGTGGATCTCTGTGGTTTCCCTATATCGCACACTGAAACAATGGCTCGCTACGGTTTCCCTAATATCACACCCTCACTCTAGTGGCTCTCTGCCGTTTCGCTATATTCCACACCGACCCTTTTGTCTCTCTACGTCTTCCCTGTGTCCCACACTGATTCCAACTGCTCTCTAGGGTTTTTCTAAAGCCCACACTGACCCTAGTGGCTCTCGAAATTTTCCCTTTAGACCGCACTGACTCCTGCACCTGTCTGTGTTTTCCCCATAGCCGACACTTACTGAAGTGGCTCTCTATTGTTCCCCTATAGCTTACAATGACTCCAGAGGCTCTCTAAGGTTTCCCTATATCCCACACTGACTCCAATGGCTCGCTATGTTTTCCCTGTAGTCCACACTGACTCCAGAGGCTCTCTACGGTTTCCCTATTGCCCATACTGACTCCAGATGCTCTCTATGGCTTCCTAATATCCCACAATGATTCCAGCTGCTCTCTAAAGTTTTCCTATAGCCCACACTATCCATAGTGGGTCTCAAATGTTTCCCTATAGTCCAAACTGACTCCAGCGGCTCTCAAGGGTTTCCCTTTATCCCACACTGACTTCAGCAGCTCTCTACGGTTTCCCCATAGCCGACACTGATTGCAGTGGCTCTCTATGTTTTCCCTATAGCCTACAGTGACTCCAGTGTCTCGCAACGGTTTCCCTATATCACACACTAACTCTAGTGGTTCACTAAGGTTTCCCTATAGTCCACACTGATCACAGTGGCTCTCTACGTTATTCCTATAGTCCACACTGACTCCAGCGGCTCTCTGCTGTTTCCCTAAATTCCAAACTGATTCCAGCGGCTCTCTACTGTTTCCCTGTAGTCCAAACTGAAAACCTTTGCTCTCTACGGATTCCCTATAGCCCACTTTTGGTCCATTGGCTCTCTATGGTTTCCCTATAGTCCACACTGACACCATTGGATCTCTACGGTTTCCCTATAGTCCACTCTGACTCCAGCGGCTCTCTACAGTTTCCCTGAAGCCCACAATGATTCCAACAGCTTTCTACAGTTTTCTTATAGACAACACTGACTCTAGTCGCTCTGAACGGTTTTCCTACAGTCTATACTGACTGCAGAGGCTCTCAAGGGTTTCCCATTATCCCTCACTGACTTCAGCGGCTCACTACTGTTGCCCTATACCCCACACTGACTCTAACAGCTCTCTGCGGTTTCCCTATAGCCGACACGGACTCCAGTGGCTCACTACCATTTCCCTATATCACACAGGGTTTTCCGGACCTCCCTACGGCTTCCGATTAACCCATACTGATTCCAGATGCTCTCTACAGTCTCCCTAAAGCCCACACTGACTCCAGTTGCACTCTTCGGTTTCTCTAAAGCCGGCACTGACTCCAGTGATTCTCCACCTTTTCCCTATAGCCCACATTGACTCCAGTGGATCCCAACGGTTTCCATAAATCCCACACTAACTCCATTGGCTCTCTACAGTTTCCCTTAAGTCCACAATGACTCCAGCAGCTCTCTCCAGATTCCCTATGGCCCACCCTAACTTCAGTAGCTCTCTACGGTTTCCCTATAGTCCACAGTGACACTTTTGGCTCTCTACGGTTCCCATATAGCCCAGACTTTCTTCGTAGGCTCTGTACGGTTTCCTATAGCCCACATGCACCCCAGTGACTCAATGCCGTGTCTGTAAAGCCCACACTGACTCCAGTGGCTCTCTACGTTTTTCCTCTATCCCCCTCTGACTCCAGTGGCTCGCTACGTTTTCCCTATATTACATACAGACTCTAGTAGCTCTCTACGGTTTCCCTATAGTCCACACTGACCCCAGGGCTTTCTATGGTTTCCCTTTAGACCACCCTGTCTCCAATTGCTCTCTTCAGTTTGCCTATAATCCACATTGACACCAGTTGCTCTCTACGGTTTCCCTATAGCACACATGCACTCCAATGGCTCTCTATGGCTTCCCTATATCCCACACTGATTCCAGCGGCTCTCTCCGTTTTTCCTATAGACCACACTGAACCCAGTGGCTCTCTATGGTTTCACTATATCCCACACTGAGTCCAGCGGTTCTCTACGGTTTCCCTATAGTCCACACTTAGTCCAGCTGCTATCTACGGTTTCACTAAAGCCTGCACTGACTCCACCGGCTATCCACGTTCTCCCTATAGTCCACACAGACTCCAGCGGCTCTCTACAGTTTCCCTATAGCCCACACGGTCTCTAGTGGATCTCACCGGTTTCCTTATATCCCACACTGAATATTTTGGCTCTCTACAGTTTCCCTTTATTCCACTCTGCCTCCAGTGCCTCTCTACGATTTCCCTACATCCCATACTGACTACTGTGGCTCTGTACAGTTTCTCTATAGCCCACAATGAATCCAGTGGCTCTCCACGTTTTCCTTATTTCCCACACTTCTTCCAGTGGCTCATTACGGTTTCCCTAAAGTCCACACTGGCACCAGAGGCTCTCTACGGTTTCGCTAAATCCCACACTGACTCCAGTAGCTCTCTACGTTTTCACCATGGCCCACCCTGACTCCAGTGGCTCACTACGGATTCCCTACAGTCCAGACTGACACCAGTGGCGCTCAATGGTTTCCCTATTGCGCACACTGAATCCAGTGGCACTCTACGGTTTCCGTTTTGTCCACACCGACCCCAGTGGCTCTCTATGGTTTCTGTATTGCCCACACTAACTCCAGTGGCTCTCGACGTTTTCCCTATATCCAACACTGACTCCCGTGGCTCGCTAAGGTTTCCCTATATCACACACGGACTCTAGTGGCTCTCTACGGTTTCCCTATAGTCCACACTGACACCAGTGGCTCTCTACAGGTTCCCTATGGCTCACACTGACTTCAGTGGCTCTGTACGGTTTCCCTATATCCCACACTTACTCCAGCAGCTCTTTACGGTTTCCCTATAGCCCACACTTACTCTAGTGGCTCTCTATGGCATCCCTATATCCCACACTGATTCCAGCGGCTCCCTCCGGTTTTCCTATAGAACACATTAACCCCAGTGGCTTTCTAAGTTTTTGCATATCAAACACTGACTACAACGGCTCTCTACGGTTTCCCTATAGTCCACAGTGACTCCAGCTGCTCTCTACGAATTCCCTAAAGCCTGCACTGACGATGGCGGATCTCCACATTTTCCCTATATCCCACACTTACTGCAGCGGCTCTCTATGGTTTCCCTATAGCCCACACTGTCTCTAGTGGATCTCTCCAATTTCCCTATATTCCACTCTGCCTCCAGTGTCTCTCTACGATTTCCCTACAACCCAAACTGACTCCATTGGCTCTGTACAGTTTCCCTATAGTCCACTCTGAATCCAGTAGCTCTAAATGGTTTCCCTATGGCCCACCCTGACTCCATTGGCTCGCTATGGTTCCCCTATAATCCACACTGACACCAGTGGCTAGCTATGGTTTCTGTATTGCACACACTAACTCCAGTGGCTCTCGAAGTTTTCCCTATATCCGACACTGACTCCCGTGGCTCGCTAAGGTTTCCCTATATCACACACGGACTCTAGTGGCTCTCTACAGTTTCCTTATAGTCCACACTGACACCAGTGGCTCTCTACAGATTACCTATAGCTCACACTGACTTCAGTGGCTCTGTACGGTTTCCCTATATCCCACACTCACTCCAGCAGCTCTTTACGGTTTCCCTATAGCCCACACCTACTCTAGTGGCTCTCTATGGCATCCCTATATCCCACACTGATTCCAGCGGCTCCCTCCGGTTTTCCTATAGAACACATTAACCCCAGTGGCTTTCTAAGTTTTTTGCATATCAAACACTGACAACAACGGCTCTCTACGGTTTCCCTATAGTCCACAGTGACTCCAGCTGCTTTCTACGAATTCCCTAATGCCTGCACTGACGATGGCAGATCTCCACATTTTCCCTATATCCCACACTAACTCCCGCGGCTCTCTATGGTTTCCCTATAGCCCACACTGTCTCTAGTGGATCTCTCTATTTTCCCTATATTCCACTCTGCCTCCAGTGTCTCTCTACGATTTCCCTACATCCCAAACTGACTCCATTGGCTCTGTACAGTTTCCTATAGTCCACTCTGAATCCAGTAGCTCTCAATGGTTTCCCTATGGCCCACCCTGACTCCATTGGCTCGCTATGGTTCCCCTATAATCCACACTGACACCAGTGGCTCGCTATGGTTTGCCTATAAACCACATTGGGACCAGTGGCTCTCGCCGGCTTTCCTATAGACCAGACTGACTCCAGTGGCTCTCTACGGTTTCCTTATAGTCCAGACTGACACCTGTGGCTCTCTACGGTTTCCCTATAGTCCACACTGACACCATTGGCTCTCTAAGGTTTCCAAATAGCCCACATGGGCCCCAGTGACTCTCTACGGTTTCCGTTAAGCCCAAACTGAATCCAGTGGCTCTCTACATTTTTCCTCTATCCCCCACTGACTCCAGTGGCTCGCTAAGTTTTCCCTATATTACATAGAGACTCTAGTAGCTCTCTACGGTTTCCCTATAGTCCACACTGACCCCAAGGCTCTCTACGGTTTCCCTATAGTCCACACTGTCTCCAGTTGCTCTCTACGTTCTCCCTATAATCCACACTGAACCAGTTGCTCTCTACGGTTTCCCTATAGCACACACGCAATCCAATGGCTCTCTATGGCTTCCCTATATGCAACACTGATTTTAGCGGCTCTCTCTGGTTTTCCTATAGACCACACTGACCCCAGTGGCTCTCTATGGTTTCCCTATATCCCACACTGAGTCCAGAGGTTCTCTATGGTTTCCCTATAGTCCAAACTTATTCCAGCTGCTCTCTACGGTTTCCCTAAAGCCTGCACTGACTCCACCGGCTCTCCACGTTCTCCCTATAGTCCACACAGACTCCAGCGGCTCTCTACAGTTTCCCTATAGCCCACACGGTCTCTAGTGGATCTCACCGGTTTCCCTATATCCCACACTGAATATCTTGCCTCTCTACAGTTTCCCTTTATTCCACTCTGCCTCCAGTGCCCTTCTACGATTTCCCTACATCCCATACTGACTACTGTGGCTCTGTACAGTTTCTCTATAGCCCAAAATGAATCCAGTAGCTCTCTACAGTTTCCCTATGGCCCACCCTGACTCCATTAGCTCGCTATGGTTCCCCTATAATCCACACTGACACCAGTGGCTCGCTATGGTTTCCCTATAATCCATACGGAGACCATTGGCTCTCGCCGGTTTCCCTATAGTCGACGCTGTCTCCAATTGCTCTCTAAGGTTTCCCTATAATCCAAAATGACACCAGTGGCTGTCTACGGTTTCTCTAAAGCCCACACGCACTCCATTGGCTCTCTATGGCTTCCCTATATCCCACACTGATTCCAGCGGCTCTCTGTGGTTTTCCTATAGACCACACTCACCCCAGTGACTCTCTGTGGTTTCCCTATATCCCAAACTGAGTCCAGCGGATCTCTAGGGTTTCCCTATAGTCCACACTTAGTCCAGCTGCTCTCTACGGTTTCCCTAAAGACTGCACTGACTCCAGCGGCTGTCCACATTTTCCCTATATCCCACACTGACTCCTGTGGCTAACTATGGTTTCCCTATATCCCACAGTTACTCGATTGGCTCTCTACATTTTCCCTATAGTCCACACAGCCTCCAGTGTCTCTCTACAGTTTCCCTACATCCCACACTGACTCCAGTGGCTCTGTACAGTTTCCCTAAAGCCCTCAGTGACTCCATTGACTCTGTACATTTTCCCTAAAGCCCTCACTGACTCCAGTGACTCTCCACAGATTCCCTAATGCCCACACTGACTCCAGTGGCTCTGTACGTTTTCCGTATTTCCCACAGTCACTCAAGGGACTCACTACGGTTTTCCTATAGCCCACACTGACACCAGTAGCTCTCTACGGTTTCCCTATATCCCACACCCTCTCCAGTAGCTCTCTACGTTTTCCCTATAGCCCACACTGACTCCTGTGGATCTCTACGGTTTCCCTATAGCCCACATTGACTCCAGCAGCTCTCTACAGTTTCCCTATAGACCGCACTGACACCAGTGGCTCTCTACGGTTTCCCTATATTCCACTTTGACTCCACTGGCTCTCTAAGATTTCCCTAAAGCCCACACTGACTCCAGTGGCTATCTACGTCTTCCCTATATCCCAATCTAATTACAGCCCTTCGGTTTTCCTATAGACCACACTGACCCTAGTGGCTCTCAACGGTTTCGCGATAGTCCACACTGACTCCAGCGGATCAGAAGGGTTTCCCTTTATCCCACACTGACTTCAACGTCTCTCTCCGGTTTCCCTATAGCCTACACTGACTCCAACGGCTCTCTACGGTTTCCCTATAGCACACCCGCACTCCAATGGCTCTCTATGGCTTCCCTATATCCCCCGCTGATTCCAGCGGCTCTCTACTGTGTTCCTAATACCCACACTGACTCCAGTGGATCTCTCCGGTTTCCCTACATTCCACACTGACTCCGTTGGCTCTCTACAGTTTCCCTGTAGTCCACACTGCCTCCAGTATCTCTCTACGGTTTCCCTACATCCCACACTGACTCCAGCGGCTCTGTACGGTTTCCCTAAAGCCCTCACTGACTCCAGTGACTATCTACAGATTCCCTAAAGCGCACACGGAATCCAGTGGCTCTGTACGTTTTCCCTATTTCCCACACTCACTCCAGTGGCTCACTAAGTTTTCCTTATACCCCACAGTCACTCCAGACGCTCTCTACGGATTTCTTATAGCCCACACTGACTCCAGCGGCTCTCTTCGGTTTCCCTATAGCCCTCACTGACACCAGTGGCCCTCTACGGTTTCCCTATAGTTCACACTAACACCAGTGCTCTCTACGTTTTCCCAATAGTGCACAATGACTCCAATGGCACTCTACGGTTTCCCTATTGTCCACACCGACCCCAGTGGCTCTCTATGGTTTTGGTATTGCCCACACTGATTCCAGTGGCTCTCAACGTTTTCCCTATATCACACACTGACTCTAGTGGCTCTCTACGGTTTGAATATAGTCCACACTGTCTCCAGCGGCCCTCTACGGATTCCCTATAGTCCACACTGACACCAGTGGCTATCTGCGGTTTCCCTATAGCCCACACAGATTCCAGTGGCTCTCTATAGCTTTACTATTTCGCACAGTGATTTCAGCGGCTCTCTCCGGTTTTCCTATAGACCACACTGACCCCAGTGGCTCTCTACCATTTCCCTATATCACACACTGAGTCCAGCGGCTCTCGACGGTTTCCCTATAGACAACACAGAATCCAGCTGCTCTCTACGGTTTCCCTAAAGCCTGCACTATCTCTAGTGGATCTCTCCGTTTTCCCTGGATCCCACACTGACTCCTATGGCTCTCTACAGTTTCCCTATATTCAACTCTGCCTCCATGCCTCTCTACCATTTCCCTGCAACCATACTGACTCCTGTGGCTCTGTACAGTTTCCATACAGCCCACAATGAATCCAGTAGCTCTCTACAGTCTCCCTAAGGCCTACCCTGACTCCATTGGCTCGCTATGGTTCCCCTATAATCCACACTGACACCAGTGGCTCGCTATGCTTTCCCTATAATCCATACTGAGACCAGTGGCTCTCGCCGGTTTCCCTACATCCCACACTGACTCCAGTGGCTCTGTACGGTTTCCCTAAAGCCCTCAGTGCCTCCAATGACTCTGTACGGTTTCCCTAAAGCCCTCACTGACTCCAGGGAATCTCTATTGATTCCCTAAAGCCCACACTGACTCCAGTGTCTCTGTACGTTTCCCCTATTTCCCACACTCACTCCAGTGGCTCACTACGGTTTTCCTATAGCCCACACTGACTCCAGTAGCTGTCTACGGTTTCCCTATCGCCCACACTGACTCCAGTAGCTCTCTACGTTTTCCCTATAGTCCACACTGAAACCAGTGGCTCTCAATGGATTCCCTATAGCCCACACTGACTCCAGTGGCTATCTACGACTTCCCTATGTCCCAATCTGATTCCAGCGGCTCTCTACGGTTTCCTATAGCCCACAGTGTCCCTAGTGGCTCTCAACGGTTTTGCGATAGTCCACACTGTCTCCAGAGGATCTTAAAGGTTTCCCTTTATCCCACACTGACTTCAGCCGCTCTCTGTGGTTTCCCTATAGCCCACACTGACTCCAGCGGCACTCTACGGTTTCCCCATAGCCGACACCGATTCAATGGCTCTCTATAGTTTCCCTATAGCCTACACTGTCTCCAACGGCTCTCTAAGGTTTCCCTATAGCCCACACTGAATCCAGTGGCTCTCTACGGCTTCCCTATAACCCACGCTGATTCCAGCGGCTCTCTACTGTATTCCTATTTACCACGCTGACTCCAGAGGCTCTCTAAGTTTTCCCCATAGCCGATACTGACTGCAGTGGCTAACTCTGTTTTCCCTATAGCCTACAATGACTCCAGCTGCTCTCTATGTTTTCCTTGTATTCCACAATGACTCCAATGGCTCGCTACGGTTTCCCTATATCACACAGAGTCTCCAGTGGCACTCTACGGTTTCCTTATATTCCACACTGACACCAGTGGCTCTCTAGGGTTTCCCTATAGCCCACACTGACTCCAGTGGCTCTCTATAGCTTCCCTATATCCCTCACTGATTCCAGCGGCTCTCTAAGGCTTTCCTATTGACCACACTGACTCCAGCTGCTCTCTACAGTTTCCCTAAAGCCTGCCCTGACTACGGCGGTTCTACACGTGTTCCCTATATCCCACACTGTACTGTTTCCGTATAGCCCTTGATGACTCCAGTGGCTCTCTACAGTTTCCCTAAAGTCCACACTGACTCCAGAGGCTCTGTACGGTTTCCTTATAGTCCATACTGACATCTCAGGCACTCTAAGCGTTCCCTATTGTCCACACTGACACCATTGGCTCTCTACGGTTTCCATATACTCCACATTGACTTCATCGGCGCTCTACGGTTTCCCGATGATCCACACCGACCCCATTGTCTCTCTACGGTTTTTGTACGGCTCACACTGACTCCAGTGGCTCTCTGAGTTTTCCCTATTTCCCACAATGACTCCAGTGGCTCGCTACGGTGTCCCTATAGCACACACGCACTCCAATGGCTCTCTAAGGCTTCCCTATATCCCACACTGATTCCAGCGGCTCTCTCCGGTTTTCCTATATCCCACAATGATTCCAGTGGCTCTCTACTGCTTTCCTATAGCCCACACTGACTCCAGTGGATCTCTCCGGTTTCCCTATAGTCCACACTGCCTCCAGTGTCTCTCTACGGTTTCCCTACATCCCACACTGACTCCTGTGGCTCTGTACGGTTTCCCTAAAGCCCTCACTGACTCCAGTGACTCTCTACAGATTACCTAAAGCCCACACTGAATCCAGTAGCTTCCTACGTTTTCCCTATTTCCCACACTCACTCCAGTGGCTCACTGCGGTTTTCCTATAGCCCACACTGACTCCAGTAGCTCTCTACATTTTCACTATACCCGACAGTCACTCCAGTCGCTCTCAACGGATTTCCTATAGCCCACACTGACTCCAACGGCTCTCTGCGGTTTCCTAATAGACTTCACTGACACTAGTGGCTCTCTACGGTTTCCCTGGAGTTCACACTAACACCAGTGGCTCTCTACGGTTTCCCTATTGTCCACACTGCCTCCATTTTCTCTCTTCCGTTTCCCTATAGCCCACACTGACTCCTTCGGCTCTCTACGGTTTCCGCATAGCCGACACTGATTCAGTGGCTCTCTATAGTTTCCCTATAGCCTACACTGTCTCCAACGGCTCTCTAAGGTTTCCCTATAGCCCACACCGAATCCAACGGCTCTCTAACGCTTCCCTATAACCCACAATGATTCCAACGGCTCTCTACTGTTTTACTATTTACCACACTGACTCCAGGGGCTCTCTATGGTTTCCCCATAGCCGACAATGACTGCAGTGGCTCACTATATTTTCCCTATAGCCTACACTGACTCCAGCGGCTCTCTATGTTTTCCCTGTATCCCACACTGACTCCAATGGCTCGCTACGGTTACCCTATATCACACAGTGTCTCCAGTGCCTCTCTACGGTTTCCCCATATTCCACACTAACATCAGTGGCTCTCTACGGTTTCTGTATTGCCCACACTGACTTCAGTGCCTCTCAACATTTTCCCTATATCCCACACTGACTCCAGTGGCTCTCTACGGTTTCCCTATAGTCCACACAGACGTTTTCTCTATATCACAAACTGACTCTAGTGGCTCTCTACGGTTTGGCTATAGTCCACACTGTCTCCAGCGGCTCCCTACGGATGCCCTATAGCTAACACTGACACCAGTGGCTACCTACGGTTTCCCTATAGCCCACACTGATTCCAGTGGCTCTCTATAGCTTCCTTATTTCGCACACTGATTCCAGCGGCTCACTCCAGTTTTCCTATAGACCACACTGACCCCAGTGGCTCTCTACCATTTCCCGAGATCACGCACTGAGTCCAGAGGCTCTCTACGGTTTCCCTATAGTCCACACAGACTCCAGCTGCTCTCTACGGTTTCCCTGAAGCCTGCACTGACTCCAGCGGCTATCCACATTTTCCCTATAGCCGACACAGACTCCAGCAGCTCTCTACAGTTTCCCTACAGCTCACACTGTCTCTAATGGATCTCTCCGGTTTCCCTATATCCCCTACAGATTCCATTGGCTCCCTATAGTCCACACTGCCTGCAGTGCCTATCTACGATTTCCCTACATCCCATACTGACTACAGTGGCTCTGTACAGTTTCCGTATAGCCCTTGATTACTCCAGTGGCTCTCTATAGATTCCCTAAAGTCCACACTGATTCCAGTGGCTCTGTACGGTTTCCTTATAGTCCACACTGACACCTCAGGCTCTCTAAGGTTTCCCTATAGTCCACACTGACACCATAGGCTCTCTATGGTTTCCGTATAGTCCACATTGACTTCACCGGCTCTCTTCAGTTTCCCTATATCCCACACTCACTCCAGTGCCTCTCAACGATTTTCCTATAGTTCACACTGACTCCAGTGGTTCTCTACAGTTTCCCTATAGTCCACACTGACTCCAGTAGCTCTCTATGGTTTCCCTATGGCCCACCCTGACTCCAGTGGCTCACTACTGTTTCCCAGAAGTCCACGCTGACACCAGAGGCTCTCTATGGGTTCCCTATGGTGCACACTGACTGCATTGGCTATCTACTGTTTCCCTATAGTCCACACCGACCCCAGTGGCTCTATACGGTTTCTGTACAGCTCACACTGACTCCAGTGGCTCTCTGCGTTTTCCCTATTTCCCACACTGACTCCAGTGGCTCGCTACGGTGTCCCTATATCACACACAGACTCTCATGGCTCTCTATGGTTTCCCTATAGTCCTCACTGTCTCCAGAGCCTCTCTAAGGTTCCCCTATAGTCCAGAATGTCTCCAGTGTCTCTCTACGGTTTCCCTACATCCCACACTGACTCCAGTGGCTCTGTACGGTTTCCCTAAAGCCCAAACTGACTCCAGTGACTCTCTACAGATTCCCAAAAGCCCACACTGACTCAAGTGGCTCTGTACGCTTTCCCTAAAGCCCTCTTTGGCTCCAGTGACTATCTACAGATTCCCTAAAGCCCTCACAGACACCAGTGGCTCTCTATGGTTTCCCTATATTCCACACTAACACCAGTGGCTGTCTACGGTTTCCCTATAGCGTACACTGACGACAGAGGCACTCTACGGTTTCCCTATTGTCCACACCGGCCCCAGTGGCTCTCTACGGTTTCTGTATTGCCCACACTGACTCCAGTGGCTCTCGACATTTTCCCTATATCCCACACTGTCTCCAGTGGCTCGCTACGGTTCCCCTATATCGCACACTGACTCTAGTGGCTCTCTACGGTTTGCCTATCATCCACACTGTCTCCAGCGGCTCTCTACAGATTCCCTATAGTCCACATTGACACCAGTGGCTCTCGCCGGTTTCCCTATAGACCAGACTGACTCCAGCGGCTGTCCACATTTTCCCTATATCCCACACTGACTGCTGTGGCTAACTATGGCTTCCCTATGTCCAACACTGATTCCAGCGGCTCTCTACTGTTTCCCAATAGACCACACTGACTCCAGTGGATCTTTGTGGTGTCCCTATATCCAACAGTGACTCCATTGGCTCTCTACAGTTTTCCTATAGTCAACACTGCCTCCAGTGTCTCTCTACGGATTCCCTACATCCCACACTGACTCCAGTGGCTCTGTACGGTTTCCCTAAAGCCCTCAGTGACTCCAGGGACTCTGTACAGTTTCCCTAAAGCCCTCACTGACTCCAGTGACTCTCTATAGATTTCCTAAAGCCACACTGACTGCAGTGTCTGTAGGTTTTCCCTATTTCCCACACTCACTCCAGTGGCTCACTGCGGTTTTCCTATAGCCCACACTGACTCCAGTAGCTCTCTACGGTTTCCCAATAGCCCACACTGACTCCAGTAGCTCTCTACGTTTTCCCTATAGTCCACATTGACTTCACTGGCTCTCTACGGTTTCCCTATTGCCAAAACTGACTCCTGTGGCTATCAACGACTTCCCTATATCCCAATCTGATTCCAGCGGCTCTCTATGGTTTTCCTATAGCCCACAATGTCCCTAGTGGCTCTCAACTGTTTCGCAATAGTCCACACAGACCCCAGCTGATCTTAAAGGTTTCCCTTTATCCAACAGTGACTTCAGCAGCTCTCTACTGTTTCCCTATAGCCCACACTGACTGCAGTGGGACTCTACGGTTTCCCCGTAGCCGACACTGATTCTGTGGATCTATATAGATTCCCTCTAGCCTACACTGTCTCCAACGGCTCTGTAAGGCTTTCCTATATCCCACACTGACTCCTGTGGCTCTGTACAGTTTCCCTATAGCCCACATTGAATCCAGTAGCTCTATACAGTCTCCCAATGGCCTACCCTGACTCCATTGGCTCGCTATGGTTCCCCTAAAATCCACACTGACGCCAGTGGCTCGCTATGGTTTCCCTATAATCCATATTGAGACCAATGGCTCTCGCCGGTTTCCCTACAGACCAGACTGACTCCAGCGGCTGTCCACATTTTCCCTATATCCCACAATGACTCCTGTGGCTAACTATGGCTTCCCTATATCCCACGCTGATTCCAGCGGCTCTCTACTGTTTCCCAATAGACCACACTGACTCCAGTGGATCTTTCCGGTTTCCCTATATCCCACAGTGACTCCATTGGCTCTCTACAGTTTCTCTATAGTCCACACAGCCTCTAGGGTCTCTCTACGGATTCCCTACATCCCACAATGACTCCAGTGGCTCTGTACGGTATCCCTAAAGCCCTCAGGGACTCCAGTGACTCTGTACGGTTTCCCTTAAGCCCTCACTGACTCCAGTGACTCTCTATAGATTCCCTAAAGCCCACACTGACCCCAGTGTCTCTGTACGTTTTCCCTATTTCCCACACTCACTCCAGTGGCTCACTACGGTTTTCCAATAGCCCACACTGACTCCAGTAGCTGTCTACGGTTTCCCTATAGTCCACACTGACTCCAGTGGCTATCTACGACTTCCCTATATCCCAATCGGATTCCAGCGGCTCTCTACGGTTTTCCTATAGCCCACACTGTCCCTAGTGGCTCTCAACGGTTTCGCGATATTCCACACTGACTCCAGCGGATCTCTACGGTTTCCCTATAGCCCACACTGACTCCAGCGGCACTCTACGGGTTTCCTATTTACCACACTGACTCCAGAGGCTCTGTATGGTTTCCCCACAGCCGACACTGACTGCAGTGGCTCACTATGTTTTCCCTATAGCCTACAAGGAATCCAGCTGCTCTCTATGTTTTCCCTGTATCCCACACTGACTCCAATGGCTCACTACGGTTTCCCTATATCACACAGTGTCTCCAGTGGCTCTCTACGTTTTCCCTATAGCCCACACTGATTCCAGTGGCTCTCTATAGCTTCCCTTTATCCCTTAGTGATTCCAGCGGCTTTCTCCGGGGTTCCTATAGACCACACTGACTCCAGTGGCTATCTATTCCCTTTCTCCATATTACCCACTGACTGCAGCGTCTCTCTACTGTTTCCCTATAGTCCAAACTAACTCCAGCTGCTCTCTACAGTTTCCCTTAAACCTGCACTGACTAGGGTGGATCTCGACATTTTCCCTTTATCCCACAGTGCCTCCAGCGGCTCTCTACGTTTTCCCTATAGGCCACACTGACTCCAGTGGATTTTTCCTGTTTCGCTATATCACACACTGACTCCATTGGCTCTCTACAGTTTCCCTATAGTCCACACTGCCTGCAGTGCATCTCTACGATTTCCCTACATCCCATACTGACTACGGTGGCGCTGTACAGTTTCCGTATAGCCCTTGATGACTCCAGTGGCTCTCTACAGATTCCCTAAAGTCCACACTGACTCCAGTGGCTCTGTACGGTTTCCTTATAGTCCACACTGACAACTCAGGCTCTCTACGGTTTTCGTATAGTCCACACTGACTTAATCGGCTCTCTATGGTTTCCCTATATCCCACACTGACTCTAGTGGCTCTATACGGATTCCCTATATTCCACACTCACTCCAGTGGCTTTCAACGATTTTCCTATAGTTCACCATGACTCCAGCGTTTCTCTACAGTTTCCCAATACTCCACACTGACTCCAGTAGCTCTCTATGGTTTCCCTGTGGCCCACCCTGCCTCCAGTGGCTCACTACGGTTTCTCTGAAGTCCACGCTGTCAGCAGAGGCTCTCTACGGATTCCCTATGGTGCAAACTGACTGCACTGGCTCTCTACTGTTTCCTTAAAGCCCACACTGACTCCAGTGGCTCTGTACGTTTTCCCTAAAGCCCTCACTGACTCCATTGACTCTCTGCAGTTTCCCTTTTGTCCACACCGACCCCAGTGGCTCTCTACGGTTTCCCTAAAGCCTGCACTGACTCCAGCGGCTATCCACGTTTTCCCTATATCCGACAACGACTCCAGCAGCTCTCTACAGTTTCCCTACAGCCCACACTGTCTCTAGTGGATCTCGCCGGTGTCCCTAAATCCCACAGTGACTCCATTGGCTCTCTACAGTTTCCCTATATTCCACTCTGCCTCCAGTGCCTCTCTACGATTTCCCTTCATCCCATACTGACACCTGTGGCTCTGTAGAGTTTCCCTATAGACCACAATGAATCCAGAATCTCTCTACAGTTTCCCTATGGCCCACCCTGACTCCAATGGCTCGCTATGGTTCCCCTATAATCCACACTAACACCACCAGCTCGCTATGGTTTCCCGTTAATCCAAACGGAGACCATTGGCTTTCGCTGGTTTCCATTTAGACCAGAGTGACTACAGTGGCTCTCCACGGTTTCCTTATAGTCTACAATGACACCTGTGGCTCTCTACGGTTTCCCTATAGTCCACACTGTCTCCAATTGCTCTCTACGGTTTCCCTATGATCCACACTGGCACCTGTGCCTCTCTACAGTTTCCCTATAGCCCAAACGGACTCCACTGGCCCTCTATGGCTTCCCTATATCCCACATTGATTCCACTGGCTCTCTCCGGTTTTCCTATAGACCACACTGACCCCACTGGCTCTCTATGGTTTCCCTATATCCCACCCTGAGTCCAGCGGTTCTCTACGCTTTCCCTATAGTCCACATTAGTCCAGCTGCTCTCTACTGTTTCGCTAAAGCCTGCACTGACTCCAGCCGCTGTCCACATTTTCCCTATATCCCACACTGTTTCCTCTGGCTAACTATGCCTTCCCTATATTCCACACTCTATCCAGTGGCTCTCAACGATTTCCCTATATCCCATACTGACTCCATTGGCTCACTACAGTTTCCCTATAGTCCACACTGCCTGCAGTGCCTCTCTACGATTTCCCTACATCCCATACTGACTACAGTGGCTCTGTACAGTTTCCGTATAGCCCTTGATGACTCCAGTGGCTCTCTACAGATTCCCTAAAGTCCACACTGACTCCAGTGGCTCTGTGCGGTTTCCTTATAGTCCACACTGACACCTCAGGCTCTCTAAGGTTTCCCTATAGTCCACAATGACACCATTGGCTCTCTACGGTTTCCGTATAGTCCCCACTGACTTAATCGGCTCTCTACGGTTTCCCTATATCCCACACTGACTCTAGTGGCTCTATACGGATTCCCTATATTCCACACTCACTCCAGTGGCTCTCAACGATTTTCCTATAGTTCACACTGACTCCAGCGTTTCTCTAGAGTTTCCCAATAGTCCACACTGACTCCAGTAGCTCTCTATGGTTTCCCTGTGGCCCACCCTGACTCCAGTGGCTCACTGAAGTTTCCCTGAAGTCCACGCTGTCACCAGAGGCTCTCTACGGTTTCGCTATGGTGCAAACTGACTGCACTGGCTCTCTACTGTTTCCCTAAAGCCCACACTTACTCCAGTGGCTCTGTACGTTTTCCCTAAAGCCCTCACTGACTCCAGTGACTCTCTACAGATTCCCTAAAGCACTCACTGACACCAGTTGCTTTCAATGGTTTCCCTATATTCCACACTAACACCAGTGGCTCTCTAGAGTTTCCCTATTGTCCACACCGACCCTAGTGGCTCTCTACGGTTTCTGTATTGCCCACACTGACTCCAGTGGCTCTCGTCGTTTTCCCCATATCCCACACTATCTCCAGTGGCTCGCTACGGTTTCCCTATATCACACACTGACTCTAGTGGCTATCTACGGTTTGCCTATATTCCACACTGTCTCCAGCGGCTCTCTACAGATTTCCTATAGTCCAATCTGAAACCAGTGGCTACCAACTGTTTCCCTATATCCCACACGGATTCCAGTGGCTCTCTATAGCTTCCCTATTTCCCACACTGATTCCAGCGGCACTGTCCGGTTTTCTTATAGACCACACTGACCCTAGTGGCTCTCTGCCATTTCCCTCTATCACATCCTGAGTCCAGCGGCGCTCTACGGTTTCCCTATAGTCCACACAGACTCCAGCTGCTCTCTACGGTTTCCCTATAGCCTGCACTGACTCCAGCGGCTATCCACGTTTTCCCTATATCCGACAAAGACTCCAGGGGCTCTCTACAGTTTCCCTACAGCCCACACTGTCTCTAGTGGATCTCTCCGGTTTCCATAAATCCCACATGTGCTCCATTGGCTCTCTACAGTTTCCCTATATTCCACTCTGCCTCCATTGCCTCTCTACGATTTCCCTTCATCCCATACTGACTCCTGTGGCTCTGTACAGTTTCCCTATAGCCCACAATGAATCCAATAGCTCTCTACTGTTTCCCTATGGCCCACCCTGACTCCACTGGCTCATTATGGTCCCCCTATAATCCACACTGACATCAGTGGCTCGTTATGGTTTCCCTTTAATCCATACAGAGACCAGTGGCTCTCGCTGGTTTTCCTTTAGACCAGACAGACTCCAGTGGGTCTCTACGGTTTCCTTATAGTGTACACTGACACCTGTGGCTCTCTACGGTTTCCCTATAGTGCACACTGTCTCCAACTGCTCTCTACGGTTTCCCTATAATCCACACTGACACCTGTGGCTCTCTACAGTTTCCGTATAGCCCAAACACAATCTATTGGCACTCTATGGCTTCCCTATATCCCACATTGATTCCACCGGCTCTCTCCGGATTTCCTATATCCCACACTGAGTCCAGCGGTTCTCTACGGTTTCCCTATAGTCCACACTTAGTCCAGCTGCTCTCTACGGTTTCCCTAAAGCCTGCACTGACTCCAGCCGCTGTCCACATTTTCCCTATATCCCACACTGTTTCCTCTGGCTAACTATGGCTTCCCTATATCCCACACTGATTCCATTGGCTCTTACAGTTTCCCTGTAGAACACACTGACTCCAGTGGATCTCTCCGGTTTCCGTATATCCCACACTGATTCCAGTGGCTCTCTACGGTTTCCCTACATCCCACACTGTCTCCAGTGGCTCTGTACGGTTTTCCTAAAGCCCTCACTGACTCCAGTGACTCTCTACAGATTCCCTAAAGCCCACACTGACTCCAGTGGCTTTGTACGTTTTTCCCTGTTTCCCACAATCATTCCAGTGGCTCACTAAGGTTTTCCTATAACCCACACTGACTCCAGCAGCTCTCTACGGTTTCGCTGTAGCTCCCACTGACTCCAGTAGCTCTCTACAGTTTCCCTATAGGCTACTCTGCCTCCAGCGTCTCTCTACGGTTTTCCTACATCCCAGGGGCTCTCTCCGGTTTCCCTATATCCCACACTAACTCTAGTGGCTCTCTATGGCATCCCTATATCCCACACCGATTCCAACGGCTCTATCTGGTTTTCCTATAGACCACACTCTCCCCCGTAGCTCTCTAAGGTTTCTCCATATCACACATTGACTCCAGCGGCTCTCTTCGGTTTCCCTATAGGCCACACTGACTCCAGTGGCTCTCTATGGTTTCCCCATAGCCAACACTGACTCCAGCGGCACTCTATGGTTTCTCCATAGCCGAAGATGAGTGAAGTGGTTCTCTACCGTTTCCCCATATCACACAGTGACTGTAGTGGCTCTCTTTGGTTTCTGTATAGCCCACAATGACTCCAGTGGCTCTGTACGTTTTCTATATAGTCCACACCTCACTCCAGTGGCCCTCTACGGTTTCCCTAAAGCCCACACTGAATCCAGCTGCTCACTTCGGTTTCCCTAGAGTCCACACTGCCTCCGGTGTTTCTCTGCGGTTTCCCTACTTTCCACACTGACTCCACTGGCTGTGTACGGTTTCACTACAGCCCTCGCTGACTCCATTGGCTCTCTACAGATTCCATAAATCCCACACTGGCTATTGTGGATCTGTACGGTTTCCATTTATCCCACACGCACTCCAGTGGGTCTCTATTGTTTTCCTATAATCCACATTGACTCCAGCGGCTCTCTACGGTTCCCGTATAGCCCACACTGGCTCCACTAGCACTCGACGGTTTCCCTATGGCCTACCCTGACTCAAGCAGCTCTCTATGGTTTCCACAATGACCCCAGTGGCTCTGTACGGTTTCCAAATAGTTGAAACAGCACCATTGGCTCTCTATGGTTTCCATATAGAACGCACACACTCCAGTGGCCCTCTACGGCTTCCCTATATCCCACACTGATTCCACTGGCATTCTACAGTTTCCCCATAGCCAACACTTACTTCTGTGACTCTCAATGGTTTCCCTTTAGCCCACACACACTCCAGAGGGTCTCTATGACTTCCCTATATCCCAAACTGATTCCACTGGCATTCTACAGTTTCCCCATAGCCGACACTTACTTCTGTGACTCTCAATGGTTTCCCTTTAGCCCACACACACTCCAGAGGGTCTCTGTGGCTTCCCTACATCCCACACTGATTCCAGCGGCTAATTACGGTTTTCCTAAGGACCACGCTGACCCCAGTGGCTCTCTATGGTTTCCCTATATCACACACTGATTCCAGTGGTTCTCTATGGTTTCCCTATTGTCCACAGTTAGTCCTGAATCTCTCTACTGTTTCCCTAAAGCATGCACTGACTCCAGCGGCTGTCCATGTTTTCCCTATATCCCACAGTGACTCCAGTGGTTCTGTATGGTTTCCCTAAAGCCCTCAATGACTCCAGTGACTCTCTACAGATTAACTAAAGCCCACACCGACTCCAGTGACTCTGTACGTTTTCCCTATATCCCACACTCACTCCAGTGGCTTTCTAGGGTTTTCCTATAGCCCGCACTGACTCCAGTGGCTCTCTACGGTTTCCCTATAGCCCACACTGACTCCAGTAGCTCTCTACAGTTTCCATATATCCCACTCTGACTCCAGTTGCTCTCTACGGTTTCCCTATAGACCATACTGACACCAGTGGCTCTCTACGGATTCCCTAAAGTCCACACTGACACCAGGAGCTCTTTACACTTTCCCTATAGCCCACACTGATTCAAATGGCACTCTAGATTTTCCCCATAGCTAAAACTTATTCAGTGGCTCTCCATAGTTGCCCTATTGCCTAAATTGACTCCAGTAGCTCTCTACGGTTTCCCTATATCCCACTCTGACTCCAGTGGCTCTCTACGTTTTCCATTTAGACCACACTGACACCAGTGGCTCTCTACAGTTTCCCTATAATCCACACTGACGCCAGGGGCTCTCTACGGTTTGCCTAGAGCCCACACTTTTCCAGCGGCACTCTAGGGTTTCCCCATAGCCTTCACTGATTCACTGGCTCTCTATAGTTTACCTATAGCCTACACTGACTCCAACGGATCTCTAAGGTTTCCCTATAGCCCACACTGACTCCAGAGGCTCTCTACGGCTTTCTAATAACCCACACTGATTCCAGCGGCTCTCTACCGCTTTCCTATAGACCACACTGACTTCAGCGGCTCTCTTTGATTTCCCCATAGCCGAAACTGACTGCAGTGGCTCTCTCTGTTTTCCCTATAGCCTAATCTGACTCCAGAGGCGCTCTATGTTTTTCCTATATCCCACACTGACTTCAATGGCTCGCTTCGGTTTCTCAATATCACACACTGACTCTAGTGGCTCTCTATGGTTTCCCTATTGACCACACTGACCTCAATGGCTCTCTACTGTTTCCCTATATCACACACTGAATCTAGCAGATCTGTACGGTTTCCCTATTGTCCAGAGTGACTCCAGCTGTTCTCTATGGTTCCCCTATAGCCCACACTAATTCCAGTGGATCTCTACAGTTTCCCTCTATCCCACACTCACTCCATTGGCTCTCTAGAGTTTCTCTATTGTCCTCACTGCCTCCAGTGGCTCTCTATGGTTTTGCTACATCGCACACTGTGTCCAGTGATACTGTACGTTTTTGGTATAGCCCTCGCTGACTCCATTGGCACTCTACAGATTGCCTAATTTCCACTCTGACTCCAGTGGCTCGGTACAGTTTCCCTATAGCCCACACTCACTCCAGTGGCTCACTACGGTTTCCCTGTAGTGCACACTGACACCAGCGGCTCTCTACAATTTCCCTATAGTGCACACTGACACCAGCAGCTCTCTCCGGTTTCCTGATAGTCCACACTAACACCATTGGCTCTCAAAGGTTTCCCTATAATCCACAATGATCCCAGTGGCTCTGTAAGGTTTCCTGATATTCGAAACAGCACCACTGACTCTCTACGGTTTCCCTATAGTCCACACTGACTCTAGTGGCCCTCTACGGCTTCCCTAGATCCCACAATGATTCTAGTGGCTTTCTACGGCTTTCCTATAGCCCACACTGACCCAAGTGGCTCTCAACGGTTTCGCTATAGCCCACAATGGCTCCAGTGGCTCTCTACGGTTTCCGCATAGCCGACACTGACTTCAGTGGCTCTCTATTATTTCCCTATATCTTACACGGACTCCAGCGGATCTCTACGGTTTCCCTATATCCCAAACGCTCTCCAGTGGTTCGCTATGTTTTCCCTATATCCCACACTGACTCTAGTTGCTCTCTACTGTTTCCCGACAGTCCACACTGACCCCAGTGGCTCTCTATGGTTTCCCTATAGTCGACACTGACACCTGTGGCTCTCTACGGCTTCCTTGTAGTCCACACTGACACCATTGTCTTTCTTTGGTTTCCTTATAGTCCACACTGACTTCAACGGCTCTATACAGTTTCCCTATAGCACACACCGACCCCAGTGGCACTCAACGGTTTCCGTTTAGCCCACACTGACTCCATTGGCTCTATACGTTTTGCCTATATCCCACACTGACTCCAGTGGTTCACTACGGTTTCCTTCTAACACACACTTAATCTGGTGGCTCTCTATGGTTTCCCTTTATTCCACACTGACCCCAGTGGCCCTCTACAGCTTCCCTATATCCCACACTGATTCCAGCATCTTTCTACGGTTTTCCTATTGACCACACTGACCCCAATGGCTCTCTACTGTTTCCCTATATCATATGCTGAATCTTGCAGATCTCTACGGTTTCCCTATAGCCCACACTAACTCCAGTGGATATCTACAGTTTCGCAATGTCCCACACTCACTCCATTGGCTCTCTACAGTTTCTCTACAGTCCACACTGCCTCCAGTGGCTCTCTATGGTTTCGCTACATCCCACCCTGAGTCCAGTGAATCTGTATGGTTTTTGTATAGCCCTCACTGACTCCAGTGGTTCTCTACAAATTGCCTAAAGCCCACACTGGCTCCAGTGGCTCGGTACGGTTTCCCTATAGCCCACACTGACTCCAGTAGCTCCCTACATTTTCCACATAGCCGACACTGACTCCAGTGGCTCGCTATGGTTTCCCAATATCACACACTGACTCCAGCTGCTCTCTACTGCTTCCCTACAACCCACACCGACTCCACTGGCTCTGTAACGTTTCACTACAGAACTCACTGACTCCAGTGGCTCTCAACAGATTCCCTAAAGCCCACAGTAACAACAGTGGCTCTGTACGGTTTCCATTTACCCCACACACACTCCAGTGGCTCTTTATGGATTTCCTATAATCCACATTTTATCCAGTGGCTCTCTATGGTTTCCCAATAGCCCACACTGTCTCCACTAGCTCTCTATGGTTTCCATATGTCCCACCCTGACTCCAGTGGCTCTCCATGGTTTCCCTATAGCCCACACTGTCACCAGTGGCTCTATACGTTTTCCCCATAGTCCACAGTGAATCCAGTGGCTCACTACGGTTTTACTACACTCCACACTGACTCCAGCTGCTCTCTACGGTTTCCCTATTGCCCACAATGACTTCAGTAGCTCTCTACGGATTCCCTATGGCCCATCTTCACTCCAGTGGCTCACTACGGTTTCCCTATAGTGCACCATGACACCAGCGGCTCTCTACGGTTTCCCTATAGTGCACACTGACTTCCAGAGGCTCTTTACGGTTTCCCGATAGTCCACACTAACACCATTGGCTCTCAACGGATTCCCTATAGTCCACAATGACCGCTGTGGCTCTGTACGGTTTCCAGATAGTCGAAACAGCAGCATTGGCTCTCTATGGTTTCCCCATAGGCCACACTGACTCAATTGGATCTGTCCGGTCTCCATATACCCCACACTGACTCATTTGGCGCTCCACAGTTTCCTTATAGTCCACAACGCCTCCAGTGAATCTCTATGGTTTCGCTACATCATACAATGACTCCAGTGCCTCTGTAGGGTTTCCCTAAAGCCCTCATTGACTCCAGTGACTCTCTACAGATTCCCTAAAGCCCACACTCACTCAAGTGACTCTGTACGTTTTCCCTACATCCCACACTGAATCCAGTAGCTCTCTACAGTTTACCTATATCCCAATCTGACTCCAGTGGCTCTCTACGGTTTCCCTACAGACCATAGCGACACCAGCTGCTCTCTACGGTTTCCCTATAGTCCACACTAACACCAGGGGCTCTCTACAGTTTCCCTATAGCCCACACTGAACCCAGTGGCACTCTAGGTTTACCCCATAGGTGACATTCATTCAGTGCCTCTCTATAGTTGCCCTATTGCCTACACTGACTCCAGTAGCTCACTACGGTTTCCCTATAGCCCACATTGACTCCAGTAGCTCTCTACGTTTTCACTATATCCCACACACACTCCACTGGCTCTCTACGGTTTTCCTATAGCCCACACTGACTCCAGTGCCTCTCTACGGTTTCCCTATAGCCCACACTGACTCCAGTAGCTCTCTACGGTTTCCCTATAGACCACAATGACACCAGTGGCTCTCTACGGTTTCACTATAGTTCACACTGACACCAGGGGCTCTCTACGGTTTCCCTATAGCCCACACTGACTCCAGCGGCTCTCTACAGATTGCCTAAAGCCCACACTGACTCCAGTGGCTCGGTAACTGTTTCCCTATAGCCCACACTGACTCCAGTAGCTCCCTACATTTACCCGATAGCCGACACTGACTCCAGTGGCTCGCTACAGTTTCCCTTATCACACACTGACTCCAGCAGCTCTCTACTGTTTCCCTATAGTCCACACTGCCTCCAGTGATTCTCTACTGTTTCCCTGCATCCCACACTGACTCCACTGGCTCTGTACAGTTTCAGGAAAGCCCTCGCTGACTCCAGTGGCTCTATGCATATTCCCTAAAGCCCACACTAACTATGGTGTCTCTGTACGGTTTCCATTTATCCCACATGCACTCCAGTGGCTCTCTATTATTTTCCTATAATCCACATTGACTCCAGCGGCTCTGTAAAGTTCCCGTATAGCCCACCCTAGCTCCACTAGCACTCGACGGTTTCCCTATGGTCCACACTGACTCCAGCAGCTCTCTATGGTTTCCACAATGACCCCAGTGGCTCTGTACGGTTTCCCGATAGTCGAAACAGCACCTTTGGCTCTCTATGGTTTCCATATAGAATGCACACACTCCAGTGGCCCTCTCGGCTTCCCTATATCCCACACTGATTCCACTCGCATTCTACGGTTTCCCCATAGCCGACACTTACTTCTGAGGCTCTCAATGCTTTCCCTTTAGCCCACACACACTCCAAAGGCTCTGTATGGCTTCCCTATATCCAACAATGATGCCACTGGCATTCCACAGTTTCCCCATAGCCAACACTTACTTCTGTGACTCTCAATGGTTTCCCTTTAGCCCACACACACTCCAGAGGGT
Organism: Carcharodon carcharias; assembly: GCF_017639515.1. NCBI lineage: Eukaryota > Metazoa > Chordata > Chondrichthyes > Lamniformes > Lamnidae > Carcharodon > Carcharodon carcharias. The sequence continues at coordinate 40,578,142 of NC_054483.1, read as the reverse complement.
CTCTATGGCTTCCCTATATCCCACACTGATTCCAGCGGCTCACTACAGTTTTCCTAAGGACCACACTGACTTCAATGGCTCGCTTCGGTTTCTCTATAACACACACTGACTCTAGAGGCTCTCTATGGTTTCCCTATTGACCACACTTACCCCAATGGTTCTCTACTGTTTCCCTATATCACACACTGAATCTAGCAGATCACTACGGTTTCCCTATAGTCCACACTGACTCCAGCTGTTCTCTATGGTTTCCCTATAGCCCAAACTAATTCCAGTGGAATTCTACAGCTTCCCTCTATCCCACACTGACTCCATTGGCTCTCTAGAGTTTCTCTATTGTCCTCACTGCCTCCAGTGGCTCTCTAAGGTTTCACTACATCGTGCACTGTGTCCAGTGATACTGTACGGTTTTGGTATAGCCCTCGCTGACTCCAGTGGCACTCTACAGATTGCCTAAAGCCCACACTGACTTCAGTGGCTCGGTACAGTTTCCCTATAGCCCACACTCACTCCAGTGGCTCACTACGGTTTCCCTATAGTGCACACTGAAACCAGCTGCTCTCTACAGTTTCTCTATAGTGCACACTGACACCAGTTGCTCTCTAATGTCTCCCGATAGTCCACACTAACACCATTGGCTCTCCATGGTTTCCCTATAGTCCACAAAGATCCCAGTGGCTCTGCAAGGTTTCCTGATATTCGAAACAGCACCACTGGCTCTCTACGGTTTCCCTATAGTCCACACTGACTCCAGTGGCCCTCCACGGCTTCCCTAGATCCCACACTGATTCTAGTGGCTTTCTGCGGCTTACCTATAGCCCACACTGACCCTAGTGGCTCTCAACGGTTTCGCTATAGCCCACAATGGCTCCAGTGGCTCTCTACGGTTTCCGCACAGCCGACACTGTCTTCAGTGGCTCTCTACGGTTTCCCTATATCCCACACACTCTCCAGTGGTTCGCTAGGTCTTCCCTATATCCCACACTAACTCTAGTGGCTCTCTACTGTTTCCCGACAGTCCACACTGACCCCAGTGGCACTCTACGCTTTCCCTATAGTCCACATTGTCTCCAGTGGCTCTCTACGGTTTTCCAATAGTCCACACTGACTCCAGTGGCTCTCTATGGTTTCCCTATAGTCAACACTGACACCTGTCGCTCTCTAAGGTTTCCTTGTAGTCCACACTGACACCATGGTCTTTCTTTGGTTTCCGTATAGTCCACACTGACTTCAACGGCACTCTACAGTTTCCCTATAGCACACACCGACCCCAGTGGCACTCAACGGATTCCGTTTAGCCCACACTGACTCCATTGGCTCTATACGTTTTGCCTATGTCCCACACTGACTCCAGTGGTTCACTACAGTTTCCCTCTAACACACACGTAATCGTGTGGCTCTCTATGGTTTCCCCTTATTCCACACTGACCCCAGTGGCCCTCTACAGCTTCCCTATATCCCATACTGATTCCAGCGTCTCTCTACGGTTTTCCTATTGACCACACTGACCCCAATGGCTCTCTACTGTTTCCCTATATCACACGCTGAAACTTTCAGCTCTCTACGGTTTCCCTATAGTCCACACTGACTCAAGCTGTTCTCAAAGGTTTCCCTAAATGCTGCACAGATTCCAACGGCTCTGCACGGTTTCCCTATATCCCACACTGACCCCAGCGACACTCTACGGTTTCCCTATAGCCCACACTAACTCCACTGGATCTCTACAGTTTCCCTCTGTCCCACACTCAATCCTTTGGCTCTCTACAGTTTCTCTATAGTCCACACTGCCTACGGTGGCTCTCTATGGTTTGGCTACATCCCACCCTGAGTCCAGTGAATCTGTACGGTTTTGGTATAGCCCTCGCTGACTCCAGTGGCTCTCTACAGATTGCCTAAAGCCCACACTGGCTCCAGTGGCTCGGTACGGTTTCCCTATAGCCCACACTGACTCAAGTAGCTCCCTACATTTTCCACATAGCCGACACTGACTCCAGTGGCTCGCTATGGTTTCCCAATATCACACACTGACTCCAGCTGCTCTCTACCGTTTCCCTAAAACCCACACTGACTCCACTGGCTCTGTAAGTTTTCACTACAGCCCTCGCTGACTCCAGTGGCTCTCTACAGATTCCCTAAAGCCCACACTAACTACTGAGGTTCTGTACGGTTTCCATTTACCCCACACACACTCCAGTGGCTCTCTATGCTTTTCCTATTCTCCACACTGACTCCAGCGGATCTCTACGGTTTTCCGATAGCCCACACTGACTTCACTAGCTCTCTACGGATTCCCTATGGCCCACCTTTACTCCAGTGGCTCACTACGGTTTCCCTATATTGCACACTGACACCAGAGGTTCTCTCCGGTTTCCCTATAGTGCACACTGACACCAGCGGCTCCATACGGTTTCCCGATAGTCCACACTAACACCATTGGCTCTCAACGGATTCCCTATAGTCCAAAATGACCCCAGTGGCTCTCTATGTTTTCTAGATATTCGAAACAGCACCATTGGCTCTCTACGGTTTCCCTATCGTCCACACTGACTCCAGTGGCCCTCTACGGCTTCCCTATATCCCACATTAATTCCAGTGGCATTCCACGTTTTCCCCATAGCCGACACTTACATCTGTGGCTTTCTATGGTTTCCCTGTAGCCCACACGCACTCGAGTTGATCTCTACGGCTTCCCTATATCCCACATTTATTCCAGTGGCTCTCTATGATTTTTCTATAGACCAGAAAGACTCCAGTGTCTCTCTACGGTTTCCTATTGCTCACACTGACCCCAGTAGCTCTCTACAGTTTCCCTATATCCCACTCTGACTCCAGAGGCTCTCTACGGTTTCCCTATAGACCACACTGAAACCAGTGGCTCTCAACGGTTTCCCTATAGCCCACACTGACACCAGTGGCTCTATACGTTTTCCATTTAGTCCACAGTGAATCCAGAGGCTCACTATGGTTTTCCTATTCTCCACACTGACTCCAGCGGCTCTCTACGGTTTTCCTATAGCCCACACTGAATTCAGTAGCTCTCTACGGATTCCCTATGGCCCACCTTCACTCCAGTGGCTCACTAGGGTTTCCCTATATTGCACACTGACACCAGAGGTTCTCTCCGGTTTCCCTATAGTGCACACTGACACCAGCGGCTCCTTACGGTTTCCCGATAGTCCACACTAACACCATTGGCTCTCAACAGATTCCCTATAGTCCACAATGACCCCAGTGGCTCTGTATGTTTTCCAGATATTCGAAACAGCACCATTGGCTCTCTACGGTTTCCCTATAGTCCACACTGACTCCAGTGGCCCTCTACGGCTTCCCTATATCCCAACTTAATTCCAGTGGCATTCCACGTTTTCCCCATAGCCGACACTTACATCTGTGGCTTTCTATGGTTTCCCTGTAGCCCACACGCACTCGAGTGGATCGCTACAGCTTCCCTATATCCCACATTGATTCCAGTGGCTCTCTACGATTTTCCTATAGACCACACAGTCTCCAGTGTCTCTCTACGGTTTCCTATTGCTCACACTGACTCCAGTAGCTCTCTACAGTTTCCCTATATCCCACTCTGACTCCAGTGGCTCTCTACGGTTTCCCTATAGACCACACTGAAACCAGTGGCTCTCAACGGTTTCCCTATAGCCCACACTGACTCCAGCGGCACTCTAGGTTTTCCCCATAGCCGACCCTGATTCAGTGGCTCTCTATAGTTTTCCTATAGCCTACACTGGCTCCACGGCTCTCTAAGGTTTCCCTATAGCCCACACTGACTGCAGTGGCTCTCTCTGTTTTCCCTTTAGCCTAATCTGGCTTCAGCGGCACTCTATGTTTTCCCTATATCCCACACTGACTTTAATTGCTCGCTTCGGTTTCTTTATATCACACACTGACTCTAGTGGCTCTCTATGGTATCCCTATAGTCCACATTGACCCCAGAGGCTCTCTATGGCTTCCCTATATCCCACACTGATTCCAGCATCTCTCTACAGTTTTCCTATTGACCACACTGACCCCAATGGCTCTCTACTGTTTCTCTATATCACACACCGGATCTAGCAGATCTCTCCGGTTTCCCTATAGTCCACACTGACTCCAGTTGTTTTCAAAGGTTTCCCTAAATGCTGCACAGATTCCAGCGACTCTCTACGGTTTCCCTATAGCCCACACTAACTCCAGTGGATCTCTACAGTTTCTCTATTGTCCACACTGCCTCCAGTAGCCCTCTATGGTTTCGCTACAACCCACCCTGAGTCCAGTGAATCTATCTGGTTTCGGAATTGCCCTCGCTGGCTCCAGTGGCTCTCTACAGATAGCCTAAAGCCCACACTGGCTCCAGTGGCTCGGTACGGTTTCCCTATAGCCCACACTGACTCCAGTAGCTCGCTACATTTTCCATATAGCCGACACTGACTGCAGTGGCTCGCTACGGTTTCCCAATATAACACACTGACTCCAGCTGCTCTCTACCGTTTCCCTACAACCCACACTGACTCCACTGGCTCTGTAAGTTTTCACTACAGCCCTCGCTGACTCCAGTGGCTCTCTACAGATTCCCTAAAGCCCACACTAACTACTGTGGCTCTGTACGGTTTCCATTTACCCCAACTCACACTCCAGTGGCTCTCTATGGTTTTCCTATAATCCACATTGCCTCCAGCGGCTCTCTCTGGTTTCCCAATAGCCCACACTGGCTCCACTAGCTCTCTACAGTATCCCTATGGCCCACCCTGACTCCAGTGGCTCTCTATGGCTTCCCTATAGCCCACACTGACACCAGAGGCTCTATACGTTTTCCCTATTGTCTACAGTGAATCCAGTGGCTCACTATGGTTTTCCTATTCTCCACACTGACACCAGCGGCTCTCTACAGTTTCCCTATAGCGCACACTGACTTCAGTAGCTCTCTACGGATTCCCTATGGCCCACCTTCACTCCAGTGGCTCACTACAGTTTCCCTAAAGTGCACACTGAAACCAGCAGCTCTCTAGGGTTTCCCTATAGTGTATACTTACACCAGCGGCTCTTTACGGTTTCCCGATAGTCCACAGTAACACCATTGGCTCTCAATGGATTCCCTATAGTCCACAATGACCCCAGTGGCTCTGTGCTGTTTCCAGATAGTCGAAACAGCACCATTGGCTCTCTATGGTTTCCCTATAGTCCGCGCTGACTCCAGTGGCCCTCTACGGCTTCGCTATATCCCACACTGATTCCAGTGGCATTCTACGTTTTCCCCATAGCTGACACAAACTTCTGTGCCTTTCTATGGTTTCTCTTTAGCCCACACACACTCCAGTGAGTATCTATGGCTTCCCTATATCCCACACTGATTCCAGTGGCTCTCTACGGTTTTCCTATAGACTACACTTACGCCAGTTGCTCTCTATGGTTTCCCTATATAACACACTGGTTCCATCGGTTCTCTATGGTTTACCTATAGTCCACACTGACTGCAGTGGCTTTCTCTGTTTTCCCTATAGCCTAACCTGGCTCCAGCGGCGCTCTATGTTTTCCCTATATCCCAGTCTTACTCCAATGGCTCGCTTCGGTTTCTCTATATCACACAATGACTCTAGTGGCTCTCTATGGTTTCCCTATAGTCCACAGTGACCCCAGAGGCTCTCTATGGCTTCCCTATATCCCACACTGATTCCAGCGTCTCTCTACGGTTTTCCTATTGACCACACTGACCCCAATGGCTCTCTACTGTTTCTCTATGTCACACACCTGATTTAGCAGATCTCTCCTGGTTCCCTATAGTCCACACTGACTCAAGCTGTTCTCAAAGGTTTCCCTAAATGCTGGACAGATTACAGCGGCTCTGCACGGTTTCCATGTATGACCACACCGACCCCAGCGACTCTCTACGGTTTCCCTATAGCCCACACTAACTCCACTGGATCTCTACAGTTTCCCTCTATCCCACACTCACTCCATTGGCTCTCTACAGTTTCTCTATTGTCCACACTGCCTCCAGTGGCTCTCTATGGCTTCGCTACATCCCACCCTGAGTCCAGTGAATCTATATGGATTCGGAATTGCCCTCGCTGACTCCAGTGGCTCACTACAGATTGCCTAAAGCCCACACTGGCTCCAGTGGCTCTATACGGTTTCCCTATAGCCCACACTGACTCCAGTAGCTCCCTACATTTTCCACCTAGCCGCCCCCTACTCCAGCGGCTCGCTACAGTTTCCCAATATCACACACTGACTATAGCTGCTCTCTACCGTTTCCCTACAACCCACACTGACTCCACTGGCTCTGTAAGTTTTCACTACAGCCCTCACTGGCTCCAGTGACTCTCTACAGATTCCCTAAAGCCCACACTAACTAATGTGGCTCTGTACGGTTTCCAATTACCCCACACACACTCCAGTGGTTCTCTATGGTTTTCCTATAATCCACTTTGCCTCCAGCGGCTCTCGATGTTTTCCCAATAGCCCACACTGGCTCCACGAGCTCTCTACAGTATCCCTATGGCCCACCCTGACTCCAGTGGCTCTCTATGGCTTCCCTATAGCCCACACTGACACCAGAGGCTCTATACGTTTTCCCTATTGTCCACAGTGAATCCAGTGGCTCACTATGGTTTTCCTATTCTCCACACTGACACCAGCGGCTCTCTACAGTTTCCCTATAGCGCACACTGACTTCAGTAGCTCTCTACGGATTCCCTATGGCCCACCTTCACTCCAGTGCCTCACTACAGTTTCCCTAAAGTGCACACTGAAACCAGCAGCTCTCTAGGGTTTCCCTATAGTGTATACTTACACCAGCGGATCTTTAAGTTTTCCCGATAGTCCACAGTAACACCATTGGCTCTCTAAGGATTCCCTATAGTCCACAATGACCCCAGTGGCTCTGTGCGGTTTCCAGATAGTCGAAACAGCACCATTGGCTCTCTACGGTTTCCCTATAGTCCACGCTGACTCCAGTGGCCCTCTACGGCTTCGCTATATTCCACACTGATTCCAGTGGCATTCTACGTTTTCCCCATAGCTGACACTAACTTCTGTGGCTTTCTATGGTTTCTCTGTAGCCCACACACACTCCAGTGAGTATCTATGGCTTCCCTATATCCCACACTGATTCCAGTGGCTCTCTACGGTTTTCCTATAGACTACACTTACGCCAGTTGCTCTCTATGGTTTCCCTATATAACACACTGGTTCCAGCGGTTCTCTATGGTTTACCTATAGTCCACACTGACTGCAGTGGCTTTCTCTGTTTTCCCTATAGCCTAACCTGGCTCCAGCGGCGCTCTATGTTTTCCCTATATCCCAGTCTTACTCCAATGGCTCGCTTCGGTTTCTCTATATCACACAATGACTCTAGTGGCTCTCTATGGCTTCCCTATATCCCACACTGATTCCAGCGTCTCTCTACGGTTTTCCTATTGACCACACTGACCCCAATGGCTCTCTACTGTTTCTCTATGTCACACACCTGATTTAGCAGATCTCTCCGGGTTCCCTATAGTCCACACTGACTCAAGCTGTTCTCAAAGGTTTCCCTAAATGCTGGACAGATTACAGCGGCTCTGCACGGTTTCCATATATGACCACACCGACCCCAGCGACTCTCTACGGTTTCCCTATAGCCCACACTAACTCCACTGGATCTCTACAGTTTCCCTCTATCCCACACTCACTCCATTGGCTCTCTACAGTTTCTCTATTGTCCACACTGCCTCCAGTGGCTCTCTATGGCTTCGCTACATCCCACCCTGAGTCCAGTGAATCTATATGGTTTCGGAATTGCCCTCGCTGAGTCCAGTGGCTCTCTACAGATTGCCTAAAGCCCACACTGGCTCCAGTGGCTCTATACGGTTTCCCTATAGCCCACACTCCAGTAGCTCCCTACATTTTCCACCAGCCGACCCCTACTCCAGGGGCTCGCTACAGTTTCCCAATATCACACACTGACTATAGCTGCTCTCTACCGTTTCCCTACAACCCACACTGACTCCACTGGCTCTGTAAGTTTTCACTACAGCCCTCACTGACTCCAGTGGCTCTCTACAGATTCCCTAAAGCCCACACTAACTACTGTGGCTCTGTACGGTTTCTATTTACCCCACACACACTCCAGTGGCTCTCTATGGTTTTCCTATAATCCACTTTGCCTCCAGCGGCTCTCTATGTTTTCCCAATAGCCCACACTGGCTCCACGAGCTCTCTACAGTTTCCCTATGGCCCACCCTGACTCTAGTGGCTCTCTATGGCTTCCCTATAGCCCACACTGACACCAGAGGCTCTATATGTTTTCCCTATAGTCCACAGAGAATCCAGAGGGTCACTATGGTTTTCCTATTCTCCACACTGACTCCATCGGCTCTCTACGGTTTCCCTATAGCCCACACTGACTTCAGTAGCTCTCTACGGACTCCCTATCGCCCACCTTCACTCCAGTGGCTCACTACGGTTTCCCTACAGTGCACAGTGAAACCAGCAGCTCTCTACAGTTTCCCTATAGTGCACACTGACACCAACGGCTCTTTACGGTTTCCCGATAGTCAACACTAACACCATTGGCTCTCAACGGATTCTGTATAGTCCACAATGACCCCAGTGGCTCTGTATGTTTTCCAGATCGTCGAAACAGCACCATTGGCTCTCTATGGTTTCCCTATAGTCCGCACTGACTCCAGTGGCCCTCTACGGCTTCGCTATATCCCACTCTGATTCCAGTGGCATTCTACGTTTTCCCCTTAGCCGACACTTTCTATTGTTTCTCTGTAGCCCACACACACTCCAGTGGGTCTCTATGGCTTCCTTATATCCCACACTGATTCCAGTGGCTCTCTATGGTTTTCCTATAGACCACACTGACGCCAGTTGCTCTCTATGATTACTCTATATCACACACTGATTCCAGTGGTTCTCTATGGTTTCCCTATAGTCCACAGTTATTCCAGCTGCTCTCTGTGGTTTCCCTAAAGCATGCACTGACTGCAGCATCTGTCCACATTCTCCCTATACCCCACACTGACTCCAGTGGCTATCTATGGTTTCCCTGTATCTCACACTGATTCCAGCGGCTCTCTACGCTTTCCCCATAGCCCACACTGACTCAAGTGGATCCGTCCGGTTTCCCTATATCCCACACTGACTCTTTGGCGCTCTACAGTTTCCCTATAGTCCACAACGCCTCCAGTGTCTCTCTACGGTTTCGGTACATCATACAGTGACACCAGTGGCTCTGCAGGGTTTCCCTAAAGCCCTCACTGTCTCCAGTGACTCTCTACAGATTCTCTAAAGCCCACACTGACTCCAGTGACACTGTACGTTTTTCCTATATCCCACATTCACTCCAGTGGCTCTCTACGGTTTTCCTATAGCCCACACTGACTCCAGTAGCTCTCTACAGTTTCCCTATATCCCAATCTGACTCCAGTGGCTCTCTACGGTTTCGCTATAGATCATAGTGACACCAGCGGCTCTCTACGGTTTCCCTATAGTCCACACTTAAACCAGGGGCTCTCTACAGTGTCCCCATAGCCGCCATTGATTCAGTGGCTCTCTGTAGTTGCCCTATTGCCTACACTGCCTCCAGTAGCTTTCTACGGTTTCCCTATAGCCCACATTGACTCCAGTAGTTCTGTACATTTCCCTATATACCACACACACTCCAGTGGCTCTCTACGTGTTTCCTATAGCCCACACTGACTCCAGTGCCTCTCTATGGTTTCCCTATAGTCCACATTGACACCAGTGGCTCTCTACGGTTTCCTTGTAGTCCACACTGACACCATTGGCTTTCTTTGTTTTCCGTATAGTTCACACTGACTTCAACGGCTCTCTACAGTTTCGCTATAGCACAAACCGACCCCAGTGGCACTCTGCGATTTCCCTATAGCCCACACTGACTCCAGTGTCTCTATAGGTTTTGCCTATAACCACACTGACTCCAGTGGTTCACTATGGTTTCCCTCTAACACACAATTAATCTGGTGGCTCTCTATGGTTTCCCCATAGTCCACACTGACCCCAGTGGCCATCTACGGCTTACCTATATCCCACACTGATTCCAGCGTCTCTCTATGGTTTTCCTATTGACCACACTGTCCACAAAGGCTCTCTACTGTTTCCCTATATCACACGCTGAAACTTGCAGCGCTCTACGGTTTCCCCATAGTCCACACTGACTCAAGCTGTTCTCAAAGGTGTCCCTAATTGCTGGAAAGATTCCAGCGGCTCTGCACGGTTTCCATATATCCCACACCGACCCCAGCGACTCTCTACAGTTTCCCTAAAGCCCACTCTAACTCCACTGGATCCCTACAGTTTCCCTCTATCCCACACTCACTCCATTTGCTCTCTACAGTTTCTCTATTGTCCACACTGCCTCCAGTGGCTCTCTATGGTTTTGCTACATCCCACCCTGAGTCCAGTGAATCTGTACATTTTTGGTATAGCCCTCGCTTACTCCAGTTGCTCTCTACAGATTGCCTATAGCCCACACTGGCTCCAGTGGCTCTGTACGGTTTCCCTATGGCCTACACTGACCCCAGTAGCTCCCTACATTTTCGACTTAGCCGACACTGACTCCAGTGGCTTGCTACGGTTTCCCAATAACACACACTGACTCCAGCTGCTCTCTACTTCTTCCCTAAAACCCACACTGACTCCATTGGTTCTGTAAGGTTTCACTACAGCCCTTGCTGACTCCAGTGGCTCTCTACAGATTCGCTAAAGCCCACACTAACTACTGTGGCTCTGTAGAGTTTCCATTTACCCCACACACACTCCAGTGGCTCTCTATGGTTTTCCTATAATCCACATTGTCTCCAGAGGCTCTCTATGGTTTCCCAATAGCCCACATTGGCTCCTTTAGCTCTCTATGGTTACCCTATGGCCCACCCTGTCTCCAGTGGCTCTCTATGCTTTCCCTAAAGCCCAAACTGACACCAGTGGCTCTATACGTTTTCCCGGTAGTCCACAGTGAATCCAGTGGCTCACTACGGTTTTCGTATACTCCACACTGACGCCAGTGGCTCTCTATCGTTTCCCTATATCACACACTGATTCCAGTGGTTCTCTATGGTTTCCCTATAGTCCACAGTTAGTCCAGCTGTTCTCTATGGTTCCCTAAAGCTTGCACTGGCTCCAGCGTCTGTCCACATTCTCCCTATATCCCACACTGACTCCAGTGGCTATCTATGGCTTCCCTATATCTCACACTGATTCCAGCGGATCTCTCCAGTTTGCCCATAGCCCACCCTGACTCAAGTGGATCTGTCCGGTTTCCCTATATCCCACACTGACTCTTTTGGCGCTCTACTGTTTCCCTAAAGTCCACAACGACACCAGTGTCTCTCTATGGTTTTGGTACATCATACAGTGACTCCAGACGGTCTGTAGGGTTTCCCTAAAGCCCTCACTGACTCCAATGACTCTCTACAGTTTCTCTAAAGCCCACACTGACTCCAGTGACTCTGTACGTTTTCCCAAGATCCCACACTAACTCCAGTGGCTCTCTAGGGTTTTCCTATAGCCCACACTGACTACAGTGGCTCTCTCCAGTTTCCCTATATCCCACACTGACTCCAGTATTTCTCTACAGTTTCCATATATCCCACTCTGACTCCAGTTGCTTTCTACGGTTTCCCTATAGACCATACTGACACCAGTTGCTCTCGAAAGTTTTCCTAGAGCCCACACTGACTCCAGTGGCTCTCTACAGTTTCCATATATTCCTCTCTGACTCCAGCGGCAATCTAGGTTTTCCCCAAAGCTGACACTTATTCAGTGTCTCTCCATACTTGCCCTATTGCCTACACTGACTCCATTAGCTCTCTATGGTTTCATTGTTGCCCACATTGACTGCAGTAGCTCTCTACATTTTCCCTATATCCCACACACACTCCAGTGGCTCTCTACGGTTTTCCAATAGCCCACACTGACTCCAGTGTCTCTCTACGGATTCCCTATAGCCCGCACTGACTCCAGTAGATCTCTACAGTTTCCCTATATCGCACTCTGACTCCAGCGGCTCTCTAAGGTTTCCCTGTAGCCTACACTGGCTCCAGTGGCTCTCTACGGCTTCCCGATAACCATCACTGATTCCAGCGGCTCTCTACCATTTTCCTATAGGCCACACCGACTTGAGCGGCTCTCTTTGATTTCCCCATAGCCGGCACTGACTGCAAGTGGCTCTTTCTGTTTTCCCTATAGCCTAATCTGACTCCAACGGCACTCTTTGTTTTCCCTATATCCCACACTGTCTCCAATGGCTCGCTTCGGTTTCTGTATATCACACACTGACCCTATTGGCTCTCTATGTCTTCCCTATAGTTCACACTGACCCCAGAGGCTCTCTATGGCTTCCCTACATCCTGCACTGATTCCAGCGTCTCTCTACGGTTTTCCTATTGACCATACTGACCCCAATGGCTCTCTGCTGTTTCCCTATATTACACACTGAATCTATCAGCTCTCTACGGTTTCCCTATAGTCCACACTGACTCCAGCTGTTCTCTATGGTTTCCCTAAATGCTGCACTGATTCGAGAGGCTCTGCACAGTTTCCCTAAATCCCGCACCGACCCCAGCGACTCTCTAAGGTTTCACTATAGCCCACACTAACTCCAGTGTATCTCTACAGTTTCCCTCTATCCCTCACTGACTCCATTGGCTCTCTAAAGTTTCTCTATAGTCCACACTGCCTCCAGTGGCTCTCTATGTTTTCGCATCATCCCACACTGAGTCCAGTGAATCGGTACGGTTTTGGTATAGCCCTCGCTGACTCGAGTGGCTCTCTACAGATTGCTTAAAGCCCACACTGACTCCAGTGGCTCGGTTACGGTTTCCCTATAGCCCACACTGACTCCAGTAGCTCCCTACATTTTCCCCATAGCCGACACTGACTCCAGTGTCTCACTACGGTTTCCCTTATCACACTCTAACTCCAGCTGCTCTCTACTGTTTCCCTATAGTCCACACTGCCTCCTGTTTTTCTCTACTGTTTCCCTACATCCCACACTGACTCCACTGGCTCTGTACGGTTTCACGACAGCCCTCGCTGATTCCAGTGACTCTATGCATATTTCCTAAAGCCCACACCATCTATTGTGGCTCTGCATTGTTTCCATTTATCCCACACGCACTCCAGTGGCTCTCTATGATTTTCCTATAATCCACATTGACTCCAGCGGCTCTCTATGGTTTCCCTAAAGCCCACACTGGCTCCACTAGCTCTCTACGGTTTCCCTATGGCCCACCCTGGCTCCAGTGGCTCTCTATGGTTTCCCTATATCCGACACTGACTCCAGCTGCTCTCTACGATTTCCCTTAAGCCCACACTGACTCCTGTGGATCTCTCCGGTTTCCCTATGTCCCACACTGACTCCATTGGCTCCCTACAGATTCCCTATAGCCCACACTGACTTTGTGGCTCTGTACGATTTCCCTATATCCCACACTCACTCCAGTGGCTGACAATGGTTTTCCTATAGTCCACACTGACTCCAGCGGCTCTCTACAGTTTCCCTATAGCCCACACTGACTTCAGTAGCTCTCTACTGATTCCTGATGGCCCAACTTCACTCCAGTGGCTCACTATGGTTTCCCCATAGTGAACACTGACACCTGGTGCTCTCTACGGTTTCCCTATAGTGCACACTGACACCAGCGGCTCTCAACGGATTTCCTATAGTCCACAATGACCCCAGTGGCTCTCTACTGTTTTCAGATAGTCGAAACAGCACCATTGTCTCTCTACGGTTTCCCTATAGTCCACACTGACTCCGGAGGCCCTCTAGGGCTTCACTATATCCCACACTAATTCCACTGGCATTCTACGGTTTCCCCATAGCCGACACTTGCTTCTGTGACTCTCAATGGTTTCCCTTTAGCCCACACACACTCCAGAGGTTCTCTATGGCTTCCCTATATCCCACAATGATTCCAGCGGCTCTCTACGGTTTTCCTATAGACCACACTGACCCCAGTGGCTCTCTATGGTTTTCCTATATCACACACTGATTCCAGTGGTTCTCTATGGTTTCCCTATTGTCCACAGTTTTCCAGCTGCTCTCTACTGTTGCCCTAAAGCATGCACTGACTCCAGCGGCTGTCCATGCTTTCCCTATAACCCACAGTGACTCCAGACGGTCTGTACGGTTTCCCTAAAGCCCTCACTGACTCCAGTGACTCTCTACAGATTCTCTAAAGCCCACACTGACTCCAGTGACTCTGTACGTTTCCCCTATATCCCACTTTAACTCCAGTGGCTCTCTAGGGTTTTCCTATAGCCCACACTGACTACAGTGGCTCTCTCCGGTTTCCCTATATTCCACACTGACTCCAGTAGCTCTCTACAGTCTCCATATATACCACTCTGACTCCAGTGGCTCTCTACGGTTTCTCTATAGACCATACAGACTCCAGTAGCTCTCTACAGTTTCCATATATCCCACTCGGACTCCAGCGGCACTCTGGGTTTTCCCCATAGCTGACACTTATTCAGTGTCTCTCCATACTTGCCCTATTGCCTACACTGACTCCAGTAGCTCTCTACGGTTTCATTGTTGCCCACATTGACTGCAGTAGCTCTCTACGTTTTCCCTATATCCCACACACACTCCAGTCACTCTCTACGGTTTTCCAATAGCCCACACTGACTCCAGGGGATCTCTATGGTTTCCGTTTAGTCCACACTGACACCTGTGGCTCTCTACGGTTTCCCTGTAGTCCACCCTGACACCATTGGCTTTCTTTGGTTTCCGTATAGTCCACACTGACTTTAAAGGCTCTCTACGGTTACCCTATAGCAAACACCGACCCCAGTGGCATTCTACAGTTTCCGTATAGCCCACACTGACTCCAGTGGCTCTCTAGGTTTTGCCTATATCCCACACTGACTCCAGTGGCTCACTGCGGTTTCCTACATCAGACACTGACTCTGGTGGCTCTCAACGGTTTCCCTTTAGTCCACACTGTCTTCAGTGGCTCTCTACGGTTTAGCTATAGTCCACCTGACACCAGTGGCTCTCTACCGTTTCCTTATAGCCCACAGTGACTCCAGTGGCTCTCTATGGCTTCCCTATATCCCGCACTGATTCCAGCAGCTCTCTACGGTTTTCCTATAGACCAAACGGACCACAGTGGCTCTTCATGGTTTCCCTATTGCTCTCAGTGACTCCAGAGGCTCTCTACAGATTCCCTAAAGCCCACACTGACTGCAGTGTCTCTCTACGGTTTCCCTATGTCCCAGCCTCACTCCAGTGGCTCTCTATGGTTTTCCTATCGTCCACACTGACTCCAGCGTCTCTCTACGGTTTCCCTATAGCCCACACTGACTTCAGTAGCTCTCTACTGATTCCCGATGGCCCAACTTCACTCCAGTGGCTCACTATGGTTTCCCCATAGTGAACACTGACACCAGGTGCTCTCTACGGTTTCCCTATAGTGCACACTGACACCAGCGGCTCCCAACGGATTCCCTGTAGTCCACAATGACCCCAGTGGCTCTCTACAGTTTCCAGATAGTCGAAACAGCACCATTGTCTCTCTACGGTTTCCCTATAGTCCACACTGACTCCAGAGGCCCTCTAGGGTTTCCCTATATCCCACACTAATTCCACAGGCATTCTACTGTTTCCCCATAGCCGTCACTTAGCTGACTGTCAATGGTTTCCCTTTAGCCCACACACACTCCAGAGGGTCTCTATGGCTTCCCTATATCCCAAACTGATTCCAGCGGCTACGGTTTTCCTATAGACCACACTGACCCCAGTGGCTCTCTATGGTTTCCCTATATAACACACTGATTCCAGTGGTTCTCTATGGTTTCCCTATTGTCCACAGTTAGTCCAGCTGCTCTCTACTGTTGCCCTAAAGCATGCACTGACTCCAGCGGCTGTCCATGCTTTCCCTATAAGCCACAGTGACTCCAGACGGTCTGTACGGTTTCCCTAAAGCCCTCACTGACTCCTTTGACTCTCTACAGATTCTCTAAAGCCCACACTGACTCCAGTGACTCTGTACGTTTCCCCTATATCCCACACTAACTCCAGTGGCTCTCCAGGGTTATCCTATAGCCCACACTGACTACAGTGGCTCTCTCCGGTTTCCCTATATTCCACACTGACTCCAGTAGCAAACACCGACCCCAATGGCATTCTACAGTTTCCGTATAGCCCACACTGACTCCAGTGGCTCTCTAGGTTTTGCCTATATCCCACACTGACTCCAGTGGCTCACTACGGTTTCCTATATCACACACTGACTCTGGTTGCTGTCAACGGTTTCCCTTTAGTCCACACTGTCTTCAGTGGCTCTCTACGTTTTAGCTATAGTCCACCTGACACCAGTGGCTCTCTACCGTTTCCTTATAGCCCACAGTGACTCCAGTGGCTCTCTATGGCTTCCCTATATCCCGCACTGATTCCAGCAGCTCTCTACGGTTTTCCTATAGACCAAACGGACCACAGTGGCTCTTCATGGTTTCCCTATTGCTCTCAGTGACTCCAGAGGCTCTCTACAGATTCCCTAAAGCCCACACTGACTGCAGTGTCTCTCTACGGTTTCCCTATGTCCCAGCTTCACTCCAGTGGCTCTCTGTGGTTTTCCTATCGTCCACTCTGACTCCAGCGTCTCTCTACGGTTTCCCTATAGCCCACACGAACTCTAGTAGCTCTCTTCGGTTTCCCTATGGCGCACCCTGACTCCAGTGGTTCACTACGGTTTCCCTATAGTCAACATTGACACCAGTGGCTCTCTACGGTATCCCTATAGTGCACACTGACTCCAATGGCTCTCTATGGTTTCCCTATAGTCCACACTTATTCCAGTGGCTCTCTACTGTTTCCCTTCATCCCACACTGACTCCACAGGCTCTGTATGGTTTCACTACAGTCCTCGCTGACTCCAGTGGCTCTCTGCAGATTCCCTAAAGCCCACACAAAGTACTGTGGCTCTGCACATATCCATTTATCCCACGCGCACTCCAGTGGCTCTCTATGTTTTTCCTGTAATCCACATTGACTTCAGCGGCTCTCTATGGTTTCCCTTTAGCCCACACAGGCTCCATTAGCTCTCCACGGTTTTCCAATGGCCCACCCTGACTCCAGTGACTCTCTACGGATACCCTAAAGCCATACTGACACCAATGGCTCGATACGATTTCCCTATATTCCACACTGTCTCCAGCTGCTCTCTACGGATTCCCTAAAGCCTGCACTTACTACAACGGCTATCCACCGTTTACCTATAACTGACACTGACTCCAGCGGCTCTCTACGATTTCCCTAATGCCCACACTGACTCCAGTGGATCTCTCGATAGTCGAAACAGCACCATTGGCTCTCTACGGTTTCCCAATAGTCCACACTGACTCCAGTGGCCCTTATCGGCTTCCCTATACCCCCCACTGATTCTAGTGGCTTTATACGGCTTTCCTATAGCCCACACTGACCCTAGTGGCTCTCAACGGTTTCGCTATTGACCACACTGGCTCCAGTGGCTCTCTACGGTTTCCCCATAGCCAACACTGACTTCAGTGGCTCTCTATGATTTCCCTATAGCTTACACTGACTCCAGCTGCTCTCTATGGTTTCCCTATATCCCACACTGATTCTAGTGGCTCTCTACTGTTTCCCTATAGTCCACCTTGAGCCCAGTGGCTCTCTACGGTTTGCCTATAGCCCACACTGACTCCATTGTTTCTCGACGGTTTCCCTATAGTCCACACTGACTCCAGTAGCTCTCTACAGTTTCCCTATATCCCACTCTGACTCCAGTGGCTCTCTACGGTTTCCCTATAGTCCACACTGTCACCAGCGGCTCACTACGGTTTCCCTAAAGCCCACACTGACACCAGCGGCAATCTAGACTTTCCCCATAGCCGACACTGATTCACTCGCTCTCTATAGACTCCCTAAAGCCTACACTGACTCCAGTGGCTCTCTAAGGTTTCCCTATAGCCCACACTAACTCCATTATCTCTCTACAGTTTCCCTATATCCCACTCTGACTCCAGCGGCTCTCTACAGTTTCCCTATAGTCCACAGTGACACCAGGGGCACTCTACGGTTTCCCTATAGCACACACTGACTCCAGCGACACTCTAGGTTTTCCCAATAACCGACACTGATTCAGTGGCTCTCTATAGTTTCCCTATTGCCGACACTGACCCCAGTAGCTCTCGAGGGTTTCCTTATAGCCCACGTTGACTCCAGTAGCTCTCTACGTTTTCCCTTTATCCCACACAAACTCCAGAGGCTCTCTACGGTTTTCCTATAGCCCACACTGACTCCAGTAGCTCTCTATAGTTTCCTTAAATCCCACTCTGTCTCCAGTGGCTCTCTATGGTTTCCCTATAGAACAGACTGACACCAGCGGCTCTCTACGCTTTCCCTATTGTCCACACTGGCACCAGGGGCTCTCTACGGGTTCCCTATAGCCCACACTGACTCCAGTGGTTCTCACGATAGTCAAAACAGCACCATTGGCTCTCTACGGTTTCCCAATAGACCACACTGACTCCAGTGGCCCTTTTCGGCTTCACTATACCCCCCACTGATTCTAGTGGCTTTATACGGCATTCCTATAGCCCAAACTGACCCTAGTATCACTCAACGGTTTCGTTATTGCCCACACTGGCTCCAGTGGCTCTCTACGGTTTCCCCATAGCCAACACTGACTTCAGTGGCTCTCTATGATTTCCCTATAGCTTACACTGACTCCAGCTGCTCTCTACGGTTTCCCTATATCCCAGACTGATTCTAGTGGCTCTCTACTGTTTCCCTATAGTCCACACTGAGCCCAGTGGCTCTCTACGGTTTCCCTATAGTCCACACTGTCTCTAGTCGGTCTGTACGGTTTCCCTATAGTCCACACTGAATCCGGTGGCTCGCTATGGTTTCCCTGTAGTCCACACTGACAACTGTGACACCATTGGATCTCTTCGGTTTCTGTATAGTCCACACTGACTTCAACGATTCTCTACGGTTTCCCTATAGCACACACCGACCCCAGTGGCAGTCTACGGTTTTCGTATAGCCCACACTGACTCCAGTTGCTCTCGAGGTTTTGCCTATATCCCACACTGGCTCCAGTGGCTCACTACAGTTTCCCTATATAACACACTGACTCTGGTGGCTCTCTACTGTGTCTCTACAGCCCACAGTGACTCCAGTGGCTCTCTATGGCTTCCATATATCCGACACTGATTCCAGCAGCTGTCTTCGGTTTTCCAATAGACCACGCTAACCACAGTGGCTCTTCGTGGTTTCCCTATAGCTCTCACTGAATCCAGAGGATCTCTGCAGATTCCGTAATGCCCACACTGACTGCAGTGTCTCTGTATGGTTTCCCCATGTCCCAGACTCACTCCAGTGGCTTTCTACAGTTTCTCTATTGTCCACACTGCCTCCAGTGTCTCTCTACGGTTTCCTTATATCCCGCACTGACTCCAGTGACTCTGTACGGTTTCCCTAAAGCCCTCACTGACTCCAATGACTCTCTACAGATTAACTATAGCCCACACTGACTCCAGTGGCTCTGTACGTTTTCCCTATTTCCCACACTCACTCCAGTGGCTTTTTATGATTTTCCTATAGCGCACAATGACTCCAAGAGCTCTCTACGATTTCCTTATAGCCCACACTGAGTCCAGTCGCTCTCTTCAGTTACCCTATATCCCACTCTGACTCCAGGGGCTCTCTACGGTGTCCCTGTAGACCACACTGACACCAGAGGCTCTCTAGATTCCCTATAGCCCACACTGACTTCATTGGCTCTGTACGGTTTCCCTATTTCCCACACTCACTCCAGTGGCTCACTATGTTTTTTCGAAATTCCACACTGACTCCAGTGGCTCTCTACAGATTCCCTATAGCCCACACAAACTTCAGTAGCACACTACAGATTCCCTTTGGCCCACCTTCACTCCAGTGGCCCACACTGACTCCAGCTTACACTGACTCCAGCTGCTCTCTACGGTTTCCCTATATCCCACACTGATTCTAGTGGCTCTCTACTGTTTCCCTATAGTCCACACTGAGTCCAGTGGCTCTCTACGGTTTCCCTATAGTCCACACTGACTCCGGTGGCTCGCTATGGTTTCCCTATAGTCCACACTGACAACTGTGACACCATTGGATCTCTTCGGTTTCTGTATAGTCCACGCTGACTTCAACGATTCTCTACAGTTTCCCTATAGCACACACCGACCCCAGTGGCACACTGCGGTTTTCGTATAGCCCATACTGACTCCAGTTGCTCTCTAGGTTTTGCCTATATCCCACACTGACTCCAGTGGTTCACTACAGTTTCCCTGTATCACACACTGACTCTGGTGGCTCTCTACGGTTTCTCTATAGCCCACAGTGACTCCAGTGGCTCTCTATGGCTTCCATATATCCGACACTGATTCCAGCAGCTGTCTACGGTTTTCCAATAGACCACGCTAACCACAGTGGCTCTTCGTGGTTTCCCTATAGCTCTCACTGAATCCAGAGGATCTCTGCAGATTCCCTAATGCCCACACTGACTGCAGTGTCTCTGTACGGTTTCCCCATGTTCCAGACTCACTCCAGTTGCTCTCTACAGTTTCCCTATAGCCCACACTGATTCCAGTGACTCTCTATAGCTTCCCTATATCCCACACTGACTCCATTGGCTCTCTACAGTTTCCCTATAGTCCACACTGCCTCGGGTGTCTCTCTACGGTTTGCCTATATCCCACACTGACTCCAGTGACTCTGTACGGTTTTCCTAAAGCCCTCACTGACTCCAATGACTCTCTACAGATTAACTATAGCCCACACTGACTCCAGTGGCTCTGTACGTTTTCCCTATTTCCCACACTCACTCCAGTGGCTCATTATGATTTTCCTATAGCGCACAATGACTCCAAGAGCTCTCTACGATTTCCTTATAGCCCACACTGACTCCAGTAGCTCTCTACAGTTTCCGTATATCCCACTCTGACTCCAGGGGCTCTCTACGGTGTCCCTATAGACCACACTGACACCAGTGGCTCTCTACAGATTCCCTATAGCCCACACTGACTTCATTGGCTCTGTACGGATTCCCTATATCCCACACTCACTCCAGTGGCTCACTATGGTTTTTGGAAATTCCACACTGACTCCAGCGGCTCTCTACGGTTTCCCTATAGCCCACACCAACTTCAGTAGCTCTCTACAGATTCCCTTTGGCCCACCTTCAATCCAGTGGCTCTCTACGTTTTCCCTATAGTGCACACTGACACCAGCGGCTCTCTACGGTTTCCCGATAGTCCACACTAACATCATTGGCTCTCAACGGTTTCTCCATAGTCCACAAGTCCCCTGTGGCTCGGCACGGTTTCCCGATAGTCGAAACAGCACCATTGGCTCTCTACGGTTTCCCTATAATCCACATTGACTCCAGTGGCCCTCTTCGGCTTCACTATATCCCACACAGATTCTACTGGCTTTCTACGGCTTTCCTATAGCCCACACTGACTCCAGTGGCTCTCAACGGTTTCGCTAAAGACCACATTGGCTCCAGTGGCTTTCTATGGTTTCCCAATAGCTTACACTGACTCCAGCTGCTCTCTCCAGTTTAACTATATCCCACTCTGACTCCATTGTTTCTCGACGGTTTCCCTATAGCTCACACTGACTCCAGCTGCTCTCTACGGTTTCCCTATATCCCACACTGATTCCAGCGGCTCTCTACAATGTTCCTATAGAGCACATTGATCCCATTGGCGCTCTATAGTTTCCCTATATCACACTCCGACTCCAGTGGCTCTCTATGGTTTCAGTATTGTCCACAGTTAGTCCAGCTTCTCTCTGCGGTTTCTCTAAAGCCTGCACTGACTCCAGCAGCACTCTAGGTTTTCCCCATAGCCGACACTGTTTCAGTGGCTCTCTGTGGTTTCCCTATTGCCTACACTGACTCTAGTAGCTCTCTCGGTTTTCCCTATAGCCCACAGTGACTCCAGTAGCTCTCTACGTTTTCCCTATATTCCACACAAACTCCAGTGGCTCTCTACGGTTTTCCTATAGCCCACACTGACTCCATTGTTTCTCGACGGTTTCCCTATGGTCCACACTGAATCCAGTAGCTCTCTACAGTTTCCCTATATCCCACTCTGACTCCAGTGGCTCTCTACGGTTTCCCTATAGTCCACACTGACACCAGCGGCTCACTGCGGTTTCCCTAAAGCCCACACTGACACCAGCGGCACTCTAGGGTTTCCCCATAGCCGACACTGATTCACTCGCTCTCTATAGATTCCCTAAAGTCTACACTGACTCCAGCGGCTTTCTAAGGTTTACCTATAGCCCACACTGACTCCAGTATCTCTCTACACTTTCCCTATATCCCACTCTGACTCCAGCGGCTCTCTACAGTTTCCCTATAGTCCACAGTGACACCAGGGGCACTCTACGGTTTCCCTATAGCACACACTGTCTCCAGCGACACTCTAGGTTTACCCCATAGCTGACACTGATTCAATGGCTCTCAATAGATTCCCTATTGCCGACACTGACCCCAGTAGCTCTCGAGGGTTTCCTTATAGCCCACGTTGACTCCAGTAGCTCTCTACGTTTTCCCTTTATCCCACACAAACTCCAGAGGCTCTCTACGGTTTTCCTATAGCCCACACTGACTCCAGTAGCTCTCTACAGTTTCCTTATATCCCACTCCGTCTCCAGTGGCTCTCTATGTTTTCCCTATAAAACAGACTGACACCAGCGGCTCTCTACGATTTCCCTATAGTCCACACTGTCACCAGGGGCTCTCTAAGGGTTCCCTATAGCCCACACTGACTCCAGTGGATCTCACGATATTTGAAACAGCACCATTGGCTCTCTACGGTTTCCCAATAGACCACACTGACTCCAGTGGCCCTTTTCGGCTTCCCTATACCCCCCACTGATTCTAGTGGCTTTATACCGCTTTCCTATAGCCCACGCTGACCCTAATGACTCTCAACGGTTTCGCTATTGCCCACACTGGCTCCAGTGGCTCTCTACAGTTTCCCCATAGCCGACACTGACTGCAGTGGCTCTCTATGATTTCCCTATAGCTTACACTGACTCCAGCTGCTCTCTACGGTTTCCCTATATCCCACACTGATTCTAGTGGCTCTCTACTGTTTCCCTATAGTCCACAC
Organism: Carcharodon carcharias; assembly: GCF_017639515.1. NCBI lineage: Eukaryota > Metazoa > Chordata > Chondrichthyes > Lamniformes > Lamnidae > Carcharodon > Carcharodon carcharias. The sequence continues at coordinate 40,555,012 of NC_054483.1, read as the reverse complement.
TGAGCCCAGTGGCTCTCTACGGTTTCCCTATAGTCCACACTGACTCCGGTGGTTCGCTATGGTTTCCCTATAGTCCACACTGACAACTGTGACACCATTGGATCTCTTCGGTTTCCGCATAGTCCACACTGACTTCAACGATTCTCTACAGTTTCCCTATAGTCCGCAGTGACACCAGGGGCACTCTACGGTTTCCCTATAGCACACTCTGACTCCAGCGACACTCTAGGTTTTCCCCATAGCTGACACTGATTCAGTGGCTCTCTATAGTTTCCCTATTGCCCACATTGACCCCAGTAGCTCTCGAGGGTTTCCTTATAGCCCACGTTGACTCCAGTAGCTCTCTACGTTTTCCCTTTATCCCACACAAACTCCAGAGGCTCTCTACGGTTTCCCTATAGTCCACACTGACACCAAGGGCTCTCTACGGGTTCCCTATAGCGCACAATGACTCCAGTGGATCTCACGATAGTCGAAACAGCACCATTGGCTCTCTACGGTTTCCCAATAGTCCACACTGACTCCAGTGGCCCTTTTCGGCTTCCCCATACCCCCCACTGATTATAGTGGCTTTATACGGCTTTCCTATAGCCCACACTGACCCTAGTGGCTCTCAACGGTTTCGCTATTGCCCACACTGTCTCCATTGGCTCTCTACGGTTTCCCCATAGCCAACACTGACTTCAGTGGCTCTCTATGATTTCCCTATAGCTTACACTGACTCCAGCTGCTCTCTACGGTTTCCCTATATCCCACACTCATTCTAGTGGCTCTCTACTGTTTCCCTATAGTCCACACTGAGCCCAGTGGCTCTCTACGGTTTACCTATAGTCCACACTGTCTCCAGTCGGTCTGTACGGTTTCCCTATAGTCCACACTGACTCCGGTGGCTCGCTATGGTTTCCCTATAGTCCACACTGACAACTGTGACACCATTGGATCTCATCGGTTTCTGTATAGTCCACACTGACTTCAGCGATTCTCTACGGTTTCCCTATAGCACACACCGACCCCAGTGGCACTCTACGGTTTTTGTATAGCCCATACTGACTCCAGTTGCTCTCTAGGTTTTGCCTATATCCCAAACTGACTCCAGTGGCTCACTACAGTTTCCCTATATCACACACTGACTCTGGTGGCTCTCTACGGTTTCTCTTTAGCCCACAGTGACTCCAGTGGCTCTCTATGGCTTCCATATATCCGACACTGATTCCAGCGGCTGTCTACGGTTTTCCAATAGACCACGCTAACCACTGTGGCTCTTCGTGGTTTCCCTATAGCTCTCACTGAATCCAGAGGATCTCTGCAGATTCCCTAATGCCCACATTGACTGCAGTGTCTCTGTACGGTTTCCCCATGTTCCAGACTCACTCCAGTGGCTCTCTACAGTTTCTCTATAGCCCACACTGATTCCAGTGGCTCTCTATAGCTTCCCTATATCCCACACTGACACCATTGGCTCTCTACAGTTTCCCTATAGTCCACACTGCCTCCAGTGTCCCTCTACGGTTTCCCTATATCCCACACTGACTCCAGTGACTCTGTGCGGTTTTTCTAAAGCCCTCACTGACTCCAATGACTCTCTACAGATTAACTATAGCCCACACTGACTCCAGTGGCTCTGTACGTTTTCCCTATTTCCCGCACTCACTCCAGTGGCTCATTATGAATTTCCTATAGTGCACAATGACTCCAAGAGCTCTGTACGATTTTCTTATAGCCCACACTGACTCTAGTAGCTCTCTACAGTTTCCGGATATCCCACTCTGACTCCATGGGCTCTCTACGGTGTCCCTATACACCACACTGACACCAGTGGCTCTGTACAGATTCCCTATAGCCCACACTGAATTCATTGGCTCTGTACGGATTCCCTATATCCCACACTCACTCCAGTGGCTCACTATGGTTTTTCGAAATTCCACACTGACTCCAGCGGCTCTCTACGTTTTCCCTATAGCCCACACCAACTTCAGTAGCTCTCTACAGATTCCCTTTGGCCCACCTTCACTCCAGTGGCTCTCTACGTTTTCCCTATAGTACACACTGACACCAGCGGCTCTCTACGGTTTCCCTATACTGCACACTGACACCAGCGGCTCTCTACGGTTTCCCTATAGTGCATACTGACACCAGCAGCTCTCTACGGTTTCCCGATAGTCCACACTAACATCATTGGCTCTCAACGGTTTCTCCATAGTCCACAAGACCCCAGTGGCTCTGTACGGTTTCCCGATAGTCGAAACAGCACCATTGGCTCTCTACGGTTTCCCTATAATCCACATTGACTCCAGTGGCCCTCTTCGGCTTCACTATATCCCACACAGATTCTACTGGCTTTCTAAGGCTTTCCTATAGCCCACACTGACCCTAGTGGCTCTCAACGGTTTCGCTATAGACCACATTGGCTCCAGTGGCTCTCTATGGTTTCCCAATAGCTGACACTGACTTCAGTGGCTCTCTCTGATTTCCCTATAGCTTACACTGTCTCCAGCTGCTCTCTACAGTTTCCCTATATCCCACTCTGACTCCATTGTTTCTCGACGGTTTTCCTATAGCTTACACAGACTCCAGCTGCTCTCTACGGTTTCCCTATATCACACACTGACTCCAGCGGCTCTCTACAATGTTCCTATAGAGCACATTGACCCCAGTGGCACTCTATAGTTTCCCTATATCAAACTCCGACTCCAGTGGCTCTCTATGGTTTCCCTATAGACCACAGTTAGTCCAGCTGCTCTCTGCTGTTTCCCTAAAGCCTGCAATGACTCCAGCGGCACTCTAGGTTTTCCCCATAGTCAACACTGATTCAGTGGCTATCTCTAGTTTCCCTATTGCCTACACTGACTCTAGTAGCTCTCTAGGTTTTCCCTATAGCCCACAGTGACTCCAGTACCTCTCTACGTTTTCCCTATATTCCACACAAACTCCAGTGGCTCTCTACGGTTTTCCTATAGCCCACACTGACTCCATTGTTTCTCGACGGTTTCCCTATAGTCCACACTGACTCCAGTAGCTCTCTACAGTTTCCCTATATCCCACTCTGACTCCAGTGGCTCTCTACGGTTTCCCTATAGTCCACACTGACACCAGCGGCTCACTACGGTTTCCCTAAAGCCCACACTGACACCAGCTGCAATCTAGGCTTTCCCCATAGCCGACACTGATTCACTCGCTCTCTATAGACTCCCTAAAGCCTACACTGACTCCAGTGGCTCTCTAAGGTTTCCCTATAGCCCACACTAACTCCATTATCTCTCTACAGTTTCCCTATATCCCACTCTGACTCCAGCGGCTCTCTACAGTTTCCCTATAGTCCACAGTGACACCAGGGGCACTCTACGGTTTCCCTATAGCACACACTGACTCCAGCGACACTCTAGGTTTTCCCCATAACCGACACTGATTCAGTGGCTCTCTATAGTTTCCCTATTGCCGACACTGACCCCAGTAGCTCTCGAGGGTTTCCTTATAGCCCACGTTGACTCCAGTAGCTCTCTACGTTTTCCCTTTATCCCACACAAACTCCAGAGGCTCTCTACGGTTTTCCTATAGCCCACACTGACTCCAGTAGCTCTCTATAGTTTCCTTAAATCCCACTCTGTCTCCAGTGGCTCTCTATGGTTTCCCTATAGAACAGACTGACACCAGCGGCTCTCTACGCTTTCCCTATTGTCCACACTGGCACCAGGGGCTCTCTACGGGTTCCCTATAGCCCACACTGACTCCAGTGGTTCTCACGATAGTCAAAACAGCACCATTGGCTCTCTACGGTTTCCCAATAGACCACACTGACTCCAGTGGCCCTTTTCGGCTTCACTATACCCCCCACTGATTCTAGTGGCTTTATACGGCATTCCTATAGCCCAAACTGACCCTAGTATCACTCAACGGTTTCGTTATTGCCCACACTGGCTCCAGTGGCTCTCTACGGTTTCCCCATAGCCAACACTGACTTCAGTGGCTCTCTATGATTTCCCTATAGCTTACACTGACTCCAGCTGCTCTCTACGGTTTCCCTATATCCCAGACTGATTCTAGTGGCTCTCTACTGTTTCCCTATAGTCCACACTGAGCCCAGTGGCTCTCTACGGTTTCCCTATAGTCCACACTGTCTCTAGTCGGTCTGTACGGTTTCCCTATAGTCCACACTGAATCCGGTGGCTCGCTATGGTTTCCCTGTAGTCCACACTGACAACTGTGACACCATTGGATCTCTTCGGTTTCTGTATAGTCCACACTGACTTCAACGATTCTCTACGGTTTCACTATAGCACACACCGACCCCAGTGGCAGTCTACGGTTTTCGTATAGCCCACACTGACTCCAGTTGCTCTCGAGGTTTTGCCTATATCCCACACTGGCTCCAGTGGCTCACTACAGTTTCCCTATATAACACACTGACTCTGGTGGCTCTCTACTGTGTCTCTACAGCCCACAGTGACTCCAGTGGCTCTCTATGGCTTCCATATATCCGACACTGATTCCAGCAGCTGTCTTCGGTTTTCCAATAGACCACGCTAACCACAGTGGCTCTTCGTGGTTTCCCTATAGCTCTCACTGAATCCAGAGGATCTCTGCAGATTCCGTAATGCCCACACTGACTGCAGTGTCTCTGTATGGTTTCCCCATGTCCCAGACTCACTCCAGTGGCTTTCTACAGTTTCTCTATTGTCCACACTGCCTCCAGTGTCTCTCTACGGTTTCCTTATATCCCACACTGACTCCAGTGACTCTGTACGGTTTCCCTAAAGCCCTCACTGACTCCAATGACTCTCTACAGATTAACTATAGCCCACACTGACTCCAGTGGCTCTGTAAGTTTTCCCTATTTCCCACACTCACTCCAGTGGCTCATTATGATTTTCCTATAGCGCACAATGACTCCAAGAGCTCTCTACGATTTCCTTATAGCCCACACTGAGTCCAGTCGCTCTCTTCAGTTACCCTATATCCCACTCTGACTCCAGGGGCTCTCTACGGTGTCCCTGTAGACCACACTGACACCAGAGGCTCTCTAGATTCCCTATAGCCCACACTGACTTCATTGGCTCTGTACGGTTTCCCTATTTCCCACACTCACTCCAGTGGCTCACTATGTTTTTTCGAAATTCCACACTGACTCCAGTGGCTCTCTACAGATTCCCTATAGCCCACACAAACTTCAGTAGCACACTACAGATTCCCTTTGGCCCACCTTCACTCCAGTGGCCCACACTGACTCCAGCTTACACTGACTCCAGCTGCTCTCTACGGTTTCCCTATATCCCACACTGATTCTAGTGGCTCTCTACTGTTTCCCTATAGTCCACACTGATTCCAGTGACTCTCTATAGCTTCCCTATATCCCACACTGACTCCATTGGCTCTCTACAGTTTCCCTATATTCCAAACTGCCTCGGGTGTCTCTCTACGGTTTGCCTATATCCCACACTGACTCCAGAGTCATGTACGGTTTCCCTAAAGCCCTCACTAACTCCAATGACTCTCTACAGATTAACTATAGTCCACACTGACTCCAGTGGCTCTGTACGTTTTCCCTATTTGCCACACTCACTCCAGTGGCTCATTATGATTATCCTATAGCGCACAATGACTCCAAGAGCCCTCTACGATTTCCTTATAGCCCACACTGACTCCAGTAAGTCTCTACATTTTCCCTATATCCCACTCTGACTCCAGGGGCTCTCTATGGTGTCCCTATAGACCACACTGACACCAGTGGCTCTCTACAGATTCCCTATAGCCCACACTGACTTCATTGGCTCTGTACGGATTCCCTATATCCCACACTCACTCCAGTGGCTCACTATGGTTTTTGGAAATTCCACACTGACTCCAGCGGCTCTCTACGGTTTCCCTATAGCCCACACCAACTTCAGTAGCTCTCTACAGATTCCCTTTGGCCCACCTTCAATCCAGTGGCTCTCTACGTTTTCCCTATAGTGCACACTGACACCAGCGGCTCTCTACGGTTTCCCGATAGTCCACACTAACATCATTGGCTCTCAACGGTTTCTCCATAGTCCACAAGTCCCCTGTGGCTCTGTACGGTTTCCCGATAGTCGAAACAGCACCATTGGCTCTCTACGGTTTCCCTATAATCCACATTGACTCCAGTGGCCCTCTTCGGCTTCACTATATCCCACACAGATTCTACTGGCTTTCTACGGCTTTCCTATAGCCCACACTGACTCCAGTGGTTCTCAACGGTTTCGCTAAAGACCACATTGGCTCCAGTGGCTCTCTATGGTTTCCCAATAGCTGACACTGACTTCAGTGGCTCTCTCTGATTTCCCTATAGCTTACACTGACTCCAGCTGCTCTCTACAGTTTCCCTATATCCCACTCTAACTCCATTGTTTCTCGACTGTTTCCCTATAGCTTACACAGACTCCAGCTGCTCTCTACGGTTTCCCTATATCACACACTGACTCCAGCGGCTCTCTACAATGTTCCTATAGAGCACATTGACCCCAGTGGCGCTCTATAGTTTCCCTATATCACACTCCGACTCCAGTGGCTCTCTATGGTTTCCCTATAGTCCAGAGTTAGTCCAGCTGCTCTCTGCTGTTTCCCTAAAGCCTGCAATGACTCCAGCGGTACTCTAGGTTTTCCCCATAGCCGACACTGATTCAGTGGCTCTCTCTAGTTTCCCTATTGCCTACACTGACTCTAGTAGCTCTCTAGGTTTTCCCTATAGCCCACAGTGACTCCAGTACCTCTCTACGTTTTCCCTATATTCCACACAAACTCCAGTGGCTCTCTACGGTTTTCCTATAGCCCACACGGACTCCATTGTTTCTCGACGGTTTCCCTATGGTCCACACTGAATCCAGTAGCTCTCTACAGTTTCCCTATATCCCACTCTGACTCCAGTGGCTCTCTACGGTTTCCCTATAGTCCACACTGACACCAGCGGCTCACTGCGGTTTCCCTAAAGCCCACACTGACACCAGCGGCACTCTAGGGTTTCCCCATAGCCGACACTGATTCACTCGCTCTCTATAGATTCCCTAAAGCCTACTCTGACTCCAGCGGCTCTCTAAGGTTTCCCTATAGCCCACACTGACTCCATTATCTCTCTACAGTTTCCCTATATCCCACTCTGACTCCAAAGGCTCTCTACAGTTTCCCTATAGTCCGCAGTGACACCAGGGGCACTCTACGGTTTCCCTATAGCACACACTGACTCCAGCGACACTCTAGGTTTTCCCCATAGCCGACACTGATTCAGTGGCTCTCTATAGTTTCCCTATTGCCGACACTGACCCCAGTAGCTCTCGAGGGTTTCCTTATAGCCCACGTTGACTCCAGTAGCTCTCTACGTTTTCCCTTTATCCCACACAAATTCCAGAGGCTCTCTACGGTTTTCCTATAGCCCACACTGACTCCAGTAGCTCTCTATAGTTTCCTTAAATCCCACCTTGTCTCCAGTGGCTCTCTATGGTTTCCCTATAGAACAGACTGACACCAGCGGCTCTCTACGGTTTCCCTATAGTCCACACTGACACCAGGGGCTCTCTACGGGTTCCCTATAGCCCACACTGACTCCAGTGGTTCTCACGATAGTCAAAACAGCACCATTGGCTCTCTACGGTTTCCCAATAGACCACACTGACTCCAGTGGCCCTTTTCGGCTTCACTATACCCCCCAATGATTCTAGTGGCTTTATACGGCATTCCTATAGCCCACACTGAACCTAGTAGCACTCAAGTGTTTCGTTATTGCCCACACTGGCTCCAGTGGCTCTCTACGGTTTCCCCATAGCCAACACTGACTTCAGTGGCTCTCTATGATTTCCCTATAGCTTCCACTGACTCCAGCAGCTCTCTACGGTTTCCCTATATCCCACAATGATTCTAGTGGCTCTCTACTGTTTCCCTATAGTCCACAGTGAGCCCAGTGGCTCTCTAAGGTTTCTCTATAGTCCACACTGTCTCTTGTCGGTCTGTACGGTTTCCCTATAGTCCACACTGACTCCGGTGGCTCGCTATGGTTTCCCTGTAGTCCACAATGACAACTGTGACACCATTGGATCTCTTCGGTTTCCGTATAGTTCCCACTGACTTCAACGATTCTCTACGATTTCCCTATAGCACACACCGACGCCAGTGGCACTCTACGGTTTTCGTATAGCCCACACTGACTCCAGTTGCTCTCTAGGTTTTGCCTATATCCCACACTGACTCTAGTGGCTCACTACAGTTTCCCTATATCACACACTGACTCTGGTGGCTCTCTTCTGTGTCTCTACAGCCCACAGTGACTCCAGTGGCTCTCTATGGCTTCCATATATCCGACACTGATTCCAGCAGCTGTCTTCGGTTTTCCAATAGACCACGCTTACCACAGTGGCTCTTCGTGGTTTCCCTATATCTCTCACTGAATCCAGAGGATCTCTGCAGATTCCCTAATGCCCACACTGACTGCAGTGTCTCTGTATGCTTTCCCCATGTTCCAGACTCACTCCAGTTGCTCTCTACAGTTTCCCTATAGCCCACACTGATTCCAGTGGCTCTCTATAGCTTCCCTATATCCCACACTGACTCCATTGGCTTTCTACAGTTTCTCTATAGTCCACACAGCCTCCAGTGTCTCTCTACGGTTTCCTTATATCCCACACTGACTCCAGTGATTCTGTACGGTTTCCCTAAAGCCCTCACTGACTCCAATGACTCTCTACAGATTAACTATAGCCCACACTGACTCCAGTGGCTCTGTACGTTTTCCCTATTTCCCACACTCACTCCAGTGGCTCATTATGATTTTCCTATAGGGCACAATGATTCCAAGAGCTCTCTACGATTTCCTTATAGCCCACACTGCCTCCAGTACCTCTCTACAGTTACCCTATATCCCACTCTGACTCCAGGGGCTCTCTACTGTGTTCTATAGACCACACTGACACCAGTTGCTCTCTAGATTCCCTATAGCCCACACTGACTTCATTGGCTCTGTACGGTTTCCCTATATCCCACACTCACTCCAGTGGCTCACTATGGTTTTTCGAAATTCCACACTGACTCCAGCGGCTCTCTACCGATTCCCTATAGCCCACACAAACTTCAGTAGCTCTCTACAGATTCCCTTTGGCCCACCTTCACTCCAGTGGCTCTCTACGTTTTCCCTATAGTGCACACTGACACCAGCGGCTCTCTACGGATTCCCTATAGTGCACACTGACACCAGCGGCTCTCTACGGTTTCCCGATAGTCCACACTAACATCATTGGCTCTCAACGGTTTCTCTGTAGTCCACAAGACCCCAGTGGCTCTGTACGGTTTCCCGATAGTCGAAACAGCACCATTGGCTCTCTACGGTTTCCCTATGCTCCACATTGACTCCAGTGGCCCTCTTTGGCTTCACTATATCCCACACAGATTCTACTGGTTTTCTACGGCTTTCCTATAGCCCACATTTGCTCCAGTGGCTCTCTATGGTTTCCCAATAGCTTACACTGACTCCAGCTGCTCTCTACAGTTTCCCTGTATCCCACTCTGACTCCATTGTTTCTCGACGGTTTCCCTATAGCTCACACTGACTCCAGCTGCTCTCTACGGTTTCCCTATATCCCACACTGATTCCAGCGGCTCTCTACAATGTTCCTATAAAGCACATTGACCCCATTGGCGCTCTATAGTTTCCCTATATCACACTCCGACTCCAGTGGCTCTCTATGGTTTCCCTATTGTCCACAGTTAGTCCAGCTGCTCTCTGCGGTTTCTCTAAAGCCTGCACTGACTCCAGCAGCACTCTAGGTTTTCCCCATAGCCGACACTGTTTCAGTGGCTCCTTGTGGTTTCCCTATTGCCTACACTGACTCTAGTAGCTCTCTCGGTTTTCCCTATAGCCCACAGTGACTCCAGTAGCTCTCTACGTTTTCCCTATATTCCACACAATCTCCAGTGGCTCTCTACGGTTTTCCTATAGCCCACAGTGACTCCATTGTTTCTCGCCGGTTTCCCTATAGTCCACACTGACACCAGCGGCTCACTACGGTTTCCCTAAAGCCCACACTGACACCAGCGGCACTCTAGGGTTTCCCCATAGCCGACAGTGATTCACTCGCTCTCAATAGATTCCCTAAAGTCTAAACTGACTCCAGCGGCTCTCTAAGGTTTACCTATAGCCCACACTGACTCCAGTATCTCTCTACAGTTTCCCTATATCCCACTCTGACTCCAGCGGCTCTCTACAGTTTCCCTATAGTCCACAGTGACACCAGGGGCACTCTACGGTCTCCCTATAGCACACACTGACTCCAGCGACACTCTAGGTTTACCCCATAGCTGACACTGATTCAATGGCTCTCTATAGTTTCCCTATTGCCGACACTGACCCCAGTAGCTCTCGAGGGTTTCCTTATAGCCCACGTTGACTCCAGTAGCTCTCTACGTTTTCCCTTTATCCCACACAAACTCCAGAGGCTCTCTACGGTTTGCCTATAGCCCACACTGACTCCAGTAGCTCTCTACAGTTTCCTTAAATCCCACTCCGTCTCCAGTGGCTCTCTATGGTTTCCCTATAGAACAGACTGACACCAGCGGCTCTCTACGATTTCCCTATAGTCCACACTGTCACCATTGGCTCTCTACGGTTTCCAAATAGACCACACTGACTCCAGTGGCCCTTTTCGGCTTCCCTATACCCCCCACTGATTCTTGTGGCTTTATACGGCATTCCTATAGCCCACACTGACCCTAGTGGCTCTCAACGGTTTCGCTATTGCCCACACTGGCTCCAGTGGCTCTCTACGGTTTACCCATAGCCAACACGGACTTCAGTGGCTCTCCATGATTTCCCTATACCTTACACTGACTCCAGCTGCTCTCTACAGGTTTCCCTATATCCCACACAAATTCTAGTGGCTCTCTACTGTTTCCCTATAGTCCACACTGAGCCCAGTGGCTCTCTACGGTTTACCTATAGTCCACACTGACTCCGGTGGCTCGCTATGGTTTCCCTGTAGTCCACACTGACAACTGTGACACCATTGGATCTCTTCAGTTTCCGTATAGTCAACACTGACTTCAACGATTCTCTACAGTTTCTCTATAGCACACACCGACCACAGGGACACTCTGCGGTTTTCGTATTGCCCATACTGACTCCAGTTGCTCTCTAGGTTTTGCCTATATCCCACACTGACTCCAGTGGTTCACTACAGTTTCCCTATATCACACACTGACTCTGGTGGCTCTCTACGGTTTCTCTATAGCCCACAGTTACTCCAGTGGCTCTCTCTGGCTTCCATATATCCAACACTGATTCCAGCAGCTGTCTACGGTTTTCCAATAGACCACGCTAACCACAGTGGCTCTTCGTGGTTTCCCTATAGCTCTCACTGAATCCAGAGGATCTCTGCAGATTCCCTAATGCTCACACTGACTGCAGTGTCTCTGTACGGTTTCCTCATGTTCCAGACTCACTCCAGTTGCTCTCTACAGTTTCCCTATAGCCCACACTGATTTCAGTGGCTCTCTATAGCTTCCCTATATCCCACACGGACTCCATTGGCTCTCTACCGTTTCCCTATATCCCACTCTGACTCCAGGGGCTCTCTACGGTGTCACTATAGACCACACTGACACCAGTGGCTCTCTAAAGATTCCCTATAGCCCACACTGACTTCATTGGCTCTGTACGGTTTCCCTATATCAAACACGCACTCCAGTGGCTCACTATGATTTTTCGAAATTCCACACTGACTCCAGCGGCTCTCTCCGGTTTCCCTATAGCCCACACCAACTTCAGTAGCTCTCTACAGATTCCCTTTGGCCCACCTTCACTCCAGTGGCTCTCTATGTTTGCACTATATTGCACACTGACACCAGCGGCTCTCTACGGTTTCCCTATAGTGCACACTGACACCAGCGGCTCTCTACGGTTTCCCAATAGCCCACACTAACAACATTGGCTCTCAACGGTTTCTCTATTGTCCACAAGACCCCAGAGGCTCTGTACGGTTTCCCGATAGTCGAAACAGCACCATTGGCTCTCTACGGTTTCCCTATAGTCCACACTGACTCCAGTGGCCCTCTTCGGCTTCACTATATCCCACACAGATTCTAATGGCTTTCTACGGTTTTCCAATGCCCACACTGACCCTAGTGGCTCTCAACGGTTTCGCTGTAGCCCACATTGACTACAGTGGCTCTCTACGGTTTCGAAATAGCTGACACTGACTTCAGTGGCTCTCTCTGATTTCCCTATAGCCTACACTGACTCCAGCTGCTCTCTACAATTTCCCTATATCCCACTCTGACTCCATTGTTTCTCGACGGTTTCCCTATAGCTTACACTGACTCCAGCCGCTCTCTACGGTTTCCCTATATCCCACACTGATTCTAGTGGCTCTCTACTGTTTCCCTATAGTCCACACTGAGCCCAGTGGCTCTCTACGGTTTCCCTATAGCCCACACTGTCTCCAGTCGGTCTGTACGGTTTCCGTATAGTCCACACTGACTCCGGTGTCTCGCAAATGTAGTCCACACTGACAACTGTGACACCATTGGATCTCTTCTGTTTCCGTATAGTCCACACTGACTTCAACGACTCTCTACAGTTTCCCTAAAGTGCACACTGTCTCCAGTGGCTCTCTACGGTTTCCCTGTAGCCCACATGCACTTCAGTGGCTCTCGTTGGCTTCCCTATATCCCACACTGATTCCAAAGGCTCTCTAAAATTTTCCTATAGAGCGCATTGACCCCAGTGGCGCTCCATAGTTTCCCAATATCACACTCTGACTCCAGTGGCTCTCTATGGTTTCCCTATAGTCCACAGTTAGTCCAGCTGCTCTCTGCTGTTTCCCTGAAGCCTGCACTGACTCCAGCGGCACTCTAGGTTTTCCCCATAGACGACACTGATTCAGTGGCTCTCTCTACTTTCCCTGTTGCCTACACTGACTCCAGTTTCTCTCTACAGTTTCCCTATATCCCACTCTGACTCCAGCGGATCTCTACAGTTTCCCTATAGTCCACAGTGGCACCAGGGGCACTCTACGGTTTCCCTATAGCACACACTGACTCCAGCGACACTCTAGGTTTTCCCCATAGCTGACACTGATTCAATGGCTCTCTATAGATTCCCTATTGCCGACACTGACCCCAGTAGCTCTCGAGGGTTTCCTTATAGCCCACGTTGACTCCAGTAGCTCTCTACGTTTTCCCTTTATCCCACACAAACTCCAGAGGCTCTCTACTGTTTTCCTATAGCCCACACTGTTTCCAGCAGCTCTCTACAGTTTCCTTATATCCCACTCCGTCTCCAGTGGCTCTCTATGGTTTCCCTATAGAACAGACTGACACCAGCGGCTCTCTACGGTTTCCCTATAGTCCACACTGACACCACGGGCTCCCTACGGGTTCCCTATAGCCCACACTGACTCCAGTGGATCTCACGATAGTCGAAACTGCACCATTGGCTCTCTACGGTTTCCCAATAGACCACACTGACTCCAGTGGCCCTTTTCGGCTTCCCTATACCCCCCACTGATTCTAGTGGCTTTATACGGCTTTCCTATAGCCCACACTGACCCTAGTGGCTCTCAACGGTTTCGCTATTGCCCACACTGGCTCCAGTGGCTCACTACGGTTTCCCCATAGCCAACACTGACTTCAGTGGCTCTCTATGATTTCCCTATAGCTTACACTGACTCCAGCTGCTCTCTACGGTTTCCCTATATCCCACACTCACTCCTTTGGCTCTCAATAATTTTTCTATAGTTCACACTGACTCCAGTGGTTCTCTACAGTTTCCCTATAGCCCACAATGAATCCAGTATCTCTCTACGGTTTCCCTATGGCCCACACTGACTCCAGCGGATCTCGACGGTTTCTCTAAAGACCACACTGACACCAGTGGCTCTCTACAGTTTCCCCATAGTCCACACTAACACCGGAGGCTCTCTACGGTTTCCCTATAGTTCACACAGACTCCAGTGGCTCTCTACATTTTCCCTATAGCCCACGCTGACTCCAGTGGATTTCTCCTGTTTCCCTACATCCACCACTGACTCCATTGGCTCTCTACAGTTTCCCTATAGTCCACACTGCCTGCAATGCTTCTCTACGATTTCCCTACATCCCATACTGACTCCAGTGCCTCTGTACAGTTTCTGTATAGCCCTTGATGACTATAGTTTCCCTATAGTCCAAAATGCCTTCAGTGTCTCTCAATGCTTTCACTACATCCCACTTCGACTCCAGTGACTCTCTACAGATTCCCTAAAGTCCACACTGACTCCAGTGGCTCTGTACGGTTTCCTTATAGTCCACACTGACACCTCAGGCTCTCTACGGTTTCCCTATAGTCCCCACTGACACCATTGGCTCTCTATGTTTTCCGTATAGTCCACATTGACATCAACGGCTCTCTATGGTTTCCCTATATCCCACACAGACTCCAGTGGCTCTGTACGGTTTCCCTATATCCCACACTCACTCCAGTGGCTCTCAATGATTTTCCTATAGTTCACACTGATTCCAGCGGTTCTCTACAGTTTCCCTGTAGCCCACAGTGAATCCAGTATCTCTCTGCGGTTTCCCTTTGGCCCACCCTGACTCCAGTGATTCGCTATGGTTTTCCTATCGTCCACACTGACTCCAGAGCCTCTCTACTGTTTCCCAATAGTCCACAGCGACCCCAGTGGCTCTCTACAGTTTCTGTAAAGCCCACACTAACTCCAATGGCTCTCTACGTTTTCCCTATATCCCATACTGACTCCAGTGGCTCTGTACAGTTTCCGTATAGCCCTTGATGACTCCAGTGACTCTCTACAGATTCCCTAAAGTCCACACTGACTCCAGTAGCTCTGTACATTTCCTTATAGTCCACACTGACACCTCAGGCTCTCTACGGTTTCCCTATAGTCCACACTGACACCATTGGCTCTCTATGTTTTCTGTATAGTCCACATTGACTTCAACGGCTCTCTACGGTTTCCCTATATCCCACACTGACTCCAGTGGCTCTGTACAGTTTCCCTATATCCCACACTCACTCCTTTGGCTCTCAATGATTTTTCTATAGTTCACATTGACTCCAGTGGTTCTCTACAGTTTCCCTATAGCCCACAATGAATCCAGTATCTCTCTACGGTTTCCCGATGGTCCACCCTGACTCCAGTGACTCGCTATGGTTTTCCTATAGTGCACACTGACTCCAGTAGCTCTCTATGGTTTCCCCATGGCCCACCCTGACTCCAGTGGCTCACTACGGTTTCCCTAAAGTCCACATTGACACCAGAGGCTCTCTACGGTTTTCCTATGTTGCACTCTGACTCCAGAGCCTCTCTACTGTTTCCCTATAGTCCACACCGACCCCAGTGGCTCTCTACAGTTTCTGTACAGCCCACACTAACTCCAATGGCTCTCTACGTTTTCCCTATATCCCACAATGACTCCAGTGGCTCGCTACGGAGTCTCTATATCACACAAAGACTCTAATGGCTCTCTATGGTTTCCCTATAGTCCTCAGTGTCTCCAGAGCCTCTCTACGGTTTCCATATAGTCCACCTTGACACCAGGGGCTCTCTACGGTTTCCCTATAGCCCACACTGACTCCAGTAGCACTCTACGGTTTCCCTATTATCCACACCGATCCCAGTGGCTCTCTACGGTTTCTGTATAGCCCACACTGACTGCAGTGGCTCACGACGTTTTCGCTATATCCCGCACTGACTCCAGTAGCTCTCCACTTTTTCCCTATAGCCCACCCTGACTCCAGTGTCTCACTATGGATTCCCTATAGTCCACACTGACACCAGTGGCTCTCCACGGTTTCCCTAAACCGCACAATGACTCCAGTGGCAATCTACGGTTTCCCAATTGTCCAAAGCGACCCCAGTGACTCTCTACGTTTTCTGTATTGCCCACACTGACTCCAGTGGCTCTGGACGTTTTCCCTATATCCCACACTGACTCCAGCGGCTCCCCTCAGTTTCCCTATAGCCCACACTGATTGCAGTGGCTCTCTATAGCTTCCCTATTTCCCACACTGATTACAGCGGCTCTCTACAGCTTTCCTGTAGACCACACTGACCCTTTGGCTCTCTACGGTTTCCCTATAGTCCACGCAGACTCCAGCTGCTCTCTCTGTTTTCCCTCAAGCCTACACTGACGCCTGCGGCTATCCACGTTTTCCTTATTTCCAACACAGACTCAAGCGGCTCTCTGCAATTTCCCTACAGCCCACACTGCCTCCAGCTGCTCTCTCCGTTTTCCCTCAAGCCTACACTGACTCCTGCGGCTATCCACGTTTTCCTTATATCCCACACTCACTCCAGCGGCTCTCTACGGTTTCCCTAAAGCCCACACAAACGCTAGTGGCTCTCTATGGCATCCCTATATCCCACACCGATTCCAACGTCTCTATATGGTTTTCCTTAAGACCACACTCACCCCCGTGGCTCTCTAAGGTTTCTCCATTTCACACACTGACTCCAGCGGCTCTCTACGGTTTCCCTATAGTCCACACACTCTCCAGCTGCTCTCTATGGATTCCCTAAAGACTGCACTCCAGCGGCTATCCACGTTTTCCTTATATCCGACACAGACCCCAGCGGCTCTCTGCAATTTCCGTATAGCCCACACTGACTCCAGTGGATCTCACCGGTTTCCCTATATCCCACACTGAATCCAATGGCTCTCTACAGTTTCCCTGTAGTCCACACTGTATCCAGTGTCTCTCTATGGTTTGCCTACATCCCACACTGACTCCAGTGACTCTCTACAGATTCCCTAAAGCCCACACTGACTCCGGTAGGTCTAAATGTTTTCCCTATACCCCACATTCTCTCCAGTGGCTCTCTACAGTTTTCCAATAGGCCACAATTACTCCAGTGGCTCTCTACAGTTTCCCCATATCACACAGTGACTGTAGTGGCTCTCTATGTTTTCCGTATAGCCCACAATGACTCCAGTGGCTCTGTACGTTTTCTCTATAGTCCACACCTGACTCCAGTGGCCCTCTACGGTTTCCCTAAAGCCCACAATGAGTCCAGCTGCTCTCTTCGGTTTCCCTATAGTCCACACCTGACTGCAGTGGACCACTACAATTTCCCTAAAGCCCACACTAATTCCAGCTGCTCTCTACTCTTTCCCTATAGCCCACAGTGACTCCATTGTTTCTCGACGGTTTTCCTATAGTCCACACTGACTCCAATAGCTCTCTACAGTTTCCCTATATCCCACTCTGACTCCAGTGGATCTCTACGGTTTCCCTATAGTCCACACTGACACCAGCGGCTCACTACGGTCTCCCTAAAGCCCACACTGACACCAGCGGCACTCTAGGGTTTCCCCATAGCCGACACTGATTCATTCGCTCTCTATAGATTCCCTAAAGCCTACACTGACTCCAGCGGCTCTCTAAGGTTTACCTATAGCCCACACTGACTCCAGTATCTCTCTACAGTTTCCCTATATCCCACTCTGACTCCAGCGGCTCTCTACAGTTTCCAAATAGTTCACAGTGACACCCGGGGCACTCTACGGTTTCCCTATAGCACACACTGACTCCAGCGACACTCTAGGTTTACCCCATAGCTGACACTGATTCAATGGCTCTCTATAGTTTCCCTATTGCCTACATTGACCCCAGTAGCTCTCGAGGGTTTCCTTATAGCCCACGTTGACTCCAGTAGCTCTCTACGTTTTCCCTTTATCCCACACAAACTCCAGAGGCTCTCTACGGTTTTCCTATAGTCCACACTGACTCCAGTAGCTCTCTACAGTTTCCCTATATCCCACTCTGACTCCAGTGGATCTCTACGGTTTCCCTATAGTCCAAAATGACACCAGCGGCTCACTACGGTTTCCCTAAAGCCCACACTGACACCAGCGGCACTCTAGGGTTTCCCCATAGCCGACACTGATTCACTCGCTCTCTATACATTCCCTAAAGCCTACACTGACTCCAGTGGCTCTCTAAGGTTTACCTATAGCCCACACTGACTCCAGTATCTCTCTACAGTTTCCCTATATCCCACTCTGACTCCAGCGGCTCTCTACAGTTTCCCTATAGTCCACAGTGACACCAGGGGCAGTCTACGGTTTCCCTATAGGACACACTGACTCCAGCGACACTCTAGGTTTACCCCATAGCTGACACTGATTCAATGGCTCTCTATAGTTTCCCTATTGCCTACATTGACCCCAGAGGCTCTCGAGGGTTTCCTTATAGCCCACGTTGACTCCAGTAGCTCTCTACGTTTTCCCTTTATCCCACACAAACTCCCGAGGCTCTCTACGGTTTTCCTATAGCCCACACTGACTCCAGTAGCTCTCTACAGTTTCCTTATATCCCACTCCGTCTCCAGTGGCTCTCTATGGTTTCCCTATAGAACAGAATGACACCAGCGGCTCTCTACGATTTCCCTATAGTCCACACTGTCACCAGGGGCTTTCTACGGGTTCCCTATAGCCCACACTGACTCCAGTGGATCTCACGATATTCAAAACAGCACCATTGGCTCTCTACGGTTTCCCAATAGACCACACTGACTCCAGTGGCCCTTTTCGGCTTCCCTATACCCCCCACTGATTCTAGTGGCTTTATACGGCTTTCCTATAGCCCACACTGACCCTAGTGGCTCTCAACGGTTTCACTATTGCCCACACTGGCTCCAGTGGCTCTCTACGGTTTCCCCATAGCCAACACTGACTTCAGTGGCTCTCTATGATTTCCCTATAGCTTACACTGACTCCAGCTGCTCTCTACGTTTTCCCTGTATCCCACACTGATTCTAGTGGCTCTCTACTGTTTCCCTATAGTCCACACTGAGCCCAGTGGCTCTCTACGGTTTCCCTATAGTCCACACTGACTCCGGTGGCTCGCTATGGTTTCCCTATAGTCCACACTGACAACTGTGACACCATTGGATCTCTTCGGTTTCCGTATAGTCCACACTGACTTCAACGATTCTCTACAGTTTCCCTATAGCCCACACTGCTTCCAGTGGCTCTCTATAGCTTCCCTATATCCCACACTGACTCCATTGGCCCTCTACAGTTTCCCTATAGTCCACACTGCCTCCAGTGTCTCTCTACGGTTTCCCTATATCCCACACTGACTCCAGTGACTCTGTACGGTTTCCCTAAAGCCCTCACTGACTCCAATGACTCTCTACAGATTAACTGTAGCCCACACTCACTCCAGTGGCTCTGTACGTTTTCCCTATTTCCCACACTCACTCCAGTGGCTCATTATGATTTTCCTATAGCGCACAATGGCTCCAAGAGCTCTCTATGATTTCCTTATAGCCCACACTCTCTACCGTTTCCCTATATCCCACTCTGACTCCAGGGGCTCTGTACGGTGTCCCTATAGACCACACTGACACCAGTGGCTCCCTACAGATTCCCTATAGCCCACACTGACTTCATTGGCTGTGTACGGTTTCCCTATATGCCACACGCACTCCAGTGGCTCACTACGGTTTTTCGAAATTCCACACTGACTCCAGCGGCTCCCTAAGGTTTCCCTATAGCCCACACCAACTTCAGTAGCTCTCTACAGATTCCCTTTGGCCCACCTTCACTCCAGTGGCTCTCTACGTTTTCCCTATAGTGCACACTGACACCAGCGGCTTTCTACGGTTTCCCTATAGTGCACACTGACACCAGCGGCTCTCTACGGTTTCCCGATAGTCCACACTAACATCATTGGCTCTCAACGGTTTCTCTATAATCCACAAGACCCCAGTGGCTCTGTACGGTTTCCCGATAGTCGAAACAGCACCATTGGTTCTCTACAGTTTCCCTATAGTCCACACTGACTCTAGTGGCCCTCTTCGGCTTCACTATATCCCACACAGATTCTACTGGCTTTCTACGGCTTTCCTATAGCCCACACTGACCCTAGTGGCTCTCAACGGTTTTGCTATAGTCCACATTGTCTCCAGTGGCTCTCTACGGTTTCCCAATAGTTGACACTGACTTCAGTGGCTCTCTTTGATTTCCCTATAGCCTACACTGACTCCAGCTGCTCTCTACAATTTCCCTATATCCCACTCTGACTCCATTGTTTCTCGACGGTTTGCCTATAGCTGTCACTGACTCCAGCAGCTCTCTACGGTTTCCCTATATCCAACACTGATTCTAGTGGCTCTCTACTCTTTCCCTATAGTCCACACTGAGCCCAGTGGCTCTCTACGGTTTCCCTATAGTCCACACTGTCTCCAGTCGGTCTGTACGTTTTCCGTATAGTCCACACTGACTCCGGTGGCTCGCTATGGTTTCCCTGTAGTCCACATTGACAACTGTGACACCATTGGATCTCTTCGGTTTCCGTATAGTCCACACTGACTTCAACGACTCTCTACAGTTTCCCTAAAGTGCACACTGACTCCAGTGGCTCTCTATGGTTTCCCTGTAGCCCACATGCACTTCAGTGGCTCTCGTTGGCTTCCCTATATCCCACACTGATTCCAAAGGCTCTCTAAAATTTTCCTATAGAGCACATTGACCCCAGTGGCGCTCCATAGTTTCCCAATATCACACTCCGACTCCAGTGGCTCTCTATGGTTTCCCCATAGTCCACAGTTAGTCCAGCTGCTCTCTGCTGTTTCCCTAAAGCCTGCACTGACTCCAGCGGCACTCTAGGTTTACCCCATAGCCGACACTGATTCAGTGGCTCTCTCTAGTTTCCCTGTTGCCTACACTGACTCCAGTATCTCTCTACAGTATCCCTATATCCCACTCTGACTCCAGCGAATCTCTACAGTTTCCCTATAGTCCACAGTGACACCAGGGGCACTCTACGGTTTCCCTATAGCCCACACTGACTCCAGCGACACTCTAGATTTTCCCCATAGCTGACACTGATTCAATGGCTCTCTATAGATTCCCTATTGCCGACACTGACCCCAGTAGCTCTCGAGGGTTTCCTTATAGACCACGTTGACTCCAGTAGCTCTCTACGTTTTCCCTTTATCCCACACAAACTCCAGAGGCTCTCTACTGTTTTCCTATAGCCCACACTGACTCCAGTAGCTCTCTACAGTTTCCTTATATCCCACTCCGTCTCCAGTGGCTCTCTATGGTTTCCCTATTGAACAGACTGACACCAGCGGCTCTCTACGGTTTCCCTATAGTCCACACTGACACCAGGGGCTCTCTACGGGTTTCCTATAGCCCACACTGACTCCAGTGGATCTCACGATAGTCGAAACAGCACCATTGGCTCTCTACGGTTTCCCAATAGGCCACACTGATTCAGTGGCCCTTTTCGGCTTCCCTATACCCCCCACTGATTCTAGTGGCTTTATACGGCTTTCCTATAGCCCACACTGACCCTAGTGGCTCTCAACGGTTTCGCTATTGCCCACACTGGCTCCAGTGGCTCTCTACGGTTTCCCCATAGCCAACACTGACTTCAGTGGCTCTCTATGATTTCCCTATAGCTTACACTGACTCCAGCTGCTCTCTACGGTTTCCCTATATCCCACACACGCTCCTTTGGCTTTCAATGATTTTTCTATAGTTCAAACTGACTCCAGTGGTTCTCTACAGTTTCCCTATAGCCCACAATGAATCCAGTATCTCTCTACTGTTTCCCTATGGCCCACCCTGACTCCAGTGACTCGCTATGTTTTTCCTATAGTGCACCCTGACTCCAGTAGCTCTTTACGTTTTCCCTATATCCCACAATCTCTCCAGTGGCTCTCTACGGTTTTCCTATAGCCCACACTGACTCCAGCGGCTCTCTACAGTTTCCCTATAGCCCACACTGACTCCAGCGGATCTCTACGGTTTCTCTAAAGACCACACTGACACCCATAGCCGACACTTACATCTGTGACTCTCAACGGTTTCCCTTTAGCCCACGCACACTCCAGAGGGTCTCTATGGCTTCCCTATATCCCACACTGATTCCAGAGGCTCTCTACGGTTTTCCTATGGACCACACTGACCCCAGTGGCTCTCAATGGTTTCCCCATATCACACACTGACTCCAGTGGTTCTCTATGGTTTCCCTATTGTAAACAGTTAGTCCAGCTGCTCTCTACTGTTTCCCTAAAGCATTCACTGACTCCAGTGGCTGTCCATGTTTTCCCTATATCCCGCACTGCATCCAGTGGGTCTGTACGGTTTCCCTAAAGCCCTCACTGACTCCAGTGACTCTCTACAGTATCCATATATCCCACTCTGACTCTAGTGGCTCTCTACGATTTCCCTATAGACCATATTGACACCAGTGGCTCTCTACAGTTTCCCTATAGTCCACACTGACACCAGGGGCTCTTTACAGTTTCCCTAAGGCCACACTGACTCCAGCAGCACTCTAGGTTTTCCCCATAGCTAAAACTTATTCAGTGGCTCTCCGTAGTTGCCCTATTGCCTACACTGACTCCACTAGCTCTCTAGGGTTTTACTATAGCCCACACCGACTCCAGTGGCTCTCTACGGTTTCCCTATAGGCCACACTGACTCCAGTAGCTATCTACAGTTTCCACATATCCCACTCTGACTCCAGTGGCTCTCTACGGTTTCGCTACATCCAACAATGAGTCCAGTGAATCTGTACGGTTTCGGTATAGCCCTCGATGACTCCAGTGGCACTCTACAGATTGCCTAAAGCCCACACTGACTCCAGTGGCTCGTGCAGTTTCCCTATAGCCCACACTCACTCCAGTGGCTCACTACGGTATTCCTATAGAGCACACTGACTCCAGTGGATCTCTATGGTTTCCCTATAGTCCACACTGACACCAGGGGATCTTTACAGTTTCCCTAAGCCCACACTGACTCCAGCGGCGCTCCATGTTTTCCCCATAGATAAAACTTATTCAGTGGCTCTCCATAGTTGCCCTATTGCCTACACTGACTCCAGTAGCTCTCTAGGGTTTCACTATAGCCCACATTGACTCCAGTAGCTCTCTACGTTTTCCCTATATTCCACACACACTCCAGTGGCTCTCTAAGGTTTTGCAATAGTCCACACTGACTCCAGTGGCATTCTACGGTTTCCCTGTAGCCCACAGTGACTCCAGTAGCTCTCCACAATTTCCCTATATCCCACTCTGACTCCAGTGGCTCTCTACGTTTTCCCTATAGACCACACTGACACCAGTGGCTCTCTACAGTTTCCCTATAATCCACACTGACACCAGGGGCTCTGTACGGTTTCCCTATAGCCCACACTGACTCCAGCGGCACTCTAGAGTTTCCCCATAGCCGACACTGATTCACTGGCTCTCTATAGTTTTCCTATAGCCTACACTGACTCCAGCGGCTCTCTAAGGTTTCCCTATAGCCCACACTGACTCCAGTGGCTCTCTACAGCTTCCTAATAACCCACACTGATTCCAGCGGCTCTCTACCGTTTTCCTATAGACCACACTGATTTCAGCGGCTGTCTTTGATTTCCCCATAGCCGACACTGACTGCAGTGGCTCTCTCTGTTGTCCCTATAGCCTATTCTGACTCCAGCGGCGCTCTATGATTTCCCTATATCCCACACTGACTCCAATGGCTCGCTTCGGTTTCTCTATATCACACACTGACTCTAGTGGCTCTCTATGGTTTCCCTATTGACCACACAGACCGCAATGGCTCTCTACTGTTTCCCTATATCACACAGTGAATCTAGCAGATCACTACGGTTTCTCTATAGTCCACACTGACTTCAGCTGTTTTCTATGGTTTCCGTAAATGCTGCACTGATTCCAGCGGCTCTGCATGGTTTCCCTATATCTCACGCCGACCCCAGCGTCTCTCTACTGTTTCCCTATAGTCCACACTAATTCCAGTGGGTCTCTACATTTTCCCTCTATCCCACACTGACTCAATTGGCTCTCTTGACTTATTCTATAGTCCTCACTGCCTCCAGTGGCTCTCTATGGTTTCGCTACATCCAACACCGAGTCCAGTGAATCTGTACGGTTTCGATATAGCTCTCGCTGACTCCAGTGGCACTCTAAATATTGCCTAAAGCCCACACTCACTCCAGTGGCTCGTACAGTTTCCCTTTAGACCACACTCACTCCAGTGGCTCACTACGGTATTCCTATAGACCACACTGACTCCAGTGGCTCTCTACGGTTTCCCTATAGCCCACACTGACTCCAGCAGCTCTATACGGAGTCCCTTTGGCCCACCTTCACTCCAGTGGCTCACTACGGTTTCCCTATAGTGCACACTGACACCAGCGGCTCTCTACACTTTCCCTGTAGTCCACACTAACACCATTGGCTCTCAACGGTTTCCCTATAGTCCACACTGACTCCAGTGGCCCTCTATGGCTTCCCTATATCCCACACTGATTCTAGTGGCTTTCTACGGCTTTCCTATAGCCCACACTGACCTAGTGGCTCTCAACAGTTTCACTGTAGCCCACAATGGCTCCAGTGGCTCTCTTCGGTTTCCCCATAGCCGACACTGACTTCAGTGGCTCTCTATAAATTCCCTATATCTTACACTGACTCCAGTGGCTCTCTATGGTTTCCCTACATTCCACACTGACTCCAGTGGTTCGCTCGGTTTTCCCTATATCCCACACTGTCTCCATTGGCTCTCTACTGTTTCCCTATAGTCCACACTGACACCATTGGCTTTCTTTGGTTTCCGTATAGTCCACTCTGACTTCAACGGCTCTCTACAGTTTCCCTCTCCAGCTGTTCTCAAAGGTTTCCCTAAATGCTGCACAGATTCCAACGGCTCTGCACTGTTTCCCTATATCCCACACCGACCCCAGCGACTCTCTACGGTTTCCCTATAGCCCACACTAACTCCAGTGGATCTCTAAAGCTTCACTCTATCCCACACTCACTCCATTGGCTCTCTACAGTTTCTCTATTGTCCACACTGCCTCCAGTGGCTCTCTATGGTTTCACTACATCCCACCCTGAGTCCAGTGAATCTGTATGGTTTCGGAATTGCCCTCACTGGCTCCAGTGGCTCTCTACAGATTGCCTAAAGCCCACACTGGCTCCAGTGGCTCGGTACGGTTTCCCTATAGCCCACACTGACTCCAGTAGCTCCCTACATTTTCCACATAGCCGACACTGACTCCAGTGGCTCGCTACGGTTTCCCAATATCACACACTGACTCCAGCTGCTCTCTACTGCTTCCCTACAACCCACACCGACTCCACTGGCTCTGTAACGTTTCACTACAGAACTCACTGACTCCAGTGGCTCTCAACAGATTCCCTAAAGCCCACAGTAACAACAGTGGCTCTGTACGGTTTCCATTTACCCCACACACACTCCAGTGGCTCTTTATGGATTTCCTATAATCCACATTTTATCCAGTGGCTCTCTATGGTTTCCCAATAGCCCACACTGTCTCCACTAGCTCTCTATGGTTTCCATATGTCCCACCCTGACTCCAGTGGCTCTCCATGGTTTCCCTATAGCCCACACTGTCACCAGTGGCTATCTACGGTTTCCCTATATCCCACATTGATTCCAGTGGCATTCTACGTTTTCCCCATAGCTGACATTTACACATGTGGCTTTCTATGGTTTCCCTGCAGCCCACGCGCACTCGAGTGGATCTCTACGGCTTCCCTGTATCCCACATTGATTCCAGTGGCTCTCTACGATTTTCCTATAGACCACAGAGACTCCAGTGTCTCTCTACGGATTCCTATTTCTCACACTAACTCTAGTAGCTCTCTACAGTTTCCCTATATCCCACTCTGACTCCAGTGGCTCTCTACGGTTTCCCTATAGAGCACACTGACACCAGTGGCTCTCTACGGTTTCCCAATAGTCCACACTGACACCAGTGGCTCTGAACGATTTCCCTATAGCCCACACTGACTCCAGCGGCACTCTAGGTTTTCCCCATAGCCGACCCTGATTCAGTGGCTCTCTTTCGTTTTCCTATAGCCTACACTGACTGCAGTGGCTCTCTCTGTTTTCCCTTTAGCCTAACCTGGCTGCAACGGTGCTCTATGTTTTCCCTATATCCCACACTGACTTTAATGGCTCGCTTCGGTTTCTCTTTATCACACACTGACTCTAGTGGCTCTCTATGGTTTCCCTATAGTCCACATTGACCCCAAAGGCTCTCTATGGCTTCCCTATATACCACACTGATTCCAGCGTCTCTCTACAGTTTTCCTATTGACCACACTGACCCCAGTGGCTCTCTACCGATTCTCTATATCACACACCGGATCTAGCAGATCTCTCCAGTTTCCCTATAATCCACATTGACTCCAGCTGTTCTCAAAAGTTTCCCTAAATGCTGCACAGATTCCAGCGGCTCTGCACGGTTTCCCTATATCACACACCGACCCCAGCGACTCTCTACGGTTTCCCTATAGCCCACACTAACTCCAGTGGATCTCTACAGTTTCCCTCTATCCCACACTCACTCTATTGGCTCTCTACAGTCTCTCTATTGTCCACACTGCCTCCAGTGGCTCTCTATGGTTTCGCTACATCCCACCCTGAGTCCAGTGAATCTATATGGTTTTGGTATTGCCCTCGCTGACTACAGTGGCTCTCTACAGATTGCCTAAATCCCACACTGGCTCCAGTGGCTCGGTACGGTTTCCCTATAGCCCACACTGACTCCAGTAGCTCCCTACATTTTCCACATAGCCGACACTGACTGCAGTGTCTCGCTACGTTTTCCCAATATCACACACTGACTCCAGCTGCTCTCTACCATTTCCCTACAACCCACACTGACTCCACTGGCTCTGTAAGGTTTCACTACAGCCCTCGCTGACTCTAGTGACTCTAGATTCCCTAAAGCCCACACTAGCTACTGTGGCTCTGTACGGTTTCCATTTGCCCCACACACAATCCAGTGGCTCTCTATGGTTTTCCTATAATCCACATTGCCTCCAGCGGCTCTCTATGGTTTCCCAATAGCCCACACTGGCTCCAGCGGCTCTCTACGGTTTCCCTATAGCCCACACTGACTTCAGTAGCTCTCTACGGATTCCCTATGGTCCACCTTCACTCCAGTGGCTCACTAAGGTTTCCCAATAGTGCACACTGAAACCAGCAGCTCTCTACGGTTTCCCTATAGTGCACACTGGCACCAGCGGCTCTTTACGGTTTCCCGATAGTCCACAGTAACACCATTGGCTCTCAACGGATTCCCTATAGTCCACAATGACCCCAGTAGCTTTGTGCGGTTTCCAGATAGTCGAAACAGCACCATTGGCTCTCTATGGTTTCCCTATAGTCCACACTGACTCCAGTGGCCCTCTACGGCTTCGCTATATCCCACACTGATTCCAGTGGCATTCTATGTTTTCCCCATAGCTGAAACTTACTTCTGTGGCTTTCTATGGTTTCTCAGTAGCCCACACACACTCCAGTGTGTCTCTATGGCTTCCCTATATCACACACTGATTCCATTGGCTCTCTACGGTTTTCCTATAGACCACACTGACTGCAGTTGCTCTCTCTGTTTTCCCTATAGCCTAATCTGTCTCCAGCGGCGCTCTATGTTTTCCCTATATCCCACTCTGTCTCCAATAGCTCGCTTCGGTTTCTCTATATCACACACTGACCCCAGAGGCTTTCTATGGCTTCCCTATATCCCACACTGATTCCAGTGTCTCTCTATGGTTTCCTATTGACCACACTGACACCAAAGGCTCTCTACTGTTTCTCTATGTCACACACCGGATCTAGCAGATCTCTCCGGTTTCCCTATAGTCCACACTGACTCCAGCTGTTCTCAAAGGTTTCCCTAAATGCTGCACTGATTCCAGCGGCTCTGCACGGTTTCCCTATATTCCACAACGACCCCAGCGACTCTCTACGGTTTCCCTATAGCCCACACTAACTCCAGTGGATCTCTACAGTTTCCCTCTATCCCACACTCACTCCATTGGCTCTCTACAGTTTCTCTATGGTCCACACTGCCTCCAGTGGCTCTCTATGGTTTCGCTACATCCCACCCTGAGTCCAGTGAATCTATATGGTTTCGGAATTGCCGTCGCTGTCTCCTTTGGCTCTCTACAGATTGCCTAAAGCCCACACTGCCTCCAGTGGCTCGGTACGTTTTCCCTATAGCCCACACTGACTCCAGTAGCTCCCTACATTTTCCACAAAGCCGACACTGACTCCAGTGGCTCGCTACAGTTTCCCAATATCACACACTGACTCCAGCTGCTCTCTACCGTTTCGCTGCAACCCACCCTGACTCCACTGGCTCTGTAAGTTTTCACTACAGCCCCCGGTGACTCCAGTCATTCTCTACAGATTCCCTAAAGCCCACACTAACTACTGTGGCTCTGTACTGTTTCCATTTACCCCCCACACACTCCAGTGGCTCTCTATCGTTTTCCTATAATGCACTTTGACTCCAGCGGCTCTCTATGTTTTCCCAATAGCCCACACTGGCTCCACTAGCTCTTTACAGTTTCCCTATGGCCAACCCTGACTCCAGTGGCTCTCTATGGCTTCCCTATAGCCCACACTGACACCAGTGGCTCTATACTTTTTCCCTATAGTCCACAGTGAATCCAGAGGCTCACTACGGTATTCCTATTCTCCACACTGACTCCAGCTGCACTCTACGGTTTTCCTGTAGCCCACGCTGACTTCCGTAGCTCTCTACGGATTCCCTAAAGCCCACCTTCACTCCAGTGGCTCACTACGGTTTCCCTATAGTGCACACTGACACCAGCTGCTCCTTACGGTTTCCCGATAGTCCACACTAACACCATTGGCTCTCAAAGGATTCCCTATAGTCCACAATGACCCCAGTGGTTCTGTACGGTCTCCAGATAGTCGAAACAGCACCATTGGCTCTCTACGGTTTCCCTATAGTCCACACTGACTCCAGTGGCCCTCTACGGCTTCCCTATATCCCACATTGATTCCAGTGGCATTCTACATTTTCCCCATAGCCGACACTTACATCTGTGGCTTTCTATGGTTTCCTTGTAGCCCACACGCACTCGAGTGGATCTCTACGGCTTCCCTATATCCCACATTGATTCCAGTGGCTCTCTACGATTTTCCTATAGACCACACTGACTCCAGTGTCTCTCTACGGTTTCCTATTGCTCACACAGACTCCAGCAGCTCTCTACAGTTTCCCTATATCCCACTCTGACTCCAGTGGCTCTCTACGGTTTCTCTATAGACCACACTGACACCAGTGGCTCTCAACGGTTTCCCTATAGCCCACACTGACTCCAGCGGCACTCTAGGTTTTCCCATAGGCGACCCTGATTCAGTGGCTCTCTATAGTTTTCCTATAGCCTACACTGACTCCACGGCTCTCTAAGGTTTCCCTATTGCCCAAACTGACTGCAGTGGCTCTCTCTGTTTTCCCTTTAGCCTAATCTGGCTCCAGTGGTGCTCTATGTTTTCCCTATATCCCCCACTGACCTTAATGGCTCGCTTTGGTTTCTCTATATCACACACTGACTCTAGTGGCTCTCCCCGGTTTCCCTATAGTCCACATTGACCCCAGAGGCTCTCTATGGCTTACCTATATCCCACACTGATTCCAGCGTCTCTCTACAGTTTTCCTATTGACCACACTGACCCCAATGGCTCTCTACTGTTTCTCTATATCACACACCGGATCTAGCAGGTCTCTTCGGTTTCCCTATAGTCCACATTGTCTCCAGTTGTTCTCAAAGGTTCCAGCAGCTCTGCACGGTTTCCCTATATCCCACACCGACCCCAGCGACTCTCTACGGTTTCCCTATAGCCCACACTAACACCACTGGATCTCGACAGTTTCACTCTATCCCACACTCACTCCATTGGCTCTCTACAGTTTCTCTATTGTCCACACTGCCTCCAGTGGCTCTCTATGGTTTCGCTACATCCCACCCTGAGTCCAGTGAATCTATATGGTTTCGGAATTGCCCTCGCTAACTCCAGTGGCTCTCTACAGAATGCCTAAAGCCAACACTGGCTCCAGTGGCTCGGTACGGTTTCCCTACAGCCCACACTGACTCCAGTAGCTCCCTACATTTTCCACATAGCGGACACTGACTCCAGCGTCTTGCTACAGTTTCCCAATATCACACACTGACTCCAGCTGCTCTCTTCCATTTCCCTACAACCCACACTGACTCCACTGGCTCTGTAAGTTTTCACTACAGCCCTCGCTGACTCCAGTGGCTCTCTACAGATTCCCTAAAGCCCACACTAACTGATGTGGCTCTGTACCGTTTCCATTTACCCCACACACACTCCAGTGGCTCTCTATGGTTTTCCTATAATCCACATTGACTCCAGCGGCTCTCTATGTTTTCCCAATAGCCCGCACTGGCTCCACTAGCTCTCTACAGTTTCCCTATGGCCCACCCTGACTCCAGTGGCTCTCTATGGCCTCCCTATAGCCCACACTGACGCCAGTGGCTCTATACTTTTTCCCTATAGTCCACAGTGAATCCAGAGGCTCACTACGGTTTTCCTATTCTCCACACTGACTCCAGCGGCTCTCTACGCTTTCCCTATAGCCCACACTGACTTCAGTAGCTCTCTACGGATTCCCTATGGCCCACCTTCACTCCAGTGGCTCACTATGGTTTCCGTATAGTGCACACTGAAACAGGAGCTCTCTATGGTTTCCCTATAGTGCACACTGACACCAGCGGCTCTTTACGGTTTCCCGATAGTCAACACTAACACCATTGGCTCTCAACGGATTCCCTATAGTCCACAAGGACCCCAGTGGCTCTGTACGGTTTCCAGATCGTCGGAACAGCACCATTGGCTCTCTATGTTTTCCCTATAGACCATAGTGACACCAGCGGCTCTCTACAGTTTCCCTATAGTCCACACTGACTCCAGCGGCACGCTGGGTTTTCCCCATAGCCGACATTGATTCAGTGTCTCTCTATAGTTGCCCTTTTGCCTACACTGCCTTCAGTAGCTCTCTACGGTTTCCCTATAGCCCACATTGACTCCAGTAGTTCTCTACATTTTCCCTATATCCCACACACACTCCAGTGGCTCTCTACGGTTTTTCTATTGCCCACACTGACTCCAGTGCCTCTCTACGGTTTCCGTACAGCCCACACTGAATCCAGTAGCTCTCTACGCTTTCCCTATAGACCACACTGACACCAGTAGCTCTCTACGGTTTCATTATAGTTTACACAGACACCAGGGGCTCTCTACGGTTTCCCTATAGCCCACACTGAATCCAGCGGCACTCTAGGGTTTCCCCATAGCCGAAACTGATTCACTGGCTCTCTGTAGTTTCCCTACAGCCTACACTGACTCCAGTGGCTCTCTATGGCTTCCCTATAACCCTCACTGATTCCAGCGGCTCTCTACCATTTTCCTACAGGCCAGAGCGACTTCAGCAGCTCTCTTTGATTTCCCCATAGCCGGCACTGACTGCAAGTGGCTCTCTCTGTTTTCCCTATAGCCTAATCTGACTCCAACGGCGCTCTTTGTTTTCCCTATATCCCACACTGACTCCATTGGATCGTTTCGGTTTCTCTATATCACACACTGACCCTAGTGGCTCTCTATGTCTTCCCTATAGTCCACACTGACCCCAGAGGCTCTCTATGGCTTCCCTATATCCTACACTGATTCCAGCGTCTCTCTACGGTTTTCCTATTGACCATAGTGACCCCAATGGCTCTCTGCTGTTTCCCTATATTACACACTGAATCTATCAGCTCTCTGCTGTTTCACTATAGTCCACACTGACTCCTGCTGTTCCCTATGGTTTCCCTAAATGCTGCACTGATTCGAGAGTCTCTGCCCAGTTTCCCTATATCCCGCACCGACCCCAGCGACTCTCTAAGGTTTCCCTATAGCCCACACTAACTCCAGTGTATCTCTACAGTTTCCCTCTATCCCACACTGACACCATTGGCTCTCTAAAGTTTCTCTTTAGTCCACATTGTCTCCAGTGGCTCTTTTTGTTTTCGCATCATCAGACACTGAGTCCAGTGAATCTGTACCGTTTTGGTATAGCCCTCGCTGATTCCAGTGGCTCTCTACAGATTGCTTAAAGCCCACACTGACTCCAGTGGCTCGGTTACGGTTTCCCTATAGCCCACACTGACTCCAGTAGCTCCCTACATTTTCCCCATAGCCGACACTGACTCCAGTGTCTCACTACGGTTTCCCTTATCAGACTCTAACTCCAGCTGCTCTCTACTGTTTCCCTATAGTCCACACTGCCTCCTGTTTTTCTCTACTGTTTACCTACATCCCACACTGACTCCACTGGCTCTGTACGGTTTCACGACAGCCCTCGCTGATTCCAGTGACTCTATGCATATTTCCTAAAGCCTACACCATCTATTGTGGCTCTGCATTGTTTCCATTTATCCCACACGCACTCCAGTGGCTCTCTATGTTTTTCCTATAATCCACATTGACTCCAGCGGCTCTCTATGGTTTCCCTAAAGCCCACACTGGCTCCACTAGCTCTCTACGGTTTCCCTTTGGCCCACCCTGACTCCAGTGGCTCTCTATGGTTTCCCTATAGCCCACACTGAGTCCAGCTGCTCTCTACGGATACCCTAAAGCCTGCACTTACTCCAGCGGCTATCCACATTTCCCTATATCCGACACTGACTCCAGCGGCTCTCTACAATTTCCCTTAAGCCCACAGTGACTCCAGTGGATCTCTCCGGTTTCCCTATATCCCACACTGACTCCATTGGCTCTCTACAGATTCCCTATAGCCCGCACTGACTTTGTGGCTCTGTACAATTTCCCTATATCCCACACGCACTCCAGTGGCTGACTACGGTTTTCCTATACTCCACACTGACTCCAGCGGCTCTCTACAGTTTCCCTATAGCCCACACTGACTTCAGTAGCTCTCTACTGATTCCCGATGGCCCACCTTCACTCCAGTGGCTCACTACGGTTTCCCTATAGTGAACACTGACACCAGCGGCTCTCTACGGTTTCCCTATAGTGCACACTGACACCAGCGGCTCTCAACGGATTCCCTATAGTCCACAATGACCCCAGTGGCTCTCTACGCTTTCCAGATAGTCGAAACAGCACCATTGTCTCTCTACGGTTTCCTATAGTCCACACTGACACCAGAGGCCCTCTAGGGATTCCCTATATCCCACACAAATTCCACTGGCATTCTATGGTTTCCCCATAGCCGACACTTACTTCTGTGACTCTCAATGGTTTCCCTTTAGCCCACACACACTCCAGAGGGTCTCTATGGCTTCCCTATATTCCACACTGATTCCAGCGGCTCTCTACGGTTTTCCTATAGACCACACTGACCCCAGCGGCTCTCTATGGTTTCCCTATATCACACACTGATTCCAGTGGTTCTCTATGGTTTCCCTATTGTCCACAGTTAGTCCAGCTGCTCTCTACTGTTTCCCTAAAGCATGCACTGACTCCAGCGGCTGTCCATGCTTTCCCTATAACCCACAGTGACTCCAGATGGTCTGTACGTTTTCCCTATAACCCACACTAACTCCAGTGGCTCTCTAGGGTTTTCCTATAGCCCACACTGACTACAGTAGCTCTCTACGGTTTCCCTATAGACCATACTGACTCCAGTAGCTCTCTACAGTTTCCATATATCCCACTCTGACTCCAGCGGCACTCTAGGTTTTCCCCATAGCTGACACTTATTCAGTGCCTGTCCATACTTGCCCTATTACCTATACTGACTCCAGTAGCTCTCTATGGTTTCATTGTTGCCCACATTGACTGCAGTAGCTCTCTACGTTATCCCTATATCCCACACAGACTCCAGTCGCTCTCTACGGTTTTCCAATAGCCTACACTGACTCCAGCGTCTCTCTACGGATTCCCTATAGCGCACACTGACTCCTGTAGATCTCTACAGTTTCCCTGTATCCCTCTCTGACTCCAGTGGCTCTCTACGTTTTCCCTATAGACCATTCTGACACCATTGGCTGTCTACGGTTTCACTATATTCCACACTGACACCAGGGGCTCTCTACGGTTTCCCTATAGCCCACACTGACTCCAGTGGCACTCTAGGGTTTCCCCATAGCCGACACTGACTCACTCGCTCTCTATAGTTTCCCTATAGCCTACACTGACTCCAGCGGCTCTCTAAGGTTTCCCTATAGCCTACACTGTCTCCAGTGGCTCCCTACGGCTTCCCTATTACCCACAATGATTCCAGTGGCTCTCTGCCGTTTTCCTATAGACCACACTGACTTCAGCGGCTCCCTTTGATTTGGCGATAGCCGACACTGACTGCAGTGGCTCTCTTTGTTTTCCCTATAGTCTAATCTGACTCCAGCAGCGCTCAATGTTCTCAATATATCCCACACTGACTCCAATGGCTCGCTTCATTTTCTCTATATCACACACTGACTCTAGTGGCTCTCTATGGTTTTCCTATAGTCCACACTGAACCCAGAGGCTCTTTATGGCTTCCCTATATCCCACACTGATTCCAGCCTCTCTCTACTGTTTTCCTATTTACCACACTGACCCCAATGGCTCTGTACTGTTTCCCTATACCACACACTGAACTTAGCCGCTCTCTACGGTTTCCCAATAGTCCACACTGACTCCAGCACTTCTCTATGGTTTCCCTAATTGCTGCACTGATTCCAGTGGCTCTGCATGGTTTCCCTTTTTCCCACCCCGACCCCAGCGACTCTCTACTTTTTCCCTATAGCTCACACTAATTCCAGGGGATCTCTACAGTTTCCCTCTCTCCCACACTCACTCCATTGGCTCTCTACAGTTTCTCTATAGTCCACACTGCCTCCAGTGGTTCTCTATGGTTTCGCTACATCCCACACTGATTCCAGTGGCGCTGTACGGTTTCCCTAAAGCCCTCACTGACTTCAGTGACTCTCTACAGATTCCCTAAAGCCCACACTGATTCCATTGCTTCTTTACGGCTTCCCTACAACCCACCCTGACTTCAGTGGCTCTGTAGGGGTTCCCTTTAGCCCTCGCTGAATCCAGTGGTGATCTACAGATTCCCTCTAGCCCACACTGACACCAGTGGCTCTTTACGGTTTCCATATGTACCACATTCACTCCCGTGGCTCTGAATGGTTTTCCTATAGTACAGACTGACTCCAGTGGCTCTGTAGAGTTTCGCTTTATCCCACATTCACTCCAGTAGCTCTCTATGGTTTTCCTATTGTACACACTGACTCCAGCATCTCTCTACGTTCTCCCTATAGCCCACACTGCCTCCAGTGGCACTCTACGGTTTCCCTATTGTCCACCCCGACCCCAGTGACTCTCTACAGTTTCTGTATTGCCCACATTGACTCCAGTGGCTCTCGACATTTTCCCTATATCCCACACTGACTCCAGTAGCCCTCTACGGTTTCCCTATAGCCCACACTGACTCCAGTGGCTCTCTACGGTTTCCCTATAGACCACACTGACACCAGCGGCTCTCTACAGTTTCCCTATAGTCCACAGTCACACCAGTGGCTCGATACGGTTTCCCTATAGCGCACACTGACTCCAGTGGCACTCTACGGTTTCCCTATTGTCCACCCCGACCCCAGTGGCTCTCTACGGTTTCTGTATTGCCCACATTGACTACAGTGGCTCTCGACATTTTCCCTATATCCCATACTGACTCCAGTGGCTCGCTACGGTTTCCCTATATCAGACAATGACTCTAGTGGCTTTCTACGGTTTGCCTATAGTCCGCACTGTCTCCAGCGTCTCTCTACGGTTTCCCTATATTCCACACTGACACCAGTGGCTATCTACGGAGTCCCTAAAGCCCACACTGATTCCAGTGGCTCTCTATAGCTTCCAAATTTCCACACTGGTTTCAGCGGCTCTCTCCGGTTTTCCTATAGACCACAGTGACCCCAGTGGCGCTCTACCGTTTGCTATATCTCACACTGAGTCCAGCGGCTCTTTACGGCTTCCCTATAGTCCACACAGACTCCAGCTGCTCTCTATGTTTTGCCGAAAGCCTGCACTGACTCCAGCGGCTATCTACAGTTTCCCTATAGCCCACACTGTCTCTAGTGAATCTCTCCGTTTTCCCTATATCCCACACTGACTCCAGTAGCTCTCTACGGTTTCCCTATAGCCCACACTGACTCCAGTAGCTCTCTACGTTTTCGCTATACCCCACACTCACTCCAGTCCCTCTCTACGGATTTCCTACAGACCACACTGACTCCAGTGGCTCTCTACAGTATCCCTATAGCCCACACTGACTCCAGCAGCTCTCTACAGTTTCCCTATAGACCTCACTGACACCAGGGGCTCTCTACGGTTTCCCTATAGTCCACACTAACACCAGTGGCTCTCTATGGTTTCCCTATAGCGCACACTGACTCCAGTGGCACTCTACGGTTTCCCTATTGTCCACACCGACCCCAGTGGCTCTTTGCAGTTTCTGTATTGCCCACACTGTTTCCAGAGGCTCTCGACATTTTCCCTATATCCCACACTGACTCCA
Source organism: Carcharodon carcharias (assembly GCF_017639515.1). NCBI lineage: Eukaryota > Metazoa > Chordata > Chondrichthyes > Lamniformes > Lamnidae > Carcharodon > Carcharodon carcharias. Next base: position 40,518,678 of record NC_054483.1, on the reverse strand, counting down.
GTGGCTCGCTACGGTTTTCCTATATCACACTCTGACTCTAGTGCCTCTGTACGGTTTGCCTATAGTCCACACTGACACCAGTGGCTATCTCCGGTTTCCCTATAGCCCACACTGATTCCAGTGGCTCTCTATACCTTCCCTACTTCCCACACTGATTCCAGCGGCTCTCTCCGGTTTTCCTATAGACCACAGTGACCCCAGTGGCTCTCTACCGTTTGCCTATATCACACACTGAGTCCAGCAGCTCTTTAAGATCTCCCTATAGTCCACACAGACTCCAGCTGCTCTCGACATTTTCCCTAAAGCCTGCACTGACTCCAGCGGCTATGCTCATTTTCGCTCTATCTGACACAGATGCCAGCGGCTCTCTACAGTTTCCCTGCAGCCCACACTGTCTCTAGTGGATCTCTCCGTATTCTTTAAATCCCACACTGACTCCAAAGGCTCTCGACAGTTTCCCTATATTCCACTCTGCCTCCAGTTCCTCTCTATGATTTTGCTACATCCCATAATGACTCCTGTGGCTCTGTACAGTTTCCCTATAGCCCACACTGAATCTAGTAGCTCTCTACAGTTTCCCTATGGCCCAACCTGACTCCATTGGCTCGCTATGGTTCCCCTATAATCCGACCTGACATCAGTGGCTCGCTATGGTTTCCCTATAATCCATACTGACACCAGTGGCTCTCGCCAGTTTCCCTTTAGACCAGACTGAATCAAGTTGTTCTCTACGGTTTCCTTATAGTCTACAACGACACCTGTGGCTCTCTACGGTTTCCTTATAGTCCACATGTCTCTAATTGCTCTCTACGGTTTCCCTATAATCCTCACTGACACCTGAGGTTCTCTACGGTTTCCCTATAGCCCAAACGCACTGCATTGGCTCTCTCTGGCTTCCCTATATCCCACATTGATTCCACTGGCTCTCTCCGGTTTTCCTCTTGACCACACTGACCTCAGTGGCTCTCTATGTTTTCACTATATCCCACAGTGATTCCAGCGGTTCTTACAGTTTCCCTATAGTCCACACTTAGTCCAGCTGCTCTCTATGGTTCCCCTAAAGCCTGCACTGACTCCAGCGTCTCTCCACATTTTCCCTATATCCCACACTGACTCCTGTGGCTAACAATGGCTTCCCTATATCCCACACTGATTCCAGCGGCTCTCTACTTTTTCCCTATAGCCCACACTGACTCCAGTGGCTCTCTACAGTTTCCCTATAGTCCACACTGCCTCCAGTGTCGCTCTACATTTTCCCTACATCCCACACTGACTCCAGTGGCTCTGTACGGTTTCCCTAAAGCCCTCAATGACTTCAGTGACACTCTACAGATTCTCTAAAGCCCACACTGACTTCGGCGGCACTCTACGGTTTCCATATATACCATACTGACACCAGTGGCTCTCTACGGTTTCCCTATAGTCCACACTAACACCAGTGGCTCTCTACAGTTTCCCTATATTCCACAAGGACTCCAGTGGCTCTCTACGGTTTCCCTATAGCCCACACTGACTCCAGTGGCTATCTCCGACTTCCCTATAACCCAATCTGTTTCCAGCGGCAATCTACGGTTTTCCTATAGCCCACACTGACCATAGTGGCTCTCAACGGTTTTGTGATAGTCCACACTGACTCCAGCGGATCTGAAGGGTTTCCCTTTATCCCACACTGACTTCAGCGGCTCTCTACTCTTTCCCTATAGCCCGCACTGACTCGAGCGGCACTCTAGGAATTCCCCAGAGCCGATACTGATTCAGTGGCTCTCTATACTTTCCCTACAGCCTACCCTGACTCCATTGGCTCTCTCAGGTTTCCCCATAGCCCCCACTGACTCCAGCGGCTCTCTACGGCTTCACTATATCCCACACTGATTCCAGCGGCTCTCTACTGTTTTCCTATTTACCACACTGACTCCAGAGGCTCTCTATGGTTTCCGCATAGAAGACACAGACTGCCGTGGCTCACTATGTTTTCCCTATTGCCTACACAGACTCCAGCTGGTCTCTATGTTTTCCCTGTGTCCCACACTGACACCAATGACTCGCTAAGGTTTCCCTATATTCCACAATAATACCAGTGGCTCTCTATGGTTTCCCTATAGCCCACACTGATTCCTTTGGATCTCTATAGCTTCCCTATAGCCCTCACTGATTGCAGCGGCTCTCTACGGTTTTCCTATAGAGCATTTTGACTGCAGTGGCTCTCTATTCGTTTTCTCGATATCACACACTGACTCCAGCGGCTCTCTATGTTTTCCCTATAGTCCAAACTAACTCCAGACTCTCTCTATGGCTTCCCAATAGCCCACACTGACTCCAGTGGATTTCTCCTGTTTCCCTATATCCCACACTGACTCAATTGGCTCTCTACAGTTTCCCTATACTCCACACTGCCTGCAGTTCCTCTCTAAGATTCCCTACATCCCATACTGACTCCAGTGGCTCTGTACGGTTTCCGTTTAGCCCTTGATGACACCAGTGGCTCTCTACAGATTCCCTATAGTCCACACTGACACCAGTGCCTCTGTACGGTTTCGTTATAGTCCACACTGACACCTCAGGCTCTCTACAGTTTCCCTATAGTCCACACTGACACCATTGGCTCTCTACAGTTTCCGTATAGTCCACACTGACTTCAACGGCTCTCTACGGTTTCCCTATATCCCACACTGACTCCAGTGGCTCTGTTCGGTTTCCCTATATCCTACTCTCACTCCAGTGGCTCTCATCGATTTTCCTATAGTTCGCACTGACTCCAGCGGTTCTCTACAGTTTCCCTATAGCCCATACTGAATGCAGTAACTCTCTACGCTTTCCCTATGGCCCACACTGACTCCAGTGACTCGCTATGGTTTTCCAATAGTCCACACTGACTCCTGTAGCTCTCTATATTTTTCCCTTTGGCCCACCCTGACTCCAGTGGCTCACTACGGTTTCCCTAAAGTCCACACTGACACCGGAGGCTCTCTACGGTTTCGCTATATCCCATACTGAATCCAGTAGCTCTCCACCTTTTCTCTATGGCCCTCCCTGACTCCAGTGGCTCACTAAGGATTCCCTATAGTCCACACTGACACCAGTGGCTCTCTACGGCTTCCCTATAGCGCACACTGACTCCAGTGGCACTCTACCATTTTCCTTTCGTCCACACCGACCGCAGTGTCTCTCTATGGTTTCTTTATTGCCCACACAGACTCCAGTGGCTCTTGACTTTTTCCCTATATCCCACACTGACTCCAGTAGCTCGCTACAGTTAGATGACACACGGAATCTAGTGGCTCTCTATGGTTTCCCTATAGTCCACAATGTCTCCAGCGGCTCTCTACGGTTTCCCCTAGCCCACACTTACTCTAGTGGCTCTCTATGACATCCCTATATCCCACATTGATTCCAGCGGCTCTCTCCGGTTTTCCTATACACCACACTCACCCCTGTAGCTCTCTAAGATTTCTCCATATCACACACTGACACCAGCGGCTCTCTACGGTTACCCTATAGTCCACACTGACACCATTGGCTCTCTACAGTTTCCGTATAGTCCACACTGACTTCAACGGCTCTGTACTGTTTCCCTATATCCCACACTGACACCAGTTGCTCTGTAGGGTTTCCCTAAATCCTAAACTCACTCCAGTGGCTCTCAACGATTTTCCTACAGTTCACACTGACTCCAGCGGTTCTCTACAGTTTCATTACAGCCCATTCTGAATCCAGTATCTCTCTACGGTTTCCCTATAGTCCACAAAGACACCAGAGGCTATCTACGGTTTCCCTATAGCCCACACTGATTCCAGCGGCTCTCTCCGGTTTTCCTATAGACCACACTGACCCCAGTGGCTCTCTTCCGTTTCCATATATCTCACACTGAGTCCAATGGCTCTCTACGGTTTCCCTATAATCCACACAGACTCCAGCTGCTCTCTATATTTTCCCTAAAGCCTGCACTGACTCCAGTGGCTATCCAAGTTTTCCCTATATCCGACACAGACTCCAGAGGCTCTCTACAGTTTCCCTATAGCCCACACTCTCTCTAGTGGATCTCTCCGGTTTCCCTATATTCCACTCTGCCTCCAGTTCATCTCTACGAATTCCCTACATCCCACACTGAATCCAGAGGCTCTGTACAGTTTCCCTATAGCCCACAATGAATCCAGTAGCTCTCTACAGTTTCCCTACGGCCCACCCTGACTCCATTGGCTCGCTATGGTTCCCCTATAATCCACACTGACACCAGTGGCTCGCTATGGTTTCCCTATAATCCATACTGAGACCAGTGGCTCTCGTCGGTTTCCCTATAGACCAGCGTGACTCCACTGGCTCTCGACATTTTCCTTATAGTCTAAAATGACAGCTGTGGCTCTCTACGGTTTCCCTATAGTCCACAATGTCTCTAATTGCTCTCTACGGTTTCCCTATAATCCACACTGACACCAGTGGCTCTCTACGGTTTCCCTATAATCGACACAGACTCCAGCTGCTCTCTATATTTTCCCTAAAGCCTGCATTGACTCCAGCGGCTATCCACGTTTTCCCTATATCGGACACAGGCTCCAGAGGCTCTCTACAGTTTCCCTATAGCCCACACTCTCTCTAGTGGATCTCTCCGGTTTCCCTATATCCCACACTGGATACATTGGCTCTCTACAGTTTCCCTATATTCCACCCTCCCTCCAGTTCATCTCTACGAATTCCCTACATCCCACACTGAATCCAGAGGCTCTGTACATTTTCCCTATAGCCCACAATGAATCCAGCAGCTCTCTACAGTTTCCATACGACCCACCCTGACTCCATTGGCTCGCTATGGTTCCCCTATAATCCACACTGACACCAGTGGCTCGCTATGGTTTCCCTATAATCCATACTGAGACCAGAGGCTCTCGCCGGTTTCCCTATAGACCAGCGTGACTCCAGTGGCTCTCGACCTATTCCTTATAGTCTAAAATGACAGCTGTGGCTCTCTACGGTTTCCCTATAGTCCACAATGTCTCCAATTGCTCTCTACGGTTTCCCTATAATCCACACTGACACCAGTGGCTCTCTACGGTTTCCCTATAGCCCCCAGGCACTCCATTGGCTCTCTATGGATTCCCTATATCCCACACTGATTCCAGCGGCTCTCTCGGGTTTTTCTATAGACCACACTGTCCCCAGTGGCTCTCTATGGTTTCCCGATATCCCAGCCTTAGCCCACGGTTCTCTACGGTTTCCCTAAAGTCCACACTTTGTCCAGCTGCTCTCTACGGTTTCCCTAAAGCCTGCACTGACTCCACCGGCAGTCCACATTTTCCCTATATCCCACACTGACTCCTGTGGCTAACTATCGCTTCCCTATATCCCACACTGATTCCAGCGATTCTCAACGGTTTCCCTGTAGCCCACACTGACTCCAGTGGATCTATCCGGTTTCCCTGTACTCCACAGTGACTCCTGTGGCTCTCTACAGTTTCCCTATAGTCCACACTGCCTCCAGTGTCTCACTTCGGTTTCCCTACAGCCCAAACAGACTCCCGTGGCTCTGTACGGTTTCCCTAAAGCCCTCCGTGACTTCAGTGACTCTTTACGGTTTCACTAAATCTCTCACTGGCTCCAGTGACGCTCTAGACATTCCCTAAAGCCCACACTGACTCCAGTTGCTCTGTACGTTTTCCCTATTTCCAATATTCACAGCAGTGCCTCACTGTGGTTTTCCTATAGACCACACTGACTCCAGTACCTCTCTACTGTTTCCCTATAGCCCACACTGAATCCAGCGGCTCTCTACAGTTTCACTGTAGCCCACAACGACTGCAGTAGCTCTCTACGGTTTCCCTATAGACCACACTGAAACCAGTGGCTCTATACGGTTTCCATATAGTCCACACTAACTCCAGTGGCTCTCTATGGTTTCCCTATGGCCCACCCTGACTCCATTGGCTCGCTATGGTTCCCCTATAATCCACACTGACACCAGTGGCTAGCTATGGTTTCCCTATAATCCACACTGAGACCAGAGGCTCTCGCCAGTTTTCCTATAGACCAGACTGACTCCAGTGGCTCTCTGCGTTTTCCTTATAGACCACACTGACACCTGTGGCTCTTTACGGTTTCCCTATAGTCCACACTAACACCAGTGGCTCTCTACGGATTCCATACTGACTGCAATGGCGCTCTATGGTTTCCCTATAGCCCACACTGACTCCAGTGAATTTCTCCTGTTTCCCTATATCCCACATTGACTCCAATGGCTCTCTACAGTTCCCCTATAATCCATACTGCCTGCAGTGCCTCTCTACGATTTCCCTACATCCCAAACTGACTCCATTGGCTCTGTACAGTTTCACTATATTCCACTCTGAATCCAGTAGCTCTCTATGGTTTCCCTATGGCCCACCCTGACTCCATTGGCTCGCTATGGTTCCCCTATAATCCACACTGACACCAGTGGCTCGCTATGGTTTCCCTATGGCCCACCCTGACTCCATTGGCTCGCTATGGTTCCCCTATAATCCACACTGACACCAGTGGCTAGCTATGGTTTCCCTATAATCCACACTGAGACCAGAGGCTCTCGCCAGTTTTCCTATAGACCAGACTGACTCCAGTGGCTCTCTGCGTTTTCCTTATAGACCACACTGACACCTGTGGCTCTTTACGGTTTCCCTATAGTCCACACTAACACCAGTGGCTCTCTACGGATTCCATACTGACTGCAATGGCGCTCTATGGTTTCCCTATAGCCCACACTGACTCCAGTGAATTTCTCCTGTTTCCCTATATCCCACATTGACTCCAATGGCTCTCTACAGTTCCCCTATAATCCATACTGCCTGCAGTGCCTCTCTACGATTTCCCTACATCCCAAACTGACTCCATTGGCTCTGTACAGTTTCACTATATTCCACTCTGAATCCAGTAGCTCTCTATGGTTTCCCTATGGCCCACCCTGACTCCATTGGCTCGCTATGGTTCCCCTATAATCCACAGTGACACCAGTGGCTCGCTATGGTTTCCCTATGGCCCACCCTGACTCCATTGGCTCGCTATGGTTCCCCTATAATCCACACTGACACCAGTGGCTCGCTATGGTTTCCCTATAATCCACACTGAGACCAGAGGCTCTCGCCAGTTTTCCTATAGACCAGACTGACTCCAGTGGCTCTCTGCGGTTTCCTTATAGACCACACTGACACCTGTGGCTCTCTACGGTTTCCCTATAGTCCACACTAACACCAGTGGCTCTCTACGGATTCCATACTGACTGCAATGGCGCTCTATGGTTTCCCTATAGCCCACACTGACTCCAGTGAATTTCTCCTGTTTCCCTATATCCCACATTGACTCCAATGGCTCTCTACAGTTCCCCTATAATCCATACTGCCTGCAGTGCCTCTCTACGATTTCCCTACATCCCAAACTGACTCCATTGGCTCTGTACAGTTTCACTATATTCCACTCTGAATCCAGTAGCTCTCTATGGTTTCCCTATGGCCCACCCTGACTCCATTGGCTCGCTATGGTTCCCCTATAATCCACACTGACACCAGTGGCTCGCTATGGTTTCCCTATAATCCACACTAAGACCAGAGGCTCTCGCCAGTTTTCCTATAGACCAGACTGACTCCAGTGGCTCTCTACGGTTTCGTTATAGACCACACTGACACCTGTGGCTCTCTACGGTTTTCCTATAGTCCACACTGACTCCAATGGCTCTCCAAAGTTTCCATATAGCCCACACTGACTTCAACGGCTCTGTACGGTTTCCATATAGCCCACATGCGCCCTAGTGACTCTCTACTTTTCCCGTTAAGCCCACCCTGACTCCAGTGGCTCTCTACGTTTTTCAACTATCCCCCACTGACTCCAGTGGCTCGCTACGTTTTCCCTATATTACATGCAGACTCTAGTAGCTCTCTACAGTTTCCCTATAGTCCACACTGACCGCAGGGCTCTCTACAGTTTCCTATAGTCCACACTGTCTCCAATTGCTCTCTACGGTTTCCCTATAATCCAACACTGACACCTGCAGCTCTCTACGGATTCCATATAGCACACACGCACTCCAATGGCTCTCTATGGCTTCCCTATATCCCACACTGATACCAGTGGCTCTCTCCGGCTTTCCTATAGACCACACTGACCCCATTGGCTCTCTATGGTTTCCCCATATCCCACATTGAGTCCAGCGGTTCTCTATGGTTTCCCTATATTCCACACTTAGTCCAGCTGCTCTCTACGGTTTCCCTAAAGCCTGCACTGACTCCACCGGCTGTCTACATTTTCCCTATATCCCACACTGACTCCAGTGGCTATCTATGGCTTCCCTATATACCACAATGCTTCCAGCGGCTCTCTACTGTTTTCCTATAGCCCACACTGACTCCAGGGAGACTCTCCGGTTTCCCAATATCCCACACTGACTCCATTGGCTCTCTACAGTTTCCCTATAGTCCACACTGCCTCCAGTTTCTCTCTACGGTTTCCCTACATCCCACACTGACTCCAGTGGCTCTGTATAGTTTCCCTAAAGTCCTCACTGACTCCATTAACTCTCTACAGATTCCCTAAAGCCCACACTGGCTCCAGTGGCTCTTAACATTTTCCCCATTTCCCACACTCACTCCAGTAGCTCTCTATGGTTTCCCTATAGCGCACATTGACTCCAGTAGCTCTCTAAGTTTTCCCTATACCCCACACTCACTCCAGTCGCTCTCATCGGATTTCCTAAAACCCGTAATGTCTCCAGCGGCTATCCAAGGTTTCCCGATAGCCCAGACTGACTCCAGTGGCTCTCTTCGGTTTCCCTATGGACCTCTTTGACACCAGTGGCTCTCTACGGTTGCCCTATAGCGCACACTGACTCCAGTGGCACTCTACGGTTTCCCTATTATCCACACTGACACCAGAGGCTCTCTACGTTTTCTGTATTGCCCACACTGACTCCAGTGGCTCTCCACATTTTCCCTATATGCCACACTGACTCCAGTGGCTCGCTACGTTTTCCCTATCTCACACACTGACTCTCGTGGCTCTCTACGGTTTGCCTATAGTCCACAATCTCTCCAGCAGCTCTCTACGGTTTCCCTATAGTCCACACTGACACCAGAGGCCATCTACGGTTTCCCTATAGCCCACACTGATTCCAGCGGCTCTCTCCGGGTTTCCTATAGACCACACTGACCCCAGTGGCTCTCTTCCATTTCCCTATATCACACACTGAGTCCAATGGCTCTCTACGGTTTCCCTATAGTCCACACAGACTCCAGCTGCTCTCTACGTTTTCCCTAAAGCCTGCACTGACTCCAGTGGCTATCCACGTTTTTCCTATATCCGACACAGACTCCAGAGGCTCTCTACAGTTTCCCTATAGCCCACACTCTCTCTAGTGGATCTCTCCGGTTTCCCTAAATCCCACACTGACTCCAATGGCTCTCTACAGTTTCCTTATATTCCACTCTGCCTCCAGTTCCTCTCTACGATTTCCCTACATCCCATACTGACTCCAGAGGATCTGTACAGTTTCCCTATAGCCCACAATGAATCCTGTAGCTCTCTACAGTATCCCTATGGCCCAACCTGACCCAATTGGCTCGCTATGGTTGCCCTATAATCCATACTGACACCAGTGGCTCGCTTTGGGTTCCCTATAATCCATACTGAGACCAGTGGCTCTCGCCGGTTTCCCTATAGACCAGACTGACCCCAGTGGCTCTCTATGTATGCCTTATAGTCTGCAATGACACCTGTGGCTCTCTACGGTTTCCCTATAGTCCACACTGTCTCCAATTGCTCTCTACGGTTTCCCTATAATCCACACTGACACCTGCGGCTCTCTACGGTTTCCATATAGCACACACACACTCCAATGGCTCTCTATGGCTTCCCTATATCCCACACTGATACCAGTGGCTCTCTCCGGCTTTCCTATAGACCACACTGACCCCATTGGCTCTCTATGGTTTCCCCAAATCCCACACTGAGTCCAGCGGTTCTCTATGGTTTCCCTATATTCCACACTTAGTCCAGCTGCTCTCTACGGTTTCCCTAAAGCCTGCACTGACTCCACCGGCTGTCTACATTTTCGCTATATCCCACACTGACTCCAGTGGCTATCTATGGCTTCCCTATATACCACAATGATTCCAGCGGCTCTACTGTTTTCCTATAGCCCACACTGACTCCAGGGAGTCTCTCCGGTTTCCCTATATCCCACACAGACTCCATTGGCTCTCTACAGTTTCCCTATAGTCCACACTGCCTCCAGTGTCTCTCTACGGTTTCCCTACATCCCACACTGACTCCAGTGGCTCTGTATAGTTTCCCTAAAGTCCTCACTGACTCCATTAACTCTCTACAGATTCCCTAAAGCCCACACTGGCTCCAGTGGCTCTTTACATTTTCCCTATTTCCCACACTCACTCCAGTAGCTCTCTATGGTTTCCCTATAGTGCACACTGACTCCAGTAGCTCTCTCAGTTTTCCCTATACCCCACACTCACTCCAGGCGCTCTCATCGGATTTCCTATAGCCCATAATGTCTCCAGCGGCTCTCCAAGGTTTCCCTATAGCCCAGACTGACTCCAGTGGCTCTCTTCGGTTTCCCTATGGACCTCTTTGACACCAGTGGCTCTCTAAGGTTTCCCTATTGTTCACACTAACACCAGTGGCTCTCTACGGTTGCCCTATAGCGCACACTGACTCCAGTGGCACTCTACGGTTTCCCTATTATCCACACTGACACCAGAGGCTCTCTACGTTTTCTGTATTGCCCACACTGACTCCAGTGGCTCTCCACATTTTCCCTATATGCCACACTGACTCCAGTGGCTCGCTACGTTTTCCCTATATCACACACTGACTCTCGTGGCTCTCTACGGTTTGCCTACAGTCCACAATCTCTCCAGCAGCTCTCTACGGTTTCCCTATAGTCCACACTGACACCAGAGGCCATCTACGGTTTCCCTATAGCCCACACTGATTCCAGCGGCTCTCTCCGGTTTTCCTATAGACCACACTGACCCCAGTGGCTCTCTTCCATTTCCCTATATCACACACTGAGTCCAATGGCTCTCTACGGTTTCCCTATAGTCCACACAGACTCCAGCTGCTCTCTACGCTTTCCCTAAAGCCTGCATTGACTCCAGCGGCTATCCACGTTTTCCCTATATCCGACAGAGACTCCAGAGGCTCTCTACAGTTTCCCTATAGCCCACACTCTCTCTAGTGGATCTCTCCGGTTTCCCTAAATCCCACACTGACTCCAATGGCTCTCTACAGTTTCCTTATATTCCACTCTGCCTCCAGTTCCTCTCTAAGATTTCCCTACATCCCATACTGACTCCAGAGGCTCTGTACAGTTTCCCTATAGCCCACAATGAATCCTGTAGCTCTCTACAGTATCCCTATGGCCCAACCTGACCCAATTGGCTCGCTATGGTTCCCCTATAATACATACTGACACCAGTGGCTCGCTATGGGTTCCCTATAATCCATACTGAGACCAGTGGCTCTCGCCGGTTTCCCTATAGACCAGACTGACTCCAGTGGCTCTCTATGTATGCCTTATAGTCTGCAATGACACCTGTGGCTCTCTACGGTTTCCCTATAGTCCACACTGTCTCCAATTGCTCTCTACGGTTTCCCTATAATCCACACTGACACCTGCGGCTCTCTACGGTTTCCATATAGCACACACGCACTCCAATGGCTCTCTATAGCTTCCCTATATCCCACACTGATACCAGTGGCTCTCTCCGGCTTTCCTCTCGACCACACTGATCCCATTGGCTCTCTATGGTTTCCCCATATCCCACACTGAGTCCAGCGGTTCTCTATGGTTTCCCTATATTCCACACTTAGTCCAGCTGCTCTCTACGGTTTCCCTAAAGCCTGCACTGACTCCACTGGCTGTCTACATTTTCCCTGTATCCAATACTGACTCCAAAGGCTATCTATGGCTTCCCTATATACCACAATGATTCCAGCGGCTCTCTACTGTTTTCCTATAGCCCACACTGACTCCAGGGAGTCTCTCCGGTTTCCCTATATCCCACACTGACTCCATTGGCTCTCTACAGTTTCCCTATAGTCCACACTGCCTCCAGTGTCTCTCTACGGTTGCCCTACATCCCACACTGACTCCAGTGGCTCTGTATAGTTTCCCTAAAGTCCTCACTGACTCCATTAACTCTCTACAGATTCCCTAAAGCCCACACTGGTTCCAGTGGCTCTTAACATTTTCCCTATTTCCCACACTCACTCCAGTAGCTCTCTATGGTTTCCCTATAGCGCACACTGACTCCAGTAGCTCTCTAAGTTTTCCCTATACCCCACACTCACTCCAGTCGTTCTCATCGGATTTCCTATAGCCCATAATGTCTGCAACGGCTCTCCAAGGTTTCCCTATAGCCCAGACTGACTCCAGTGGCTCTCTTCGGTTTCCCTATGGACCACTTTGACACCAGTGGCTCTCTACGGTTTCCCTATTGTTTACACTAACACCAGTGGCTCTCTACGGTTGCCCTATAGCGCACACTGACTCCAGTGGCACTCTACGGTTTCCCTATTATCCACACTGACACCAGAGGCTCTCTACGTTTTCTGTATTGCCCACACTGACTCCAGTGGCTCTCGACATTTTCCCTATATGCCACACTGACTCCAGTGGCTCGCTACGTTTTCCCTATATCACACACTGACTCTCGTGGCTCTCTACGGTTTGCCTACAGTCCACAATCTCTCCAGCAGCTCTCTACGGTTTCCCTATAGTCCACACTGACACCAGAGGCCATCTACGGTTTCCCTATAGCCCACACTGATTCCAGCGGCTCTCTCCGGTTTTCCTATAGACCACACTGACCCCAGTGGCTCTCTTCCATTTCCCTATATCACACACTGAGTCCAATGGCTCTCTACGGTTTCCCTATAGTCCACACAGACTCCAGCTGCTCTCTACGCTTTCCCTAAAGCCTGCATTGACTCCAGCGGCTATCCACGTTTTCCCTATATCCGACAGAGACTCCAGAGGCTCTCTACAGTTTCCCTATAGCCCACACTCTCTCTAGTGGATCTCTCCGGTTTCCCTAAATCCCACACTGACTCCAATGGCTCTCTACAGTTTCCTTATATTCCACTCTGCCTCCAGTTCCTCTCTAAGATTTCCCTACATCCCATACTGACTCCAGAGGCTCTGTACAGTTTCCCTATAGCCCACAATGAATCCTGTAGCTCTCTACAGTATCCCTATGGCCCAACCTGACCCAATTGGCTCGCTATGGTTCCCCTATAATACATACTGACACCAGTGGCTCGCTATGGGTTCCCTATAATCCATACTGAGACCAGTGGCTCTCGCCGGTTTCCCTATAGACCAGACTGACTCCAGTGGCTCTCTATGTATGCCTTATAGTCTGCAATGACACCTGTGGCTCTCTACGGTTTCCCTATAGTCCACACTGTCTCCAATTGCTCTCTACGGTTTCCCTATAATCCACACTGACACCTGCGGCTCTCTACGGTTTCCATATAGCACACACGCACTCCAATGGCTCTCTATAGCTTCCCTATATCCCACACTGATACCAGTGGCTCTCTCCGGCTTTCCTCTCGACCACACTGATCCCATTGGCTCTCTATGGTTTCCCTATATTCCACACTTAGTCCAGCTGCTCTCTACGGTTTCCCTAAAGCCTGCACTGACTCCACTGGCTGTCTACATTTTCCCTGTATCCAATACTGACTCCAAAGGCTATCTATGGCTTCCCTATATACCACAATGATTCCAGCGGCTCTCTACTGTTTTCCTATAGCCCACACTGACTCCAGGGAGTCTCTCCGGTTTCCCTATATCCCACACTGACTCCATTGGCTCTCTACAGTTTCCCTATAGTCCACACTGCCTCCAGTGTCTCTCTACGGTTGCCCTACATCCCACACTGACTCCAGTGGCTCTGTATAGTTTCCCTAAAGTCCTCACTGACTCCATTAACTCTCTACAGATTCCCTAAAGCCCACACTGGTTCCAGTGGCTCTTAACATTTTCCCTATTTCCCACACTCACTCCAGTAGCTCTCTATGGTTTCCCTATAGCGCACACTGACTCCAGTAGCTCTCTAAGTTTTCCCTATACCCCACACTCACTCCAGTCGTTCTCATCGGATTTCCTATAGCCCATAATGTCTGCAACGGCTCTCCAAGGTTTCCCTATAGCCCAGACTGACTCCAGTGGCTCTCTTCGGTTTCCCTATGGACCACTTTGACACCAGTGGCTCTCTACGGTTTCCCTATTGTTTACACTAACACCAGTGGCTCTCTACGGTTGCCCTATAGCGCACACTGACTCCAGTGGCACTCTACGGTTTCCCTATTATCCACACTGACACCAGAGGCTCTCTACGTTTTCTGTATTGCCCACACTGACTCCAATGGCTCTCGACATTTTCCCTATATGCCACACTGACTCCAGTGGCTCGCTACGTTTTCCCTATATCACACACTGAATCTCGTGGCTCTCTACGGTTTGCCTATAGTCCACAATCTCTCCAGCAGCTCTCTACGGTTTCCCTATAGTCCACACTGACACCAGAGGCCATCTACGGTTTCCCTATAGCCCACACTGATTCCAGCGGCTCTCTCCGGTTTTCCTATAGACCACACTGACCCCAGTGGCTCTCTTCCATTTCCCTATATCACACACTGAGTCCAATGGCTCTCTACGGTTTCCCTATAGTCCACACAGACTCCAGCTGCTCTCTACGCTTTCCCTAAAGCCTGCATTGACTCCAGCGGCTATCCACGTTTTCCCTATATCCGACAGAGACTCCAGAGGCTCTCTACAGTTTCCCTATAGCCCACACTCTCTCTAGTGGATCTCTCCGGTTTCCCTAAATCCCACACTGACTCCAATGGCTCTCTACAGTTTCCTTATATTCCACTCTGCCTCCAGTTCCTCTCTAAGATTTCCCTACATCCCATACTGACTCCAGAGGCTCTGTACAGTTTCCCTATAGCCCACAATGAATCCTGTAGCTCTCTACAGTATCCCTATGGCCCAACCTGACCCAATTGGCTCGCTATGGTTCCCCTATAATACATACTGACACCAGTGGCTCGCTATGGGTTCCCTATAATCCATACTGAGACCAGTGGCTCTCGCCGGTTTCCCTATAGACCAGACTGACTCCAGTGGCTCTCTATGTATGCCTTATAGTCTGCAATGACACCTGTGGCTCTCTACGGTTTCCCTATAGTCCACACTGTCTCCAATTGCTCTCTACGGTTTCCCTATAATCCACACTGACACCTGCGGCTCTCTACGGTTTCCATATAGCACACACGCACTCCAATGGCTCTCTATAGCTTCCCTATATCCCACACTGATACCAGTGGCTCTCTCCGGCTTTCCTCTCGACCACACTGATCCCATTGGCTCTCTATGGTTTCCCCATATCCCACACTGAGTCCAGCGGTTCTCTATGGTTTCCCTATATTCCACACTTAGTCCAGCTGCTCTCTACGGTTTCCCTAAAGCCTGCACTGACTCCACTGGCTGTCTACATTTTCCCTGTATCCAATACTGACTCCAAAGGCTATCTATGGCTTCCCTATATACCACAATGATTCCAGCGGCTCTCTACTGTTTTCCTATAGCCCACACTGACTCCAGGGAGTCTCTCCGGTTTCCCTATATCCCACACTGACTCCATTGGCTCTCTACAGTTTCCCTATAGTCCACACTGCCTCCAGTGTCTCTCTACGGTTGCCCTACATCCCACACTGACTCCAGTGGCTCTGTATAGTTTCCCTAAAGTCCTCACTGACTCCATTAACTCTCTACAGATTCCCTAAAGCCCACACTGGTTCCAGTGGCTCTTAACATTTTCCCTATTTCCCACACTCACTCCAGTAGCTCTCTATGGTTTCCCTATAGCGCACACTGACTCCAGTAGCTCTCTAAGTTTTCCCTATACCCCACACTCACTCCAGTCGTTCTCATCGGATTTCCTATAGCCCATAATGTCTGCAACGGCTCTCCAAGGTTTCCCTATAGCCCAGACTGACTCCAGTGGCTCTCTTCGGTTTCCCTATGGACCACTTTGACACCAGTGGCTCTCTACGGTTTCCCTATTGTTTACACTAACACCAGTGGCTCTCTACGGTTGCCCTATAGCGCACACTGACTCCAGTGGCACTCTACGGTTTCCCTATTATCCACACTGACACCAGAGGCTCTCTACGTTTTCTGTATTGCCCACACTGACTCCAGTGGCTCTCGACATTTTCCCTATATGCCACACTGACTCCAGTGGCTCGCTACGTTTTCCCTATATCACACACTGAATCTCGTGGCTCTCTACGGTTTGCCTATAGTCCACAATCTCTCCAGCAGCTCTCTACGGTTTCCCTATAGTCCACACGGACACCAGAGGCCATCTACGGTTTCCCTATAGCCCACACTGATTCCAGCGGCTCTCTCCAGTTTTCCTATAGACCACACTGACCCCAGTGGCTCTCTTCCGTTTCCCTATATCACACACTGAGTCCAATGGCTCTCTACGGTTTCCCTATAGTCCACACAGACTCCAGCTGCTCTCTACATTTTCCCTAAAGCCTGCACTCCAGCGGCTATCCACGTTTCCCCTATATCCGACAGAGACTCCAGAGGCTCTGTACAGTTTCCCTATAGCCCACAATGAACCCTGTAGCTCTCTACAGTATCCCTATGGCCCAACCTGACTCCATTGGCTCGCTATGGTTCCCCTATAATCCATACTGACACCAGTGGCTCGCTATGGGTTCCCTATAATCCATACTGAGACCAGTGACTCTCGCCGGTTTCCCTATAGACCAGACTGACTCCAGTGGCTCTCTATGTATGCCTTATAGTCTGCAATGACACCTGTGGCTCTCTACGGTTTCCCTATAGTCCACACTGTCTCCAGTTGCTCTCTATGGTTTCCCTATAATCCTCACTGACACCAGTGGCTCTCTACGGTTTCCCTGTAGCCCACACACACTCCATTGGCTCTCTATGGCGTCCCTGTATCCCACATTGATTCCAGAGCCTCTCTCCGGTTTTCCTATAGACCACACTGACCCCAGTGGCTCTCTATGGTATCCTATCTCACAAACTGAGCCCACGGTTCTCTATTGTTCTCTACTTAGTCCAGCTGCTCTCTACGGTTTCCTTAAGGCCTGCACTGACTCCAGCGGCAGTCCACAATTTCCCTATATCCCACACTGACTCCTGTGGCTAACTTTGGCTTCCCTATATCCCCCACTGATTCCAGCGGCTCTCAACGGTTTCCCTGTTGCCCACACTGACTCCGTTGGATCTATCTGGTGTCCCTATACACCACAGTGACTCCAGTGGCTCTCTGCAGTTTCCCTATAGTCCACACTGCCTCCAGTGTCTCACTTCGTTTTCCCTACATCCCATACAGACTCCAGTGGCTCTGTACGGTTTCCCTAAAGCCCTCCGTGTCTCCAGTGACTCGGTACGGTTTCTCTAAATCCCTCACTTGCTCCAGTGACTCTCTAGAGATACCCTAAAGCCCACACTGACTCCAGTGGCTCTGTATGTTTTCCCTATTTCCCACATTCACTGCATTGCCTCACAACGGTTTTCCTATAGACCACACTGTCTCCAGTAGCTCTCTACTGTTTCCCTATAGCCCACACTGAATCCAGTAGCTCTCTACGTTTTCCCTATAGCCCACGCTGACTCCAGTGGCTCTCTACGGTTTCCCTATAGCCCACACCGACTCCAGCGTCTCTCTACGGTTTCCCTATAGACCACACTGACACCAGTGGCTCTCTATGGTTTCCCTATAGTCCACACTGAATCCATTGGCTCTCTATATCCCTATATCCGACACTGATTCCAGCGGCTCTCAACGGTTTCCCTGTAACCCACACTGACTCCATTGGATCCATATGTTTTCCCTATACTCCACAGTGACTCCATTGGCTCTCTACAGTTTCCCTATAGTCCACACTACCTCCAGTGTCTCACTTCGGTTTCCCTACATCCCAAACAGACTCCAGTGGCTCTGTACGTTTTCCCTAAAGCCTGCCGTGCCTCCAGTGACTCCGTACGGTTTCCCTAAATCCCTCACTGGCTCCAGTGTCTCTGTAGAGATTCCCTAAAGCCCACACTGACTCCAGTGGCTCTGTACGTTTTCCCTATTTCCAACATTCACTGCATTGCCTCACAACGGATTTCCTATGGACCACACAGTCTCCAGTAGCTCTCTACTGTTTCCCTATAGCCCACACTGAATCCAGTAGCTCTCTACGTTTTCCCTATAGCCCACGCTGACTCCATTAGCTCCCTACGGTTTCCCTATAGCCCACACCGACTCCAGCGTCTCTGTACGGTTTCCCTATAGACCACACTGACACCAGTGGCTCTCTATGGTTTCCCTATAGTCCACACTAACACCAGTGGCTCTATAAGGTTTCCCTATAGTGCACACTAAATCCATTGGCTCTTTACGGTTTCACTATAGCACATAATGTTTCCAGTGGCTCTCTATAGCTTCCCTATATCCCTCACTGATTCCAGCTGCTCTCTACGGTTTTCCTATAGAGCACTCTGACTCCAGTAGCTCCCTATTCGGTTTCTCCATATCACACACTGACTCCAGCGGCTCTCTACGTTTTCCCTATAGTCCAAACTAACTCCAGCTGCTCTCTACGGTTTCCCAAAAGCCTGCCCTGACTACGGCGGATCTCCACGTTTTCCCTATATCCTACACTGACTACAATGGCTCTCCAGGGTTTCCCTATAGCCCAAACTGACTCCAGTGGATTTCTCCTGTTTCCCTATATCCCACATTGACTCCAATGGCTCTCTACTGTTGCCCTATAGTCCACACTGCCTGCAGTGCTTCTCTACGATTTCCCAACGTCCCATACTGACTCTAGTGGCTCTGTACGGTTTCCGTATAGCCCTTGATGACTCCAGTGGCTCTCTACAGATTCCCTAAAGTCCACACTGACTCCAGTGGCTCTCTACGGTTTTGTTGTGGTCCACAAGATACCTCAGGCTCTCTACGGTTTCCCTATAGTCCACGCTGACAACATTGGCTCTCTACATTTTCCATATAGTTCACACTGACTTCAATGGCTCTCTACGGTTTCCCAATATCCCACACTGACTCCAGTAGCTCTGTACGGTTTCCCTAAAGTCCACACTGACACCAGAGGCTCTCTACAGTTTTGCTATATCCCACACTGACTCCAGTAGCTCTCTGCGTTTTCCCTATGGCCCACCCTGACTCACTACAGATTCCCTATAGACAACACTGACACCAGTGGCTCTCTACGGTTTCCCTATAGCACGCACTAACTCCAGTGGCACTCCACGGTTTCCCATTTGTCCACACCGACCCCTTTGGCTCTCTACGGTTTCTGTATTGCCCACAGTGACTCCAGTGGCTCTCTACGGTTTCCCTATAGTCCACACTGACACCAGCGGCTCTCTACAGATTCCCTATATCCCACACTGACTCCAGTGGATCGCTACGGTTTCCCTATAGTCCACACTGTATCCGGCGGCTCTCTACAGTTTCCCTATAGTCCACACTGACACCAGTGGTTATCTACAGATTCCCTATAGCCCACACTGACTTCAGTGGCTCTGTACGGTTTCCCTATATCCCTCACCCACTCCAGCGGCACTCTACGGTTGCCCTATAGCCCACAATTACTCTATGGCATCCCTATATCCCACACTGATTCCAGCGGCTCTCTCCGGTTTTCCGGTAGACCACACTCACCCCAGTGGCTTTCTAAGGATTCTCCATATCACACACTGACTCCAGTGGCTCTCTACGGTTTCCCTATAGTCCACCCTGACTCGGGCGGGTCTCTACGGTTTCCCTATAGTCCACACTGTCTCTAAAGGATCTCTCCGGTTTCCTATATTCCACTCTGCCTCCAGTGCCTCTGTATGATTTCCCTACATCCAAGACTAACTCCATTGGCTCTGTACGTTTTCCCAATAGTCCACTCTGAATCCAGTAGCTCTCTATGGTTTCCCTATGGTCCACCCTGAATCCATTGGCTCGCTATGTTTCCCCTATAATCCACAGTGACAACAGGGGCTCGCTATGGTTTCCCTAAAATCCATACAGAGACCAGTGGCTCGCTATGGTTTCCCTAAAATCCAAACTGAGACCAGTGGCTCGCTATGGTTTCCCTATAATCCATACTGTGACCAGTGGCTCTCGCCGGTTTCCCTATAGACCAGACTGACTGCAGTGGCTCTCGATCTATTCCTTATAGTCTGTAATGACACCTGTGGCTCTCTACGCTTTCCCTATAGTCCACACTGTCTCCAATTGCTCTCTACGGTTTCCCTATAATCCCCACTGACATCAGTGGCTCTCTACGGTTTCCCTGTAGCCCACACGCACTCCATTGGCTCTCTATGGCTTCTCTATATCCCTCACTGATTCCAGCGGCTGTCTCCTGTTTTCCTATAGACCACACTGACCCCAGTGGCTCTCTATGGTTTCCCTATATCACAAACTGAGCCCTCAGTTCTCTACGGTTTCCCTAAACTCCACACTTAGTCCAGCTGCTCTCTACGGTTTCCCTAAAGCCTGCACTGACTCCAGCGGCGGTCCACATTTCCCTATCTCCCACACTGACTCTTGTGGCTAACTATGGCTTCCCTATATCCCACACTAATTCCAGCGGCTCTCAACGGTTTCCCTGTAGCCCACACTGACTCCAGTGGATCTATCCGGTTTCCCTATACTCCACAGTGACTCCAGTGGCTCTCTACAGTTTCCCTATAGTCCACACTGCCTCCAGTGTCTCACTTCGGTTTCCCAACATCCCATACAGACTCCAGTGGCTCTGTACAGTTTCCCTAAAGCCCGCCGTGACTCCAGTGACTCTGTACGGTTTCTCTAAATCCCTCACTGGCTCCAGTGTCTCTCTAGAGATTCCCTAAAGCCCACATTGACTCCAATGGCTCTGTACGTTTTCCCTATTTCCAACATTCACTGCATTGCCTCACAACGGTTTTCCTATAGACCACACTGTCTCCAGTAGTTCTCTACTGTTTCGCTATAGCCCACGCTGACTCCAGTAGCTCTCTACGGTTTCCCTATAGCCCACACCGACTCCAGCGTCTCTCTACGGTTTCCCTACAGACCACACTGACACCAGTGGCTCTCTATGGTTTCCCTATAGTCCACACTAACACCAGTGGCTCTATACGGTTTCCCTATAGTCCACAATGAATCCATTGGCTCTCTACGGTTTCCCTAAGTCCATACTGATTGCAGTGGCACTCTATAGTTTCCCTATATCCCTCACTGATTCCAGCTGCACTCTATGGTTTTCCTATAGAGCACTCTGACTCCAGTGCCTCTCTATTCGGTTTCTCCATATCACACACTGACTCCAGCGGCTCTCTACGGTTTCCCAAAAGCCTGCCCTGACTACGGCGGATCTCCACGTTTTCCCTATATCCCACACTGACTACAATGGCTCTCCAGGGTTTCCCTATAGCCCACACTGACTCCAGTGGATTTCTCCTTTTTCCCTATATCCCACTTTGACTCCAATGGCTCTCTACTGTTGCCCTATAGTCCACACTGACACCAGTGGCTTTCTACGTTTTTCCTCTATCCCCCACTGACTCCAATGGCTCGCTACGTGTTCCCTATATTACGTACAGACTCTAGTTGCTCTCTATGGTTTTCCAATAGTCCGCACTGACCCCAGGGCTCTCTACGGTCTCCCTATAGTCAACACTGTCTCCAAATGCTCTCTACGGTTTCGTTATAATCCACACTGACACCAGTGGCTCTCTCCGGTTTCACTATAGCACACATGCACTCCAATGGCTCTCTATGGCTTCCCTATATCCCACACTGATTCCAGCGGCTCTCTCCAGTTTTCCTATAGACCACACTGAACGCAGTGGCTCTCTATGTTTTCCCTATATCCCACACAGAGTCCAGCGTTTACCTACGGTTTCCCTAGAGTCCACACTTAGTCCAGCTGCTCTCTAAGTTGTCCCTAAAGCCTGCACTGACTCCACCGGCTGTCCATGTTTTCCCTATATCCCACACAGACTCCTGTGGATATCTATGGCTTCCCTATATCCCACAATGATTCCAGCTGATTTCTACTGTTTCCCGATATCCCACACTGACTCAATTTGCTCTCTACAGTTTCCCTATAGTCCACAGTGCCTCCAGTGACTCTGTACGGTTTCCCTAAAGCCCATACTGACTCCAGTGGCTCTCTATGTTTACCCTATACCCCACACACACTCTAGTCGCTCCCTAAGGATTTCCTATAGACCACAGTGACTCCAGCGGCTCTCTACGGTTTCCCTATAGTCCACACTAACACCAGTGGCTCTCTACGGTTTCTCTGTAGTCCACAATGACTCCCTTGGCTCTCTACGGTTTCCCTAAAGCCCACACTGATTCCATTGACTCTCTATAGCTTCCCTATAACCCTCACTGATTCCAGCGGCTCTCTGCAGTTTTCCTACAGAGCACACTGACTCCAGTGGTTCTCTATTCGGTTTCTCCATATCACACACTGACTCCAGCGGCTCTCTACGTTTTCTCTATAGTCCAAAATAACTCCAGCTGCTCTCTACTGTTTCCCTAAAGCCTGCACTGACTACGGCGGATCTCCACGTTTTCCCTTTATCCCACACTGACTCCAATGGCGTTCTATGGTTTCCCTATAGCCCTTACTGACTCCAGTGGTTTTCTCCTTTTTCCCTATATCCCAAACAGACCCCAGTGCCTCTCTACGATTTCCCTACATCACATAATGACTCCAGTGGCTCTGCACGTTTACCGTACAGCCCTTGATGACTCCAGTGCCTCTCTACAGATTCCCTAAAGTCCACACTGACTCCAGTGGCTCTGTACGGTTTCCTTATGGTCCACACTGACACCTAAGGCTCTCTACAGTTTCCCTATAGTCCGCACTGACACCATTGGCTCTCTACAGTTTCCATATAGTCCACACAGACTTCATCGCTTCTCTACGGTTTCCCTATATCCCACCCTGACTTCAGTGGCTCACTACGGTTTCCTTAAAGTCCACACTGACACCAGAGGCTCTCTACGTTTTCGCTATATCCCACACTGACTCCAGTGGCTCTCTACGGTTTCCCTATAGCCCACTCTTACTCTAGTGGCTCTCTATGGCATCCCTATATCCCACACTGATTCCAGCGGCTCTCTCCAGTTTTCCTATAGACCACAATCACCCCAGTGGCTCTCGAAGCATTCTCCATATCACACACGGACTCCAGCGGCTCTCTCCGCTTTCCCTATAGTCCACAGTGACTCCAGCTGCTCTCTATGATTTCCCTAAAGACTGCACTGACTGCGGCAGCTCTCCACGTTTTCCCTATATCCCACAGTGACTCGAGCGGGTCTCTATGGTTTCCCTATACCCCACAGTTGCTCTAAGTGGATCTCACCAGTTTCCCTATATTCCACTCTGCCTCCAGTGCCTCTCTACGAATTCCCTACATCCCAAATTGAATCCATTGGCTCTGTACGTTTTCTCTATAGTCCACTCTGAATCCAATAGCTCTCTATGGTTTCCCTATGGCCCACGCTGACTGCATTGACTCGCTATGCTTTCCCTATAATCCACACTGACACCAGTGGATCCCTATGGTTCCCCTATAATCCACACACAGACCAGTGGCACTCGCCAGTTTTCCTATAGACCAGACTGAATCCAGTGGCTCTCTAGAGTTTCCTTATAGTCCACACTGACACCTGTGGCTCTCTACGGTTTCCCTATAGTCCACACTGACACCATTGGCTCTCTACGGTTTCCATATAGGCCACACGGACTTCTAAGTCTCTGTACGGTTTCCATATAGCCCACATGCGCCCCAGTGACACTCTACGGTTTCCGTAAAGCCCACACAGACTCCAGTGGCTCTCCACGTTTTTCCTCTATCCCCCACTGACTCCAGTGGCTCGCTACGTGTTCCCTATATTACATACAGACTCGAGCAGCTCTCTATGTTTTCCCTATAGTCCGCACTGACCCCAGGGCTCTCTACGGTTTCCCTATATTCCACACTGTCTCCAATTGCTCTCTACGGTTTTCCTATGATCCACACTGACAACAGTGGCTCTCTACGGTTTCCCTATAGCACTCACGCACTCCAGTGGCTCTCTACGGTTGCCCTATAAACCACACTTACTCTAGTGCCTCTCTATGGCCACCCTATATACCACACTTTTTCCAGCTGCTCTCTTTGGTTTTCCTATAGACCACACTGACCCCAGCGGCTCTCTATGGTTTCCCTATATCCCAAACTGAGTCCAGCGGATCTCTGGTGTTTCCCTATGGTCCACACTTAGTCCAGCTGCTCTCTACGGTTTCCCTAAAGCCTGCACTGACTCCACCGGCTGTCCACGTTTCCCCCATATCCCACACTGACTCTTGTGGCTATCTATGGCTTCCCTATATCGCACAAAGATTCCAGCGGCTCTCTACTGCTTTCCAATAGCCCACACTGACACCCGTGGATCTCTCCGGTTTCCCTATATCCCACACTGACTCCAGTGGCTCTGTACTGTTTCCCGAAAGCACTCACTGACTCCTGTGACTCTCTACAGAATCCCTAATACCCACACAGACTCCAGTGGCTCTGTACGTTTTCCCTATTTCCCATACTCACTCCAGTGGCTCACTATGGATTCCCTAAAGTCCAAACTGACACCAGAGTCTCCTTACGGTTTCTCTATATCCCACACTGACTCCAGGAGCTCTCTACATTTTCCCTATGGCCCACCCTGACTCCAGTGGCTCACTACGGATTCCCTATAGTCCACACTCACACCAGTGGCTCTCTACGGTTTCCCTATAGCGCACACTGACTCCAGTGGCACTCTACGGTTTCCCTTTTGTCCACACCGACCCCATTGGCTCTCTAAGGTTTCTGTATTGCCCACACTGTCTCCAGTGGCTTTCGACGTTTTCCCTATATCCCACAATCACTCCAGTGGCTCGCTAAGGTTTCCCTATATCACACACGGACTCCAGTGGCTCTCTACAGTTTCCTTATAGAACACACTGACACTATTAGCTCTCTAGGGTTTCCATATAGCCCACACTGACTTCAACAGCTATGTACGGTTTCCATATAGCCCAGAAGCGCCCCAGTGACTCTCTACGGTTTGCGTAAAGCCCACAATGACTCCAGTGACTCTCTACGTTTTCCCTAAAGCCTGCACTGACTCCACCGGCTGTCCACGTTTTCCCTATATCCCACACTGACTCCTGTGGATATCTATGGCTTCCCTATATCCCACAATGATTCCAGCTGCTCTCTACTGTTTCCCGATATCCCACACTGACTCAATTGGCTCTCTACAGTTTCCCTATAGTACACACTGCCTCCAGTGGCTCTGTACGGTTTCCCTAAAGCCCACCCTGACTCCAGTAGCTCTCTATGTTTTCCCTATACCCCACACACACTCCAGTCGCTCCCTAAGGATTTCCTATAGCCCACACTGACTCCAGCGGCTCTCTAAAGTTTCCCTATAGCCCACACTGACTCCAACGGCTCTCTATGTTTTCCCTATAGACAACACTGACACCTGCGGCTCTCAACGGTTTCATT
Source organism: Carcharodon carcharias (assembly GCF_017639515.1). NCBI lineage: Eukaryota > Metazoa > Chordata > Chondrichthyes > Lamniformes > Lamnidae > Carcharodon > Carcharodon carcharias. The sequence continues at coordinate 40,493,054 of NC_054483.1, read as the reverse complement.
ATAGTCCACAATGACTCCATTGGCTCTCAACGGTTTCCCTATAGCCCACACTGATTCCATTGGCTCTCTATAGCTTCCCTATAACCCTCACAGATTCCAGCGGCTCTCTCCGGTTTTCCTATAGACCACAATCACCCCAGTTCCTCTCTAAGGATTCTCCATATCACACACTGTCTCCAGTGGCTCTCTACGCTTTCCCTATAGTCCACATTGACTCCAGCTGCTCTCTATGATTTCCCTAAAGCCTGGACTGACTGCGGCAGCTCTCCACGTTTTCCCTATATCCCACACTGACTCGAGCGGGTCTCTATGGTTTCCCTATAGCCCACACTTGCTCTAGTGGATCTCAGCAGTTTCCGTATATTCCACTCTACCTCCAGTGCCTCTCTACGATTTCCCTACATCCCAAATTGAATCCATTGGCTCTGTACGTTTTCTCTATAGTCCACTCTGAATCCAATAGCTCTCTATGGTTTCCCTATGGCCCACGCTGACTGCATTGACTCGCTATGCTTCCCCTATAATCCACACTGACACCAGTGGCTCCCTATGATTTCCCTATAATCCACACACAGACCAGTGGCTCTCGCCAGTTTTCCTATAGAACAGACTGAATCCAGTGGCTCTCTACGGTTTCCTTATAGTCCACACTGACACCTGTGGCTCTCTACGGTTTCCCTATAGTCCACACTGACACCATTGGCTCTCTACGGTTTCCGTATAGGCCACACTGACTTCTACGGCTCTGTACGGTTTCCATATAGCCCACATGCGCCCCATTGACTCTCTACGGTTTCAGTAAAGCCCACACAGACTCCAGTGAATTTCTACGTTTTTCCTCTATCCCCCACTGACTCCAGTGGCTCGCTACGTGTTCCCTATATTACATACAGACTCTAGTAGTTCTCTATGGTTTCCCTATAGTCCGCACTGACCCCAGGGCTCTCGACGGTTTCCCTATAGTCCACACTGAATCCATTGGCTCTCTACGGTTTCCCTATAGCCCATACTGATTCCAGTGGCTCTCTATAGCTTCCCTATATCCCTCACTGATTCCAGCTGCTCTCTACGTTTTTTCTATAGACCACACTGAATGCAGCGGCTTTCTATTCGGTTTTTCCATATCACACACTGACTCCAGCGGTTCTCTATATTTTCCCTATAGTCCAAACTAACTCCAGCTGCTCTCTACGGTTTCCCAAAAGCCTCCCCTGAAAATGGCGTATCTCCATGTTTTCCCTATATCCCACACTGACTAAAATGGCTATCTATGGTTTCCCTATAGCCCACACTGATTCCAGTGGATTTCTCCTGCTTCCCTATATCCCACTTTGACTCCAATGGCTCTCTAATGTTGCCCTATAGTCTACACTGCCTGCAGTGCTTCTCTACAATTTCCCTACATCCCATACTGACTCCAGTGGCTCTGTAAGGTTTCCGTATAGCCCTTGATGACTCCAGTAGCTCTCTTTGGTTTCCCTATAGCCCACACTGACTCCAGTAGCTCTCTACGTTTTCCCTATACCCCAGAATCACTCCAGTCGCTCTCTTCGGATTTCCTATAGCCCATACTGTCTCCAGCGGCTCTCCAAGGTTTTCCTATAGCCCAGACTGACACCAGTGGCTCTCTTCGGTTTCCCTATGGACCTCATTGACACCAGTGGCTCTCTACGGTTTCCCTATAGTTCACACTAACACCAGTGGCTCTCTACGGTTTCCCTATAGCGCACACTGACTCCAGTGGCAATCTACGGTTTCCCTATTGTCCACACTGACCCCAGCGGCTCCTTATGTTTTCTGTATTGCCCACACTGACTCCAGTGGCTCTCGACATTTCCCCTATATCCCACACTGACTCCAGGGCTCGCTACGTTTTCCCTATATCACACACTGACTCTAGAGGCTCTGTACGGTTTGCGTATAGTCCACAATCTCTCCAGCAGCTCTCTACGGTTTCCCAATAGTCCACACTGACACCAGAGGCTATCTACGGTTTCCCTATAGCCCACACTGATTCCAGCGGCTCTTTCCGGTTTTCCTATAGACCACACTGACCCCAGTGGCTCTCTTCCGTTTCCCTATATCACACACTGACTCCAATGGCTCTCTACGGTTTCCCTATAGTCCACACAGATTCCAGCTGCTCTCTACATTTTCCCTAAAGCCTGCACTGACTCCAGCAAGTGTCCACGTTTTCCCTATATCCAACACAGACTCCAGAGGCTCTCTACAGTTTCCCTATAGCCAACACTCTCTGTAGTGGATCTCTCCGGTTTCCCTATATCCCACACTGGATACATTGGCTCTCTACATTTTCCTTATATTCCACTCTGCCTCCAAGTTCCTCTCTACGATTTCCCTACATCCCATACTGACTCCATTGGTTCGCTATGGTTCCCCTATAATCCATACTGACACCAGTGACTCGCTATGGTTTCCCTATAATCCATACTGAGACCAGTGGCTCTCGCCGTTTCCCTATAGACCAGACTGACTGCAGTGGCTCTCTATGTATGCCTTATAGTCTGTAATGACATATGTGGCTCTCTACAGTTTCCATATAGTTCACAATGACTTCAATTGCTCTCTAAGGTTTCCCAATATCCCACACTGACTCCAGTGGCTCTGTACGGTTTCCCTAAAGTCCACACTGAGACCAGAGGCTCTCTACAGTTTTGCTATATCCCACACTGACTCCAGCAGCTCTCTACGTTTTCCCTATGGCCCACCCTGACTCCAGTGGCTCACTACAGATTCCCTACAGACAACACTGACACCAGTGGCTCTGTAGGGTTTCCCTATATCGTTCACTAACTCCAGTGGCAATCTACGGTTTCCCATTTGACCACACCGACCCCAGTGGCTCTCTACGGTTTCTGTATTGCCCACAGTGACTCCAGTGGCTCTGCACGGTTTCCCTATAGTCCACACTGACACCAGTGGCTCTCTACAGATTCCCTATAGCACTCACGCACTCCAATGGCTCTCTATGGCGTCCCTATATATCAGACTGATTCCAGTGGCTCTCTCTGGTTTTCCTATAGACCTCACTGACCCCAGTATCTCTCTATGGTTTCCGTATATCCCAAACTGAGTCCAGCGTTTCTCTAGTGTTTCCCTAAAGCCTGCACAGACTCCACCGGTTGTCCACGTTTTCCCTATATCCCACACTGACTCCTGTGGCTATCTATGGCTTCCCTAAATCCCACAATGATTCCAGCGGCTCTCCACTGCTTTCCTATAGCCCACACTGACTCCCATGGATCTCTCCGGTTTCCCTATATCCCACACTGACTCCAGTGGATCTGTGCTGTTTCCCTAAAGCACTCACTGACTCCAGTGACTCTCTACAGAATCCCTAATGACCACACTGACTCCAGTGGCTCTGTACGTTTTCCCTATTTCCCATACTCACTCCAGTGGCTCACTACGGATTCCCTAAAGTCCAAACTGACACCAGAGGCTCTTTACGGTTTCTCTATATCCCACACTGACTCCAGTAGCTCTCTGCATTTTCCCTATGGCCCACCCTGACTCCAGTGGCTCACTACGGATTCCCAATAGTCCACACTCACACCAGTGGCTCTCTACGGTTTCCCTATAGCGCACACAGATTCCAGTGGCACTCTTCGGTTTCCCTTTTATCCACACCGACCCCATTGGCTCTTTAAGGTTTCTGTACTGCCCACACTGACACCACTGGCTCTCGATATTTTCCCTATATCCCACACTCACTCCAGTGGCTCGCTAATGTTTCCCTATATCACACACGGACTCCAGTGGCTCTCTACGGTTTCCTTATAGTACGCACTGACACCTGTGGCTGTCTACTGTTTCCCTATAGTCCACACTGACACCATTGGCTCTCTAGGGTTTCCATATAGGCAACATTGACTTCAACGGCTATGTACGGTTTCCATATAGCCCACAAGCGCCCCAGTGACTCTCTGCGGTTTCCGTAAAGCCCACACTGACTCCAGTGACTCTCTACATTTTTCCTCTATCCCCCACTGACTCCAGTGGCTCGCTACGTTTTCCCTATATTACATACATACTCTAGTAGCTCTCTGCGGTTTCCCTAAAGTCCACACTGGCCCCAGGGCTCTCTACGGTTTCCCTATAGTCCACACTGACCCCAGGGCTCTCTACGGTTTCCCTATAGTCCACACTGTCTCCAATTGCTCTCTACGGTTTCGTTATAATCCACACTGAAACCAGTGGCTCTCTGCGGTTTCACTATAGCACACATGCACTCCAATGGGTCTCTATGGCTTCCCTATATCCCTCATTGATTCCAGCGGCTCTCTCCGGTTTTCCTATAGACCACACTGAATGCAGTGGGTCTCTATTTTTTCCCTATATCCCACACAGAGTCCAGCGTTTCTCTACGGTTTCCCTATATTCCACACATAGTCCAGCTGCTCTCTACGTTTTCCATAAAGCCTGCACCGACTCCTGTCGATATCTATGGCTTCCCTATATCCCACAATGATTGCAGCTGATTTCTACTGTTTCCCGATATCCTACACTGACTCAATTGGCTCTCTACAGTTTCCCTATAGTCCACAGTGCCTCCAGTGGCTCTGTCCGGTTTCCCTAAAGCCCACACTGACTCCAGTAGCTTTCTATGGTTTCCCTATAACCCACACACACTCCAGTCATTCCCTAAGGATTTCCTATAGTCCACAGTGACTCCAGCGGCTCTCTGCGGTTCCCCTATAGCCTAAACTGACACCAGCGGCTCTCTACGTTTTCCCTATAGACCACACTGAAACCAGCGGCTCTCTACGGTTTCCCTATTGTCCAAATTAACACCAGTGGCTCTCTACGGTTTCCCTATAGTCCACAATGAATCCATTGACACTCTATAGCTTCCCTATAACACTCACTGATTCCAGCGGCTCTCTATAGTTTTCCTATAGAGCACAATGACTCCAGTGGCTCTCTATTCGGTTTCTCCATATCACACACTGACTCCAGCGTATTTCTACGTTTTCTCTATAGTCCAAACTAACTCCAGCTGCTCTCTACGGTTTCCCTAAAGCCTGCACTGACTAAGGCGGATCTCCACGTTTTCCATTTCTCCCACACTGACTCCAATGGCGCTCTATGGTTTCCCTATAGCCCACACTGACTCCAGTGGATTTCTCCTGTCTCCCTATATCCCACACAGACCCCAGTGCCTCTCTACGATTTCCCTACATCACATACTGACTCCAGTGGCTCTGTACGGTTTCCGTAAAGCCCTTGATGACTCCAGTGCCTCACAACAGATTCCCTAAAGTCCACACTGACTCCAGTGGCTCTGTACGGTTTCCTTATGGTCCAAACTGACACCTCAGGCTCTCTACAGTTTCCCTATAGTCCACACTGACACCATTGGCTCTCTACAGTTTACATATAGTCCACACAGACTTTAACGGCTCTCTACGGTTTCCCTATATCCCACCCTGACTCCAGTGGCTCACTAAGGCTTCCCTAAAGTCCACACTGACACCAGAGGCTCTCTATGGTTTCGCTTTATCCCACACTGACTCCAGTTGCTCACTGCGGTTTCCCTATAGCCCACACGTACTCTAGTGGCTCTCTATGTCATCCCTATATCCCACTCTGATTCCAGCGGCTCTCTACAGTTTTCCTATAGACCACACTCACCCCAGTGGCTCTCTAAGGATTCTCCATATCACACACTGACTGCAGCGGCTCTCTACGCTTTCCCTATAGTCCACAGTGACTCCAGCTGCTCTCTATGATTTCCCTAAAGATTGCACTGACTGTGGAAGCTCTCCACGTTTTCCCGATATCCCGCACTGCCTCTAGCGGGTCTTTATGGTTTCCCTATAGCCCAAACTTGCTCTAGTGGAACTCACCAGTTTCCCTATATTCCACTCTGCCTCCAGTGCCTCTCTATGATTTCCCTACATCTCAAATTGAATCCATTGGCTCTCTACGGTTTCCCTATATCCCACCCTGACTCCAGTGGCTCACTAAGGCTTCCCTAAAGTCCACACTGACACCAGAGGCTCTCTATGGTTTCGCTTTATCCCACACTGACTCCAGTTGCTCACTGCGGTTTCCCTATAGCCCACACGTACTCTAGTGGCTCTCTATGTCATCCCTATATCCCACTCTGATTCCAGCGGCTCTCTACAGTTTTCCTATAGACCACACACACCCCAGTGGCTCTCTAAGGATTCTCCATATCACACACTGACTGCAGCGGCTCTCTACGCTTTGCCTATAGTCCACAGTGATTCCAGCTGCTCTCTATGATTTCCCTCAAGCCTGCACTGACTGCAGCAGCTCTCCACGTTTTTCCTATATCCCACACTGACTCGAGCGGGTCTCTATGGTTTCCCTATAGCCCACACTTGCTCTAGTGGATCTCACCAGTTTCCCTATATTCCACTCTGCCTCCAGTGCCTCTCTACGATTTCCCAACATCCCAAATTGAATCCATTGGCTCTGTACGTTTTCCCTATAGTCCACTCTGAATCCAATAGCTCTCCATGGCTTCCCTATGGCCCACCCTGACTGCATTGACTCGCTATGCTTCCCCTATAATCCGCACTGACACCAGTGGCTCCCTATGGTTTCCCTATAATCCACACACAGACCAGTTGCTCTCGCCAGTTTTCCTATAGACCAGACTGAATCCAGTGGCTCTCTAAAGTTTCCTTATAGACCACACTGACACCTGTGGCTCTCTACGGTTTCCCTATAGTCCACACGGACACCATTGGCTCTCTACGGTTCCCATATAGAACAATCTGACTTCTAAGGCTCTGTACGGTTTCCATATAGCCCACATATGCCCCAGTGACTCCCTATGGTTTCCGTAAAGTCCACATAGACTCCAGTGGCTCTCTACATTTTTCCTCTATCCCCCACTGACTCCAGTGGCTCGCTACGTGTTCCCTATATTACATAAAGACTCTAGCAGCTCCCTATGGTTTCCCTATAGTCCGCACTGACCCCAGCGCTCTCTACGGTTTCCCTATAGTCCACACTGTCTCCAATTGCTCTCTAAGGTTTCCCTTTAACCCACACTGACCACAGTGGCTCTCTACGGTTTCCCTATAGCACTCACGCACTCCAATGGCTCTCTATGGCTTACCTATATCCCACATTGATTCCAGCGGCTCTCTCTGGTTTTCCTATAGAGCACACTGACCCCAGTGGCTCTGTATGGTTTCCCTATATCCCAAACTGAGTCCAGCGGTTCTCTAGGGTTTCCCTATAGTCCACACTTAGCCCTGCTGCGCTCTACGGTTTCCCTAAAGCCTGCACTGACTCCACCGGCTGTCCACGTTTTCCCTATATCCCACACTGACTCCTGTGGCTATCTATGGCTTCCCTATATCCCACAATGATTCCAGCAGCTCTCTACTGCTTTCCTATAGCCCACACTGACTCCCGTGGATCTCTCCGGTTTCCCTATATCCCACACTGACTCCAGTGGCTCTGTACTGTTTCCCTAAAGCACTCACTGACTCCAATGACTCTCTACAGAATCCCTAATGCCCACACTGACTCCAGTGGCTCTGTACGTTTTCCCTATTTCCCATACTCACTCCAGTGGCTCACTACGGTTTCCCTAAAGTCCAAAGTGACACCATAGGCTCTTTACGGTTTCTCTATATCCCACACTGACTCCAGTAGCTCTCTAGATTTTCCCTATGGCCCACCCTTACTCCAGTGACTCACTACGGATTCCCTACAGTCCACACTCACACCAGTGGCTCTCTACGGTTTCCCTATAGCGCACACAGATTCCTGTGACACTCTACGGTTTCTCTTTTGTCCAGACCGACTCCATTGGCTCTCTAAGGTTTCTGTATTGCCCACACTGACTCCAGTGGCTCTCGACGTTTTCCCTATATCCCACACTCACTCCAGTGGCTCGCTAAGGTTTCCCTATATCACACACGGACTCCAGTGGCTCTCTACGGTTTCCTTACAGAACACACTGACACCTGTGGCTCTCTACGGTTTCCCTATAGTCTACACTGACACCATTGGCTCTCTAGGGTTTCCATATAGCCCACACTGACTTCAACGGCTATGTACGGTTTCCATATAGCCCACAAGCGCCCCAGTGACTCTCTACGGTTTCCGTAAAGCACACATTGACTCCAGTGACTCTCTACGTTTTTCCTCCATCCCCCACTGACTCCAGTGGCTCGCTACGTTTTCCCTATATTACATACAAATTCTAGTAGCTCTCTGCGGTTTCCCTATAGTCCGCACTGACCCCAGGGCTCTCTACGGTTTCCCTATAGTCCAGTCTGTCTCCAATTGCTCTCTACGGTTTCCCTATAGTCCACACTGACCCCAGGGCTCTCTACGGTTTCCCTATAGTCCACACTGTCTCAAATTGCTCTCTACGATTTCGTTATAATCCACAGTGACACCAGTGGCTCTCTGTGGTTTCACTATAGCACACGTGCACTCCAGTGGGTCTTTATGGCTTCCCTATATCCCACACTGAATCCAGCGGCTCTCTCCGGTTTTCCTATAGACCACACTGAACGCAGTGGCTCTCTATTTTTTCCCTATATCCCACACTGAGTCCAGCGTTTCTCTAGGGTTTCCCTATATTCCACACATAGTCCAGCTGCTCTCTACGTTTTCCCTAAAGCCTGCACTGACTCCACCGGCTTTCCACGTTTTCCCTGTATCCCACACTGACTCCTGTGGATATCTATGCCTTCGCTATATCCCACAATGATTCCAGCTGCTCTCTACTGTTTCCCGATATCCCACACTGACTCAATTGGCTCTCTACAGTTTCCCTATAGTCCACACTGACTCCAGTATTTCTCTATGTTTTCCCTATACCCCGCACACACTCCAGTCGCGCCCTAAGGATTTCCTATAGCCCACACTGACTCCAGCGGCTCTCTATGGTTTCCCTATAGCCCACACTGACTCCGGCGGATCTCTACGTTTTCCCTATAGACCACACTGACACCAGCGGCTCTCTATGGTTTCCCTATAGTCCACACTAACACCAGTGGCTCTCTACGGTTTCCCTATAGCCCACACTGATTCCATTGGCTCTGTATAGCTTCCCTATAACCCTCACTGATTCCAGCGGCTCTCTACAGTTCTCCTATAGAGCACACTGACTCCAGTGGCTCTCTATTCGGTTTCTCCATATCACACACTGACTCCAGCGGCTCCCGACGTTTTCCCTATATCCCACACTCACTCCTGTGGCTCACTAATGTTTCCCTATATCACACACGGACTCCAGTGGCTCTCTACGGTTTCCTTACAGTACACAGTGACACCTGTGGCTCTCTACGGTTTCCCTATAGTCCACACTGACACCATTGGCTCTCTAGGGTCTCCATATAGCCCACACTGCCTTCTACGGCTATGTACGGTTTCCATATAGCCCACAAGCGCCCCAGTGACCCTCTGCGGTTTCCGTAAAGCCCACACTGACTCCAGTGACTCTCTACGTTTTTCCTCTATCCCCCACTGACTCCAGTGGCTCGCTATGTTTTCCCTATATTACATACAGACTCTAGTAGCTCTCTGCGGTTTCCCTATAGTCCACACTGACCCCAGGGCTCTCTACCTTTTCCCCATAGTCCACTCTGTCTCCAATTGCTCTCTACGGTTTCCCTATAGTCCACACTGACCCCAGGGCTCTCTACGGTTTCCCTATAGTCCACACTGTCTCCAATTGCTCTCTACGGTTTCGTTATAATACACACTGACACCAGTGGCTCTCTACGGTTTCACTATAGCACACATGCACTCCAATGGGTCTTTATGGCTTCCCTATATCCCACACTGATTCCAGCGGCTCTCTCCGGTTTTCCTTTATACCACACTGAATGCAGTGGCTCTCTATGTTTTCCCTATATCCCACACTGAGTCCAGCGTTTCTCTACGGTTTCCCTATAGTCCACACTTAGTCCAGCTGCTCTCTACGTTTTCCCTTAAGTCTGCATTGACTCCACCGGCTGTCCACGTTTTCCCTGTATCCCACACTGACTCCTGTGGATATCTATGGCTTCCCTATATCCCACAATGATTCCAGCTGCTCTCTACTGTTTCCCGATATCCCACACTGACTCAATTGGCTCTCTACAGTTTCCCTATAGTCCACAGTGCCTCCAGTGGCTCTGTACGGTTTCCCTAAAGCCCACACTGACTCCAGTAGCTCTTTTTGTTTTCCCTATACCCCACACACACTCCAGTCGCTCCCTAAGGATTTCCTATAGCCCACACTGACTCCGGCGGCTCTCTACGTTTTCCCTATAGACCACACTGACACCAGCGGCTCTCTATGGTTTCCCTATAGTTCACACTAACACCAGTAGCTCTCTACGGTTTCCCTATAGTCCACAATGACTCCATTGGCTCTCTACTTTTTCCCTATAGACCACACTGATTCCATTGGCTCTCTATAGCTTCCCTATAACCCTCACTGATTCCAGCGCTTCTCTACAGTTTTTCTATAGAGCACACTGACTCCCGTGGCTCTCTATTCGGTTTCTCCATATCACACACTGACTCCAGCGGCTCTCTACGTTTTCTCTATAGTCCAAACTAACTCCAGCTGCTCTCTACGGTTTCCCTAAAGCCTGCAATGACTACGGCGGATCTCCACGTTTTCCCTTTATCTCGCACTGACTCCAATGGCGCTATATTGTTTCCCTATAGCCCACACTGACTCCAGTGGATTTCTCCTGTTTCCTTATATCCCACACAGACCCCAGTGCCTCTCTACGATTTCCCTACATCACATACTGACTCCAGTGGCTCTGTACGGTTTCTGTACAGCCCTTGATGACTCCAGTGCCTCTCTACGGATTCCCTAATTTCCACACTGACTCCAGTGGCTCTGTATGGTTTCCTTATGGTCCACACTGACACCTCAGGCTCTCTACGGTTTCCCTATAGTGCACACTGACACCATTGGCTCTCTACAGTTTCCATATAGTCAACACAGACTTCAACGGCTCTCTACTGTTTCCCTATATCCCACCCTGACTCCAGTGGCTCACTAAGGCTTCCCTAAAGTCCACACTGACACCAGAGGCTCTGTTCGGTTTCGCTATATCCCACACAGACTCCAGCAGCTCTCTACGGTTTCCATATAGCTCATACTCACTCCAGTGGCTCGCTAAGTATTCCCTATGTCACACACGGACTCCAGTGGCTCTCTACGGTTTCCTTACAGTAAACAATGACATCTGTGGCTCTCTACGGTTTCCCTATAGTCCACACTGACACCATTGGCTTTCTACGGTTTCCATATAGGACACAATGACTTCTACGGCTCTGTACTGTTTCCATATAGCCCACATGCGCCGCAGTGACTCTCTACGGTTTCCGTAAAGCCCACATAGACTCCAGTGGCTCTCAACGTTTTTCCTCTATCCCGCACTGACTCCAGTGGCTCGCTACGTGTTCCCTATATTACATACAGACTCTAGCAGCTCTCTATGGTTTCCCTATAGTCCGCACTGACCCCACGGCTCTCTACGGTTTCCCTATAGTCCACACTGTCTCCAATTGCTCTCTACGGTTGCCCTACAATCCACACTGACAACAGTGGCTCTCTACGGTTTCCCTATAGCACTCACGCACTCCAATGGCTCTCTATGGCTTCCCTATATCCCGCACTGATTCCAGTGGCTCTCTCTGGTTTTCCTATAGACCACACTGACCCCAGTGGCTCTCTATGGTTTCCCTATATCCCAAACTGGGTCCAGCGGTTCTCTAGGGTTTCCCTATAGTCCACACTTAGTCCAGCTGATCTCTACGGTTTCCCTAAAGCCTGCACTGAGTCCACCGGCTGTCGACGTTTTCCCTATGTCCCAAACTGACTCCTGTGGCTATCTATGGCTTCACTATATCCCACAATGATTCCAGCGGCTCTCTACTGCTTTCCTATAGCCCACACTGACTCCCGTGGATCTCTCCAGTTTCCCTATATCCCACACTGACTCCAGTGGATCTGTACTGTTTCCCTAAAGCACTCACGGACTCCAGTGACTCTCTACAGAATCCCTAAAGCCCACTTTGACTCCAGTGGCTCTGTATGTTTTCCCTATTTCCCATACTCACTCCAGTGGCTCACTACGGTTTCCCTAAAGTCCAAACTGACACCAGAGGCTCTTTACGGTTTCTCTATATGCCACACTGACTCCAGTAGCTCTCTACATTTTCCCTATGGCACACCCTGACTCCAGTGGCACACTACGGATTCCCTATAGTCCACACTCACACCAGAGGCTCTCTATGGTTTCCCTATAGCGAACACAGATTCCATTGGCACTCTGCGGTTTCCCTATTGTCCACACCGACCCCATTGGCTCTCTAAGGTTTCTGTATTGCCCACACTCACTCCAGTGGCTCGCTATGGTTTCCCTATATCACACACGGACTCCAGTGGCTCTCTACGGTTTCCTTACAGTACACAGTGACACCTGTGGCTCTCTACGGTTTCCCTATAGACCACACTGACACCATTGGCTCTCTAGGTTCTCCATATAGCCCACACTGACTTCAAGGGCTATGTACGGTTTCCATATAGCCCACAAGCGCCCCAGTGACTCTCTACGGTTTCCGTAAAGCTCACACTGACTCCAGTGACTCTCTACGTTTTTCCTCTATACCCCACTACGTTTTCCCTATATTACATACATACTCTAGTAGCTCTCTGCGATTTCCCTATAGTCCACACTGACACCTGGGCCCTCTACGGTTTCCCTATAGTCCACACTGTCTCCAATTGCTCTCTAGGTTTCCCTATATTCCACACTGACCCCAGGGCTCTCTACGGTTTCCCTATAGTCCACACTGTCTCCAATTGCTCTCTACGGTTTCGTTATAATCCACACTGACACCAGTGGCTCTCTACGGTTTCACTATAGCACACATGCACTCCAATTGGTCTTTATGGCTTCCCTATATCCCACACTGATTCCAGAGGCTCTCTCCGGTATTCCTATAGACCACATTGACCGCATTGGCTCTCTATCTTTTCCTTATATCCCACACTGAGTCCAGCGTTTCTCTACGGTTTCCCTATAGTCCACACTTAGTCTAGCTGCTCTCTACGTTTTCCCTAAAGCCTGCGCTGACTCCACCGGCGGTCCACGTTTTCCCTATATCCCACACTGACTCCTGTGGATATCTATGGCTTCCCTATATCCCACAATGATTCCAGCTGCTCTCTACTGTTTCCCGATATCCCAAACTGACTCAATTGGCTCTCTACAGTTTCCTATAGTCCACAGTGCCTCCATTGGCTCTGTACGGTTTCCCTAAAGCCCACCCTGACTCCAGTAGCTCTCTATGTTTTCCCTATACCCCACACACACTCCAGTCGCTCCCTAAGGATTTCCTATAGCCCACACTGACTCCAGCGGCTCTCTACGGTTTCCTTATAGCCCACACTGACTCCGGCGGCTCTCCACGGTTTCCCTATAGTCCACAATGACTCCCTTGGCTCTCTACCTTTTTCCCTATAGCCCACACTGATTCCATTGGCTCTCTATTGCTTCCCTATAACCCTCACTGATTCCAACGGCTCTCTACAGTTTTCTCTATAGTCCAAACTAACTCCAGCTGCTCTCTACGGTTTCCTTATAGCCCACACTGACTCCGGCGGCTCTCCACGGTTTCCCTATAGTCCACAATGACTCCATTGGCTCTCTACCTTTTCCCTATAGCCCACACTGACTCCAGTCGCTCTCTATTCGGTTTCTCCATATCACACACTGACTCCAGCGGCTCTCTACGTTTTCTCTATAGTCCAAACTAACTCGAGCTGCTCTCTACGGTTTCCCTAAAGCCTTCACTGACTACGGCGGATCTCCACGTTTTCCCTTTATCCTGCACGGCCTCCAATGGCGCTCTATCGTTTCCCTATAGCCCACACAGACTCCAGTGGATTTCTCCTGTTTCCCTATATCCCACACAGACCCCAGTGCCTCTCTACGATTTCCCTACATCACATACTGACTCCAGTGGCTCTGTACGGTTTCCGTACAGCCCTTGATGACTCCATTGCCTCTCCACAGTTTCCCTAAAGTCCACACTGACTCCAGTGGCTCTGTATGGTTTCCTTATGGTCCATACTGACACCTCAGGCTCTCTCCGGTTTCCCTGTAGTCCACACTGACACCATAGGCTCTCTAAAGTTTCCATATAGTCCACACAGACTTCAACGGCTCTCTACGGTTTCCCTATATCCCACCCTGACTCCAGTGGCTCACTACGGTTTCCCTAAAGTCCACTCTGACACCAGAGGATCTCTACGGTTTTGATATATCCCACACTGACTCCAGTGGCTCTCTACGTTTTCCCTATAGCTCACATGCACTCCAGTGGCTCGCTACGTTTTCCCTATATCACACATGGACTACAGTGGCTCTCTACGGTTTCCTTACAGTAAACACTGACACCTGTGGCCCTCTACGGTTTCCCTATAGTCCACACTGACACCATTGGTTCTCTACGGTTTCCATATAGGACACACTGACTTCTACGGCTCTGTACGGTTTCCATATAGCCCACATGCGCCCCAGTGACTCTCTACGGTTTCCGTAAAGCCCACATAGAGTCCAGTGGCTCTCTACGTTTTTCCTCTATCCCCCACTGACTCCCGTGGCTCGCTATGTGTTCCCTATATTACATACAGACTCTAGCAGCTCTCTATGGTTTCCCTATAGTCCGCACTGACCCCACGGCTCTCTACGGTTTCCCTATAGTCCACACTGTCTCCAATTGCTCTCTACGGTTGCCCTATAATCCACACTGACAACAGTGGATCTCTACGGTTTCCCTATAGCAATCACCCACTCCAATGGCTCTCTATGGCTTGCCTATATCCCACACTGATTCCAGCGGCTCTCTCTGATTTTCCTATAGACCACACTGACCCCAGTGGCACTCTATGGCTTCCCTATATCCCAAACTGAGTCCAGCGGTTCTCTAGGGTTTCCCTATAGTCCACACTTAGTCCAGCTGCTCTCTACGGTTTCCCTAAAGCCTGCACTGACTCCACCGGCTGTCCACGTTTTCCCTATATCCCACACTGACTCCTGTGGCTAACTAAGGCTTCACTATATCCCACAATGATTCCAACGGCTCTCTCCGGTTTCCCTAAATCCCACACTGACTCCATTGGATCTGTACTGTTTCCCGAAAGCACTCATTGACTCCAGTGACTCTCTACAGAATCCCTAATGCCCACACAGACCCCAGTGCCTCTCTACTATTTCCCTACATCACATACTGACTCCAGTGGCTCTGTACGGTTTCCGTACAGCCCTTGAGGACTCCAGTGCCTCTCTACAGATTCCCTAATTTGCACACTGCCTCCAGTGGCTCTGTACGGTTTCCTTATGGTCCACAATGACACCTTAGGCTCTCTACGGTTTCCCTATAGTCCACACTGACACCATTGGCTCTCTACAGTTTCCATATAGTCCACACAGAATCCAACGGCTCTCTATGGTTTCCCTATATCCCACCCTGACTCCAGTGGCTCACTACGGTTTCCCTAAAGTCCAAACTGACACCAGAGGCTCTTTAAGGTTTCTCTATATCCCACACTGACTCCAGTAGCTCTCTACATTTTCCCTATGGCACACCCTGACTCCAGTGGCTCACTACGGATTCCCTATAGTCCACACTCACACCAGTGGCTCTCTATGGTTTCCCTATAGCGCACACAGATTTCATTGGCTCTCTACGGTTTCCCTTTTGTCCACACCGACCCCATTGGCTCTCTAAGATTTCTGTATTGCCCACACTGATTCCAGTGTCTCTCGACGTTTTCCCTATATCCTACACTTCTCCAGTGGCTCGCTAAGGTTTCCCTATATCACACAGGGACTCTAGTGGCTCTCTACGGTTTTGCTATAGTCCACACTGTCTCCAGTGGCTCTCTACAGTTTCCCTATAGTCCACACTGACACCAGTGGCTCTCTACAGTTCCCCTATAACCTACACTGACTTCATTGGCTCTGTACATTTTCCCTATATCCCACAGTCACTCCAGCGGCTCTCTACGGTTTCCCTGTAGCCCACATTTACTCTAGTGGCCTTCTATGGCACCCCTATATAAAACACTGATTCCAGCGGCCCTGTCCAGTTTCCCTATAGACCACACTCACCCCAGTGGCTTTCTAAGATTTCTCCATATCACATACTGACTCCGGCGGCTCTCTACGGATTCCCTATATCCTACACAGACTCAAGCTGGTCTCTATGGTTTCCCTATAGCCCACACTGTCTCTAGTGGATCTCTCCGGTTTCCCTATAGCCCACACTGACTTCAGTGGCTCTGTACAGTTTCCCTATATCCCACACTCACTCCAGCGGCTCTCTACGGTTTCTCTATATCCCACACTTACTCTAGCAGCTCTCTGTGGCATTCCTATATCCCACAATGATTCCAGTGGCTCTCTCCGGTTTTCCTATAGACCACACTCACCCCAGTGGCTCTCTAAGGATTCTCCATATCACACACTGACTCCAGCTGCTCTCTACGATTTCCCTAAAGCCTGCACTGAATACGGCGGCTCTCCACGTTTTCCCTATATCCCACACTATCTCGAGCGGGTCTCCACGGTATCCCTATAGTCCACACCGACACCATTGGCTCTCTGCGGTTTCCATATAGGCCACACTGACTTCAACGCCTCTGTATGGTTTCCAAATAGCCCATGTGCGCCCCACTGACTCTCTTCTGTTTCCGTAAAGCCCACACTGCCTCCAGTGGCTCTCTACGTTTTGCCTCTATCCTACAGTGACTCCAGTGGCTCGCTACTTTTTCCCTATATTACATAAAGACTCTAGTAGCTCTCTACGGTTTCCCTATAGTGCACACTGTCCCCAATTGCTCTCTACGGTTTCCCTATAATCCACACTGACACCAGAGGCTCTCTACGGTTTCCCTATAGCACACACGCAATCCAATAGCTCTCTATGTCTTCCATTTATCCCACACTGATTCCAGCGGCTCTCTCTTGTTTTCCTATAGACCACACTGACCCCAGCGGCTCTCTATGATTTCCCTATATCCAACACTGAATCCAGTGGCTGTCTACGGTTTTCCTATAGCCCTCACTGACCCCAGTGGCTCTCAACGGTTTTGCAATAGTCCACATGGACTACAGCGGATCTGAAGGGTTTCCCTTTATCCCACACTGACATCAGCGGCTCTCTACTGTTTCCCTATAGCCCACACTGACTCCAGCGGCGCACGAGGGTTTCCCCATCGCCGACACTGATTCAGTGGCTCTCTATGGCTTGCCTATATCCCACACTGATTCCAGCGGCTCTCTCTGATTTTCCTATAGACCACACTGACCCCAGTGGCACTCTATGGCTTCCCTATATCCCAAACTGAGTCCAGCGGTTCTCTAGGGTTTCCCTATAGTCCACACTTAGTCCAGCTGCTCTCTACGGTTTCCCTAAAGCCTGCACTGACTCCACCGGCTGTCCACGTTTTCCCTATATCCCACACTGACTCCTGTGGCTAACTAAGGCTTCACTATATCCCACAATGATTCCAACGGCTCTCTCCGGTTTCCCTAAATCCCACACTGACTCCATTGGATCTGTACTGTTTCCCTAAAGCACTCATTGACTCCAGAGACTCTCTACAGAATCCCTAATGCCCACACAGACCCCAGTGCCTCTCTACTATTTCCCTACATCACATACTGACTCCAGTGGCTCTGTACGGTTTCCGTACAGCCCTTGAGGACTCCAGTGCCTCTCTACAGATTCCCTAATTTGCACACTGCCTCCAGTGGCTCTGTACGGTTTCCTTATGGTCCACAATGACACCTTAGGCTCTCTACGGTTTCCCTATAGTCCACACTGACACCATTGGCTCTCTACAGTTTCCATATAGTCCACACAGAATCCAACGGCTCTCTATGGTTTCCCTATATCCCACCCTGACTCCAGTGGCTCACTACGGTTTCCCTAAAGTCCAAACTGACACCAGAGGCTCTTTAAGGTTTCTCTATATCCCACACTGACTCCAGTAGCTCTCTACATTTTCCCTATGGCACACCCTGACTCCAGTGGCTCACTACGGATTCCCTATAGTCCACACTCACACCAGTGGCTCTCTATGGTTTTCCTATAGTCCACACTGGCTCCATTAGCTCTCTATGTTTTCCCTATGGCCCACCCTGACTCCATTGGCTCGCTATGGTTCCCCTATAATCCACAATTGCACCAGTGGCTCGCTATTTTTTCCCTATAATCCACACTGACTCCAGTAGCTCTCTATGGTTTCCCTATGGCCCACTCTGACTCCTTTGGCTAGCTATGGTTCCCCTATAATGCACACAGAGACCTGTGGCTCTCTACAGTTTCCCTATAGTCCACACTGTCTCCAATTGCTCTCTACGGTTTCCCTATTATCCACTGACACCACTGGCTCTCTACGGTTTCGCTATAGCCCACATGCACTCCATTGGCTCTCTATGGCTTCCCTATATCCCACACTGATTCCAGCGGCTCTCTCCGGTTTTCTGATAGCCCACACTGACCCCAGTGGCTCTCTATGGTTTCCCTATATCACACACTGAGTCCAGTGTTTGTCTATGGTTTCCCTATTGTCCACAGTTAGTCCAGTCTCTCTCTAGGGTTTCCCTATAGCCCACACTGTCTCCAGTGGATCTCTCCGGATTCCCTATATCCCACACTGACTCCTTCGGCTCACTACGATTTCCCTATATCACACACTGACTCTAGTGGCTCTCTACAGTGTTGCTACAGTCTAAACTGACCCCAGTGGCTCTCTACGGCTTCCCTATATCCCACACTGATTCCAGGGGCTCTCTACCATTTTCCTAAAGAACACACTGGCGCCAGTGGCTCTCTTCGGTTTCCCAATATCACACACTAACTCTTTCGGCTCTCTACGGTTTCCCTAAAGACCACACTGACCCCAGTGGCTCTACACAGTTTCACTATAATCCACACTGTCTCCAGTGGTTCTCTACGGTTTCCCTATGGTCCACACTGACTCCAGAGGCTCTCTAAGGTGTCCTGACAGCGCACACTGACTCCAGTGGCTCTCTACGCCTTCGCTATAACCCACACTGATTCGAGCTGTTTTCTGCGGTTTTCTTATAGACCACAGTGACCCCAGTGGCTCTCTACGGTTTTCCTATATCACACACTGACTCCAGCCGTTTTCTACGGTTTCCCTATAGTCAACACTGAGTCCAGCTGCTCTCTCCGGTTTCCCTCTAGCCCAGAATAACTCCAGTGGATCTCTCCAGTTTCCCTGTATCCCACACTGACTCCATTAGCTCTCTACAGATTCCCTCTGGTCCGCACTGCATCCCGTGGCTCTCTACAGATTCCCTAAAGCCCACACTGACACCAGTGTCTCTGTACGGTTTCTCTAAATCCCACACTCACTCCAGTGGCTCTCAACAGTTTCCCTATAGTCCACCCTGACTCCAGCGGGCCTCACGGGTTTCCCTTTATCACACACAGACTCTAGTGGTTCTCTACTGCTTCCCTATAGTCCACACTGACCCCAGCGGCTCACCTCATTTTCCCTATAGTCCACACTGTCTCCATGGCTCTCTACGGTTTCCCTAGAGGCCACACTGACTCCAGTGGCTCTCTACTTCTTCGCTATAACCCACACTGATACCAGCGGCTCTCTATGGTTTTCCTATAGACCACACTGACCCCAGTGGCTCTCTACGATTTCCCTATATCACACACTGACTCCAGCGGTTCTCTACAGTTTCCCTACAGTCCACAGATGACCTCAATGACTCTCAACGGTTTTCCTAAAGCGCACAACGTCTCCAGCTGCTCTCTACGTTTTCCCTATAGTCCACACTGACTCCAGCGGCTCTCAAGGGTTTCCTTCTATCCCACTCTGACTCCAGTGGCTCTCTATGGCTTCCCTATATCCCACACTGATTCCAGCGGCTCTCTAAGGTTTTCCTATTGCCCGCACTACCCCCAGTGGCTCTCTACAATTTCTGTATAGCCCACAATGACTCCAGCTGCTGTCTGCGGTTTCCCTACAGTCCACACCAGACTCCAGTGGACCTCTACATTTTCCCTAAAGCCCACACTGACTCAGGCTGCTCTCTACGGTTTCCCTAAATCCCGCACTGATTCGAGCGGCTCTCTACGGTTTTCATATATCACACACTGAATCCAGTGGTTCTCTACGGTTTCCCTATAATCTACAGTGAGTCCAGCTGCTCTCTACAGTTTCCCTATAGCCCACACTGAATCCAGTGGCTCACTCTGCTTTCGCTATATCCCACACTGACTCCATGCCTCTCTACATTATCACTGTGCTCCACACTGCATCCAGTGGCTCTCTACGGTTTCCCTACATCCCACAACTATTCCAGTGGCTCTGTATGGTTTCCCTTTCCCCCTCAATGACTCCTGTGGCTCTCTACATATTCCCTAAACTCACACTGACTCCAATGGCTCTGTATGGTTTCCCTAAATCCCACACTCACTCCAGTAGGTCTCAGCGGTTTTCCTATAACCCTCACTGACTCCAGCAGCTCTCTACGGTTTCCCTATGGCCCACCCTGACTCCAGTTGCTCAGTACAGTTTCCCTATAGTGTACACTGACACCAGTGGCTCTCTCCGGTTTCCCTATATCACACACTGACTCTAGTGGCTCTGTACGGTTGCCCGAGAGTCTACACTGATCCGGACAGAAGTGGCTCTCTAAGGTTTCCCTATAGCCTACACTGACTCCAGCGGGTCTCTATATCCCAGACTGACTCCAATGGCTCACTACGGCTTCCCTATCTCACACACTGACTCTTGTGGCTCTCTACGGTTTCGCTATAGACCACACTGTCCCCAGTGGCTCTCTACGGCTTCCCTATATACCACACTGATTCCCGCGGCCCTCTAAGCTTTTCCTATAGACCACACTGACTCCAGCGGCTCTCTACAGTTTCCCTATATCACACCCAGACTACTGCGGCTCTCTACATTTTCCTTATAGTCCACACTGACTCCAGCTGTACTCTATGGGTTGCCTAAAGCCTGCACTGATTCCAGTGGCTTTCCACGTTTTCCCTCTATCCCACAATGACACCAGAGGCTCTCTTCGGTTTCCCTATAGCCCTCACTAACTCCAGTGGATCTCTACGGTTTCCCTATACCCCACACCGACTCCAATCCCTCGCTCTGATTTCCCTTTATCACACACTGACTCTAGTGCCTCTCTGTGGTTTTGATAAAGTCCACACTGACCCCAGTGGATCTCGACGGCTTCCCTATAACCCACACTGTTTCGAGCACCTCTGTACAGTTTTCCTATAGACCTCACTGACGCCAGTGGCTCTCTATGGTTTCCCTATATCAAACACTGTCTCCAGTGGCTCTCTACAGATTCCCTATATTCCACAGTGACTCCAGAGGCTCTCTACGGTTTCCCTGTAGTCCACACTGTCTTCAGTTGCTCTCGACGGTTTCCCTATAGTCCACACTACCTCCAGTGGCTCTCTACGGTTTCCCTATAGCCCACACTGACCCCAGTGGCTCTCTACGGTTTCCCTATATCACACAATGACTTCAGCGGCTCTGTATGTTTCCCGTTAGCCCTCACTGACTCCAGTGGCTCTCTACGGTTTTCCTATTGCCCACACTGAAACTAGTGGCTCTCAACAGTTTCCCTATAGTCCACACAAACTCCAGAGGCTCTCTACGCTTTCCCTATAGTCCACACAGACTCCAGCAGCTCTCAAGGGTTTCCCTTTATCGACACAGACTGCAGTGGCTCTCTAATGTTCCGCTCTAGTGCACACTGTCTCCAGTGGCTCTCTACGGTTTGCTATATCACACACAGACTCCTGCGCTCTCTGCATTTTTGCAATAGTCCACACTGACTCCAGTTGATCTCTATGGTCTCCCTAAACACTGCATTGATTCCAGCGGCTCTCCATGTTTTCCCTATATCCCACACTGAGTCCAGTGCTCCTCTACAGTTTCCCTGTAGTCCACACTGAGTCCAGCTGCTCTCTACGTTTTCCCTAAAGTCCACACTGACTCAGGCTGCTCTCTACGGTTTCCCTAAATCCCGCACTGATTCCAGGGGTTCTCTACTGTTTTCATATGGACCACACTATTGCCAGTGGCACTCTACGTTTTCCCTATATCACACACTGAGTCCAGTGGTTCTCTACAATTTCCCTTCAGTCCACAGTGAGTCCGGCTGCTCTCTACAGTTTCCCTATAGACCACATTGAATCCAGTGGCTCTCTCCGGATTCCCTATGTCCCACACTGACTCCATTGGCTCCCTACAGGTTCCCTGTGGTCCACACTGCCTCCAGTGGCTCTCTACCGTTTCCCTACATCCCACACTGTCTCCAGTGGCTCTGTATGTCTTCCCTTTAGCCCTCACTGACTCCAGTGGCTCTCTACAGATTCCCTAAACCCACACTGACTCCAGAGGTTCTGTACGGTTTCCTTATATCCCACACTCACTCCAGTGGCTCTCAGCGGTTTTCCTATATTCCACAGTGACTCCAGAGGCTCTCTACGGTTTGCCTGTGGTCCACACTGTCTTCAGTTGCTCTCGACGGTTTCCCTATAGTCCACACTGACCCCAGAGGCTCTCTACGGTTTCCCTATATCACACACTGACTTCAGCGGCTTTGTATGTCTTCCCGTTAGCCCTCACTGACTCCAGTGGCTCTCTACGGTTTTCCTATTGCCCACACTGAAACTAGTCGCTCTCAACAGTTTCCCTATAGATCCACACAAACTCCAGAGGCTCTCTACGCTTTCCCTATAGTCCACACAGACTCCAGCAGCTCTCAAGGGTTTCCCTTTATCGACACAGACTGCAGTGGCTCTCTAATGTTCCACTCTAGTCCACACTGTCTCCAGTGGCTCTCTACGGTTTCCTATATCACACAGAGACTCCTGCGCTCTCTGCATTTTTGCAATAGTCCACACTGACTCCAGTTGATCTCTATGGTCTCCCTAAACACTGCATTGATTCCAGCGGCTCTCCATGTTTTCCCTATATCCCACACTGAGTCCAGCTGCTCTCTACGTTTTCCCTAAAGTCCACACTAACTCAGGCTGCTCTCTACGGTTTCCCTAAATCCCGGACTGATTCCAGGGGTTCTCTACTGTTTTCATATGGACCACACTATTGCCAGTGGCACTCTACGTTTTCCCTATATCACACACTGAGTCCAGTTTCCCTTCAGTCCACGGTGAGTCCGGCTGCTCTCTACAGTTTCCCTATAGACCACACTGAATCCAGTGGCTCTCTCCGGATTCCCTATGTCCCACACTGACTCCATTGGCTCCCTACAGGTTCCCTGTGGTCCACACTGCCTCCAGTGGCTCTCTACCGTTTCCCTACATCCCACACTGTCTCCAGTGGCTCTGTATGCCTTCCCTTTAGCCCTCACTGACTCCAATGGCTCTCTACAGATTCTCTAAACCCACACTGACTCCAGAGGTTCTGTACGGTTTCCTTATATCCCACATTCACTCCAGTGGCTCTCAGCGGTTTTCCTATAGCCGTCACTGACTCCAGCAGCTCTCTACGGTTTCCATATGGCCCAACCTGACTCCAGTGGCTCACTACGGTTTCCCTATAGCATTCGCTGACTCCAGTGGGTCTCTACAGATTCCCTAAAGCACACACTGACTCCAGTGGCTCTGTACGGTTTCCTTATATCCCACAACCATTCGAGTGGCTCTCTACGGTTTGCCTATGGTCGACACGGACTCCAGCAGCTCTCTACGGATTCACTATAGTCCACAATGACTCTAGTGGCTCTCTACGGTTTCCCTATAACCCACACTGACTCTAGTGGCTCTCTACTGCTTGCCTATATCCCAAACAGATTCCAGTGTCTCTCTACGGTTTTCCTATAGCCCACACTGAAACTAGTGGCTCTCAAAAGTTTCCCTATAGTTCACACAAACTCCAGAGGCTCTCTACGCTTTCCCTATAATCACACAGAGACTCCAGCAGCTCTCAAGGGTTTCCCTTTATCGACACTGACTGCAGTGGCTCTCTACTGTTCCGCTCTGGTCCACACTGTCTCCAGTGGCTCTCTACCGTTTCCCTATATCACACACAGATTCCTGCGGCTCTCTAGATTTTCGCGATAGTCCACACTGACTCCAGCTGCTCTCTATGGTCTCCCTAAACACTGCATTGATTCCAGTGGCTCTCCATGTTTTCCCTATAACCCGCACTGATTCCAGTGGCTCTCTATGGTTTCCCCATAACAGACACTAACTCTACTGGCTCTCTATGGATTCACTATAGTCCACAATGACTCTAGTGGCTCTCTATGGTTTCCCTATAGCCCACACTGACTCTAGTGGCTCTCTACTGCTTGCCTATATCCCAAACCGATTCCAGTGGCTCTCTACGGTTTTCCTATAGCCCACACTGAAACTAGTGGCTCTCAACAGTTTCCCTATAGTCCACACAAAATCAAGAGGCTCTCTATGCTTTCCCTACAATCACACAGAGACTCCAGCAGCTCTCAAGGGTTTCCCTTTATCGACACTGACTGCAATGGCTCTCTACTGTTCCGCTCTAGTCCACACTGTCTCCAGTGGCTCTCTACCGTTTCCCTATATCACACACAGATTCCTGCGGCTCTCTACATTTTTGCAATAGTCCACACTGACTCTCTATGGTCTCCCTAAACACTGCATTGATTCCAGTGGCTCTGTACGGTTTCCCTATGTCAGACACTAACTCTAGTGGCTCTCTACGGATTCCCTACAGACCACCCTGTCCCCAGATGCCCTCTACGGTTTCCCTATAGTCCACACTGACTCCAGCTGCTCCCTATGGTTTCCCTTAAGCCTGCACTGATTCCAGCGGCGCTCCACGTTTTCCCTACATCCCAGACTGACTCCATGGTTCGCTATGGCTTCCCTATATCACACACTGACTCTAGCGGCTCTCTCCAGTTTTCCTATATTCCACGCTAACCCTAGCGGTTCTCAACAGTTTGCCAATAGTCCACACTGACTTCAGCGGCTCTCAAGGGTTTCCCGTTAACCCGCACTCACTCCAGCGGCTCTCTACGGTTTCCCTATAGCCCACACTGACTTCAGAGGCTCTCTACGGTTTCCCTATATCGCACACTGACCACAGTGGCTCTCTACGTTTTCTCTATAGACCACACTGACTCCAGCGGCTCTCTTCGGTTTCCCAATGGCCGACACTGAGTGCAGAGGCTCTCTATAGTTTCCCTATATCCCACACTGACTCCTGTAGCTCGCTGTGGTTTACCTATATCACACAGTGAATCTAGTGACACACTACTGCTTCCCTATATTTCACACTCACTCCTGCGGCTCGCTATGGTTTCCCAATAGCTGACAATGACTGCAGTGGTTCTCTATAGTTTCCCTATATCCCACACTGACTCCACTGGCTCGCTACGGTTTTGCTATAATACACACTGACCCCAGTGGCTCTCTACGGTTTCCCTCTAGTACACACTGTCTCCAGTGGCTCTCTATGTTTTCCCTATATCCCACACTGACTCCATTGGTTCGCTACAGTATCCCTATGTCACACACTGACTCAAGCGGCTCTCTATGGTTTCCCTATAGCACACAATGACTCCAGCGGCTCTCAAGGTTTTCCCTTTATCCCACACTGAGTTAAGCGGCTCTCCACGGTTTCACTATATCCCACACTGACTCCCGTGGCGCCGTACAGTTTCCCTATATCCCACACTGACTACAGAGGCTCTCTATGGCTTCCCTATTTATCACAATGACCCTAGTGGTTCTCAACGGTTTGTCTATAGTCCACTCTGACATCAGCGGCTCTCAAGGGTTTCTCTTTATCCCACACAGACTTCAGCGGCTCTCTACGGTTTCCCTATAACCCACAGTGACTGCAGTGGCTCTCTATGGGTTCCCTGTAGCCTACACTGAATCCAACTGGTCTCTTAGGTTTCCCTACATTACACACAGACTCCTGCGGCTCTCTACATTTTCGCTAAAGTCCACACTGACTCCTGCAGCTCTCTATGGTCTCCCTAAACACTGCATTGATTCCAGCGCCTCTCCATGTTTTCCCTATATCCGACACTGACTCCAGAGGATCTCTATGGCTTCCCTATATCCCACAATGACCCTAGTGGTTCTCAACGGTTTGCCTATAGTCCACTCTGACATGTACGGCACTCAAGGGTTTCTCTTTATCCCACACAGACTCTAGCAGCTCTCAAGGGTTTCCTTTTATCGATACTGACTGCAGTGGCTCTCTACAGTTTCGATCTAGTCCACACTTACTCCAGTGGCTCTCTACAGTTTCCCTATTTCGCACACCGACTCCTGAGGCTCTCTACATTTCCGCGATAGTCCACACTGACTCCAGCTGCTCTCTATGGTCTCACTAAACACTGCATTGATTCCAGTGGCTCTCCATGTTTTCCCTATAACCCACACTGATTCCAGTGTCTCTCTACGGTTTCCCTATAACAGACACTAACTCTAGTGGCTCTCTACGGTTTCCCTATAGCCCACACTGACTCCAGTGGTTCTCTACGGCTTCCCTATATCCAACACTGATTCCAGCTGCTTTCTACGGTTTTCCTAGAGACCACACTAACCCCAGTGGCTCTCTACAGTTTCACTATATGACACAATGACTCCAGCTGCTCTCAAGGGTTTCCCTAAAGCCTGCACTGATTCCATGGGCGCTGCAAGTTTTCCCTACATCCCAGACTGACTCCAGAGGCTCTCTACGGATTCCCTATAGTCTACACTAACTCCAATGGATCTCTGCGGTTTCCCTGTATGCCACACTGACTCCAGTGTCTCGCTACAGTTTCCCTATATCACACACCGACTCCAGTGGCTCTCTACGGCTTCCCTATATCCCCCACTGACTCTAGCGGCTCTCTCCAGTTTCGCTATATCCCACGCTGACCCTAGTGGTTCTCAAAAGTTTGCCTATAGTCCACACTGACTTGTGGCTCAGTACAGTTTCGCTATATCCCACACTGACTCCAGAGGCTCTCTACAGCTTCCCTATATCCCACTCTGACCCTAGTGGTTCTCAACGGTTTGCCTATCGTCCAAACTGACTTCAGCGACTCTCAAGGGTTTCCTGTTATCCCAAACTGACTTCAGCGGCTCAGTACATTTTCCCTATATCCCACACTGACTCCAGAGGCTCTCTACAGCTTCCCTATATCTGACGCTGACCTAGTGGTTCTCAACGGTTTGCCTATAGTCCACACTGACTTCAGCGGCTCTCAACGGTTTCCCGTTATCCCGCAGTCTCTCCTGCTGCTCTCTACTGTTTCCCTTTAGCCCACACTGACTGAAGTGGCTCTCTATTGTTTCCCTATAGTCTACAGTGACTCCAACGGCTCTCTTAGGTTTCTCTATATCCAACACAGTCTCCAGCGGCTCGCTACGATTTCCCTACAGTCCACACTTACTCCAGCTGCTCTCTATGGTTTCCCTATAGTCCACACTGTCTCCAGTGGCTCTCTACGGTTTCCTTATAATCCACACTGACTCCCGTTGTTCTCTACGGCTTTCCTATATCCAACACTGATTCCAGCTGTTTTCTACGATTTTCTTAGAGAAAACACTGACCCCAGTGGCTCTCTACAGTTTCACTATATGACACAATGACTCCAGCTGCTCTCAAGGGTTTCCCTAAAGCCTGCACTGATTCCAGCGGCGCTCCATGATTTCCCTACATCCCAGACTGACTCCAGAGGCTCTCTACGGTTTCCCTATAGTCTACACTAACTCCAATGGATCTCTACGGTTTCCCTGTATGCCACACTTACTCCAGTGTCTCGCTACAGTTTCCCTATGTCACACACTGCCTCCTGTGGCTCTCTATGGCTTTCCTATATCCCCGACTAACTCTAGCGGCTCTCTCCAGTTTCGCTATATCCCACGCTGACCCTAGTGGTTCTCAAACGTTTGCCTATAGTCCACACTGACTTTTGGCTCAGTACAGTTTCGCTATATCCCACACTGACTGAAGTGGCTCTCTACAGCTTCCCTATATCTGACGCTGACCTAGTGGTTCTCAACGGTTTGCCTATAGTCCACACTGACTTCAGCGGCTCTCAACCGTTTCCCGTTATCCCGCAGTCACTCCTGCTG
Source organism: Carcharodon carcharias (assembly GCF_017639515.1). Lineage (NCBI taxonomy): Eukaryota > Metazoa > Chordata > Chondrichthyes > Lamniformes > Lamnidae > Carcharodon > Carcharodon carcharias. Next base: position 40,464,899 of record NC_054483.1, on the reverse strand, counting down.
CTCTCTACGGTTTCCCTTTAGCCCACACTGACTGAAGTGGCTCTCTATGGATTCCCTATAGTCTACAGTGACTCCAACGGCTCTCTTAGGTTTCTCTATATCCAACACAGACTCCAGCGGCTCGCTACGATTTCCCTACAGTCCACACTTACTCCAGCTGCTCTCTATGGTTTCGCTATAGTCCACACTGTCTCCAGTGGTTCTCTACGGTTTCCTTATAATCCACACTACTTCCCGTTGTTCTCTACTGCTTTCCTATATCCAACACTGATTCCAGTTGCTTTCTACGATTTTCTTAGAGACCACACTGACCCCAGTGGCTCTCTACAGTTTCACTATATGACACAATGACTCCAGCTGCTCTCAAGGGTTTCCCTAAAGCCTGAACTGATTCCAGCGGCGCTCCACGTTTTCCCTACATCCCAGACTGACTCCAGAGGCTCTCTACGGTTTCCCTATAGTCCAAATTAACACCAATGGATCTCTGCGGTTTCCCTGTATGCCACACTGGCTCCAGTGGCTCGCTACGGTTTCCCTATATCACACACTGACTCCAGAGGCTCTCTACGGCTTCCCTATATCCCCCACTGACTCTAGCGGCTCTCTCCAGTTTCGCTATATCCCACGTTGATGCCAGTGGTTCTCAAAAGTTTGCCAAGAGTCCACACTGACTTGAGTGGCTCAGTACATTTCCCTATATCCCACACTGACTCCAGCAGCGCTCCACGTTTTCCCTACATCCCAGACTGACTCCAGAGGCTCTCTACGGTTTCCCTATAGTCTACACTAACTCCAATGGATCTCTACAGTTTTCCTGTATGCCACACTGACTCCAGTGGCTCGCTACGGTTTCCCTATATCACACACTGACTCCAGTGGCTCTCTACGGCTTCCCTATATCCCCCACTGACTCTAGCGGCTCTCTCCAGTTTCGCTATATCCCACGCTGACCCGAGTGGTTCTCAAAAGCTTGCCTATAGTCCACACTGACTTGAGTGGCTCAGTACAGTTTCGCTATATCCGAAACTGACTCCAGAGGCTCTCTACAGCTTCCCTATATCCCACGCTGATCCTAGTGGTTCTCAACGGTTTGCCTATAGTCCACACTGACTTCAGCGGCTCTCAAGGGTTTCCTGTTATCCCAAACTGACTTCAGCGGCTCAGTACAGTTTCCCTCTATCCCACACTGACTCCAGAGGCTCTCTACGGCTTCCCTATATCTGACGCTGTTTTAGTGGTTCTCAACGGTTTGCATATAGTCCACACTGACTTCAGCAACTCTCAAGGGTTTCCAGATATCCTGCACTCACTCCAGCTGCTCTCTACGGTTTCCCTATAGCCCACACAGACTGAAGTGGCACTCTATGGTTTCCCTATAGACCACACTGACTCCAGCGGCTCTCTTCGGTTTCCCAATGGCCGACACTGAGTGCAGAGGCTCTCTATAGTTTCCCTATATCCCACACTGACTCCTGTAGCTCGCTGTGGTTTCCCTATATCACACAGTGACTCTAGTGACACTCTACTGTTTCCCTATATTTCACAATCACTCCTGCGGCTCTCTATGGTTTCCCGAAAGCCGACACTGACTGCAGTGGTTCTCTATGGTTTCCCTATATCCCACACTGACTCCACTGGCTCGCTACGGATTCCCTATAATCCACACTGACCCCAGTGGCTCTCTACGGTTTCCCTCTAGAAAACACTCTCTCCAATGGCTCTCTATGTTTTCCCTATATCCAACAATGACGCCATTGGTTCGCTACGGTTTCCCTATATCACACACTGACTCAAGCGGCTCTCTACGGTTTTCCTATAGCCCACATTGAGTGAAGTGGCTCTCTATGGTTTCCCTATAGTCTACACTGACTCCAACGGCTCTCTTAGGTTTCTCTATATCCAACACGGACTCCAGCGGCTCGCTACGGTTTCCCTATAGTCCACATTTACTCCAGCTGTTCTCTATGCTTTCCCTATAGTCCACACTGACTCCAGCGGCTCTCAAAGGTTTCCCTTTATCCCAAACTGACTACATGGCTCTCTACTGTTTCCCTATAGCTGACACTGACTGCAGTGGCTCTCTATGTTTTCCCTATATCCACACTGACTCCATTGGCTCGCTACGGTTTCCCTATACCACAGACTGAATCTCGTGGCTCTCTACATTTTCCCTATAGTCCACACTTTCTCCAGCGGCTCTCAACAGTTTCCCTTTCTCCCACACTGACTTCAGCGGCTCTCTACGGTTTCCCTATATCGCACACTGACTCTAGTGGCTCTCTACGGTTTCCCTATATCGCACACTGACTCTAGTGGCTCTCTACGGTTTCCAGATAGTCCACACTGACCCCAGTGGCTCTCTACTTTTTCCCTATAGACCACACTGACTCACCGGCTCTCTTCGGTTTCCCAATGGCCGACACTGAGTGCAGAGGCTCTCTACAGTTTCCCTATATCCCACACTGACTCCTGTAGCTCACTGTTGTTTCCCTATATCACACAGTGACTCTAGTGACACTCTACTGTCTCCCTATATTTCACAATCACTCCTGTGGCTCTCTATGGTTTCCCAATAGCTGACACTGACTGCACTGGTTCTCTATGGTTTCCCTATATCCCACACAGACTCCACTGTCTCGCTACGGTTTCCCTATAATCCACACTGACCCCAGTGGCTCTCTACGGTTTCCCTCTAGTACACACTCTCTCCAATGGCTCTCTATGTTTTCCCTATATCCCACACTGACTCCAATGGTTCGCTAAGGTTTCCCTATATCACACACTGACTCAAGCGGCTCTCTACCGTTTCCCTATAGCGCACACTGACTCCAGCGGCTCTCAAGGTTTTCCCTTTATCCCACACTGACTTCAGCGGCTCTCCACGGTTTCACTATAGCCCACACTGACTCCAGTGGCGCCGTACAGTTTCCCTATATCCCACGCTGACTACAGAGGCTCTCTATGACTTCCCTATATCCCACAATGACCCTAGTAGTTCTCAACGGTTTGTCTATAGTCCACTCTGACATCAGCGGCTCTCAAGGGTTTCTCCTTATCCTACACAGACTTCAGCGGCTCTCTACGGTTTCCCTATAACCCACAGTGACTGCAGTGGCTCTCTATGGTTTCCCTATAGCCTACACTGAATCCAACGGCTCTCTTAGGTTTCCCTATATCACCCATAGCCTCCTGCGGCTCTCTAATTTTTCGCTATAGTCGACAGTGACTCAACTGTTTATCTATAGTCTACTCTGACATCTGCGGCTCTCAAGGCTTTCTCTTTATCCCACACAGAGTCCAGCAGCTCTCAAGGGTTTCCCTTTATCGATACTGACTGCAGTGGGTCTCTACAGTTTTGCTCTAGTCCACACTTACTCCAGTGGCTTTCTAAAGTTTCCCTATATCGCACACAGATTCCTGCAGCTCTCTATATTTTCGCGATAGTCCACAATGACTCCAGCGGCTCTCTGTGGTCTCCCTAAACACTGCATTGATTCCAGCGGCTTTCCATGTTTTCCCTATATCCCACACTGACTCCAGCGGCTCTCTTCGGTTTCCCAATGGCCGACACTGAGTGCAGGGGCTCTCTATAGTTTCCCTATATCCCACACTGACTCCTGTAGCTCGCTGTGGTTTCCCTATATCACACAGTGACTCTAGTGACACTCTACTGTTTCCCTATATTTCACAATCACTCCTGCGGCTCTCTATGGTTTCCCAATAGCCGACACTGACTGCAGTGGTTCTCTACGGTTTCCCTATATCCCACACTGACTCCACTGTCTCGCTACGGATTCCCTATAATCCACACTGACCCCAGTCGCACTCTACGGTTTCCCTCTAGTACACACTCTCTCCAATGGCTCTCTATGTTTTCCCTATATCCCACACTGACTCCATTGGTTCGCTGCGGTTTCCCTATATCACACACTGACTCAGCGGCTCTCTACGGTTTCCCTATAGCACACACTGACTCCAGCGGCTCTCAAGGTTTTCCCTTTATCCCACACTGACTTCAGCGGCTCTCCACGGTTTCACTGTAGCCCACACTGACTCCAGTGGCGCCGTACAGTTTCCCTATATCCCACACTGACTACAGAGGCTCTCTATGGCTTCCCTATATCCCACAATGACCCTAGTAGTTCTCAACGGTTTGTCTATAGTCCACTCTGACATCAGCGGCTCTCAAGGCTTTCTCTTTACCCTATTCAGACTTCAGCGGCTCTCTACGGTTTCCCTATAACCCACAGTGACTGCAGTGGCTCTCTATTTTTTCCCTATAGCCTACACTGAATCCAACGGCTCTCTTATGTTTCCCTATATCACACACAGCGTCCTGCGGCTCTCTACATTTTCGCTATAGTCGACACTGACTCAACTGTTTATCTATATTCTACTCTGACATCTGCGGCTCTCAAGGCTTTCTCTTTATCCCACACAGAGTCCAGCAGCTCTCAAGGGTTTCCCCTTATCGATACTGACTGCAGTGGCTCTCTACGGTTTTGCTCTAGTCCACACTTACTCCAGTGACTCTCTAAAGTTTCCCTATATCGCACACAGATTCCTGCGGCTCTCTACATTTTTGCGATAGTCCACACTGACTCCAACTGCTCTCTGTGGTCTCCCTAAACACTGCATTGATTCCAGTGGCTTTCCATGTTTTCCCTATATCCCACACTGATTCCAGTGGCTCTCTACGGTGTCCCTATATCAGACACTAATTCTAGAGGCTCTCTACGGATTCCCTACAGACCACACTATCCCCAGTTGCTCTCTACAGTTTCTTTATAGTCCACACTGTCTCCAGTGGCTCTCTATGGTTTCCCTATAATCCACACTGACTCCAGTGGCTCTCTACGGTTTCCCTACAGCCCACACTGACTCCAGTGGTTCTCTACGATTTCCCTATATCCAACACTGATTCCAGCTGATTTCTAAGGTTTTCTTAGAGACCTCACTGACCCCAGTGGCTCTCTGCAGTTTCACTATATGACACAATGAATTCCGCTGCTCTCTACGGTTTCCCTATAGTCCACAATGACTCCAGCTGCTCTCTATCGTTTCCCTAAAGACTGCACTGATTCCAGCGGCTCTCCACGTTTTCCCTACATCCCAGACTGACTCCAGAGTCTCTTTACGATTTTTCTATAGTCCACACTAAATCCAGTGGATCTCTACTGTTTCCCTATAACACACACTGACTCCAGTGGCTCTCTACTGTTTCCCTATAGTACACAATGTCTCCAGTGGCTCTCTATGTTTTCCCTATATCCCACAATGACTCCAGTGGCTCGCTACGGCTTCCCTATATCACACACTGACTCTTGCGGCTCTCTCCACTTTCCCTATATCCCCCGCTGTCCCTAGTGGTTCTCAACGGTTTGCCTATAATCCACACTGATTCGAGTGGCTCAGTACAGTTTCCCCATATCCCACACTGACTCCAGAGGCTCTCTACAGCTTCCCTATATCCCACGCTGACCCTAGTGGTTCTCAATGGTTTGCCTATAGTCCACACTGACTTCAGCGGCTCTCAAGGGTTTCATGTTATCCCAAACTGACTTCACCGGCGCTGTACGGTTTCCCTTTAGCCCACACTGACTCCAGTGGCTCAGTACAGTTTCCCTATATCCCACACTGACTCCAGAGGCTCTCTATGGCTTCCCTATATCCCACGCTGACCTCGTGGTTTTCAACGGTTTGCCTATAGTCCACACTGACTTCAACGGGTCTCAAGGGTTTCCCGTTATCCCACATTAACTCCAGCGGCTCTCTACGGTTTCCCTCTAGCCAACATTGACTCAAGTTGCTCTCTATTGTTTCCCTATAGTCTACACTGACTCCAATGTCTCTCTTAGGTTTCTCTATATCCAACACAGACTCCAGCAGCTCGCTACGGTTTCCCTATAGTCCACACTTACTCCAGCTGCCCTCTATGTTTTCCCTATATCCCACACTGACTCCAGTGGCTTGCTTCAGTTTCCCTATATCACACACTGAATCTAGCGGCTCTCTACATGTTCCCTATAGTGCACACTTTCTCCAGCAGCTCTCAACGGTTTCCCTTTATTTTACTCTGATTTCAGCGGCTCTCTACGGTTTCCCTATATCGCACACTGACTCTAGTGGCTCTCTATGGTTTCCCTATATCCCACACTGACTCCAGAGGCTCTCTCCAGTTTCCCTATATCCCACACTGACTCCAGAGGCTCTCTACGGCTTCCCTATATCCCACGCTGACCTCTTGGTTTTCAACGGTTTGCCTATAGTCCACACTAACTCCAGCGGCTCTCTACGGTTTCCCTTTAACCCACAGTAACTTCAGCGGCTCTCTACGGTTTCCCCATAGCCGACACGGACTGAAGAGGCTCTCTATGTTTTCCCTATAGTCTACACTGACTCCAATGGCTCTCTTAGGTTTCTCTATATCCAACACAGACTCCAGCGGCTCGCTACGGTTTCCCTATAGTCCACACTTACTCCAGCTGCCCTCTATGTTTTCCCTATATCCCACACTGACTCCAGTGGCTTGCTAAAGTTTCCCTATATCACACACTGAATCTAGCGGCTCTCTACATGTTCCCTATAGTCCACATTTTCTCCAGCTGCTCTCAACGGTTTCCCTTTATCCCACTCTGACTTCAGCGGCTCTCTACGTTTTCCCTATATCGCACACTGACTCTAGTGGCTCTCTACGGTTTCCCTATATTGCACACTGACTCTAGTGGCTCTCTACGGTTTCCCGATAGTCCACACTGACTCCAGAGGCTCTCTACAGTTTCCCTATATCCCACACTGACTCCAGAGGCTCTCTACGGCTTCCCTATATCCCACGCTGAACTCGTGGTTTTCAACGGTTTGCCTATAGTCCACACTAACTCCAGCGGCTCTCTACGGTTTCCCTCTAGCCCACATTGACTGAAGTGGTTTCCCTATATCACACAGTGACTCTAGTGGCACTCTACATTTTCCTTATAGTTCACACTAACTGCCGTGGCTCTCTACGGTTTCGCTGTAGTCCACACTGACTCCTGCGGCTCTCTACGGTTTCCCAATGGTCAACACTGACTGCAGTGGCTCTCTATGGTTTCCCTATATCCCACACTGACTCCACTGTCTCGTTACATTTTCCCTATATCACACACTGACTCTACTGGCTCTCTACCGTTTCCCTATAATCCACACTAACCCCAGTGGCTCTCTATGTTTTCCCTATATCCCACACTGACTCCATTGGTTCGCTACGGTTTCCCTATATCACACACTGACTCAAGCGGCTCTCTACGGTTTCCCTATAGTACACACTGACTCCAGCCGCTCTCAAGGTTTTCCCTTTTTCCCACACTGACTTCAGCGGCTCTCTTCGGTTTCCCTATCGCGCACAGTGACGGCAGTGGCTCTCTATGGTTTCCCTATAGCCTACACTGAATCCAATGGCTCTCTTAGGTTTCTTTGTATCACAACTGACTCTAGTGGCTCACTAAGGATTCCCTATAGTCCTTAGGGACACCAGTGGCTCTCTACGGCTTCCCTATATACCACACTTATTCCAAAGGCCCTCTACGTTTTTCCTACAGACCAAACTGACCCCAGTGGATCTCTACGGTTTCCCTATATCACACACTAACTCCAGTGGTTCTCAATGGTTTCCCTATATCCCACACTGACTCCAGTGGCTCGCTACGGTTTCTTTATATCACACATTGACTCCAGTGGATCTGTACGGTTTCCCAATAGCCGACACTGACTGCAGTTGCTCTCTATGTTTTCCCTATAGTCCACACTTTCTCCAGCGGCTCTCAACGGTTTCCCTTTAACCCACAGTAACTTCAGCGGCTCTCTACGGTTTCCCCATAGCCGGCACGGACTGAAGAGGCTCTCCATGTTTTCCCTATAGTCTAAACTGACTCCAATGGCTCTCTTAGGTTTCTCTATATCCAACACAGACTCCAGTAGCTCGCTACGGTTTCCCAATAGTCCACACTTACTCCAGCTGCCCTCTATGTTTTCCCTATATCCCACACTGACTCCAGTGGCTTGCTTCAGTTTCCCTATATCACACACTGAATCTAGCGGCTCTCTACATGTTCCCTATAGTCCACACTTTCTCCAGCAGCTCTCAACGGTTTCCCTGTATTTTACTCTGATTTCAGTGGCTCTCTACGGTTTCCCTATATCGCACACTGACTCTAGTGGCTCTCTATGGTTTCCCTATATCCCACACTGACTCTAGAGGCTCTCTACAGCTTCCCTGTATCCCACGCTGACCCTAGTGGTTCTCAATGGTTGGCCTATAGTCCACACTGATTTCAGCGGCTCTCTACGGTTTCCCTTTTACGCACACTGACTCTAGTGGCTCTCTATGGTTTCCCTATATCCCACACTTACTCCAGAGGCTCTCTCCAGTTTCCCTATATCCCACACTGACTCCCGAGGCTCTCTACGGCTTCCCTATATCCCACGCTGACCTCGTGGTTTTCAACGGTTTGCCTATAGTCCACACTAACTCCAGCGGCTCTCTACGGTTTCCCTCTAGCCCACATTGACGGAAGTGGTTTCCCTATATCACACAGTGACTCTAGTGGCACTCTACATTTTCCTTATAGTTCACACTGACTGCAGTGGCTCTCTACGGTTTCGCTGTAGCCCACACTACCTCCTGCGGCTCTCTATGGTTTCCCAATGGTCAACACTGACTGCAGTGGCTCTCTATGATTTCCCTATATCCCACACTGACTCCACTGTCTCGTTACATTTTCCCTATATCACACACTGGCTCTACTGGCTCTCTACGGTTTCCCTATAATCCACACTAACCCCAGTGGCTCTCTATGTTTTCCCTATATCCCACACTGACTCCATTGGTTCGCTACGGTTTCCCTATATCGCACACTGACTCTAGTGGCTCTCTACGGTTTCCCTATATTGCACACTGACTCTAGTGGCTCTCTACGGTTTCCCGATAGTCCACACTGACTCCAGAGGCTCTCTACACTTTCCCTATATCCCGCACTGACTCCAGAGGCTCTCTACGGCTTCCCTATATCCCACGCTGACCTTTTGGTTTTCAACGGTTGGCCTATAGTCCACACTAACTCCAGCGGCTCTCTACTGTTTCCCTCTAGCCCACATTGACTGAAGTGGTTTCCCTATATCACACAGTGACTCTAGTGGCACTCTACATTTTCCTTATAGTTCACACTGACTGCAGTGGCTCTCTACGGTTTCGCTGTAGTCCACACTGACTCCTGCGGCTCTCTACGGTTTCCCAATGGTCAACACTGACTGCAGTGGCTCTCTATGGTTTCCCTATATCCCACACTGACTCCACTGTCTCGTTACATTTTCCCTATATCACACACTGACTCTACTGGCTCTCTACGGTTTCCCTATAATCCACACTAACCCCAGTGGCTCTCTATGTTTTCCCTATATCCCACACTGACTCCATTGGTTCGCTACGGTTTCCCTATATCACACACTGACTCAAGCGGCTCTCTACGGTTTCCCTATAGTACACACTGACTCCAGCCGCTCTCAAGGTTTTCCCTTTTTCCAGCACTGACTTCAGCGGCTCTCTTCGGTTTCCCTATCGCGCACAGTGACGGCAGTGGCTCTCTATGGTTTCCCTATAGCCTACACTGAATCCAATGGCTCTCTTAGGTTTCTTTGTATCACAACTGACTCTAGTGGCTCTCTAAGGATTCCCTATAGTCCTCAGGGACCCCAGTGGCTCTCTACGGCTTCCCTATATACCACACTTATTCCAGCGGCCCTCTACGTTTTTCCTACAGACCAAACTGACCCCAGTGGATCTCTACGGTTTCCCTATATCACACACTAACTCCAGTGGTTCTCAATGGTTTCCCTATATCCCACACTGACTCCAGTGGCTCGCTACGGTTTCTTTATATCACACATTGACTCCAGTGGATCTGTACGGTTTCCCAATAGCCGACACTGACTGCAGTTGCTCTCTATGTTTTCCTATAGTCCACACTTTCTCCAGCGGCTCTCAACGGTTTCCCTTTAACCCACAGTAACTTCAGCGGCTCTCTACGGTTTCCCCATAGCCGACACGGACTGAAGAGGCTCTCCATGTTCTCCCTACAGTGTACAATGACTCCAATGGCTCTCTTAGGTTTCTCTATATCCAACACAGACTCCAGCGGCTCGCTACGGTTTCCCTATAGTCCACACTTACTCCAGCTGCCCTCTATGTTTTCCCTATATCCCACACTGACTCCAGTGGCTTGCTTCAGTTTCCCTATATCACACACTGAATCTAGCGGCTCTCTACATGTTCCCTATAGTCCACACTTTCTCCAGCAGCTCTCAACGGTTTCCCTGTATTTTACTCTGATTTCAGTGGCTCTCTACGGTTTCCCTATATCGCGCACTGACTCTAGTGGCTCTCTATGGTTTCCCTATATCCCACACTGACTCCAGAGGCTCTCTACAGCTTCCCTGTATCCCACGCTGACCCTAGTGGTTCTCAATGGTTGGCCTATAGTCCACACTGATTTCAGCGGCTCTCTACGGTTTCCCTTTTACGCACACTGACTCTAGTGGCTCTCTACGGTTTCCAGATAGTCCACACTGACCCCAGTGGCTCTCTACTTTTTCCCTATAGACCACACTGACTCACCGGCTCTCTTCGGTTTCCCAATGGCTGACACTGAGTGCAGGGGCTCTCTATAGTTTCCCTATATGCCACACTGACTCCTGTAGCTCGCTGTGGTTTCCCTATATCACACAGTGACTCTAGTGACACTCTACTGTTTCCCTATATTTCACAATCACTCCTGCGGCTCTCTATGGTTTCCCAATAGCCGACACTGACTGCAGTGGTTCTCTACGGTTTCCCTATATCCCACACTGACTCCACTGTCTCGCTACGGATTCCCTATAATCCACACTGACCCCAGTCGCACTCTACGGTTTCCCTCTAGTACACACTCTCTCCAATGGCTCTCTATGTTTTCCCTATATCCCACACTGACTCCATTGGTTTGCTGCGGTTTCCCTATATCACACACTGACTCAGCGGCTCTCTATGGTTTCCCTATAGCACACACTGACTCCAGTGGCTCTCAAGGTTTTCCCTTTATCCCACACTGACTTCAGCGGCTCTCCACGGTTTCACTGTAGCCCACACTGACTCCAGTGGCGCCGTACAGTTTCCCTATATCCCACACTGACTAGAGAGGCTCTCTATGGCTTCCCTATATCCCACAATGACCCTAGTAGTTCTCAACGGTTTGTCTATAGTCCACTCTGACATCAGCGGCTCTCAAGGGTTTCTCTTTACCCTATTCAGACTTCAGCGGCTCTCTACGGTTTCCCTATAACCCACAGTGACTGCAGTGGCTCTCTATTTTTCCCTATAGCCTACACTGAATCCAACGGCTCTCTTATGTTTCCCTATATCACACACAGCGTCCTGCGGCTCTCTACATTTTCGCTATAGTCGACACTGACTCAACTGTTTATCTATATTCTACTCTGACATCTGCGGCTCTCAAGGCTTTCTCTTTATCCCACACAGAGTCCAGCAGCTCTCAAGGGTTTCCCTTTATCGATACTGACTGCAGTGGCTCTCTACGGTTTCGCTCTAGTCCACACTTACTCCAGTGACTCTCTAAAGTTTCCCTATATCGCACACAGATTCCTGCGGCTCTCTACATTTTTGCGATAGTCCACACTGACTCCAACTGCTCTCTGTGGTCTCCCTAAACACTGCATTGATTCCAGTGGCTTTCCATGTTTTCCCTATATGCCACACTGATTCCAGTGGCTCTCTACGGTTTCCCTATATCAGACACTAATTCTAGAGGCTCTCTACGGATTCCCTACAGACCACACTATCCCCAGTTGCTCTCTACAGTTTCTTTATAGTCCACACTGTCTCCAGTGGCTCTCTATGGTTTCCCTATAATCCACACTGACTCCAGTGGCTCTCTACGGTTTCCCTACAGCCCACACTGACTCCAGTGGCTCTCTACGGTTTCCCTATATCCAACACTGATTCCAGCTGATTTCTAAGGTTTTCTTAGAGACCTCACTGACCCCAGTGGCTCTCTGCAGTTTCACTATATGACACAATGAATTCCGCTGCTCTCTACGGTTTCCCTATAGTCCACACTGACTCCAGCTGCTCTCTATCGTTTCCCTAAAGACTGCACTGATTCCAGCGGCTCTCCACGTTTTCCCTACATCCCAGACTGACTCCAGAGTCTCTCTACGATTTTTCTATAGTCCACACTAAATCCAGTGGATCTCTACTGTTTCCCTGTAACACACACTGACTCCAGTGGCTCTCTACTGTTTCCCTATAGTACACAATGTCTCCAGTGGCTCTCTATGTTTTCCCTATATCCCACAATGACTCCAGTGGCTCGCTACGGCTTCCCTATATCACACACTGACTCTTGCGGCTCTCTCCACTTTCCCTATATCCCCCGCTGTCCCTAGTGGTTCTCAACGGTTTGCCTATAATCCACACTGATTCGAGTGGCTCAGTACAGTTTCCCCATATCCCACACTGACTCCAGAGGTTCTCTACAGATCCCCTATATCCCACGCTGACCCTAGTGGTTCTCAATGGTTTGCCTATAGTCCACAGTGACTTCAGCGGCTCTCAAGGGTTTCATGTTATCCCAAACTGACTTCACCGGCTCTGTACGTTTTCCCTTTAGCCCACACTGACTCCAGTGGCTCAGTACAGTTTCCCTATATCCCGCACTGACTCCAGAGGCTCTCTATGGCTTCCCTATATCCCACGCTGACCTCGTGGTTTTCAACGGTTTGCCTATAGTCCACACTGACTTCAACGGGTCTCAAGGGTTTCCAGTTATCCCACATTAACTCCAGCGGCTCTCTACGGTTTCCCTCTAGCCAACATTGACTCAAGTTGCTCTCTATTGTTTGCCTATAGTCTACACTGACTCCAATGGCTACGGTTTCCCTATAGTCCACACTTACTCCAGCTGCCCTCTATGTTTACCCTATATCCCACACTGACTCCAGTGGCTTGCTTCAGTTTCCCTATATCACACACTGAATCTAGCGGCTCTCTACATGTTCCCTATAGTGCACACTTTCTCCAGCAGCTCTCAACGGTTTCCCTTTATTTTACTCTGATTTCAGCAGCTCTCTACGGTTTCCCTATATCGCACACTGACTCTAGTGGCTCTCTATGGTTTCCCTATATCCCACACTGACTCCAGAGGCTCTCTCCAGTTTCCCTATATCCCACACTGACTCCAGAGGCTCTCTACGGCTTCCCTATATCCCACGCTGACCTCGTGGTTTTCAACGGTTTGCCTATAGTCCACACTAACTCCAGCGGCTCTCTACGGTTTCCCTCTAGCCCACATTGACTGAAGTGGTTTCCCTATAACGCACAGTGACTCTAGTGGCACTCTACATTTTCCTTATAGTTCACACTGACTGCAGTGGCTCTCTACGGTTTCGCTGTAGTCCACACTGACTCCTGCGGCTCTCTACGGTTTCCCAATGGTCAACACTGACTGCAGTAGCTCTCTATGGTTTCCCTATATCCCACACTGACTCCACTGTCTTGTTACATTTTCCCTATATCACACACTGACTCTACTGGCTCTCTACGGTTTCCCTATAATCCACACTAACCCCAGTGGCTCTCTATGTTTTCCCTATATCCCACACTGACTCCATTGGTTCGCTACGGTTTCCCTATATCACACACTGACTCAAGCGGCTCTCTACGGTTTCCCTATAGTACACACTGACTCCAGCCGCTCTCAAGGTTTTCCCTTTTTCCCACACTGACTTCAGCGGCTCTCTTCGGTTTTCCTATCCCGCACATTGACGGCAGTGGCTCTCTATGGTTCCCCTATAGCCTACACTGAATCCAATGGCTCTCTTAGGTTTCTTTGTATCACAACTGACTCTAGTGGCTCTCTAAGGATTCCCTATAGGCCTCAGGGACCCCAGTGGCTCTCTACGGCTTCCCTATATACCACACTGATTCCAGCGGCCCTCTACGTTTTTCCTACAGACCAAACTGACCCCAGTGGATCTCTAAGGTTTCCCTATATCACACAATAACTCCAGTGGTTCTCAATGGTTTCCCTATATCCCACACTGACTCCACTGTCTTGTTACATTTTCCCTATATCACACACTGACTCTACTGGCTCTCTACGGTTTCCCTATAATCCACACTAACCCCAGTGGCTCTCTATGTTTTCCCTATATCCCACACTGACTCCATTGGTTCGCTACGGTTTCCCTATATCACACACTGACTCAAGCGGCTCTCTACGGTTTCCCTATAGTACACACTGACTCCAGCCGCTCTCAAGGTTTTCCCTTTTTCCCACACTGACTTCAGCGGCTCTCTTCGGTTTTCCTATCCCGCACATTGACGGCAGTGGCTCTCTATGGTTCCCCTATAGCCTACACTGAATCCAATGGCTCTCTTAGGTTTCTTTGTATCACAACTGACTCTAGTGGCTCTCTAAGGATTCCCTATAGGCCTCAGGGACCCCAGTGGCTCTCTACGGCTTCCCTATATACCACACTGATTCCAGCGGCCCTCTACGTTTTTCCTACAGACCAAACTGACCCCAGTGGATCTCTAAGGTTTCCCTATATCACACAATAACTCCAGTGGTTCTCAATGGTTTCCCTATATCCCACACTGACTCCAGTGGCTCGCTACGGTTTCTTTATATCACACATTGACTCCAGTGGATCTGTACGGTTTCCCAATAGCCGACACTGACTGCAGTTGCTCTCTATGTTTTCCCTATAGTCCACACTTTCTCCAGCGGCTCTCAACGGTTTCCCTTTAACCCACAGTAACTTTGCGGCTCTCTACGGTTTCCCCATAGCCGACACGGACTGAAGAGGCTCTCCATGTTTTCCCTATAGTCTGCACTGACTCCAATGGCTCTCTTAGGTTTCTCTATATCCAACACAGACTCCAGCGGCTCGCTACGGTTTCCCTATAGTCTACACTTACTCCAGCTGCCCTCTATGTTTTCCCTATATCCCACACTGACTCCAGTGGCTTGCTACAGTTTCCCTATATCACACACTGAATCTAGCGGCTCTCTACATGTTCCCTATAGTCCACGTTTTCTCCAGCGGCTCTCAACGGTTTCCGTTTATCCCACTCTGACTTCAGCGGCTCTCTACGTTTTCCCTATATCGCAGCCTGAATCTAGTGGCTCTCTACGGTTTCCCTATATTGCACACTGACTCTTGTGGCTCTCTCCGGTTTCCCGATAGTCCACACTGACTCCAGAGGCTCTCTACAGTTTCCCTATATCCCACACTGACTCCAGAGGCTCTCTACGGCTTCCCTATATCCCACGCTGACCTCGTGGTTTTCAACGGTTTGCCTATAGTCCACACTAACTCCAGCGGCTCTCTACGGTTTCCCTCTAGCCCACATTGACTGAAGTGGTTTCCCTTTATCACACAGTGACTCTAGTGGCACTCTACATTTTCCTTATAGTTCACACTGACTGCAGTGGCTCTCTACGGTTTCGCTGTAGTCCACACTGACTCCTGCGGCTCTCTACGGTTTCCCAATGGTCAACACTGACTGCAGTGGCTCTCTATGGTTTCCCTATATCCCACACTGACTCCACTGTCTCGTTACATTTTCCCTATATCACACACTGACTCTACTGGCTCTCTACGGTTTCCCTATAATCCACACTAACCCCAGTGGCTCTCTATGTTTTCCCTATAGCCTACACTGAATCCAACGGCTCTCTTAGGTTTCCCTATATCACACATAGCCTCCTGCGGCTCTCTAATTTTTCGCTATAGTCGACAGTGACTCAACTGTTTATCTATAGTCTACACTGACATCTGCGGCTCTCAAGGCTTTCTCTTTATCCCACACAGAGTCCAGCAGCTCTCAAGGGTTTCCCTTTATCGATACTGACTGCAGTGGGTCTCTACAGTTTTGCTCTAGTCCACACTTACTCCAGTGGCTTTCTAAAGTTTCCCTATATCGCACACAGATTCCTGCGAGTCTCTACATTTTCGCGATAGTCCACAATGACTCCAGCGGCTCTCTGTGGTCTCCCTAAGCACTGCATTGATTCCAGCGGCTTTCCATGTTTTCCCTATATCCCACACTGACTCCAGCGGCTCTCTTCGGTTTCCCAATGGCCGACACTGAGTGCAGGGGCTCTCTATAGTTTCCCTATATCCCACACTGACTCCTGTAGCTCGCTGTGGTTTCCCTATATCACACAGTGACTCTAGTGACACTCTACTGTTTCCCTATATTTCACAATCACTCCTGCGGCTCTCTATGGTTTCCCAATAGCCGACACTGACTGCAGTGGTTCTCTACGGTTTCCCTATATCCCACACTGACTCCACTGTCTCGCTACGGATTCCCTATAATCCACACTGACCCCAGTCGCACTCTACGGTTTCCCTCTAGTACACACTCTCTCCAATGGCTCTCTATGTTTTCCCTATATCCCACACTGACTCCATTGGTTTGCTGCGGTTTCCCTATATCACACACTGACTCAGCGGCTCTCTATGGTTTCCCTATAGCACACACTGACTCCAGTGGCTCTCAAGGTTTTCCCTTTATCCCACACTGACTTCAGCGGCTCTCCATGGTTTCACTGTAGCCCACACTGACTCCAGTGGCGCCGTACAGTTTCCCTATATCCCACACTGACTACAGAGGCTCTCTATGGCTTCCCTATATCCCACAATGACCCTAGTAGTTCTCAACGGTTTGTCTATAGTCCACTCTGACATCAGCGGCTCTCAAGGGTTTCTCTTTACCCTATTCAGACTTCAGCGGCTCTCTACGGTTTCCCTATAACCCACAGTGACTGCAGTGGCTCTCTATTTTTTCCCTATAGCCTACACTGAATCCAACGGCTCTCTTATGTTTCCCTATATCACACACAGCGTCCTGCGGCTCTCTACATTTTCGCTATAGTCGACACTGACTCAACTGTTTATCTATATTCTACTCTGACATCTGCGGCTCTCAAGGCTTTCTCTTTATCCCACACAGAGTCCAGCAGCTCTCAAGGGTTTCCCTTTATCGATACTGACTGCAGTGGCTCTCTACGGTTTTGCTCTAGTCCACACTTACTCCAGTGACTCTCTAAAGTTTCCCTATATCGCACACAGATTCCTGCGGCTCTCTACATTTTTGCGATAGTCCACACTGACTCCAACTGCTCTCTGTGGTCTCCCTAAACACTGCATTGATTCCAGTGGCTTTCCATGTTTTCCCTATATGCCACACTGATTCCAGTGGCTCTCTACGGTTTCCCTATATCAGACACTAATTCTAGAGGCTCTCTACGGATTCCCTACAGACCACACTATCCCCAGTTGCTCTCTACAGTTTCTTTATAGTCCACACTGTCTCCAGTGGCTCTCTATGGTTTCCCTATAATCCACACTGACTCCAGTGGTTCTCTACGGTTTCCCTATATCCAACACTGATTCCAGCTGATTTCTAAGGTTTTCTTAGAGACCTCACTGACCCCAGTGGCTCTCTGCAGTTTCACTATATGACACAATGAATTCCTCTGCTCTCTACGGTTTCCCTATAGTCCACACTGACTCCAGCTGCTCTCTATCGTTTCCCTAAAGACTGCACTGATTCCAGCGGCTCTCCACGTTTTCCCTACATCCCAGACTGACTCCAGAGTCTCTCTACGATTTTTCTATAGTCCACACTAAATCCAGTGGATCTCTACTGTTTCCCTATAACACACACTGACTCCAGTGGCTCTCTACTGTTTCCCTATAGTACACAATGTCTCCAGTGGCTCTCTATGTTTTCCCTATATCCCACAATGACTCCAGTGGCTCGCTACGGCTTCCCTATATCACACACTGACTCTTGCGGCTCTCTCCACTTTCCCTATATCCCCCGCTGTCCCTAGTGGTTCTCAACGGTTTGCCTATAATCCACACTGATTCGAGTGGCTCAGTACAGTTTCCCCATATCCCACACTGACTCCAGAGGTTCTCTACAGATCCCCTATATCCCACGCTGACCATAGTGGTTCTCAATGGTTTGCCTATAGTCCACACTGACTTCAGCGGCTCTCAAGGGTTTCATGTTATCCCAAACTGACTTCACCGGCTCTGTACGTTTTCCCTTTAGCCCACACTGACTCCAGTGGCTCAGTACAGTTTCCCTATATCCCGCACTGACTCCAGAGGCTCTCTATGGCTTCCCTATATCCCACGCTGACCGCGTGGTTTTCAACGGTTTGCCTATAGTCCACACTGACTTCAACGGGTCTCAAGGGTTTCCAGTTATCCCACATTAACTCCAGCGGCTCTCTACGGTTTCCCTCTAGCCAACATTGACTCAAGTTGCTCTCTATTGTTTGCCTATAGTCTACACTGACTCCAATGGCTACGGTTTCCCTATAGTCCACACTTACTCCAGCTGCCCTCTATGTTTTCCCTATATCCCACACTGACTCCAGTGGCTTGCTTCAGTTTCCCTATATCACACACTGAATCTAGCGGCTCTCTACATGTTCCCTATAGTGCACACTTTCTCCAGCAGCTCTCAACGGTTTCCCTTTATTTTACTCTGATTTCAGCAGCTCTCTACGGTTTCCCTATATCGCACACTGACTCTAGTGGCTCTCTATGGTTTCCCTATATCCCACACTGACTCCAGAGGCTCTCTCCAGTTTCCCTATATCCCACACTGACTCCAGAGGCTCTCTACGGCTTCCCTATATCCCACGCTGACCTCGTGGTTTTCAACGGTTTGCCTATAGTCCACACTAACTCCAGCGGCTCTCTACGGTTTCCCTCTAGCCCACATTGATTGAAGTGGTTTCCCTATAACGCACAGTGACTCTAGTGGCACTCTACATTTTCCTTATAGTTCACACTGACTGCAGTGGCTCTCTACGGTTTCGCTGTAGTCCACACTGACTCCTGCGGCTCTCTACGGTTTCCCAATGGTCAACACTGACTGCAGTAGCTCTCTATGGTTTCCCTATATCCCACACTGACTCCACTGTCTTGTTACATTTTCCCTATATCACACACTGACTCTACTGGCTCTCTACGGTTTCCCTATAATCCACACTAACCCCAGTGGCTCTCTATGTTTTCCCTATATCCCACACTGACTCCATTGGTTCGCTACGGTTTCCCTATATCACACACTGACTCAAGCGGCTCTCTATGGTTTCCCTATAGTACACACTGACTCCAGCCGCTCTCAAGGTTTTCCCTTTTTCCCACACTGACTTCAGCGGCTCTCTTCGGTTTTCCTATCCCGCACATTGACGGCAGTGGCTCTCTATGGTTCCCCTATAGCCTACACTGAATCCAATGGCTCTCTTAGGTTTCTTTGTATCACAACTGACTCTAGTGGCTCTCTAAGGATTCCCTATAGGCCTCAGGGACCCCAGTGGCTCTCTACGGCTTCCCTATATACCACACTGATTCCAGCGGCCCTCTACGTTTTTCCTACAGACCAAACTGACCCCAGTGGATCTCTAAGGTTTCCCTATATCACACAATAACTCCAGTGGTTCTCAATGGTTTCCCTATATCCCACACTGACTCCAGTGGCTCGCTACAGTTTCTTTATATCACACATTGACTCCAGTGGATCTGTACGGTTTCCCAATAGCCGACACTGACTGCAGTTGCTCTCTATGTTTTCCCTATAGTCCACACTTTCTCCAGCGGCTCTCAACGGTTTCCCTTTAACCCACAGTAACTTTGCGGCTCTCTACGGTTTCCCCATAGCCGACACGGACTGAAGAGGCTCTCCATGTTTTCCCTATAGTCTGCACTGACTCCAATGGCTCTCTTAGGTTTCTCTATATCCAACACAGACTCCAGCGGCTCGCTACGGTTTCCCTATAGTCCACACTTACTCCAGCTGCCCTTTATGTTTTCCCTATATCCCACACTGACTCCAGTGGCTTGCTACAGTTTCCCTATATCACACACTGAATCTAGCGGCTCTCTACATGTTCCCTATAGTCCACGTTTTCTCCAGCGGCTCTCAACGGTTTCCGTTTATCCCACTCTGACTTCAGCGGCTCTCTACGTTTTCCCTATATCGCAGCCTGACTCTAGTGGCTCTCTACGGTTTCCCTATATTGCACACTGACTCTAGTGGCTCTCTCCGGTTTCCCGATAGTCCACACTGACTCCAGAGGCTCTCTACAGTTTCCCTATATCCCACACTGACTCCAGAGGCTCTCTACGGCTTCCCTATATCCCACGCTGTCCTCGTGGTTTTCAACGGCTGGCCTATAGTCCACACTAACTCCAGCGGCTCTCTACGGTTTCCCTCTAGCCCACATTGACTGAAGTGGTTTCCCTTTATCACACAGTGACTCTAGTGGCACTCTACATTTTCCTTATAGTTCACACTAACTGCAGTGGCTCTCTACGGTTTCGCTGTAGTCCACACTGACTCCTGCGGCTCTCTACGGTTTCCCAATGGTCAACACTGACTGCAGTGGCTCTCTATGGTTTCCCTATATCCCACACTGACTCCACTGTCTCGTTACATTTTCCCTATATCACACACTGACTCTACTGGCTCTCTACCGTTTCCCTATAATCCACACTAACCCCAGTGGCTCTCTATGTTTTCCCTATATCCCACACTGACTCCATTGGTTCGCTACGGTTTCCCTATATCACACACTGACTCAAGCGGCTCTCTACGGTTTCCCTATAGTACACACTGACTCCAGCCACTCTCAAGGTTTTCCCTTTTTCCCACACTGACTTCAGCGGCTCTCTTCGGTTTCCCTATCGCGCACAGTGACGGCAGTGGCTCTCTATGGTTTCCCTATAGCCTACACTGAATCCAATGGCTCTCTTAGGTTTCTTTGTATCACAACTGACTCTAGTGGCTCTCTAAGGATTCCCTATAGTCCTCAGGGACACCAGTGGCTCTCTACGGCTTCCCTATATACCACACTTATTCCAGCGGCCCTCTACGTTTTTCCTACAGACCAAACTGACCCCAGTGGATCTCTACGGTTTCCCTATATCACACACTAACTCCAATGGTTCTCAATGGTTTCCCTATATCCCACACTGACTCCAGTGGCTCGCTACGGTTTCTTTATATCACACATTGACTCCAGTGGATCTGTACGGTTTCCCAATAGCCGACACTGACTGCAGTTGCTCTCTATGTTTTCCCTATAGTCCACACTTTCTCCAGCGGCTCTCAACGGTTTCCCTTTAACCCACAGTAACTTCAGCGGCTCTCTACGGTTTCCCCATAGCCGAAACGGACTGAAGAGGCTCTCCATGTTTTCCCTATAGTCTACAATGACTCCAATGGCTCTCTTAGGTTTCTCTATATCCAACACAGACTCCAGTAGCTCGCTACGGTTTCCCTATAGTCCACACCTATTCCAGCTGCCCTCTATGTTTTCCCTACATCCCACACTGACTCCAGTGGCTTGCTTCAGTTTCCCTATATCACACACTGAATCTAGCGGCTCTCTACATGTTCCCTATATTCCACACTTTCTCCAGCAGCTCTCAACGGTTTCCCTGTATTTTACTCTGATTTCAGTGGCTCTCTACGGTTTCCCTATATCGCCCACTGACTCTAGTGGCTCTCTATGGTTTCCCTATATTGCACACTCACTCTAGTGGCTCTCTACGGTTTCCCGATAGTCCACACTGACTCCAGAGGCTCTCTACAGTTTCCCTATATCCCACACTGACTCCAGAGGCTCTCTACGGCTTCCCTATATCCCACGCTGACCTCGTGGTTTTCAACGGTTTGCCTATAGTCCACACTATCTCCAGCGGCTCTCTACGGTTTCCCTCTAGCCCACATTGACTGAAGTGGTTTCCCTATATCACACAGTGACTCTAGTGGCACTCTACATTTTCGTTATAGTTCACACTGACTGCAGTGGCTCTCTACGGTTTCGCTGTAGTCCACACTGACTCCTGCGGCTCTCTACGGTTTCCCAATGGTCAACACTGACTGCAGTGGCTCTCTATGGTTTCCCTATATCCCACACTGACTCCACTGTCTCGTTACATTTTCCGTATATCACACACTGGCTCTACTGGCTCTCTACGGTTTCCCTATAATCCACACTAACCCCAGTGGCTCTCTATTTTTTCCCTATATCACACACTGACTCCATTGGTTCGCTACGGTTTCCCTATATCACACACTGACTCAAGCGGCTCTCTACGGTTTCCCTATAGTACACACTGACTCCAGCCGCTCTCAAGGTTTTCCCTTTTTCCCACACTGACTTCAGCGGCTCTCTTCGGTTTTCCTATCCCGCACATTGACGGCAGTGGCTCTCTATGGTTCCCCTATAGCCTACACTGAATCCAATGGCTCTCTTAGGTTTCTTTGTATCACAACTGACTCTAGTGGCTCTCTAAGGATTCCCTATAGGCCTCAAAGACCCCAGTGGCTCTCTACGGCTTCCCTATATACCACACTGATTCCAGCGGCCCTCTAAGTTTTTCCTACAGACCAAACTGACCCCAGTGGATCTCTAAGGTTTCCCTATATCACACAATAACTCCATTGGTTCTCAATGGTTTCCCTATATCCCACACTGACTCCAGTGGCTCGCTACGGTTTCTTTATATCACACATTGACTCCAGTGGATCTGTACGGTTTCCCAATAGCCGACACTGACTGCAGTTGCTCTCTATGTTTTCCCTATAGTCCACACTTTCTCCAGCGGCTCTCAACGGTTTCCCTTTAACCCACAGTAACTTTGCGGCTCTCTACGGTTTCCCCATAGCCGACACGGACTGAAGAGGCTCTCCATGTTTTCCCTATAGTCTGCACTGACTCCAATGGCTCTCTTAGGTTTCTCTATATCCAACACAGACTCCAGCGGCTCGCTACGGTTTCCCTATAGTCTACACTTACTCCAGCTGCCCTCTATGTTTTCCCTATATCCCACACTGACTCCAGTGGCTTGCTACAGTTTCCCTATATCACACACTGAATCTAGCGGCTCTCTACATGTTCCCTATAGTCCACGTTTTCTCCAGCGGCTCTCAACGGTTTCCGTTTATCCCACTCTGACTTTAGCGGCTCTCTACGTTTTCCCTATATCGCAGCCTGAATCTAGTGGCTCTCTACGGTTTCCCTATATTGCACACTGACTCTTGTGGCTCTCTCCGGTTTCCCGATAGTCCACACTGACTCCAGAGGCTCTCTACAGTTTCCCTATATCCCACACTGACTCCAGAGGCTCTCTACGGCTTCCCTATATCCCACGCTGACCTCGTGGTTTTCAACGGTTTGCCTATAGTCCACACTAACTCCAGCGGCTCTCTACGGTTTCCCTCTAGCCCACATTGACTGAAGTGGTTTCCCTTTATCACACAGTGACTCTAGTGGCACTCTACATTTTCCTTATAGTTCACACTGACTGCAGTGGCTCTCTACGGTTTCGCTGTAGTCCACACTGACTCCTGCGGCTCTCTACGGTTTCCCAATGGTCAACACTGACTGCAGTGGCTCTCTATGGTTTCCCTATATCCCACACTGACTCCACTGTCTCGTTACATTTTCCCTATATCACACACTGACTCTACTGGCTCTCTACGGTTTCCCTATAATCCACACTAACCCCAGTGGCTCTCTATGTTTTCCCTATAGCCTACACTGAATCCAACGGCTCTCTTAGGTTTCCCTATAACACACATAGCCTCCTGCGGCTCTCTAATTTTTCGCTATAGTCGACAGTGACTCAACTGTTTATCTATAGTCAACACTGACATCTGCGGCTCTCAAGGCTTTCTCTTTATCCCACACAGAGTCCAGCAGCTCTCAAGGGTTTCCCTTTATCGATACTGACTGCAGTGGGTCTCTACAGTTTTGCTCTAGTCCACACTTACTCCAGTGGCTTTCTAAAGTTTCCCTATATCGCACACAGATTCCTGCGAGTCTCTACATTTTCGCGATAGTCCACAATGACTCCAGCGGCTCTCTGTGGTCTCCCTAAGCACTGCATTGATTCCAGCGGCTTTCCATGTTTTCCCTATATCCCACACTGACTCCAGCGGCTCTCTTCGGTTTCCCAATGGCCGACACTGAGTGCAGGGGCTCTCTATAGTTTCCCTATATCCCACACTGACTCCTGTAGCTCGCTGTGGTTTCCCTATATCACACAGTGACTCTAGTGACACTCTACTGTTTCCCTATATTTCACAATCACTCCTGCGGCTCTCTATGGTTTCCCAATAGCCGACACTGACTGCAGTGGTTCTCTACGGTTTCCCTATATCCCACACTGACTCCACTGTCTCGCTACGGATTCCCTATAATCCACACTGACCCCAGTCGCACTCTACGGTTTCCCTCTAGTACACACTCTCTCCAATGGCTCTCTATGTTTTCCCTATATCCCACACTGACTCCATTGGTTTGCTGCGGTTTCCCTATATCACACACTGACTCAGCGGCTCTCTATGGTTTCCCTATAGCACACACTGACTCCAGTGGCTCTCAAGGTTTTCCCTTTATCCCACACTGACTTCAGCGGCTCTCCACGGTTTCACTGTAGCCCACACTGACTCCAGTGGCGCCGTACAGTTTCCCTATATCCCACACTGACTACAGAGGCTCTCTATGGCTTCCCTATATCCCACGCTGACCCTAGTAGTTCTCAACGGTTTGTCTATAGTCCACTCTGACATCAGCGGCTCTCAAGGGTTTCTCTTTACCCTATTCAGACTTCAGCGGCTCTCTACGGTTTCCCTATAACCCACAGTGACTGCAGTGGCTCTCTATTTTTTCCCTATAGCCTACACTGAATCCAACGGCTCTCTTATGTTTCCCTATATCACACACAGCGTCCTGCGGCTCTCTACATTTTCGCTATAGTCGACACTGACTCAACTGTTTATCTATATTCTACTCTGACATCTGCGGCTCTCAAGGCTTTCTCTTTATCCCACACAGAGTCCAGCAGCTCTCAAGGGTTTCCCTTTATCGATACTGACTGCAGTGGCTCTCTACGGTTTTGCTCTAGTCCACACTTACTCCAGTGACTCTCTAAAGTTTCCCTATATCGCACACAGATTCCTGCGGCTCTCTACATTTTTGCGATAGTCCACACTGACTCCAACTGCTCTCTGTGGTCTCCCTAAACACTGCATTGATTCCAGTGGCTTTCCATGTTTTCCCTATATGCCACACTGATTCCAGTGGCTCTCTACGGTTTCCCTATATCAGACACTAATTCTAGAGGCTCTCTACGGATTCCCTACAGACCACACTATCCCCAGTTGCTCTCTACAGTTTCTTTATAGTCCACACTGTCTCCAGTGGCTCTCTATGGTTTCCCTATAATCCACACTGACTCCAGTGGCTCTCTACGGTTTCCCTACAGCCCACACTGACTCCAGTGGTTCTCTACGGTTTCCCTATATCCAACACTGATTCCAGCTGATTTCTAAGGTTTTCTTAGAGACCTCACTGACCCCAGTGGCTCTCTGCAGTTTCACTATATGACACAATGAATTCCGCTGCTCTCTACGGTTTCCCTATAGTCCACACTGACTCCAGCTGCTCTCTATCGTTTCCCTAAAGACTGCACTGATTCCAGCGGCTCTCCACGTTTTCCCTACATCCCAGACTGACTCCAGAGTCTCTCTACGATTTTTCTATAGTCCACACTAAATCCAGTGGATCTCTACTGTTTCCCTATAACACACACTGACTCCAGTGGCTCTCTACTGTTTCCCTATAGTACACAATGTCTCCAGTGGCTCTCTATGTTTTCCCTATATCCCACAATGACTCCAGTGGCTCGCTACGGCTTCCCTATATCACACACTGACTCTTGCGGCTCTCTCCACTTTCCCTATATCCCCCGCTGTCCCTAGTGGTTCTCAACGGTTTGCCTATAATCCACACTGATTCGAGTGGCTCAGTACAGTTTCCCCATATCCCACACTGACTCCAGAGGTTCTCTACAGATCCCCTATATCCCACGCTGACCCTAGTGGTTCTCAATGGTTTGCCTATAGTCCACACTGACTTCAGCGGCTCTCAAGGGTTTCATGTTATCCCAAACTGACTTCACCGGCTCTGTACGTTTTCCCTTTAGCCCACACTGACTCCAGTGGCTCAGTACAGTTTCCCTATATCCCGCACTGACTCCAGAGGCTCTCTATGGCTTCCCTATATCCCACGCTGACCGCGTGGTTTTCAACGGTTTGCCTATAGTCCACACTGACTTCAACGGGTCTCAAGGGTTTCCAGTTATCCCACATTAACTCCAGTGGCTCTCTACGGTTTCCCTCTAGCCAACATTGACTCAAGTTGCTCTCTATTGTTTGCTTATAGTCTACACTGACTCCAATGGCTACGGTTTCCCTATAGTCCACACTTACTCCAGCTGCCCTCTATGTTTTCCCTATATCCCACACTGACTCCAGTGGCTTGCTTCAGTTTCCCTATATCACACACTGAATCTAGCGGCTCTCTACATGTTCCCTATAGTGCACACTTTCTCCAGCAGCTCTCAACGGTTTCCCTTTATTTTACTCTGATTTCAGCAGCTCTCTACGGTTTCCCTATATCGCACACTGACTCTAGTGGCTCTCTATGGTTTCCCTATATCCCACACTGACTCCAGAGGCTCTCTCCAGTTTCCCTATATCCCACACTGACTCCAGAGGCTCTCTACGGCTTCCCTATATCCCACGCTGACCTCGTGGTTTTCAACGGTTTGCCTATAGTCCACACTAACTCCAGCGGCTCTCTACGGTTTCCCTCTAGCCCACATTGACTGAAGTGGTTTCCCTATAACGCACAGTGACTCTAGTGGCAGTCTACATTTTCCTTATAGTTCACACTGACTGCAGTGGCTCTCTACGGTTTCGCTGTAGTCCACACTGACTCCTGCGGCTCTCTACGGTTTCCCAATGGTCAACACTGACTGCAGTAGCTCTCTATGGTTTCCCTATATCCCACACTGACTCCACTGTCTCGTTACATTTTCCCTATATCACACACTGACTCTACTGGCTCTCTACCGTTTCCCTATAATCCACACTAACCCCAGTGGCTCTCTATGTTTTCCCTATATCCCATACTGACTCCATTGGTTCGCTACGGTTTCCCTATATCACACACTGACTCAAGCGGCTCTCTACGGTTTCCCAATAGTACACACTGACTCCAGCCGCTCTCAAGGTTTTCCCTTTTTCCCACACTGACTTCAGCGGCTCTCTTCGGTTTCCCTATCGCGCACAGTGACGGCAGTGGCTCTCTATGGTTTCCCTATAGCCTACACTGAATCCAATGGCTCTCTTAGGTTTCTTTGTATCACAACTGACTCTAGTGGCTCTCTAAGGATTCCCTATAGTCCTCAGGGACACCAGTGGCTCTCTACGGCTTCCCTATATACCACACTTATTCCAGCGGCCCTCTACGTTTTTCCTACAGACCAAACTGACCCCAGTGGATCTCTACGGTTTCCCTATATCACACACTAACTCCAATGGTTCTCAATGGTTTCCCTATATCCCACACTGACTCCAGTGGCTCGCTACGGTTTCTTTATATCACACATTGACTCCAGTGGATCTGTACGGTTTCCCAATAGCCGACACTGACTGCAGTTGCTCTCTATGTTTTCCCTATAGTCCACACTTTCTCCAGCGGCTCTCAACGGTTTCCCTTTAACCCACAGTAACTTCAGCGGCTCTCTACGGTTTCCCAATAGCCGAAACGGACTGAAGAGGCTCTCCATGTTTTCCCTATAGTCTACAATGACTCCAATGGCTCTCTTAGGTTTCTCTATATCCAACACAGACTCCAGTAGCTCGCTACGGTTTCCCTATAGTCCACACCTATTCCAGCTGCCCTCTATGTTTTCCCTACATCCCACAATGACTCCAGTGGCTTGCTTCAGTTTCCCTATATCACACACTGAATCTAGCGGCTCTCTACATGTTCCCTATAGTGCACACTTTCTCCAGCAGCTCTCAACGGTTTCCCTTTATTTTACTCTGATTTCAGCAGCTCTCTACGGTTTCCCTATATCGCACACTGACTCTAGTGGCTCTCTATGGTTTCCCTATATCCCACACTGACTCCAGAGGCTCTCTCCAGTTTCCCTATATCCCACACTGACTCCAGAGGCTCTCTACGGCTTCCCTATATCCCACGCTGACCTCGTGGTTTTCAACGGTTTGCCTATAGTCCACACTAACTCCAGCGGCTCTCTACGGTTTCCCTCTAGCCCACATTGACTGAAGTGGTTTCCCTATAACGCACAGTGACTCTAGTGGCACTCTACATTTTCCTTATAGTTCACACTGACTGCAGTGGCTCTCTACGGTTTCGCTGTAGTCCACACTGACTCCTGCGGCTCTCTACGGTTTCCCAATGGTCAACACTGACTGCAGTAGCTCTCTATGGTTTCCCTATATCCCACACTGACTCCACTGTCTCGTTACATTTTCCCTATATCACACACTGACTCTACTGGCTCTCTACCGTTTCCCTATAATCCACACTAACCCCAGTGGCTCTCTATGTTTTCCCTATATCCCACACTGACTCCATTGGTTCGCTACGGTTTCCCTATATCACACACTGACTCAAGCGGCTCTCTACGGTTTCCCTATAGTACACACTGACTCCAGCCGCTCTCAAGGTTTTCCCTTTTTCCCACACTGACTTCAGCGGCTCTCTTCGGTTTCCCTATCGCGCACAGTGACGGCAGTGGCTCTCTATGGTTTCCCTATAGCCTACACTGAATCCAATGGCTCTCTTAGGTTTCTTTGTATCACAACTGACTCTAGTGGCTCTCTAAGGATTCCCTATAGTCCTCAGGGACACCAGTGGCTCTCTACGGCTTCCCTATATACCACACTTATTCCAGCGGCCCTCTACGTTTTTCCTACAGACCAAACTGACCCCAGTGGATCTCTACGGTTTCCCTATATCACACACTAACTCCAATGGTTCTCAATGGTTTCCCTATATCCCACACTGACTCCAGTGGCTCGCTACGGTTTCTTTATATCACACATTGACTCCAGTGGATCTGTACGGTTTCCCAATAGCCGACACTGACTGCAGTTGCTCTCTATGTTTTCCCTATAGTCCACACTTTCTCCAGCGGCTCTCAACGGTTTCCCTTTAACCCACAGTAACTTCAGCGGCTCTCTACGGTTTCCCAATAGCCGAAACGGACTGAAGAGGCTCTCCATGTTTTCCCTATAGTCTACAATGACTCCAATGGCTCTCTTAGGTTTCTCTATATCCAACACAGACTCCAGTAGCTCGCTACGGTTTCCCTATAGTCCACACCTATTCCAGCTGCCCTCTATGTTTTCCCTACATCCCACAATGACTCCAGTGGCTTGCTTCAGTTTCCCTATATCACACACTGAATCTAGCGGCTCTCTACATGTTCCCTATATTCCACACTTTCTCCAGCAGCTCTCAACGGTTTCCCTGTATTTTACTCTGATTTCAGTGGCTCTCTACGGTTTCCCTATATCGCCCACTGACTCTAGTGGCTCTCTATGGTTTCCCTATATTGCACACTGACTCCAGAGGCTCTCTACAGTTTCCCTATATCCCACACTGACTCCAGAGGCTCTCTACGGCTTCCCTATATCCCACGCTGACCTCGTGGTTTTCAACGGTTTGCCTATAGTCCACACTAACTCCAGCGGCTCTCTACGGTTTCCCTCTAGCCCACATTGACTGAAGTGGTTTCCCTATATCACACAGTGACTCTAGTGGCACTCTACATTTTCCTTATAGTTCACACTGACTGCAGTGGCTCTCTACGGTTTCGCTGTAGTCCACACTGACTCCTGCGGCTCTCTACGGTTTCCCAATGGTCAACACTGACTGCAGTGGCTCTCTATGGTTTCCCTATATCCCACACTGACTCCACTGTCTCGTTACATTTTCCGTATATCACACACTGGCTCTACTGGCTCTCTACGGTTTCCCTATAATCCACACTAACCCCAGTGGCTCTCTATTTTTTCCCTATATCCCACACTGACTCCATTGGTTCGCTACGGTTTCCCTATATCACACACTGACTCAAGCGGCTCTCTACGGTTTCCCTATAGTACACACTGACTCCAGCCGCTCTCAAGGTTTTCCCTTTTTCCCACACTGACTTCAGCGGCTCTCTTCGGTTTTCCTATCCCGCACAGTGACGTCAGTGGCTCTCTATGGTTTCCCTATAGCCTACACTGAATCCAATGGCTCTCGTAGGTTTCTTTGTATCACAACTGACTCTAGTGGTTCTCTAAGGTTTCCCTATAGTCCCCAGGGACCCCAGTGGCTCTCTACGGCTTCCCTATATACCACACTGATTCCAGCGGCCCTCTACGTTTTTCCTACAGACCAAACTGACCCCAGTGGATCTCTACGGTTTCCCTATATCACACACTAACTCCAGTGGTTCTCAATGGTTTCCCTATATCCCACACTGACTCCAGTGGCTCGCTACGGTTTCTTTATATCACACATTGACTCCAGTGGATCTGTACGGTTTCCCAATAGCCGACACTGACTGCAGTTGCTCTCTATGTTTTCCCTATAGTCCACACTTTCTCCAGCGGCTCTCAACGGTTTCCCTTTAACCCACAGTAACTTCAGCGGCTCTCTACGGTTTCCCCATAGCCGACACGGACTGAAGAGGCTCTCCATGTTTTCCCTATAGTCTACAATGACTCCAATGGCTCTCTTAGGTTTCTCTATATCCAACACAGACTCCAGCAGCTCGCTACGGTTTCCCTATAGTCCACACTTACTCCAGCTGCCCTCTATGTTTTCCCTATATCCCACACTGACTCCAGTGGCTTGCTTCAGTTTCCCTATATCACACACTGAATCTAGCGGCTCTCTACATGCTCCCTATAGTCCACATTTTCTCCAGCGGCTCTCAACGGTTTCCCTTTATCCCACTCTGACTTCAGCGGCTCTCTACGGTTTCCCTATATCGCACACTGACTCTAGTGGTTCTCTACGGTTTCCCTATATTGCACACTCACTCTAGTGGCTCTCTACGGTTTCCCGATAGTCCACACTGACTCCAGAGGCTCTCTACAGTTTCCCTATATCCCACACTGACTCCAGAGGCTCTCTACGGCTTCCCTATATCCCACGCTGACCTCGTGGTTTTCAACGGTTTGCCTATAGTCCACACTAACTCCAGCGGCTCTCTACGGTTTCCCTCTAGCCCAGATTGACTGAAGTGGTTTCCCTATATCACACAGTGACTCTAGTGGCACTCTACATTTTCCTTATAGTTCACACTGACTGCAGTGGCTCTCTACGGATTCGCTGTAGTGCACACTGACTCCTGCGGCACTCTACGGTTTCCCAATGGTCAACACTGACTGCAGTGGCTCTCTATGGTTTCCCTATATCCCACACTGACTCCACTGTCTCGTTACATTTTCCCTATATCACACACTGGCTCTACTGGCTCTCTACGGTTTCCCTATAATCCACACTAACCCCAGTGGCTCTCTATGTTTTCCCTATATCCCACACTGACTCCATTGGTTCGCTACGGTTTCCCTATATCACACACTGACTCAAGCGGCTCTCTACGGTTTCCCTATAGTACACACTGACTCCAGCCGCTCTCAAGGTTTTCCCTTTTTCCCACACTGACTTCAGCGGCTCTCTTCGGTTTTCCTATCCCGCACAGTGACGTCAGTGGCTCTCTATGGTTTCCCTATAGCCTACACTGAATCCAATGGCTCTCTTAGGTTTCTTTGTATCACAACTGACTCTAGTGGCTCTCTAAGGATTCCCTATAGTCCTCAGGGACCCCAGTGGCTCTCTACGGCTTCCCTATATACCACACTGATTCCAGCGGCCCTCTACGTTTTTCCTACAGACCAAACTGACCCCAGTGGATCTCTACGGTTTCCCGATATCACACACTAACTCCAGTGGTTCTCAATGGTTTCCCTATATCCCACACTGACTCCAGTGGCTCGCTACGGTTTCTTTATATCACACATTGACTCCAGTGGATCTGTACGGTTTCCCAATAGCCGACACTGACTGCAGTTGCTCTCTATTTTTTCCCTATAGTCCACACTTTCTCCAGCGGCTCTCAACGGTTTCCCTTTAACCCACAGTAACTTCAGCGGCTCTCTACGGTTTCCCCATAGCCGACACGGACTGAAGAGGCTCTCCATGTTTTCCCTATAGTCTACACTGACTCCAATGGCTCTCTTAGGTTTCTCTATATCCAACACAGACTCCAGCGGCTCGCTACGGTTTCCCTATAGTCCACACTTACTCCAGCTGCCCTCTATGTTTTCCCTATATCCCACACTGACTCCAGTGGCTTGCTACAGTTTCCCTATATCACACACTGAATCTAGCGGCTCTCTACATGTTCCCTATAGTCCACATTTTCTCCAGCGGCTCTCCACGGTTTCCCTTTATCCCACTCTGACTTCAGCGGCTCTCTACGGTTTCCCTATATCGCACACTGACTCTAGTGGCTCTCTACGGTTTCCCTATATTGCACACTGAATCTAGTGGCTCTCTACAGTTTCCCTATATCCCACACTGACTCCAGAGGCTCTCTACGGCTTCCCTATAACCCACGCTGACCTCGTGGTTTTCAACGGTTTGCCTATATTCCACACTAACTCCAGCGGCTCTCTACGGTTTCCCTCTAGCCCACATTGACTGAAGTGGTTTCCCTATATCACACAGTGACTCTAGTGGCACTCTACATTTTCCTTACAGTTCACACTGACTGCAGTGGCTCTCTACGGTTTCGCTGTAGTCCACACTGACTCCTGCGGCTCTCTACGGTTTCCCAATGGTCAACACTGACTGCAGTGGCTCTCTATGGTTTGCCTATATACCACACTGACTCCACTGTCTCGTTACATTTTCCCTATATCACACACTGACTCTGCTGGCTCTCTACGGTTTCCCTATAATCCACACTAACCCCAGTGGCTCTCTATGTTTTCCCTATATCCCACACTGACTCCATTGGTTCGCTACGGTTTCCCTATATCACACACTGACTCAAGCGGCTCTCTACGGTTTCCCTATAGTACACACTGACTCCAGCCGCTCTCAAGGTTTTCCCTTTTTCCCACACTGACTTCAGCGGCTCTCTTCGGTTTCCCTATCGCGCACAGTGACGGCAGTGGCTCTCTATGGTTTCCCTATAGCCTACACTGAATCCAATGGCTCTCTTAGGTTTCTTTGTATCACAACTGACTCTAGTGGCTCTCTAAGGATTCCCTATAGTCCACAGGGACCCCAGTGGCTCTCTACGGCTTCCCTATATACCACACTTATTCCAGCGGCCCTCTACGTTTTTCCTACAGACCAAACTGACCCCAGTGGATCTCTACGGTTTCCCTATATCACACACTAACTCCAGTGGTTCTCAATGGTTTCCCTATATCCCACACTGACTCCAGTGGCTCGCTACGGTTTCTTTATATCACACATTGACTCCAGTGGACCTGTACGGTTTCCCAATAGCCGACACTGACTGCAGTTGCTCTCTATGTTTTCCCTATAGTCCACACTTTCTCCAGCGGCTCTCAACGGTTTCCCTTTAACCCACAGTAAATTCAGCGGCTCTCTACGGTTTCCCCATAGCCGACACGGACTGAAGAGGCTCTCCATGTTTTCCCTATAGTCTACACTGACTCCAATGGCTCTCTTAGGTTTCTCTAAATCCAACACAGACTCCAGCGGCTCGCTACGGTTTCCCTATAGCCACACTTACTCCAGCTGCCCTCTATGTTTTCCCTATATCCCACACTGACTCCAGTGCCTTGCTACAGTTTCCCTATATCACACACTGAATCTAGCGGCTCTCTACATGTTCCCTATAGTCCACATTTTCTCCAGCGGCTCTCAACGGTTTCCCTTTATCCCACTCTGACTTCAGCGGCTCTCTACGGTTTCCCTATATCGCACACTGACTCTAGTGGCTCTCTAATGTTTCCCTATATTGCACACTGACTCTAGTGGCTCTCTACGGTTTCCCGATAGTCCACACTGACCCCAGTGGCTCTCTATGGTTTCCCTATATCCCACACTGACTCCAGTGACTCGCTGTGGTTTCCCTATATCACACAGTGACTCTAGTGGCATTCTACATTTTCCTTATAGTTCACACTGACTGCAGTGGCTCTCTACGGTTTCGCTGTAGTCCACACTGACTCCTGTGGCTCTCTACGGTTTCCCAATAGCCAACACTGACTGCAGTGGCTCTCTATGGTTTCCCTATATCCCACACTGACTCCACTGTCTCGTTACATTTTCCCTATATCACACACTGACTCTACTGGCTCTCTACGGTTTCCCTATAATCCACACTAACCCCAGTGGCTCTCTATGTTTTCCCTATATCCCACACTGTCTCCATTGGTTCGCTACGGTTTCCCTATATCACACACTGACTCAAGCGGCTCTCTACGGTTTCCCTATAGTACACACTGACTCCAGCCGCTCTCAAGGTTTTCCCTTTTTCCCACACTGACTTCAGCGGCTCTCTTCGGTTTCCCTATCGCGCACAGTGACGGCAGTGGCTCTCTTTGGTTTCCCTATAGCCTACACTGAATCCAATGGCTCTCTTAGGTTTCTTTGTATCACAACTGACTCTAGTGGCTCTCTAAGGATTCCCTATAGTCCTCAGGGACCCCAGTGGCTCTCTACGGCTTCCCTATATACCACACTGATTCCAGCGGCCCTCTACGTTTTTCCTACAGACCAAACTGACCCCAGTGGATCTCTACGGTTTCCCTATATCACACACTAACTCCAGTGGTTCTCAATGGTTTCCCTATATCCCACACTGACTCCAGTGGCTCGCTACGGTTTCTTTATATCACACATTGACTCCAGTGGATCTGTACGGTTTCCCAATAGCCGACACTGACTGCAGTTGCTCTCTATGTTTTCCCTATAGTCCACACTTTCTCCAGCGGCTCTCAACGGTTTCCCTTTAACCCACAGTAACTTCAGCGGCTCTCTACGGTTTCCCCATAGCCGACACGGACTGAAGAGGCTCTCCATGTTTTCCCTATAGTCTACACTGACTCCAATGGCTCTCTTAGGTTTCTCTATATCCAACACAGACTCCAGCGGCTCGCTACGGTTTCCCTATAGTCCACACTTATTCCAGCTGCCCTCTATGTTTTCCCTATATCCCACACTGACTCCAGTGGCTTGCTACAGTTTCCCTATATCACACACTGAATCTAGCGGCTCTCTACATGTTCCCTATAGTCCAAATTTTCGCCAGCGGCTCTCAACGGTTTCCCTTTATCCCACTCTGACTTCAGCGGCTCTCTACGGTTTCCCTATATCGCACACTGACTCTAGTGGCTCTCTAATGTTTCCCTATATTGCACACTGACTCTAGTGGCTCTCTACGGTTTCCCGATTGTCCACACTGACCCCAGTGGCTCTCTACGGTTTCCCTATATCCCACACTGACTCCAGTGTCTCGCTGTGGTTTCCCTATATCACACAGTGACTCTAGTGGCACTCTACATTTTCCTTCAGCGTTTCTCTACGGTTTCCCCATAGCCGACACGGACTGAAGAGGCTCTCCATGTTTTCCCTATAGCATACACTGACTCCAGCAGCTTACTTAGGTTTCCCTATATCCCACACTGACTCCAATAGCTCACTACAGCTTCCCTATATCGCACAATGACTCTAGTGGCTCTCTACGGTTTCCCGGTAGTCCACGCCGACCCCAGTGGCTCTCTAAGGTTTCCCTATAGCCCACGTTGACTCCAGCGGCTCTCTTTGATTTCCCAATATTCGACACTGAGTGCAGAGGCTCTCTATGGTTTCCCTATATCCCACACTGACTCCAGTGGCTCGCTATGTTTTCCTTATATCCCACTCTGACTCCATTGGTTGGCTATGGTTTCCCTATTTCACACACTGACTCAAGCGGCTCTCTACGGTTTCACTATAGTACACACTGACTCCAGCGGCTCTCAAGGTTTTTCCTTTATCCCGCACTGACTTCAGCGGCTCTCTACGGTTTCTCTAGAGCCCACACTGACTCCA
The DNA here is from genome assembly GCF_017639515.1 of Carcharodon carcharias. NCBI lineage: Eukaryota > Metazoa > Chordata > Chondrichthyes > Lamniformes > Lamnidae > Carcharodon > Carcharodon carcharias. The sequence goes on along the minus strand of NC_054483.1, from coordinate 40,428,804 downwards.
TGGCGCAAACAGTTTCCCTATATCCCACACTGACTCCAGAGGCTCTCTATGACTTCCCTATATCCCACAATGACCCTAGTGGTTCTCAACGGTTTGCCTATAGACCATACTGATATCAGCGGCTCTCAAGGCTTTCTCTTTATCCCACACTGATTTCAGCGGCTCTCTACGGTTTCCCTATAGCCAACAGTGACTGCAGTGGCTCTCTTTGTTTTCCCTATAGCCTACACTGAATCCAATGGCTCTCTTAGGATTCTTTATTTCACACACTGACTCTAGTGGCTCTCTACAGTTTCCCTATAGTCCACACTGACCCCAAAGGCTCTCTATGGCTTCCCTATATACCACACAGATTCCAGCGGCCCTCTTCAGTTTTCCTATAGACCGAACTGACCCCAGTGGATCTCTACGGTTTCCCTATATCACCACAAAGACTCTAGCGGCTCTCTACGGTATCCCTATTGTCCACACTGACTCCAGCTGCTCTCTCCGGTTTCCCAATAGCTGACACTGACTGCAGTGGCTCGCTACGGTTTCCCTATAGCACACACTGTCTCTAGCAGCTCTCTACCTTTTCCCTATAGTCCACACTTTCTCCAGTGGCTCCGAAGGTTTTCCCTTTGTCCCACACTGACTTCAGAGGCTCTTTACGGTTTGCTCATAGCCGACACGGACTGAAGTGGCTCTCTATGGTTTTCCTATAGCCTACTCTGTCTCCAGCGGCTCTCTAAGGTTTCCGTATATCTCACGCTAACTTCAATGTCTCACTACGGTTTCCCTATATCACAGACTGACTCGAGTGGCGCTCTACGGTTTCACTATAGTCCACACTGACCCCAGTGGTTCTCTACGGTTTCCCTATAGTACACAGTGACTCCAGCGGGTCTGAGGTTTTTCCCTTTATCCCACACTGTCTTCAGCAGCTCTCTATGGTTTCACTATAGCCCACACTGACTCCAGTGGCGCCTTACAGTTTCCCAATATCCCACACTGACTCCAGCGGCTCTCTACGGTTTCCTTAAAGCCCATGCTGACTGAAGTGGCTCTCTATGGATTCCCTATAGCCTACACTGACTCCAACGGCTCTCTTAGCTTTCTCTGTATCGCACACAGACTCCAGCGGCTCGTTACGGTTTCCCTATAGTCCACACTGACTCCAGCTTCTCACTATGGTTTCCCTATAGTACACACTGACTCCAGCGACTCTCAAAGGTTTCCCTTTATCCCACACTGACAACACGGCTCTCTACGGTTTCCCAATAGCCGACACTGACTGCAGTGGCTCTCTATGTTTTCCCTATATCCCACACTGACTCCAGTGGCTCGCTACGGTTTCCCTTTATCACACACTGACTCTAGCGGCTCTCTACGTTTTCCCTATAGTCCACGCTTGCTCCAGCAGCTCTCAATGGTTTCCCTTTATCCCACAATGACTTCAGCGGCTCTCTACGGTTTCCCCATATCCGACACAGACTGAAGAGGCTCTTCATGTTTTCCCTATAGCATAGACTGACTCCGCGGCTCTCTTAGGTTTCCTTATATACCACACTGACTCCAATGGCTCACTACAGTTTCCCTATATCGCACACTGACTCCAGTGGCTCGCTATGGTTTCTCTATATCACACACTGACTCTAGTGGCTCTCTAAGGTTTCCCTATGGTCCACACTGACCCCAGTGGCTCTCTACGGTTTCCCTCTAGTACACACTGTCTCCAGTGGCTCCCTATGTTTTCTCTTTTTCCCACTCTGACTCCATTGGTTCGCTACGGTTTCCCTATATCACACACTGACTCAAGCGGCGCTCTACGGTTTCCCTATATTACACACTGACTCCAGAGGCTCTCAAGGTTTTCCCTTTATCCCACACAGACTTCAGCGGCTCTCTATGGTATCCCTATAGTCCACACTAACTCCAATGGATCTATATGGTTTCCCTGTATCCCACACTGACTCTAGTGGCTCGCTACGATTTCCCTATAACACTCACTGACTCCAGTGGCTCTCTACGGTTTTCCTATAGTACACAATGTCTCCAGTGGATCTCTATGTTTTCCCTATATCCCACAATGACTCCAGTGGCTCGCTACGGCTTCCCTATATCACACACTGACTCGATCCGGCTCTCTCCAGTTTCGCTATATCGCACGTTGACCCTAGTGGTTCTCAACAGTTTGCCTATAGTCCACACTGACTTGAGTGGCTCAGTACAGTTTCCCTATATCCCACACTGACTCCAGAGGCTCTCTACACCTTCCCAATATCCCACGCTGACCCTAGTGGTTCTCAACGTTTTGCCTATAGTCCACACTGATTCCGGCTGCTTTCTAAGGTTTTCTTAGAGACCACACTGACCCCAGTGGCTCTCTGCAGTTTCACTATATGACACAATGTCTCCAGCTGCTCTCTACGGATTCCCTATAGTGCACACTGACTCCAACTGCTCTCTATGGTTTCCCTAAAGCCTGCACTGATTCCAGCGGCTCTCCACACTTTCCCTACATCCCATACTGACTCCAGAGGCTCTCTATGGTTTCTCTATAGTCCACACTAAATCCAGTGGATCTCTACGGTTTCCCTATATCACACACTGACTCCAGTGGCTCTCTACGGTTTCCATATAGTACACAATGATCCAGTGGCTCTCTATGTTTTCCCTATATCCCACAATGACTCCAGTGGCTCGTTACGGCTTCCCTATATCACACACTGACTCTAGCGGCTCTCTCCACTTTCCCTATATCCTCCGCTGACCCTAGTGGTTCTCAACGGTTTGCCTATAATCCACACTGATTCGAGTGGCTCAGTACAGTTTCCCTATATCCCACACTGACTCCAGAGGCTCTCTACAGCTTCCCTATATCCCACGCTGACCCTAGTGGTTCTCAATGGTTTGCCTATAGTCCACACTGACTTCAGCGGCTCTCAAGGGTTTACCGTTATTCCACAGTAACTCCAGCGGCTCTCTGCGGTTTCCCTCTAGCCCACATTGACTGAAGTGGCTCTCTATGGTTTCCCTATATCCCACACTGACCCCATTGGCTCGCTACGGTTTCGCTATATCACACACTGACCCCATTGGCTCTCTATGGTTTCCCTCTAGTACACACTGTCTCCAGTGGCTCCCTATGATTTCCCTTTTACCCACTCTGAATCCATTGGTTCGCTAAGGTTTCCCTATATCACACACTGACTCAAGCGGCTCTCTACGGTTTCCCTGTAATACACACTGACTCCAGAGGCTCTCAAGGTTTTCCCTTTATCCCACAGTGACTTCAGCAGCTATCTACGGTTTCACTATAGCCCACACTGACTCCAGTGGCGCAGTACAGTTTCCCTATATCCCACACTGACTCCAGAGGCTCTCTTTGGCTTCCCTATATCCCACACTGACCCTAGTGGTTCTCAACGGTTTGCCTATAGTCCAGACTGACATCATCGGCTCTCAAGGGTTTCTCTTTATCCCACACTGAGTTCAGCGGCTCTCTATGGTTTCCCTATAGCCCACACTGACTGCAGTGGCTCTCTATGGTTTCCCTATAGCCTACAGTAAATCCAAAGGCTCTCTTAGGATTCTTTATATCACACACTCACTCTAGTGGCTCTCTACGTTTTCTCAATAGTCCACACTGACCCCAGTGGCTCTCTACGGCTTCCCTATATACCACACAGATTCCAGCGATCCTCTACAGTTTTCCTATAGACCAAACTGACCCCAGTGGATCTCTACGGTTTCCCTATATCACACACAGACTCCAGCGGCTCTCTACGGTTTCCCAATAGCCGACACTGACTGCAGTGGCTCGCTACGGTTTCCCTATAGCACACACTTTCTCTAGCAGCTCTCGACGTTTTCCCTATAGTCCACACTTTCTCCAGCGGCTCCCAAGGGTTTCCCTTTATCCCACACTGACTTCAGAGGCACTTTACGGTTTGCCCATAGCCGGCACGTACTGAAGTGGCTCTCTATGATTTCCGTTTAGCCTAATCTGTCTCCAGCGGCTCTCTAAGGTTTCCGTATATCCCACACAAACTCCAATGTCTCACTATTACTTCCCTATATCACACAGTGACTCTGGTGTCTCTCTATGGATTCACTATAGTCCACACTAACCCCCGTGGTTCTCTACGGCTTCCCTGTATACCACACGGTTTCCAGCGGCCATCTACGGTTTTCCTATAGACCAAACTGACCCCAGTGGTTCTCTACGGTTTCCCTATATCACACACAGACTCCAGCGGCTCTCTACGGTTTCCCTATAGTCCACACTGACTCCAGCTGCTCTCTATGGTTTCGCTATTTTCCACTCTGACTCCAGCAGCTCTAAAGGTTTCCCTTTATCTCATACTGACCCCAGCAGCTCTCTACGGTTTCCCAATAGCCGACACTGACTGCAGCGGCTCGCTACGGTTTCCCTATAGCACACACTGTCTCTAGTGGCTCTCTACATTTTCCCTTTAGTCCACACTTTCTCCAGCGGCTCTGAAGGGTTTCCCTTTATCCCACACTGACTTCAGCCGCTCTCTACGGTTTCCCTATAGCCGGCATGAAATGAAGTGGCTCTCTATAGTTTCCCTATAGCCTACAATGGCTCCAGCGACTCTCTAGGTTTTCCGTATTTCACACACTGACTCCAATGTCTCACTACGGTTTCCCTATATCACATACTGACTCTAGTGGCTATCAAGGTTTGGCTATAGTCCACACTGACCCCAGTGGCTCTCTAAAGCTTCCCTATGTACCACACTGATTCCAGCGGCCCTCTACGGTTTTGCTATAAACCACACTGAACCCAGTGGCTCTCTACAGTTTCCCTATATCGCACACAAACTCCTGCGGCTCTCTACACGTTCCCCATAGCCCACACTGACTCCAGCTGCTCTCTATGGTTTCCCTAAAGCCTGCACTGATTACAGCGGCTCTCCACGTTTTCCCTATATCCCACACTGACTCCAGCGGGTCTCAATGGATTCCCTGTAGCCCACACTAACACCAGTGGATCTCTATGGTTTCACTATATCCCACACTGACTCCAATGGCTCTCTACGATTTCCCTATATCACACAATGATTCTAGGGGCTCTCTATGGTTTCCCTATTGCCCACACTCACTCCAATGGCTCTCTACGGTTTCCAAATAGCCGACACTGACTGCAGTTGCTCTCTATGGTTTCCGTATATCCCACAATGAAACCACTGGCTCGCTACGGTTTCCCTATGTCACACACTGACTCTTGTTGCTCTCTACAGTATCCCTATAGTCCACACTGACCCCAGTGGCTCTCTACGGTTTCCCTATACCAACACTGAGTCCAGGCGCTCTCTACGGTTTCCCTATAGCCTACACTGACTCCAGCAGCTCTCCACAATTTCCCTATATCCCACAAAGTCTCCAGCGGGTCTCTACAGATTCCCTATAGTTCACATTGCCTCCAGTGGTACTCTACAGTTTCCCTATATCCCACACTGACTCCATTGGCTCTGTATGTTTTCCCTAAAGCCCTCGTTGAATCCAGTGGCTCACTACAGATTCCCTCAAGTCCACACTGATGTGTGTGGCTCTGTACGGTTTCCTTATATGCCACACTCACTTCAGTGGGAATGTAAGATTCCCTTACAGTTCACACTGACTCCCGTGGCTCTGTAAAGTTTTCCCTATATCCCACACAGACTCCAGTGGCTCGTTACGGTTTTGCTATAACACACACTGAGTCTAGTGGCTCTCTACAGATTCCCTATATCCCACACTGATTCCGACGGCTCTCTACGGTTTTCCTGTAGACCACACTGACTCCAGTGGCTCTCTATGATTTCCCTATAACCCACACGGACTCCAGTGGCTCGCTACGGTTTCCCTATATCACACACTGACTCTAGTGGCTCTCTAAGGTATCCCTATAGTCCACACTGACCCCATTGGCCCTCTACGGTTTCGCTCTAGTCCACACTGTCTCCAGTGGCTCTCTGCGGTTTCCCTCTAGCCCACACTGTCTCCAGCGGCTGTCGACGGTTTCCCAATACCCGACACTGACTGCAGATGCTCTCCATGGTTTCGCTATAGTCCACACTGACTCCAGAGGTTCGCTACGGTTTCGCTATATCACACACTGAGTCTAGTTGCTCAGTACGGATTCACTATAGCCCACACTGACCCCAGTGGCTCTCTACGGCTTCCCTATATCCCACACTGATTCCAACGGCTCTCTATGGTTTACCTGTAGACCACACTGACCCCAGTGGCTATCTACGGTTTGCCTATATCACTCACTGATTCCAGCAGCTCTCTACGGTTTCCCTATAGTCCACACTGACACCATAGGCTCTCTACGGTTTCCCTATAGTCCACTCTGAGTCCAGTGGCTGTCTCTGTTTTCCCTATAGCCCTCGCTGAATCCTGTGGCTCACTACAGATTCCTTCAAGCCCACACTGACTCGTGTGGCTCTGTACATTTTCCTTATATCCCACACTCACACTCCAGTGGCACTGTACGATTCCCGTATAGTCCACACTGACACCCGTGGCTCTGTAAAGTTTTCCCTATAGCCCACACTGACTCCAGCGACTCTCTACGGTTTACCAATAGGCGACATTGACTACAGTGGCTCTCTATGGTTTCCCTATATCCCACACGGACTCCAGTGGATCGCTACAGTTTCCCTATATCACACACTGACTCTAGTGGCTCTCTAAGTTATCCCTATAGTCCACACTGACCCCATTGGCCATCTACGGTTTCCCTCTAGCCCACACTGCCTCCAGCGGCTCTCGACGGTTTCCCAATACCCGACACTGACTGCAGAGGCTCTCCATGGTTTTGCTATAGTCCACACTGACTCCAGAGGCTCGCTAAGGTTTCGCTATATCACACACTGAGTCTAGTTGCTCAGTACGGATTCCCTATAGTCCACACTGACCCCAGTGGCTCTCTACGGCTTCTTTATATCCCACACTGATTCCAACGGCTCTCTATGGTTTACCAGTAGGCCACACTGACCCCAGTGGCTATCTACGGTTTTCCTATATCACTCACTGATTCCAGCAGCTCTCTACGGTTTCCCTAAAGTCCACACTGACTCCAGCTGCTCCCTATGCTTCACCTAAAGCCTGCACTGATTCCAACTGCTCACCACGTTTTCTCAAAAGTCCACACTGACTCCAGCGGCTCTCAAGGCTTCCACTTTATCCCACGCTGACATCAGCGGCTCTCATGTGTTTCCCTTTATCCCACACTGATTTCACTGGCTCTCTAGGGTTTCCCTATAGCCCACACTGACTCCTGCAGGTCTCTACTGTTTCCCCATAGCTGACACTGACTGAAGTGGCTCTCCATGGTTTTGCTATAGTCCACACTGACTCCAGTGGCTCGCTACGGTTTCGCTATTTCACATACTGTGTCCAGTGGCTCTATACGGATTCCCTATAGTCCACAATGATCGCAGTGCTCTCTAGGTCTTCCCTATATCCCACATTGATTCCAGCGGCTCTCTATGGTTTTCCTGTAGACCACAATGACCCCATTGGCTCTCTACGGTGTCCATATAGTCCACACTGACACCATTGGCTCTATACGGTTTGCCTATAGACCACAATGACCCCAGTGGCTTTTTTTGGTTTCCCTATAGCCCACACTGATTCCACAGGCTCTCTACGGTTTTCCTATTGCCCACATTGACCCTATTAGCTCTCAATGTTTTCCCTATTGTCCACGGTGACACCAGCCGTTCTCAAGAGTTTCCCTCTAGGACACACTGACTTCAGCGGCTCTCTACGGTTTTGCTCCAGTCCACACTGTCTCCAGTGGCTCTCTACGGTTTCCCTATAGCCCACACTAACTCCGCGGCTCTCTACGGTTTCCCTGTAGTCAACACTGACTCCAGCTGCTCTCTATGCTTCACCTAAAGCCTGTACTGATTCCAGCGGCTCAACACGTTTTCCCAAAAGTCCACACTGACTCCAGCGGCTCTCAATGCTTTCCCTTTACCCCATGCTGACTTCAGCAGCTCTCACGGGTTTCCTTTTATCCCACACTGACTCTTGCAGCTCTCTACTGTTTCCCCATAACTGACACTGACTGAAGTGGCTCTCCATGGTTCTGCTATAGTCCACAGTGACTCCAGTGGCTTGCTACGGTTTCGCTATTTCACACACTGAGTCCAGTGGCTCTCTACAGATTCCATATAGTCCACTCTGATCCCAGTGGCTCTCTAAGGCTTCCGTATATCCCACATTGATTCCAGCAGCTCTTTATGTTTTTCCTGTAGACCACACTGACCCCAGTGGCCCTTTACGGTGTCCGTATAGTCGACACTGACACCATTGGCTTTCTACAGTTTGCCTATAGACCACAATGACTCCAGTGGCTTTCTACGGTTTCCCTATATCCCACACTGACTCCAGTGGCTCGCTACGGTTGCCCTATATCACGCACTGACTCTAGTGGCTCTCTACAGTTTCCCCATAGCTCACACTAACCCCAGTGGCTCTCTACGGTTTTCCTATAGCCCACAATCATTCCAGCGGCTCTCTACGGTTTCCCTATAGCCAAACTGACTCCAGCAGCTCTCTATGGTGTTCCTATATCCCTCACTGACTCCAATGGCTCGCTACTGTTACCCTATAGTCCACACTGATTTCACTGGCTCTCTACCGTTTGCCTATAGTCCACACTGACTCCAGCTGCTCTCTATGGTTTCGCTATTTTCCACTCTGACTCCAGCAGCTCTAAAGGTTTCCCTTTATCTCATACTGACCCCAGCAGCTCTCTACGGTTTCCCAATAGCCGACACTGACTGCAGCGGCTCGCTACGGTTTCCCTATAGCACACACTGTCTCTAGTGGCTCTCTACATTTTCCCTTTAGTCCACACTTTCTCCAGCAGCTCTGAAGGGTTTCCCTTTATCCCACACTGACTTCAGCCGCTCTCTACGGTTTCCCTATAGCCGGCATGAAATGAAGTGGCTCTCTATAGTTTCCCTATAGCCTACAATGGCTCCAGCGACTCTCTAGGTTTTCCGTATTTCACACACTGACTCCAATGTCTCACTACGGTTTCCCTATATCACATACTGACTCTAGTGGCTATCAAGGTTTGGCTATAGTCCACACTGACCCCAGTGGCTCTCTAAAGCTTCCCTATGTACCACACTGATTCCAGCGGCCCTCTACGGTTTTGCTATAAACCACACTGAACCCAGTGGCTCTCTACAGTTTCCCTATATCGCACACAAACTCCTGCGGCTCTCTACACGTTCCCCATAGCCCACACTGACTCCAGCTGCTCTCTATGGTTTCCCTAAAGCCTGCACCGATTACAGCGGCTCTCCACGTTTTCCCTATATCCCACACTGACTCCAGCGGGTCTCAATGGATTCCCTGTAGCCCACACTAACACCAGTGGATCTCTATGGTTTCACTATATCCCACACTGACTCCAATGGCTCTCTACGATTTCCCTATATCACACAATGATTCTAGGGGCTCTCTACGGTTTCCCTATTGCCCACACTCACTCCAATGGCTCTCTACGGTTTCCAAATAGCCGACACTGACTGCAGTTGCTCTCTATGGTTTCCGTATATCCCACAATGAAAACACTGGCTCGCTACGGTTTCCCTATGTCACACACTGACTCTTGTTGCTCTCTACAGTATCCCTATAGTCCACACTGACCCCAGTGGCTCTCTACGGTTTCCCTATACCAACACTGAGTCCAGCCGCTCTCTACGGTTTCCCTATAGCCTACACTGACTCCAGCAGCTCTCCACAATTTCCCTATATCCCACAAAGTCTCCAGCGGGTCTCTACAGATTCCCTATAGTTCACAATGCCTCCAGTGGTACTCTACAGTTTCCCTATATCCCACACTGTCTCCATTGGCTCTGTATGTTTTCCCTAAAGCCCTCGTTGAATCCAGTGGCTCACTACAGATTCCCTCAAGTCCACACTGACGTGTGTGGCTCTGTACGGTTTCCTTATATGCCACACTCACTTCAGTGGGAATGTAAGATTCCCTTACAGTTCACACTGACTCCCGTGGCTCTGTAAAGTTTTCCCTATATCCCACACAGACTCCAGTGGCTCGTTACGGTTTTGCTATAACACACACTGAGTCTAGTGGCTCTCTACAGAATCCCTATATCCCACACTGATTCCGACGGCTCTCTACGGTTTTCCTGTAGACCACACTGACTCCAGTGGCTCTCTATGGTTTCCCTATAACCCACACGGACTCCAGTGGCTCGCTACGGTTTCCCTATATCACACACTGACTCTAGTGGCTCTCTAAGGTATCCCTATAGTCCACACTGACCCCATTGGCCCTCTACGGTTTCGCTCTAGTCCACACTGTCTCCAGTGGCTCTCTGCGGTTTCCCTCTAGCCCACACTGTCTCCAGCGGCTGTCGACGGTTTCCCAATACCCGACACTGACTGCAGATGCTCTCCATGGTTTCGCTATAGTCCACACTGACTCCAGAGGTTCGCTACGGTTTCGCTATATCACACACTGAGTCTAGTTGCTCAGTACGGATTCACTATAGCCCACACTGACCCCAGTGGCTCTCTACGGCTTCCCTATATCCCACACTGATTCCAACGGCTCTCTATGGTTTACCTGTAGACCACACTGACCCCAGTGGCTATCTACGGTTTGCCTATATCACTCACTGATTCCAGCAGCTCTCTACGGTTTCCCTATAGTCCACACTGACACCATAGGCTCTCTACGGTTTCCCTATAGTCCACTCTGAGTCCAGTGGCTGTCTCTGTTTTCCCTATAGCCCTCGCTGTATCCTGTGGCTCACTGCAGATTCCTTCAAGCCCACACTGACTCGTGTGGCTCTGTACATTTTCCTTATATCCCACACTCACACTCCAGTGGCACTGTACGATTCCCGTATAGTCCACACTGACACCCGTGGCTCTGTAAAGTTTTCCCTATAGCCCACACTGACTCCAGCGACTCTCTACGGTTTACCAATAGACGACATTGACTACAGTGGCTCTCTATGGTTTCCCTATATCCCACACGGACTCCAGTGGATCGCTACAGTTTCCCTATATCACACACTGACTCTAGTGGCTCTCTAAGGTATCCCTATAGTCCACACTGACCCCATTGGCCATCTACGGTTTCCCTCTAGCCCACACTGCCTCCAGCGGCTCTCGACGGTTTCCCAATACCCGACACTGACTGCAGAGGCTCTCCATGGTTTTGCTATAGTCCACACTGACTCCAGAGGCTCGCTAAGGTTTCGCTATATCACACACTGAGTCTACTTGCTCAGTACGGATTCCCTATAGTCCACACTGACCCCAGTGGCTCTCTACGGCTTCCCTATATCCCACACTGATTCCAACGGCTCTCAATGTTTTACCTGTAGGCCACACTGACCCCAGTGGCTATCTACGGTTTTCCTATATCACTCACTGATTCCAGCAGCTCTCTACGGTTTCCCTAAAGTCCACACTGACTCCAGCTGCTCCCTATGCTTCACCTAAAGCCTGCACTGATTCCAGCTGCTCACCACGTTTTCTCAAAAGTCCACACTGACTCCAGCGGCTCTCAAGGCTTCCACTTTATCCCACGCTGACATCAGCGGCTCTCATGTGTTTCCCTTTATCCCACACTGATTTCACTGGCTCTCTAGGGTTTCCCTATAGCCCACACTGACTCCTGCAGGTCTCTACTGTTTCCCCATAGCTGACACTGACTGAAGTGGCTCTCCATGGTTTTGCTATAGTCCACACTGACTCCAGTGGCTCGCTACGGTTTCGCTATTTCACATACTGAGTCCAGTGGCTCTATACGGATTCCCTATAGTCCACAATGATCGCAGTGCTCTCTAGGTCTTCCCTATATCCCACATTGATTCCAGCGGCTCTCTATGGTTTTCCTGTAGACCACAATGACCCCATTGGCTCTCTACGGTGTCCATATAGTCCACACTGACACCATTGGCTCTATACGGTTTGCCTATAGACCACAATGACCCCAGTGGCTTTTTTTGGTTTCCCTATAGCCCACACTGATTCCACAGGCTCTCTACGGTTTTCCTATTGCCCACATTGACCCTATTAGCTCTCAATGTTTTCCCTATTGTCCACGGTGACACCAGCCGTTCTCAAGAGTTTCCCTCTAGGACACACTGACTTCAGCGGCTCTCTACGGTTTTGCTCCAGTCCACACTGTCTCCAGTGGCTCTCTACGGTTTCCCTATAGCCCACACTAACTCCACAGGCTCTCTACTGTTTCCCAATAGCCGACACTAAATGCAGCGGCTCTCTACGGTTTTCCTGTAGACCACACTGACCCCAGTGGCTATCTATGGTTTGCTTATATCACACACTGATTCCAGCGGCTCTCTACGGTTTCCCTGTAGTCAACACTGACTCCAGCTGCTCTCTATGCTTCACCTAAAGCCTGCACTGATTCCAGCGGCTCAACACGTTTTCCCAAAAGTCCACACTGACTCCAGCGGCTCTCAATGCTTTCCCTTTACCCCATTCTGACTTCAGCAGCTCTCACGGGTTTCCTTTTATCCCACACTGACTCTTGCAGCTCTCTACTGTTTCCCCATAACTGACACTGACTGAAGTGGCTCTCCATGGTTCTGCTATAGTCCACAGTGACTCCAGTGGCTTGCTACGGTTTCGCTATTTCACACACTGAGTCCAGTGGCTCTCTACAGATTCCATATAGTCCACTCTGATCCCAGTGGCTCTCTAAGGCTTCCGTATATCCCACATTGATTCCAGCAGCTCTTTATGTTTTTCCTGTAGACCACACTGACCCCAGTGGCCCTTTACGGTGTCCGTATAGTCGACACTGACACCATTGGCTTTCTACAGTTTGCCTATAGACCACAATGACTCCAGTGGCTTTCTACGGTTTCCCTATATCCCACACTGACTCCAGTGGCTCGCTACGGTTGCCCTATATCACGCACTGACTCTAGTGGCTCTCTACAGTTTCCCCATAACTCACACTAACCCCAGTGGCTCTCTACGGTTTTCCTATAGCCCACAATCATTCCAGCGGCTCTCTACGGTTTCCCTATAGCCAAACTGACTCCAGCAGCTCTCTATGGTGTTCCTATATCCCTCACTGACTCCAGTGGCTCGCTACTGTTACCCTATAGTCCACACTGATTTCACTGGCTCTCTACCGTTTGCCTATAGTCCACACTGACCCCAGTGGCTCTCTACTGTTTCGCTCTAGTCCACACTGTCTCCAGTGGCTCACTACGGTTTCCCTATAGCACACACTGACCCCCTCGGCTCTCTACAGTTTCCCAATAGCCGACACTGAATGCAGTGGCTCTCTACGGTTTCCCTATATCCCACACTGACTCCAGTGGCTCGCTATGGTTTCCCTGTATCACACAATGACTCTAGTGGCTCTCTACGGTTTCCCTATAGTCCACACTTACCCCTGTGGCTCTCTGTGGTTTCCCTCTAATACACAATGTCTCCAGTGGCTACCTATGGTTTCCCTATAGCCCACACTGTCTCCAGTGGCTCTCTACAATTTCCCTATAGGGAACAATGACTCCACTGGATCTCTAAAGTTTGCCTATAGTCCGCAATGATTCCCGCAGCTCTCTACGGTTTTCCTATAGCCCGCACTGAACCTAGTGGCTCTGAACGGTTTGTCTATAGTCCAGAGTGACTCCAGAGGCTTTCAAGGGTATCCCTTTATCCCACACTGACTTCAGCGGCACTCTACGCTTTACCTTTTCACCACACTGACTCCAGAGGGTCTTACGGTTTCCCCATAGCCGAAACTGACTGAAGTGCCTCTTTACGGATTCCCTATAGACCACACTGACCCCAGTGGCTCGCTACGGCTTCCCTATATCCCACACTGATTCCAGCGGCTCTCTAAGGTTTTCCTGTAGGCCACACTGCCTCCAGTGGTACTCTACGGTTTCCCTATATCCCACACTGACTCCAGTGGCTCGCTACGGTTTCGCTATATCACACACTGATTCCAGCGTCTCTCTACGGTTTTCCTGTAGACCACACTGACCCCAGTGGCTCTCAAGGCTTTCCCCTTATCCCACACTGACTTCAGCGGCTCTCTACGGTTTCTCTATAGCCCACACTGACTTCAGCGGCTCTCTACGGTTTCCGAATAGCCAACACTGACTGCAGTGGATCTCTATAGTTTACTTATATCCCACACTGACTCCAGTGGCTCGCTAAGGTTTCCCTATGTCACACACAGTCTCTAGTTGCTCTCTAAGGTTTCCCTATAGTCCACACTGACCCCAGTGGCTCTCTACGGTTTCGCTCTAGTCCACACTGTCTCCAGTGGCTTTTTACGGTTTCAATATAGGCCACACTGACTCCAGTGGCTCCCTACGGTTTCCCAATAGCCGACACTGAATGCAGTGGCTCTCTACGGTTTCCCTATCTCCGACACTGATTCCAGTGGATCGCTATGGTATCCCTATATCACACAATGTCTCTAGTGGCTCTCTACCGTTTCCCTATAGTCGACACTTACCCCTGTGGCTCTCTACGGTTTTCCTATAGCCCACACTGTCTCCAGTTGCTCTCTACAATTTCCCTATATTCCACTCTGACTCCACTGGCTCTCTATGGCTTCACTATATCCCACAATGATTCCAGCGGCTCTCTACGGTTTTCCTAAAGCCCACACTGACACTAGTGGCTCTCAACGGTTTCCCTATAGTCCACACTGACTCCAGCGGCTCTCAAGGGTTTGCCTTTATCCCACTCTGACTTCAGCGGCTCTCTAAGTTTTCCCTATTGCCCACACTGACTTCAGCGGTTCCTACGGTTTCCCCATAGCTGAAACTGACGGCAGTGGCACTCTACGGATTCCCTATAGTCCACTCTGACGCCGCTGGCACTCTACGGCTTTTCTATATCCCACACTGCTTCCAGCTGCTCTCTACGGTTTTCCTGTAGACCACACTGACCCCAGTGGCTATATACGGTTTGCCTATATCACACACTGATTCCAGCGGCTCTCTACGGTTTCCCTATAGTCCACACTGACTCCAGCAGCTCCCTATGCTTCACCTGAAGCCTGCACTGATTCCAACGGCTCTCTACGGTTTCACTATAGCCCACTCTGACTCCAGCGGCTCTCTAAGGTGTTCCTCTATCACTCACTGACTCCAATGGCTCACTACGGTTACCCTATAGACCACGCTGACTCCACTGGCTCTCTACGGTTAGCCTATAGTCCTCACTGAGCCCAGTGGCTCTCTACGGTTTTGCTCAAGTTCCACACTGTCTCCAGTGTCTCTCTACGGTTTCCCTATAGCCCACACTGACTTCAGCGGTTCTCGACGGTTTCCCTAAAGCCCACACTGACTCCAGTGGCTCTCTACGGTTTCCAATTAGCCGACACTGACTGCATTGGCTCTCTATGGTTTCCCTATCTCCCACGATGATTCCAGTGGCTCTCTACGGTTTTCCTATTGCCCGCACTGACTCCAGCGGTTCTTAGGTTTTCCCCATAGCCGAAACTGATGGAAGTGGCTCCCTATGGGTTCGCTATAGTCCACACTGACTCCAGTGGCTCGCTACGGTTTTGCTATATCACACACTGAGTCTAGTGGCTGTCTACGGATTCCCTGTACTCCACACTGACCCCAGTGGCTCTCAAAGCTTTCCATTTATCCCACGCTGACTCCAGCGCCTCTTTACGGTTTCCCTATAGTCCACACTGACTCCAGCTGCTCCCTATGCTTCACCTAAAGCGTGCATTGAATCCTGTGTCTATCCACGTTTTCCCAAAAGTCCACACTGACTCCAGCGGCTCTCAAAGCATTCCATTTATCCCACGCTGACTTCAGTGGCTCTCAAGAGTTTCCCTTTATCGCACACTGACTTCAGCGGCTCTCTACGATTTCCCTTTGGCCCACATTCACTCCAGCGGCTCCCTACGTTTTCCCTATAGCCCACACTAACTCGAGTGGATCTGTACGGTTTCCCTATAGTCCACACTGACACCATTGGCTCTCTACGGTTTCCCTGTAGACCACACTGACTCCAGTGGCTCTCTATGATTTCCCTACATCCCACACTGACTCCAGTGGTTCGCTACGGTTTCCAGATATCACACACTGACTCTAATGGCTCTCTACGGTTTCCCTAGAGTCCACACTGATCTCAGTGTCTCTCTACGGTTTCCCTATAGCCCACATTGTCTCCAGCGGCTCTCTATGGTCTCCGTATAGCGCACACTGAATCCAGCGGCTCTCTGAGGATTTCCTATATCCCTCAATGACTCCAATGGCTCGCTACGGTTACCCTATAGACCACACTGACTACACTGGCTCTCTACGGTTTGCCTATGGTCCACACTGACTCCAGTGGCTCTCAAGGGTTTCCCTTTATCCCACACTGACTTCAGCAGCTCTCTACGGTTTCCCTATAGCCCACACTGACTCCAGAGACTCTCAACGTTTCCCTATAACCCACACTGACTGCAGCAGCTCTCTATGGTTTCCCTATATCACACACTGACTCTAGTGGCCCTCTACGGTTTCCCTTTAGTCCACACTGACTCCACTGGCTCTCTGCGGTTTGCCTATAGTCCACAAAGACTCCAATGGCTCTCTACGGTCTCACTATATTCCACATTGATTCCAGCGCCTCTCTACGATTTTCCTATAGCCCATACTGACCCTAGTGGCTCTCAACGGTTTCCCTATAGTCCACATTGACTCCAGCGGCTCTCAATGGTTTCCCTTTATCCCACACTGACTTCAGCGGCTCTCTATGGTTTCCCTATATCCCACACTGACTCCAATGGCTCGATACGGTTTCCCTATAGACCACACAGACTCCACTGCCTCTCTACGGTTTGCCGACAGTCCACACTGACTCCACTGGCTCACTACGGTTTCACTATATACCAGACTGATTCCAGGGGCTCTCTACGGTTTTCTATAGCCCAGACTAACCCTAGAGGCTCTCAACTGTTTCCGTATAGTCCAGCGGCTCTCAAGGGTTTCCCTTAATCCCACACTGAATTCAGCGGCTCTCTATGGTTTTCCTATAGCCCACACTGTCTCCAGCGGCTCTCTATGGTTTGCCATAGCCGACACTGAATGAAGTGGCTCTCTATTGTTTCGCTATCGTCCACAGTGACTCCAGTAGCTCGTTACGGTTTCGCTATATCACACACTGGGTCTAGTGGCATTCTAAGGATTCCCTATAGTCCATACTGACACCAGTGGCTCTCTAGAGCTTCCCTATATCCCACACAGATTACAGAGGCTCTCTATGGTTTCGCTCTAGTCCACAGTGTATCCAGTGGCTCTCTACGGTTTCCCTATAGCCCACACTGACTCCAGAGGCTCTCTATGGGTTCCCTATAGCTGACACTGACTGCAGTGGCTCTGTATGGTTTCTCTATATCCCACCCTGAATCCAGTGGCTCACTACGGTTTCCCCTTATCACACATTGACTCTATTGGCTCTCTATGGTTTCCCTATAGTCCACACTGACCCCAGAGGCTCTCTACGGTTTCCCTATAGCCCACACTGACTTCAGTGGCTCTCTACGTTTCACCTATAGTCCACTCTGACTCCAGCGGCTCTCAAGGGATTCCCTTTATCCCACACTGACTTCAGCAGCTCTCTACGGTTTCCCTTTAACCCACACTGACTCCAGCGGCTCTCTAAACATTCACAATAGCTGACACTGAATGCAGTGGCTCTCTATGCTTTCCCTATATCCCCCACTGACTCCAGAGTCTCGCTACAGTTTCCCTATATCACACACTGACTCTAGTGGCTCTCTATCGTTTCCCTATAGTCCACACTGACCCCAGTGGCTCTCTACGGTTTCCCTCTAGAATACAATGCCTCCAGTGGCTCTCTTCGGTTTCCCTATAGTCCACACTGACGCCAGAGGCTCTCTACGGTTTCCCTATAGCCCACATTGGCTCCAATGGCTCTCTACGGGTTGCCTATAGTACACACTGACTCCACTGACTCTCTACGGTTTCACTGTATCCCACACTGATTCCAGCGGCTTTCTACGGTTTTCCTGTAGCCCATACTGTCCCTACTGGCTTTCAACGGATTCCCTACTGTCCACACTGACTCCAGCAGCTCTCAAGGGTTTCTCTTTATCCCACACTGAATTCAGCGGCTCTCTATGGTTTTCCTATAGCCCACACTGTCTCCAGCGGCTCTCTATGGTTTGCCATAGCCGACACTGACTGCAGTGGCTCTGTATGGTTTCCCTATATCCCACACTGACTCCAGTGGCTCTCTACGGTTCACCTATAGTCCACTCTGACTCCAGCGGCTCTCAAGGGATTACCTTTATCCCACACTGACTTCAGTGGCTCTCTACGGTTTCCCTTTAACCCACACTGACTCCAGCGGCTCTCTACACATTCACAATGGCCCACACTGAATGCAGTGGCTCTCTATGCTATCCCTATATCCCCCACTGACTCCAGAGGCTCTCTACGGTTTCCCTATATCACACACTGACACTAGTGGCTCTCTACCATTTCCCTATAGTCCACACAGACCCCAGTGGCTCTCTACGGTTTCCCTCTAGAATACAATGCCTCCAGTGGCTCTCTACGGTTTTCCTATAGCCCACACTGACTCCAATGACTCTCTAGGGGTTGCCTATATTACACACTGACTCCACTGACTCTCTATGGTTTCACTACATCCCACACTGATTCCAGCGGCTTTCTACGGTTTTCCTGTAGCCCATACTGTCCCTAGTGGCTTTCAACGGATTCCCTACAGTCCACACTGACTCCAGCGGCTTCAATGGTTTCCCTATAGCCCACACTGACTCCAGCAGCTCTCTACAAATTCCGTATAGTTCACATGGCCTCCAGTGGTTCTCTACGGTTTCCCTGTATCCCACACTGATTCCATTTGGCTCTGTATGATTTCCCTATAGCCGTCGCTGAATCCAGTCAATCACTACAGACTCCCTCAAGTCCACACTGACTCCTGTGGTTCTGTACGGTTTCCTTATATCCCATACTCACTGCAGTGGGACTGTACAATTCGAATATAGTCCACACTGACACCCGTGGCTCAGTAAAGTTTTCCCTATATCCCACACTGACTCCAGCAGCTCTCTACGGTTTCCCTATAGCCCACACCAACTCCAGCGACTCTCTACGGTTTACCAATAGCCGACACTGACTGCAGTGGCTCTCTATGGTTTCATTATATCCCACAATCACTCCAGTGGCTCTCTACGATTTCCGTATAGTCCACACTGACTCCCGTGGTTCTGTAAAGTTTTCCCTATATCCCACACTGATTCCAATGGCTCGCTACGGTTTCGCTATAACACACACTGAGTCTAGTGGCTCTCTACGGATTCCCTAAATCCCACACTGATTTCAGCATTTCTCTACGGTTATCCTGTATAACACATTGACTCCAGTGGCTCTCTACGGTTTCCCTATAGTCCACACTGACACCATTGGCTCTCTACGGTTTCCCTATAGTCCACACTGACTCCAGTGTCTCTCTATGGTTTCCCTATATCCCACACTGACTCCAGTGCCTCGCTACATTTTTCCTATATCACACACTGTCTCTGGTAGCTCTCTAAGTTATCCCTATAGCCCTCACGGACGCTAGTGGATCTCAGTGGTTTCCCTAAAGGGCACACTGCCTCCAACGGCTGTCAAGGGCTTCCCTTTATCCCACACTGAATTCAGCAGCTCTCTACGGTTTCCCAATAGCCCACACTGACTCTAGCAGCTCTCAAACGGTTTCCCAATAGTCGGCACTGACTGCAGTGGCTCTCTATGGCTTCCCTAAATCCCACACTGACTCCAGTGGCTCGCTACGGTTTCCCTATACCACACACTGAGTCTACTGGCTTTATACGGATTCCCTAGAGTCCATACTGACCCCAGTGGTTCTCTAGAGCTTCCCTATATCCCACCCTGATTACAGTGGCTCTCTACGGTTTCCCGATAGTCCACACTGACTCCAATGGCACTCTACGGGTTGCCTATAGTCCACACTGACTCCACTGACACTCTACAGTTTCACTCTATTCCACACTGATTCCAAAGGCTTTCTACGGTTTTCCTACAGCCCACACTGAACCTAGTGGTTTTGAACGGATTCCCTACAGTCCAGCGGCTCTCAAGGGTTTCCCTTTATCCCACACTGACTCCATCGGCTCTCTACGGTTTCCCCATAGACGACACTGACTGAAGTGGCTCTCTTTGGTTTCGCTATATTCCACACTGACTCCAGTGGATCGCTACTGTTTCCCTATAACACACACTGATTACAGCGGCTATCTACGGTTTGCCTGTTGACCACTCTGACAACTGTGGCTCTCTACGGTTTCCCTATAGTCCACACTGACACAATTGGCTCTCTACGGTTTCCCTATAGACCACACTGACTCCAGTGGCTTTCTATGATTTCCCTATAGCCCACACTGATTCCAGGGGCTCTCCACGGTTTTCCTATTGCCCACACTGACCCTATTGGCTCTCAATGGTTTCCCTATAGTCCGCATTGATTCCAGCAGCTCTCAAGGGTATTCTTTTATCACACACTGACTTCAGCGGCTCTCTACGGTTTCCCTATAGCCCACACTGACTCCAGTGGCTCTCTACGGTTTCCAAATTGCCGACTCTGACTCCAGTGGCTCTCTATGTTTCCTTATATCCCACAATGAAACCAGTGGCTCGCTACGGTTTCCTTATATCACACACTGACTCTAGTGGCTCTCTACGGTTTCCCTATAGTCCACACAGACCCCACTGGCTCTCTACGGTTTCCCTATTGTCCACACTGACTCCAGCAGCTCTCTACGGTTTCCCTATAGCCCACACTGATTCCATTGGCTCGGTATGGTTTCCCTAAAGCCCTCGCTGAATCCTGTGGGTCACTACAGATTCCATCAAGCCCACACTCACTCCAGTTTGTCTCTACGATTTCCGTATAGTCCACACTGACTCCCAAGGCTCTGTAAAGTTTTCCCTATATCGCACACTGACTCCAATGGCTCGCTACGGTTTCGCTATATCACACACTGAGTCTAGTGGCTCTCTACAGATTCCCTATATCCCACACTGATTCCAGCGGTTCTCTACGGTTTTCCTGTAGACCACACTGACTCCATTGGCTCTCTACGGTTTCCCTA
This sequence comes from Carcharodon carcharias, assembly GCF_017639515.1. Lineage (NCBI taxonomy): Eukaryota > Metazoa > Chordata > Chondrichthyes > Lamniformes > Lamnidae > Carcharodon > Carcharodon carcharias. The sequence goes on along the minus strand of NC_054483.1, from coordinate 40,407,653 downwards.
TAGTCCACACTGACACCATTGGCTCTCTACGGTTTCCCTATAGTCCACTTTGACTCCAGTGTATCTCTACGGTTTCCCTATATCCCACACTGCCTCCAGTGGCTCGCTACGGTTTCCCTATATCACACACTGTCTGTAGAAGCTCTCTCAGGCTTCCCTATAGCCCACACGGACGCTAGTGGATCTCCGTGGTTTCCCTATATGGTACCCTGCCTCCAGCGGCTGTCAAGGGTTTCCCTTTATCCCACACTGACTTCAGCAGCTCTCTACGGTTTCCCAATAGCCGACACTGACTGCAGTGACTCTCTATCGTTTCCCTATATCCCACACTGACTCCTGTGCTCGCTACCATTTCCCTATATCACACACTGAGTCTAGTGGCTTTCTACGGATTCTCTATAGTCCACACTGACCCCAGTGGCTCTCTAGAGCTTCCCTATATCCCACACTGATTAAAGTGGCTTTCTACGGTTTCGCTCTAGTCCACAATGTCTCCAGTGGCTCTCTACGGATTCCCTATAGCCCACCTTGACTCCCGCAGTTCTCTACGGTTTCCCAATAGACGACACTGACTGCAGTGGCTCTCTATGGTTTCCCTATATCGCACACTGACTCTAGTGGCTCTCTAAGGTTTCCCTATAGTCCACATTGACCCCAGAGGCTCTCTACGGTTTCCCTCTAGTACACACACTGTCCAGTGGCTCTCTACGGTTCCCTTATAGTCCACTGAGACTCCACTGGCTCTCTACGGGTTGCCTATAGTCCACACTGACTCCACTGGCTCTCTACGTTTTCATTGTATCCCACAGTGATCCCAGCAGATTTCTATGTTTTGCCTAAAGCCCACACTGACCCTAGTGGCTCTCAACGATCTCCCTATAGTCCACACTGACCCCAGTGGCTCTCTACGGTTTCCCTGTAGAATACACTGTCTCCAGTGGCTCTCTACACTTTCCATATAGCCCACACTGACTCCAGTGGCTCTCTATGGTTTCCCGATAGTCCACACTGACTCCAATGGCTCTCTATGTGTTGCCTATAGTCCACACTGACTCCACTGACTCTCTACGGTTTCACTGTATCCCACAGTGATTCCATCAGCTTTCTATATTTTTCTTATAGGCCACACTGACCCTAGTGCCTCTCAACGGATTCCCAACAGTCCACACTGACTCCAGCGGCTCTCAAGGGTTTCCCTTTATCCCACACTGACTTCAGCGGGTCTCTAAGCTTTCCCAATAGTCCACACTGACTCCAGCGGATCTCAACGGTTTACCCATAGCCGAACTGACTGATGTGGCTCTCTTTGGTTTCGCTATAGTCCACACTGACTCCAGTGGATCGCTACGGTTTCGCTATTTCACACACTGACTCTAAAGGCTCTCTACGGATTCCCTATTGTCTACACTGACACCATTGGCTCTCTACGGTTTCCCTATAGACTACACTGTCTCCAGTGGCTTTCTATGGTTTCCCTATAGCCCACACTGACTCCTGCAGCTCTCTACGGTTTCCCAATAGCCGACACTGACTGCAGTAGCTCTCTATGGTTTCCCTATATCCCACACTGACTCCAGTGGCTCACTACGGTTTCCCTATATCAAACACTGACTCTAGTGGCTCTCTAAGTTTTCCCGATAGTCCGCACTGACCCCAGTGGAGCTCTATGGTTTCGCTCTAGTTCACACTGTCTCCAGTAGCTCTTTACGATTTCCCTATAGCCCTCACTGACTGCAGTGGCTCTCCATGGTTTCCCTATATCCCACACTGACGCCAGTGGCTCTCTACGGTTTCCCTCTAATACACACTGTCTCCAGTGGCTCTCTACGTTTTCCTTATAGCCCACACGGACCCTAGTGGATCTCAATGTTTTCCCTATAGTCCACATTGACTCCAGCGGCTGTCAAAGGTTTCCCTTTAACCCACAATGACTTCAGCAGCTCTCTACAATCTCCCTATATCCCACACTGACTCCAGTGGCTCGCTAAGGTTTTGCTGTATCACAAACTGACTCATGTGGCTTTCTAAGGTATACCCAATGGTCCACACTGAACCCACTGGCTCTCTACGGTCTCGCTCCAGTCCACACTGTCTGCTGTGGCTCTCTACGGTTTCCCTATTGCCCACACTGACTCCAGTGGCTCTCTACGGTTTCCCAAAAGCCGACACTTTGCAGTGGCTCTCTACGGTTTCCCTATAGTCCACACTGACCCCAGTGTCTCTCTACTGTTTCCCTCTAATACAAACTGTCTCCAATCGCTCTCTCGGGTTTCCCTATAGCCCACACTGACTACAGTGGCTCTCTGCAGTTTCCCTATAGTCCACACTGACTCCACGGGCTCTCTACGGGTTGCCTATAATCCACACTGACTCCAATGGCTCTCTATGGTTTCAGTATATCCCACACTGATTCCTGCGGCTTTCTACGGTTTTCCTATAGCTCACACTGACCCTAGTGGCTCTCAACGGTTTCCCTATAGTCCACACCGACTCCAGCAGCCCTCAAGGGTTTCCCTTTATCCCACACTGACTTCAGTGGCTCACTACGGTTTCGCTATTTCACACACTGAGTCTACTGGCTCTCTACGGAATCCCTAAAGTCCACACTGACCCCAGTGGCTGTCTATGGCTTAACTATATCACACACTGACTCCAGCGGCTCTCTATGGTTTTCCTGTGGACCAAAATGACCCCAGTGGCTCTCTACGGTTTCCCTATAGTCCACACTGATACCATTGGCTCTCTATGGTTTCCCGATAGACCACTCTGACTCCACTGGCTTTCTATGGTTTCCCTTTGTCCAAACTGATTCCAGGTGTTCACTGCTGTTTTCCTATTGCCCACACTGACCCTAGTGGCTATCAATGGTTTCCCTATATTCCTTACTGACTCCAGCGGCTCTCTAGGGTATCCCTTTATCACACACTGACTTCCTCGTCTCTCTACGTTTTCCCTATAGTCAACACTGACCCCAGTGGAACTCTGCAGTTCCCCTATAGCCCACACAGACTCCAGCGGCTCTCCACATTTTCCCAATATCCCACACTGACTCCAGTGGCTCTGTATGCTTTCCCTATAGCCCTCGCTGAATCCAGTAGCTCACTACAGATTCCCTCAAGCCCACGCTGAATCCTGTGGCTCTGTACTGTTTCCTTATATCGCACACTCACTCCAGGGGCTCTCTACGATTTCCCTATAGTCCACAAAGACTCCCGTCTATCTGTAATGTTTTCCCCATATCCCACACTGACTCCAGTGGCTCGCTATGGTTTTGCTATATCACACACTGAGTCTAGTGGCTTTCTACGGATTCCCTATATCCCACACTAATTCCAGCGGCTCTCTACGGTTTTCCTGACTCAAGTGGCTCTCTATGGTCTTGCTATAGTCCACACTGACTCCAGTGGCTCGCTATGGTTTTGCTATATCACACACTGAGTCTAGTGGCTTTCTACGGATTCCCTATAGTCCACACTGACCCCAGTGGCTCTCTGGAGCATCCCTATATCCCACACTGATTACAGCGGCTCTCTACGGTTTCGCTCTAGTCCACACTGTCTCCAGTGGCTCTCTACGGTTTCCCAATAGCCGACACTGACTGCAGAGTCTCTCTATGGTTTCCCTATATACCACACTGACAGCAGTGGCTCACTACGGTTTCCCTATATCCCACACTGTCTCTAGTGGCTCTCTACAGTTGCCCTATAGTCCACACTGACCCCAGAGGCTCCCTACGGTTTCCGTCTAGTGCACCCAGTCTCCAGTGGCTCTCTACGGTATCCCTATAGCCCACACTGACTCCAGTGGCTCTCTACGGTTCCCCTATAGTCCACTCTGACTCCACTGGCTCCAATGGCTCTCTATGGTTTCAGTATATCCCACACTGATTCCTGCGGCTTTCTACGGTTTTCCTATAGCCAACACTGACCCTAGTGGCTCTCAATGGTTTCCCTATAGTCCACACCGACTCCAGCAGCCCTCAAGGTTTTCCCTTTATCCCACACTGAATTCAGTGGCTCACTACGGTTTCGCTATTTCACACACTGAGTCTAGTGGCTCCCTATGGTTCCCCTATAGTCCACTCTGACTCCACTGGCTCTCTACGGGTTGCCTATATTCCACACTGACTCCACTGGCTCTCTACGGTTTCACTATATCCCACACTGATTCCAGCAGCTTTCTTTATTTTTCCTATAGCCCACACTGACTCTAGTGGCTCGCAACGGTTTCCCTATAGTCCACACTGACTCCAGCAGCTCGCAAGCGGTTCCCTTTATCCCACACTGACTTCAGCGGCTCTCTACAGTTTCCGTGTTGCCCACATTGACTCCAGCAGTTCTTATGGTTTCCCCATAGTTGAAACTGACTTATTTGGGTCATTATGGTTGCGCAATAGTCCATACTGACTGCAGTGGCTCTCTACGGTTTTCCTGTAGACCACACTGACCCCAGGCGCTATCTACGGTTTGCCTATATCACAAGCTGACTCCAGCAGCTCTTTAACGTTTCCCTATAGTCCACACTGACTCCAGCTGCTCCCTCTGCTTCACAGAAAGCCTGCACTGATTCCAGCAGCTCTCCACGTTGTCACAAACGTCCACACTGACTTCAGCGGGTCTATACGGTTTCCCTATAGCTCTCCCTGACTCCAGCAGCTCTCTACGGTTTCCCTATAGCCCACACTAACTCCAGTCGATCTCTACGGTTTCCCTATATACCACGCTGACTGCAGCGGCTCTCAATGGTTTCCCTTTATCCCACACTGACTTCACCGGCTCTCTACGGTTTTCCTATAGCCCTCACATACTACAGCGGCTCTCTACGGTTTCCCCATAGCCGACACTGACTGAAGTGGCTCTCCATGGTTTCGCTATAGTCCAGAGAGTCTCCAGCGGCTCGCTACGGTTTCGCAATTTCACACACTGAGTCTAATGGCTCTCTACGGAATCCCTATAGTCCACACTGACCCCAGTGGCTCTCTACATCTTCTCTATAACACACAGTGATTCCAGCGGCTCTCTACGCTTTTCTGTAGACCACACTGACCCCAGTGGCTCACTACAGTTTCCCTATAGTCCACACTGACACCATTGGCTCTCTGCGGTTTCGCTCTGGTCCACACTGTCTCCAGTGATTCCCGATGGTTTCCCTATCGCCTACAGTGTCTGCAGTGGCTCTCCATGGTTTCCCTATATCCCACACTGACTCCAGTGGCTCGCTACGGTTTCCCTATAGCCCACACGGATCCTAGTGGAACTCTATGTTTTCCCTATACTCCACACTGACTCCAGCGGTTGTGAAAGGTTTCCCTTTATCCCACACTGACTTCAGCAGCTCTCTACGGTTTCCCTTTATCCCACACTGACTCCAGCGGCTCACTACGGTTTCCCTATATCACAAACTGACTCCAGTGGCTCTCTAAGGTTTCCCTATGGTCCACACTGAACCCAATGGCTCTCTATGGTCTTGCTCTAGTCCACACTGTCTCCAGTGGCTCTCTCCAAGTTCCCTATAGCCCACACTGACTCCAGCGACTCTCTACGATTTCCCAATAGCCGACACTGACTGCAGTGGCTCTCTATGGATTCCCTATATTGCACACTGACTCCAGTGGCTCGCTACGGTTTCCCTATAGTCCACACTGACACCATTGGCTCTCTAAGGTTTCCCTATAGTCCACTTTGACTCCAGTGTATCTCTACGGTTTCCCTATATCCCACACTGCCTCCAGTGGCTCGCTACGGTTTCCCTATATCACACACTGTCTGTAGAAGCTCTCTCAGGCTTCCCTATAGCCCACACGGACGCTAGTGGATCTCCGTGGTTTCCCTATATGGTACCCTGCCTCCAGCGGCTGTCAAGGGTTTCCCTTTATCCCACACCGACTTCAGCAGCTCTCTACGGTTTCCCAATAGCCGACACTGACTGCAGTGACTCTCTATCGTTTCCCTATATCCCACACTGACTCCTGTGCTCGCTACCATTTCCCTATATCACACACTGAGTCTAGTGGCTTTCTACGGATTCTCTATAGTCCACACTGACCCCAGTGGCTCTCTAGAGCTTCCCTATATCCCACACTGATTAAAGTGGCTTTCTACGGTTTCGCTCTAGTCCACACTGTCTCCAGTGGCTCTCTACGGATTCCCTATGACCCACCTTGACTCCCGCGGTTCTCTACAGTTTCCCAATAGACGACACTGACTGCAGTGGCTCTCTATGGTTTCCCTATATCGCACACTGACTCTAGTGGCTCTCTAAGGTTTCCCTATAGTCCACATTGACCCCAGAGGCTCTCTACGGTTTCCCTCTAGTACACACACTGTCCAGTGGCTCTCTACGGTTCCCTTATAGTCCACTGAGACTCCACTGGCTCTCTACGGGTTGCCTATAGTCCACACTGACTCCACCGGCTCTCTACGTTTTCATTATATCCCACAGTGATCCCAGCAGATTTCTATGTTTTGCCTAAAGCCCACACTGACCCTAGTGGCTCTCAACGATCTCCCTATAGTCCACACTGACCCCAGTGGCTCTCTACGGTTTCCCTGTAGAATACACTGTCTCCAGTGGCTCTCTTCACTTTCCATATAGCCCACACTGACTCCAGTGGCTCTCTATGGTTTCCCGATAGTCCACACTGACTCCAATGGCTCTCTATGTGTTGCCTATCGTCCACACTGACTCCACTGACTCTCTACGGTTTCACTGTATCCCACAGTGATTCCATCAGCTTTCTATATTTTTCTCATAGGCCACACTGACCCTAGTGGCTCTCAACGGATTCCCAACAGTCCACACTGACTCCAGCGGCTCTCAAGGGTTTCCCTTTATCCCACACTGACTTCAGCGGGTCTCTACGGTTTCCCAATAGTCCACACTGACTCCAGCGGATCTCAACGGTTTACCCATAGCCGACACTGACTGAAGTGGCTCTCTTTGGTTTCGCTATAGTCCATACTGACTGCAGTGGATCGCTACGGTTTCGCTATTTCACACACTGACTCTAAAGGCTCTCTACGGATTCCCTATTGTCTACACTGACACCATTGGCTCTCTATGGTTTCCCTATAGACTACACTGTCTCCAGTGGCTTTCTATGGTTTCCCTATAGCCCACACTGATTCCAGGGGCTCTCTACGATTTCCAATTAGCCGATACTGACTGCAGTCGCTCTCTATGTTTCCCTATATCCCACAATGAAACCAGTGGCTCGCTACGGTTTCCTTATATCACACACTGACTCTAGAGGCTTTCTACGGTTTCCCTCGAGTCCACACTGAACCCAATGGATCTCTACGGTTTCCCTGTAGTCCACACTGACTCCAGCAGCTCTCTACGGTTTCCCTATATCCCACACTGACTCCATGGCTCGCTACGCTTTCCCTATATCACACAATGTCTCTACTAACTCTCTAAGGTTTCTCTGCAGCCCACACGGATGCTAATGGTTCTCAGTGGCTTCCCTATAGGGCACAATGCCTCCAGCGGCTGTCAAGGGCTCCCTTTATCCCACACTGAAATCTACAGCTATCTACGGTTTCCCTATAGCCCACACTGACTCCTGCAGCTCTCTACGGTTTCCCAATAGCCGACACTGACTGCAGTAGCTCTCTATGGTTTCCCTATATCCCACACTGACTCCAGTGGCTCACTACGGTTTCCCTATATCAAACACTGACTCTAGTGGCTCTCTAAGTTTTCCCGATAGTCCGCACTGACCCCAGTGGAGCTCTATGGTTTCGCTCTAGTTCACACTGTCTCCAGTAGCTCTTTACGATTTCCCTATAGCCCTCACTGACTGCAGTGGCTCTCCATGGTTTCCCTATATCCCACACTGACGCCATTGGCTCTCTACGGTTTCCCTCTAATACACACTGTCTCCAGTGGCTCTCTACGTTTTCCTTATAGCCCACACGGACCCTAGTGGATCTCAATGTTTTCCCTATAGTCCACATTGACTCCAGCGGCTGTCAAAGGTTTCCCTTTAACCCACAATGACTTCAGCAGCTCTCTACAATCTCCCTATATCCCACACTGACTCCAGTGGCTCGCTAAGGTTTTGCTGTATCACAAACTGACTCATGTGGCTTTCTAAGGTATACCCAATGGTCCACACTGAACCCACTGGCTCTCTACGGTCTCGCTCCAGTCCACACTGTCTCCAGCGGCTCTCTACGGTTTCCCTATTGCCCACACTGACTCCAGTGGCTCTCTACGGTTTCCCAAAAGCCGACACTTTGCAGTGGCTCTCTACGGTTTCCCTATAGTCCACACTGACCCCAGTGTCTCTATACGGTTTCCCTCTAATACAAACTGTCTCCAATCGCTCTCTCGGGTTTCCCTATAGCCCACACTGACTACAGTGGCTCTCTGCAGTTTCCCTATAGTCCACACTGACTCCACGGGCTCTCTACGGGTTGCCTATAATCCACACTGACACCAATGGCTCTCTATAGTTTCAGTATATCCCACACTGATTCCTGCGGCTTTCTACGGTTTTCCTATAGCTCACACTCACCCTAGTGGCTCTCAACGGTTTCCCTATGGTCCACACCGACTCCAGCAGCCCTCAAGGGTTTCCCTTTATCCCACACTGACTTCAGTGGCTCACTACGGTTTTGCTATTTCACACACTGAGTCTACTGGCTCTCTACGGAATCCCTAAAGTCCACACTGACCCCAGTGGCTATCTATGGCTTAACTATATCACACACTGACTCCAGCGGCTCTCTATGGTTTTCCTGTGGACCAAAATGACCCCAGTGGCTCTCTACGGTTTCCCTATAGTCCACACTGATACCATTGGCTCTCTATGGTTTCCCGATAGACCACTCTGACTCCACTGGCTTTCTATGGTTTCCCTTTGTCCAAACTGATTCCAGGTGTTCTCCGCTGTTTTCCTATTGCCCACACTGACCCTAGTGGCTATCAATGGTTTCCCTATATTCCTTACTGACTCCAGCGGCTCTCTAGGGTATCCCTTTATCACACACTGACTTCCTCGTCTCTCTTCGTTTTCCCTATAGTCAACACTGACCCCAGTGGCTCTCTACGGTTTTCCTATAGACCACACTGACACCATTGGCACTCTACAGTTCCCCTATAGCCCACACTAACTCCAGCGGCTCCCCACATTTTCCCTATATCCCACACTGACTCCAGTGGCTCTGTATGCTTTCCCTATAGCCCTCGATGAATCCAGTAGCTCACTACAGATTCCCGCAAGCCCACGCTGAATCCTGTGGCTCTGTACTGTTTCCTTATATCCCACACTCACTCCAGTGGCTCTCTACGATTTCCCTATAGTCCACAAGGACTCCCGTCTATCTGTGAAGTTTTCCCCATATCCCACACTGACTCCAGTGGCTCGCTATGGATTCGCTATATCACACACTGAGTCTAGTGGCTCTCTACGGATTACCTATATCCCACACTAATTCCAGCGGCTCTCTACGGTTTTCCTGACTCAAGTGGCTCTCTATGGTCTTGCTATAGTCCACAGTGACTCCAGTGGCTCGCTATGGTTTTGCTATAGCACACACTGAGTCTAGTGGCTTTCTACGGATTCCCTATAGTCCACACTGACCCCAGTAGCTCTCTAGAGCTTCCCTATATCCCACACTGATTACAGAGGCTCTCTACGGTTTCGCTCTAGTCCACACTGTCTCCAGTGGCTCTCTACGGTTTCCCAATAGCCGACACTGACTGCAGTGTCTCTCTATGGTTTCCCTATATACCACACTGACAGCAGTGGCTCACTACGGTTTCCCTATATCCCACACTGTCTCTAGTGGCTCTCTACAGTTGCCCTATAGTCCACACTGACCCCAGAGGCTCCCTACGGTTTCCGTCTAGTGCACCCAGTCTCCAGTGGCTCTCTACGGTATCCCTATAGCCCACACTGACTCCAGTGGCTCTCTACGGTTCCCCTATAGTCCACTCTGACTCCACTGGCTCCAATGGCTCTCTATGGTTTCAGTATATTCCACACTGATTCCTGCGGCTTTCTACGGTTTTCCTATAGCCAACACTGACCCTAGTGGCTCTCAATGGTTTCCCTATAGTCCACACCGACTCCAGCAGCCCTCAAGGTTTTCCCTTTATCCCACACTGACTTCAGTGGCTCACTACGGTTTCGCTATTTCACACACTGAGTCTAGTGGCTCTCTATGGTTCCCCTATAGTCCACTCTGACTCCACTGGCTCTCTACGGGTTGCCTATATTCCACACTGACTCCACTGGCTCTCTACGGTTTCACTATATCCCACACTGATTCCAGCAGCTTTCTTTATTTTTCCTACAGCCCACACTGACTCTAATGGCTGGCAACGGTTTCCCTATAGTCCACACTGACTCCAGCAGCTCGCAAGGGTTTCCCTTTATCCCACACTGACTTCAGCGGCTCTCTACAGTTTCCGTGTTGCCCACATTGACTCCAGCAGTTCTTATGGTTTCCCCATAGTTGAAACTGACTTATTTGGGTCATTATGGTTGCGCAATAGTCCATACTGACTGCAGTGGCTTTCTACGGTTTTCCTGTAGACCACACTGACCCCAGGCACTATCTACGGTTTGCCTATATCACAAGCTGACTCCAGCAGCTCTTTAACGTTTCCCTATAGTCCACACTGACTCCAGCTGCTCCCTCTGCTTCACAGAAAGCCTGCACTGATTCCAGCAGCTCTCCACGTTGTCACAAACGTCCACACTGACTTCAGCGGCTCTCTACGGTTTCCCTATAGCTCTCCCTGACTCCAGCAGCTCTCTACGGTTTCCCTATAGCCCACACTAACTCCAGTCGATCTCTACGGTTTCCCTATATACCACGCTGACTGCAGCGGCTCTCAATGGTTTCCCTTTATCCCACACTGACTTCACCGGCTCTCTACGGTTTTCCTATAGCCCTCACATACTACAGCGGCTCTCTACGGTTTCCCCATAGCCGACACTGACTGAAGTGGCTCTCCATAGTTTCGCTATAGTCCACAGAGTCTCCAGCGGCTCGCCACGGTTTCGCTATTTCACACATTGAGTCTAATGGCTCTCTACGGAATCCCTATAGTCCACACTGACCCCAGTGGCTCTCTACATCTTCTCTATAACACCCACTGATTCCAGCGGCTCTCTACGCTTTTCTGTAGACCACACTGACCCCAGTGGCTCACTACAGTTTCCCTATAGTCCACACTGACACCATTTTCTCTCTGCGGTTTCGCTCTGGTCCACACTGTCTCCAGTGATTCCCGATGGTTTCCCTATAGCCCACAATGTCTGCAGTGGCTCTCCATGGTTTCCCTATATCCCACACTGACTCCAGTGGCTCGCTACGGTTTCCCTATAGCCCACACGGATCCTAGTGGAACTCTATGTTTTCTCAATAGTCCACACTGACTCCAGCGGTTGTGAAAGGTTTCCCTTTATCCCACACTGACTTCAGCAGCTCTCTACGGTTTCCCTTTATCCCACACTGACTCCAGCGGCTCACTACGGTTTCCCTATATCACAAACTGACTCCAGTGGCTCTCTAAGGTTTCCCTATGGTCCACACTGAACCCAATGGCTCTCTATGGTCTTGCTCTAGTCCACACTGTCTCCAGTGGCTCTCTCCAAGTTCCCTATAGCCCACACTGACTCCAGCGACTCTCTACGATTTCCCAATAGCCGACACTGACTGCAGTGGCTCTCTATGGATTCCCTATATTGCACACTGACTCCAGTGGCTCGCTACGGTTTCCCTATAGTCCACACTGACACCATTGGCTCTCTAAGGTTTCCCTATAGTCCACTTTGACTCCAGTGTATCTCTACGGTTTCCCTATATCCCACACTGCCTCCAATGGCTCGCTACGGTTTCCCTATATCACACACTGTCTGTAGAAGCTCTCTCAGGCTTCCCTATAGCCCACACGGACGCTAGTGGATCTCCGTGGTTTCCCTATATGGTACCCTGCCTCCAGCGGCTGTCAAGGGTTTCCCTTTATCCCACACTGACTTCAGCAGCTCTCTACGGTTTCCCAATAGCCGACACTGACTGCAGTGACTCTCTATGGTTTCCCTATATCCCACACTGACTCCTGTGCTCGCTACCATTTCCCTATATCACACACTGAGTCTAGTGGCTTTCTACGGATTCTCTATAGTCCACACTGACCCCAGTGGCTCTCTAGAGCTTCCCTATATCCCACACTGATTAAAGTGGCTTTCTACGGTTTCGCTCTAGTCCACACTGTCTCCAGTGGCTCTCTACGGATTCCCTATAGCCCACCTTGACTCCCGCGGTTCTCTATGGTTTCCCAATAGACGACACTGACTGCAGTGGCTCTCTATGGTTTCCCTATATCGCACACTGACTCTAGTGGCTCTCTAAGGTTTCCCTATAGTCCACATTGACCCCAGAGGCTCTCTACGGTTTCCCTCTAGTACACACACTGTCCAGTGGCTCTCTACGGTTCCCTTATAGTCCACTGAGACTCCACTGGCTCTCTACGGGTTGCCTATAGTCCACACTGACTCCACTGGCTCTCTACGTTTTCATTATATCCCACAGTGATCCCAGCAGATTTCTATGTTTTTCCTATAGCCCACACTGACCCTAGTGGCTCTCAACGATCTCCCTATAGTCCACACTGACCCCAGTGGCTCTCTACGGTTTCCCTGTAGAATACACTGTCTCCAGTGGCTCTCTACACTTTCCATATAGCCCACACTGACTCCAGTGGCTCTCTATGGTTTCCCGATAGTCCACACTGACTCCAATGGCTCTCTATGTTTTGCCTATCGTCCACACTGACTCCACTGACTCTCTACGGTTTCACTGTATCCCACAGTGATTCCATCAGCTTTCTATATTTTTCTTATAGGCCACACTGACCCTAGTGCCTCTCAACGGATTCCCAACAGTCCACACTGACTCCAGCGGCTCTCAAGGGTTTCCCTTTATCCCACACTGACTTCAGCGGGTCTCTACGGTTTCCCAATAGTCCACACTGACTCCAGCGGATCTCAACGGTTTACCCATAGCCGACACTGACTGAAGTGGCTCTCTTTGGTTTCGCTATAGTCCACACTGACTCTGTGGATCGCTACGGTTTCGCTATTTCACACACTGACTCTAAAGGCTCTCTACGGATTCCCTATTGTCTACACTGACACCATTGGCTCTCTACCGTTTCCCTATAGACTACACTGTCTCCAGTGGCTTTCTATGGTTTCCCTATAGCCCACACTGATTCCAGGGGCTCTCTACGATTTCCAATTAGCCGATACTGACTGCAGTCGCTCTCTATGTTTCCCTATATCCCACAATGAAACCAGTGGCTCGCTACGGTTTCCTTATATCACACACTGACTCTAGAGGCTTTCTACGGTTTCCATCTAGTCCACACTGAACCCAATGGATCTCTACGGTTTCCCTGTAGTCCACACTGACTCCAGCAGCTCTCTACGGTTTCCCTATATCCCACACTGACTCCATGGCTCGCTACGCTTTCCCTATATCACACAATGTCTCTACTAACTCTCTAAGGTTTCTCTACAGCCCACACGGATGCTAATGGTTCTCAGTGGCTTCCCTATAGGGCACAATGCCTCCAGCGGCTGTCAAGGGCTCCCTTTATCCCACACTGAAATCTACAGCTATCTACGGTTTCCCTATAGCCCACACTGACTCCTGCAGCTCTCTACGGTTTCCCAATAGCCGACACTGACTGCAGTAGCTCTCTATGGTTTCCCTATATCCCACACTGACTCCAGTGGCTCACTACGGTTTCCCTATATCAAACACTGACTCTAGTGGCTCTCTAAGTTTTCCCGATAGTACGCACTGACCCCAGTGGAGCTCAATGGTTTCGCTCTAGTTCACACTGTCTCCAGTAGCTCTCTACGATTTCCCTATAGTCCACACTGATTGCACTGGCTCTCTATGGTTTGCCTATAGTGCACACTGACTGCAGCGGCTCTCAAGGGATTACGTTTATCCCACACTGACTGAAGCGGCTCTCTACGGTTTCCCTATTGCCCACAATGACTCCAGCAGTTTTTACGGTTTCCCCATAGCCGAAACTGACTGAAGTGGGTCTCTATAGTTTCGCTATAGTCCACACTGACTCCAGTGGCTCGCTACGGTTTCGCTATATCACTCACTGAGTCTAGTGGCTCTTTACGGATTCATATAGTCCACACTGAACCCAATGGCTCTATACGGCTTCCCTTTATCCCACACTGATTCCACCGGCTCTCTACTGTTTTCCTGTATACCACACTGACCGCAGTGGCTCTATACTGTTTGCCTATATAACACACTGACTCCAACAGCTCTCTACGGTTTCCCTATAGTCCACACTGACTCCACTGGCTCTCTACCGGTTTGCCTACAGTCCACACTGAATGCAGCGGCTCTCAAGTGTTTCCCTTTATCCCACACTGACTTCAGCAGCTATCTACGGTTTCCCTATAGCCCACACTGACTGCAGCGGCTCTCAAGGATTTCCATTAGCCGACACTGGCTGCAGTGGCTCTCTATGGTTTCCCTATATCCACATTGAATCCAGAGGCTCGCTAGAGTTTCCCTATAGAACACACTGTCTCTACTGGCTCTCTAAGGTTTTCCTATTGTCCACACTGACCCCAGTGGCTCTCTACGGTTTCCCTCTAATACACACTGTCTCCAGTGGCTCTCTACGTTTTCCTTATAGCCCACACGGACCCTAGTGGATCTCAATGTTTTCCCTATAGTCCACATTGACTCCAGCGGCTGTCAAAGGTTTCCCTTTAACCCACAATGACTTCAGCAGCTCTCTACAATCTCCCTATATCCCACACTGACTCCAGTGGCTCGCTAAGGTTCTGCTGTATCACAAACTGACTCATGTGGCTTTCTAAGGTATACCCAATGGTCCACACTGAACCCACTGGCTCTCTACGGTCTCGCTCCAGTCCACACAGTCTCCAGCGGCTCTCTACGGTTTCCCTATTGCCCACACTGACTCCAGTGGCTCTCTACGGTTTCCCAAAAGCCGACACTTTGCAGTGGCTCTCTACGGTTACCCTATAGTCCACACTGACCCCAGTGTCTCAATACGGTTTCCCTCTAATACAAACTGTCTCCAATCGCTCTCTCGAGTTTCCCTATAGCCCACACTGACTACAGTGGCTCTCTGCAGTTTCCCTATAGTCCACACTGACTCCACGGGCTCTCTACGGGTTGCCTATAATCCACACTGACACCAATGGCTCTCTATAGTTTCAGTATATCCCACACTGATTCCTGCGGCTTTCTACGGTTTTCCTATAGCTCACACCCACACTAGTGGCTCTCAACGGTTTCCCTATAGTCCACACCGACTCCAGCAGCCCTCAAGGGTTTCCCTTTATCCCACACTGACTTCAGTGGCTCACTACGGTTTCGCTATTTCACACACTGAGTCTACTGGCTCTCTACGGAATCCCTAAAGTCCACACTGACCCCAGTGGCTATCTATGGCTTAACAATATCACACACTGACTCCAGCGGCTCTCCATGGTTTTCCTGTGGACAAAAATGACCCCAGTGGCTCTCTACGGTTTCCCTATAGTCCACACTGATACCATTGGCTCTCTATGGTTTCCCGATAGACCACTCTGACTCCACTGGCTTTCTATGGTTTCCCTTTGTCCAAACTGATTCCAGGGGTTCTCTGCTGTTTTCCTATTGCCCACACTGACCCTAGTGGCTATCAATGGTTTCCCTATATTCCTTACTGACTCCA
The DNA here is from genome assembly GCF_017639515.1 of Carcharodon carcharias. Taxonomy (NCBI): domain Eukaryota; kingdom Metazoa; phylum Chordata; class Chondrichthyes; order Lamniformes; family Lamnidae; genus Carcharodon; species Carcharodon carcharias. Next base: position 40,391,903 of record NC_054483.1, on the reverse strand, counting down.
GCGGCTCTCTAGGGTATCCCTTTATCACACACTGACTTCCTCGTCTCTCTACGTTTTCCCTATAGTCAACACTGACCCCAGTGGCTCTCTACGGTTTCCCTATAGACCACACTGACTCCATTGGCACTCTACAGTTCCCCTATAGCCCACACTAACTCCAGCGGCTCCCCACATTTTCCCTATATCCCACACTGACTCCAGTGGCTCTGTATGCTTTCCCTATAGCCCTCGATGAATCCAGTAGCTCACTACAGATTCCCTCAAGCCCACGCTGAATCCTGTGGCTCTGTACTGTTTCCTTATATCCCACACTCACTCCAGTGGCTCTCTACGATTTCCCAATAGTCCACAAGGACTCCCGTCTATCTGTGAAGTTTTCCCCATATCCCACACTGACTCCAGTGGCTCGCTATGGATTCGCTATATCACACACTGAGTCTAGTGGCTCTCTACGGATTACCTATATCCCACACTAATTCCAGCGGCTCTCTACGGTTTTCCTGACTCAAGTGGCTCTCTATGGTTTTGCTATAGTCCACAGTGACTCCAGTGGCTCGCTATGGTTTTGCTATATCACACACTGAGTCTAGTGGCTTTCTACGGATTCCCTATAGTCCACACTGACCCCAGTAGCTCTCTAGAGCTTCCCTATATCCCACACTGATTACAGCGGCTCTCTACGGTTTCGCTCTAGTCCACACTGTCTCCAGTGGCTCTCTACGGTTTCCCAATAGCCGACACTGACTGCAGTGTCTCTCTATGGTTTCCCTATATACCACACTGACAGCAGTGGCTCACTACGGTTTCCCTATATCCCACACTGTCTCTAGTGGCTCTCTACAGTTGCCCTATAGTCCACACTGACCCCAGAGGCTCCCTACGGTTTCCGTCTAGTGCACCCAGTCTCCAGTGGCTCTCTACGGTATCCCTATAGCCCACACTGACTCCAGTGGCTCTCTACGGTTCCCCTATAGTCCACTCTGACTCCACTGGCTCCAATGGCTCTCTATGGTTTCAGTATATCCCACACTGATTCCTGCGGCTTTCTACGGTTTTCCTATAGCCAACACTGACCCTAGTGGCTCTCAATGGTTTCCCTATAGTCCACACCGACTCCAGCAGCCCTCAAGGTTTTCCCTTTATCCAACACTGACTTCAGTGGCTCACTACGGTTTCGCTATTTCACACACTGAGTCTAGTGGCTCTCTACGGTTCCCCTATAGTCCACTCTGACTCCACTGGCTCTCTACGGGTTGCCTATATTCCACACTGACTCCACTGGCTCTCTACGGTTTCACTATATCCCACACTGATTCCAGCAGCTTTCTTTATTTTTCCTACAGCCCACACTGACTCTAATGGCTCGCAACGGTTTCCCTATAGTCCACAGTGACTCCAGCAGCTCGCAAGGGGTTCCCTTTATCCCACACTGACTTCAGCGGCTCTCTACAGTTTCCGTGTTGCCCACATTGACTCCAGCAGTTCTTATGGTTTCCCCATAGTTGAAACTGACTTATTTGGGTCATTATGGTTGCGCAATAGTCCATACTGACTGCAGTGGCTCTCTACGGTTTTCCTGTAGACCACACTGACCCCAGTCGCTATCTACGGTTTGCCTATATCACAAGCTGACTCCAGCAGCTCTTTAACGTTTCCCTATAGTCCACACTGACTCCAGCTGCTCCCTCTGCTTCACAGAAAGCCTGCACTGATTCCAGCAGCTCTCCACGTTGTCACAAACGTCCACACTGACTTCAGCGGCTCTATATGGTTTCCCTATAGCTCTCCCTGACTCCAGCAGCTCTCTACGGTTTCCCTATAGCCCACACTAACTCCAGTCGATCTCTACGGTTTCCCTATATACCACGCTGACTGCAGCGGATCTCAATGGTTTCCCTTTATCCCACACTGACTTCACCGGCTCTCTACGGTTTTCCTATAGCCCTCACATACTACAGAGGCTCTCTACGGTTTCCCCATAGCCGACACTGACTGAAGTGGCTCTCCATAGTTTCGCTATAGTCCACAGTGTCTCCAGCGGCTCGCTACGGTTTCGCTATTTCACACATTGAGTCTAATGGCTCTCTACGGAATCCCTATATTCCACACTGACTCCAGTGGCTCTCTACATCTTCTCTATAACACCCACTGATTCCAGCGGCTCTCTATGCTTTTCTGTAGACCACACTGACCCCAGTGGCTCACTACAGTTTCCCTATAGTCCACACTGACACCATTGGCTCTCTGCGGTTTCGCTCTGGTCCACACTGTCTCCAGTGATTCCCGATGGTTTCCCTATAGCCCACAATGTCTGCAGTGGCTCTCCATGGTTTCCCTATATCCCACACTGACTCCAGTGGCTCGCTACGGTTTCCCTATAGCTCACACGGATCCTAGTGGAACTCTATGTTTTCTCAATAGTCCACACTGACTCCAGCGGTTGTGAAAGGTTTCCCTTTATCCCACACTGACTCCAGCGGCTCACTACGGTTTCCCTATATCACAAACTGACTCCAGTGGCTCTCTAAGGTTTCCCTATGGTCCACACTGAACCCAGTGGCTCTTTATGGTCTCGCTCTAGTCCACACTGTCTCCAGTGGCTCTCTACGGGTTCCCTATAGCCCACACTGACTCCAGCGACTCTCTACGATTTCCCAATAGCCGACACTGACTGCAGTGGCTCTCTATGGTTTCCCTATAGTCCACACTGACCCCAGTGGCTCTCTACGGTTTCCCTACCTTCCACATTGACTCCAGCGGCTCTCAAGGGTTACCCTTTGTCCCACACTGACTTCAGCGGCTCTTTACAGATTCCCTATGGCCCACACTGACTCCAGCTGTACTTACGGTTTCCCAATAGCTGCTACTGACTGAAGTGCCTCTCTATGGTTTCGCTATAGACCACACTGACTCCAGTGACTCGCTACGGTTTCGCTATATCACACACTGAGTCTAGTGGTTCTTTACGGATTCCCTATAGTCCACACTGACCCCTTTGGTTCTCTATGGCTTCCCTATATGCCACACAGATTCCAGCGGCTCTCTACGTATTTCCTGTAGACCACAGTGACCCCAGTGGCTCTCTACGGTTTGCCTATATCACACACTGACTCCAGCGGCTCTCTACGGTTTCCCTATAGTCCATACTGAGTCGAGCTGCTCTCAAGGGTTTCCCTTTATCCCACACTGACTTCAGCAGCTCTCTACGTTTTCCCTATTGCCCACACTGACTCCAACGGTTCTTAGGGTTTCCCTATATCCCACACTGATTCTAGCGGCTCTCTACGGTTTTGCTGTAGACCACACTGACACCAGGTGCTATCTACGGTTTGCCTATATCACAAACTGACTCCAGCGGCTCTCTACGGCTTCCCTATAGTCCACACAGACTCCAGCTGCTCCCTCTGCTTCACCGAAAGCCTGCACTGATTCCAGCGGCTCTCCACGTTTTCCCAAAAGTCCGCAATGACTTCAGCGGCTCTCTACGGTTTCCCTAAAGCCCACATTGACTCCAGCAGCTCTCTGCGCTTTCCCTCTCACCCACACTAACTCCATTGGATCTCTACGGTTTCACTATATCCCAAAATGACTCCAGCAGCTCTCAATTGTTTGCCTTTATCCCAAACTGACTTCAGCGGCTCTCTACGGTTTCCCTAGAGCCCACACTTACTACAGCGGCTCTGAACGGTTTCCCCATATCTCACACTGACTGCAGCGGCTCTCCATGGTTTCCCTATATCCCTCACTGACTCCAGTGGCTCGCTACGGTTTCCCTATATCACACACTGAATGTAGTGGCTCTCTACGGTTTCGCTATAGCCCACATGGACCTTTGTGGATCTCTATGGTTTCCCTATAGTCCACAGTGACTCCAGTGGCTGTCAAAGGTTTCCCTTTATCCCACTCTGGCTTCAGCCGCTCTCTACGTTTTCCCTATATCCCACACTGACTCCAGTGGCTCGCTACGTTTTCCCTATATCACAAACGGACTCTAGTGGCTCTCCAAGGTTTCCCTATGGTCCACACTCTCTCCAGTGGCTCTCTACGGTTTCCCTATTGTCCACACTGACTCCAGCGGCTCTCTACGGTTTCCCAATAGCCGACACTGACTGCAGTGGCTCTCTATGGTGTCCCTATATCCCACAATGACTCCAGTGGCTCTCTACAGTTTTCTGCAGACCACACTGACCCAGTGGCTCTCTACGGTTTCCCTATAGTCCACAATGACACCATTGGCTCTCTGCGAATTCGCTCTGGTCCACACTGTCTCCAGTGATTCCCGATGGTTTCCTTATAGCCCACAGTGTCTGCAGTGGCTCTCCATGGTTTCCCTATATCCCACACTGACTCCAGTGGCTCGCTACGGTTTCCCTATAGCGCACACGGATCGTAGTGGAACTCTATGTTTTCCCTATAGTCCACACAGACTCCAGCGGTTGTGAAAGGTTTCCCTTTATCCCACACTGACTTCAGCAGCTCTCTACGGTTTCCCTATATCCCACACTGACTCCAGTGGCTCGCTACGGTTTCCCTATATCACAAACTGACTCCAGTGGCTCTCTAAGGTTTCCCTATGGTCCACACTGAACCCAGTGGCTCTCTATGGTCTCGCTCTAGTCCACACTGTCTCCAGTTGCTCTCTACGGTTTCCCTATAGCCCACACTGACTCCAGCGGCTCTCTATGATTTCCCAATAGCCGTCACTGACAGCAGTGGCTCTCTATGGATTCCCTATATCCCACACTGACTCCAGTGGCTCGCTACGGTTTCCCTATATCACACCCTGTCTCTAGAGGATACTCTACGGTTTCCCTATAGTTCACAGTGACCCCAGTGGATCTGTACGATTTCCCTCTAATACACACTGCCTCCAGTGGCTCACTCGAGTTTCCCTATAGACCACACTGACTACAGTGGCTCTCCATGGTTTCCCTATAGTCCACACTGACTCCACAGGCTCTCTATGGTTTCATTATATCCCACACTGATTCCAGTGGCTTTCTACGGTGTTCCTATAGCCCACACTGACCCTAGTGGCTCTCAACGGTTTCCCTACAGTCCACTCTGACCCCAGTGGCTCTCTCCGGTTTCCCTTTATCCCACACTGACTTCAGCGGCTCTCTATGGTTTCCCTATAGTCCACATTGACTCCAGCGGCTGTCAAAGGTTTCCCTTTATCACAAACTGACTCCAGCGGCTCTCTACGGCTTCCCTACAGTCCACACTGACTCCAGCTGCACCCTTTGCTTCACCGAAAGCCTGCACTGATTCCAGTGGCTCTACACGTTTTCCCAAATGTCCACAATGACTTCAGCGGCTCTCTATGGTTTCCCTAGAGCCCACACTTACTACAGCGGCTCTCTACGGTTTCCCCATATCCCACACTGACTGCAGTGGTTCTCCATGGTTTCCCTATATCCCTCACTGACTCCTTGGCTCGCTACGGTTTCCCTATATCACACACTGAATCTAGTGGCTCTCTACGGTTTCGCTATAGCCCATAAGGACCGTAGTGGATCTCTATGGTTTCCCTATATCCCACACTGACTCCAGTGGCTCGCTACATTTTCCCTATATCACAAACTGACTCTAGTGGCTCTCTAAGGTTGCCCTATGGTCCACACTGAACCCAGTGGCTCTACACGGTCTGGCTCTAGTCCACACTGTCTCCAGTGGCTCTCTACAGTTTCCCTATAGTCCACACTGACTCTAGCGGCTCTATACGGTTTCCCAATAGCCGACACTGACTGCAGTGTCTCTCTATGGTGTCCCTATATCCCACACTGACTCCAGTGGCTCTCTACAGTTTTCTGTAGACCACACTGACCCCAGTGGCTCTCTACGGTTTCACTATAGTCCACACTGACACCATTGGCTCTCTACGGTTTCGCTCTAGTCCACACTGTCTTCAGTGGTTCTCTATGGTTTCCCTATATCCCAAACTGACTGCAGTGGCTACCCATGGTTTCCCTATATCCCACACTGAATCTAGTGGCGCTCTATGGTTTCCCTCTAGTACACACTGTCTCCAATGGCTCTCTACGGTTTCCCTATAGCCCACACGGACCCTATTGGCTCTCTATGGTTTCCCTATAGTCCACATTGACTCCAGCGGCTGTCAAAGGTTTCCCTTTATCACAAACTGACTCCAGCGGCTCTCTACGGCTTCCCTATAGTCCACACTGACTCCAGCTGCACCCTTTGCTTCACCGAAAGCCTGCACTGATTCCAGTGGCTCTACACGTTTTCCCAAATGTCCACAATGACTTCAGCGGCTCTCTACGGTTTCCCTATAGCCCACACTGACTCCAGCGGCTCTGCACGGTTTCCCAATACGCCACAGTAACACCCCTGGATCTCTACGGTTTCCCTATATCCCTCGCTGACTCCAGCGGCTCTCAATGGTTTCCCTTTATCCCACACTGACTTCAGCAGCTCTCTACGGTTTCCCTGGAGCCCACACTTACTACAGCGGTTCTCTACGGTTTCCCCATAGCCCACACTGACTGCAGTGGCTCTCCATGGTTTCCCTATATCCCACACTGACTCCAGTGGCTCGCTACGGTTTCCCTATATCACACACTGAATCTACTGGCTCTCTACGGCTTCCCTCTAGTACACACTGTCTCCACTGGCTCTCTACGGTTTCCCTATAGCCCACACGGACCCTAGTGGATCACTATGGTTTCCCTATAGTTCACACTGACTCCAGCGGCTGTCAAAGGTTTCCCTTTATCCAACACTGACTTCAGCAGCACTCTACGGTTTCCCTATATCCCACACTGACTCCAATGGCTCGCTACGTATTCCCTATATCACAAACTGACTATAGTGGCTCTATAAGGTTTCTCTATGGTCCACACTAAACCCATTGGCTCTATACGGTCTCGCTCTAGTCCACTCTGTCTCCAGTGGCTCTCTACGGTTTCCCTATAACCCACACTGACTCCAGCAGCTCTCAAGGTTTTCCCTTTTTCCCAAACTGACTTCAGCGGCTCTCTACGGTTTCCCTATAGCGCACACTGACTCCAGCGGCTCTCTATGGTTTGCCCATAGCGGACACTGACTGAAGTGGCTCTCCATGGTTTCAGTGTAGTCCACACTGACTCCAGTGGCTCGCTACCGTTTCGCTATTTCACACACTGAGTCTAGTGGCTTTCTACGGATTCCCTATAGTCCACACTGACACCAGTGCCTCTCCATAGCTTCCCTATATCCCACACTGATTACAGCTGCTCTCTAGGGTTTCCTTCTAGTCCACACTGTCTCCAGTGGCTCTCTTATGGTTTCTAATAGCCGACACTGACTGCAGTGGCTCTCTATGGTTTCCCTATAGCCCACTCTGACTCTACTGGCTCTCTACGGGTTGCCTATAGTCCACATTGATTCCACTGGCTCTCTACGGTTTCACTATATCCCACACTGATTCCAGCAGCTTTCTATGTTTTTCCTATAGCCCACACTGACCCTAGTGGCTCTCAACTTTTTCCCTATACTCCACACTGACTCCAGAAGCTCTCAAGGTTTTCCCTTTATTCTACTCTGACTTCAGCGGATCTCTACAGTTTCCCTAATGACCACATTGACTCCAGCGGTTCTTAGGGATTCCCCATAGCTGAAACTGACTGAAGTGGCTCTCTATGGTTTCGCTATAGTCCACACTGACTCCAGTGGCTCGCTCCGTTTCCGCTATATCACACACTGAGTCTAGTGGCTCTCTAAGGTTTCCCTATATCCCACACTGATTCCAGCGGCTCTCTCTGCTTCACCGAAAGGCCACACTGACTCCAGCGGTTCTTAGGGTTTCCCTATAGCCCACACTAACTCCAGCGGCTCTCTACGGTTTCCCTATATACCAAACTGACTCCAGCAGCTCTCAATGGTTTCCCTTTATCCCAAACTGACTTCAGCGGCTCTCTACGGTTTCCCTAGAGCCCACACTTACTAAAGCGGCTCTCTACGGTTTTCACATATCCCACACTGACTGCAGTGGCTCTCCTTGGTTTCCCTATATCCCACACTGACTCCAGTGGCTCGCTACGGTTTCCCTATGTCACACACTGAATCTAGTGGCTCTCTACGCTTTCCCTATAGCCCACACAGACCCGAGTGGTTCTCTGTCGTTTCCCTATAGTCCACAGTGACTCCAGCGGCTGTCAAAGGTTTCCCTTTATCCCACACTGACTTCAGCAGCTCTCTCTGGTTTCCCAATATCCCACACTGACTCCAGTGGCTCGCTACGGATTCTCTATATCACAAATTGACTCTAGTGGCTCTCTAAGGTTTCCCTATTGTCCACACTGAACCCAGTGGCTCTATACGGTCTCGCTCTAGTCCACACTGTCTCCATTGGCTCTCTACAGTTTCCCAATAGCCCACACTGACTCCTTCGGCTCTCTATGGTTTCTCAATAGCCGACACTGACTGTAGTGGCTCTCTATGGTGTCCCTATAACCCACACTGACTCCAGTGGCTCTCTACGGTTTCCCTATATTCCAACCTGACACCATTGGCTCTCTACGGTTTCGCTCTAGTCCACACTGGCTCCAGTGGCTCTCTATGGTTTCCTTATAGCCCGCACTGACTGCAGTGGCTCTCTACGGTTCACCTAAAGTCCACACACACTGCAGTGGCTCTCCATGTTTTCCCTATATCCCACACTGACTCCAGTGGCTTGCTACGCTTTTCCTATATCACACACTGAATCTAGTGGCTCTCTAGAGCTTCCCGATATCCCAAAAAGATTACAGCGGCTCTCTACAGTTTCGCTCTAGTCCACACTGTCTCCAGTGTCTCTCTACGGTTTCCCTATAGCCCACACTGAATCCAGCAGCTCTCTACGGTTTCCCAATAGCCGACACTGACTGCAGTGGCTCTCTATGTTTTCCCTATATCCCACACTGACTCCAGTGGCTCACTACGGTTTCCCTATATCACACACTGGATCTAGTGGCTCTCTACGGTTTCCCTCTGGTACACACTGTCTCCAGTGGCTCTCTACGGTTTCCCTATAGCCCCACGGACCCTAGTGGATCTCTATGGTTTCCCTATATTCCACACTGACTCCAGCGGCTGTGAAAGGTTCCCCTTTATCCCACACTGACTTCAGCAGCTCTCCACGGTTTCCCTATATCCCACACTGACTCCATTGTCTCGCTACGGTTTCCCTATTTCACAAACTGACTCTAGTGGCTCTCTAAGGTTTCCCTTGGTCCACACTGAACCCAATGGCTCTCTACGGTCTCGCTCAAGTCCACACTGCATCCAGTTGCTCTCTACGGTTTCCCTATAGCCCACATTGATTTCAACGGCTCTCTATGGTTTCCCAATAGCCAAAACTGACTGCAGTGGCTCTCTATGGTTTCCCTGTATCCCATTCAGATTTCAGTGGCTCACTACGGCTTCCCTATCACCCACAATGACTCCGGTGGCTCTCTACGGTTCCCCTATAGACCGCTCTGACTCCACTGGCTCTCTACGTGTTGCCGATAGCCCACACTGATTCCATTGGCTCTCTACGGTTTCACTATATCCCAGACTGATTCCAGCAGCTTTCTATGTTTTTCCTATAGCCCACACTGACCCTAGTGGCTCTCAACGGTTTCCATACACTCCACACTGACTCCAGCAGCTCTCAAGGGTTTCTCTTTATCCCACAATGACTTCAGCGGATCTCGACAGTTTCCCTATTGACCACACTGACTCCAGAGGTTCTTAGGGATTCCCCATAGCTGAAAATGACTGAAGTGGCTCTCTATGTTTTCGCTATAGTCCCCACTGTCTCCAGTGGCTCGCTACGGTTTCAGAATATCACACCCTGAGTCTAGTGGCTGTCTACGGATTCCCTATTGTCCACACTGAACCCAGTGGCTCTCTAATGTTTCCCTATATCCCACACTGATTCCAGCGGCTCTCTACGGTTTTCCTGTAGGCCACACTGACCCCAGGGGCTATCTACAGTTTGCCTTTATCACAAACTGACTCCAGCGGCTCTCTACGCTTTCCCTATAGTCCACACTGACTCCAGCTGCTCCCTATGGTTCACCGAAAGCCTGCACAGATTCCAGCGGCTCTCCACGTTTTCCAACGTCCACACTGACTTCAGCATCTCTCTACGGTTTCCCTTTATCCCTCACTGACTCCAGTGGCTTTCTATGGTTTCCCTGTAGCCCAAACTAACTCCAGTGGATCTCTGCGGTTTGCCTATATACCACGCTGACTCCAGCGTATCTCAATGGTTTCCCTTTATCCCACACTGACTTCAGCGGCTCTCTACGGTTTCCCTATAGCCCACACTTACTACAGCAGCTCTCTACGGTTTCCCCATAGCCGACACTGACTGAAGTGGCTCTCCATGGTTTCGCTATAGTCCACAGAGTCTCCAGTGGCTCGCTACAGTTTCGCTATTTCGCACACTGAGTCTAGAGGCTCTCTACGGGATCCCTATAGTCCACACTGACCCCAGTGGCTCTCTATGGCTTCCCTATAACCCACACTGATTCCAGTGGCTCTCTACGGTTTTCTATAGACCACACTAACCCCAGTGGCTCTCTACGGTTTCCCTATAGTCCTCACTGACACCATTGGCTCTCTACGGATTTGCTCTAGTCCACACTGTCTCCAGTGGCTCTCTACGGTTTCCCCATAGCCCACACTGACTTCACTGGCTCTCCATGGTTTCCCGATACCCCACACTGACTCCAGTGGTTCGCTACGGTTTCCCTATATCACACACTGAATCTAGTGGCGTTCTACAGTTTCCCACTAGTACACACTGTCTCCACTGGCTCTCTACTGTTTCCATATAGCCCACACGGACCCAGTGGATCTCAATGTTTTCCCTATAGGCCACACTGACTCCAGCAGCTGTCAAAGGTTTCCCTTTATCCAACACTGACTTCAGCAGCTCTCTACGGTTGTCCGATATCCCACCCTGACTCCAGTGGCTCGCATCGTTTTCCCTATATCACAAATTGACTCTAGTGGCTCTCTAAGGTTTCCCTGTGGTCCACACTGAACCCATTGGCTCTCTACGGTCTCGCTCTAGTCCACACTGTCTCCAGTGGTTCTCTACGGTTTCCCTATATCCCACACTGACTCCAGCGGCTCACGGCTCTCTACGGTTTCCCAATAGCCGACACTGACTGCAGTGGCTCTCTATGGTTTCCCTATATCCAACAGTGACTCCAGTGGCTCGCTACATTTTCCCTATATCACACAATGACTCTAGAGGATCTCTACGGTTTCCCTATAGACCAAACTGACCCCAGTGGCTCTCTACGGTTTCCCTCTAAAACACACTGTCTCCAGTGGCTCTATCGGGTTTCCCTATAGCCCACACTGTCTACAGTGGCTCTCTACGGTTTCACTATAGTCCACACTGACTCCACTGGCTCTCTCCGGGTTGTCTATACTCCACACTGACTCCACTGGCTCTCTATGGTTTCACTATATCCCACACTGATTCCAGTGGATTTCTACGGATTTCCTATAGCCCACACTGACCCTAGTGGGTCTCAACGGTTTCCTTATAGTCCACACTGACTCCAGCAGTTCTCAAGGGTTTCCCTTTATCCCACACTGACTTCAGCAGCTCTCTACGGTTTCCCTATAGCCCAAACTGACTACAGCAGCTCTCCACGGTTTGCCGATAGCCGACACTGACTGAAGTGGCTCTCCATGGTTTCGGTGTAGTCCACACTGACTCCAGTGGCTCGCTATGGTTTCGCTATATCACACACTGATTGCAGCGGCTCTCTACGGTTTTCCTGTAGACCACAATGACCCCAGTGGCTCTCTACGGTTTCCCTATAGTCCACACTGACACCATTGGCTCTCTACGGTTTCCCTATAGACCACACTTAAACCAATGTCTTTCTAGCATTCCCTTTGGCAAAAAAAATTCCAGGGGCTCTCTACGGTTTTCCTATTGCCCTCACTGACCCTAGTGGCGATCAATGTTTTCGCTATAGACCACACTGACTCCAGCGGCTCTCCAGGGTATCCATTTATCACACACTGACTTCAGCGGCTCTCCACGTTTTCCAAATATCAGACACTGACTGCAGTGGCTCTCTATGGTTTCCCTATATCCCACACTGAAAACAGTGGCTCGCTATGGATTCCCTATGTCATACACTGACTCTAGTGGCTGTCTATGGTTTCCCTATAGTCGACACTGACCCCAGTGGATCTCCACAGTTTCCCTATAGCCACACGGACTTCAGCGTCTCTCCACATTTTCCCTATATCCCACAGAGACTCCAGCGGCTCTCGACAGATTCCCTGTGGGTCACACTGCCTCTAGTGCTACTCGACGGATTCCCTATATCCCACACTGACTCCAGTGGCTCTGTATGGTTTCCCTATATCCCTCGCTGAATCCAGTGGCTCACTAAAGATTCCCTCAAGCCCACACTGAATCCTGTGCCTCTGTATGTTTTCCTTAAATCCCACTCTCGCGCCAGTGGCTCTCTACGATTTCCATATAGTCCACACTAACTCCAGTGGCTCACTACGGTTTTGCTATATCACACACTGAGTCTAGTGGCTTTCTACGGATTCCCTATAGTCCACACTGACCCCAGTGGCTCTCTAGAGCTTCCCTATATCACACACTGATTACAGCGGCTCTCTACGGTTTTGCTCTAGTCCACACTCTCTACAGTGGCTCTCTATGGTTTCCCTATAGCCCACACTAACTCCAGCGGCTCTCTATGGTTTGCCAATAGCCGCCACTGACTGCACTGGCTCTCTATGGTTTCCATATATGCCACACTGACTCCTATGGGTCACTACGGTTTCCTTATATCACACACTGTCTCTAGTGGCTCTCTATAGTTTCCCTATAGTCCACACTGACCCCAGAGGCTCTCTACGGTTTCCCTCTAGTACACCCTGTCTCCAGTGGCTCTGTATGGTTTCCCTATAGCCCTCGCTGAATCCAGTGGCTCACTACAGATTCCCTCAAGCCCACACTGAATCATGAGGCTCTGTACGGTTTCCTTATATCCCACACTCACTCCAGTGGCTCCCTATGATTTCCCCATAGTCCACACTGACTCCCGTCGAACTGTACAGTTTTCCCTTTTTCCCACACTGCCTCCAGTGGCTCGCTACGGATTCTCTATATCACACACTGATTCTAGTGGCTCTCTACGTATTACCTATATCCCACACTGATTCCAGAGGCTCTCTACGGTTTCCCAATAGCCAACACTGTCTGCAGTGGCTCTCTAAAGATTCCCTATGTTTCAAACTGACCCCAGAGGCTCTCTACGGTTTCCTATTAGACCGGACTGACTCCGGTGGCTTTCTATGGTTTCCCTTTGGCCAAAATGATTCCAGGGTCTCTCTGCGGTTTACCTATTGCCCACAGTGACCCTAGTGGCTATCAATGGTTTCCCTAAAATCCATACTGTCTCCAGCGTCTCTCCAGGGTATCCCTTTATCACACACTGAATTCAGCGGCTCTCTACGTTTTCCCAATAACCCACACAGACTCCAGTCGCTCTCTATGGATTCCAAATCGCTGACAATGACTGCAGTGGCTCTCTATGGTTTCCCTATATCCCACACTGAAACCAGTGGCTCGCTGCGGTTTCTCTATGTCACACACTGACTCTAGTGGCTGTCTACGATTTCCAGCGGCTCTCTCTGGTTTCCCTACAGCCCACACTGACTCCAGCAGCTCTCTACGGTATCCCCAAAGCCCACACTAACTCCAGTGGATCTCTACGGTTTCCCTATATCCCACGCTGACACCATCGGCTCTCAATGGTTTCCCTTTATGCCACACTGACTTCAGCGGCTCTCTACGGTTTCCCTATAGCCCACACTTACTACCGCGGCTCTCTTCGGTTTCCCCATAGCTGACACTGACTGAAGTGCCTCTCCATGGTTTCGTTATTGTCCAAAGAGACTCCAGTGGCTCTCTACTGTTTCACTAAAATCCACACTGACACCATTGGCTTTCTATGGTTTCCCTATAGACCACTCTGACTCCAGTGGCTTTCTATGGTTTCCCTTTGGCCAAACTGATTCCAGGGGCTCTCTACAGTTTCCAAGTAGCAGGCACTGACTGCAGTGGCTCTCTACTGTTTCCAAATCGTGGTCACTGACTGCAGTGCCTCTCTATGGTTTCCCTATATCCCAAACCGAAACGAGTGGCTCGCTACGGTTTCTCTGTGTCACACACTGACTCTAGTGGCTGTCTACGGTTTCCCTATGGTCGACACAGACCCTAGTGGCTCTCTACGGTTTCCCCATTGCCGACACTGACTCAAGTGCCTCTCCATGGTTTTCCTATAGTCCACAGAGTCTCCAGCGGCTCGCTACGGTTTCTCTAAAGTCCACACTGACACCATTGGCTACCTACGGTTTCCCTATAGACCACTCTGACTCCAGTGGCTTTCTATGGTTTCCCTTTTGCCAAACTGATTCCAGGGACTCTCTACGGTTTTGCTATTGCCCACACTGACCCTAGTGGCTATCAATGGTTTCCCTATAGTCCATACTGACTCCAGGGGCTCTCCAGGGTATCCCTTTATCACACACTGAATTCAGCAGCTCCTGACGGTTTCCCTATAGCCCCCAAGGACTCCAGTGGCTCTCTACCTTTTCCAAATAGCAAGCACTGAAAGCAGTGGCTCTCGATGTTTTCCCTATATCCCACACTGAAACCAGTGGCTCGCTACGGTTTATCTACGTCACCCACTGACTCTAGTGGCTGTCTACGGTTTCCTTATGGTCGACACTGACCCCAGTGGATCTCTCCGATTTCCCTATAGCCCACACTGACTCCAGCGGCTCTCTACAGATTCCCTTTAGGCCACACTGACCCCAGTGGCTCTCTATGGCTTCCCTATATCACACACTGATTCTAGCGTTTCTCTACGGTTTTCCTGTAGACCACAATGACCCCAGTGACACTCTACGGTTTCCCTATTGACCACACTGACTGCAGTGGCTTTCTATGGTTTCCCTTTGGCTAAACTGATTCCAGCGGCTCTCTACGGTTTTGCAATTGCCCACACTGACCCTAATGGCTATCAATGGTCTCCCTATGGTCCATAATGACTCCAGCGGCTCTCCAGTGTATCCCTTTATCACTCACTGACTTCAGCGGCTATCTACAGTTTCCCTATAGCACACATGGACTCCAGTGGCTCTCTACGGTTTCCAAATAGCAGACACTGACTGCAGTTGCTCTCTATGGTTTCCCCATGTCCCACACAGAAACCAGTGGCTCGCTACGGTTTCTCTATGTCACACACTGATTCTGGTGGCTGTCTACGGTTTCCCTATGGTCGACACTGATCCTAGTGGCTCTCAACGGTTTCCCTATAGCCCACACGGACTCCAGTGGGTTTCTACGGTTTCCAAATAGCAGTCACTGACTGCAGTGGCTCCCTATGGTTTCCCCATATCCCACACAGAAACCAGTGGCTCGCAACGGTTTCTCTATGTCACACACTGACTCTAGGGGCTGTCTACGGTTTCCCTATGGTCGACACTGACCCTAGTGGCTCTCTAAGGTTTCCCTATAGCCCGCACTGACTCCAGCGGATCTGTACCGTATCCCAGTAGCCAACACTGACTGCAGTGGCTCTCTATGTTTTCCCTTTATACCACACTCACTCCAGTGGTTCACTACGGTTTCCCTATATCACACACTGATTCTAGTGGCTCTCTAAAGTTTCTCTATAGTCCACAGTGACCCGGTTTCCCTCTAATTCACCCTGTCTCCAGTGGCTCTCTACAGTTTCCCTATAGCCCACACTGTCTCCCGTGGCACTCTACGGTTCCACTATATTCCACTCTGACACCACTGGCTCACTATGGGTTGCCTAAAGTCCACACTAATTCCACTGGCTCTCTACGGTTTCCCCATAGCCCACACTAACTCCAGTGGATCTCTAAGGTTTCCCTCTCTCCCACGCTATTCCAGCGGCTCTCAATGGTTTCCCTTATATGCCGCACTGACCTCAGCGGCTCGCTACGGTTTCTCTGTAGCCCACACTTTCTACTGCGGTTCACTTCGGTTTCCCCATAGCCGACACTGACTGAAGTGCCTCTCCATGGTTTCGCTATAGTCCAAAGAGTCTCCAGTGGCTCGCTACGGTTTCCCTACAGTCCACAGTGACACCATTGGCTCTCTACGGTTTCCCTATAGACCACTCTGACTCCAGTGGCTTTCTATGTTTTCCCTTTGGCCACACAGATTCCAGGCGCTCTCTACATTTTCCAAATAGCAGGCACTGACTGCAGTGGCTCTCTATTTTTTCCCTATATCCCACACTGAAACCATTGGCTCGCTACGGTTTCTCTATGTCATACACTGAATCTATTGGTTGTCTATGGTCTCCCTATGGTCGACACAGACCCCAGTGGATCTCTACGGTTTCCCTCTAGCCCACACTGACTCCAGCGGCTCTCTACAGTTTCCCTAAAGCCCACACTGACTCCAGCTGCTCTCTACAGATTCCCGATGGTTCACACTGATCCTAGAGGCTCTCTACAGTTTTTTATTAGACCGGACTGACTCCAGTGGCTTTCTATGGTTTCCCTTTTGCCAAACTGATTCCAGGGGCTCTCTGTGGTTTTCCTATTGCCCACAGTGACCCTAGTGGCCAACAATGGTTTCCCTACAGTCCATACTGACTCCAGCGTCTCTCCAGGGTATCCCTTTATCACACACTGAATTCAGCGGCTCTCTACGGTTACCCAATAGCCCACATAGACTTCAGTGACTCTCTACGTTTTCCAAATCGCGGACACTGACTGCAGTGGCTCTCTATGCTTTCCCTATATCCCACACTGAAACCAGTGGCTCGCTACGGTTTCTCTAAGTCACACACTGACTCTAGTGGCTGTCTATGGTTTCCCTGTGGTCGAGACTGACGCTAGTGGCTCTATTCAATCTCCCTATAGCCCACACTGACTCCAGCGGCTCTCCACATTTACCCTCTATCCCACACAGACTCCAGCATCTCTCTACAGATTCCCTATTGTTCACACAGTCCAGAGGCTCTCTACGGTTTCCTATTAAACCGGACTGACTCCAGTGCCTTTCTATGGTTTCCCTTTGGCCAAACTGATTCCAGGGGCTCTCTGCGGTTTACCTATTGCCCACAGTGACCCTAGTGGCTATCAATGGTTTCCCTACAGTCATTACTGACTCCAGCATCAATCCAGGGTATCCCTTTCTCACACACTGAATTCAGCGGCTCTCTACGTTTTCCCAATAGCCCACACATACTCCATTGGCTCTCTACTGTTTCCAAATCGCAGACACTGACTGCAGTGTCTACCTATGGTTTCCCTATATCCCACACTGAAACCAGTGGCTCGCTACGGTTTCTCTAAGTCACACACTGACTCTAGTAGCTGTCTACGGTTTCCCTATGGTTGACACTGACCCTAGTGGCTCTTTGTGGCTTCCCTATATCAAACACTGATTCCAGCGTTCTTCTACGGTTTTCCTGCAGACCACAATGAAACCACAGACTCTCTACGGCTTCCCTATAGTTCACACTGACACCATTGGCTCTCTACGGTTTCCGTATAGACCGCACTGACTCCAGAGGTTTTCTATGGTTTCCCTTTGGAAAAAACTGATTCCAGGGGCTCTCTACGGTTTTCCTATTGCCCACAGTGACCCTAGTGGCTATCAATGGTTTCCCTAAAGTCCATACTGACTCCAGCGTCTCTCCAGGGTATCCCTTTATCACACAATGAATTCAGCGGCTCTCTACGGTTTCCCAAAAGCCCAAGCGGACTCCAGTGGCTCTCCACGGTTTCCAAATCGCAGACACTGACTGCAGTGGCTCTCTATGGTTTCCCTATATCCCACACTGAAACCAAAGGCTCGCTACTGTTTCTCTATGTCACACACTGACTCTAGTGGCTGTCTCCGGTTTCCCTATGGTCGACACAGACCCTGGTGGCTCTCTACGGTTTCCATGTAGCCCACACTGACTCCAGCAGCTCTATACAGTTTTCCTATAGCCCTCGCTGAATCCACTGGCTCACGACAGATTTCCTCAAGCCCACACTGAATCATGAGGCTCTGTATGGTTTCCTTATATCCCACAATCACTCCAGAGGCTCCCTACGATTTCCCTATAGTGCACACATGACTCCCTTCGACCTCTATAGTTTTCCATTTATCCCACACTGTTTCCAGTGGCTCGCTACGGATTCTCTATATCACATACTGAGTCTAGAGGCTCTCTACGTATTACCTATATCCCACACTGATTCCAGAGGCTCTCTACGGTTTGCCAATAGCCAACACTGACTGCAGTGGCTCTCTATGGTTTCCCTATATCCCACACTCACTCCAGTGGCTCACAAAGGTTTCCCTATATCACACACTGACTCTAGTGGCTCCCTACAGTTTCCCTAGAGCCCACACTGATACTAGTGGCTCTCAACGGTTTCCCTATAGTCCACATTGACCCCAGTGGCTCACTACGGTTTCCCTATATCCCACACTGATTCCAGCAGCTCTTTAAGGTTTTCCTGTAGACCACACTGACCCCAGGCGCTATCTACGGCGTGCCTATATCACAAACTGACTCCAGCGGCTCTCTACGGTTTCCCTATAGTCCACACAGACTCCAGCTGCTCCCTATGCTTCAACTAAAGCCTGCAGAGATTCCAGCGGCTCTCCACGGTTTCCCAAAAGTCCACACTGACTTCAGCGGCTCTCTACGGTTTCCCTATAGCACACACTGACTCCAACAGCTCTCTACGGTTTCTCCATAGGCCAAATTAACTCCAGTGGATCTCTACGGTTTCCCTATATCCCACGCTGACTCCAGAGGCTCTCAATGGTTTCCCTTTATGCCACACTGACTTCAGCGGCTCTCTACGGTTTCCCTATAGCCCACACTTAATTCAGCGGCTCTCTACGGTTTCCCCATAGCCGACACTGACTGAAGTGCCTCTCCATGGTTTCGCTATAGTCCACAGAGACTCCGGTGGCTAGCTACAGTTTCCCTATAGTCCACACTGACACCATTGGCTGTCTACGGTTTCCCTATAGACCACTCTGACTCCAGTGGCTTTCTAAGGTTTCCCTTTGTCCAAACTGATTCCAGGGGCTCTCTACGGTTTTCCTATTGCCCACACTGACCCTAGTGGCTATCAATGGTTTCCCTATTGTCCATACTGACTCCAGGGGCTCTCCAGGGTATCCCTTTATCACACTCTGACTTCAGCGGCTATTGACGGTTTCCCTATAGCCCACAAGGACTCCAGTGGCTCTCTACGGTTTCCAAATAGCAGGCACTGACTGCAGTGGCTCTCTATTTTTTCCCTATATCCCACACTAAAACCAGTGGCTCGCTACGGTTTACCTAGGTCACATACTGACTCTAGCGGTTGTCTACGGTCTCCCTATGGTCGACAATGACTCCAGTGGATCTTTACAATTTCCCTATACCCACACTGAATCCTGCGGCTCTCTACTGATTCCCTATAGCCCACACTGACCCCCGTGGCTCTCTATGGCTTCCCTATATCACACACTGATTCTAGCGTTTCTCTACGGTTTGCCAGTAGACCACAATGACCCCAGTGACTCTCTACGGTTTCCCTATTGACCATACTGACGGCTGTGGCTTTCTATGGTCTCCCTTTTTCTAATCTGATTCCAGGCGCTCTCTAAAGTTTTCCTATTGCCCACACTGACTCTAATGGCTATCAATGGTTTCCCTAATGTCCATACAGACTCCAGCGGGTATCCAGGGTATCCCTTTATCACTCACTGACTTCGGCGGCTCTCTACGGTTTCCCTATAGCCCACACGGACTCCAGTGGGTTTCTATGGTTTCCAAATAGCAGACACTGACTGCAGTGGCTCCCTATGGTTTCCCCATATCCCAGACAGAAACCAGTGGCTCGCAACGGTTTCTCTATGTCACACACTGACTCTAGGGGCTCTCTACGGTTTCCCTATGGCCCACACTGACTCCAGCAGCTCTCTACGATTTCCCAATAGCCAATACTGACTGCAGTGGCTCTCTATGGTTTGCCTATATCCCACACTCACTCCAGTGGCTCACAAAGGTTTCCCAATATCACACAATGACTCTAGATGGTCTCTACAGTTTCCCTATAGTCCACAGTGACCCCAGAGGCTCTCGACGGTTTCCCGCTAATTCACCCTGTCTCCATGGCTCTCTACAGTTTCCCTATAGCCCACACTGACACCCGTGGCACTCTACAGTTCCTCTATAGTCCACTCTGACTCCTCTGGCTCACTATGGGTTGCCAATAGTGAACACTAATTCCACTGGCTCTCTACGGATTCCCCATAGCCCACAATAACTCCAGTGGATCTCTACGGTTTCCCTCTCTCCCACACTGACTCCAGCAGCTCTCAATGGTTTCCCTTATATGCCACACTGACTTCAGCGGCTCTCTAAGGTTTCCCTATAGCCCACACTTACTACCGCGGCTCTCTTCGGTTTCCCCATAGCCGACACTGACTGAAGTGCCTCTCCATGGTTTCCCTATAGTCCAAAGAGACTCCAGTGGCTCGCTACGGTTTCCCTACAGTCCACACTGACACCATTGGCTCTCTACGGTTTCCCTATAGACCACTATGACTCCAGTGGCTTTCTATGGTTTCCGTTTGGCCAAACTGATTCCAGGGGCTTTCTACAGTTTCCAAATAGCAGGCACTGACTGCAGTGGCTCTCAATTTTTTCCCTATATCCCACACTGAAATAAGTGGCTCGCTACGGTTTCTCTATATCAAAAATTGATTTTAGTGCTTGTCTACGGTCTCCCTATGTTCGACACAGAAACCAGTGGATCTCTACGGTTTCCCTATAGCCCACACTGACTCCAGCGGCTCTCTATTGTTTCCCTATAGCCCCCACTGACTCCAGCGGCTCTCTAAAGATTCCCTATGGTTCACAATGACCCCAGAGGCTCTCTACGGTGTTTTATTAGACAAGACTGCCTCCAGTGGCTTTCTATGGTTTCACAATGGCCAAACTGATTCCAGGGTCTCTCTGCGGTTTACCTATTGCCCACAGTGACCCTAGTGGCTATCAATGGTTTCCCTAAAGACCATACTGACTCCAGCGTCTCTCCAGGGTATCCCTTTATCACACACTGAATTCAGCGGCTCTCTATGATTTCCCAATAGCCCAAACAGACTCCAGTGGCTCTCTACAGTTTCCAGATCGCGGACACTGACTGCAGTGGCTCTCTATGGTTTCCCTATATCCCACACTGAAAACAGTGGCTCGCTACGGTTTCTCTGTCACACACTGACTCTAGGGGTTCTCTACGGTTTCCCTATGGCCCACACTGACTCCAGCAGCTCTCTACGGTTTCCCAATAGCCAATACTGACTGCAGTGGCTCTCTATGGTTTGCCTATATCCCACACTCACTCCAGTGGCTCACAAAGATTTCCCAATATCACACAATGACTCTAGAGGCTCTCTACAGTTTCCCTATAGTCCACAATGACCCCAGAGGCTCTCTACGGTTTCCCTCTAATTCACCCTGTCTCCATGGCTCTCTATAGTTTCCCTATAGCCCACACTGACTCCGTGGCACTCTACAGTTCCTCTATAGTCCACTCTGACTCCTCTGGCTCACTATGGGTTGCCAATAGTCCACACTAACTCCACTGGCTCTCTACGGATTCCCGTAGCCCACACTAACTCCAGTGGATCTCTACGGTTTCCCTCTCTCCCACACTGACTCCAGGGGCTCTCAATGGTTTCCCTTATATGCCACACTGACTTCAGCGGCTCTCTAAGTTTTCCCTATAGACCACACTTACTACCGCGGCTCTCTTCGGTTTCCCCATAGCCGACACTGACTGAAGTGCCTCTCCATGGTTTCCCTATAGTCCAAAGAGACTCCAGTGGCTCGCTACGGTTTCCCTACAGTCCACACTGACACCATTGGCTCTCTACGGTTTCCTTATAGACCACTAAGACTCCAGTGGCTTTCTATGGTTTCCGTTTGGCCAAACTGATTCCAGGGGATTTCTACAATTTTCAAATAGCAGGCACTGACTGCAGTGGCTCTCTATTTTTTCCCTATATTCCACACTGAAAACAGTGGCTCGCTACGGTTTCTCTATGTCACACACTGAATCTAGTGGTTGTCTACGGGCTCCCTATGTTCGACACAGAAACCAGTGGATCTCTACGGTTTCCCTATAGCCCACACTGACTCCAGCGGCTCTCTATTGTTTCCCTAAAGCCCACAATGACTCCAGCGGCTCTCTAAAGATTCCCTATGGTTCACAATGACCCCAGAGGCTCTCTACGGTGTCCTATTAGACCAGACTGACTCCAGTGGCTTCCTATGGTTTCCCAATGGCCAAACTGATTCCAGGGTCTCTCTGCGGTTTACCTATTGCCCACAGTGACCCTAGTGGCTATCAATGGTTTCCCTAAAGTCCACACTGACTCCAGCGTCTCTCCAGGGTATCCCTTTATCACACACTGAATTCAGCGGCTCTCTATGATTTCCCAATAGCCCAAACAGACTCCAGTGGCTCTCTACAGTTTCCAAATCGCGGACACCGACTGCAGTGGCTCTCTATGGTTTCCCTATATCCCACACTGAAAACATTGGCTCGCTACAGTTTCTCTATGTCACACACTGACTCTAGTGGCTGTCTACGGTTTCCCTTTGGTCGACACTGACCCTTGTGGATCTTTACGATTTTCCTATAGCCCACACTGACCCCCGTGGCTCTCTATGGCTTCCCTATATCACACACTGATTCTAGCGTTTCTCTACGGTTTTCCTGTAGACCACAATGATGCCACTGACTCTCTACGGTTTCCCTATTGACCACACTGACGGCAGTGGCTTTCTATGGTCTCCCTTTGGCTAATCTGATTCCAGGGGCTGTCTATTGTTTTCCTATTGCCCACACTGACTCTAATGGCTATCAATGGTTTCCCTATGGTCCATACTGACTCCAGAGGGTATCTAGGGTATCCCTTTATCACTCACTGACTTCAGCGGCACTCTACGGTTTCCCTATAGCACACACGGACTCCAGTGGCTCTCTACGGTCTCCAAATAGTAGACGCTGACTGCAGTGGCTCTCTTGGCTTTCCCCATATCCCACACAGAAACCAGTGGCTCGCTACGGTTTCTCTATGTCACACACTGATTCTAGTGGCTGTCTACGGTTTCGCTATGGTCGACACAGATCCTAGTGGCTCTCAACGATTTCCCTATAACCCACACTGACTCCAGCAGCTCTCTACGGTTTTCCAATAGCCAACACTGACTGCAGTGGCTCTCTATGGTTTCCCTATATCCCACACTCACTCCAGTGGCTCACAAAGGTTTCCCTATATCACACACTGACGCTAGTGGCTCTCTACAGTTTCCCTATAGTCCACAATGACCCCAGAGGCTCTCTACGGTTTCCCTCTAATTCACCCTGTCTCCAGTGGCTCTCTAGAGTTTCCCTATAGCCCACACTGACTCCCGTGGCACTCTACAGTTCCTCTATAGTCCACTCTGATTCCTCTGGCTCACTATGGGTTGCCAATAGTCCACACTAACTCCACTGGCTCTCTACTGATTCCCCATAGCCCACACTAACTCCAGTGGATCTCTACGGTTCCCCTATATCCCACACTGACTCCAGCGGCTCTCAATGGTTTCCCCTATATGCCACACTGACTTCAGCGGCTCTCTACGGTTTCCCTATAGCCCACACTTACTACCGCGGCTCTCTTCGGATTCCCCATAGCCGACACTGACTGAAGTGCCTCTCCATGGTTTCTCTATAGTCCAAAGAGACTCCAGTGGCTTGCTACGGTTTCCCTACAGTCTACACTGACACCATTGGCTCTCTACGGTTTCCCTATAGACCACTCTGACTCATTTGGCTTTCTATGGTTTCCCTTTGGCCAAACTGATTCCAGGGACTCTCTACAGTTTCCAAATAGCAGGCACCGACTGCAGTGGCTCTCTATTTTTTCCCTATATCCCACACTAATACCAGTGGCTCGCTACGGTTTCTCTATGTCACACACTGAATCTAGTGGTTGTCTACGGTCTCCCTATGGTCGACACAGACCCCAGTGGATCTCTACGGTTTCCCTCTAGCCCACACTGACTCCAGCGGCTCTCTATTTTTTCCCTGTAGCCCACAATGACTCCAGCAGCTCTCTAAAGATTCCCTATGGTTCAGTGACCCCAAAGGCTCTCTACGGTGTCCTATTAGACCGGACTGACTCCAGTGGCTTCCTATGGTTTCCCAATGGCCAAATTGATTCCAGGGTCTCTCTGCGGTTTACCTATTGCCCACACTGACCCTAGTGGCTATCAATGGTTTCCCTAAAGTCCATACTGACTCCAGTGTCTCTCCAGGGTATCCCTTTATCACACACTGAATTCAGCGGCTCTCTATGATGTCCCAATAGCCCAAACAGACTCCAGTGATTCTCTACAGTTTCCAAATCGCGGACACTGACTGCAGTGGCTCTCTATGGATTCCCTATATCCCACACTGAAAACAGTGGCTCGCTACGTTTTCACTATGTCACACACTGACTCTAGTGGCTGTGTCCGGTTTCCCTATGGTCGACACTGACCCTAGTGGCTCTCTACAGTTTCCCTATAGCCCACACTTACTCCAGCAGCTCTCTACATTTTCCCTAGAGCCCACACTGACTACAGCAGCTCTCTACGGTTTCCCCATGGCCCACACTAACTCCAGTGGATATCTACGGTTTCCCTATATCCCACGCTGACTCCAGCAGCTCTCTACATTTTCCCAATAGCACACACTGACTTCAGCGTTTATCTACGGTTTCCCTATAGCCCACACTTACTACAGCGACTCTCTACGGTTTCCCCATAGCCGACACTGACTCAAGTGCCTCTCCATGGTTTCTCTATAGTCCACAGAGTCTCCAGTGGCTCGCTACGGTTTCTCTAAAGTCCACACTGACACCATTGGCTATCTACGGTTTCCCTATAGACAACTCTGACTCCAGTGGCTTTCTACGGTTTCCCTTTGGCCAAACTGATTTCATGGGCTCTCTACGGTTTTCCTATTGCCCACACTGACCCTTTTGGCTATCAATGGTTTCCCTATAGTCCATACTGACTCCAGGGGCTCTCTAGGGTATCCCTTTATCACTCACTGAATTCAGCGGCTCTTGACGGTTTCCCTATAGCCCCCACGGACTCCAGTGGCTCTCTACTGTTACCAAATAGCAAGCACTGAAAGCAGTGGCTCTCTATGTTTTCCCTATATCCCACACTGAAACCAGTGGCTCTTTACGGTTTTCCATTAGAACACACTGACCCCAGGCGCTATCTACAGTGTGCCTATATCACAAACTGACTCCAGCGGCTCTCTACGGTTTCCCTATAGTCCACACAGACTCCAGCTGCTCCCTATGCTTCACCTAATGCCTGCAGAGATTCCAGCGGCACTCCACCTTTTCCCAAAAGTCCACACTGACTTCAGCGGCTCTCTACGGTTTCCCTATAGCCCACACTTACTCCAACAGCTCTCTACAGTTTCCCCATAGCCCAAACTCTCTACGGTTTCCCTATATACCACGCTGACTCCAGAGGCTCTCAATGGTTTCCCTTTATGCCACACTGACTTCAGCAGCTCTCTACGGTTTCCCTATAGCCCACACTTACCTCAGCGGCTCTCTACGGTTTCCCCATAGCCGACACTGACTGAAGTGCCTCTCCATGGTTTCGCTATAGTCCACAGAGACTCCTGTGGCTCGCTACGGTTTCCCTATAGTCCACACTGACACCATTGGCTGTCTACGGTTTCCCTATAGACCACTCTGACTCCACTGGCTTTCTTTGGTTTCCCTTTGTCCAAACTGATTCCAGGGGCTCTCTACGGTTTTCCTATTGCCCACACTGACCGGCGTGGCTACCAATGGTTTCCCTATTGTCCATACTGACTCCAGGGTATCCCTTTAATACACACTGACTTCAGCGGCTCTTGACATTTTCCCTATAGCCCACAAGGACTCCAGTGGCTCTCTACGGTTTCAAATAGCAGGCACTGACTGCAGTGGCTCTCTATTTTTTCCCTATATCCCACACTGAAACCAGTGGCTCGCTACGGTTTATCTATGTCACACACTGACTCTTTGGGTTGTCTACGGTATCCCTATGGTCGACACTGACTCGAGTGGATCTTTACGATTTCCCTATACCGACAATGACTCCAGCATCTCTCTACAGATTCCCTATAGCCCACACTGACCCCGGTGGCTCTCTATGGCTTCCCTATATCACACAATGATTCTAGCGTTTCTCTACGGTTTTCCTGTAGACCAAAATGACCCCAGTGAATCTCTACGGTTTCGCCATTGACCACACTGACGGCAGTGGCTTTCTATGGTTTCCCTTTGGCTAATCTGATTCCAGGGGCTCTCTACAGTTTTCCTATGGCCCACACTGACCCTAATGGCTATCAATGGTTTCCCTATGGTCCATACTGACTCCAGCGGATATCGATGGTATCCCTTTATCACTCACTGACTTCAGCGGCTCTCTACGGTTTCCCTATAGCCCACACGGACTCCAGTGGGTTTCTACGGTTTCCAAATAGCAGACACTGACTGCAGTGGCTCCCTATGGTTTCCCCATATCCCACACAGAAACCAGTGGCTCGCAACGGTTTCTCTATGTCACACACTGACTCTAGGGGCTGTCTACGGTTTCCCTATGGTTGACACTGGCCCTAGTGGCTCTCTAAGGTTACCCTATAGCCCGCACTGACTCCAGCGGCTCTCTACCGTATCCCAATTGCCAGCACTGACTGCAGTGGCTCTCTATGGTTTCCCATGATACCACACTCACTCCAGTGGATCACTACGGTTTCCCTACATCACACACTGAAGCTAGTGGCTCCCTAAAGTTTCCCTATGGTCCAGAGTTACCCCAGAGGATCACTACGGTTTCCCTCTAATTCAACCTGTCTCCAGTGGCTCCCTACAGTTTCCCTATAGCCCACACTGACTCCCGTGGCACTCTAGGGTTTCTCTATAGTCCACTCTGACTCCACTGGCTCACTATGGGTTGCCTATAGTCCACACTAACTACACTGGCTCTCTACGGTTTCCCCATAGCCCACAATAACTCCAGTGGTTCTCTACGGTTTCCCTATATCCCACGCTGTCTCCAGCGGCTCTCAATGGTTTCCTTTATATGCCACACTGACTGAAGTGCCTCTCCATGGTTTCCCTATAGTCCAAAGAGACTCCAGTGGCTCGCTACGGTTTCCCTACAGTCCACACTGACACCATTGGCACTCTACGGTTTCCTTATAGACAAGTCTGACTCCAGTGGCTTTCTATTGTTTCCCTTTGGCCAAACTGATTCCAGGGGCTCTCGACAGTTTCCAAATAGCAGGCACTGACTGCAGTGGCTCTCTATTTTTTCCCTATATCCCACACTGAAACCAGTGGCTCGCTACGGTTTCTCTATGTCACACATTGAATCTAGTGGTTGTCTACGGTCTCCCTATGGTCGACACAGACCCCAGTGGAACTCTACGGTTTCCCTATTGCCCGCACTCACTCCAGCGGCTCTCTACAGTTTCCCTATAGCCCACACTGACTCCTGTGGTTCTCTGCAATATCCCTATGGTTCACACTGATCCCAGAGGCTCTC
This sequence comes from Carcharodon carcharias, assembly GCF_017639515.1. Classification (NCBI taxonomy): domain Eukaryota; kingdom Metazoa; phylum Chordata; class Chondrichthyes; order Lamniformes; family Lamnidae; genus Carcharodon; species Carcharodon carcharias. The sequence continues at coordinate 40,364,232 of NC_054483.1, read as the reverse complement.
TACGGTTTCCTATTAGACCGGACTGACTCCAGTGGCTTTCTACGGTTTCCCTTTGGCCAAACTGATTCCAGGGGCTTTCTGTGGTTTTCCTATTGCCCACAGTGACCCTAGTGGCTATCAATGGTTTCCCTACAGTCCATACTGACTCCAGCGTCTCTCCAGGGTATCCCGTTATCACACACTGAATTCAGCGGCTCTCTATGGTTTCCCAATAGCCCACATAGACTCCAGCGTCTCTCTATGTTTTCCAAATCGTGGACACTGACTGCAGTGGCTAACTATGGTTTCCCTATATCCCACATTGAAACCAATGGCTCGCTACGGATTCTCTCTGTCACACATAGACTCTCGTGTCTGTCTACGGATTCCCTATGGTCGAGACTGACCCTAGCGGCTCTCTTCATTTTCCCTATAGCCCACACTGACTCCAGTGGCTCTCCACATTTACCCTCCATCCCACACTGTCTCCAGCATCTCTCTTCAGATTCCCTATGGTTCACACAGCCCAGAGGCTCTCTTGCGGTTTCCTATTAAACCGGACTGACTCCAGTGTCTTTCTATGGTTTCTCTTTGGCCAAACTGATTCCAGGGGCTCTCTGCGGTTTACCTATTGCCCACAGTGACCCTAGTGGCTATCAATGGTTTTCCTACAGTCATTACTGACTCCAGCATCAATCCAGGGTATCCCTTTCTCACACACTGAATTCAGCGGCTTTCTAGGGTTTCACAATAGCCCACACATACTCCAGTGGCTCTCTACTGTTTCCAAATCGCAGACACTGACTGCAGTGGCTCCCTATGGTTTCCCTATATCCCACACTGAAACCAGTGGCTCGCTATGTTTTCTCTAAGTCACACACTGACTCTAGTGGCTGTCTACGGTTTCCCTATGGATGACTCTGACCCAAGTGGCTCTTTGTGTCTTCCCTATATCAAACACTGATTCCAGCGTTCTTCTACGGTTTTCCTGCAGACCACAATGAAACCACAGACTCTCTACGGCTTCCCTATAGTTCACACTGACACCATTGGCTCTCTACGGTTTCCGTATAGACCGCACTGACTACGGAGGTTTTCTATGGTTTCCCGTTGGAAAAACTGATTCCAGGGGCTCTCTACGGTTTTCCTATTGCCCACATTGACAGTAGTGGCTATCAATGGCTTCCCTAAAGTCCATACTGACTCCAGCGTCTCTCCAGGGTATCCCTTTATCACACAATGAATTCAGCGGCTCTCTACGGTTTCCCAAAAGCCCACGCGGAAACAGTGGCTTTCCACGGTTTCCAAATCGCAGGCACTGACTGCAGTGGCTCTCTATGGTTTCCCTATATCCCACACTGAAACCAAAGGCTCGCTACGGTTTCTCTATGGCACACACTGACTCTAGTGGCGGTCTCCGGTTTCCCTATGGTCGACACAGACCCTGGTGGCTCTCTACAGTTTCCATGTAGCCCACACTGACTCCAGCAGCTCTCTACAGTTTCCCTATAGCCCACGCTGAATCCACTGGCTCACTACAGATTCCCTCAAGCCCACACTGAATCCTGAGGCTCTGTACGGTTTCCTTATATCCCACACTCACTCCAGAGGCTCCCTACGATTTCCCTATAGTGCACACTGACTCCCGTCGATCTGTATAGTTTTCCCTTTATCCCACACTGTCTCCAGTGGCTCGCTACGGATTCTCTATATCACACACTGTTTCTACTCGCTCTCTACGTATTACCTATATCCCACACTGATTCCAGAGGCTCTCTACGGTTTGCCAATAGCCAACACTGACTGCAGTGGCTCTCTATGGTTTCCCTATATCCCACACTCACTCCAGTGGCTCACAAAGTTTTCCCTATATCACACACTGACTCTAGTGGCTCCCTACAGTTTCCCTATAGCCCAAACTGATCCTATTGGCTCTCAACGGTTTCCCTATAGTCCACATTGACCACTGTGGCTCACTACGGTTTCCCTATATCCCACACTGATTCCAGGGGCTCTTTAAGGTTTTCCTGTAGACCACACTGACCCCAGGCGCTATCTACAGTGTGCCTATATCACAAACGGACTCCAGCGGCTCTCTACGGTTTCCCTATAGTCCACACAGACACCAGCTGCTCCCTATGCTTCAACTAAAGCCTGCAGAGATTCCAGCGGCTCTCCACGTTTTCCCAAAAGTCCACACTGACTTCAGCGGCTCTCTACGGTTTCCCTATAGCCCACACTGACTCCAACAGCTCTCTACGGTTTCCCCATAGGCCAAATTGACTCCAGTGGATCTCTACGGTTTCCCTATATCCCACGCTGACTCCAGAGGCTCTCAATGGTTTCCCTTTATGTCACACTGACTTCAGCGGCTCTCTACGGTTTCCCTATAGCCCACACTTACTTCAGCGGCTCTCTACGGTTTCCCCATAGCCAACACTGACTGAAGTGCCTCTCCATGGTTTCGCTATAGTCCACAGAGACTCCGGTGGCTCGCTACGGTTTCCCTATAGTCCACACTGACACCATTGGCTGTCTACGGTTTCCCTATAGACCTCTCTGACTCAAGTGGCTTTCTATGGTTTCCCTTTGGCCAAACTGATTCCAAGGGCTCTCTACGGTTTTCCTATTGCCCACACTGACCCTAGTGGCTATCAATGGTTTCCCTATTGTCCATTCTGACTCCAGGGGCTCTCCAGGGTATCCCTCTATCACACACTGCCTTCCGCGGCTATTGACGGTTTCCCTATAGCCCACAAGGACTCCAGTGGCTCTCTACGGTTTCCAAATAGCAGGCACTGACTGCAGTGGCTCTCTATTTTTTCCCTATATCCCACACTGAAACCAGTGGCTCGCTACGGTTTACCTAGGTCACACACTGAATCTAGCGGTTGTCTACGGTCTCCCTATGGTCGACACTGACTCGAGTGGATCTTTACAATTTCCCTATACCCACACTGACTCCAGCGGCTCTCTACAGATTCCCTATAGCCCAAACTGACCCCCGTGGCTCTCTATGGCTTCCCTATATCACACACTGATTCTAGCGTTTCTCTACGGTTTTCCTGTTGACCACAATGACCCCAGTGACTCTCTACGGTTTCCCTATTGACCATACTGACGGCTGTGGCTTTCTATGGTCTCCCTTTTTCTAATCTGATTCCAGGGGCTCTCTAAAGTTTTCCTATTGCCCACTCTGAATCTAATGGCTATCAATGGTTTCCCAAAGGTCCATAAAGACTCCAGCGGGTATCCAGGGTATCCCTTTATCACTCACTGACTTCGGCGGCTCTCTACGGTTTCCCTATAGCCCACACGGACTCCAGTGGGTTTCTACGGTTTCCAAATAGGAGACACTGACTGCAGTGGCTCCCTATGGTTTCCCCATATCCCACACAGAAACCAGTGGCTCGCAACGGTTTCTCTATGTCACACACTGACTCTAGGGGCTCTCTACGGTTTCCCTATGGCCCACACTGACTCCAGCAGCTCACTACGGTTTCCCAATAGCCAACACTGACTGCAGTGGCTCTCTATGGTTTCCCTATATCCCACACTCACTCCAGTGGTTCACAAAGGTTTCCCTATATCACACACTGACTCTAGTGGCTCTCTACAGTTTCCTTATAATCCACAGTGACCCCAGAGGCTCTCTACGGTTTTGCTCTAATTCACCCTTTCTCCAAGGCTCTCTACAGTTTCCCTATAGCCCACACTGACTCCCGTGGCACTCTACAGTTCCTCTATAGTCCAATCTGACTCCTCTGGCTCACTATGGGTTGCCAATAGTCCACACTAACTCCACTGGCTCTCTACGGATTCCCCATAGCCCACACTAACTCCAGTGGATCTCTACGGTTTCCCTCTCTCCCACACTGACTCCAGCGGCTCTCAATTTGTTTCCCTTATATGCCACACTGTCTTCAGCGGCTCTCTACGGTTTCCCTATAGCCCACACTTACTACCGCGGCTCTCTTCGGTTTCCCCATAGCCGACACTGACTGAAGAGCCTCTCCATGTTTTCCCTATAGTCCGAAGAGACTCCAGTGGCTCGCTAAGGTTTCCCTACAGTCCACACTGACACCATTGGCTCTCTACGGTTTCCCTATAGACCACTATGACTCCAGTGGCTTTCTATGGTTTCCGTTTGGCCAAACTGATTCCAGGGGCTCTCTACAGTTTCCAAATAGCAGGCACTGACTGCAGTGGCTCTCTATTTTTTCCCTATATCCCACACTGAAAACAGTGGCTCGCTACGGTTTCTCTATGTCACACACTGAATCTAGTGGTTGTCTACGGTCTCCCTATGGTCGACACAGACCCCAGTGGATCTCTATGGTTTCCCTATAGCCCATACTGACTCCAGCGGCTCTCTATTGTTTCCCTATAGCCCACACTGACTCCAGCGGCTCTCTAAAGATTCCCTATGTTCTATGTTTCACACTGACCCCAGACGCTCTCTACGGTGTCCTATTAGACCGGACTGACTCCAGTCGCTTCCTATGGTTTCCCAATAGCCAAACTGATTCCAGGGTCTCTCTGCGGTTTACCTATTGCCCACACTGACCCTAGTGGCTATCAATGGTTTCCCTAAAGTCCATACTGACTCCAGCGTCTCTCCAGGGTATCCCTTTATCACACACTGAATTCAGCGGCTCTCTATGAATTCCCAATAGCCCAAACAGACTCCAGTGGCTCTCAACATTTTCCAAATCGCGGACACTGACTGCAGTGGCTCTCTATGGATTCCCTATATCCCACACTGAAAACAGTGGCTCGCTACGTTTTCTCTATGTCACACACTGACTCTAGTGGCTGTGTCCGGTTTCTCTATGTTCGACACTGACCCTAGTGGCTCTCTACTGTTTCCCTATAGCCCACACTTACTCCAGCAGCTCTCTACATTTTCCCTATAGCCCACACTGACTGCAGCAGCTCTCTACGGTTTCCCCATAGCCCACACTAACTCCAGTGGATATCAACGGTTTCCCTATATCCCACGCTGACTCCTGCAGCTCTCTACATTTTCCCAATAGCCCACACTGACTTCAGCGGCTCTCTATGGTTTCCCTATAGCCCACGCTTACTACAACTGCTCTCTACGGTTTCCCCATAGCCGAAACTGACTCAAGTGCCTCTCCATGGTTTCGCTATAGTCCACAGAGTCTCCAGTGGCTCGCTACGGTTTCTCTAAAGTCCACACTGACACCATTGGCTATCTACGGTTTCCCTATAGACCACTCTGACTCCATTGGCTTTCTATGGTTTCCCTTCGGCCAAATTGATTCCAGGGGCTCTCTACGGTTTTCCTATTGCCCTCACTGACCCTAGTGGCTATCAATGGTTTCCCTATAGTCCATACTGACTCCAGGGGCTCTCTAGGGTATCCTTTTATCACACACTTACTTCAGTGGCTCTTGACGGTTTCCCTATAGCCCCCACGGACTGCAGTGGCTCTCTAGAGTTTCCAAATAGCAAGCACTGAAAGCAGTGGCTCTCTATGTATTCCCTATATCCCACAATGAAAGCAGTGACTCGCTACGGTTTTTCTACGTCACACACTGACTCTACTTTTTGACTACGGTCTCCCTATGGTCGACACTGACCCCAGTGGATCTCTACGGTCTCCCTATAGCCCACACTGACTCCAGCGGCTCTCTACAGATTCCCTATAGCCCACACTGACCCCAATGGCTCTCTATGGCTTCCCTATATCACACACTGATTCTAGCGTTTCTCTACGTTTTTCCTGTAGACCACAATGACCCCAGTGACTCTCTACGGTTTCAATATTGACCACACTGACTGCAGTGGCTTTCTATAGTTTCCCTTTGGCTAAACTGATTCCAGGGGCTCTCTAAGGTTTTCCTATTGCCCACACTGACCCTAATGGCGCTCAATAATCTCCCTATGGTCCATAATGACTCCAGCGGCTCTCCAGGGTATCCCTTTATCACTCACTGACTTCAGCGGCTCTCTACATTTTCCCTATAGCACACACGGACTCCAGTGGCTCTCTACGGTTTCCAAATAGCAGACACTGACTGCAGTGGCTGTCTATGCTTTCCCCATATCCCACACAGAAACCAGTGGCTCGCTACGGTTTCTCTATGTCAAACACTGATTCTAGTGGCTGTTTACGGTTTCGCTATGGTCGAAACTGATCCTAGTGACTCTCAACGGTTTCCCAATAGCCCACACTGACTCCAGCAGCTCTCTACGGTTTCCCAATAGCCAACACTGACTGCAGTGGCTCTCTATGGTTTCCCTATATCCCACACTCACTCCAGTGGCTCACTACGGTTTCCCTATATCACACACTGACTCTAGTGGCTCTCTACAGTTTCCCTATAGTCCACAGTGACCCCAGAGGCTCTCTACGGTTTCCCTCTAGTACACACTTTCTCCCGTGGCTCTCTACGGTTCCCCTATAGTCCACTCTGACTCCGCTGACTCTCTACGGGTTGCCTATAGCCGGCACTAACTCCGGCAGCTCTCTACGGTTTCCCGAAAGCCCACATTAACTCCCGCGGATCTCTACGGTTTCCCTATATCCCACGCTGACACCAGCGGCTCTCAATGGTTTCCCCTTATGCCACACTGACTTCAGTGGCTCTCTACGGTTTCCCTATAGCCCAAACTTACTACCGCAGCTCTCTTCGGTTTCCCCAAAGACCGCTCTGACTCCAGTGGCTTTCTATGGTTTCCCTTCGGCCAAACTGATTCCAGGGGCTCTCTACAGTTTCCAAATAGCAGGCACTGACTGCAGTGGCTCTCTATTTTTTCCCTATATCCACACTGAAGCCAATGGCTCGCTACGGTTTCTCAATGTCAAACATTGAATTTAGTGGTTGTCTACGGTTTCCCTATGGTCGACACTGACCCAGTGGCTCTCTAAGGTTTCCCTATAGCCCGCACTGACTCCAGCGCCTCTCTACCGTATCCTAATAGCCAACACTGGCTCTCTATGATTTCCCTATATCCCACACTGAAACCAATGGCTCGCTACGGTTTCTCTAAGTCACACATTGACTCTAGTGGTTGACTAAGGTCTCCCTATGGTCCACACTGACCCCAGTGGATCTCTACGGTTTCCCTATAGCCCACACTGACTCCAGCGGCTCTCTACAGAATCCCTATAGCCCACACTGACCCCAATGGCTCTCTATGGCTTCCCTATAACACACACTGATTCTAGAGTTTCTCCACATTTTTCCTGTAGACCACAATGACCCCAGTGACTCTCTACGGTTTCACTATTGACCACACTGACTGCAGTGGCTTTCTGTGGTTTCCCTTTGGCTAAACCGATTCCAGGTGCTCTCTACGGTTTTCCTATTGCCCACACTGACCCTAATGGCTTTCAATAATCTCCCTATGGTCCATAATGACTCCAGCGGCTCTCTAGGGTATCCCTTTATCACTCACTGACTTCAGCGGCTCTCTACGGTTTCCCTATAGCACACAAGGACTCCAGTGGCTCTCTACGGTTTCCAAATAGCAGACACTGACTGCAGTGGCTGTCTATGCTTTCCCCATATCCCACACAGAAACCAGTGGCTCGCTACGGTTTCTCTATGTCAAACACTGATTCTAGTGGCTGTCTACGGTTTCGCTATGGTCGACACTGATCGTAGTGGCTCTCAACGGTTTCCCTATAGCCCACACTGACTCCAGCAGCTCTCTACGGTTTCCCAATAGCCAACACTGACTGCAGTGGCTCTCTATGGTTTCCCTATATCCCACACTCACTCCAGTGGCTCACTACGGTTTCCCTATATCACACACTGACTCTAGTGGCTCTCTACAGTTTCCCTATAGACCACAGTGACCCCAGAGGCTCTCTACGGTTTCCCTCTAGTACACCCTTTCTCCAGTGGCTCTCTATGGTTTCCCTATATCCCACACTGACTCCCGTGGCTCTCAACGGTTCCCCTATAGTCCACTCTGACTCCGCTGGCTCTCTACGGGTTGCCTATAGCCCACACTAACTCCACTGGCTCTTTACCCTTTCACTGTATCCCCCACTGATTCCAGCAGCTTTCTATGTTTTTCCTATAGCGCACGCTGATCCTCGTGGTTGTCAACGGTTTCCTAATAGTCCACAATGACCCCATTGGCTCACTACCGTTTCCCTATATCCCACAATGATTCCAGCGGCTCTCTACGTTTTTCCTGTAGACCAAACTGACCCCAGGGGCTATCTACGGTTTGCCTATAACGCAAACTGACCCCAGAGGCTCTCTACGGTTTCCCTATAGTCCACACGGACTCCAGCTGCTCCCTATGCGTCACCTAAAGCCTGCAGTGTTTGCAGCGGCTCTCCACGTTTTCCCAAAAGTCCACACTGACTTCAGCGGCTCTCTACGGTTTCCCTATAGACCACACTGACGCCCGTGGCACTCTACGGTTCCTCTATAGTCCACTCTGACTCCACTGGCTCTCTACGGGTTGCCTATATCCCACGCGGACACCAGCGGCTCTCAATGGTTTCCCTTTATGCCACACTGACTTCAGCGGCTCTCTACGGTTTCCCTATAGCCCACACTTACTACCGCGGCTCTCTTCGGTTTCCCCAAAGACCACTCTGACTCCAGTGCCTTTCAATGGTTTCCCTTTGGCCAAACTGATTCCAGGGGCTCTCTACAGTTTCCAAATAGCAGGCACTGACTGCAGTGGCTCTGTATTCTTTCCCTATATCCACACTGAAACCAGTGGCTTGCTACGGTTTCTCTATGTCAAACATTGATTTTAGTGCTTGTCTACGGTCTCCCTATGGTCGACACAGACCCCAGTGGATCTCTACGGTTTCTTTATAGCCCACACTGACTCCAGCGGCTCTCTACTTTTTCCCTATAGCCCACACTGACCCCAGCGGCTCTCTACAGATTCCCTGTGATTCACAAGGACCCCAGTGGCTCTCTACGGTTTTCTATTAGACCAGACTGACTCCAGTGGCTTTCTATGGTTTCCCTTTGGCCAAACTGATTCCAGGGGCTCTCTGCGGTTTTCCTATTGCCCACAGTGACCCTAGTGGCTATCAATGGTTTCCCTACAGTCATTACTGACTCCAGCATCAATCCAGGGTATCCCTTTCTCACACACTGAATTCAGCGGCTCTCTACGGTTTCCCAATAGCCCACACATACTCCAGTGGCTCTCCACTGTTTCCAAATCGCAGACACTGACTGCAGTGGCTCTCTATGATTTCCCTATATCCCACACTGAAACCAGTGGCTCGCTACGGTTTATCTAAGTCACACACTGACTCTAGTGGTCGACTATGGTCTCCCTCTGGTCAACACTGACCCCAGTGGATCTCTACGGTTTCCCTATAGCCAACACTGACTGCAGTGGCTCTCTATGGTTTCCCTATATCCCACACTCACTCCAGTTGCTCACTACGGTTTCCCTATATCACACGCTGACTCTAGTGCCTCTCTACAGTTTCCCTATAGTCCACAGTGACCCCAGAGGCTCTCTACGGTTTCCCTCTAGTACACCCTTTCTCCAGTGGCTCTCTATGGTTTCCCTATAGCCCACACTGGCTCCCGTGGCCCTCTACGGTTCCTCTATAGTCCACTCTGACTCCGCTGGCTCTCTACGGGTTGCCTATAGCCCACACTAACTCCACTGGCTCTTTACCGTTTCACTGTATCCCCCACTGACTCCAGCAGCTTTCTATATTTTTCCTATAGCGCACGTTGATCCTCGTGGCTTTCAACGGTTTCCTTATAGTCCACAATGACCCCAGTGGCTCACTACCGTTTCCCTATATCCCACACTGATTCCAGCGGCTCTCTACGGTTTTCCTGTAGACCACACTGACCCCAGGGGCTATCTACGGTTTGCCTATAACACAAACTGACCCCAGAGGCTCTCTACGGTTTCCCTATAGTCCACACGGACTCCAGCTGCTCCCTATGCTTCACCTAAAGCCTGCAGTGATTCCAGCGGCTCTCCACGTTTTCCCAAAAGTCCACACTGACTTCAGCGGCTCTCTACGGTTTCCCTATAGACCACAATGACTCCCGTGGCTCTCTGCGGTTCCTCTATAGTCCACTCTGACTCCACTGGCTCTCTACGGGTTGCCTATATCCCACGCTGACACCAGCGGATCTCAATGGTTTCCCTTTATGCCACACTGACTTCAGCGGCTCTCTACGGTTTCCCTATAGACCACACTGATGCCCGTGGTACTCTACGGTTCCTCTATAGTCCACTCTGACTCCACTGGCTCTCTACAGGTTGCCTATATCCCACGCGGACACCAGCATCTCTCAATGGTTTCCCTTTATGCCACACTGAGTTCAGCGGCTCTCTACGGTTTCCCTATAGCCCACTCTTACTACCGCGACTCTCTTTGGTTGCCCCAAAGACCACTCTGACTCCAGTGTCTTTCTATGGTTTCCCTTTGGCCAAACTGATTCCAGGGGCTCTCTACAGTTTCCAAATAGCAGGCACTGACTGCAGTGGCTCTCTATTTTTTCCCTATATCCACACTGAAACCAATGGCTTGCTACAGTTTCTCTATGTCAAAAATTGATTTTAGTGCTTGTCTACGGTCTCCCTATGGTCGACACAGACCCCAGTGGATCTCTACGGTTTCTTTATAGCCCACACTGACTCCAGCGGCTCTCTACTTTTTCCCTATTGCCCACACTGACCCCAGCGGCTCTCTACAGATTCCCTATGATTCACACGGACCCCAGAGGCTCTCTACGGTTTTCTATTAGACCAGACTGACTCCAGTGGCTTTCTATGGTTTCCCTTTAGCCAAACTGATTCCAGGGGCTCTCTGCAGTTTTCCTATTGCCCACACTGACCCTAGTGGCTATCAATGGTTTCCCTACAGTCATTACTGACTCCAGCATCAATCCAGGGTATCCCTTTCTCACACACTGAATTCAGCGGCTCTCTACGGTTTCCCAATAGCCCACACATACTCCAGTGGCTCTCTACTGTTTCCAAATCGCAGACACTGACTGCAGTGGCTCTCTATGATTTCCCTATATCCCACACTGAAACCAGTGGCTCGCTACGAATTCTCTAAGTCACACACTGACTCTAGTGGTTGACTATGGTCTCCCTATGGTCCACACTGACCCCAGTGGATCTCTACGGTTTCCCTATAGCCCACACTGACTCCAGCGGCTCTCTACAGAATCCCTATAGCCCACACTGACCCCAATGGCTCTCTATGGCTTCCCTATATCTCTCACTGATTCTAGCGTTTCTCCACATTTTTCCTGTAGACCACAATGACCCCAGTGACTCTCTATGGTTTCACTATTGACCACACTGACTGCAGTGGCTTTCTATGGTTTCCCTTTGGCTAAACCGATTCCAGGGGCTCTCTACGGTTTTCCTATTGCCCACACTGACCCTAATGGCTTTCAATAATCTCCCTATGGTCCATAATGACTCCAGCGGCTCTCTAGGGTATCCCTTTATCACTCACTGACTTCAGCGGCTCTCTACAGTTTCCCTATAGCACACACGGACTCCAGTGGCTCTCTACGGTTTCCAAATAGCAGACACTGACTGCAGTGGCTCTCTATACTTTCCCCATATCCCACACAGAAACCAGTGGCTCGCTACGGTTTCTCTATGTCAAACACTGATTCTAGTGGCTGTCTACGGTTTCGATTTGGTCGACACTGATCGTAGTGGCTCTCAACGGTTTCCCTATAACCCACACTGACTCCAGCTGCTCTCTACGGTTTCCCAATAGGCAACACTGACTGCAGTGGCTCTCTATGGTTTCCCTATATCCCACACTCACTCCAGTGGCTCACTACGGTTTCCCTATATCACACACTGACTCTAGTGGCTCTCTACAGTTTCCCTATAGTCCACAGTGACCCCAGAGGCTCTCTACGGTTTCCCTCTAGTACACCCTTTCTCCAGTGGCTCTCTATGGTTTCCCTATATCCCACACTGACTCCCGTGGCTCTCTACGATTCCCCTATAGTCCACTCTGACTCCGCTGGCTCTCTACGGGTTGCCTATAGCCCACACTAACTCCACTGGCTCTTTACCGTTTCACTGTATCCCCCACTGACTCCAGCAGCTTTCTATGTTTTTCCTATAGCGCACGCTGATCCTCGTGGCTCTCAACGGTTTCCTTATAGTCCACAATGACCCCAGTGGCTCACTACCGTTTCCCTATATCCCACACTGATTCCAGCGGCTCTCTACGGTTTTCCTGTAGACCACACTGACCCCAGGGGCTATCTACGGTTTGCCTATAACACAAACTTACCCCAGAGGCTCTCTACGGTTTCCCTATAGTCCACACGGACTCCAGCTGCTCCCTATGCTTCACCTAAAGCCTGCATTGATTGCAGCGGCTCTCCACGTTTTCCCAAAAGTCCACACTGACTTCAGCGGCTCTCTACGGTTTCCCTATAAACCACAATGACTCCCGTGGCACTCTACGGTTCCTCTATAGTCCACTCTGACTCCACTGGCTCTCTACGGGTTGCCTATATCCCATGCTGACACCAGCGGATCTCAACGGTTTCCCTTTATGCCACACTGACTACCGCCCCTCTCTTCGGTTTCCCCAAAGACCACTCTGATTCCAGGGTCTCTCTACGGTTTTCCTGTTGCCCACACTGAAACCAGTGGCTCGCTACGGTTTCTCTAAGTCACACACTGACTCTAGTGGCTGTTTACGGTTTCCCTATGGTTGACACTGACCCTAGAGGCTCTTTGTGGCTTCCCTATATCAAACACTGATTCCAGCTTCTCTCTACGGTTTTTCTGCAGACCACAATGAAACCACAGACTCTCTACGGCTTCCCTACAGTTCACACTGACACCATTGGCTCTCTACGGTTTCCGTATAGCCCGCACTGACTCCAAAGGTTTTCTATGGATTCCCTTTGCAAAAACTGATTCCAGGTGCTCTCTACAGTTTTCCTATTGCCCACAGTGACCCTAGTGGCTATCAATGGTTTCCCTAAAGTCCATACTGACTCCAGCGTCTCTCCAGGGTATCCCTTTATCACACAATGAATTCAGCGGCTCTCTACGGTTTCCCAAAAGCCCACGCGGACTCCAGTGGCTCTCCACGGTTTCCCTATAGCCCACACTTACTACCGCGGATCTCTTCGGTTTCCCCATAGCCGACACTGACTGAAGTGCCTCTCCATGGTTTCGCTATTGTCCAAAGAGACTCCAGTGGCTCGCTACGGTTTCACTATAATCCACACTGACACCATTGGCTTTCTACGGTTTCCCTATAGACCACTCTGACTCCAGTGGCTTTCTATGGTTTCCCTTTGGCCAAACTGATTCCAGGGGCTCTCTACAGTTTCCAAATAGCAGGCACTGACTGCTGTGGTTCTCTATTTTTTCCCTATATCCACACTGAAACCAGTGGCTCGCTACGGTTTCTCTATGTCAAACATTGATTTTAGTGGTTGTCTACGGTCTCTCTAAGGTCGACACAGACCTCAGTGGATCTCTACGTTTTCCCTATAGCCCAGAATGACTAGAGCGGCTCTCTACAGTTTCCCTATAGACCACAATGACTCCAGCGGCTCTCTACAGATTCCCTATGGTTCACACTGTCCCCAGAGGCTCTTTACGGTTTCCTATTAGACCGGACTGACTCCAGTGGCTTTCTATGGTTTCCCTTTGGCCAAACTGATTCCAGGAGCTCTCTGTGGTTTTCCTATTGCCCACAGTGACCCTAGTGGCTAACAATGGTTTCCCTACAGTCCATACTGACTTCAGCGTCTCTCCAGGGTATGGCTTTATCACACACTGAATTCAGCGGCTCTCTACGGTTTCCCAATAGCCCACATAGACTCCAGTGGCTCTCTACATTTTCCAAATCGCGGACACTGACTGCAGTGGCTCTCTATGGTTTCCCTATATCCCACACTGAAACCAGTGGCTCGCTACGGTTTCTCTATGTCACACACTGACTCTAGTGGCTGTCTACGGTTTCCCTATGGTCGAGACTGACCCTAGTGGCTCTCTACATTTTCCCTATAGCCCACACTGACTCCAGCGGCTCTCCACATTTACCCTCTATCCCACACAGACTCCAGCATCTCTCTACAGATTCCCTATGGTTCACACAGCCCAGAGGCTCTCTACGGTTTCCTATTAAACCGGACTGACTCCAGTGCCTTTCTATGGTTTCCCTTTGGCTAAACTGATTCCAGGGGCTCTCTGCGGTTTTCCTATTGCCCACAGTGACCCTAGTGGCTATCAATGGTTTCCCTACAGTCCATACTGACTCCAGCATCAATCCAGAGTATCCCTTTCTCACACACTGAATTCAGCCGCTCTCTACGGTGTCCCAATAGCCCACACATATGCCAGTGGCTCTCTACTGTTTCCAAATGGCAGACACTGACTGCAGTGGCTCTCTATGGTTTCCCTATATCCCACTCTGAAACCAGTGGCTCGCTACGGTTTCTCTAAGTCACACACTGACTCTAGTGGCTGTCTACGGTTTCCCTATGGTTGACACTGACCCTAGTGGCTCTTTGTGGCTTCCCTATATCAAACACTGATTCCAGCGTTCTTCTACGGTTTCCCTGCAGACCACAATGAAACCACAGACTCTCTACGGCTTCCCTATAGTTCACACTGACACCATTGGCTCTCTACTGTTTCCGTATAGACCGCACTGACTCCGGAGGTTTTCTATGGTTTCCCTTTGGAAAATCTGATTCCAGGGGCTCTCTACGGTTTTCCTATTGCCCACAGTGACCCTAGTGGCTATCAATGGTTTCCCTAAAGTTCATACTGACTCCAGCGTCTCTCCAGGGTATCCCTTTATCACACAATGAATTCAGCAGCTCTCTACAGTTTCCCAAAAGCCCACGCGGACTCCAGTGGCTCTCCACGGTTTCCAAATCGCAGACACTGACTGCAGTGGCTCTCTATGGTTTCCCTATATCCCACACTGAAACCAAAGGCTCGCTATGGTTTCTCTATGTCACACACTGACTCTAGTGGCTGTCTCCGGTTTCCCTATGGTCGACACAGACCCTGGTGGCTCTCTACGGTTTCCATGTAGCCCACACTGACTCCAGCAGCTCTCTACAGTTTCCCTATAGCCCTCGCTGAATCCACTGGCTCACTACAGATTCCCTGAAGCCCACACTGAATCCTGAGGCTCTGTATGGTTTCCTTATATCCCACACTCACTCCAGAGGCTCCCTACGATTTCCCTATAGTGCACACTGACTCCCTTCGATCTGTATAGTTTTCCCTTTATCCCACACTGACTCCAGTGGCTCGCTACGGATTCTCTATATCACACAATGAGTCTAGTGGCTCTCTACGTATTACCTATATCCCACACTGATTCCAGAGGCTCTCTACGGTTTGCCAATAGCCAACACTGACTGCAGTGGCTCTCTATGGTTTCCCTATATCCCACACTCACTCCAGTGGCTCACAAAGGTTTCCCTATATCACACACTGAGTCTAGTGGCTCCCTACAGTTTCCCTAGAGCCCACACTGATCCTAGTGGCTCTCAACGGTTTCCCTATAGTCCACATTGACCCCAGTGGCTCACTACGGTTTCCCTATATCCCACACTGATGCCAGCGGCTCTTTACGGTTTTCCTGTAGACCACACTGACCCCAGGCGCTATCTACAGTGTGTCTATATCACAAACTGACTCCAGCGGCTCTCAACGGTTTCCCTATAGTCCACACAGACTCCAGCTGCTCCCTATGCTTCAACTAAATCCTGCAGAGATTCCAGCGGCTCTCCACGTTTTCCCAAAAGTCCAAACTGTCTTCAGCGGCTCTCTACGATTTCCCTATAGCCCACACTGACTCCAACAGCTCTCTACGGTTTCCCCATAGGCCAAACTAACTCCAGTAGATCTCTACGGTTTCCCTATATCCCACGCTGACTCCAGAGGCTCTCAATGGTTTCCCTTTATGCCACACTGACTTCAGCGGCTCTCTACGGCTTCCCTATGGCCCACACTTACTTCAGCGGCTCTCTACGGTTTCCCCATAGCCGACACTGACTGAGGTGCCCCTCCATGGTTTAGCTATAGTCCACAGAGACTCCTGTGGGTCGCTAAGGTTTCCATATAGTCCACACTGACACCATTGGCTCTCTACGGTTTCCCTATAGACCACTCTGACTCCAGTGGCTTTCTATGGCTTCCCTTTGGCCAAACTGATTCCAGGGACTCTCTACGGTTTTCCTATTGCCCACACTGACCCTAGTGGCTATCAATGGTTTCCCTATTGTCCATACTGACTCCAGTGGCTCTCCAGGATATCCCTTTATCACACAATGACTTCAGCGGCTTTTGACGGTTTCCCTATAGCCCACAAGGACTCCAGTGGCTCTCTACGGTTTCCAAATAGCAGGCACTGACTGCAGTGGCTCTCTATTTTTTCCCTATAACCCACACTGAAACCAGTGGCTCGCTACGGTTTATCTATGTCACACACTGATCTAGCGGTTGTCTACGGTCTCCCTATGGTCGACACTGACTCCAGTGGATCTTTACGATTTCCCTATACCCACACTGACTCCAGCGGCTCTCTACAGATTCCCTGTAGCCCACACTGACCTCCGTGGCTCTCTATGGCTTCCCACTTCACACACTGATTCTAGTGTTTCTCTACGGTTTTCCTGTAGACCACAATGAACCCAGTGACTCTCTACGGTTTCCCTATTGACCACACTGACGGCAGTGGCTTTCTATGGTTTCCCTTTGGCTAATCTGATACCAGGGGCTCTCTACAGTTTTCCTATTGCCCACACTGACTCTAATGGCTATCAATGGTTTCCCTAAGGTCCATACTGTCTCCAGCGGGTATCAAGGGTATCCCTTTATCATTCACTGACTTCATCGGCTCTCTAAGGTTACCCTATAGCCCGCACTGACTCCAGCGCCTCTCTACCGTATCCCAATAGCCAACACTGACTGCAGTGGCTCTCTATGGTTTCCCTTTATACCACACTCACTCCAGTGGCTCACTACGGTTTCACTATATCACACACTGACTCTAGTGGCTCTCTAAAGTTTCCCTATAGTCCACAGTGACCCCAGAAACTCTCTACGGTTTCCCTCTAATTCACCCTGTCTCCAGTGGCTCTCTACAGTTTCCCTATAGCCCACACTGACTCCCGTGGCACTCTATGGTTCCTCTATAGTCCAATTTGAACCCAATGGCTCACTATGGGTTGCCAATAGACCACACTAACTCCACTGGCTCTCAATGGTTTCCCCATAGCCCACACTAACTCCAGTGGATCTCTACAGTTTCCCTATATCCCACGCTGACTCCAGCGGCTCTCAATGGTTTCCCTTATATGCCACATTGACTTCAGCGGCTCTCTACGGTTTCCCTATAGCCCACACTTAATACCGCGGCTCTCTTCGGTTTCCCCATAGCCGACACTGACTGAAGTGCCTGTCCATGGTTTCGCTATAGTCCAAAGAGACTCCAGTGGCTCGCTACGGTTTCCCTACAGTCCACACTGACACCATTGGCTCTCTACGGTTTCCCTATAGACCACTCTGACTCCAGTGGCTTTCTATGTTTTCCCTTTTGCCAAACAGATTCCAGGGGCTCTCTACAGTTTCCAAATAGCAGGCACTGACTGCAGTGGCTCTCTATTTTTTCCCTATATCCCACACTGAAACCAGTGGCTCGCTACGGTTTCTCTATGTCACACACTGAATCTAGTGGTTGTCTACGGTCTCCCTATGGTCGACACAGACCCCAGTGGATCTCTACGGTTTCCCTCTAGCCCACACTGACTCCAGCGGCTCTCTACAGTTTCCCTATAGCCCACACAGACTCCAGCGGCTCTCTACAGAATCCCGATGGTTCACACTGAACCCAGAGGCTCTCTACGGTTTCCTATTAGACCGGACTGACTCAAGTGGCTTTCTATGGTTTCCCTTTTGCCAAACTGATTCCAGGGGCTCTCTCTGGTTTTCCTATTGCCCACAGTGACCCTCGTGGCTATCAATGGTTTCCCTACAGTCCATACTGACTCCAGCGTCTCTCCAGGGTATCCCTTTATCACACACTGAATTCAGCGGCTCTCTATGATTTCCCAATAGCCCACATAGACTCCAGTGACTCTCTACGTTTTCCAAATCGCGGACACTGACTGCAGTGGCTCTCTAAAGTTTCCCTATATCCCACACTGAAACCACTGGCTCGCTGCGGTTTCTCTAAGTCACACACTGACTCTAGTGGCTGTCTATGGTTTCCCTGTGGTCGAGACTGACCCTAGAGGCTCTCTTCATTTTCCCTATAGCCCACAGTGACTCCAGCAGCTCTCCACATTTACCCTCTATCCCACACAGACTCCAGCATCACTCTACAGATTCCCTAAAGTTCACACAGCCCAGAGGCTCTCTACTTTTTCCAATTAAACCGGACTAACTCCAGTGCCTTTCTATGGTTTCCCTTTGGCCAAACTGATTCCAGGGGCTCTCTGCGGTTTACCTATTGCCCACAGTGACCCTAGTGGCTATCAATGGTTTCCCTACAGTCATTACTGACTCCAGCATCAATCCAGGGTATCCCTTTCTAACACACTGAATTCAGCGGCTCTCTACGTTTTCCCAATAGCCCACACATACTCCAGTGGCTCTCTACTTTTTCCAAATCGCAGACACTGACTGCAGTGTCTCCCTATGGTTTCCCTATATCCCACACTGAAACCAGTGGCTCGCTACGGTTTCTCTAAGTCACACAATGACTCTAGTGGCTGTCTACGGTTTCCCTATGGTTGACACTGACCCTAGTGGCTCTTTGTGGCTTCCCTATATCAAACACTGATTCCAGCGTTCTTCTACGGTTTCCCTGCAGACCACAATGAAACCACAGACTCTCTACGGCTTCCCTATAGTTCACACTGACTCCAGAGGTTTTCTATGGTTTCCCCTTGGAAAAACTGATTCCAGGGTCTCTCTACGGTTTTCCTGTTGCCCACACTGAAAACAGTGGCTCGCTACGGTTTCTCTAAGTCACACACTGACTCTAGCGGCTTTCTACGGTTTCCCTATGGTTGACACTGACCCTAGTGGCTCTTTGTGGCTTCCCTATATCAAACACTGATTCCAGCGTTCTTCTACGGTTTCCCTGCAGACCACAATGAAACCACAGACTCTCTACTGTTTCCGTTTTGACCGCACTGACTCCAGAGGTTTTCTATGGTTTCCCCTTGGAAAAACTGATTCCAGGGTCTCTCTACGGTTTTCCTATTTCCTACAGTGACTCTAGTGGCTATCAATGGTTTCCCTAAAGTCCATACTGACTCCAGCGTTTCTCCCGGGTATTCCTTTATCACACAATGAACTTAGCGGCTCTCTCCGGTTTCCCATAATCCCACGCGGACTCCATTGGCTCTCCACGGTTTCCAAATCGCAGACACTGACTGCAGTGGCTCTCTATGGTTTCCCTATATCCCACACTGAAACAAAAGGCTCGCTACGGTTTCTCTATGGCACACACTGACTCTAGTGGCTGTCCCCGGTTTCCCTATGGTTGACACAGTTCCTGGTGGCTCCCTACGCTTTCCATGTAGCCCACACTGACTCCAGCAGCTCTCTACACTTTCCCTATAGCCCTCGCTGAATCCAGTGGCTCACTACAGATTTCCTCAAGCCCACACTGAATCCTGAGGCTCTGTATGGTTTCCTTATATCCCACATTCACTCCAGAGGCTCCCTACGATTTCCCTATAGTGCACATACGATTTCCGCTATAGTCCAAAGAGACTCCAGTGGCTCGCTACGGTTTCCCTACAGTCCACACTGACACCATTGGCTCTCTACGGTTTCCCTATAGACCACTCTGACTCCAGTGGCTTTCTATGGTTTCCCTTTGGCCAAAATGATTCCAGGGGCTCTCTACAGTTTCCAAATAGCAGGCACTGACTGCAGTGGCTCTCTATTTTTTCCCTATATCCCACACTGAAACCAGTGGCTCGCTACGGTTTCTCTATGTCACACACTGAATCTAGTGGTTGTCTACGGTCTCCCTATGGTCGACACAGACCCCAGTGGATCTCTACGGTTTCCCTATAGCCCACACTGACTCCAGCGGCTCTCTACAGTTTCCCTATAGCCCACACTGACTCCAGAGGCTCTCTAAAGATTCCCTATGGGTCACACTGACCCCAGAGGCTCTCTACGGTTTCCTAGTAGACCGGACTGACTCCAGTGGCTTTCTATGGTTTCCCTTTGGCCAAACTGACTCCAGGGTCTCTCTGCGGTTTATCTATTGCCCACACTGACCCTAGTGGCCAGCAATGGTTTCCCTAAAATCCACACTGACTCCAGCGTATCTCCAGGGTATCCCTTTATCACACACTGAATTAAGCGGCTCTCTATGATTTCCCAATAGCCCAAACAGACTCCAGTGACTCTCTACGGTTTCCAAATCGCGGACACTGACTGCAGAGGCTCTCTATGGTTTCCCTATATCCCACACTGAAAACAGTGTCTCGCTACGTTTTCTCTATGTCACACAGTGACTCTAGTGGCTGTCTACGGTTTCCCTAAGGTCAACACTGACGCTAGTGGCTCTCTACAGTTTCCCTATAGCCCACACTGACTCCAGCACCTCTCTACATTTTCCCTATAGCCCACACTGACTCCAGCAGCTCTCTACGGTTTCTCCATAGCCCACAATAACTCCAGTGGATCTCTACGGTTTCCCTATATCCCACACTGACTCCAGCAGCTCTCCACATTTTCCCTATAACCCACACTTACTACAGCAGCTCTCTACGGTATCCCCATAGCCGACACTGACTCAAGTGCCGCTCCATGGTTTCGCTATAGTCCACAGAGCCTCCAGTGGCTCGCTACGGTTTCTCTAAAGTCCACACTGACACCATGGGCTATCTACGGTTTCCCTAAAGTCCACTCTGACTCCAGTAGCTTTCTATGGTTTCCCATTGGCCATACTGATTCCAGGGGCTCTCTACGGTTTTCCTATTGCCCACACTGACCCTAGTGGCTATCAATGGTTTCCCTATAGTCCATACTGACTCCAGGGGCTCTCCAGGGTATCCCTCTATCACACACTGACTTCAGCGGCTCTTGACGATTTCCCTATAGCCCCCACGGACTCCAGTGGCTCTCTACAGTTTCCAAATAGCAAGCACTGAAAGCAGTGGCTCTCTATGTTTTCCCTATATCCCACACTGAAACCAGTGGCTCGCTACGGTTTATCTATGTCACACACTGACTCTAGGGGTTGACTACCGTCTCCCTATGGTCGACACTGAGCCCAATGGATCTGTACGGTTTCCCTATAGCCCACACTGTCTCCAGTGGCTCTCTACAGATTCCCTATAGCCCACACTGACCCCAATGGCTCTCTATGGCTTCCCTATATCACACACTGTTTCTAGCGTTTCTCTACGTTTTTCCTGTAGACCACAATGACCCCAGTGTCTCTCTACGGTTTCCCTATTGACCACACTGACTGCAGTGGCTTTCTATGGTTTCCCTTTGGCTAAACTGATTCCAGGGGCTCTCTACTGTTTTCCTATTGCCCACACTGACCCTAATTGCTTTCAATAATCTCCCTATGGTCCATAATGACTCCAGCGGCTCTCCAGCGTATTCCATTATCATTCACTGACTTCAGCGGCTCTCTACGGTTGCCCTATATACACACGGACAGCTGTGGCTCTCTACGGTTTCCAAATAGCAGACACTGAATGCAGTGGCTCTCTATGCTTTCCCCATATCCCACACAGAAACCAGTGGCTCGCTACGGTTTCTCTATGTCACACACTGATTCTAGTGGCTGTCTACGGTTTCCCTATGGTCGACACTGATCCTAGTGGCTCTCAACGGTTTCCCTATAGCCCACACTGAATCCAGCAGCTCTCTACGGTTTCACAATAGCCAACGCTGACTGCAGTGGCTCTCTATGTTTTCCCTATATCCCACAATCACTCCAGTGGCTCAATACGGTTTCCCTATATCACACACTGACTCTAGTGGCTCTCTACAGTTTCTCTATAGTCCGCAGTGACCCCAGAGGCTCTCTACGGTTTCCCTCTAGTACACCCTGTCTCCAGTGGCTCTCTACGGTTTCCCTATAGCCCACACTGACTCCCGTGGCTCTCTACGGTTTCCCTATGGTCCACTCTGACTCCACTGGCTCTCTACGGGTTGCCTATAGCCCACACTAACTCCACTGGCTCTTTACGGTTTCACTATATCCCCCACTGACTCCAGCAGCTTTCGATGTTTTTCCTATAGCGCACACTGATCCTCGTGGCTCTCAACGGTTTCCTTTAAGTCTACAATGAACCCAGTGGCTCACTTGGTTTCCCTATATCCCACATTGATTCCAGCGGCTCTCTATGGTTTTCCTGTAGACCAAACTGACACCAGGGGGTATCTACGGTTTGCCTATAACACAAACTGACCCCAGAGGCTCTCTACGGTTTCCCTATAGTCCACACGGACTCCAGCTGCTCCCTATGCTTCACCTAAACCCTGCAGTGATTCCAGCGGCTCTCCACGTTTTCCGAAAAGTCCACACTGACTTCAGCGGCTCTCTAGGGTTTCCCTATAGCCCACAATGACTCCAGCTGATCTCTACAGTTTCCCCAAAGCCCACACTAACTCCAGTGGATCTCTACCGTTTCCCTGTATCCCACGCTGACACCAGCTGCTCTCATTGGTTTCCCTTTATGCCACACTGACTTCAGCGGCTCTCTACGGTTTCCCTATAGCCCACACTTACTACCGCCCCTCTCTTCGGTTTCCCCAAAGACCACTCTGACTCCAGTGTCTTTCTATGGTTTCCCTTTGTCCAAACTGATTCCAGGGGCTCTCTACAGTTTCCAAATAGCAGGCACTGACTGCAGTGGCTCTCTATTTTTTCCCTATATCCACACTGAAACCAGTGGCTTGCTACGGTTTCTCTTTGTCAAACATTGATTTTAGTGCTTGTCTACGGTCTCCCTTTGGTCGACACAGACCCCAGTGGATCTCTACGGTTTCTTTATAGCTCACACTGACTCCAGCGGCTCTCTACAGTTTCCCTATAGCCCACACTGACTCCTGCGGCTCTGTACAGATTCCCTATGGTTCACACGGACCCCAGAGGCTCTCAACGGTTTCATATTAGACCGGACTGACTCCAGTGGCTTTCTATTGTTTCCCTTTGGCCAAACTGATTCCAGGGGCTCTATGAGGTTTTACTATTGCCCACACTGACCCTAGTGGCTATCAATGGTTTCCCTACAGTCATTACTGACTCCAGCATTAATCCAGGGTATCCCTTTCTCACACACTGAATTCAGCGGCTCTCTACGGTTTCCCAATAGCCCACACATACTCCAGTGGCTCTATACTGTTTCCAAATCGCAGACACTGACTGCAGTGGCTCTCTATGGTTTCCCTATATCCCACACTGAAACCAGTGGCTCGCTACGGTTTCTCTAAGTCACACACTGACTCTAGTGGCTGCTTACGATTTCCCTATGGTTCACACTGACCCTAGTGGCTCTTTGTGGCTTCCCTATATCAAACACTGATTCCAGCGTCTCTCTACGGTTTTCCTGCAGACCACAATGAAACCACAGACTCTCTACGGCTTCCCTATAGTTCCCACTGACACCATTGGCTCTCTACAGTTTCCGTATAGACCGCACTGACTCCAGAGGTTTTCTATGGATTCCCTTTGGAAAAACTGATTCCAGGGGCTCTCTACAGTTTTCCTATTGCCCACAGTGACCCTAGTGACTATCAATGGTTTCCCTAATGTCCATACTGACTCCAGCGTCTCTCCAGGGTATCCCTTTAACACACAATGAATTCAGCGGCTCTCTACGGTTTCCCAAAAGCCCACGCGGACTCCAGTGGCTCTCCACGGTTTCCCTATAGCCCACACTTACTACCGCGGTTCTCTTCGGTTTCCCCATAGCCGTCACTAACTGAAGTGCCTCTCCATGGTTTCGCTATTGTCCAAAGAGACTCCAGTGGCTCGCTACGGTTTCACTATAATCCACACTGACACCATTGGCTTTCTACGGTTTCCCTATAGACCACTCTGACTCCAGTGGCTTTCTATGGTTTCCCTTTGGCCAAACTGATTCCAGGGGCTCTCTACAGTTTCCAAATAGCATGCACTGACTGCTGTGGCTCTCTATTCTTTCCCTATATCCACACTGAAAGCAGTGGCTCGCTACGGTTTCTCTATGTCAAAAATTGATTTTAGTGGTTGTCTACGGTCTCCCTATGGTCGACCCAGACCTCAGTGGATCTCTACGGTTTCCCTATAGCCCACACTGACTAGAGTGGCTCTCTACCGTTTCCCTATAGACCATACTGACTCCAGCGGCTCTCTACGGTTTCCCTATAGTCCACAGTGATTCCAGATGCTCCCTATGCTTCACCTAAAGCCTGCAGTGATTCCAGCGGCTCTCCACGTTTTCCCTAAAGTCCACACTGACTTCAGCAGCTCTCTATGGTTTCCCCATATCCCACACAGAAACCAGTGCCTCTCTACGGTTTCTCTATGTCACACACTGACTCTAGTGGCTGTCTACGGTTTCCCTATGGTCACCACTGACCCTAGTGGCTCTCAACGGTTTTCCTATCGCCCACACTGACTACAGCGGCTCTCTATGGTTTCCCAATAGCCAACACTGACTGCAGTGGCTCTCTATGGTTTCCCTATATCCCACACTCACTCCTGTGGCTCACTACGGTTTCCCTATATCACACACTGACTCTAGTGGCTATCTACGGTTTCCCTCTAGTACACCCTGTCTCCAGTGGCACTCTACGGTTTCCCTATAGCCCACACTGACTCCCGTGGCTCTCTACGGTTCCCCTATAGACCACTCTGACTCCACTGGCTCTCTACGTGTTGCCTATAGCCCACACTAACTCCACTGGCTCTCTACGGTTTCACTGTATCCCACACTGACTCCAGCAGCTTTCTATGTTTTTCCTATAGCCCACACTGACCCTAGTGGCTCTCAACGGTTTCCCTATAGTCCACACTGACCCCAGTGTTTCACTACGGTTTCCCTATATCCCACACTGATTCCAGCGGCTCTCTACGGTTTTCCTGTAGACCACACTGACCCCAGGGGCTATCTACGGTTTGCCTATATCACAAACTGACTCCAGCGGCTCTCTACGGTTTCCCTATAGTCCACAGTGACTCCAGCTGCTCCGTATGCTTCACCTAAAGCCGGCACTGATTCCGGCGGCTCTCCACGTTTTCCCAAAAGTCCACCCTGACTTCAGCAGCTCTCTACGGTTTCCCCATAGCCGACACTGACTGAAGTGCCTCTCCATGGTTTCGCTATAGTCCACAGAGACTCCGGTGGCTTGCTAAAGTTTCCCTATAGTCCACACTGACACCATTGGCTCTCTACGGTTTCCCTATAGACCACTCTGACTCCAGTGGCTTTCTATGGTTTCGTTTTGGCCAAACTGATTCCAGGGGCTCTCTACGGTTTTCCTATTGCCCACACTGACTCTAGAGGCTATCAATGGTTTCCCTATATTCCATACTGACTCCAGGGGCTCTCCAGGGTATCCCTTTATCACACACTGACTTCAGCGGTGCTTGACGGTTTCCCTATAGCCCACACGGACTCCAGTGATTCTCAACAGTTTCCAAATAGCAGGCACTGACTGCAGTGGCTCTCTTATCTTCCCCTATATCCCACACTGAAACCAATGGATCGCTACGGTTTATCTATGCCACACACTGACTCTAGTGGTTGTCTATGGTCTCCCCATGGTCGACACTGACTCCAGTGGATCTCTACGGTTTCCCTATAGCCCACACTGACTCCGGCGGCTCTCTACAGATTCCCTATAGCCCACACTGACCCCAGTGGCTCTCTATGGCTTCCCTATATCACACACTGATTCTAGCGTTTCTCCACAGTTTTCCTGTAGACCACAATGACCCCAGTGACTCTCTACGGTTTCCCTATTGACCACACGGACTCCAGTGGCTTTCTATGGTTTCCAGTTGGCTAAACTGATTCCAGGGGCTCTCTATGGTTTTCCTATTGCCCACACTGACCCTAATGGCTATCAATGGTTTCCCTATGGTCCATTCTGACTCCAGCGGCTCTCCAGGGTATCCCTTTATCACTCACGGACTTCAGCGGCTCTCTACGGTTTCCCTATAGCCCACACGGATCCAGTGGCTCTCTACGGTTTCCAAATAGCAGACACTGACTGCAGTGGCTCTCTATGGTTTCCCCATATCCCACACAGAAACCAGTGCCTCGCTACGGTTTCTCTATGTCACACACTGACTCTAGTGGCTGTCTACGGTTTCCCAATGGTCGACACTGACCCTAGCGGCTCTCTACGGTTTCCCAATAGCCAACACTGACTGCAGTGGCTCACTACGGTGTCCCTATATCACACAGTGACTCTAGTGGCTCTCTAAATTTTCCCTATAGTCTACAGTGACCCCAGAGGCTCACTATTGTTTCCCTCTAGTACAACCTGTCTCCAGTGGCTCTCTACGGTTTCCCTTTAGCCCAAATTGACTCCCGTGGTTCTCTACGGTTCCGCTATAGTCCACTCTGACTCCACTGGCTCTATACGGGTTGCCTATAGCCCACACTAACTCCACTGGCTCTCTAAGGTTTCCCTATATCCCAGACTGGCTCCAGCAGCTTTCTATGATTTTCCTATGGCCCACATTGATCCTAGTGGCTCTAAAAGCTTTCCCTATAGTCCACACTGACCCCTGTGGCTCAATACAGTTTCCCTATATCCCACACTGATTCCAGCGTCTCTCTACGGTCTTCCTGTAGACCACACTGACCCCAGGGGCTATCTACGGTTTGCCTATATCACAAACTGACTCCAGCGCCTCTCTACGGTTTCCCTATAGTCCACAATGACTCCAGCAGCTCACTACGGTTTCGCTATATCACACCCTGACTCTAGTGACTCTCTACAGTTTCCCTATATTTCACAGTGACCCCTGAGGCTCTTCTCGTTTTCCCTCTTGTAAACCCTGCTCCATGGTTCTCTATGGTTTCCCTCTAGCCCACACTGACTCCAGTGGCTCTCTACGGTTCCCTATAGTTCCCTCTGACTCCACTGCCTCTCTGCGCTTATCCAGACAGAAGTGGATCTCTATGGTTTCGCAATAGTCCACAGTGTCTCCAGTGGCTCGCTGTCGATTCGCTATATCACACTAAGAGTTTAGTGGCTTTCTACGGATTCCTTATAGTCCACACTGACCCCAGTGGCTCTCTAGAGCTTCCCTATATCCCACACTGATTACAGTGGCTCTCTATGGTTTCCCTATATCCCACACTGACTCCAGTGGCTCACTACGGTTTCCCTATATCACACACTGACTCTATTGGCTCTCTACAGTTTCCCTATATTTCACAGTGACCCCTGAGGCTCTCTACGTTTTCCCTCTTGTAAACCTTGTCTCCATGGCTCTCTATGGTTTCCCTATAGCCCACACTGACTCCAGTGGCTCTCTACGGATTCCCTACAGTCCACTCTGACTCCACTGGCTCTCTACGGTTTCACTATATCCCACACTGATTCCAGCAGCTTTCTATGTTATTCCTATAGCCCACACTGACCCTAGTGGCTCTCTAAGGTTTCCCTATGGTCCACATTGAACCCATTGGCTCTCTATGGTCTCATTCTAGTCCACACTGTCTCCAGGGGCTCTCTACGGCTTCCCTATAGCCCACACTGACTCCAGCGGCTCTCTACGGTTTCCCAATAGCCGACACTGACTGCAGTGGCTTTCTTTGGTTTCCCTATATCCCACACTGACTCCTGTAACTCGCTACAGTTTCCCTATATCACACCCTGAATCTAGTGGCTCTCTAAAGATTCCCTATAGTCCACAGTGACCACAGCGGCTCTCGACGGATTCCCTCTAGTCCACTCTGACACCATTGGCTCTCTATGGTTTCCCTATATCCCACACTGATTCCAGTGGCTCTCTACGGTTCCCCTATAGTCCACTCTGACTCCACTGGCTCTCAACGAGTTGCCTATAGTCCACACTGACTCCACTGGCTCTCTACGGTTTCACTATATCCCACACTTATTCCAGCAGCTTTCTATGTTTTTCCTATTGCCCACACTGACCTAGTGGCTCTCAATGGTTTCCCTATAGTCCACACTGACTCCAGCAGCTCTCAAGTGGTTCCCTTTATCCCACACTGACTTCAGCTGCTTTCTACGGTTTCCCTATTGCCCACACTGAGCCAGCTATTCTTAGGGTTTCCCCATAGCCGAAACTGTTTGAAGTGGCTCTTTATGTTTTCGCTATAGTCCACACTGACTCCAGTGGCTCGCTACGGTTTCGCTATATCACACACTGAGTCTAGTGGCTCTCTACGGATTCCCTATAGTCCACACAGACCCCAGTGGCTATCTACAGATTCCCTAAAACCCACACTGATTCCAGCGGCTCTCTACGTTTTTCCTGTAGACCAAGATGACCCCAGTGACTCTCTACGGTTTCCGTATAGTCCACATGGACACCAATGGCTCTCTACAGTTTGCCTGTGGCCCACACAGACTCCAGCGGCTCTCCACATTTTCCCTACATCGCACACAGACTCCAGCGGCTCTCTGCAGATTCCCTATGTTTTACACTGCCTCTTGTGGTACTCTACGGTTTCCCTCTATCCCACACTTACTCCAGTAGCTCTCTATGGTTTCCCTATAGCCCACACTGAATCATTTGGCTCTGTACGGTTTCCTTATATCCCACAATGACTCCAGTGGCTCTCTACGATTTCCCTATAGTCCACACTGACTCCTGTCGATTTCCATAGTTTTCCCTTTATCCCACACTGACTCCAGTGGCTCACTACGGATTCGCTATATCACACACTGAGTCTAGTGGCTCTCTACGGATTACCTATATCCCACACTGATTCCAGCGGCTCTCTACGGTTTTCCTGACTGAAGTGGCTCTCTATGGTTTCGCTATAGTCCACAGTGTCTCCACTGGCTCGCTTTGGATTCGCTATATCACACACTGAGTCCAGTGGCTTTCTACGGATTCCCTATAGTTCACACTGACCCCAGTGGCTCTCTAGAGCTTTCCTATATCCCACACTGATTACAGCGGCTCTCTACCTTTTCGCTTTACTCCACAATGTCTCCAGTGGCTTGCTACGGTTTCCCTATAGCCCACAATGACTCCAGTGGCTCTCTACGGTTTCCGAATACCCAACACTGACTGCAGTGGCTCTCTATGGTTTCCCTATATCCCACACTCACTCCAGTGGCTCACTACGATTTCCCTATATCACACACTGACTCTAGTGGCTCCCTACGGTTTCCCTATAGTCCACACTTACCACAGAGGCTATCTACGGTTTCCCTCTAGTACACCCTGTCTCCAGTGGCTCTCTATGGTTTCCCTATAGCCTACACTGACTCCAGTGGCTCTCTACCGTTCCCCTATAGTCCACTCTGAATCCACTGGCTCTCTGCACGGGATGCCTATAATCCACACTGACTCCACTGGCTCTCTACGGTTTCATTATATCCCATACTGATTCCAGCAGCTTTCTGTGTTTTTCCTATAGCCCACACTGACCCTAGTGGCTCTCAACGGTTTCCCTATAGTCCACACTGACTCCAGCAACTCTCAAGGGGTTCCCTTTAACACACACTAACTTCAGCGGATCTCTACGGTTTCCCTATTGCCCACACTGGCTCCAGCTGTTCTTAGGGTTTCCCCATAGCCGAAACTGACTGAACTGGCTCTTTATGGTATCATTATACTCCACACTGACACCAGTGGCTCTCTACGGTTTCCCTATAGCCCACACTGACTCCAGCGGCTCTCTACATTTTGCCCATAGCCGACATTGACTGAAGTGGCTCTCCACTTCGCTATCATCCACAATGACTCCCGTGACTCGCTACTGTTTTGCTATTTCACACACTGAGTCTAGTGGCTCTCTACGGATTCCCTCTAGTCCACACTGACCCCAGTGGCTCTCTATGGCATCCCTATATCACACACTGATTCCAGCATCTTTCTACGGTTTTCCTGCAGACCACAATGACCCCAGTGACTCTCTACGGTTTCCCTATAGTCCACACTGTCACCTTTGTCTCTCTGCGGTTTCCCTACAGACCGCACTGACTTCAGTGGCTTTCAATGTTTTCCCTTTGGCCAAAATAATTCCAGGGGATCTCTACGGTTTTCCTATTGCCCACACTGACCCTAGTGGCTATCAATGGTTTCCCTATTGTCCATACTGACTCCAGCAGCTGTCCAGGGTATCCCTTTAGAACACACTGACTTCAGGGGCTCTCTACGGTTTCCCTATAGCCCACACGGACTCCAGTGGCTCTCTACGGTTTCCAAATCGCTGACACTGACTGCAGGGGCTCTCGATGGTTACCTATATCCCACACTGAAACCAGTAGCTCGCTACGGTTTCTCTATGTCACACACTGACTCTAGTGTCTGTCTCCGATTTCTGAATGGTCGACACTGACCCTAGTGGCTCTCTACGGTTTCCCTATAGCCCACACTGACTCCAGCAGCTCTCTACAGTTTCCATATAGCCCACACTGAATCCAACGGCTCTCCGCATTTTTCCTATATCCCACACAGACTCCAGTGGCTCTCCACAGATTCCCTATGGTTCACACTGCCTCTAGTGTGACTCTACGGTTTCCCTATATCCCACACTCACTCCAGTAGCTCTGTATGGTTTCTCTATAGCCCTTGCTGAATCCAGAGGATCACTACAGTTTCTCTCAAGCCCACACTGAATCCTGTGGCTCTGTACGGTTTCCTCATATCCGACACTCATTCCAGTGGCTCTCTATGATTTCTCTATAGTCCACACTGACTCCCGTCGATGTGTAAAGTTTTCCCTTTATCCCACACTGACTCCAGTGGCTCGCTACGGATTTGCTATATCACACACTGAGTCTAGTGGCTCTCTACGGATTACCTATATCCCAAACTGATTCCAGCGGCTCTCTACAGTTTTCCTGACAGAAGTGGCTCTCTATGGTTTCGCTATAGTCCACAGTGTCTCCAGTGGCTCGCTATGGATTCGCTATATCACACACAGAGTTTAGTGGCATTCTACGTTTTCCCTATAGCCCACAATGACGGCAGTGGCTCTCTATGGTTTCCCTATATCCCACAATGACTCCAGTGGCTCACTACGGTTTCCATATATCACACACTGAAGCTAGTGGCTCTCTACAGTTTCCCTATATTTCACAGTGAACCCTGAGGCTCTCTACGTTTTCCCTCTTGTAAACCCTGTCTCCATGGCTCTATATGGTTTCCCTATAGTCCACGCTGACTCCAGTGGCTCGCTACAGTTTCGATATATCACACACTGTGTCTATTGGCTCTCTATGGTTTCACTATAGCCCACACAGACCCCTGTGGCTATCTACAGCTTCCCTATATCCCGCACTGATTCCAGTGGCTCTCTACGGTTATCCTGTAGACCACAATCTCCCCAGTGACTCTCTACGTTTTCTGTACAGTCCACACTGACAGCATTGGCTCTCTACGATTTCCCTATATACCACGCTGCCTCCAGTGACTTTCTATGATTTCCCTTTGGCCAAACTGATTCCAGGGGCTCTCTTTGGTTTCCCTATAGCCCACACGGACTCCAGTGGCTCTCAATGGTTTCCAAATCGCAGACACTGACTGCAGTGGATCTCTATTTTTTCCCTATATCCCACACTGAAACCAGTGGCTCACTACGTTTTCTCTATGTCACACACTGATGCTAGTGGCTGTCTCTGATTTCCCTATGGTCGACACTGACCCTAGTGGCTCTCTACGGTTTCCCTATAGCCCACACTGTCTCCAGCGGCTCTCCACATTTTCCATATATCCCTCACAGTCTCTAGTGGCTCTCTACAGATTCCCTATGGTTCACACTGCCTCTAGTGGTACTCTACGGTTTCCCTATATCCCACACTCGCTCCAGTTGCACTGTATGGTTTCCCTATAGCCCTCGCTGAATCCAGAGGATCACTACAGTTTCTCTCAAGCCCACACTGAATCTTGTGGCTCTGTACGGTTTCCTCATATCCCACACTCATTCCAGTGGCTCTCTACGATTTCTCTATAGTCCACACTGACTCCCGTCGATCTGTAAAGTTTTCCCTTTATCCCACACTGACTCCAGTGGCTCGCTACGGATTCGCTATATCACACACTGAGTCTAGTGGCTCTCTACGGATTACCTATATCCCACACTGATTCCAGCGGCTCTCTACGGTTTTCATGACAGAAGTGGCTCTCTATGGATTCCCTATATCCAACACTGACTCCAGTGGCTCACTACGGTTTCCCTATATCACACACTGTCTCTAGTGGCTCTCTACAGTTTCCCTATATTTCACAGTGACCCCTGAGGGTCTCTACGTTTTCCCTCTTGTTAACCCTGTCTCCCTGGCTCTCTATGGTTTCCCTATAGCCCACACTGACTCCAGTGGCTCTCTGCGGTTCCCTATATTCCACTCTGACTCCAGTGGCTCTCTACGGATTCACTATATCCCAAACGGATTCCAGCAGCTTTCTTTGTTATTCCTATAGCCAACTTTGACTCTAGTGGCTCTCCACGGTTTCCCTATGGTCCACATTGAACCCATTGGCTCTCTACGGTCTCACTCTAGTCCACACTGTCTCCAGGGGCTCTCTACGGTTTCCCTATAGCCCACTCTGACTCCAGCGGCTCTCTACGGTTTCCCAATAGACGACACTGACTGCTGTGGCTCTCTTTGGTTTCCCTATATCCCACACTGACTCCTGTAACTCGCTACGGTTTCCCTATATCACACACTGACTCGAGTGTCTCTCTAAAGATTCCCTAAATTCCACAGTGACCACAGAGGCTCTCGACGGTTTCCCTCTAGTACACCCTGTCTCCAGTGGCTCTCTATGGTTTCCCTATATCGCACACTGTCTCCGGTGGCTCTCTACGGTTCCCCTACAATCCACTCTGACTCCACTCGCCTTCTACAAGTTGCCTATAGTCCAGACTGACTCCACAGGCTCTCTACAGTTTCACTATATCCCACACTGATTCCAGCAGCTTTCTATGTTTTTCCTATAGCCCACAATGACCCTAGTGGCTCTCAATGGTTTCCCTATAGTCCACACTGACTCCAGCAGGTCTCAAGGGGTTCCCTTTATCCTACTCTAACTTCAGCGGCTTTCAACCATTTCCCTATTGCCCACACTGAGCCAGCTATTCTTAGGTTTTCCCCATAGCCGAAACTGACTGAAGTGGCTCTTTATGGTTTCGCTATAGTCCACACTGACTCCAGTGGCTTTCTACGGTTTCCAAATCGCAGACACTGACTGCAGTGGCTCTCTATGGTTTCCCTATATCCCACACTGAAACCAGTGGCTCACTACGGTTTCTCTGTGTCACACACTGACTCTAGTGGATGTCTCCGATTTCCGTATGGTTGACACTGACCCTAGTGGCTCTCTACGGTTTCCCTATAGCCCACACAAACTCCAGCAGCTCTCTACAGTTTCCCTATAGCCCACACTGACTCCAGCGGCTCTCCACATGTTCCCTATATCCCACACAGACTCGAGTGGCTCTGTACAGATTCCCAATGGTTCACACTGTCTCTAGTGGTACTCTACGGTTTCTATATATCCCACACTCACTCCAGTAGCTCTGTACGGTTACCCTATAGCCCTTGCTGATTCCAGAGGATCACTACAGTTTCTCTCAAGCCCACACTGAATCTTGTCGCTCTGTACGGTTTCCTCATATCCCACACTCATTCCAGTCGCTCTCTAAAATTTCTCTTTAGTCCACACTGACTCCCGTCGATCTGTAAAGTTTTCCCTTTATCCCACACTGACTCCAGTGGCTCGCTACGAATTCGCTATATCACACACTGAGTCTAGTGGCTCTCTATGGATTACCTATATCCCATACTGATTCCAGCGGCTCTCTACGGTTATCCTGACAGAAGTGGCTCTCTATGGTTTCGCTATAGTCCACAGTGTCTCCAGTGGCTCGCTATGGATTCGCTATATCCAACACAGAGTTTAGTGGCTTTCTACGGATTCCCTATAGTTGACCCTGACCCCAGTGGCTCTCTAGAGCTTTCCTATATCCCTCACAGAGTACAGCGGCTCTCTACGGTTTCGCTCTACTCCACAATGTCTCCAGTGGCTCTAAACAGTTTCCCTATAGCCCACAATGACTCCAGCGGCTCTCTACGGTTTCCCAATAGCTAACACTGACTGCAGTGGCTCTCTATGCTTTCCCTATATCCCACACTGACTCCAGTGGCTCTCTACCGTTTCCCTATATTTCACAGTGGCCCCTGAGGCTCTCTACGTTTTCCCTCTTGTAAACCCTGTCTCCATGGCTCTCTATGGTTTCCCTATAGCCCACACTGACTCCAGTGGCTCTCTACAGTTCCCTATACTCAACTCTGACTCCAGCTGCTTTCTACGGTTTCCCTATTGCCCACACTGAGCCAGCTATTCTTAGGGTTTCCCCATAGCTGAAACAGACTGAAGTGGCTCTTTATGGTTTCGCTATAGTCCACACTGACTCCAGTGGCTCGCTACGGTTTTGCTATATCACACACTGAGTCTAGTAGCTCTCTACGGATTCCCTATAGTCCACACAGACCCCAGTGGCTATCTACGGATTCCCTACATCCCACACTGATTCCAGCGGCTCTCTACGGTTTTCCTGTAGACCAAAATGTCCGCAGTGACTTTCTACGGTTTCCGTATAGGCCACACTGACACCTTTGGCTCTCTACAGTTTGCCAATAGCCCACACTGACTCCAGCGGCTCTCCACATTTTCCCTATATCCCACACAGACTCCAGCGGCTCTCTACAGATTCCCTATGTTTCACACTGCCTCTAGTGGTACTCTATGGTTTCCCTCTATCCCACGTTACTCAAGTAGCTCTCTATGGTTTCCCTATAGCCCTCGCTGAATCCAGAAGCTCACTGCAGATTCTGTCTCGGCCACACTGAATCCTGTGGCTCTGTACGGTTTCCTTATATCCCACAATCACTCCAGTGACTCTCTACGATTTCCCTATAGTCCACACAGACTCCTGTCGATCTCCATAGTTTTCCCTTTATCCCACACTGACTCCAGTGGCTCGCTACGGATTCGCATTATCACACACTGAGTCTAGTGGCTCTCTACGGATTACCTATATCCCACACTGATTCCAGCGGCTCTCTACGGTTTTCCTGACTGATGAGGCTCTCTATGACTTCGCTATAGTCCACAGTGTCTCCAATGGCTCGCTATGGATTTGCTATATCACACACTGAGTCTAGTGGCTTTCTACGGATTCCCTATAGTTCACACTGACCCCAGTGGCTCTCTAGAGCTTTCCTATATCCCACACTGATTACAGTGGCTTTCTACGGTTTCGCTCTACTCCACAATGTCTCCAGTGGCTTGCTATGGTTTCCCTATAGCCCACAATCACTCCTACGGCTCTCTACGGTTTCCCAATAGCCAACACTGACTGCAGTGGCTCTCTATGGTTTCCCTATATCCCACACTGACTCCAGTGGCTCTCTATGGTTCCCCTATAGTCCGCACTTACCCCAGTGGCTATCTGCGGTTTCCCTCTAGTACACCCTGTCTCCAGTGGCTCTCTATGGTTTCCCTATAGCCCACACTGACTCCAGTGGCTCTCTACGGTTCCCCTATAGTCCACTCAGAATCCACTGGCTCTCTGTACGGGTTGCCTATAATCCACACGGACTCCACTGGCTCTCTACGGTTCCATTATATCCCATACTGATTCCAGCACTTTTCTATGTTTTTCCTATAGCCCACACTGACCCTAATGGTTCTCAACGGTTTCCCTATAGTCCACACTGTTTCCAGAGCTCTCAAGGGGTTCCCTTTAACCCACACTAACTTCAGCGGATCTCTAGGGTTTCCTTATTGCCCACACTGGCTACAGCTGTTCTAAGGGTTTCCCCATAGCCTGAAACAGACTGAACTGGCTTTTTATGGTTTCGCAAGAGTCCACACTGACTCCAGTGGCTCTCTGCGGTTTCACTTTAGCCCACACTGACTCCAGCCGCTCTCTACATTTTGCCCGTAGCCGACATTGACTGAAGTGGTTCTCCACGGTTTCGCTATAGTCCACACGGATTCCCGTGGCTCGCTACTGTTTTGCTATTTCACACACTGAGTCTAGTGGCTCTCTACGGATTCCCTATAGTCCACACTGACCCCACTGGCTCTCTATGGCATCCCTATACCACACATTGATTCCAGCGTCTCTCTACGGTTTTCCTGCAGACCACAATGAACCCAGTGACTCTCTACGGTTACCCTATAGTCCACACTGTCATCTTTGTCTCTCTGCGGTTTCCATACAGACCGCACTGACTTCAGTGGCTTTCAATGTTTGCCCTTTGGCCAAAATGATTCCAGGGGCTCGCTACGGTTTTCCTATTGCCCGCACTGACCCTAGTGGCTATCAATGATTTCCCTATAGTTCATACTGACTCCAGCGGCTGTCCAGGGTATCCCTTTATCACACACTGACTTTAGCAGCTCTCTACGGTTTCCCAAGAGTGTACACGGACTCCAGTGGCTCTCTACCGTTTCCAAATCGCAGACACTGACTGCAGTGGCTCTCTATGGTTTCCCTATATCCCACACTGAAACCAGTAGCTCGCTATGGTTTCTCTATGTCACACACTGACTCTTGTGGCTGTCTCCGATTTCGCTATGGTCGACACTGACCCTCGTCGATCTCTACGGTTTCCCTATAGCCCACACAATTTCCAGCAGCTCTCTACAGTTACCCTGTCGCCCACACTGACTCCAGCGGCTCTCCACATTTTCCCTATATCCCACGCAGACTCCAGTGGCTCTCTACAGGTTCCCTATGTTTCACACTGCCTCTAGTGGTACTCAACGGTTTCCCTATATCCCACACTCACTACAGTAGATCTGTATGTTTCCCTATAGCCCTCGCTGAATCCAGAGGATCGCTACAGTTTCTCTCCAGCCAACACTGAATCCGGTGGCTCTGTACGGTTTCCTCATATCCCAAACTCACTCCTGTGGCTCTCTATGATTTCTCTACAGTCCACACAGACTCCCGTCGATCTGTAAAGTTTTCCCTTTATCCCACACTGACTCCAGTGGCTCGCTACGGATTTGCTATATCACACACTGAGTCTAGTGGCTCTCTACGGGTTACCTGTATCCCACACTGATTACAGCGGCTCTATACGGTTTTCCTGACAGAAGTGGCTCTCTATGGTTTCGCTATAGTCCGCAGTGTCTCCAGTGGCTCACTGTGGATTCGCTTCATCAAACACAGAGCTTAGTGGCTTTCTACGGATTCCCTATAGTCCACACTGACCCCAGTGGCTCCCTAGAGATTCCCTATAACCCACACTGATTACAGCTGCTCCCTACGGTTTCGCTCGAGTCCACACTGTCTCCAGTTTCTCACTACGGTTTCCCTATTGCCCACAATGACTCCAACAGCTCTCTACGCTTTCCCAATAGCCAACAATGACTGCAGTAGCTCTCTATGGTTTCCCTATATTCCACACTGACTCCAGTAGCTCACTACGGTTTCCATATATCACACACTGAATCTAGTGGCTCTCTACAGTTTCCCTATATTTCACAGTGACCCCTGAGGCTCTCTTCGTTTTACCTCTTGTGAACCCTGTCTCCATGGGTCTCTATGGTTTCCCTATAGCCCACACTGACTCCAGTGGCTCTCTACGGTTCCCTATAGTCCACTCTG
The DNA here is from genome assembly GCF_017639515.1 of Carcharodon carcharias. Taxonomy (NCBI): domain Eukaryota; kingdom Metazoa; phylum Chordata; class Chondrichthyes; order Lamniformes; family Lamnidae; genus Carcharodon; species Carcharodon carcharias. The sequence continues at coordinate 40,326,463 of NC_054483.1, read as the reverse complement.
ACTCCACTGGCTCTCTACGGTTTCACTATATCCCACACTGATTCCAGCAGCTTTCTATGTTATTCCTATAGCCCACCCTGACCGTAGTGGCTCTCAACGGTTTCCCTATAGTCCACACTGACTCCAGCAGCTCTCAAAGGGTTACCTTTATCCCACACTGACTTCAGCGGCTCTCTACGGTTTCGCTGCTGCCCACACTGACTCAAGCTGTTTTTAGGGTTTCCCCATAGCCGAAACTGACGAAGTGGCACTTCATGGTGTCGCTATAGTCCACACTGACTCCAGTGGCTCGCTACGGTTTTGCTATATCACACACTGTGTCTAGTGGCTCTCTACGGATTCCGTATAGTCCACACAGACCCCAGAGGCTATCTACAGCTTCCCTATAACCCACACTGATTCCAGCGGCTCTCTACGGTTTTCCTGTAGACCAAAATCACCCCAGTGACTCTCTACGGTTTCCGTATAGACCACACTGACACCATTGGCTCTCTACGGTTTCCCTAGAGACCACCCTGACTCCAGTGGCTTTCTATGGTTTCCCTTTGGCCAAACTGATTCCAGGGGCTCTCTTTGGTTTTCCTATTGCCCACACTGACCCTAGTGGCTATCAATGGTTTCCCTAATGTCCATACTGACTCCAGCGGCTGTCCAGGGTATCCCTTAATCACACACTGAATTCAGCGGCTCTCTACGGTTTCCCTACACTCCACGCGGTCTCCAGTGGCTCTCTACGGTTTCCAAATCGCAGATACCGACTGCAGTGGCTCTCTATGGTTTCCCTATATCCCACACTGAAACCAGTGGCTCGCTACGGTTTTTCTATGTCACACACTAACTCTAGTGGCTGTCTCCGATTTCCCTATGGTCGACACTGACCCTAGTGGCTCTCTACGGTTTCCCTATAGCCCACAATGTCTCCAGCAGCTCTCTACAGTTTCCCTGTAGCCCACACTGACTCCAGCGGCTCTCCACTTTTTCCCTATATCCCACACAGACTCCAGTGGCTCTCTACAGATTCCCTATGGTTCACACTGCCTCTAGTGGTACTCTAAGGTTTCCCTATATCCCACACACACTCCAGTCGATCTGTATGGTTTCCCTATAGCCCTCGCTGAATCCAGAGGATCACTACAGTTTCTCCCGAGCCCACACTGAATCCTGTGGCTCTTTACGGTTTCCTCATATCCCACACTCACGCCAGTGGGTCTCTACGAATTCTCTACAGTCCACACTGACTTCCGTCGATCTGTAAAGTTTTCCCTCTATCCCACACTGACTCCAGTGGCTCGCTACGGATTCGCTATATCACACAATCTAGTCTTGTGGCTCTCTACGGATTACCTATATCCCACACTGATTCCAGCGGCTTTCTACGGTTATCCTGACAGAAGTGGCTCTCTATGGTTTCGCTATAGTCCACAGTGTCTCCAGTGGCTCGCTATTGATTCGCTATATCACACACAGAGTTTAGTGGCTTTCTACGGTTTCCCTATTGTCCACACTGACCCCAGTGGCTCTCTAGGGCTTCCCTACATCCCACACAGATTACAGCGGCTCTCTACGTTATTGCTCTAGTCCACACTGTCTCCAGGGGCTCTCTACGGTTTCCCTATAGCTCACAATGACTCCAATGGCTCTCTACGGTTTCCCAATAGCCAACACTGACTGCAGTGGCTCTCTGTGGTTTCCCTATATCCCACACTGACTCCAGTGGCTCACTACGGTTTCCATATATCACACACTGACTCTAGTGGCTCTCTACAGTTTCCCTATATTTCACAGTGACCCCTGAGGCTCTCTAGGTTTTCCCTTTTGTAAACCCTCTCTCCATGGCTCTCTATGGTTTCCCTATAGCCCACACTGAGTCCAGTGGCTCTCTACGGTTCCCTATAGTCCACTCTGTCTCCACTGGCTCTCTACGGTTTCACTATATCCCACACTGATTCCAGCAGCTTTCTATGTTATTCCTAAAGCCCACCCTGACCCTAGTGACTCTCTAAGGTTTCCCTTTGGTCCGCATTGAACCCATTGGCTCTCTATGTTCTCACTCTAGTCCACACTGTCTCCAGGGGCTCTCTACGGTTTCCCTATAGCCCACACTGACTGCAGTGGCTCTCTTTGGTTTCCCTATATCCCACACTGACTCCTGTAACTCGCTCCGGTTTCCCTATATCAGACCCTGAATCTCGTGGCTCTCTAACGATTCCCTATAGTCCACATTGACCACAGAGGCTCTCGATGGTTTCCCTCTAGTACACCCTGTCTCTAGTGGCTCTCTATGGTTTCCCTATATCCCATACAGACTCCAGTGGATCTCTGCAGTTCCCCTATAGTCTACTCTGACTCCACTGGCTCTCTGCGAGTTGCCTATAGTCCACACTGACTCCACTTGCTCTCTACGGTTTCACTATATCCCACACTGATTCCAGCAGCTTTCTATATTTTTCCTATTGCCTATCTGACCCTAGTGGCTCTCAATGGTTTCCCTATAGTCCACACGGACTCCAGCAGCTCTCAAGGGGTTCCCTTTATCCCACTCTGACTTCAGCGGCTTTCTATGGTTTCCCTATTGCCCACACTGAGCCAGCTATTCTTAGGGTTTCCCCATAGCCGAAACTGACTGAAGTGGCTCTTTATGGTTTCGCTATAGTCCACACTGACTCCAGTGGCTCGCTACGGTTTCGCTATATCACACACTGAGTCTAGTTGCTCTCTAAGGATTCCCTATAGTCCACATAGACGCCAGTGGCTATCTACAGATTCCCTATAACCCACACTGATTCCAACGGCTCTCTACGGTTTTCCTGTAGACCAAAATGACCCCAGTGACTCTCTACGGTTTCTGTATAGTCCACACTGACACCATTGGCTCTCTACAGTTTGCCTATAGCCCACAATGACTCCAGAGGCTCTCTACGGATTCCCAATACCCAACACTGACTGCAGTGGCTCTCAATGGTTTCCCTATATCCCACACTGACTCCAGTGGCTCACTACTATTTCCCTATATCACACACTGACTCTATTGGCTCTCTACTGTTTCCCTATATTCCATACTTACCCCAGAGGCTATCTACGGTTTCCCTCTAGTACACCCTGTCTCCAGTGGCTCTCTATGGTTTCCCTATAGCCCACACTGACTCCAGTGGCTCTCAACGGATCCCCTATAGTCCACTCTGAATCCACTGGCTCTCTGTACGGGTTGCCTATAATCCACACAGACTCCAATGGCTCTCTACGGTTCCATTATATCCCACACTGATTCCAGCAGCTTTCTATGTTTTTCCTATAGCCCACACTGACCCTAGTGGCTCTCAATGGTTTCCCTACAGTCCACACTGACTCCAGCAGCTCTCAATGGGTTCCCTTTAACCCACACTAAATTCAGCTGATCTCTACGGTTTCCCTATTGTCCACACTGGCTCCAGCTGTTCTTAGGGTTTCCCCATAGCCGAAACTGACTGAAATGGCTCTTTATGGTTTCGCATTAGCACACACTGACTCCAGCGGCTCTCCACGTTTTCCCTATATCCCACACAAACTGCAGTAGCTTTCTACAGATTCCCTATGGTTCACACGGCCTCTAGTGGTACTCTACGGTTTCCCTATATCCCACACTCACTCCAGTAGCTCTGTATGATTTCCCGATAGCCCTCGCTGAATCCAGAGGATCACTACAGTTTCTCTCAATCCTACACTGAATCTTGTGGCTCTGTACTGTTTCCTCATATCCCACACTAACTCCAGTGGCTATCTACCACTTCTCTATAGTCCACACTACCTCCCGTCGATCTGTAAAGTTTTCCCTTTCTCCCATGCTGAGTCCAGTGGCTCACTACGGATTCGCTATATCACACACTGAGTCTAGTGGCTCTCTACGGATTACCTATATCCCACACTGATTCCAGCGGATCTCTACGGTTATCCTGACAGAAGTGGCTCTCTATGGTTTCGCTATAGTGCACAGTGTCTCCCGTGGCTCGCTATGGATTCGCTATATCACACACAGAGTTTAGTGGCTTTCTACGGATTCCCTATAGTCCACACTGACCCCAGTGGCTCTCTAGAGCTTCCCTATATCCCACACTGATTACAACGGCTCTCTAAGTTTTCGCTCTAGTCCACACTGTCTCCAGAGGCTCTCTACGTTTTCCCTATAGCCCACAATGACTCCACGGCTCTCTATGGTTTCCCAATAGCCAACACTGACTGCAGTGGCTCTCTATGGTTTCCCTATATCCCACACTGACTCCAGTGGCTCAATACGGTTTCCCTATATCACACACTGACTCTAGTGGCTCTCTGCAGTTTCCCTATATATCGCAGTGACCGCTGAAGATATCTGGGATTTCCCTCTTGTAAACCCTGTCTCCGTGGCTCTCTATGGTTTCCCTATAGCCCACACTGACTCCAGTGGCTCTCCACGGTTCCCTATATTCCACTCTGACTCCACTGGCTATATACGGTTTCACTATATCCCACACTGATTCCAGCAGCTTTCATGTTATTCCTTGTGCCTACCCTGACCCTAGTGGCTCTCTAAAGATTCCCTATAGTCCACAGTGACCACAGAGGCTCTCGACGGTTTCCCTCTAGTACACCCTGTCTCCAGTGGCTCTCTGTGGTTTCCCTATATCCCACAGTGACTCCAGTGGCTCTCTACGGTTCCTCTATAGTCCACTCTGACTCCACTCGCTCTCTACGGTTTGCCTGTAGTCCGCAATGACTCCTCTGGCTCTCTACAGTTTCACTATATCCCACACTGATTCCAGCAGCTTTCTATGTTTTTCCTATAGCCCACACTGACCCGAGTGGCTCTCTATGGTTTCCCTATAGGCCACACTGATTCCAGCAGCTCTCAAGGGGTTCCCTTTATCCCACACTGACTTCAGCGGCTTTCTACGGTTTCCCTATTGTGCACACTGAGCCAGGATTCTTAGGGTTTCCCCATAGCCGAAACTGACTGAAGTGGCTCGTTATGGTTTGGCTATAGTCCACACTGACTCCAGTGTCTCTCTACGGTTTCGCTATATCACACACTGAGTCTAGAGGCTCTCTACGGAGTTCCTATATTCCACACAGACCCCAGTGGCAATCTACAGATTCACTATAACCCACACTGATTCCAGCGGCTCTCTACGGTTTTCCTGTAGACCTAAATGACCCCAGTGACTCTCTACGGTTTCCGTATAGTCCACACTGACGACATTGGCTCTCTACAGTTTGCCTATAGCCCACACTGACTCCAGCGGCTCTCCGCATTTTCCCTATATCCCACACAGACTCCAGCGGCTCTCTACAGATTCCCTATGTTTCACACTGCCTCTAGTGGTACCTTACATTTTCCCTCTATCCCACATTTACTCCAGTAGCTCTGTATGGTTTCCCTACAGCCCTCGCTGAATCCAGTAGCTCACTACAGATTCCCTCAAGCCCGCACTGAATCCTGTGGCTCTGCACGGTTTCCTTATAGTCCACACTGACTCCCGTCATTCTCCATATTTTTCCCTTTATTGCACACTGACTCCAGTGGCTCGCTACGGATTCGCTATATCACACACTGAGTCTAGTGGCTCTCTACGGATTACCTATATCCCACACTGATTCCAGCGGCTCTCTACTGTTTTCCTGACAGAAGTGGCTCTCTATGGTTTCGCTGTAGTCCACTGTGTCCCCTGTGGCTCGCTATGGATTTGTTATATCACACACAGAGTTTAGTGCCTTTCTACGGATTATCCATAGTCCACACTGACCCCAGTGGCTCTCTAGAGCTTCCCTATATCCCACACTGATTACAGCGGCTCTCTACAGTTTCGCTCTAGTCCACACTGTCTCCAGTGGCTCTCCACGGTTTCCCTTTAGCCCACAATGACTCCAACAGCTCTCTACGGTTTCCCAATAGCCAACAATGACTGCAGTGGCTCTCTATGGTTTCCCTATATCCCACACTGACTCCAGCGGCTCACTACGGTTTCCATATATCACACACACTGACTCTAGTGGCTGTCTACAGTTTCCCTATATTTCACAGTGACCCCTGAGGCTCTCTACGTTTTCCCTCTTCTAAACCCTGTCTCCATGGCTCTCTATGGTTTCCCTATAGCCCACACTGACTCCAGTGGCTCTCTACAGTTCCCTATAGTCCACTCTGACTCCACTGGCTCTCTACGGTTTCATTATATCCCACACTGATTCCAGCAGCTTTCTATGTTATTCCTATAGCCCACCCTGACCCTAGTGGCTCTCAACGGTTTCCCTATAGTCCACACTGACTCCAACAGCTCTCAAAGGGTTACCTTTATCCCACACTGACTTCACCGGCACTCTACGGTTTCGCTGCTTCCCACACTGACTCAAGCTGTTTTTAGGGTTTCCCCATAGCTGAAACTGACTGAAGTGCAACTTCATGGTTTCGCTATAGTCCACACTGACTCCAGTGGCTCGCTACGGTTTTGCTATATCACACACTGTGTCTAGTGGCTCTCTACGGATTCCCTATAGTCCACACAGACCCCATGGCTATCTACAGCTTCCCTATAACCCACACTGATTCCAGCGGCTCTCTACGGTTTTCCTGTAGACCAAAATCACCCCAGTGACTCTCTACGGTTTCCGTATAGTCCACACTGACACCATTGGCTCTCTACGGTTTCCCTATAGACCACCCTGACTCCAGTGGCTTTCTATGGTTTCCCTTTGGCCAAACTGATTCCAGGGGCTCTCTTTGGTTTTCCTATTGCCCACACTGACCCTAGTGGCTATCAATGGTTTCCCTAAAGTCCATACTGACTCCAGCTGCTCTCCAGGGTATCCCTTTATCACACACTGACTTCAGCGGCTCTCTACTGTTTCCCTATAGCCCACACGGAATCCAGTGTCTTTCTACGTTTTCCAAATCGCAGGCACTGATTTCAGTGGCTCTCTATGTTTTCCCTATATCCCACACTGAAACCAGTGGCTCGCTATGGTTTCTCTATGTCACACACTGACTCTAGTGGCTGTCTCCGATTTCCCTATGGTCGACACTGGCCCTAGTGGCTCTCTACGGTTTCCCTATAGCCCACACTGTCTCCTGCAGCTCTCTACAGTTTCCCTATAGCCCACACTGTCTCCAGCGGCTCTCCACATTTTCCCTATATCCCACACAGACTCCAGTGGCTCTCTACAGATTCCCTACGGTTCACAATGCCTCTAGTGGTACTCTACGGTTTCCCTATATCCCACACTCACTCCAGTAGCTCTGTATGGTTTGCCTATAGCCCTCGCTGAATCCAGTGGCTCACTACAGTTTCTCTCAATCCCACACTGAATCTTTTGGCTCTGTATTGTTTCCTCATATCCCACACTCACTCCAGTCGCTCTCTGCGATTTCTCTATAGTCCACACTGCCTCCCGTTGATCTGTAAAGTTTTCCCTTTATCCCATACTGACTCCAGTGTCTCGCTACGGATTCGCTATATCACACACTGAGTCTAGTGGCTCTCAACGGTTTTGCTGACTGAAATGGCTCTCTATGGCTTTCGCTATAGTCCACAGTGACTCCACTGGCTCGCTATGGCTTCGCTATTTCACACACTGAGTTTAGTGGCTTTCTACGGATTCCCTATTGTCCACACTGACCCCAGTGGCTCTATAGAGCTTTCCTATATCCCATACTGATTACAGCGGCTTGCTACGGTTTCGCTCTTGTACACCCTGTCTCCAGTGGCTCGCTACTGATTCGCTATATCCCACACTGAGTCTATTGGCTCTCTACGGTTCCCCTATAGTCTACTCTGACTCCACTGGCTCTCTACGGATTACCTATATCCCACACTGATTCCAGCGGCTCTCTACCGTTTTCCTGACAGAAGTGGCTCTCTATGGTTTTGCTATAGTCCACAGAGACTCCACTGGCTCGCTATGGATTCGCTATATCACACACTGAGTCTAGTGGATTTCTACAGAATCCCTATAGTCCACACTGACCCCAGTGGCTCTCAAGAGCTTTCCTATTTCCCACACTGATTACAGCAGCTCTCTACGGTTTCGCTCTAGTCCACACTGTCTCCAGTGGCTTGCTACGGTTTCCCTAAAGCCCACAATCACTCCTATGGCTCTCTACGGTTTCCCAAAGCCAACACTGACTGCAGTGGCTCTCTAGGGTTTCCCTATATCCCACACTGACTCCAGTGTCTCACTACGGTTTCCCTGTATCACACACTGACTCTCGTGGCTCTCTACAGTTTCCCTATAGTCCACACTTACCCCTGAGGCTATCTACGTTTTCCCTCTAGTATACCCTGTCTCCAGAGGCTCTCTATGGTTTCCCTATATCCCACACTGACTCCACTGGCTCTCTACGGTTCCCCTATAGTCCACTCTGACTCTACTGGCTCTGTAAGGGTTGCCTATAATCCACACTGACTCCACTGGCTCTCTACGGTTTCATTATATCCCACACTGATTCCAGCAGCTTTCTATGTTTTTCCTATAGGCCACACTGACCCTAATGGCTCTCAACTGTTTCCCTATAGTCCAGACTGACTCCAGCAGCTCTCAAGAAGTTCCCTTTATCACACACCGACTTCAGCGGATCTCTACGGTTTCCCTATTGCCCACACTTGCCCCAACTGTTCTTAGGGTTTCCCCATAGCCGAAACTGACTGAACTGGCTCTTTATGGTTTTGCTATAATCCACACTGTCTCCAGAGGCTCTCTACGGTTTCCATATAGCCCACACTGACTGAAGTGGCTCTCCATGGTTTCGCTATAGTCCACACAGTCTAAAGTGGCTCGCTAAGGTTTTGCTATTACACACACACACTGAGTCTAATGGCTCTCTACGTATTCCCTATAGTCCACACTGACCCCAGTGGATCTCTATGGCTTCCCTATATCACACACTGATTCCAGCGTCTCTCTACAGCTTTCTTGCAGACCACAATGACCCCAGTGACTCTATACGGTTTCCCTATAGTCCACACTGTCACCATTGGCTCTCTACGGTTTCCGTATAGACCGCAATGACTCCAGTGGCTTTCTACTTTTTCCCTTTGGCCAAAATGATTCCAGGGGCTCTCTACAGATTTCATATTGCCCACACTGACCCTAGTGGCTATCAATGGTTTCCCTATAGTCCATTCTGACACCAGGGGCTGTCCAGGGTATCCGTTTATCACACACTGACATCAGCGGCACTCTACGGTTTCCCTATTGCCCACACGGACTCCAGTGGCTCTCAACGGTTTACAAATCGCAGACACTGACTGCATTGGCTTTCTATGGTTTCCCTTTATCCCACACTGAAACTAGTGGCTCACTACGGTTTCTTTATGTCACACACTGACTCTAGTGGCTGTTTCCGGTTTCCTTATGGTCGACACTAATCCTAGTGGCTCTCTACGGTTTCCCTATAGGCCACACTGACTCCAGCAGCTCTCTCCAGTTTCCCTATAGCCCACACTGTCTCCAGCGGTTCTCCACATTTTCCCTATATCCCACACAGACTCGAGTGACTCTCTGCAGATTCCCTATGGTTCACACAGCCTCTAGTGGTACTCTACGGTTTCTATATATCCCACACTTACACCAGTAGCTCTGTATGGTTTCCCTATAGCCCTCGCTGAATCCAGAGGATCACTGCAGGTTCCCTCAAGCCCACACTGAATCCTGTGGCTCTGTACGGTTTCCTTATATCCCACACTCACTCCAGTGGCTCTCTACGATTTCCCTATAGTCCACACTGACTCCCGTCGATCAGTAAAGTTTTCCCTTTATCCCACACTGACTCCAGTGTCTCGCTACGGATTTGCTATATCACACACTGAGTCTAGTGGCTCTCTACGGATTACCTATATCCTACTCTGATTCCAGAGGTTCTCTACGGTTTTCCTGACAGAAGTGGCACTCTGTGGTTTCGCTATAGTCCACAGTGACTCCAGTGGCTCGCTATGGATTCGCTATATCACACACTGAGTCCAGTGGCTTTCTACTGATTCCCTATAGTCCACACTGACCCCAGTGGCTGTCTACAGCTTCCCTATAACCCACACTGATTCCAGCCGCTCTCTCTTTTTTTCCTATAGACCAAAATGACCCCAGTGACTCTCTACAGTTTCCCTATAGTCCACACTGACACCATTGGCTCTCTACGGTTTCCCTATAGACCACTCTGACTCCAGTGGCTTTCTATGCTTTCCCTTTGGCCAACTGATTCCAGGGGCTCTCCAGGGTATCCCTTTATCACACACTGACTTCAGCGGCTCTTGACGGTTTCTCTATAGCCGACATGGACTCCAGTGGCTCTCGATGGTTTCCAAATAGCGGACACTGACTGCAGTGGCTCTCTATTTTTTCCCTATATCCCACACTGAAACCAGTGGCTCGCTACGGTTTCTCTTTGTCACACACTGACTCTAGTGGTTGTCTACGGTTTCCCTATGGTGAACACTGACCCCAGTGGATCTCTACCGTATTCCTATAGCCCACACTGACTCCAGTGGCTCTCTACAGTTTCCCTATAGCCCACACTGACTCCAGCAGCTCTCCATATTTTCCCTATATCCCACACAGACTCCAGTGGCTCTCTACAGATTCCCAATGGTTCACACTGACCCCAGAGGCTCTCTAGGGTTTCCCTATAGTCCACACTGACACCATTGGCTCTCTACAGTTTTGGTCTAGTACACACAGACTCCAGTGGCTCTCTGCCGTTTCCTTATATCACAAACTGACTGTAATGGCTCTCCAATGTTTCCCTATGGTCCGCACTGAACCAAGCAGCTCTCTACGGTCTCGCTCTAGTCCACACTGTCTCCAGTGGCTCTCTACGTTTTCCCTATTGCCCACACTGACTCCAGCTGTTCTTAGCGTTTCCCATAGCCGAAGCTGACTGAAGTGTCTCTTTATGGTTTCGCTATAGTCCACACTAACTCTAGTGGCTCGCTACGGATTCGCTATATCACACACTGAGTCTAGTGGCTCTCTACGGATTACCAATATCCCACACTGATTCCAGCGGCTCTCTACGGTTTTCCTGATTGAAGTGGCTCTCTATGGTTTCGCTATAGTCAACAGTGACTCCAGTGGCTCGCTTGGGTTCCCCTATAGTCCACTCTGACTCCACTGGCTCTCTACGGGTTGCCTGTATTCCAAACTGACTCCACTGGCTCTCTACGGTTCCACTATATCTCACACTGCTTCCAGCAGCTTTCAATGTTTTTCCTAAAGCCCACGCTGACCCTAGTGGATCTCAACGGTTTCCCTATAGTCCACCCTGACTCCAGCAGCTCTCAAGGTGTTCCCGTTATCCCACACTGACTTCAGTGGCTCTCTACGGTTTCCCTATTGCCCACACTGACTCCAGCTGTTCTTAGGGTTTCCCCATAGCCGAAACTGACTGAAGTGGCTCATTATGGTTTTGCTATAGTCCACACTGACTCCAGTGGCGAGCTACGGTTTCGCTATATCACACACTGAGCCTAGTGGCTCTCTACGGATCGCCTATAGTCCACACTGACCCCACTGGCTCTCTACGGTTTCCCTATATCCCACAGTGATTCCAGCGGCTCTCTACGGTTTTCCTGCAGACCACACTGACCCCAGGTGCTATCTACAGTTTGCCTATATCACAACCAGACTCCAGCGGCTCTCTACAGTTTCCCTATAGTCCACACTGACTCAAGCTGCTCCCTATGCTTCACCTAAAGACTGCACTGATTCCAGCGGCTCTCCACGTTTTCCCAAAAGTGCACACTGACTTCAGCGGCTCTCAACGGTTTCCCCATGGCCCACACTGTCTCCAGCAGCTCTCTACGGTTTCCCTATAGCCCACACTAACTCCATTGGATCTCTACGGTTTCCCTATATCCCACGCTGACTCCAGCGGCTCTCAATGCTTTCCCTTTATCCCACAGTGACTTCAGCGGCTCTCTACGATTTCCCTATACCCCACACTTACTGGAGCGGCTCTCTATGGTTCCACATAGCCGACACTGACTGAAGTGGCTCTCCATTGTTTCGCTATTCTCCACAGAGACTTCAGTGGATCGCTACGGTTTTGCTATTTCACACACTGAATCTAGTGGCTCTCTACGGATTCCCTTTAGTCCACACTGACCCCAGTGGCTATCTACAGCTTCACTATGACCCACACTGTTTCCAGCCGCTCTCTACGGTTTTCCTGTAGACCAAAATTACCCCAGTGACTCTCTACGTTTTTTCTATAGCCCACCCTGACTCCAGTGGCTCTCTACAGTTTCCCTATAGCCCACACTGACTCCAGCGGCTCTCCACATTTTCTCTATATACCACACAGACTCCAGCGGCTCTCTACAGATTCCCCACGGTTCACACTGACCCCGGAGGCTCTCTAGGGTTTCCCTATAGTCCACACAGACACCATTGGCTCTCTACAATTTCGGTCTAGTACACACAGACTCCAGTGGCTCTCTGCCGTTTCCCTATATCACAAACTGACTCTAGTGGCTCTCTACGGTTTCCCTATGGTCCGCACTGAACCCAGCGGCGCTGTACCCTCTCGCTCTAGTCCACACTGTCTGCAGTGGCTCTCTACGGTTTCTCTATTGCCCACACTGACTCCAGCTGTTCTTAGGTTTTCCCCATAGCCGAAACTGACTGAAGTGGCTCTTTATGGCTTCGCTATAGTCCACACTGACTCTAGTGGCTCGCTACGGTTTCGCTATATCACACACTGAGTCTAGTGGCTCTCTAGCGATTCCCCATAGTCCACAGAGACCCCAGTGGTCATCTACAGCTTCCCTATAACGCACACTGATTCCTGCCGCTCTCTACGGTTTTCCTGTAGACCAAAATGACCCCAGTGACTCTCTACCATTTCCGTATAGTCCATACTGACACCATGGGCTCTCTTCGGTTTCCCTATAGACCCCTCTGACTCCAGTGGCTTTCTATGGTTTCCGTTTGGCCCAACTGATTCCAGGGGCTCTCTACAGTTTTCCCATTGCCCACGCTGACCCCAGTGGCTATCAATGGTTTCCGTATAGTCCATACTGACTCCAGGGGCTCTCCAGGGTATCCGTTAATCACACACTGACCTCAGCGGTTCTTGACGTTTTCCCGATAGCCTACAGGATCTCCAGTGGCGATCTACAGTTTCCAAATAGCAGGCACTGACTGCAGTGGCTCTCTATTTTTTTCCCTATATCCCGCACTTAAACCAGTGGCTTGCTACGGTTTCTCTATGTCACACACTGACTCTAGTGGTTGTCTATGGTTTCCCTCTGGTTGACACTGGCCCCAGTGGATCTCTACGGTTTCCCTATACCCACACTGACTCCAGCGGCTCTCTTCAGATTCCCTATGGTTCACACTGCCTCTAGTGGTAGTCTACGTATTCCCTATATCCCACACTGACTCCAGAGGCTCTGTACGGTTTCCCTATAGCCCTCGCTGAATCCAGCAGCTCACTACAGATTCCCTCAAGCCCACACTGAATCCTGTGGCTCTGTACGGTTTCCTTATATTCCAAACTCACTCCAGTGGCTCTCTATGATTTCCCTATAGTCCACACAGACTCTTGTCAATCTGTAAAGTTTTCCCTATATCCCACACTGACTCCATTGACTCGTTACGGATTCACTATATCACACACTGAGTCTAGTGGCTCTCTACGGATTACCAATATCCCACACTTATTCCAGCGGCTCTCTACGGTTTTCCTGACTGAAGTGGCTCTCTATGGTTTCGCTATAGTCAACAGTGCCTCCAGTGGCTCGCTACAGTTCCCCTATAGTCCACTCTGACTCCACTGGCTCTCTACTGGATGCCTATAGTCCACACTGACTCCTCTGGCTCTCTACGGTTTCACTATATCCCACAATTATTCCAGCAGCTTTCAATGTTTTTCCTATAGCCCACACTGACCCTAGTGGATCTCAACGGTTTCCCAAAAGTCCAAACTGACTCCAACAGCTCTCAACGTGTTCCCTTTATCGCACACTGACTTCAGCGGCTCTCTACGCTTTCCCTATTGCCCACACTGACTCCAGCTGTTCTTAAGGTTTCCCCATAGCCGAAACTGACTTAAGTGGCTCTTTATGGTTTCACTATAGTCCACACTGACTCCAGTGGCGAGCTACGGTTTCGCTACATCACACAATGATCCTAGTGGCTATCTACGGATTGCCTATTGTCCACAGTGACCCCAGTGGCTCACTACGGTTTCCCTATATCCCACACTGATTCCAGAGGGTCTCTACGGTTTTGCTGTAGACCACACTGACCCCAGGGGCTATCTATGGTTTGCCGATATCACAAACAGACTCCAGCGGCTCTCAAAGGATTCCCTATAGTCCACACTGACTCCAGCTGCTCCTTATGCTTCACCCAAAGACTGCACTGATTCCAGCGGCTCTCCACGTTTTCCCAAAAGTCCACACTGACTTCAGCGGCTCTCTACGGTTTCCCTATAGCCCACACTGTTTCCAGCAGCTTTCTACGGTTTCCCTATAGCCCACACTAACTCGATTGGATCTCTACGGTTTCCCTATGTCCCACGCTGTCTCAAGCGACTCTCAATGCTTTCCCTTTATCCCACAGTGACTTCAGCAGATCTCTACGGTTTCCCTATAGCCCACACTTACTACAGCGGCTCTCTACGGTTTCCCCATAGCCGACACTGACTGAAGTGGCTCTCCATGGTTTTGCTATAGTCCACAGAGACTCCAGTGGCTTGCTTCGGTTTCGCTATTTCACACACTGAATCTAGTGGCTCTCTACGGATTCCCTTTAGTCCGCACTGACCCCAGTGGCTACCTACAGCTTCACTATGTCCCACACTGATTCCAGCGGCTCTCTACGGTTTTCCTGTAGACCAAAGTGACCCCAGTGACTCTCTACGGTTTCCGTATAGTCCATACTGACACCATTGGCTCTCTACGGTTTTCCTATAGACCCCTCTGACTCCAGTGGCATTCTATGTTTTCCCTTTGGCCAAACTGAGTCCAGGGGCTCTCTACAGTTTTCCTATTGCCCACGCTGATCCTAGTGGCTATCAATGGTTTCCTTATAGTCCATACTGACTCCAGGGGCACTCCAGTGAATCTCTTTATCACACATTGACCTCAGCGGTTCTTGACGGTTTCCCTATAGTTACAGGAACTCCAGTGGCTCTCTACAGTTTCCAAATAGCAGGCACTGACTGCAGTGGCTCTCTATTTTTTCCCTATATCCCACAAAGAAACCAGTGGTTGTCTATGGTTTCCCTCTGGTTGGCACTGACCCCAGTGGATCTCTACAGTTTCCGTATAGCCCACACTGACTGCAGCGGTTCTCTACAGTTTCTCTATAGCCCACACTGACTCCAGCAGCTCTCCACATTTTAAATATATCCCACCTAGACTCCAGCGGCTCTCTACAGATTCCCTATTGTTCACACCGCCTCTAGTGGTACTCTACGGTTTCCCTATATCCCACACTGACTCCAGTAGCTCTGTATGGTTTCCCTATAGCCTTCGCTGAATCCAGTAGCTCACTACAGATTCCCTCAAGCCCACACTGAATCCTGTGGCTCTGTACGGTTTCCTTATATCCCACACTCAATCCAGTGGCTCTCTATGATTTCCCTATAGTCCACACAGACTCCTGTCGATCTGTAAAGTTTTCCCTATATCCCACACTGACTCCAGTGACTCGCTACGGATTCACTATATCACACACAGAGTCTAGTGGCTCTCTACGGATTACCAATATCCCACACTGATTCCAGTGGCTCTCTACAGTTTTTCTAACTGCAGGGGCTCTCTATGGTTTCGCTATAGTCAACAGTGACTCCAGTGGCTCGCTACAGTTCCCCTATAGTCCACTCTGACTCCACTGGCTCTCTACGGGTTGCCTATAGTACACACTGAATCCACTGGCTCTCTACGGTTCCACTATATCCCACACTGCTTCCAGCAGCTTTCAATGTTTTTCCTATAGCCCACAATGACCCTCGTGAATCTCAACGGTTTCCCTATAGTCCAAACTGACTCCAGCAGCTCTTAAGGTGTTCCCTTTATCCCACACTGACTTCAGCGGCTCTCGACGGTTTCCCTATTGCCCACACTGACTCCAGCTGTTCTTAGGGTTTCCCCATAGCCGAAACTGACTGAAGTGGCTCTTTATGGTTTCGCTATAGTCCACACTGACTCCAGTGGCGAGCTACGGTTTTGCTATATCACACACTGAGCCTAGTGGCTATCTAAGGATTGCCTATAGTCCACAGTGACCCCAGTGGCTCACTACGGTTTCCCTATATCCCACACTGATTCCAGCGGGTCTCTAAAGTTTTCCTGTAGACCACACTGACCCCAAAGGCTCTCTATGTCTTCCCTATATCACACACTGATTCCAGCAGCTCTCTACGGTTTTCCTGCAGACCACAATAACCCCATTGACTCCCTACGGCTTCCCTATAGTCCGCAATGACACCTATGGCTCTCTATGGTTTCCCTTTAGACCACTCTGACACCAATGGCTTTCTATGGTTTCCATTTGGCCAAATTGATTCCAGGGACTCTCTGCGGTTTTCCTATTGCCCACAATGACCCTAGTGGCTATTAATGGTTTCCCTATAGTCCATACGGACTCCAGCGGCTCTCCAGGGCATCCCTTTATCATACACTGACTTCAGCGGCTCTCTACAGTTTTTCTATAGCCCACAGGGACTCCAGTGGCTCTCTACGCTTTCCAAATCGCCGACACTGACTGCAGTGGCTCTCTATGATTTCCCTATATCCCATACTGAAACCATTGGCTCGCTAGGGTTTCTCTATGTCACGCACTGACTCCGCTGGCTGTCTACCGTGTCACTATGGTCGACACTGACATCGTGGCTCTCTACGGTTTCCCTATATCCCACACTGACTCCAATGGCTCTCAATGGTTTCCCTTTATCCCACACTGACTTCACCGGCTCTCTACGGTTTCCCTATAGACCACACTTACTACAGCTGCTCTCTACAGTTTCCCCATAGCCACCACTGACTGAAGTGGCTCTCCATTGTTTCGCTATTCTCCACAGAGACTCCAGTGGATCACTACGGTTTCGCTATTTCACACACTGAGCCTAGTGGCTCTCTACAGATTAGCTATAGTCCACACTGACCCCAGTGGCTATCTACAGCTTTCCTATGACCCACACTGATGCCAGCCGCTCTCTACGGTTTTCCTGTAGACCAAAATGACCCCGGTGAATCTCTACAGTTTCCCTATAGTCCACATTGACACCATAGGCTCTCTTCGGTTTCCCTATAGACCATACAGTGGTCTATAACCCCAGTGGCTTTCTATGGTTTCCCTTTGGCCAAACTGATTCCAGTGGATCTCTGCAGTTTTCCTATTGCCCACACTTACCCTAGTGGCTATCAATGGTTTCCCTATAGTCCATACTGACTCCAGCGGCTCTCCTGGGTATCCCTTTATCACACAATGACTTCAGCGGCTCTCTAACGTTTCCCTATAGCCCAGACTGACTCCAGAGGCTCTCTACGGTTTCCCAATAACTGACACTGACTGCAGTGGCTCTCTATCGTTTCCCTATATCCCACTCTGACTCCTGTGACTCGCTACAGTTTCCCTATATCACACACTGACTCTAGTGCCTCTCTACGATTTCCCTATAGTCCACACTGACCCCAGTGGCTCTCTACGGTTTCCCTCTAATATACACTGTCTCCAGTGGCTCTCTACGGTTTCCCTATAGCCCACACTGACCCAAGTGGCTCTCAACGGATTCCTTATAGTCCACACTGACTCCAGCAGCTCTCAAGGTTTCCCTTTATCCCACACTGACTTCAGCGGCTCTCTACGGTTTCCCTATAGCCCACACTGGCTCCAACAGCTCTGTACGGTTTGCCCATAGCCGACATTGACTGAAGTGGCTCTCCATGGTTTCTCTATAGTCCACACTGACTCCAGTGGCTCGCTACGGTTTTGCTATTTCACACACTGAGTCTAGTGGCTCTCTAAGGATTCCCTATAGTCCACACTGACCCCCGTGGCACTTCATGGCTTCCCTATATCACACACTGATTTCAGCGGCTCTCTACGGTTTTCCTGCAGACCAAAATGACCCCAGTGACTCTCTACGGTTTCCCTATATTCCACACTGACACCATTGGCTCTATACGGTTTCCCTATAGACCACTCTGAATCCAGTGGCTTTCTAGTATTTCCCTTTGGCCAAACTGATTCCAGTGGCTCTCCGCAGTTTTCCTATTGCCCACACTTACCCTAGTGGCTATCAAAGGTTTCCCTATAGTCCATAATGACTCCACAGGCTCTCCAGGGCATCCCTTTATCAGACACTGACTTCAGCGGCTCTCTAACGTTTCCCTATAGCCCACAGGGACTCCAGTGGCTCTCTACGGTTTCCAAATCGCAGACCCTGAATGCAGTGGCTCTCTATGGTTTCCCTATATCCCACACTGAAACCAGTGGCTCGCTACGGTTTCTCTATGTCACACACTGACTCCACTGGTTGTCTACGGTTTCCCTATGGTCGACACTGGCCCCAGTGGATCTCTACGGTTTCCCATTAGCCCACAATGAATCCAGAGGCTCTCTACAGTTTCCCTACAGCCCGTACTGACTCCAGTGGCTCTGCACATTTTCCCTATATCCCACACAGACTCCAGCGGCTCTCTACAGATTCCCTATGGTTCACACTGAACCCAGAGTCTCTCTAGGGTTTCCCTATAGTCCACACTGACACCATTGGCTCTCTACGGTTTCGGTCTAGTACACACTGTCTACAGTGGATCTCTGCCGTTTCCCTATATCACAAACTGACTCTCGCGGCTCTCTAAGGTTTCCCTATGGTCCGCACTGAACCCAGTGGATCTCTACGGACTCACTGTCTCCAGTGGCTCTCTACGGTTTCCCAAAAGCCGACACTGACTGCAGTGGCTCTCTATGGTTTCCCTAAATCCCACACTGACTCCTGTGACTCGCTACGGTTTCGCTATATCACTCACTGACTCTAGTGCCTCTCTACGGTTTCCCTATTGCCCACACTGACCCCAGTGGCTCTCTACGTTTTCCCTCTAATATACACTGTCTCCAGTGGCTTTCTACGGTTTCCCTATAGTCCACACTGACACCATTGGCTCTCTACAGTCTCCCTTTAGACCACTCTGACTCCAGTGGCTTTCTATGATTTCCCTTTGGCCAAACTGATTCCAGTGGCTCTCTGCAGTTTTCCTATTGCCCACACTTACCCTAGCGGCTATCAATGGTTTCCTTATAGTCCACACTGACTCCAGCAGCTCTCAAGGTTTTTCCTTTATCCCACACTGACTTCAGCGGCTCTCTAAGGTTTCCCTATAGCCCACACTGTATCCAGCAGCTCTGTACGGTTTGCCCATAGCCGACATTGACTGAATTGGCTCTCCATTGTTTCGCTATAGTCCACACTGAAACCAGTGGCTCGCTACGGTTTTGCTATTTCACACACTGAGTCTAGTGGCTCTCTACGGATTCCCTATAGTCCACACTGACCCCAGTGGCTCTCTATGGCATCCCTATATCTCACACTGATACCAGCATCTTTCTACGGTTTTCCTGCACAACACAATGACCCCAGTGACTCTCTACGGTTTCCCTATAGTCCACACTGACACCATTGGCTCTCTACGGTTTCCCTATAGACCACTCTGACTCCAGTGGCTTTCTATGATTTCCCTTTGGCCAAACTGATTCCAGTGGCTCTCTGCAGTTTTCCTATTGCCCACACTTACCCTAGTGGCTATCAATGGTTTCCCTATAGTCCATACTGACTCCACTGGCTCTCCAGGGTATCCCTTTATCACACACTGACTTCAGCGGCTCTCTAAGGTTTCCCTATAGCCCACAGGGACTTCAGTGGCTCTCTACGGTTTCCAAATCGCAGACACTGAATGCAAAGGCTCTCTATGGTTTCCCTATATCCCACACTGAAACCAGTGGCTCGCTACGGTTTCTCTATGTCACACACTGACTCGACTGGTTGTCTACGGTTTCCCTATGGTCGACACTGGTCCAGTGGATCTCTATGGTTTCCCTATAGCCCACAATGACTCCAGAGGCTCTCTACAGTTTCCCTACAGCCCGTACTGACTCCAGCGCCTCTCCACATTTTCCCTATATCCCACACAGACTCCAGCGGCTCTCTACAGATTCCCTATGGTTCACACTGAACCCAGAGGCTCTCTAGGGTTTCCCTATAGTCCACACTGACACCATTGGCTCTCTACGGTTTCGGTCTAGTACACAGTGTCTCCAGTGGATCTCTGCCGTTTCCCTATATCACAAACTGACTCTAGCGGCTCTCTAAGGTTTCCCTATGGCCGGGACTGAACCCAATGGATCTCTACGGACTCACTCTAGTCCACACTGTCTCCAGTGGCTCTCTACGGTTTCCCTATAGACCACAGTGCTCCACAGGCTCTCTACGGTTTCCCAATAGCCCACACTGACCCCAGTGGATCTCTACAGATTCCCTCTAATATACACTGTCTCCAGTGGCTCTCTACGGTTTCCCTATAGCCCACACTGACTCCACTGGCTCTCTACGATTTGCCTATAGACCACACTGATTCCCCGGCTTTCTACGCTTTAAATATAGCCCACACTGACCCTAGTGGCTCTCAACGGATTCCTTATAGTCCACACTGACTCCAGCAGCTCTCAAGGTTTTCCCTTTATCCCACACTGACTTCAGCGGTTCTCTACGGTTTCCCTATAGCCCACACTGGCTCCAGCAGCTCTCTACGGTTTGCCCATAGCCGACATTGACTGAAGTAGCTCTCCATGGTTTGCTATAGTCCACACTGACTCCAGTGGCTCGCTACGGTTTTGCTATTTCACACACTGAGTCTAGTGGCTCTCTCCGCATTCCCTATATGCCACACTGACCCCCGTGGCACTTTATGCCTTCCCTATATCACACACTGATTCCAGCGGCTCTCTACGGTTTTCCTGCAGACCACAATGACCCCAGTGACTCTCTACGGTTTCCCTATAGTCCACACTGACACCATTGGCTCTCTACGGTTTCCCTTTAGACCACTCTGACTCCAGTGGCTTTCTATGATTTCCCTTTGGCCAAACTGATTCCAGTGGCTCTCTGCAGTTTTCCTATTGCCCACACTTACCCTAGTGGCTATCAATGTTTTCCCTATAGTCCATACTGACTCCACTGGCTCTCCAGGGTATCCCTTTATCACACACTGACTTCAGCGGCTTTCTAAGGTTTCCCTATAGCCCACAGGGACTCCAGTGGCTCTCTACGGTTTCCAAATCGCAGACCCTGAATGCAGTGGCTCTCTATGGTTTCCCTATATCCCACACTAAAACCATTGGCTCGCTACGGTTTCTCTATGTCACACACTGACTCCACTGGTTGTCTACGGTTTCCCTATGGTCGAC
This sequence comes from Carcharodon carcharias, assembly GCF_017639515.1. Classification (NCBI taxonomy): domain Eukaryota; kingdom Metazoa; phylum Chordata; class Chondrichthyes; order Lamniformes; family Lamnidae; genus Carcharodon; species Carcharodon carcharias. The sequence continues at coordinate 40,305,049 of NC_054483.1, read as the reverse complement.
ACTGGCCCCAGTGGATCCCTACGGTTTCCCTTTAGCCCACAATGACTCCAGAGGCTCTCTACAGTTTCCCTACAGCCCGTACTGACTCCAGTGGCTCTCCACATTTTCCCTCTATCCCACACAGACTCCAGCGGCTCTCTACAGATTCCCTATGGTTCACACTGAACCCAGAGGCTTTCTAGGGTTTCCCTATAGTCCACACTGACACCATTGGCTCTCTACGGTTTCGGTCTAGTACACACTGTCTCCAGTGGATCTCTGCCGTTTCCCTATATCACAAACTGACTGTCGCGGCTCTCTAAGTTTCCCTATGGTCCGGACTGAACCCAGTGGATCTCTACGGACTCACTCTAGTCCACACTGACTCCAGAGGCTCTCTACGGTTTCCCAATAGCCGACACTGACTGCAGTGGCTCTCTAAGTTTTCCCTATATCCCACACTGACTCCTGTGACTCGCTACGGTTTCGTTATATCACACACTGACTCTAGTGCCTCTCTACGGTTTCCCTATAGCCCACACTGACCCCAGTGGCTCTCTACGGTTTCCCTCTAATACACACTGTCTCCAGTGGCTCTCTACGGTTTCCCTATTGCCCACACTCACTCCACTGGCTCTCTACGATTTGCCTATAGACCACACTGATTCCCCCAGCTTTCTACGGTTTTCCTATAACCCACACTGACCCTAGTGGCTCTCAACGGATTCCTCATATGCCACACTGACTCCAGCAGCTTTCAAGGTTTTCCCGTTATTCCACACTGACTTCAGCGGCTCTCTACGGTTTCCCTATAACCCACGCAGCTCTGTACGGTTTGCCCATAGCCGACATTGACTGAAGTGGCTCTCCATGGTTTCGCTATAGTCCACATTGAATCCAGTGGCTCGCTACGGTTTTGCTATTTCACACACTGAGTCTAGTGGCTCTCTACGGATTCCCTATAGGCCACACTGACCCCCGTGTCACTTTATGGCTTCTCTATATCACACACTGATTCCAGCGGCTCTCTACGGTTTTCCTGCAGACCACAATGACCCCAGTGACTCTCTACGGTTTCCCTATAGTCCACACTGACTCCACTGGCTCTCTACTGGATGCCTATAGTCCGCACTGACTCCTCTGGCTCTCTACGGTTTCACTATATCCCACAATTATTCCAGCAGCTTTCAATGTTTTTCCTATAGCCCACACTGACCCTAGTGGATCTCAACGGTTTCCCAAAAGTCCAAACTGACTCCAACAGCTCTCAACGTGTTCCCTTTATCGCACACTGACTTCAGCGGCTCTCTACGCTTTCCCTATTGCCCACACTGACTCCAGCTGTTCTTAAGGTTTCCCCATAGCCGAAACTGACTTAAGTGGCTCTTTATGGTTTCACTATAGTCCACACTGGCTCCAGTGGCGAGCTACGGTTTCGCTACATCACACAATGATCCTAGTGGCTATCTACGGATTGCCTATTGTCCACAGTGACCCCAGTGGCTCACTACGGTTTCCCTATATCCCACACTGATTCCAGAGGGTCTCTACGGTTTTGCTGTAGACCACACTGACCCCAGGGGCTATCTATGGTTTGCCGATATCACAAACAGACTCCAGCGGCTCTCAAAGGATTCCCTATAGTCCACACTGACTCCAGCTGCTCCTTATGCTTCACCCAAAGCCTGCACTGATTCCAGCGGCTCTCCACATTTTCCCAAAAGTCCACACTGACTTCAGCGGCTCTCTACGGTTTCCCTATAGCCCACACTGTTTCCAGCAGCTTTCTACGGTTTCCCTATAGCCCACACTAACTCGATTGGATCTCTACGGTTTCCCTATGTCCCACGCTGTCTCAAGCGACTCTCAATGCTTTCCCTTTATCCCACAGTGACTTCAGCAGATCTCTACGGTTTCCCTATAGCCCACACTTACTACAGCGGCTCTCTACGGTTTCCCCATAGCCGAGACTGACTGAAGTGGCTCTCCATGGTTTCGCTATAGTCCACAGAGACTCCAGTGGCTTGCTTCGGTTTCGCTATTTCACACACTGAATCTATTGGCTCTCTACGGATTCCCTTTAGTCCGCACTGACCCCAGTGGCTACCTACAGCTTCACTATGTCCCACACTGATTCCAGCGGCTCTCTAAGGTTTTCCTGTAGACCAAAGTGACCCCAGTGACTCTCTACGGTTTCCGTATAGTCCATACTGACACCATTGGCTCTCTACGGTTTTCCTATAGACCCCTCTGACTCCAGTGGCATTCTATGGTTTGCCTTTGGCCAAACTGAGTCCAGGGGCTCTCTACAGTTTTCCTATTGCCCACGCTGATCCTAGTGGCTATCAATGGTTTCCTTATAGTCCATACTGACTCCAGGGGCACTCCAGTGAATCTCTTTATCACACATTGACCTCAGCGGTTCTTGACGGTTTCCCTATAGTTACAGGAACTCCAGTGGCTCTCTACAGTTTCCAAATAGCAGGCACTGACTGCAGTGGCTCTCTATTTTTTCCCTATATCCCACAAAGAAACCAGTGGTTGTCTATGGTTTCCCTCTGGTTGGCACTGACCCCAGTGGATCTCTACAGTTTCCGTATAGCCCACACTGACTGCAGCGGTTCTCTACAGTTTCTCTATAGCCCACACTGACTCCAGCAGCTCTCCACATTTTAAATATATCCCACCTAGACTCCAGCGGCTCTCTACAGATTCCCTATTGTTCACACCGCCTCTAGTGGTACTCTACGGTTTCCCTATATCCCACACTGACTCCAGTAGCTCTGTATGGTTTCCCTATAGCCTTCGCTGAATCCAGTAGCTCACTACAGATTCCCTCAAGCCCACACTGAATCCTGTGGCTCTGTACGGTTTCCTTATATCCCACACTCAGTCCAGTGGCTCTCTATGATTTCCCTATAGTCCACACAGACTCCTGTCGATCTGTAAAGTTTTCCCTATATCCCACACTGACTCCAGTGACTCGCTACGGATTCACTATATCACACACAGAGTCTAGTGGCTCTCTACGGATTACCAATATCCCACACTGATTCCAGTGCCTCTCTACGGTTTTTCTAACTGCAGGGGCTCTCTATGGTTTCGCTATAGTCAACAGTGACTCCAGTGGCTCGCTACAGTTCCCCTATAGTCCACTCTGACTCCACTGGCTCTCTACAGGTTGCCTATAGTACACACTGAATCCACTGTCTCTTTACGGTTCCACTATATCCCACACTGCTTCCAGCAGCTTTCAATGTTTTTCCTATAGCCCACAATGACCCTCGTGAATCTCAACGGTTTCCCTATAGTCCAAAATGACTCCAGCAGCTTTCAAGGTGTTCCCTTTATCCCACACTGACTTCAGCGGCTCTCGACGGTTTCCCTATTGCCCACACTGACTCCAGCTGTTCTTAGGGTTTCCCCATAGCCGAAACTGACTGAAATGGCTCTTTATGGTTTCGCTATAGTCCACACTGACTCCAGTGGCGAGCTACGGTTTTGCTATATCACACACTGAGCCTAGTGGCTATCTACGGATTGCCTATAGTCCACAGTGACCCCAGTGGCTCACTACGGTTTCCCTATATCCCACACTGATTCCAGCGGGTCTCTAAAGTTTTCCTGTAGACCACAATGACCCCAAAGGCTCTCTATGTCTTCCCTATATCACACACTGATTCCAGCAGATCTCTCCGGTTTTCCTGCAGACCACAATAACCCCATTGACTCCCTACGGCTTCCCTATAGTCCGCAATGACACCTATGGCTCTCTATGGTTTCCCTTTTGACCACTCTGACACCAATGGCTTTCTATGGTTTCCCTTTGGCCAAATTGATTCCAGGGACTCTCTGCGGTTTTCCTATTGCCCACAATGACCCTAGTGGCTATTAATGGTTTCCCTATAGTCCATACGGACTCCAGCGGCTCTCCAGGGCATCCCTTTATCATACACTGACTTCAGCGGCTCTCTACAGTTTTTCTATAGCCCACAGGGACTCCAGTGGCTCTCTACGCTTTCCAAATCGCCGACACTGACTGCAGTGGCTCTCTATGATTTCCCTATATCCCACACTGAAACCATTGGCTCGCTAGGGTTTCTCTATGTCACACACTGACTCCACTGGCTGTCTGCGGTTTCATTTTGGTCGACACTGACATCGTGGCTCTCTACGGTTTCCCTATATCCCACGCTGACTCCAATGGCTCTCAATGGTTTCCCTTTATCCCACACTGACTTCACCGGCTCTCTACGGTTTCCCTATAGACCACACTTACTACAGCTGCTCTCTACAGTTTCCCCATAGCCACCACTGACTGAAGTGGCTCTCCATTGTTTCGCTATTCTCCCCAGAGACTCCAGTGGATCACTACGGTTTCGCTATTTCACACACTGAGCCTAGTGGCTCTCTACAGATTAGCTATAGTCCACATTGACCCCAGTGGCTATCTACAGCTTTCCTATGACCCACACTGATGCCAGCCGCTCTCTACGGTTTTCCTGTAGACCAAAATGACCCCAGTGAATCTCTACAGTTTCCCTATAGTCCACATTGACACCATAGGCTCTCTTCGGTTTCCCTATAGACCATACAGCGGTCTATAACCCCAGTGGCTTTCTATGGTTTCCCTTTGGCCAAACTGATTCCAGTGGATCTCTGCAGTTTTCCTATTGCCCACACTTACCCTAGTGGCTATCAATGGTTTCCCTATAGTCCATACTGACTCCAGCGGCTCTCCTGGGTATCCCTTTATCACACAATGACTTCAGCGGCTCTCTAACGTTTCCCTATAGCCCAGACTGACTCCAGAGGCTCTCTACGGTTTCCCAATAACTGACACTGACTGCAGTGGCTCTTTATCGTTTCCCTATATCCCACTCTGACTCCTGTGACTCGCTACAGTTTCCCCATATCACACACTGACTGTAGTGCCTCTCTACGATTTCCCTATAGTCCACACTGACCCCAGTGGCTCTCTACGGTTTCCCTCTAATATACACTGTCTCCAGTGGCTCTCTACAGTTTTCCTATTGCCCACACTTACCCTAGCGGCTATCAATGGTTTCCTTATAGTCCACACTGACTCCAGCAGCTCTCAAGGTTTTCCCTTTATCCCACACTGACTTCAGCGGCTCTCTAAGGTTTCCCTATAGCCCACACTGTATCCAGCAGCTCTGTACGGTTTGCCCATAGCCGACATTGACTGAATTGGCTCTCCATTGTTTCGCTATAGTCCACACTGAAACCAGTGGCTCGCTACGGTTTTGCTATTTCACACACTGAGTCTAGTGGCTCTCTACGGATTCCCTATAGTCCACACTGACCCCAGTGGCTCTCTATGGCATCCCTATATCACACACTGATACCAGCATCTTTCTACGGTTTTCCTGCACAACACAATGACCCCAGTGACTCTCTACGGTTTCCCTATAGTCCACACTGACACCATTGGCTTTCTACGGTTTCCCTATAGACCACTCTGACTCCAGTGGCTTTCTATGATTTCCCTTTGGCCAAACTGATTCCAGTGGCTCTCTGCAGTTTTCCTATTGCCCACACTTACCCTAGTGGCTATCAATGGTTTCCCTATAGTCCATACTGACTCCACTGGCTCTCCAGGGTATCCCTCTATCACACACTGACTTCAGCGGCTCTCTAACGTTTCCCTATAGCCCACAGGGACTCCAGTGGCTCTCTACGGTTTCCAAATCGCAGACACTGAATGCATGGCTCTCTATGGTTTCCCTATATCCCACACTGAAACCAGTGGCTCGCTACGGTTTCTCTATGTCACACACTGACTCGACTGGTTGTCTACGGTTTCCCTATGGTCGACACTGGCCCCAGTGGATCTCTACGGATTCCCTATAGCCCACAATGACTCCAGAGGCTCGCTACAGTTTCCCTACAGCCCTTACTGACTCCAGCGCCTCTCCACATTTTCCCTATATCCCACACAGACTCCAGCGGCTCTCTACAGATTCCCTATGGTTCACACTGAACCCAGAGGCTCTCTAGGGTTTCCCTATAGTCCACACTGACACCATTGGCTCTCTACGGTTTCGGTCTAGTACACAGTGTCTCCAGTGGATCTCTGCCGTTTCCCTATATCACAAACTGACTCTAGCGCCTCTCCAAGGTTTCCCTATGGCCGGGACTGAACCCAATGGATCTCTACGGACTCACTCTAGTCCACACTGTCTCCAGTGGCTCTCTACGGTTTCCCTATAGACCACAGTGCTCCACAGGCTCTCTACGGTTTCCCAATAGCCCACACTGACCCCAGTGGCTCTCTACAGATTCCCTCTAATATACACTGTCTCCAGTGGCTCTCTACGGTTTCCCTATAGCCCACACTGACTCCACTGGCTCTCTACGATTTGCCTATAGACCACACTGATTCCCCGGCTTTAAATATAGCCCACACTGACCCTAGTGGCTCTCAACGGATTCCTTATAGTCCACACTGACTCCAGCAGCTCTCAAGGTTTTCCCTTTATCCCACACTGACTTCAGCGGTTCTCTACGGTTTCCCTATAGCCCACACTGGCTCCAGCAGCTCTCTACGGTTTGCCCATAGCCGACATTGACTGAAGTAGCTCTCCATGGTTTGCTATAGTCCACACTGACTCCAGTGGCTCGCTACGGTTTTGCTATTTCACACACTGAGTCTAGTGGCTCTCTCCGCATTCCCTATATGCCACACTGACCCCCGTGGCACTTTATGCCTTCCCTATATCACACACTGATTCCAGCGGCTCTCTACGGTTTTCCTGCAGACCACAATGACCCCAGTGACTCTCTACGGTTTCCCTATAGTCCACACTGGACCATTGGCTCTCTCCGGTTTCCCTTTAGACCACTCTGACTCCAGTGGCTTTCTATGATTTCCCTTTGGCCAAACTGATTCCAGTGGCTCTCTGCAGTTTTCCTATTGCCCACACTTACCCTAGTGGCTATCAATGTTTTCCCTATAGTCCATACTGACTCCACTGGCTCTCCAGGGTATCCCTTTATCACACACTGACTTCAGCGGCTTTCTAAGGTTTCCCTATAGCCCACAGGGACTCCAGTGGCTCTCTACGGTTTCCAAATCGCAGACCCTGAATGCAGTGGCTCTCTATGGTTTCCCTATATCCCACACTAAAACCATTGGCTCGCTACGGTTTCTCTATGTCACACACTGACTCCACTGGTTGTCTACGGTTTCCCTATGGTCGACACTGGCCCCAGTGGATCTCTACGGTTTCCCTTTAGCCCACAATGACTCCAGAGGCTCTCTACAGTTTCCCTACAGCCCGTACTGACTCCAGTGGCTCTCCACATTTTCCCTCTATCCCACACAGACTCCAGCGGCTCTCTACAGATTCCCTATGGTTCACACTGAACCCAGAGGCTCTCTAGGGTTTCCCTATAGTCCACACTGACACCATTGGCTCTCTACGGTTTCGGTCCAGTACACACTGTCTCCAGTGGATCTCTGCCGTTTCCCTATATCACAAACTGACTGTCGCGGCTCTCTAAGTTTCCCTATGGTCCGGACTGAACCCAGTGGATCTCTACGGACTCACTCTAGTCCACACTGACTCCAGAGGCTCTCTACGGTTTCCCAATAGCCGACACTGACTGCAGTGGCTCTCTAAGTTTTCCCTATATCCCACACTGACTCCTGTGACTCGCTACGGTTTCGCTATATCACACACTGACTCTAGTGCCTCTCTACGGTTTCCCTATAGCCCACACTGACCCCAGTGGCTCTCTACGGTTTCCCTCTAATATACACTGTCTCCAGTGGCTCTCTACGGTTTCCCTATTGCCCACACTCACTCCACTGGCTCTCTACGATTTGCCTATAGACCACACTGATTCCCCCAGCTTTCTACGGTTTTCCTATAACCCACACTGACCCTAGTGGCTCTCAACGGATTCCTTATAGTCCACACTGACTCCAGCAGCTCTCAAGGTATTCCCGTTATTCCACACTGACTTCAGCGGCTCTCTACGGTTTCCCTATAACCCACGCAGCTCTGTACGGTTTGCCCATAGCCGACATTGACTGAAGTGGCTCTCCATGGTTTCGCTATAGTCCACATTGAATCCAGTGGCTCGCTACGGTTTTGCTATTTCACACACTGAGTCTAGTGGCTCTCTACGGATTCCCTATAGGCCACACTGACCCCCCGTGTCACTTTATGGCTTCTCTATATCACACACTGATTCCAGCGGCTCTCTACGGTTTTCCTGCAGACCACAATGACCCCAGTGACTCTCTACGGTTTCCCTATAGTCCACACTGACACCACTGGCTCTCTACGGTCTCCCTTTAGACCACTCTGACTCCAGTGGCTTTCTATGATTTCCCTTTGGCCAAACTGATTCCAGTGGCCCTCTGCAGTTTTCCTATTGCCCACACTTACCCTAGTGGCTATCAATGGTTTCCTTATAGTCCACACTGACTCCAGCAGCTCTCAAGGTTTTTCCTTTATCCCACACTGACTTCAGCGGCTCTCTGAGTTTTCCCTATAGCCCACACTGGCTCCCACAGCTCTGTACGGTTTGCCCATAGCTGACATTGACTGAAGTGGCTCTCCATTGTTTCGCTATAGTCCACACTGATTCCAGTGGCTCGCTACGGTTTTGCTATTTCACACACTGAGTCTAGTGGCTCTCTACGGATTTCCTATAGTCCACACTGACCCCAGTGGCTCTCTATGGCATCCCTATATCACACACTGATTCCAGTATCTTTCTACGGTTTTCCTGCAGTCCACAATGACCCCAGTGACTCTCTATGGTTTCCCTATAGTCCACACTGACACCTTTGGCTCTCTACGGTTTCCCTATAGACCACTCTGACTCCAATGGCTTTCTATGATTTCCCTTTGGCCAAACTGATTCCAGTGGCTCTCTGCAGTTTTCCTATTGCCCACACTTACCCTAGTGGCTATCAATGGTTTCCCTACAGTCCATACTGACTCCACTGGCTCTCCAGGGTATCCCTTTATCACACACTGACTTCAGCGGCTCTCTAAGGTTTCCCTATAGCCCACAGGGACTCCAGTGGCTCTCTACGGTTTCCAAATCGCAGACACTGAATGCAGTGGCTCTCTATGGTTTCCCTATATCCCACACTGAAACCAGTGGCTCGCTACGGTTTCTCCATGTCACACACTGACTCGCCTGGTTGTCTACGGTTTCCCTATGGTCGACACTGGCCCCAGTGGATCTAAACGGTTTCCCTATAGCCCACAATGACTTCAGAGGCTCGCTACAGTTTCCCTACAGCCCGTACTGACTCCAGAGGCTCTCCACATTTTCCCTCTTTCCCACACAGACTCCAGCAGCTCTCTACAGATTCCCTATGGTTCACACTGAACCCAGAGGCACTCTAGGGTTTCCCTATAGTCCACACTGACACCATTGGCTCTCTACGGTTTCGGTCTAGTACACAGTGTCTCCAGTGGATCTCTGCCGTTTCCCTATATCACAAACCGACTCTAGCGGCTCTCTAAGGTTTCCCTATGGTCCGCACTGAACCCAGTGGATCTCTACGGACTCACTCTAGTCCACACTGTCTCCAGTGGCTCTCTACGCTTTCCCTATAGCCCCCACTGACTCCAGAGGCTCTCTACGGTTTCCCAATATCCCACACTGACCCCAGTGGCTCTCTACGGTTTCCCTCTAATATACACTGTCTCCAGTGGCTCTCTACGGTTTCCCTATAGCCCACACTGACTCCACTGGCTCTCTACGATTTGCCTATAGACCACACTGATTCCCCCGGCTTTCTACGGTTTTCCTATAGCCCACACTGACGCTAATGGCTCTCAACGGATTCCTTATAGTCCACACTGACTCCAGCAGCTCTCAAGGTTTTCCCTTTATCCCACACTGACTTCAGCGGCTCTCTACGGTTTCCCTATATCCCACACTGGCTCCAGCAGCTCTGTACGGTTTGCCCATAGCCGACATTGACTGAAGTGGCTCTCCATGGTTTCGCTATAGTCCACACTGACTCCAGTGGCTCGCTACGGTTTTGCTATTTCACACACTGAGTCTAGTGGCTCTCTACGGAATCCCTATAGGCCACACTGACCCCCGTGGCACTTTATGGCTTCCCTATATCACACACTGATTCCAGCGGCTCTCTACGGTTTTCCTGCAGACCACAATGACCCCAGTGACTCTCTACGGTTTCCCTGTAGTCCACACTGACACCATTGGCTCTCTACGGTTTCCCTTTAGACCACTCTGACTCCAGTGGCTTTCTATGATTTCCCTTTGGCCAAACTGATTCCAGTGGCTCTCTGCAGTTTTCCTATTGCCCACGCTTATCCTAGTGGCTATCAATGTTTTCCCTATAGTCCATACTGACTCCACTGGCTCTCCAGGGTATCCCTTTATCACACACTGACTTCAGCGGCTCTCTAAGGTTTCCCTATAGCCCACAGGGACTCGAGTGGCTCTCTACGGTTTCCAAATCGCAGACACTGAATGCATGGCTCTCTATGGTTTCACTATATCCCACACTGAAACCAGTGGCTCGCTACGGTTTTCTCTATGTCACACACTGACTCGACTGGTTGTCTACGGTTTCCCTATGGTCGACTCTGGCCCCAGTGGATCTCTACGGTTTCCCTATAGCCCACAATGACTCCAGAGGCTCGCTACAGTTTCCCTACAGCCCGTACTGACTCCAGCGGCTCTCCACTTTTTCCCTATATCCCACACAGACTCCAGCGGCTCTCTACAGATTCCCTATGGTTCACACTGAACCCAGAGGCTCTCTAGGGTTTCCCTATAGTCCACACTGACACCATTGGCTCTCTACGGTTTCGGTCTAGTACACACTGTCTCCAGTGGATCTCTGCCATTTCCCTATATCACAAACTGACTCTAGCGGATCTCTAACGTTTCCCTATGGTCCGCACTGAACCCAGTCGCTCTCTACGGACTCACTCTTGTCCACACTGTCTCCAGTGGCTCTCTATGGTTTCCCTATAGCCCACACTGACTCCAGAGGCTCTCTACGGTTTCCCAATAGCCGACACTGACTGCAGTGGCTCTCTATGGTTTCCCTATATCCCACACTGACTCCTGTGACTCGCTACGGTTTCCCTATATCACACACTGACTCTAGTGCCTCTCTACGGTTTCCCTATAGTCCACACTGACCCCAGTGGCTCTCTACGGTTTCCCTCTAATATACACTGTCTCCAGTGGCTCTCTACGGTTTCCCTATAGCCCACACTGACTCCACTGGCTCTCTACGATTTGCCTATAGACCACACTGATTCCCCCGGCTTTCTACGGTTTTCCTATAGCCCACACTGACCCTAGTGGCTCTCAACGGATTCCTTATAGTCCACACTGACTCCAGCAGCTCTCAAGGTACTTCAGCGGCTCTATACGGTTTCCTTATAGCCCACACTGGCTCCAGCAGCTCTGTACGGTTTGCCCATAGCCGACATTGACAGAAGTGGCTCTCCATGGTTTCGCTATAGTCCACACTGACTCCAGTGGCTCGCTACAGTTTTGCTATTTCACACACTGAGTCTAGTGGCTCTCTACGGATTCCCTATAGTCCACACTGACCCCAGTGGCTCTCTATGGCATCCCTATATCACACACTGATTCCAGCATCTTTCTACGGTTTTCCTGCAGACCACAATGACCCCAGTGACTCTCTACGGTTTCCCTATAGTCCACACTGACACCATTGGCTCTCTACGTTTTCCCTTTAGACCACTCTGACTCCAGTGGCTTTCTATGATTTCCCTTTGGCCAAACTGATTCCAGTGGCTCTCTGCAGTTTTCCTATTGCCCACACTTACCCTAGTGGCTATCAAAGGTTTCCCTATAGTCCATACTGACTCCAGCGGCTCTCCAGGGTATCCCTTTATCACACACTGACTGCAGTGGCTCTCTAAGGTTTCCCTATAGCCCACAGGGACTCCAGTGGTTCTCTACGGTTTCCAAATCGCAGACACTGAATGCATTGGCTCTCTATGGTTTCCCTATATCCCACACTGAAACCAGTGGCTCGCTACGGTTTCTCTATGTCACACACTGACTCTACTGGCTGTCTACGGTTTCCCCATGGTTGACACTGACATCGTGGCTCTCTACGGTTTCCCTATATCCCACGCTGACTCCAGAGGCTCTCAATGGTTTCCCTTTATCCCACACTGACTTCAGCAGCTATCTACGGTTTCCCTATAGCCCACACTTACTACAGCGGCTCTCTAATTTTTCCCTATATCCCACACATTCTATTGGCTCTCTATGGATTCACTATAGTCCACAGTGACCCCAGTGGCTATCTACAGCTTCCCTCTAACCCACACGGATTCCAGCCGCTCTCTACGGTTTTCCTGTAGACCAAAATGACCCCGGTGACTCTCTACGGTTTCCCTATAGTCCACACTGACACCATAGGCTCTCTACGGTTTCCCTATAGACCACTCTGACTCCAGTGGCTTTCTATGTTTTCCCTTTGGCCAAACTGATTCCAGGGGCTCTCTACTGTTTTCCTATTGCCCACACTGACCCTAGTGGTTATCAATGGTTTCCCTATGTTCCATACTGACTGCAGGGGCACTCCAGGGTATTCCTATATCACACACTGACTTCAGCGTCTCTTGACGGTTTCCCTATAGCCAACACGGACTCCAGTGACTCTCTACGGTTTCCAAATAGCGGACACTGACTGCAGTGGCTCTCTATTTTTTCCCTATATCCCACACTGAAACCAGTGGTTTGCTACGGTTTCTCTATGTCACACACTGTCTCTCGTGGTTGTCTACGGTTTCCCTATGGTCGACACTGACCCCAGTGGATCTCTACGGTTTCCCTATAGCCCACATTGACTCCAGCGGCTCTCTAGTGTTTCCCTATAGCCCATACTGACTCCAGCTGCTCTCCATATTTTTCCTATATCCCACAAAGACTCCAGCGGCTCTCTACAGATTCCCTATGGTTTACACTGACCCCAGAGACTCTCTAGGGTTTCCCTATAGTCCACTCTGACACCACTGGCTCTCTACGGTTTTGGACTAGTCCACACTGTCTCCAGTGGCTCTCTACCCTTTCCCTATATCACAAACTGACGCTAGTGGCTCTCTAAGGTTACCCTATTGTCCACACTGAACCCATTGGCTCTCTACGGTCTCGCTCTAGTCCACACTGTCTCCAGGGGCTCTCTACGCTTTCCCTAAAGCCCACACTGACTCCAATGGCTCTCTATGTTTTCCCAATAGCCCACACTGACTGCAGTGGCTCTCTATGGTTTCCCTATATCCCACACTGACTCCTGTGACTCGCTACGATTTCCCTATATCACACACTGACTCTAGTGGCTCTCTACGGTTTCCCTATAGTCCACACTGACCCCAGTGGCTCTCTACGGTTTCCCACTAATACACCCTGTCTCCAGTGGCTCTCTCGGGTTTCCCTATAGCCCACACTGACTACGGTGACTCTCTACGTTTTCCCTATAGTCCACACTGACTCCACTGGCTCTCTACGGGTTGCCTATAGTCCACACTGACTCCACTGGCTCTCTATTTTTTCACTATATCCCACACTGATTCCAGCGGCTTTCTACGGTTTTCCTATAGCCCACACTGACCCTAGTGGAACTCAACGGTTTCCTTATAGTCCACACTGACTCCTGCAGCTCTCAAGGGTTTCCCTTTGTCCCACACTGACTTCAGCGGCTGTCTACAGTTTCCCTATAGCCCATACTGACTCCAGCGGCTCTGTATGGTTTGCCCATAGCCGACATTGACTGAAGTGGCTCTCCATGGTTTCGCTATAGCCCACACTGACTCAGCAGCTCTGTACGGTTTGCCCATAGCCGACATTGACTGAAGTGGCTCTCTATGGATTCCCTATAGTCCATACTGACCCCAGTGCTCTCTACGGCTTCCCTATATCACACACTGATTCCAGCGTCTCTCTACGGTTTTCCTGCAGCCCACAATGACCCCAGTGACTCCCTACGGTTTCCCTATAGTCCACACTGACTCCATTGGCTCTCTACGGTTTCACTATAGACTGCACTGACTCCAGTGGCTTTCTTTGTTTTCCCTTTGGCCAAACTGATTCCAGGGGCTCTCTACAGTTTTCCTATTGCCCACAATGGTCCTAGTGGCTATCAATGGTTTCCCTATAGTCCATACTGACTCCAGCGACTGTCCAGGGTATCCCTTTATTACACACTGACTTCAGCGGCTCTCTACGGTTTCCCTATAGCCCACACGGACTCCAGTGGCTCTCTACCGTTTCCAAATCGCAGACACTGACTGCAGTGGCTCTGTATGGTTTCCCTATATCCCACACTGAAACCAGTGGCTCGCTACGGTTTCTCTATATCACACAATGACTCTAGTGGCGGCCTACCATTTCCCTATGGTCGACACTGACCCTAGTGTCTCTCTACGGTTTCCCTATATCCCACACTGTTTCCAGGGGCTCTCTACGGTTTTCCTGTAGACCACACTGACCCCAGGGGCTATCTACGGTTTGCCTATATCACAAACAGACTCCAGCGGCTCTCTACGGTTTCCCTATAGTCCACACTGACTCCAGCTTCTCCCTATGCTTCACCTAAAGCCTGCAGTGATTCCAGCGGCTCTCCACGTTTTCGCAAAAGTCCACACTGACTTCAGCAGCTCTCTACCGTTTCCCTATAGCCCACACTGACTCCAGCAGCTCTATACGGTTTCCCTAAAGCCCACACTTACTACAGAGGCTCTCTCCGGTTTCCCCATAGCTGACACTGACTGAAGTGTCTCTCTTTGGTACCCTTTACCCCACACTGAAACCAGTGGCTCGCTTCGGTTTCTCGATGTCACACACTGACTCTACTGGCTGTCTACGGTTTCCCTGTGGTCGACACCGACCCTTGTGGCTCTCTACGGTTTCCCTATAGCCAACACTGACTCCAGCAGCTCTCTACAGTTTCCCTATAGCCCACACTGACTCCAGGGTCTCTCCACATTTTCCCTAATCCCACACAGACTCCAGCGGCTCTCTACAGATTCCCTAGGGTTCACACTGCCTCTAGTGGTACTCTACGGTTTCCCTATATCCCACACTGACTCCTTGAGCTCTGTATGGTTTCCCTACAGGCCACGCTGAATCCAGTGGCTCACTAAAGATTCCCTCATGCCCACACTGAATCCTTTGACTCTGTACGGTTTCCTTATATCGCACACTCACTCCAGTGGCTCTCTACGATTTCCCTATAGTCCACTCTGAATCCTGTCGATCTGTATAGTTTTACCTTTATCCCACACTGACTCCACTGGCTCGCTACGGATTCGCTATATCACACACTGAGTCTAGTGGCTCTCTACGGATTACCTATATCCCAGACTGATTCCAGCGCCTCTCTACGGTTTTCCTGACTGAAGTGGCTCTCTATGGTTTTGCTATAGTCCACAGTGACTCCAGTGGCTCGCTATGGATTCGCTATATCACACACTGAGTCTAGTGGCTTTCTACGGATTCCCTGTAGTCCACACTGACCCCAGTAGCTCTCTAGAGCTTCCGTATATCCCACACTGATTACAGCGGCTCTCTACGGTTTCACTCTAGTTCACACTGTCTCCAGTGGCTCTCTACGGTTTCCCAATAGCCAACATAGACTGCAGTGGCTCTCTATGGTTTCCCTATATACCACACTGAATTCAGTGGCTCTCTACAGTTTCCCTATAGCCCACACTTACTACAGCGGCTCTCTACGGTTTCCCAATAGCAGACACTGACTGACGTGCCTCTCCATGGTTTCGCTATAGTCCACACAGACTCCAGTGGCTCGCTACGGTTTCGCTATTTCACACACTGAGTCTATCGGCTCTCTACGGATTACCTATAGTCCACGATGACCCCAGTGGCTATCTACAGCTTCCCTATAACTCACACTGATTCCAGCCGCTCTCTACGGTTTTCCTGTAGACCAAAATGACCCCAGTGAATCTCTACGGTTTCCCTATAGTCCACACTGACACCATTGGCTCTCTACGGTTTCCCTATAGACCACTCTGACTCCAGTGGCTTTCTATGGTTTCCCTTTGGCCAAACTGATTCCAGGGGCTCTCTACAGTTTTCCTATTGCCGACACTGACCCTAGTGGCTATCAATGGTTTCCCTATAGTCCATACTGTCTCCAGGGGCTCTCCAGGGTATCCCTTTATCACACACTGATTTCAGCGGTTCTTGACGGATTCCCTATAGCCCACACTGACTACAGGGGCTCTCAACAGTTTCCCTATAGCCCATACTGATTCCAGCGGCTCTCCACATTTTCCCTATATCCCACACAGACTCCAGCGGCTCTCTACAGATTCCCTATGGTTCACACTGACCCCAGAGGCTCTCTAGGGTTTCCCTATAGTCCACACTGACACCATTGGCTGTCTACGGTTTCGGTCTAGTCAAAACTGTCTCCAGTGGCTCGCTACCATTTCCCTATATCACAAACTGACTCTAGTGGCTCTCTAACTTTTTCCTATGGTCCACACTGAACCCACTGGATCTCTATGGTCTCGCTCTAGTCCACACTGTGTCCAGGGGCTCTCTACGGTTTCCCTAAAGCCCACACTGACTCCATTGGTTCTCTACGGTTTCCCAAAACCCCACACGGACTGCAGTGGCTCTCTATGGTTTCCCTATATCCCACAATGACTCCTGTGACTCGCTACTGTTTCCCTATATCACACACTGACTCTAGTGGCTCTCTCGGGTTTCACTAAAGCCCACACTGACTACGGTGGCTCTCTACGGTTTCCCTATATTCCACACTGACCCCATTGGCTCTCTACGTGTTGCCTATAGTCCACACTGACTCCACTGGCTCTCTATGGTTTCACTATATCCAACACTGATTCCAGCGGCTTTCTACGGTATTCCTATAGCCCACACTGACCCTAGTGGAACTCAACGGTTTCCTTCTAGTCCACACTGACTCCGGCAGATCAAGGGTTTCCCTATATCCCAAACTGACTTCAGAGGCTCTCTACGGTTTCCCTATAGCCCACACTGACTCCAGCGGCTCTGTATGGTTTGCCAATAGCCGACATTGACTGAAGTGGCTCTCCATGGTTTCGCTATAGTCCACACTGATTCCAGTGGCTCGCTACGGTTTTGCTAATTCACACGCTGAGTCTAGTGGCTCTCTCCGGATTCCCTATAGTCCACACTGACCCCAGTGGCTCTCTATGGCGTCCCTATATGACACACTGATTCCAGCGTCTCTCTACGGTTTTCCTGCAGACCACAATGACCCCAGTGACTCTGTACGGTTTCCCTATAGTCCACACTGTCACCATTGGCTCTCAACGGTTTCACTATAGACCGCACTGACTCCAGTGGCTTTCCATGGTTTCCCTTTGGCCAAACTGATTCCAGGGGCTCTCTACGGTTTTCCTATTGCCCACACTGACACTAGTGGCTATCAATGGTTTCCCTATAGTCCATAGTGACTCCAGCGTTTCTCCAAGGTACCCCTTTATTACACACTGACTTCAGCGGCTCTCTACGGTTTCCCTATAGCCCACACGGACTCCAGTGGCTCTCTACGGTTTCCAAATCGCAGACACTGACTGCAGTGGCTCTCTATGGTTTCCCTATATCCCACACTGAAACCAGTGGCTCGCTACGGTTTCTCTATATCACACAATGACTCTAGAGGCGGTCTACGGTTTCCCTTTTGTCGACACTGACACTAGTGTCTCTCTACGGTTTCCCTATAGCCCACACTGACTCCAGCGGTTCTCTACAGTTTCCCTATAGCCCACACTGACTCCAGCGGCTCTCCACATTTTCCCTATATCCCGCACAAACTCCAGCGGCTCTCTACTGATTCCCTATGGTTCACACTGCCTCTAGTGGTACTCTATGTTTTCCCTACATCCCACTCTGACTCCAGTAGCTCTGTATGGTTTCCCTATAGCCCTGGCTGAATCCAAAGGCTCACTACAGATTCCCTCAAGCCCACACTTAATCCTCTGGCTCTGTACGGTTTCCTTATATCCCACACTAACTCCATTGTTTCTCTACGATTTCCCTATAGTCCGCACTGACTCCCGTCGATCTGTGTAGTTTTCCCTTTATCCCACACTGACTCCAGTGGTTCGCTACGGATTCGCTATATCATACACTGAGTCTAGTGGCTCTCTACGGATTATCTATATCCCACACTGATTCCAGCTGCTCTCTACGGTTTTCCTGACTGAAGTGGCTCTCTATGGATTCGCTATAGTGGCTCTCTAAGTTTTCCCTATGGTTCACACTGAACCCATTGTCTCTCTATGGTCTCGCTCTAGTCCACACTCTCTCCAGGGGCTCTCTACGGTTTCCCTAAAGCCCACACTGACTCCATTGGCTCTCTACGGTTTCCCAAAAGCCCAAACTGACTGCAGTGGCTCTCTATGGTTTTGCTATATCACACACTGAGTCTACTGTCTTTCTACGGATTCCCGATAGTCCACACTGACCCCAGTGGCTCTCTAGAGCTTTCCTATATCCCACACTGATTACAGCGGCTCTCTACGGTTTCGCTCTAGTCCACACTGTCTCCAGTGGCTCTCTATGGCTTGCCTATAGTCCAAACTGACTCCACTGGCTCTCTACGGCTTCACTATATCCCACACAGACTCCAGCTGCTCTCTATGTTTTCCCCATAGCCGACATTGACTGAAGTGGTTCTCCATGGATTCGCTATAGTCCACACTGAGTCCAGTGGCTCGCTACGGTTTTGCTATTTCACACACTGAGTCTATTGGCTCTCTACGGATTGCCTATAGTCCACACTGACTCCACTGGCTCTCTACGGTTTCACTATATCCCAGAGTGTTTCCAGCGGCTTTCTATGTCTTTCCAATAGCCCACATTGAACCTCGTGGCTCTCTGCGGTTTCACTAATGGCCACACTGACTCCAGTTGTTCTTAGGGTTTCCCCATAGCCGAAATTGACTGAAGAGGCTCTTTATGGTTTCGTTATAGCCCACACTCTCTCCAGTGGCTCTCTACAGTTTCCCTATAGCCCACACAGACTCCAGCTGCTCTCTACGTTTTCCCCCTGGCTGACATTGACTGAAGTGGTTCTCCATGGATTCGCTATAGTCCACACTGAGTCCAGTGGCTCGCTATAGTTTTGCTATTTCACACACTGAGTCTAGTGGCTCTCTATGGATTCCCTATAGTCCACACTGACCCCAGTAGCTCTCTAGGGCTTCCCTATATCACACACTGATTCCAGTGTCTCTCTACGGTTTTCCTGCAGACGACAATGACCCCAGGGGCTATCTATGGTTTGCCTATAACATAAGCTGACTCCAGCGGCTCTCAACGGTTTCCCTATAGTCCACACTGTCTCCAGCAGTTCTCAAGGGGTTCCCTTTATCCCAGACTGACATCAGCGGCTCTCTATGGTTTCCCTACTGCCCACACTGACTCCAGCTGTTCTTAGGGTTTCCCCATAGCCGAAACAGACTGAAGTGGCTCTTTATGGTTTCGCTATAGTTCACACTGACTCCAGTGGCTCGCTACGGTTTCGCTATATCACACACTGAGTCTAGTGGCTCTCTACGGATTACCTATATTCCACACTGACCCCAGTGGCTATCTACAGCTTCCCTATATCCCACACTGATTCCAGCCGCTCTCTACGGTTTTCTTGTAGACCAAAATGACCCCAGAGGCTCTCTACGGTTTCCTATTAGACCGGACTGACTCCAGTGGCTTTCTATGGTTTCCCTTTGGCCAAACTGATTCCAGGGGCACTCTACGGTTTTCCTATTGCCCACACTGACCCTAGTGGCTATCAATGGTTTCCCTATAGTCCATACTGCCTCCAGGGGCCCTCCAGTGTATCCCTTTATCACACACTGACTTCAGAGGCTCTTGACGATTTCCCTATAGCCCACACGGACTACAGTGGCTCTCTACAGTTTCCAAATAGCAGACACTGACTGCAGTGGCTCTCTATTTTTCCCTATATCCCAAACTGAAACCAGTGGCTCGCTATGGTTTCTCTGTGTCAAACACTGACTCTAGTCGTTGTCTACGGTTTCCCTACGGTCGACACTGACCCCAGTGGATCTCTACTGTTTCCCTATAGCCCACAGTGACTCCAGCTGCTCTCTACAGATTCCCTCAAGCCCACACTGAATCCTGTGGCTCTGTGCAGTTTCCTTATATCCCACAATCACTCCAGTGGCTCTCTACGATTTCCCTGTATGCCACACTGACTCCAGTGGCTTGCTACGGTTTGCTACATCAAACACTGAGTCTAGTGGCTCTCTATTGATTACCTATATCCCACACTGATTCCAGCGGCTCTCTACGTTTTTCAGACTGAAGTGGCTCTCTATGGTTTCGCTATTGTCAACACTGACTCCAGTGGCACGCTACTGTTTTGCTATATCACACACAGAGTCTAGTGGCTTTCTACGGATTCCCTATAGTCCACACTGAGCCCAGTGGCTCACTAGAGCTTCCCTATATCCCACACTGATTACAGCGGCTCTCTATGGTTTTGCTCAAGTCCACACTGTCTCCACTGGCTCTCTACGGCTTCCCTATAGCCCACAGTGACTCCAGCGGCTCTCTACAGATTCCCAATTGCTGACACTGACTGCAGTGGCTCTCTATGGTTTCCCTATATCCCACATTGACTCCAGTGGCTCACTACAGTTTCCCTATATCACAGACTGACTCTAGTGGCTCTCTACAGTTTCCCTATAGTCCACACTGACCCCAGAGTCTCTCTACGGTTTCCCTCTAGTACACCCTGGCTCCAGTGGCTCTCAACGGTTTCCCTAAAGCCCACACTGACTCCAGTGGCTCTCTACAGTTCCGCTATGGTCCACTCTGACTCCACTGGCTCTCTATGGGTTGTCTATTGTCCACACTGACTCCACTGGCTCTCTACGGTTTCACTATATCCCACAATTATTCCAGCAGCTTTCTATGTTTTTCCTATAACCAACACTGACACTAGTGGCTCTCAAAGGTTTCCCTATAGTCCACACTGACTCCAGCAGCTCTCAAGGGTTTCCCTTTATCCCACACTGACTTCAGCGGCTCTCTACAGTTTCCCTATTGCCCACACTGACTCCAGCTGTTCTTAGGGTTTCCCCATAGCTGAAACTGACTGAAGTGGCTCTTTATGGTTTCGCTATAGTCCACACTGTCTCCAGTGGCTCGCTACGGTTTCGCTATATCACACACTAAGTCTGGTGGCTCTCTACGGATTCCCCATACTCCACATGACCCCAGTGGCTCTCTTCGGTTTCCCTATATCCCACACTGATTCCAGCGGCTCTCTACGGTTTTCCTGTAGACCACACTGACCCCAGGGGCTATCTACGGTTTGCCTATATCACAAACTGGCTCCAGCAGCTCTCTACGGTTTCCCTATAGTCCACACTGACTCCAGCTGCTTCCTATGCTTCACCTGAAGCCTGCACTGATTCCAGCGGCACTCCACGTTTTCCCAAAAGTCCACACTGACTTCAGCGGCTCTCTATGGTTTCCCTATAGCCCACACTGACTCCAGCAGCTCTCTACGGTTTCCCTATAGCCCAACCTAACTCCAGAGGATCTCTACGGTTTCCCGATATCCCACGCTGACTCCAGCGGCTCTCACCTGTTTCCCTTTATCCCACACTGACTTCAGCGGCTCTCTACTGTTTCCCCATAGCCGACACTGACTGAAGTGGCTCTCCATGGTTTCGCTATAGTCCACAGAGACTCCAGTGGCTCACTGCAGTTTCGCTATTTCACACACTGAGTCTACTGGCTCTCTACAGATTCCCTATAGTCCACACTGACACCACTGGCTCTCTACGACTTCCCCATAACCCACACTGATTCCAGTGGCTCTCTACGGTTTTCCTGTAGAACATACTGAACTCAGTGGCTCTCTACGGCTTCCCTACAGTCCACACTGACACCATGGGCTTTCTACGGTTTCACACTTGTCCACACTGTCTCCAGTGGCTCTCCCTTTGTTCCCTATATCCCACACTGACTCCACTGGCTCGCTATGGTTTCCCTATAGCACACACTGAATCTAGTGGCTCTCTACGGTTTCCCTCTAGTACATACTGTCTCCAGTGGCTCTCTACGGTTTCCCTATAGCCCACACGGACCCTAGTGGATCTCAAAGGTTTCCCTATAGTCCACACCGACCCCACCGGCTGTCAAAGGTTTCCCTTTATCCCACATTGACTTCAGCAGCTCTCTACGGTTACCCTATATCCCACACTGACTCCAGTGGCTCGCTACGGATTCCCAATATCACAAACTGACTCTAGTGGCACTCTAAGGTTTCCCTATGGTCCACATTGAACCCACTGGCTATCTACGGTTTCCCTATAGCCCACACTGACTCCAGAGGCTCCCTACGGTTTTCCAATAGCCAACACTGAATCCAGCGGCTCTCAAAGCTTTCCCTTTATCCCACGCTGACTTCAGCGGCCCTCAAGAGTTTCCCTTTATCCCACACTGACTTAAGTGGCTCTCTATGGTTTCCCTATAGCCCACACTGACTCCAGCTGCTCTCTACGTTTTCCCTATAGCCCACACTAACTCCAGTGGTTCTCTACGGTTTCCCTATATCCCATGCTGACTCTAGCGGCTCTCAATGTTTTCCCTTTATCCCACAGTGACTTCAGCGGCTCTCTACGGTTTCCCTATAGCCCACACTTACTAAAGCGGCTCTCTATGTTTTCCCCATAGCCAACACTGACTGAAGAGGCTCTCCATGGTTTTGCTATAGTCACAGAGACTCCAGTGGCTCTCTATGGCTTCCCTATAACCCACACTGATTCCAGCCGCTCTCTAAAGTTTTCCTGTAGACCGGACTGACCCCAGTGGCTCTCTAAGTCTTCCCTATAGTCCACACTGACTCCAGTGGCTCTCTACCGTTTCCCTATAGACCACACTGACTCCAGTGGCTTTCAACGGTTTCCCTATAGCCCACACTGATTCCAGGGGCTCTCTACGGTTTTCCTATTGCCCACACTGACCCTAGTGGCTCTCAATGGATTCTCTATAGTCCACACTGACTTCAGCGGCTCTCTACGGTTTCCCTTTCGCCCAGACTGACTGTAGTGGCTCTCTATGGTTTCCCTACTACCCACACTGACTCCAGTGGTTCGCTACGGGTTCCCTATATCACACACTGACTCTATTGGCTCTCTACGGTTTCCCTATAGCCAACACTGACTCCAGCGGCTCTCAAGTATTTCCGGTTAACCCACATTGACTTCAGCAGCTCTCTACGGTTTCCCTATAGCCCACATTCACTCCAGAGGCGCTCTACGGTTTCCCAAAAGCTGACACTGACTGCAGCGGCTCTCTATGGTTTCGCTATATCCCACACTGACGCCAGTGGCTCGCTACGGTTTCCCTATATAACACACTGTCTCTAGTGGCTCTCTAACGTTTCCCTATAGTCCACAGTGACCCCAGTGGCTCTCTACGGTTTCTCTATAGCCCACACTAACCCCTGCGGATCTCTACGGTTTCCCTATATCCCACACTGACTCCAATGGCTCGCTACGGTTTCCCTATAGTCCACACAGAATCCACTGGCAATCTACGTTTTGCCTATAGTCCACACTGACGCCACTGGCTCTCTACGGTTTCACTATATACCACACTGATTCCAGGGGCTCTCTACGGTTTTCCTATAGCCCACACTGGCCCTAGAGGCTCCCAACGGTTTCCCTAAAGACCACACTGACTCCAGCGGCTCTCAATGGTTTCCCTTTATCCCACACTGAATTCAGCGGCTCTCTATGGTTTCCCTATAGTCCACACTGACTCCAGCGGCACTCTACGGTTTCCCCATAGCCAACACTGACTGAAGTGGCTCTCTATGGTTTCGCTATAGTCCACAGTGACTCCAGTGGCTCGATTCGGTTTCGCTATATACACACTGGGTCTAGTGGCTTTCTACGGATTCCCTATAGTCCACACTGACCCCAGTGGCTCTATTGAGCTTCCCTATATCCCACACTGATTACAGCAGCTCTCTACGGTTTCGCTCTAGTCCACACTGTCTCCAGTGGCTCTCTCCGGTTTCCCTATGGCCCAAACTGACTCCAGCGGCTCTCTATGGTTCCCAATAGCCGACAGTGACTGCAGTGGCTCTCTATGGTTGCCCTATAACCCACACTGACTCCAGTGGCTCACTACGGTTTCCCTATATCACACACTGACTCTACTGGCTCTATACATGTTCCCTATAGTTCACACTGACCCCAGAGGCTCTATACGGTTTGCCTATAGTACACCCTGTCTCCAGTGGCTCTCTACGGTTTCCCTATAGCCCACACTGACTCCATTGGCTCTCTACTGTTTCACTGTATTTCACACTGATTCCAGCAGCTTTCTATGTTTTTCCTATAGCCCACATTGACCCTGGTGGCTCTCAACGGTTTCCCTATAGTCCACACTGACTCCAGCAGCTCTCAAGCGTTTCCCTTTATCCCACACTGACTTCACCGGCTCCCTACGGTTTCCCAATTGCCCACACTGACTCCAGCGGTTTTCAAGGTTTCCCCATAGCCGAAACTGACTGAAGTGACTATCTAAGGTTTTGCTGTAGTCCACACTGACTCCAGTGGCTCTCTACGGTTTCGCTATAACACACACTGAGTCTAGTGGCTCTCTACTGATTCCCTATAGTCCACAATGACCCTAGTGGCTCTCTACGGTTTCCCTATATACCACAATGTTCCAGCGGCTCTCTACGGTTTTCCTGTAGACCACACTGACCCCAGGGACTAACTACGGTGTGCCTATATCACAAACTGACATCTGTGGCTCTCTACTTTTTCCCTATAGTCCACACTGACTCCAGCTGCTCCCTATGCTTCACCTAAAGCCTGCACTGATTCCAGCGGCTCTCCAAGTTTTCCCAAAAGCCAACACTGACTCCAACGGCTCTCAAAGCTTTCCCTTTATCCTACGGTGACTTCAGCGGCTCTCAAGAGTTTCCCTTTTTCCCACACTGACTCCATTGGCTCTCTACTGTTTCACTGTATTTCACACTGATTCCAGCAGCTTTCTATGTTTTTCCTATAGCCCACATTGACCCTAGTGGCTCTCAACGGTTTCCCTATAGTCCACACTGACTCCAGCAGCTCTCAAGCGTTTCCCTTTATCCCACACTGACTTCACCGGCTCCCTACGGTTTCCCAATTGCCCACACTGACTCCAGCGGTTTTCAAGGTTTCCCCATAGCCGAAACTGACTGAAGTGACTATCTAAGGTTTTGCTGTAGTCCACACTGACTCCAGTGGCTCTCTACGGTTTTGCTATAACACACACTGAGTCTAGTGGCTCTCTACTGATTCCCTATAGTCCACAATGACCCTAGTGGCTCTCTACGGTTTCCCTATATACCACAATGTTCCAGCGGCTCTCTACGGTTTTCCTGTAGACCACACTGACCCCAGGGGCTAACTACGGTGTGCCTATATCACAAACTGACATCAGTGGCTCTCTACTTTTTCCCTATAGTCCACACTGACTCCAGCTGCTCCCTATGCTTCACCTAAAGCCTGCACTGATTCCAGCGGCTCTCCAAGTTTTCCCAAAAGCCAACACTGACTCCAACGGCTCTCAAAGCTTTCCCTTTATCCTACGGTGACTTCAGCGGCTCTCAAGAGTTTCCCTTTTTCCCACACTGACTTCAGCGGCTCTCTACGGTTTCCCTTAGCCCACACACAGTCCAGCTGCTCTCTACGGTTTCCCTGTCGCCCACTCTAACTCCAGTGGATCTCTACGGTTTCCCTATATCCCACGCTTCCTACAGCGATTCACAATCGTTTCCCTTTATCCCACACTGACTTCAGCGGCTCGCTACAGTTTCCCTATAGCCCACAATTACTACAGCGGCTTTCTACGGTTTCCCCTTAGCCGACACTGACTGCGGTGGCTCTCCATGGTTTTGCTATAGTCCACAGAGACTCCAGTGGCTCGCTACGGTTGCGCTATTTCACACACTAAGTCTAGTGGCTCTCTACGGATTCCCTATATTCCACACTGATTCCAGGGGCTCTCTACGGTTTTCCTGTACACCACACTGACCACAGTGGCTCTCTACGGTTTCCTTATAGTCCACACTGACACCAATGGCTCTCTGCAGTTTCCCTATAGACCACACTGACTCCAGTGGCTTCCTATGTTTTCCCTATAGCCCACAACGATTCCAGCCGCACTCTACGGTTTCTCTATAGCCCACACTGACTCCAGCAGCTCTCCACATTTTCCCTATATCCCACACAGACTCCAGTGGCTCTGTACAGATTCCCTATGGTTCACACTGCATCTAGTGGTACTCTACGGTTTCCTATATACCACACTGACTTCAATGGCTCTGTATGGTTTCCCTATAGCCCTCGCTGAATCCAGTGGCTCACTAAAGATTCCCTCAAGCCCACACTAACTCCTGTGGCTCTGTACGTTTTCCCTATATCCCACTCTCACTCCAGTGGCTCTCTACGATATCCCTATAGTCCACAATGACTCCTGTCGATCTGTAAAGTTTTCCTTATATCCCACACTGACTCCAGTGGCTCGCTACAGCTTCGCTATATCACATACTGAGTCTAGTGGCTCTCTACAGATTCCCTATATCCCAAACTGATTCCAGCGTCTCTCTACTCTGTTCCTATAGACCACACTGACTCCAGTGGCTCTATACAGTTTCCTATTATACAGTTTCCTATAGTCAACATTGACCCCAGTGGTTCTCTACGGTTTCCCTCTAGTACACAATGTCTCCAGTGGCTCTCTACGGTTTCCCTATAGTCCACAGTGACCCCAGTGAATCTCTACCGTTTCCCTACAGCCCACACTGAGTCCAGCGGCTCTCTACGTTTTCCCAATAGCCGACACTGACTGCAGTGGCTCTCTATGATTTCCCTATATCCCATACTGACTCCAGTGGCTCGCTACGGTTCCCTATATCACACACTGTCTCTAGTAGCTCTCTACGGTTTCCCTATAGCCCACACGGACTCCAGTGGCTCTCTACGGTTTCCAAATAGCAGACACTGACTGCAGTGGCTCTCTATGGTTTCCCTATATCCCAAAGTGAAACCAGTGGCTCGCTATGGTTTCCCTATATCACACACTGAATCTAGTGGCTGTCTACGGTTTCCCTATAGTCCACACTGCCCCCAGTGAATCCCTACGGTTTCCGTATAGCCCACGCTGAGTCCAGCGGCTCTCTACATTTTCCCTATAGCCCACACTGACTCCAGCGGCTCTCCACATTTTCCCTATATCCCACACAGGCTCCAGCGGCTCTGCTCAGATTGCCTATGGTTCACTTTCCATCTAGTGCTTCTCTACGGTTTCCCTATAGCCCAGAAAGGCTCCGGCGGCTCTCTACAGATTCCCTATGGTTCACACTGCATCTAGTGGTACTCTATGGTTT
Source organism: Carcharodon carcharias (assembly GCF_017639515.1). Lineage (NCBI taxonomy): Eukaryota > Metazoa > Chordata > Chondrichthyes > Lamniformes > Lamnidae > Carcharodon > Carcharodon carcharias. The sequence goes on along the minus strand of NC_054483.1, from coordinate 40,277,598 downwards.
CCCTATATCCCACACTGACTCCAGCGGCTCTGTATGGTTTCCCTATAGCCCTCGCTGAATCCAGTGGCTCACTAAAGATTCCCTCAAGACCACACTGAATCCTGTGGCTCTGTACGGTTTCCTTATATCCCACTCTCACTCCAGTGGCTCTCTACGATTTCCCTATAGTCCACAATGACTCCTGTCGATCTGTAAAGTTTTCCCTATATCCCACTCTGACTCCAGTGGCTTGCTACAGCTTCGCTATATCACACACTGAGTCTAGTGGCTCTCTACGGATTCCCTATATCCCAAACTGTTTCCAGCGTCTCTCTACTGTTTTCCTGTAGACCACACTGACTCCAGTGGCTCTATAAAGTGTCCTGTTATACAGTTTCCTACAGTCCACACTGACCCCAGTGCCTCTCTACCATTTCCATATAGTCCACACTGACTCTCAGGGATGTGTAAAGTTTTCCCTATATCCCACATTGACTCCAGTGGCTCGCTATGTTTTTTTCTATATCACACACTGAGTCTAGTGGCTCTGTACTGATTCCCTATAACCCACACTGATTCCAGCAGATCTCTACGGTTTTCCTGTAGACCACACTGACTCCAGCGGCTCTCTACCGTTTTCCTATAGCCAACAAGGACCCTAGTGGATACCAATGGTTTCCCTATAGTCCACACTGACTCCAGCGGCTGTCAAGGGTTTCGCTTTGTCCCACACTGACTTCAGCAGCTCTCTACCTTTTCCCTATAGCCCACATGACTCCAGCGGCTCTCTACAGTTTCCCAATTGCCGACACTGACTGCACTGGCTCTGTATGGTTTCCCACACTGACTCCAAAAGCTCGCTACGGTTTCCCTAAATCACACACTGACTCTAGTTGCACTCCACGATTTCCCTATTGCCTACAGTGACTCCAGTGGCTCTCTATGATTTCCCAATAGCCGACACTGACTGTAATTGCTCTCTATGGTATCCCTTTATCCCACACTGACTCCAGTGGCTCGCTACGGTTTCCCTGTATCACACCCTGACTCTAGTGGCTCTCTACAGTTTCCCTATAGTCAACATTGACCCCAGTGGCTCTCTACGGTTTCCCTCTAGTACACACTGTCTCCATTGGCTCTCTACAGTTCCCCGATAGCCCACACTGAATCCACTGGCCCTCTACAGTTTCACTATATCCCACAGTGATCCAAGCAGCTTTCTACGGTTTTCTATAGCCACATTGACTCCAGTGGCTCTCAGCGGTTTCCCTATAGTCCACACTGACTCCAGCAGCTCTCAAGGTTTTCCCTTTATCCCACACTGACTTCAGCGGCTCTCTTCGGTTTCCCTATAGCCCACACTGACTCCAGCTCTCTATGATTTGCCCATAGCTGACACTGACTGACGTGGCTCTCCATGGTTTCCCTATCGTCCACACTGACCCCAGTGGCTCTCTATGGCTTCCCTTTATCACACACTGATTCCAGCGGCTCTCTACGGTTTACCTTGAGACAACAATGACCCCAGTGGCTCTCTAGGGTTTCCATATAGTCCACACTTACACTTTTGCCTCTCTACGGTTTCCCTTTAGACCACATTGACTCCAGTGGCCTTCTATGTGTTCCCTTTGGCCAAACTGATTCCAGGGGCTCCCCACAGTTTTCCTATTGCCCTCACTGACCCTAGTGGCTATCAATTGTTTCCCTATAGTCCATACTGACTCCAGCGGCTCTCAGGGGTATCCCTTTATCACACACTGACTTCAGCGGCTCTCTACGGTTTCCCTATATCCCAAACGGACTCCGGTGGCTCTCTATGGTTTCCAAAAAGCAGACACTGATTGCAGTGGATCTCTATGGTTTCCCTATATCAAACAATGAAACCAGTGGCTCTCTACGGTTTCCCTATATCACACACTGAATCTAGTAGCTGTCTCCGGTTTCCCTATAGTCCACACTGTCTCCAGTGGCTCTCTACGGTTTACCTATAGCCCACACTGAGTACAGCGGCTCTCCACGTTTTCCCTAAAGCCCACAATGACTCCAGCGGCTCTCCAAGTTTTCCCTATATCCCAAGCAGACTCCAGCGGCTCTCTACAGATTCCCTATGGTTCAGACTGCATCTAGTGGTACTCTAAGGTTTCCCTATATCCCACATTGACTCCATTGGCTCTGTCTGGTTTCCCTATAGCCCTCGCTAAATCCAGTGGCTCACTAAAGATTACCTCAAGCCCACACTGAATCCTGTGGCTCTGTACGGTTTCCTTATATCCCACACTGACTCCAGTGGCTCTCTACGGTTTCCCTATAGCCCACACTGATTCCAGTGCCTCTCTACGGTTTTCCTATAACCAACACAGACCCTAGTGGTTCACAAAGGTTTCCCTATAGTCCACACTGACTGCAGCGGCTGTCAAGGGTTTCCCTTTGTCCCACACTGAATTCAGCAGCTCTCTACCGTTTCCCTATAGCCCACACGGACTCCAGCGGCTCTCTACGGTTTCCCAATAGCCGACACTGACTGCACTGGCTCTGTAAGGTTTCCCTATATCCCACACTGACTCCAGCGGCTCGCTACAGTTTCCCTAAATCACACACTGACTCAAGTGGCTCTCTAAGGTTTCCCTATAGTCCACACTGACCCCTGTGGCTCTCTACAGTTTCGCACTAGTCCACACTGTCTCCAGTGGCTCTCTAAGGTAACCTATAGCCCACAGTGAATCCAGCGGCTCTCTACGGTTTCCCAATAGCCGACACTGACTACAGTGGCTCTCTATGGTTTCCCTATATCCCATACTGACTCCAGTGGCTCGCTACGGTTCCCTATATCACACACTGACTCTAGTTGCTCTCTACGTTTTTCCTATAGTCAACATTGACCCCAGTGGCTCTCTACGGTTTCCCTCTAGTACACAATGTCTCCAGTGGCTCTCTACGGTTTCCCGATAGCCCACACTGACTCCAGTGGCTCTCTATGGTTTTTCTAAAGTCCACACTGAATCCAGCAGCTCTCAAAGGTTTCCCTTTATCACGCACTGACTTCAGCGGCTCTCTACAGAATCCCTATAGCCCACACTGAGTCCAGCGGCTCTCTACGATTTGCCCATAGCTGACACTGACTGAAGTGGCTCTCCATGTGTTCCCTATCGTCCACACTGACCCCAGTGGCTCTCAACGGCTTCCCTATATCACACACTGATTCCAGCGGCTCTTTACAGTTTTCCTTGAGACAACAATGACCCCAGTGGCTCTCTACGGTTTCCATATAGTCCACACTGACACGATTGCCTCTCTACGGTTTCCCTTTAGACCACACTGACTCCAGCGTCCTTCTATGTTTTCCCTTTGACCAAACTGATTCCAGGGGCTCTCGAGGGTTTTCCTATTGCCCTCAATGACCCTAGTGGCCATCAATTGTTTCCCTATTGTCCATACTGACTCCATCGGCTCTCAAGGGTTTCCCTTTATGACACACTGACTTCAGCGGCTCTCTACGGTTTCCCTATATCCCAAACGGACTCCAGTGGCTCTCTACGGTTTCCAAATAGCAGACACTGACTGCAGTGACTCTCTAAGGTTTCCCTATATCCCACTCTGAAACCAGTGGCTCGATACGGTTTCACTATATCACACACTGATTCTAGTGGCTGTCTACGTTTTTCCTATAGTCCACACTGCCCCCAATGGCTCTCTACGGTTTCCCTATAGCCCACACTGAGTCCAGCGGCTCTCTACGCTTTCTCTATAGCCCACACTGACTCCAGCGGCTCTCCACATTTTCCCTATATCCCACACAGACTCCAGTGGCTCTCTACAGATTCCCTATGGTTCACAATGCATCTAGTGGTACTCTACGGTTTCCCTATATCCCACACTGACTTCAATGGCTCTGTATGGTTTCCCTATAGCCCTCGCAGAATCCAGTGGCTCACTAAAGATTCCCTCAAGCCCACACTGAATCCTGTGGCTCTGTACGGTTTCCTTATATCCCACTCTCACTCCAGTGGTTCTCTACGATATCTCTATAGTCCACAATGACTCCTGTCGATCTGTAAAGTTTTCCCTATATCCCACACTGACTCCAGTGGCTCGCTACAGCTTCGCTATATCACATACTCAGTCTAGTGTCCCACTAAGGATTCCCTATATCCCAAACCGATTCCACCGTCCCTCTACTGTTTTCCTGTAGACCACACTTACTCCAGTGGCTCTGTACAGTTTCCTATTATACAGTTTCCTATAGTCAACATTGACCCCAGTGGCTCTCTACGGTTTCCCTCTAGTACACAATGTCTCCAGTGGCTCTCTACGGTTTCCTGATAGCCCAGAGTGACCCCAGCGGCTCTTTACGGTTTCCCTATAGTCCACACTGACCCCAGTGAATCTTTACCGTTTCCCTATAGCCCACACTGAGTCCAGCGGCTCTCTACGGTTTCCCAATAGCCGACACCGACTGCAGTGGCTCTCTATGATTTTCCTATATCCCATACTGACTCCAGTGGCTCTCTACGGTTTCCCTATAGTCCACACTGACTCCAGCAGCTCTCAAGTGTTTCCTTTTATCCCACACTGACTTCAGCGGCACTCTTCGGTTTCCCTATAGCCCACATTGAATCCAGCGGCTCTCTACGGTTTTGCTATAGCCCACACCGTCCCTAATGGATCTCAAGGTTTTCCCTATAGTCCACACTGACTCCAGCCGCTGTCAAGGGTTTCCCTTTGTCCCACACTGACATTAGCTGCTCTCTACGGTTTCCCTATAGCCCACACTGTCTCCAGCAGCTCTCTACAGTTTCCCAATAGCCGACACTGACTGCAGTGGCTCTCTATGGTTTCCCTATATCCCAGACTGACTCTAGTGGCTCGCTATGGTTTCACTATCTCACACACTTACTCTCCTGGCTCTCTAATATTTCCCCATAGTCCAAACTGACCGCAGTAACTCTCTACTGCTTCGCTCTAGTCCACACTGTCTCCAGCGGCTCTCTACAGTTTCCCTAAAGCCCACACTGACTCCAGCGGATTTCTACGGTTTCCCTATATCCCACAATCACTCCAGCGGCTCTCTAAGGTTTTCCTATTTCCCTCAATGACTCCAAAGGCTCGCTACGGTTTCCCGACATCACACACTGACTCTAGTGGCTCTCTACGGTTTCCCTATAGTCAACACTGACCCCAGTGGCTCTCTACAGTTTCCCGCTATTAAACACTGTCTCCATTGGCTCTCTACTATTTCCCTATAGCCCACACTGACTCCAGTGGCTTTCTATGGTTTCCCTAATGCCCACACTGAACCTAATGGCTCTTAATGGTTTCCCTATAGTCCACACTGACTCCAGTGGCTATCAAGGTTATCCCTTTATCACTCACTGACTTCAGCGGCTCTCTACGGTTTCCCTATAGCCTACACGGACTCTAGTGGCTCTCTATGGTTTCCAAATAGCCGACACTGACTGCTGTGGCTCTCAATAGTTTCCCCTTATCCCACACTGAAACCAATGGCTCGCTACAGTTTTTCTTTATCACACATTGAGTCTAGTGGCTCTCTACGGTTACCCTATAGTCCACACTGACCCCAGTGGCTCTATTGAGCTTCCCTATATCCCACACTAATTACAGCAGCTCTCTACGGTTTCGCTCTAGTCCACACTGTCTCCAGTGGCTCTCTCCGGTTTCCCTATGGCCCAAACTGACTCCAGCGGCTCTCTATGGTTTCCAATAGCCGACAGTGACTGCAGTGGCTCTCTATGGTTGCCCTATAACCCACACTGACTCCAGTGGCTCACTACGGTTTCCCTATATCACACACTGACTCTACTGGCTCTATACATGTTCCCTGTAGTTCACACTGACCCCAGAGGCTCTATACGGTTTGCCTATAGTACACCCTGTCTCCAGTGGCTCCCTACGGTTTCCCTATAGCCCACACTGACTCCATTGGCTCTCTACTGTTTCACTGTATTTCACACTGATTCCAGCAGCTTTCTATGTTTTTCCTATAGCCCACATTGACCCTAGTGGCTCTCAACGGTTTCCCTATAGTCCACACTGACTCCAGCAGCTCTCAAGCGTTTCCCTTTATCCCACACTGACTTCACCGGCTCCCTACGGTTTCCCAATTGCCCACACTGACTCCAGCGGTTTTCAAGGTTTCCCCATAGCCGAAACTGACTGAAGTGACTATCTAAGGTTTTGCTGTAGTCCACACTGACTCCAGTGGCTCTCTACCGTTTCGCTATAACACACACTGAGTCTAGTGGCTCTCTACTTATTCCCTATAGTCCACAATGACCCTAGTGGCTCTCTACGGTTTCCCTATATACCACAATGTTCCAGCGGCTCTCTACGGTTTTCCTGTAGACCACACTGACCCCAGGGGCTAACTACGGTGTGCCTATATCACAAACTGACATCAGTGGCTCTCTACTTTTTCCCTATAGTCCACACTGACTCCAGCTGCTCCCTATGCTTCACCTAAAGCCTGCACTGATTCCAGCGGCTCTCCAAGTTTTCCCAAAAGCCAACACAGACTCCAACGGCTCTCAAAGCTTTCCCTTTATCCTACGGTGACTTCAGCGGCTCTCAAGAGTTTCCCTTTTTCCCACACTGACTTCAGCGGCTCTCTACGGTTTCCCTATAGCCCACACACAGTCCAGCTGCTCTCTCCGGTTTCCCTATCGCCCACACTAACTCCAGTGGATCTCTACGGTTTACCTATATCCCACGCTGACTCCAGCGATTCACAATCGTTTCCCTTTATCCCACACTGACTTCAGCGGCTCGATACGGTTTCCCTATAGCCCACAATTACTACAGCGGCTTTCTACGGTTTCCCCTTAGCCGACACTGACTGCAGTGGCTCTCCATGGTTTCGCTATAGTCCACAGAGAATCCAGTGGCTCGCTACGGTTGCGCTATTTCAAACACTAAGTCTAGTGGCTCTCTACGGATTCCCTATATTCCACACTGATTCCAGGGGCTCTCTACGGTTTTCCTGTACACCACACTGACCACAGTGGCTCTCTACGGTTTCCTTATAGTCCACACTGACACCAATGGCTCTCTACAGTTTCACTATAGACCACACTGACTCCAGTGGCTTCCTATGTTTTCCCTATAGCCCACAACGATTCCAGCCGCTCTCTACGGTTTCCCTATAGCCCACACTGAGTCCAGCCGCTCTCTACGCTTTCTCTATAGCCCACACTGACTCCAGCAGCTCTCCACATTTTCCCTATATCCCACACAGACTCCAGTGGCTCTGTACAGATTCCCTATGGTTCACACTGCATCTAGTGGTACTCTACGGTTTCCTATATCCCACACTGACTTCAATGGCTCTGTATGGTTTCCCTATAGCCCTCGCTGAATCCAGTGGCTCACTAAAGATTCCCTCAAGCCCACACTAACTCCTGTGGCTCTGTACGTTTTCCCTATATCCCACTCTCACTCCAGTGGCTCTCTACGATATCCCTATAGTCCACAATGACTCCTGTCGATCTGTAAAGTTTTCCTTATATCCCACACTGACTCCAGTGGCTCGCTACAGCTTCGCTATATCACATACTGAGTCTAGTGGCTCTCTACAGATTCCCTATATCCCAAACTGATTCCAGCGTCTCTCTACTCTGTTCCTATAGACCACACTGACTCCAGTGGCTCTATACAGTTTCCTATTATACAGTTTCCTATAGTCAACATTGACCCCAGTGGTTCTCTACGGTTTCCCTCTAGTACACAATGTCTCCAGTGGCTCTCTACGGTTTCCCTATAGTCCACAGTGACCCCAGTGAATCTCTACCGTTTCCCTACAGCCCACACTGAGTCCAGCGGCTCTCTACGTTTTCCCAATAGCCGACACTGACTGCAGTGGCTCTCTATGATTTCCCTATATCCCATACTGACTCCAGTGGCTCGCTACGGTTCCCTATATCACACACTGTCTCTAGTAGCTCTCTACGGTTTCCCTATAGCCCACACGGACTCCAGTGGCTCTCTACGGTTTCCAAATAGCAGACACTGACTGCAGTGGCTCTCTATGGTTTCCCTATATCCCAAAGTGAAACCAGTGGCTCGCTATGGTTTCCCTATATCACACACTGAATCTAGTGGCTGTCTACGGTTTCCCTATAGTCCACACTGCCCCCAGTGAATCCCTACGGTTTCCGTATAGCCCACACTGAGTCCAGCGGCTCTCTACATTTTCCCTATAGCCCACACTGACTCCAGCGGCTCTCCACATTTTCCCTATATCCCACACAGGCTCCAGCGGCTCTGCTCAGATTCCCTATGGTTCACTTTCCATCTAGTGCTTCTCTACGGTTTCCCTATAGCCCAGAAAGGCTCCGGCGGCTCTCTACAGATTCCCTATGGTTCACACTGCATCTAGTTGTACTCTATGGTTTCCCTATAACCCACACTGACTCCAGCGGCTCTGTAAGGTTTCCCTATAGCCCTCGCTGAATCCAGTGGCTCACTAAAGATTCCCTCAAGACCACACTGAATCCTGTGGCTCTGTACGGTTTCCTTATATCCCACTCTCACTCCAGTGGCTCTCTACGATTTCCCTATAGTCCACAATGACTCCTGTCGATCTGTAAAGTTTTCCCTATATCCCACTCTGACTCCAGTGGCTTGCTACAGCTTCGCTATATCACACACTGAGTCTAGTGGCTCTCTACGGATTCCCTATATCCCAAACTGTTTCCAGCGTCTCTCTACTGTTTTCCTGTAGACCACACTGACTCCAGTGGCTCTATAAAGTGTCCTGTTATACAGTTTCCTACAGTCCACACTGACCCCAGTGCCTCTCTACCATTTCCATATAGTCCACACTGACTCTCAGGGATGTGTAAAGTTTTCCCTATATCCCACATTGACTCCAGTGGCTCGCTATGTTTTTTTCTATATCACACACTGAGTCTAGTGGCTCTGTACTGATTCCCTATAACCCACACTGATTCCAGCAGCTCTCTACGGTTTTCCTGTAGACCACACTGACTCCAGCGGCTCTCTACCGTTTTCCTATAGCCAACAAGGACCCTAGTGGTTACCAATGGTTTCCCTATAGTCCACACTGACTCCAGCAGCTGTCAAGGGTTTCGCTTTGTCCCACACTGACTTCAGCAGCTCTCTACCTTTTCCCTATAGCCCACATGACTCCAGCGGCTCTCTACAGTTTCCCAATTGCCGACACTGACTGCACTGGCTCTGTATGGTTTCCCACACTGACTCCAAAAGCTCGCTACGGTTTCCCTAAATCACACACTGACTCTAGTTGCACTCCACGATTTCCCTATTGCCCACAGTGACTCCAGTGGCTCTCTATGATTTCCCAATAGCCGACACTGACTGTAATTGCTCTCTATGGTATCACTTTATCCCACACTGACTCCAGTGGCTCGCTACGATTTCCCTGTATCACACCCTGACTCTAGTGGCTCTCTACAGTTTCCCTATAGTCAACATTGACCCCAGTGGCTCTCTACGGTTTCCCTCTAGTACACACTGTCTCCATTGGCTCTCTACAGTTCCCCGATAGCCCACACTGAATCCACTGGCCCTCTACAGTTTCACTATATCCCACAGTGATCCAAGCAGCTTTCTACGGTTTTCAATAGCCACATTGACTCCAGTGGCTCTCAGCGTTTTCCCTATAGTCCACACTGACTCCAGCAGCTCTCAAGGTTTTCCCTTTATCCCACACTGACTTCAGCGGCTCTCTTCGGTTTCCCTATAGCCCACACTGACTCCAGCTCTCTATGATTTGCCCATAGCTGACACTGACTGACGTGGCTCTCCATGGTTTCCCTATCGTCCACACTGACCCCAGTGGCTCTCTATGGCTTCCCTTTATCACACACTGATTCCAGCGGCTCTCTACGGTTTACCTTGAGACAACAATGACCCCAGTGGCTCTCTAGGGTTTCCATATAGTCCACACCGACACCTTTGCCTCTCTACGGTTTCCCTTTAGACCACATTGACTCCAGTGGCCTTCTATGTGTTCCCTAAGGCCAAACTGATTCCAGGGGCTCCCCACAGTTTTCCTATTGCCCTCACTGACCCTAGTGGCTATCAATTGTTTCCCTATAGTCCATACTGACTCCAGCGGCTCTCAGGGGTATCCCTCTCTACGGTTTCCCTATATCCCAAACGGACTCCGGTGGCTCTCTATGGTTTCCGAAAAGCAGACACTGATTGCAGTGGATCTCTATGGTTTCCCTATATCAAACAATGAAACCAGTGGCTCTCTACGGTTTCCCTATATCACACACTGAATCTAGTAGCTGTCTCCGGTTTCCCTATAGTCCACACTGCCCCCAGTGGCTCTCTACGGTTTACCTATAGCCCACACTGAGTACAGCGGCTCTCCACGTTTTCCCTAAAGCCCACAATGACTCCAGCGGCTCTCCAAGTTTTCCCTATATCCCAAGCAGACTCCAGCGGCTCTCTACAGATTCCCTATGGTTCAGACTGCATCTAGTGGTACTCTAAGGTTTCCCTATATCCCACATTGACTCCATTGGCTCTGTCTGGTTTCCCTATAGCCCTCGCTAAATCCAGTGGCTCACTAAAGATTACCTCAAGCCCACACTGAATCCTGTGGCTCTGTACGGTTTCCTTATATCCCACACTGACTCCAGTGGCTCTCTACGGTTTCCCTATAGCCCACACTGATTCCAGTGCCTCTCTACGGTTTTCCTATAACCAACACAGACCCTAGTGGTTCACAAAGGTTTCCCTATAGTCCACACTGACTGCAGCGGCTGTCAAGGGTTTCCCTTTGTCCCACACTGAATTCAGCAGCTCTCTACCGTTTCCCTATAGCCCACACTGACTCCAGCGGCTCTCTACGGTTTCCCAATAGCCGACACTGACTGCACTGGCTCTGTAAGGTTTCCCTATATCCCACACTGACTCCAGCGGCTCGCTACAGTTTCCCTAAATCACACACTGACTCAAGTGGCTCTCTAAGTTTTCCCTATAGTCCACACTGACCCCTGTGGCTCTCTACAGTTTCGCACTAGTCCACACTGTCTCCAGTGGCTCTCTAAGGTAACCTATAGCCCACAGTGAATCCAGCGGCTCTCTACGGTTTCCCAATAGCCGACACTGACTACAGTGGCTCTCTATGGTTTCCCTATATCCCATACTGACTCCAGTGGCTCGCTACGGTTCCCTATATCACACACTGACTCTAGTGGCTCTCTACGGTTTTCCTATAGTCAACATTGACCCCAGTGGCTCTCTATGGTTTCCCTCTAGTTCACAAATGTCTCCAGTGGCTCTCTACGGTTTCCCGATAGCCCACACTGACTCCAGTGGCTCTCTATGGTTTACCTATAGTCCACATAGACTCCAGCAGCTCTCAAAGGTTTCCCTTTATCACGCACTGACTTCAGCGGCTCTCTACAGAATCCCTATAGCCCACACTGAGTCCAGCGGCTCTCTACGATTTGCCCATAGCTGACACTGACTGAAGTGGCTCTCCATGTGTTCCCTATCGTCCACACTGACCCCAGTGGCTCTCAACGGCTTCCCTATATCACACACTGATTCCAGCGGCTCTCTACAGTTTTCCTTGAGACAACAATGACCCCAGTGGCTCTCTACGGTTTCCATATAGTCCACACTGACACCATTGCCTCTCTACGGTTTCCCTTTAGACCACACTGACTCCAGTGGCCTTCTATGTTTTCCCTTTCGACAAACTGATTCCAGGGGCTCTCGAGGGTTTTCCTATTGCCCTCAATGACCCTAGTGGCTATCAATTGTTTCCCTATTGTCCATACTGACTCCATCGGCTCTCAAGGGTATCCCTTTATCACACACTGACTTCAGCGGCTCTCTACGGTTTCCCTATATCCCAAACGGACTCGAGTGGCTCTCTACGGTTTCCAAATAGCAGACACTGACTGCAGTGACTCTCTAAGGTTTCCCTATATCCCACTCTGAAACCAGTGGCTCGATACGGTTTCACTATATCACACACTGATTCTAGTGGCTGTCTACGTTTTTCCTATAGTCCACACTGCCCCCAATGGCTCTCTACGGTTTCCCTATAGCCCACACTGAGTCCAGCGGCTCTCTACGCTTTCTCTATAGCCCACACTGACTCCAGCGGCTCTCCACATTTTCCCTATATCCCACACAGACTCCAGTGGCTCTCTACAGATTCCCTATGGTTCACAATGCATCTAGTGGTACTCTACGGTTTCCCTATATCCCACACTGACTTCAATGGCTCTGTATGGTTTCCCTATAGCCCTCGCAGAATCCAGTGGCTCACTAAAGATTCCCTCAAGCCCACACTGAATCCTGTGGCTCTGTACGGTTTCCTTATATCCCACTCTCACTCCTTTGGTTCTCTACGATATCTCTATAGCCCACAATGACTCCTGTCGATCTGTAAAGTTTTCCCTATATCCCACACTGACTCAAGTGGCTCGCTACAGCTTCGCTATATCACATACTCAGTCTAGTGTCCCACTAAGGATTCCCTATATCCCAAACAGATTCCACCGTCCCTCTACTGTTTTCCTGTAGACCACACTGACTCCAGTGGCTCTGTACAGTTTCCTATTATACAGTTTCCTATAGTCAACATTGACCCCAGTGGCTCTCTACGGTTTCCCTCTAGTACACAATGTCTCCAGTGGCTCTCTACGGTTTCCTGATAGCCCAGAGTGACCCCAGCGGCTCTTTACGGTTTCCCTATAGTCCACACTGACCCCAGTGAATCTTTACGGTTTCCCTATAGCCCACACTGAGTCCAGCGGCTCTCTACGGTTTCCCAATAGCCGACACCGACTGCAGTGGCTCTCTATGATTTTCCTATATCCCATACTGACTCCAGTGGCTCTCTACGGTTTCCCTATAGTCCACACTGACTCCAGCAGCTCTCAAGTGTTTCCTTTTATCCCACACTGACTTCAGCGGCTCTCTTCGGTTTCCCTATAGCCCACATTGAATCCAGCGGCTCTCTACGGTTTTGCTATAGCCGACACCATCCCTAATGGATCTCAAGGTTTTCCCTATAGTCCACACTGACTCCAGCGGCTGTCAAGGGTTTCCCTTTGTCCCACACTGACATTAGCTGCTCTCTACGGTTTCCCTATAGCCCACACTGTCTCCAGCAGCTCTCTACAGTTTCCCAATAGCCGACACTGACTGCAGTGGCTCTCTATGGTTTCCCTATATCCCAGACTGACTCTAGTGGCTCGCTATGGTTTCACTATCTCACACACTTACTCTCCTGGCTCTCTAATGTTTCCCCATAGTCCAAACTGACCCCAGTAACTCTCTACTGCTTCGCTCTAGTCCACACTGTCTCCAGCGGCTCTCTACAGTTTCCCTAAAGCCCACACTGACTCCAGCGGATTTCTACGGTTTCCCTATATCCCACAATCACTCCAGCGGCTCTCTAAGGTTTTCCTATTTCCCTCAATGACTCCAAAGGCTCGCTACGGTTTCCCGACATCACACACTGACTCTAGTGGCTCTCTACGGTTACCCTATAGTCCACACTGACCACAGTGGCCCACTAAGGTTTCCCTATAGCCCACACTGACTCCAGCGGCTCTCTACGTTTTCCCTATAGCCCACAGTGACTACAGTGGCTCTCTACATTTTCCCTATGTCGCACACAGACTCCATCGGTTCCAGTGGCTCTCTACAGATTCCCTACTGTTCACACTGCCTCTACTGGTACTCTACGGTTGCCCTATATCCCACACTGACTCCAGTGGCTCTGTATGGTTTCCCTATAGCCCTCGCTGAATCCAGTGGCTCACTAAAGATTCCCTCAAGCCCACACTGACTCCTGTGGCTCTGTCCGGTTTCCTTATATCTCACACTCACTCCAGTGGCTCTCTACGATTTCCCTATAGTCCACACTGACTCCCGTGGATCTGTAAAGTTTTCCCTATATCCCACGCTGACTCCAGTGGCTCGCTACGCTTTCGCTATATTACACACTGGATCTAGTGGCTCTCTACGGATTTCTTATATCCCACACTGATTCCAGCGGCTCTCTAAGGTTTCCCATAGACCACACTGATCCAGTGACTCCATACGGTTTCCTGTAGTCCACACTGACCCCAGTGGCTCTATACAGTTTTGCTCTAGACCACACTGTATCCAGCAGCTCTCGACTGTTTCCCTATGGCCCACACTGACTCGAGCGGCTCTCTACGGTTTCCCTATATCCCACAATGACTCCAGAAGCTCGCTTAGGTTTTCCTATATCCCTCACTGACGCCAAAGGCTCGCTACTGTTTCTCTATATCACACACTGACTCTAGTGGCTCTCTTCGGTTTCCCTATAGTCAACACTGACCCCAGTGGCTCTCTACAGTTTCGCTCTAGTACACACTGTCTCCAGTGGCCCTCTACGTTTTTCCTATAGCCCACACTGACTCCTTGGCTCTCTACGGTTTCACTATATCCCGCAATGATTCCAGCGGCTTTCAACGGTTTTCCTATAGCCCACACTGAACCTCGTGGCTCTCAACGGTTTCCCTCTAGTCCACACTGACTCCAGCGGCTCTCAAGGGTTTCCCTTCATCCCACACTGACTTCAGCGGCTCTCTACGGTTTCCCTATAGCCCACACTGACTCCAGCAGCTCTCCACATTTTCGCTATATCCCACACAGAATCCAGTAGCTCTCTACAGATTCCCCATAGTTAATATTACCTCTAGTGGTGCTCTACGGTTTCCCTATATCCCATACTGAAACAAGTGGCTCTGTATGGTTTCCCTATAGCCCTGGCTGAATCCAATGGCTCACTATAGATTCCCTCAAGCCCACACTGACTCCTGCGGCTCTGTAGGGTTTCTTTATATCCCACAATCACTCCAGTGGCTCTCTACGATTTCCCTATAGTCCACTGTGACTCCCGTGGATCTGTAAAGTTTTCCCTATATCCCACACTGACTCCAGTGGCTCGCTACGGTTTCGCTTAATCACACACTGAGTCTAGTGGTCTCTATGGATTCCCTATATCCCACAGTGATTCCAGCGGCTCTCTATTGTGTGCTTGTAGACCACACTGACTCAAGTGGCTCTATACGGTTTTCTGTAGTCCACACTGACTCTTGTGGCTCTCTACGGTGTCCCTATAACACACACTGATTCCAGCGGCTCTCTACGGTTTTGCTATAGCCCACACGGTCCCTAATGCATCTCAATGTTTTCCCTAAAGTCCACACTGACTGCAAGCTGTCAAGGGTTTCCCTTTGTCTCACACTGACATCAGCAGCTCTCTACGGTTTCCCTATAGCCCACACTGCCTCCAGAGGCTCTCTACATTTTCTCCATATCCGACATTGACTGAAGTGTCTCTCCATGGTTTTGCTATAGTCCACCCTGACCCCAGTGGCTCGCTACAGTTTCGCTATTTCAGAGACTGAGTCTAGTGGCTCTCTACGGATTCCCTATAGACCACATTGACCCCAGTGGCTCTCTACGGTTTCCCTACAGCCAAAACTGACTGAAGTGGCTCTCCATGGTTTTGCTATAGTCCACAGGGACTCCAGTGGCTCGCTAAGGTTTCCCTGTATCAAACACTGACTCTACTGGCTCTCTGCGGTTTCCCTGTAGTCAACACTGACCCCAGTGGATCACTATGGTTTCCCACTAGTACACACTGTCTCCAGTGGCTCTCTACGGTTTCCCTATAGCCGACAATGACTCCTTTGGCTCTCTACGGTTTCCACAGAGTCCGCATTCACTTCAGTGGCTCTCTATGGGTTGTCTATAGTCCACACTGGCTCCACTGGCTCTCTACGGTTTCACTATATCCCACACTGACTCCAGTGGCTCGCTACGGTTTCGCTACACACGGAGTCTAATGGCACTCTACGGATTCCCTATATCCCACAGTGATTCCAGCGTCTCTCTATGGTTTTCCTGTAGACCAAACTGGCTCCAGCGGCTCTCTATGGTTTCCCTATAGCCCACCCTGATTCCAGCGGCTCTCTACGGTTTTCCTATTGCCCACACTGTCCCTAGCGGCTCTCAATGGTTTCCCTATAGTCCAGACATACTCCAGCTGCTCTCAAGGGTATCCGTTTATCACGCACTGATTTCAGCGGCTCTCTACGGTTTCCCTATAGCCTCCACTGACTCCGTTGGCTATCTACGTTTTCCAAATAGCCGACACTGACTGCATTGGCTCTCGATGGTTTCCCTATATCCCACACTGAAACCAGTGGCTCACTACTGTTTCCCTATATCACACACTGACTCTAGTGGCTCTCTACGGTTTCCCTATAGTCCACACTGACTCCAGCTGCTCTCTACGGTTTCCCTAAAGCCTGTATTGACTCCAGCGGCTCTCCACGTTTTACCATTCTCCCAAATTGACACCAGTGGCTCTGTACGGTTTCCCTATATCCCACACTGAATCCAGTGGTTCTCTACAGATTCACGAAATCCCACACTGACTGCAGTGGCTCTGTACGGTTTCCCAATATCCCACACTCAGTCCATTGCCTCTCTACGGTTTTCCTATAGTCCACACTGACACCAGCGGCTCTCGACTGTTTCCCTATAGTCCCAACTGACACCAGTGGCTCTCTACAGTTTCCCTATAGTCCACACTGACTCCAGTGGCTCTCTAAGGTTTCCCTATATCCCACACTGACTCCAGTGGCTCGCTACGGATTTGCTAAATCACACACTGACTCTAGTGGCTCTCTACGGATTCCCTAAAGACCACACTGACACCAGCGGCTCTCCACAGATTCCCTATAGTCCACAGTGACTACTGTGGCTCCATACGGTTTCCCTCTAGCCCAGACTGACTCCAGTGGCTCTGTATGGTTTCCCTATAGTCCACACTGACACCCTTGGCTCTCTATGGTTTCCCGAAAGTCCACTCTGACTCCAGTGGCTCTGTACGGTTTCCCTATAGTCCACAGTGACACCATTGGCTCTCTGCGGTTTAGCCATAGTCCACTCTGACTCCAGTGGCTCTCTATGGTTTCCCTATAGTCCACACTGACACTATTGGTGCTCTACAGTTTCCCTATTGCCCAAACTGATTCCAGCGGCCCTTTGAATTTTTCCTATAGCCCACACTGACACTTGTGGCTCTCAATAGTTTCCCTATAGTCCACACTGACCCCAGAGGCTCCCAATGGTTTCCCTTTATCCCATACTGAATTCAACGCTCGCTACGGCTTCCCTATAGCCCACACTGACTCCAGTGGCTCTCTACTGTTTCCCTATAGCCGACACTGACTTCAGGGGCTCACTACCGTTTCACTATATCACACAGTGTCTCCAGCAGCTCTCTACGGTTTCTGTATAGCCCACACTGACTCCAGTGGCTCTCTACGTTTCCGCTAAAGCCCACACTGACTCCAGCTGCTCTCTTCGGTTTCCCTAAAGCCTGCAATGACTCCAACGGTGTTCCACCTATTCCCTATAGTCCACCTTGACTCCAGTGTATCTCTACGGTTTCCCTAATCCCTCACTTACTCCAATGGCTCTCTACAGTTTCCGTATAGTCAACAATGCCTCTTCTGGTTCTCTACAGTTTTCCTACATTCCACCCTGACTCCAATGGCTCTGTACGGCTTGCCTATAGTCCACACTGTCGCCAGTGTCTCTCTACGGTTTCCTTATGGTCCACCCTGACACCATTGGCTTGCTACGGTTTCCCTATAGTCCACACTGACTCCAGTTACTCTCTACGGTTTCTCTATAGTCCACACTGACTCTAGTTGCTCTCTATGGTTTCCCTATAGCCGACACTGACTCCAGTGGCTAACAACAGTTTCCTTATATCGCACATTGACTCCAGAGGCTGTCAACAGCTTCCCTATCTCCCACATTGACCATAATGTTTCTCCACGGTTTCCCTATAGTCCACACTGTCTTCAGCAGCTCTCAAGACATTCCCTTTACCGCACACTGACTTCAGCGGCTCTCTACGGTTTCCCTATAGCCCACACTGACTGCAGTGGCTCTCTATGGTAATCCTAAACCCTACACTGACTCCAACGGCTCTGTTAGGTTTCTTATATCGCACACTGACCCCAGCGGATCGCTACGTTTTAACCTATTGTCCTCACTAACCCCAGTGGCTCTCAACGGTTTCCCTGTGGTCCACAATGACTCCAGCGGCTCTCTTCGGATTACCTATAGGCCACACGGACTGTAGTAGCTCTCTACGGTTTCCCTATGGCCCACCCTGACACCGGTGGCTCATTACAGTTTCCCTATAGACCAAGCTGACACCAGCGGCTCTATGAGATTTCCCTATCGTCCACACTGACTCCAGTGGCTCTCTACGGTTTCCCTATATTCCACACTCGCTCCAGAGGCTCTCTACGGTTTTCCTATAATCCACACTGACTCCAGCGGCTCTCTACGTTTTCCCTATAGCCCACACTGACTCCAGTAGATCTCTACAGTTTACCTATATTCCACAATGACTCCAGCGGCTTTCAAGGGTTTCCCTTTATCCCACACTGACTTCAGTGGCTCTCTACAGTTTCCCCATAGTACATACCGATCAAAGTGGCTCTCTACGGTGTCCCTATATTCCACCTTGAAACCAGTGGCTCTCTATGGTTCTCCTATTGCCCACAATGCACCTAGTGGCTCTCAGCCGTTTCCTTATAGTCCTCACTGACTCCAGCAGCTCTCAAGGGGTTCCCTTTATCCTACAATGACTTCAGTGGCTCTCTGCGGTTTCCCTATAGTCCACACTGACTCCAGTGGCTCTCTAAGGTTTCCCTATATCCCACACTGACTCCAGTGGCTCGCTACGGATTTGCTAAGTCACACACTGACTCTAGTGGCTTTCTACGGATTCCCTAAAGACCACACTGACACCAGCGGCTCTCCACAGATTCCCTATAGTCCACAGTGACTACAGTGGCTCCATACGGTTTCCCTCTAGCCCAGACTGATTCCAGTGGCTCTGTATGGTTTCCCTATAGTCCACACTGACACCCTTGGCTCTCTATGGTTCCCCGAAAGTCCACTCTGACTCCAGTGGCTCTCTACGGTTTCCCTATGGTTCACAGTGACACCATTGGCTCTCTGCGGTTTAGCCATAATCCACTCTGACTCCAGTGGCTCTCTATGGTTTCCCTATAGTCCACACTGACACTATTGGTGCTCTACAGTTTCCCTATTGCCCAAACTGATTCCAGCGGCCCTTTGAATTTTTCCTATAGCCCACACTGACACTTGTGGCTCTCAATAGTTTCCCTATAGTCCACACTGACTCCAGAGGCTCTCAATGGTTTCCCTTTATCCCACGCTGAATTCAACGCTCGCTACGGCTTCCCTATAGCCCACACTGACTCCAGTGGCTCTCTACTGTTTCCCTATAGCCGACACTGACTTCAGGGGCTCACTACCGTTTCACTATATCACACAGTGTCTCCAGCAGCTCTCTACGGTTTCTGTATAGCCCACACTGACTCCAGTGGCTCTCTACGTTTCCCCTAAAGCCCACACTGACTCCAGCTGCTCTCTTCGGTTTCCCTAAAGCCTGCACTGACTCCAACGGTGTTCCACCTATTCCCTATAGTCCACAATGACTCCAGTGTATCTCCACCGTTTCCCTAATCCCTCGCTAACTCCAATGGCTCTCTACAGTTTCCTTATAGTGAACAATGCCTCTTGTGGTTCTCTACAGTTTTCCTACATTCCACCCTGACTCCAATGGCTCTGTACGGCTTGCCTATAGTCCACACTGTCGCCAGTGGCTCCCTATGGTTTCCCAATAGCCGACACTGACTCCAGGGGCTCACTACCGTTTCACTGTATCTCACAGTGTCTCCAGCAGCTCTCTACGGTTTCTGTATAGCCCACACTGACTCCAGTTCATCTCTACATTTCCTCAAAAGCCTACACTGACTCCAGCTGCTCTCTTCGGTTTCCCTAAAGCCTGCACTGACTCCAACGGTGTTCCACCTAGTCCCTATAGCCCACACTGACTCCAGTGTATCTCTACGGTTCCCCTAAATCCCTCACTAACTCCAATGGCTCTCTACAGTTTCCTTATAGTCAACAATGCCTCTTCTGGTTCTCTACAGTTTTTCTACATTCCACACTTACTCCAATGTCTCTGTATGGTTTGCCTCTAGTCCACACTGTCGCCAGTGGCTCTCTACGGTTTCCTTATGGTCCACCCTGACACCATTGGCTTGCTACGGTTTCCCTATAGTCCACACTGACTCCAGTTACTCTCTACGGTTTCTCTATAGTCCACACTGACTCCAGTTGCTCTCTATGGTTTCCCTATAGCCGACACTGACTCCAGTGGCTAACAACAGTTTCCTTATATCGCACACTGACTCCAGAGGCTGTCAACAGCTTCCCTATCTCCCACATTGACCATAATGTTTCTCCACGGTTTCCCTATCGTCCACACTGTCTTCAGCAGATCTCAAGACATTCCCTTTATCGCACACTGACTTCAGCGGCTCTCTACGGTTTCCCTATAGCCCACACTGACTGCAGTGGCTCTCTATGGTAATCCTAAACCCTACACTGACTCCAACGGCTCTGTTAGGTTTCTTATATCGCACACTGACCCCAGCGGATCGCTACGTTTTCCCTATTGTCCTCACTAACCCCAGTGGCTCTCAACGGTTTCCCTGTGGTCCACAATGACTCCAGCGGCTCTCTTCGGATTCCCTATAGGCCACACGGACTGTAGTGGCTCTCTACGGTTTCCCTATGGCCCACCCTGACACCGGTGGCTCATTACGGTTTCCCTATAGACCAAGCTGACACCAGCGGCTCTATGAGATTTCCCTATCGTCCGCACTGACTCCAGTGGCTCTCTACGGTTTCCCTATATTCCACACTGACACCAGTGGCTATCTATGGTTTCCCTATAGTCCACACTGACTCCAGTGGCTCTGTACGGTTTCCTTATATCCCACACTCGCTCCAGAGGCTCTCTACGGTTTTCCTATAATCCACACTGACTCCAGCGGCTCTCTACGTTTTCCCTATAGCCCACACTGACTCCAGTAGCTCTCCACAGTTTACCTATATTCCACAATGACTCCAGCTGCTTTCAAGGGTTTCCCTTTATCCCACACTGACTTCAGTGGCTCTCTACAGTTTCCCCATAGTACATACCGATCAAAGTGGCTCTCTACGGTTTCCCTATAGTCCACACTGGCTCCACTACGCTCTCTATGGTTTCCCTGTAGTCCCCACTGACACCAGCGGCTCTCCGCGGTTTCGCTATAGCCCACACTGACTCCAGTGGCCATGTACGGTTTCCCTATAGTCCACACTGACACCATTGGCTCTCTACGGTGTCCCTATATTCCACCTTGAAACCAGTGGCTCTCTATGGTTCTCCTATTGCCCACAATGCCCCTAGTGGCTCTCAGCCGTTTCCTTATAGTCCTCACTGACTCCAGCAGCTCTCAAGGGGTTCCCTTTATCCTACAATGACTTCAGTGGCTCTCTGCGGTTTCCCTATAGTCCACACTGACTCCAGTGGCTCTCTAAGGTTTCCCTATATCCCACACTGACTCCAGTGGCTCGCTACGGATTTGCTAAATCACACACTGACTCTACTGGCTCTCTACGGATTCCCTAAAGACTCCAGCCGCTCTACATGTTTTACCATTCTCCCAAATTGACTCCAGTGGCTCTGTACGGTTTCCCTATATCCCACACCGAATCCAGTGTTTCTCAACAGATTCACTAAACCCCACACTGACTGCAGTGGCTCTGTCCGGTTTCTCAATATCCCACACGCAATCCATTGGCTCTCTACGGTTTTCCTATAGTCCACACTGACACCAGCGGCTCTCGACTGTTTCCCTATAGTCACACTGACACCAGTGGCTCTCTACGGTTTCCCTATAGTCCACACTGACTCCAGTGGCTCTCTAAGGTTTCCCTATATCCCACACTGACTCCAGTGGCTCGCTACGGATTTGCTAAATCACACACTGACTCTAGTGGCTCTCTACGGATTCCCTAAAGTCCACACTGACACCAGTGGCTCTCTACAGATTCCCTATAGTCCACAGTTACTACAGTGGCTCCATACGATTTCCCTCCTGCCCAGACACTCCAGTGGCTCTGTACCGTTTCCCTATAGTCCACACTGACACCCTTTGCTCTCTATGGTTTCCCTATAGTCCACACTGACTCCAGTGGCTCTCTACGGTTTCCCAAAAGTCCACACTGACACCATTGGCTCTCTACGGTTTAGCTATAGCTCTCTCTGACTCCAGTGGCTCTCTATGTTTCCCTATAGTCCACAGTGACATTATTGGTGCTCTACGGTTTCCCTATTTTCCACTCTGTCTCCAGTGGCTCTCTATAACTTCCCTAATGCCGACACTGATTCCAGCAGCTCTCAACGTTTTTCCCATAGCCCACACTGACACTAGTGGCTCTCAACAGTTTCACTATAGTCCACACTGACTCCAGCGGCTCTCTACGGTTTCCCTATAGCCGACACTGAGTCCAGGGGCTCACTACGGTTTCCCTATATCACACAGTGTCTCCAGCAGCTCTCTCCGGTTTCTGTATAGCCCACACTGACTCCAGTGGCCATCTATGTTTTCCCTAAAACCAACACTGACTCCAACTGCTCTCTTCGGTTTCCCTAAAGCCTGCAATGACTCCAACGGTTTTCCACCTTTTCCCTATAGCCCACACTGACTCCAGTGTATCTCTCCGGTTTCTCTAAATCTCCCACTAACTCCATTGGCTCTCTACAGTTTCCCTATAGCCCACAATGCCTCTTCTGGCTCTCTACAGTTTTCCTACATTCCACACTGACTCCAGTGGCTCTGTACGGTTTCACTATAGTCCACACTGTCGCCAGTGGCTCTGTACAGTTTCCCTATAGTCCAATCTGACACAATTGGCTCACTACGGTTTCCCTGTAGTCCACACTGACTCCAGTTGCTCTCCACAGTTTCCCTAAAGGCCACAAATAATCCAATGGCTCTCTATGTTTTCCCTATAGCCCAAACTGATTCCAGTGGCTCACAACAGTTTCCCTATATCGCACACTGATTCCAGAGGCTCTCTACAGCTTCCCTATATCCCACATTGACCATAATGGTTCTCAACGGTGTCCCTATAGTCCACACTGTCTTCAGTGGCTATCAAGGCATTCCCTTTATCTCACACTGACTTCAGCGGCTCTCTACGGTTTCCCTATAGTCCACACTGACTGCAGTGGCTCTCTATTGTAATCCTAAAGCCTACACTGACTCCAAAGGCTCTCTTAGGTTTCTTATATTGCACACTGACCCTAGCGGATCGCGACGGTTTCCCTATTGTCCACAGTAACCTCAGTGGCTCTCAACGGTTTCCCTATAGTCCACAATGACTCCAGCGGCACTCTTCGGATTCCCTATAGGCCACACGGACTGTAGTGGCTCTCTACGGTTCCCTATGGCCCAACCTGATACCAGTGGCTCATTACAGTTTCCCTATAGACCAAACTGACACCAGTGGCTCTATGAGATTTCCCTATCGTCCGCACTGACTCCAGTGGCTCTCTATGGTTTCCCTATAGTCCACAATGACACCAGTGGCTCTCTACGGTTTCCCTATAGTGCATACTGACTCCAGTGGCTCTGTACGGTTACCTTATATCCCAAACTCGCTCCAGTGGCTCTCTGTGGTTTCCCTATAGTCCATAATGACTCCAGCGGCTTTCAAGGTTTTCCCTTTATCCCACACTGACTTCAGTGGCTCTCTACAGTTTCCCCATAGTCCACACCGATCCCAATGGCTCCCTACGCTTTCCCTATACTCCAGACTGACTCCAGTGGTTCTCTAGGGTTTTCCTATAGTCCACACTGGCTCCACTACGCTCTCTATGGTTTCCCTGTAGTCCACACTGACACCAGTGGCTCTCTACAGTTTCGCTAAAGCCCAACTGACTCCAGTGGCTATGTACGGTTTCCCTATAGTCCACACTGATACCTCCGGCTTTCTACTGTGTCCCTATATTCCACACTGACTCCAGTGGCTCTCTATGGTTTTCCTATTGCCAACACTGCCCCTAATGGCTCTCAGCAGTTCCCTTATAGTCCTCACTGACTCCAGCGGCTCTCAAGGGGTTCCCGTTATCCTACACTGACTTTTGTGGCTCTCTACGGTTTCCCTATAGTCCACACTGACTGCAGTGGCTCTCTATTGTAATCCTAAAGCCTACACTGACTCCAAAGGCTCTCTTAGGTTTCTTATATTGCACACTGACCCTAGCGGATCGCGACGGTTTCCCTATTGTCCACAGTAACCTCAGTGGCTCTCAACGGTTTCCCTATAGTCCACAATGACTCCAGCGGCACTCTTCGGATTCCCTATAGGCCACACGGACTGTAGTGGCTCTCTACGGTTCCCTATGGCCCAACCTGATACCAGTGGCTCATTACAGTTTCCCTATAGACCAAACTGACACCAGTGGCTCTATGAGATTTCCCTATCGTCCGCACTGACTCCAGTGGCTCTCTATGGTTTCCCTATAGTCCACAATGACACCAGTGGCTCTCTACGGTTTCCCTATAGTGCACACTGACTCCAGTGGCTCTGTACGGTTACCTTATATCCCAAACTCGCTCCAGTGGCTCTCTGTGGTTTCCCTATAGTCCATAATGACTCCAGCGGCTTTCAAGGGTTTCCCTTTATCCCACACTGACTTCAGTGGCTCTCTACAGTTTCCCCATAGTCCACACCGATCCCAATGGCTCCCTACGCTTTCCCTATACTCCAGACTGACTCCAGTGGTTCTCTAGGGTTTCCCTATAGTCCACACTGGCTCCACTACGCTCTCTATGGTTTCCCTGTAGTCCACACTGACACCAGTGGCTCTCCACGGTTTCGCTAAAGCCCAACTGACTCCAGTGGCTATGTACGGTTTCGCTATATTCCACACTGATACCTCCGGCTTTCTCCGGTGTCCCTATATTCCACACTGACTCCAGTGGCTCTCTATGGTTTTCCTATTGCCAACACTGCCCCTAATGGCTCTCAGCAGTTTCCTTATAGTCCTCACTGACTCCAGCGGCTCTCAAGGGGTTCCCGTTATCCTACACTGACTTTTGTGGCTCTCTACGGTTTCCCTATAGCCTGCACCTACTCCAAAGTCTCTCTACGGTTTCCCTATAGTCCACACTGAAACCAGCTGCTCTCTACAGTTTCCTTAAAGCCTGCACTGGCTCCAGCGGCTCCCCACGTTTTCCCTATATCCCTCACTGACTCCAGTGGCTCTCTACGTTAGCCCTATAGCCCACACGGACTCCAGAGGTTCTCCCAGGTTTCCCTATATCCCAAACTGGCTCCATTGGCTCTCTACAGTTTCCCTCAAGTCCACACGGCATCCAGCGGCTCTCTACGGTTTCCCCATAGCCGACACTGACTGCAGTGGCTCTCTATGTTTTCCCTATATCACACACTAACTGTAGTGGATCTCTACAGTTTTCCTATAGAAAACACTGTTCCCAGTGGCTCTCTACGGTTTCCCTAATGATCCACACTGTCTCTAGTTGCTCTGCACGGTTTCTCTATCTTCCCCACTGACCCCAGCTGCTCTCTACGGTTTCCTGCTAGTCCTCACAGTCTCCAGTGGGTCTCTACGGTTTCCCTATAGCCCACACTGACTCCAGTGGCTATCTACAGTTTCCCTATATCCCACACTGATTCCCGCTCTCTCTACCATATTCCGATAGACCACACTGAACTCAGTGGCTCTCTACGGTTTCCTGAAATCACACAATGACTCCAGCGGCTATCTCCGATTTCCCTGTAGTCCACGCTGAAACCAGCTGCTCTCTACAGTTTCCTTAAAGTCTGGACTGAATCCAGTGGCCCTCCACGTTTTGCCTACATCCCACACTGACTCCAGTGGCTCTCTACGGTATCCCTTAGCACACACTGACTCCAGTGGATCTCTCCAGTTTTCCTATATCCCAAACTGGCTCCATTGGCTCTCTACAGTTTCCCTATAGTCCACACTGCGTTCAGCGGCTCTCTACTGTTTCCCCATAGCCGACACTGACTGCAGTGGCTCTCTATTGTTTCCCTATAGCCTACACTGACTACAGTGGCTCGCTACGGTTTCTCTATATCACACACTAGCTCTAGTGGCTCTCTTTGGTTTCCCCATAGTCCACACTGTCTCCAGAGGCTCTGTACGGTTTCCCTATAGTGCACACTGATGCCAGCTTCGCTCCACGGTTTCCCTAAAGCCTGCACAGACTCCAGCAGCTTTCCATGTTTTCCCTATATCCCACAATGACTGCAGTGGCTCTATACGTTTTCTCTATATCCCAGACTGAATCTAGTGGCTCTCTACAGATTCACTAAAGCCCACATGACTCCAGTGGCTCTGTACGGTTTCCCTATGGCCCTCACTAACTCCATTGGCTCCCTACGGTTTCCCTATAGTCCACACTGACTCCAGGGGCTCTCTCAGGTTTCCCTATATCCCACACTGACTCCAGTGTCTCGCTACAGTTTTGCTATATCACACACTGACTCTACTGGCTCTCTTCGGTTTCCCTCTAGCCCACACTGACTCCAGTGGCTCTGTACGGTTTCCCTATAGTCCACACTGACACCATTGGCTCTCTACGGTTTCCCTCTAGCCCACACTGACTCCAGTGGCTCTGTACGGTATCCCTATAGTCCACACTGACACCATTGGCTCTCTATGGTTTCCCTATCGCCCACTCTGACTTCAGTGGCGCTCTCTTGTTTCCCTAAAGCCTACACTGACTCCAACGGCTCTCTTAGGTTTCTCTATATCGCACACTGACTCCAGCGGCTCGCTACGGTTTCCCTTTTGACCACACTGACTCCGGCGGCTCTCAAGGGTTTCCCTTTATCCCACACTGACTTCAGTGGATCCCTACGGTTTCCCTATAGCCCGCACTGACTCCAGTAGCTCTCTACGGTTTCCCCATAGCCGACACTGACTGCAGTGGCTCTCTATGGTTTCCCTATATCACACACTAACTCTAGTGGCTCTCTACAGTTTTCCTATAGAAAACACTGTTCCCAGTGGCTCTCTACGGTTTCCCTAATGGTCCACACTGTCTCCAGTTGCTCTGTACGGTTTCCCTATCGTCCCCACTGACTCCAGCTGCTCTCTACGGTTTCCCTAAAGCCTGCACTGACTCCAGCGGCTCTCCACGTTTTACCTTTCTCCCAAACTGACTCCAGTGGCTCTGTACGGTTTCCCTATATCCCACACTGAAACCCGTGGTTCTCTACAGATTCACTAAACCCCACACTGACTGCAGTGGCTCTGTCCGGTTTCCCAATATCCCACACTCAGTCCATTGGATCTCTACGGTTTTCCTATAGTCCACACTGACACCAGCGGCTCTGTACGTTTTCAATATAGCCCACACTGACTCCAGTAGCTCTCTAAGTTTTCCCTATATTCCATACTGACTCCAGTAGCTGTCTGCGGTTTCCCTATATTCCACAATGACTCCAGCGGCTCTCAAGGGTTTCCCTTTATCCCACACTGACTTTTGTGGCTCTCTACAGTTTCCCCGTAGTCCACATCGATCCCAGTGGCTCTCTATGGTTTCCCTATACTCCAGAGTGACTCCAGTGGCTCTCTACGGTTTCCCAATAGTCCACTCTGGCTCCACTACGCTCTCTATGGTTTCCCTGTAGTCCACACTGACACCAGTGGCTCTCCACGGTTTCGCTATAGCCCACACTGACTCCAGTGGCTATGTACGGTTTCCCTATAGTCCACACTGACACCAGCGGCTCTCTACGGTGTCCCTATATTCCACACTGACTCCAGTGGCTATCTATCGTTTTCCTATTGCCCACACTGTCCCTAGTGGCTCTCAGCAGTTTCCTTACAGTCCTCACTGACTCCAGCGGCTCTCAAGGGGTTCCCTTTATCCTACAATGACTTCAGTGGTTCTCTGCGGTTTCCCTATAGCCTGCACTGACTCCAGCGTCACTCTACAGTTTCCCAATAGTCCACACTGAAACCAGCTGCTCTCTATGGTTTCCTTAAAGCCTGCCCTGACTCCAGCGGCTCTCCACGTTTTCCCTATATCCCTCCCTGACTGCATTGGCTCTCTACGTTATCCCTATAGCCTACACTGACTCCAGAGGATCTCTCCGGTTTCCCTACATCCCAAACTGGCTCCATTGGCTCTCTACAGTTTCCCTATAGTCCACACGGCGTCCAGCCGCTCTCTGCGGTTTCCCCAAAGCCGACACTGACTGCAGCAGATCTCTATGGTTTCCCTATAGTCCACACTGACCCAATAGGCTCTCTACGGTTTCCTGCTAGTCCTCACAGTCTCCTGTGGGTCTCTACGGTTTCCCTATAGCCCACACTGACTCCAGTGGCTATCTACAGCTTCCCTATATCCCACACTGATTCCCGCTCTCTCTACCATATTCCGATAGACCACACTGAACTCAGTGGCTCTCTACGGTTTCCTGAAATCACACAATGACTCCAGCGGCTATCTCCAGTTTCCCTGTAGTCCACACTGAAACCAGCTGCTCTCTAAAGTTTCCTTAAAACCTGCACTGACTCCAGCGGCCCTCCACGTTTTGCCTACATCCCACACTGACTCCAGTGGCTCTCTACTGTATCCCTTAGCACACACTGACTCCAGTGGATCTCTCCGGTTTTCCTATATCCCAAACTGGCTCCATTGGCTCTCTACAGTTTCCTATAGTCCACACTGCGTTCAGCGGCTCTCTACGGTTTCCCCATAGCCGACACTGACTGCAGTGGCTCTCTATGGTTTCCCTATAGCCTACACTGACTACAGTGGCTCGCTACGGTTTCTCTATATCACACACTAGCTCTATTGGCTCTCTACCGATTCCCTGTAGTTCACACTGACACCGGCGGCTCTCTACGATTCCCTATAGTGCAAAGTGACTCCAGAGTATCTCTACGGTTTCCCTCTAGCCCTCACTGACTCCAGTGGCTCTGTACGATTTCCCTATAGTCCACAATGACACCATTGGCTCTCTCCGGTTTCCCTATAGTCCACTGTGACTGCAGAGGCGCTATAAGGTTTCCCTATATTCCACACTGACACCATTGGCTCTGTACAGTTTCCCTATATTCCACACTGACTCCAGTGGCTGTCTCCGGTTTCCCAATAGTCCACACAGTCTCCAGCGGCTCTCAAAGGTTTCCCTTTATCCCACACTGAATTCAGTGGCTCTCTACAGTTTCCCCATAGTCCACACAGATCCCAGTGGCACTCTACGGTTTCCATATTGTCCAGACTGAATCCAGTGGCTCTCTACGGTTTCCCTATAATCCAGACTGATTCCATTGGCACTCTACGGTTTCCCTATAGTCCTCATTGACTCCATTGGCTCTCTAAGTTTTCCCTCTAGCCCACCCGGACTCCAGTGGCTCTACACTGCTTCCCTATATCCCTCAAAGATTCCAGCGGTTCTCTACGGTTTTCCTATATTCCGCAATATCCCAGTGGCTCTCAGCAGTTTTCCTATAGTCCACACTGACTCCAGCTGCACTCATGTCCTTTCCTTTATCCCACAATGACTTCAGCGGCTTTCTACGGCTTCCCTATAGCCCGCACTGACTCCCGCGGCTCTCTACAGTTTCCCCATAGCCGACACTGACTGCAGTAGCTCGCTACGGTTTCCCGATATCACACAGTAACTCAAGTGGCTCTGTACGGTTTCCCTATAGTTCACAGGGATCCCAGTGGCTTTCTACAGATTCGCTTTAGTCCACACTGTCTCCAGTGGCTCTGTACGGTTTCCCTATAGCCCACACTGACTCCAGCTGCACTCTACGGTTTCCCTACAGCCTGCACTGACTCCAGCGGATCTCCACATTTTCCCTATATCCCAAAACTGAATCCAGTGGCTCTCTACAGATTCACTAAAGCCCACACTGACTCCATTGGTTCTGTAAGGCTTCCCTAAATCCCACACTCACTCCATTGTCTCTCTACGGTTTTCCCACAGTCCAGTGGCTCTCTAAGGTTTCTCTATATACCACACTGTATCCAGTGGCTCGCTATGGTTTTGCTATATCGCACACTGACTCTCGTGGCTCTCTACGGATTCCCTATAGTTCACACTGACACTGGCGGCTCTCTACGGATTCCCTATAGTCCACAGTGACCCCAGAGGCTCTCCACGGTTTCCCTCTAGCCCTCACTGACTCCAGTGGCTCTGTACGATTTCCCTATAGTCCACAATTACACCATTGACTCTCTCCGGTTTCCCTACAGTCCACTGTGATTCCAGTGGCGCTCTAAGGTTTCCCTATAGTCCACACTGACACCATTGGCTCTGTACAGTTTCCCTGTGGTCCACGCTGACTCCAGCGCTCTCTATAGTTTCCCTATAGCCCACACTGATTCCAGCGGTTCTCTATGGTTTCCTAAAGCCCAAACTGACTCTAGTGGCCGTCAACGGTTTCTCTATAGCGAACACTGACTCCAGTGGCTCTCTCCAGCTTCCCTTTATCCCTCAATGATTCCAGCAGCTCTCTACGGTTTTCCTATAGCCCACACTGTCCCTAGTGGTTCACAACAGTTTCCCTAAAGTCCACACTGACTCCGGCAGCTCTCTCCGGCTTCCCCATAGACTGACAGTGACTGCAGTGGCTCTCTATGGTTTCCCTTTCGACTACACGGTCTACAGTGGCTCACTACGGTTTCTTTAAATCGCACACTAACTTTAGTGGCTCTCTACGGTTTCCCTATTGCCCACACTAATCCCAGTGGCTCTGTACGTTTTGCCTATAGTCCACACTGTCTCCCGTGGCTCTGTACGGTTTCCCTATCGTCCACAGTAATCCCAGTGGCTCTCCACAGATTCACTAAAGCCCACACTGACTCCAGCGGCTCTTTACGGTTTCCCTATATCCGACACCCACTCTAAACGGTCTCGACGGATTTCCTATACTCCACACGGTCACCAGTGGCTCTCTACGGTTTTCCTATGGTCCACACTGTCTCCAGAGGCTCTCTAAGGTTTCCTGATAATCCCACACTCAATCCAGTGATTCGCTACAGTTTTGCTATATCCCACCCTCACTCCAGTGGTTCTCTACGGTTTTCCTATAGTCCACACTGACTCCAGTAGCTCTCTACGGTTTCCCTATAGCCCACACTGACTCCAGTAGCTCTCTACTTTTTCCCTATGGCCCACCCTGACTCCAGTGGCTCCTGTGCGGTTTCCCTATAGTCCACACTGACACCAATGGCTCTCTATGTTTTCCCTATATTCCACACTGCCTCGAGTGGCTCTCTACTGTTTCCCTGTAGTCCACACTGTCTCCAGCGGCTCTCAAGGGTTTCCCTTTATCCCACACTGTTATCAGTGGCACTCTACGGTTTCCCTATAGTCCAGATTGACTCCAGTGGCTCTCTACGGTTTCCCGATTTCCCTCAATGATTCCAGCGGCTCTCAACGGTTTTCCTATAGCCCACATTTTCCTTAGTGGCTCTCAACATTTTTACTATAGTCCATACTGACTCCAGGGGCTCTCAAGGGTTTCCCTTTATCCCATACTGACTTCAGTGGCACTCTACGGTTTCCCCATAGTCCACACAGATCCCAGTGGCCCTCTACGGTTTCCCTATAGTCCTCACTGACTCCATTGGCTCTCTACGTTTTCCCTCTAGCCCACCCTGACTCCAGTGGCTCTATACTGCTTCCCTATATCCGTCAAAGATTCCAGCGGCTCTCTACAGTTTTCTTATAGTCCACACTATCCCAGTGGCTCTCAACAGTTTTCCTATAGACCACACTGATTCCAGCTGCTCTCAAGTGTTTTCCTTTATCCCACGCTGTTATCAGTGGCAATCTTCAGTTTCCCTATAGTCCTGAATGACTCCAGTGGCTCTATGCGGCTTCCCTATGTCCCTCAATGATTCCAGCGGCTCTCTACGGTTTTCCTATAGCCCACACTTTCCTTAGTGGCTCTAAACAGTTTCGCAATAGTCCATACTGACTGCAGGGGCTCTCAAGGGTTTCCTTTTATCCCACACTGACTTCAGCGGCTCTCTATGGTTTCCCTATATACCACACTGTCTCCAGCGGCTCTCAGAGGTTTCCCTTTATCCCACACTGACTCCAGCGGCTCTCTAAGGTTTTCCTATATCCCACACTGAATCCAGTGTCTCGCTATGGGTTTGCTATATCACACACTGTCTCTAGTGGCTCTCTACGTATTCCCTATCGTTCACACTGACACCGGCGTCTCTCTACGGTTTTCCTATATACCACACTGACTCCAGTGGCTGTCTCCCGTTTCCCAATAGTCCACACAGTCTCCAGCAGCTCTCAAAGTTTTCCCTTTATCCCACACTGAATTCAATGGCTCTCCACGGTTTCCCCATAGTCCACAGAAATCCCAGTGGCCCTCTACGGTTTCCCTATCGTCCAGACTGACTCCAGAGGCTCTCTACGGTTTCCCTATAGTCCACACTGACTCCATTGGCAATCTACGGTTTCCCTATAGTCCTCACTGACTCCATTGGCTCTCTATGTTTTCCTTCTAGCCCACCCGGACTCCAGTGGCTCTATACTGCTTTCCTATATCCCACAATGATTCCGGCAGCTCTCTATGGTTTTCCTATAGTGCACAATATCCCAGTGGCTCTCAACAGTTTTCCTATAGTGCACACTGACTCCAGCTGCTCTCAAGTGTTTTCCTTTATCCCACAATGACTTCAGCGGCTTTCTACGGCTTCCCTATAGCCCGCACTGACTCCCGTTGCTATCTACAGTTTCCCTATAGCCCACACTAATCCCAGTGGCTCTGTCCGTTTTGCCTATAGTCCACACTGTCTCCCGTGGCTCTGTACGGTTTCCCTATAGTACACAGTAATCCCATTGGCTCTCTACAGATTCACTAAAGCCCACACTGACTCCAGCGGCTCTTTACAGTTTCCCTATAGCCGACACTCACTGCAAAGGCTCTCTACGGTTTTCCTATAGTCCACACTGACACCAGCGGCTCTCTACTCTTTCCTTATACTCAACACCGACACCAGTGGCTCTCTAAGGTTTTCCTATGGTCCACACTGACTCCAGAGGCTCTCTAAGGTTTCCTGATAAGACCACACTGAATCCAGTGATTCGCTACAGTTTTGCTATATCCCACCCTCACTCCAGAGGCTCTCTCCGGTTTTCCTATAATCCACACTGACTCCAATAGCTCGCTACGGTTTCCCTACAGCCCACACTGACTCCAGTAGCTCTCTACTTTTTCCCTATGGCCCACCCTGACTCCAGTGGTTCTGTGCAGTCTCCCTATAGTCCACACTGAAACCAAAGGCTCTCTATGTTTTCCCTATATTCCACACTGCCTCCAGTGGCTCTCTACGTTTTCCCTATAGTCCACAGTGTCTCCAGCGGCTCTCAAGGGTTTCCCTTTATCCCGCACTGTTATCAGTGGCACTCTACGGTTTCCCTATTGTCCTGACTGACTCCAGTGGCTCTCTACGGATTCCCTATAGCCCACACTGACTCCAAAAGCTCTCTACGGCTTCCCTATATCCCTCAATGATTCCAGCGGCTCTCTACGGTTTTCCTATAGCCCACACTTTCCTTAGTGGCTCTCAACAGTTTCCCTATAGTCCATACTGACTCCAGGGGCTCTCAAGGGTTTCCTTTTATCCCACTCTCACTTCAGCGGCTCTCTATGGTTTCCCTATATACACACTGACTCCAGTGGCTGTCTCCGGTTTCTTAATAGTCCACACAGTCTCCAGCGGCTCTCAGAGGTTTCCCTTTATCCCACACTGACTCCAGCGGCTCTCTAAGGTTTCCCTATATCCCACACTGAATCCAGTGGCTCGCTATGGGTTTGCTATATCACACACTGTCTCTAGTGGCTCTCTACGTATTCCCTATCGTTCACACTGACACCGGCGTCTCTCTACGGATTCCCTATAGTCCACAGTGACTCCAGAGGCTCTCTACGGTTTTCCTATAGCCCAGACTGACTCCAGTAGCTCTCTACTTTTTCCCTATGGCCCACCCTGACTCCAGTGGCTCACTACGGATTCCCTATAGTCCACACTTCCTCCAGTGTCTCTGTGCTGTTTTCCTATAGTCCACACTGACACCAATGGCTCTCTACATTTTCCCTATATTCCACACTGCCTCAAGTGGCTCTCTGCGGTTTCCCTATAGTCCGCACTGTCTCCAGCGGCTCTCAAGGTTTTCCCTTTATCCCACACTGTTATCAGAGGCACTCAACGATTTCCCTATAGTCCAGACTGACTCCAGAGGCTCTCTACGGTTTCCCTATAGCTCACACTGACTCCAGGGGCTCTATACGGCTTTTCTATATCCCTCAATGATTCCAGCGGCTCTCTATGGTTTTCCTATAGCCCACACTTTCCTTAGTGGCTCTCAACAGTTTCCCTATAGTCCATACTGACTCCAGGGTCTCTCAAGGGTTTCCTTTTATCCCACTCTCACTTCAGCGGCTCTAGTGGCTGTCTCCGGTTTCTTAATTTTCCACACAGTCTCCAGCGGCTCTCAGATTTTTCCCTTTATCCCACACTGACTCCAGCGGCTCTCTAAGGTTTCCCTATATGCCACACTGAATGCAATGGCTCGCTATGGGTTTGCTATATCACACACTGTCTCTAGTGGCTCTCTACGTATTCCCTATCGTTCACACTGACACCGGTGGCTCTCCACGGATTCCCTATAGTCCACAGTGACTCCAGAGGCTCTCTACGGTTTCCCTATAGCCCTCACTGACTCCAGTGGCTCTGTACGATTTCCCTCACAATGACCCCATGGCTCTCTCCGGTTTCCCTATAGTCCACTGTGACTCCATGGCGCTCTAATGTTTCCCTATAGTCCACACTGACACCATTGGCTCTCTACAGTTTCCCTATAGTTCACTCTGACTCCAGCGGCTCTCTGTGGTTTCCTTATAGCCCACACTGATTCCAGCGGTTCTCTGTGGTTTTCCTAAAGCCAACACTGACACTAGTGGCTCTCATCGGTTTCCCTATAGCACACACTGGCTCCAGTGGCTCTCTGCAGCTTCCTTATATCCCTCAATGATTCCTGCGTCTCTCTACGGTTTTCCTATAGCTCACACTGTCCCTAGTGGTTCTCAACAGTTTCCCTATAGTACACAATGACTCCAGCAGCTCTCTACTGTTTCCCCATAGCCGACACTGACTGCAGTGGCTCTCTATGGTTTCCCCTTGGACTACACTGACTACAGCGGCTCACTACGGTTTCTCTATATCACACACTAAATTTAGTGTCTCTCTACGGTTTTCCTATAGCCCACACTAATCCCAGTGGCTCTGTACGTTTTGCCTATAGTCCACACTGTCTCCCGTGGCTCTGAACGGTTTCCCTATAGTCCACAGTAATCCCAGTGGCTCTCTACAGATTCACTAAAGCCCACACTGACTCCAGCGGCTCTTTACGGTTTCCCTATATCTGACACTCTTTGCAAAGGGTCTCTACGGTCCTCCTATAGTCCACACTGACACCAACGGCTCTCTACTGTTGCCCTATAGTCCATACCGACACCATTGGATCTCTACGGTGTTCCTATGGTACACACTGACTCCAGAGGCTCTCTAAGGTTTCCTGATAATCCCACACTGAATCCAGTGATTCGCTACAGTTTTGCTATATCCCACCCTCACTCCAGTGACTCTCTATGGTTTTCCTATGGTCCACACTGGCTCCAGTAGCTCTCTACGGTTTCCCTATAGCCCACACTGACTCCAGTAGCTCTCTACTTTTTCCCTAGGGCCCACCCTGACTCCAGTGGCTCACTACGGATTTCCTACAGTCCACACTTTCTCCAGTGGCTCTGTGCTGTTTTGCTATAGTCCACTCTGACACCAATGGCTCTCTACGTTTTCCCTATATTCCACACTGCCTCCAGTGGATCTCTGCGGTTTCCCTATAGTCCACACTGTCGTCAGCGGCTCCCAAGTGATTCCCTTTATCCCACACTGCTATCAGTGGCACTCTACGGTTTCCCTATAGCCCACACTGACTCCCGGGGCTCTATACGGCCTCCCTATATCCCTCAATGATTCCAGCGGCTCTCTACGGTTTTCCTATAGCCCACAATTTCCTTACTGGCTCTCAACAGTTTCCCTATAGTCCATACTGACTCCAGCGGCTCTCAACGGTTTCCTTTTAACCCACACTGACTTCAGCGGCTCTCTACTGTTTCCCTATATACCACAATGACCCCAGTGGCTGTCCCCGGTTTCCCAATGGTCCACACAGTCTCCAGCGGCTCTCAAAGGTTTCCCTTTATCCCACACTGATTTCAGTGGCTCTCTACGGTTTCCCCATAGTCCACAGAGATCCCAGTGGCCATCTACGGTTTCCCTGTAGTCCAGACTGACTCCAGTGGCTCTCTTTTGTTTCCCTATAGTGCACACTGACTCCATTGGCTCTCTACGGTTTCCCTATAGTCCTCACTGACTCGATTGGCTCTTTACATTTTCCCTCCAGCCCACCCTGACTCCAGTGGCTCTATACTGCTTCCCTATATGCCTCAATGAATCCAGCAGCTCTCTACGGTTTTCCTATAGTCCACACTATCCCAGTGGCTCTCAACAGTTTTGCTATAGTCGACACTGATTCCAGCTGCTCTCAAGTTTTTTCCTTTATCCCGCACTGACTCCCGCGGCTCTCTACGGTTTCCCCATAGCCGACACTAACTGCAGTGTCTGTCTATGGTTTCCCTATAGCGTACATTGACTACAGTGGCTCGCTACGTTTTCCCTATATCACACAGTAACTCAAGTGGCTCTCCACAGTTTGGCAATTTTCCACACTGATCCCAGTGGCGCTCTACAGAATTGCTTTAATCCACACTGTCTCCAGTGGCTCTGTACGGTTTCCCTATAGCCCACACTGACTCCAGCTGCTCTCTACGGTTCCCCTAAAGACTGCACTGACTCCAGCAAATCTCCACATATTCCCTATATCCCAAACTGAATCCAGTGGAGCTCTACAGATTCACTATTGCCCACACTGACTCCAGTGGCTCTGTAAGGCTTCCCCATATCCCACACTCACTCCATTGGCTCTCCACAGTTTCCCTACACTCCACACCGACACCAGTGGCTCTCTACGGTTTTCCTATGGTCCACACTGACTCCAGTGGTTCTCTACAGCTTCCCTCTATCTCTCAATGATTCCAGCGGCTCTCTACGGTTTTCCTATAGCCCACACTGACTCCTGTAGCTCTCTACTTTTTCCCTATACCCACCCTTACTCCAGAGGCGCACTACGGATTCCCTATAGTCCAAACTTTCTCCAGTTGCTCTGTGCGGTTTCCCTATAGTCCACACTGACACCAATTGCTCTCTACGTTTTCCCTATATTCCACACTGCCTCCAGTGGATCTCTGCGGTTTCCCTATAGTCCACACTGTCGTCAGCGGCTCCCAAGTGATTCTCTTTATCCCACACTGCTATCAGTGGCACTCTACGGTTTCCCTATAGCCCACACTGACTCCCGGGGCTCTATACGGCCTCCCTATATCCCTCAATGATTCCAGCGGCTCTCTACGGTTTTCCTATAGCCCACAATTTCCTTACTGGCTCTCAACAGTTTCCCTATAGTCCATACTGACTCCAGCGGCTCTCAACGGTTTCCTTTTATCCCACACTGACTTCAGCGGCTCTCTACTGTTTCCCTATATACCACACTGACTCCAGTGGCTGTCCCCGGTTTCCCAATGGTCCACACAGTCTCCAGCGGCTCTCAAAGGTTTCCCTTTATCCCACACTGACTTCAGTGGCTCTCTACGGTTTCCCCATAGTCCACAGAGATCCCAGTGGCCCTCTACGGTTTCCCTGTAGTCCAGACTGACTCCAGTGGCTCTCTTTTGTTTCCCTATAGTGCACACTGACTCCATTGGCTCTCTACGGTTTCCCTATAGTCCTCACTGACTCCATTGGCTCTTTACATTTTCCCTCTAGCCCACCCTGACTCCAGTGGCTCTATACTGCTTCCCTATATGCCTCAATGAATCCAGCAGCTCTCTACGGTTTTCCTATAGTCCACACTATCCCAGTGGCTCTCAACAGTTTTGCTATAGTCGACACTGATTCCAGCTGCTCTCAAGTTTTTTCCTTTATCCCAAACTGACTTCAGCGGCTTTCTACGGCTTCCCTATAGCCCACACTGACTCCCGCGGCTCTCTACGGTTTCCCCATAGCCGACACTAACTGCAGTGTCTGTCTATGGTTTCCCTATAGCCTACATTGACTACAGTGGCTCGCTACAGTTTCCCTATATCACACAGTAACTCAAGTGGCTCTCCACAGTTTGGCAATTTTCCACACTGATCCCAGTGGCGCTCTACAGATTTGCTTTAGTCCACACTGTCTCCAGTGGCTCTGTACGGTTTCCCTATAGCCCACACTGACTCCAGCTGCTCTCTACGGTTCCCCTAAAGACTGCACTGACTCCAGCAAATCTCCACATTTTCCCTATATCCCAAACTGAATCCAGTGGAGCTCTACAGATTCACTATGGCCCACACTGACTCCAGTGGCTCTGTAAGGCTTCCCCATATCCCACACTCACTCCATTGGCTCTCCACAGTTTCCCTATACTCCACACCGACACCAGTGGCTCTCTACGGTTTTCCTATGGTCCACACTGACTCCAGTGGTTCTCTACAGCTTCCCTCTATCCCTCAATGATTCCA
Organism: Carcharodon carcharias; assembly: GCF_017639515.1. Classification (NCBI taxonomy): domain Eukaryota; kingdom Metazoa; phylum Chordata; class Chondrichthyes; order Lamniformes; family Lamnidae; genus Carcharodon; species Carcharodon carcharias. The sequence continues at coordinate 40,238,921 of NC_054483.1, read as the reverse complement.
GCGGCTCTCTACGGTTTTCCTATAGCCCACACTGACTCCTGTAGCTCTCTACTTTTTCCCTATAGCCCACCCTTACTCCAGAGGTGCACTACGGATTCCCTATAGTCCAAACTTTCTCCAGTTGCTCTGTGCGGTTTCCCTATAGTCCACACTGACACCAATTGCTCTCTACGTTTTCCCTATATTCCACACTACCTCCAGTGGCTCTCTGCGGTTTCCCTATAGTCCACACAGTCTACAGCGGCTCTCAAGGGTTTCCCTGTATCCCACAATGTTATCAGTGGCACTCTACAGTTTCCCTATTGTCCTGACTGACTCCAGTGGCTCTCTACGGATTCCCTATAGCCCACACTGATCCAAAAGCTCTCTACGGCTTCCCTATAGCCCTTAATGATTCCAGCGGCTCTCTACGGTTTTCCTATAGCCCACACTTTCCTTAGTGGCTCTCAACAGTTTCCCTATAGTCCATACTGACTCCAGGGGCTCTCAAGGGTTTCCTTTTATCCAACCCTCACTTCAGCGGCTCTCTACGGTTTCCCTATATACACACTGACTCCAGTGGCTGTCTCTGGTTTCTTAATAGTCCACACAGTCTCCAACGGCTCTCAAAGGTTTCCCTTTATCCCACACTGACTCCAGCGGCTCTCTAAGGTTTCCCTATATCCCACACTTAATCCAGTGTCTCGCTATGGTTTTGCTATATCACACACTGACTCTAGTGGCTCTCTATGTATTCCCTATCGTTCACACTGACACCGGCGGCTCTCTACGGATTCCCTATAGTCCACACTGACACCAACGGCTCTCTACTGTTTCCCTATACTCCATACCGACACCATTGGATCTCTACGGTGTTCCTATGGTCCACACTGACTCCAGAGGCTCCCTAAGTTTTCCTGATAATCCCACACTGAATCCAGTGATTCGCTGCAGTTTTGCTATATCCCACCCTCACTCCAGTGGCTCTCTACGGTTTTCCTATAGCCCACACTGACTCCAGTAGCTCTCTACTTTTTCGTTATGGCCCACCCTGACTCCAGTGGCTCACTACGGATTCCCTATTGTCCACACTTTCTCCAGTGGCTCTGTGCTGTTTTCCTATAGTCCACACTGACACCAATGGCTCTCTACATGATCCCTGTATTCCACACTGCTTCCAGTGGCTCTCTGCGGTTTCCCTATAGTCTGCACTGTCTCCAGCGGCTCTCAAGGTTTTCCCTTTATCCCACACTGTTATCAGTGGCACTCTACGGTTTCCCTATTGTCCACAGAGATACCACTGGCCCTCTACGGTTTCCCTGAAGTCCAGACTGACTCCAGTGGCTCTCTACTGTTTCCCTATAGTCCAAACTGACTCCATTGGCTCTCTACGGTTTCCCTATAGTCCTCACTGACTGCATTGGCTCTTTTCATTTTCCCTCTAGCTCACCCTGACTCCAGTGGCTCTATACAGCTTCCCTATATCCCTCAATAATTCCAGCGGCTCTCTACGGTTTTCCTTTAGTCCACACTATCCCAGTGGCTCTCAACAGTTTTCCTATAGTCGACACTGATTCCAGCTGCTCTCAAGTGTTTTCCTTTATCCCACACTGACTTCAGCGGCTTTCTACGGCTTCCCTATAGCCCGCACTGACTCCTGCGGCTCTCTACGGTTTCCCCATTGCCGACACTAACTGCAGTGTCTCTCTATGGTTTCCCTATAGCCTACATTGATTACAGTGGCTCGCTACGGTTTCCCTATATCACACAGTAACTCAAGTGGCTCTCTGCGGTTTGGCTATTGTTCCACACTGATCCCAGTGGCTCTCTACAGATTTGCTTTATTCCACACTGTCTCCAGTGGCTCTGTACGGTTTCCCTATAGCCAACACTGATTGCAGCTGCTCTCTACGGTTCCCCTAAAGCCTGCACTGACTCCAGCGTCTCTCCACATTTTCCCTATATCCCAAACTGAATACAGTGGCTCTCTACAGATTCACTAAAGCCCACAATGACTCCAGTGGATCTGTAAGGCTTCCCTATATCCCACACTCACTCCATTGGCTCTCTACTGTTTCCCTATACTCCACACCGACACCAGTGGCTCTCTACGGTTTTCCTATGGTCCACACTGACTCCAATGGCTCTCTACAGCTTCCCTATATCCCTCAATGATTCCAGCGGCTCTCTACGGTTTTCCTATAGCCCACACTGTCCTTAGTGGTTCTGAACAGTTTCCCTATAGTCCACACTGACTCCAGCATCTCTCTAAAGTTTCCCCATAGCCGACACTGACTGCAGTCTTTCTCTATTTTTTCCCTATAGCCTACACTGACTACAGTGGCTCACTACGGTTTCCCTATAGCCCAAACTAATCCCATTGGCTCTCTACGGTTTGCCTATAGTCCACACTGTCTCCCGTGGCTCTGTACGGTTTCCCTATAGTCCACAGTAATCCCAGTGTCTCTCTACAGATTCACTAAAGCCCACACTGACTCCAGCGGCTCTTTACGGTTTGCCTATATCCGACATTCTTTGCAAAGGGTCTCTACGGTTTTCCTATAGTCCACACTGACACCAGCGGCTCTCTACTGTTTCCCTATACTCCACACCGAAACCAGTGGCTCTCTACGGTGTTCCTATGGTCCACACTGACTCCAGAGGCTCTCAATGGTTTCCTGATAATCCCACACTGAATCCAGTGATTCGCTACAGTTTTGCTATAATCCACACTCACTCCAGTGGCTCTCTACGGATCTCCTATAGTCCACACTGACTCCACTAGCTCTCTACAGTTTCCCTATAGCCCACACTGACTCCAGTAGCTCCCTACTTTTTCCCTATGGACCACCATGACTCCATGGCTCACTACGGATTCCCTATAGTCCACACTTTCTCCAGTGGCTCTGTGCGGTTTCCCTATAGTCCGCTCTGACACCAATGGCTCTCTACGTTTTCCCTATATTCCACACTGCCTCCAGTGGCTCTCTACGGTTTCCCCATAGCCGACACTGACTGCACTGGATCACTACGGTTTTTCTATATCGCACACTAACTTTAGTGGCTCTCTACGGTTTCCCTATAGCCTTCACTGATCCCACTGTATCTCCATGGTTTCCCTATAGTCCACACTGTCTCCAGTGGCTCTGTACGGTTTCCCTATAGTCCACACTGACTCCAGCTGCTCTCTACGGTTTCCCTAATGCCTGCACTGACTCCAGAGGCTCTCCACATTTTCCATATATCCCACACTGACTCCAGTGTCTCTGTGCGGCTTCCCTATATCCCACACTGAATCCAATGGCTCTCTACAGATTCTCTAAAGCCCACACTGTCACCAGTGGCTCTGTACAGTTTCCCTATATTCCACACTCACTTGATTGGCTCTCTATGATTTTCCTATAGTCCACACTGACACCAGCGGCTCCCTATTGTTTCCCTATACTCCACACTGCCACCAGTGGCTCTCTACGGTTTTCCTATGGTCCACACTGACTCCAGTCGCTCTCTAATGTTTCCCTATATCCCACACTGATTCCGGTGGCTCGCTACGGTTTTGCTGTATCACACACTGACTCTAGTGGCTCTTTATGGATTCCCTATAGTTCGCACTGACACCAGCGGCTCTCTATGGATTCCCTATAGTCCACAGTGACTCCAGTGGCTCTCTACAGATTCCGTCTAGCCCTCACTGACTCCAGTGGCTCTGTACAGTTTCCCTATAGTCCACACTGACACCATCGGCTCTCTACGGTTTTCCTATAGTCCACTCTGACTTCAGTGGCTATCTACGGTTTCCCTATAGCCCACACTGATTCCAGCATCTCTCTACGGTTTTCCTATTGCCCACACTGACACTAGGGGCTCTCAACGGTTTCACTATAGTCTACACTGACTCCACAGGCGCTCAACTGTTTCCCTTTATCCCACACTGACTTCAGCAGCTCGCTACAGTTTCCCTATAGCGCACACTGTCTCCAGCAGTTCCCACCGGTTTCCCTATAGCCGACACTGACTCCAGCGGCTCGCTACCGTTTCCCTATATCACACAGAGTCTCCAGCAGCTCTCTACTGTTTCAGTATAGCCCTCACTGACTCCAGTGGCTCACTGCAGTTTCCCTAAAGCCCACAGTGACTCCAGCTCATCTCTTGGGTTTCCCTAAAGACTGCAATGACTCCAACAGTTCTCCACCATTTCTGTATTGCCCACACTGACTCCAGTGGATCTCTACGGTTTTCCTAAATCACACACTAACTCCATTGGCTCTCTACATTTTCCCTGTAGTCCACACTGCCTCTGGTGGTTCTCTACAGTTTTCCTACATCCCACACTAACTCCAGTGGCTCAGTACGGTTTCCCTATAGTCCACACAGACACCATTGGCTCTCTAGGATTTTCCTATAGTCCACTGAACTCCAGTGGCTCTCTACAGATTCCCTATAATCTACACTGACACCATTGGCTCTCTACAGTTTTCCTATAGTCCACTCTGAATCCAGTGGCTCTCTACGGTTTCCCTAAAGTCCACACTGACACCAATGGCTCTCCACGGTTTCCATATAGTCCACTCTGCCTCCAGTGGCTCTCTGTTGTTTCCCTATAGCCCACACTGATTCCAGCCGCTCTCTACAGTTTTCCTATCGCCCACAATTACCCTAGCAGCTCTCAACGGTTTCCCTATAGTCCACACAGACTCCAGTGGCTCTCCACGGTTTCCCTATAGCCCACACTGACTCCAATGGCTCTGTACGTCTTCCCTATATCCCACAATGTTTCCGGCTTCTCTCTACTGTTTCCCTGTAGTCCACACTGCCTCCAGTGGTTGTCTACAGTTTTCATACATCCCACAGTGACTCCAGTGCCACTGTACGGTTTCCCTATAGCCCTCGCTGACTGCAGTGGCTCTCTACAGATTCCCTAAAGCCCACACTGACTCCACTGGCTCTCTATGGATTCCCTATAGCCTACACTGACTACAGTGGCTCGCTACGGTTTCCCTATATCACACACTAACCCTAGTTGCTCTCTACGGTTTCCCTAAAGTCCACACTGACACCAATGGCTCTCCACGGTTTCCCTATAGTCCACTCTGCCTCCAGTGGCTCTCTGATGTTTCCCTATAGCCCACACTGATTCCATCTGCTCTCTACAGTTTTCCTATCGCCCACACTGACCCTAGCAGCTCTCAACGGTTTCCCCATAGTACACTCTGAATCCAGTTGTTCTCTGCGTTTTACCTGTAACCCACACTGACACCATTGGCTCTGTACGGTTTCCCTATAGTCAACTCTGACTCCAGTTTCTCCCTACTGTTTCCCTTTCGTCCACATTGCCACCACTGGCGCTCTATGGTTTCCCTATAGCCCACACTGACTCCAATGGCTCTGTACGGCTTCCCTATATCCCACAATGTTTCCAGCGGCTCTCTACTGTTTCCCTGTAGTCCACACTGCCTCCAGTGGTTGTCTACAGTTTTCATACATCCCACAGTGTCTCCAGTGCCACTGTACGGTTTCCCTATAGCCCTCGCTGACTGCAGTGGCTCTCTACAGATTCCCTAAAGCCCACACTGACTCCACTGGCTCTCTATGGATTCCCTATAGCCTACACTGACTACAGTGGCTCGCTACGGTTTCCCTATATCACACACTAACCCTAGTGGCTCTCTACGGTTTCCCTAAAGTCCACACTGACACCAATGGCTCTCCACGGTTTCCCTTTAGTCCACTCTGCCTCCAGTGGCTCTCTGTTGTTTCCCTATAGCCCACACTGCTTCCAGCCTCTCTCTACAGTTTTCCTATCGCCCACACTGACCCTAGCAGCTCTCAACGGTTTCCCTATAGTCCACTCTGAATCCAGTGGCTCTCTGCGTTTTACCTGTAACCCACACTGACACCATTTGCTCTGTACGGTTTCCCTATTGTCCACTCTGACTCCAGTGTCTCCCTACTGTTTCCCTTTCGTCCACATTGCCACCACTGGCGCTCTATGGTTTCCCTATAGTCCACACTGACTCCAGTGGCTCTGTACAGATTCCCTATATCCTACAATGATTCCAGCAGCTCTCTGCGGCTTTCCTATAGCCCACACTGTCCCTAGTGGCTCTCAACAGTTTCCCTATAGTCCACTCTGACTCCAGTGGCTCTTTGCGTTTTCCCTATAGTGCACACTGACACCAATGGCTCTCTATGGATTCCCTATGGCCCAGCCTGACTCCAGTGGCTCACGACGTATTCCGTATCGTCCACACTGAATCCAGTAGCTGTCTGCAGATTCACTTAAGCGCACACTAACTCCTGTGGCTCTGTAAGGTTTCCCGAAATCCCACACTCACTCCATTGGCTCTCGACAGTTTTCCTATAGTCCGCACTGACACCAGCGGCTCTCTACTGTTTCCCTATAGACCACACTTACACCAGTGGCTCTCGACTGTTTCCCTATAGTCCACACTGACTCCAGTGGCTTCTAACATTTCCCTATATCCCACACTGACACCAGTGGCTCCCTGCGGTTTTGCTATATCACACACTGACTCTAGTGGCTCTCTAGGGATTCCCTACTGTCCACACTGACACCAGTGGCTTTCTATGGATTCCCTATGGACCACAGTTACTCCAGTGGCTCTCTACGGTTTCCGTCTAGAACACAGTGACTCCAGTGGCTCTGTGCAGTTTCCCTATAGTCCACACTGACACCATTGGCTCTCGACTGTTTCCCTATAGTCCATTCTGACTCCCACTCCAGTGGCTCTCTACGGTTTCCCTGTAATCCAGCCAGACACCATTGGCTCTCTACCGTTTCTCTATAGTCACACTGACAGCAGAGGATCTCAAGGGTTTCCCCTTATCCCACACTGACTTCAGCGGCTCTCTACGGTTTCCCTATAGCCCGCACTCACTCCATTGGCTCTCTACGGTTTTCCTATACTCCACACTGACACCAGCGGCTCTCGACTGTTTCCCTATAGTCCACACTTAGACCAGTGGCTCTCGACGGTTTCCCTGTAGTCCACACCGACTCCAGTGGCTTCTAACGTTTCCCTATATCCCACACTGACACCAGTGGCTCCCTACGGTTTTGCTATATCACACACTGACTCTAGTGGCTCTCTACGGATTCCCTATGTTCCACACTGACACCAGTGGCTTTCTACGAATTACCTATAGTCCACAGTGACTCCAATGGCTCTCTACGGTTTCCATCTTGCCTAAACTGACTACAGTGGCTCGCTACGGTTTCCCTATATCACACTCTAACTCTAGTGGCTCTCTTCGGTTTCCCAAGAATCCACACGGAAGCCATTGGCTCTCTATGGTTTCCCTATCGTCCACTCCGACTCCAGTTGCTCTCTACGGATTCCCTATAATCTACACTGACACCATTGGCTCTCTACGGTTCGATATAGTCCACACTGACACCATTGGCTCTCTACGGTTTCCCTATAGTCCACTCCAACTCCTGTGGCTCTCTACGGATTCCGTATAATCTACACTGACACCTTTGGCTCTCTACAGTTTCCCTAAAGTCCACATTGACACCAATGGCTCTCCATGGTTTCCCTATAGTCCATTTTGCCTCCAGTGGCTCTCTGTGGTTTCCCTATAGCCCACACTGATTCCCGCTGCTCTCTATGGGTTTCCTATAGCCCACACTGACCCTAGCGGCTCTCCACAGTTTCCCCTTAGCCGAGACGGTCTGCAGTGGCCCTCTATGGTTTCCCTCTAGCCAACACTGACTACGGTGGCTCGCTACGGATTCCATATATTACACACTAACTCTGATGGCTCTCTACGATTTCCGTATAGTCCAAACTGATCCCAGTGGCTCTTTACGATTTCCCTATTGTCCACACTGTCTCCAGTGATTCTGTAAGGTTTCCCTATAGTCCACACTGACTCCAGCTGCTCTCTACGGTTTCCCTAAAGCCTGCACTGACACCAGGGGCTCTCCACGTTTTCCCTATATCCCACACTGACTCCAGTGGCTTGTATGGTTTCCCTATATCCCACAGTGAATCCAGTGGCTCTCTACAGTTTCCTTAAAGTCCACACTGACACCAATGGCTCTCCAGGGTTTCCCTATAGTCCACTCTGCCTCCAGTGGCTCTCTCTGGTTTCCCTATAGCCCACACTGATTCCAGCCGCTCCCTACGGGTTTCCTATAGCCCACACTGACCCTAGCATCTCTCCACGGTTTCCCTATAGCCCACACTGACTCCAATGGCTCTCTACGGCTTCCCTATATCTCACAATGTTTCAGGCGGCTCTCTATAGTTTCCCTGTAGTCCACACTGCCTCCAGTGGTTCTCTACAGTTTTCCAACATCCTACAGTGACTCCAGTGGCACTGTACGGTATCCCTATAGCCCTCGATGATTGCAGTGGCTCTCTATGGATTCCCTCTCGCCTACACTGACTACAGTGGCTCGACATGGTTTCCCTATATCACATACTAACTCTAGTGGCTTGCTACAGTTTCCCTATAGTTCGCACTGATCCCAGTGGCTCTTTTCGGTTTCCCTATAGTCCACAATGTCTCCACTGGCTCTATACTGTTTCCCTATAGTCCACACTGACTCCAGCGGCTCTCTCCGGTTTCCCTATAGGCAAAACTGACTCCAGGGGCTCAACACCGTTTCCCTCTATCGCACAGTGCCTCCAGCAGCTCTCTACGGTTTCCACATAGCCAAGACGGACTGCAGTGGCTCTCTATGGTTTCTCTATCGCCCACACTGACACCATTTCTCTCTCAGGTTTCCCTATAGCCCAAACTGACTCCTGCAGCTCTCTTTGGTTTCCCTAAAGCCCGCACTGACTCCAGCGGTTCTCCACCTTTTCCCTATAACCCACACTTCCTCCAGTGCTTGTCTACAGTTTTCCTACATCCCACACTGACTCCACTGGCTCTCTACCGTTTCCCTCTATCACACAGTGTCTCCAACAGCTCTCTACGTGTTCCATATAGCCCAGACTAACTCCAATGGCTCTTTAAGGTTTCCCTATAGCCCACACTGACTCCTGCTGCTCTCTTTGGATTCCCTAAAGCCCGCACTGACTCCAGCGGTTCTCCACCTTTTCCCTATAACCCACAGTTCCTCCAGTGCTTGTCTACAGTTTTTCTACATCCCACACTGACTCCAGTGGCTCTGTACGGTTTCCCTATAGCCCTCACTGACTGCAGTGACTCTCTACAGATTCCCTGAAACCCACACTGACTCCACTGGCTCTGTACAGATTCACAATAGTCCTCACTGACTCCAGCGGCTCTCTATGGTTTCCCTATAACCCACACGGATTCTGGTAGCTCTCTACAATTCTCTATGGCCCACCCAGACTCCAGTGGCTCACTAAGGTTTCCCTATAGTCCACACTGAATGCAGCGGCTCTCTACTGTTTTCTATAGCCCACACAGACTCCAGTAGCTCTCTACGGTTTCTCTATGGCTCACGCTAATTCCAGTGGCTCACTACGGATTCCCTATAGTCCAGACTGAGACCAGTGGCTCTCTACCGTTTCTCTATAGTCCAGACTGGCAAAAGTGGCTCTCTAACGTTTCCCTCAAGTCCACACTGACACCAATGGCTCTCTACGGTTTCCCTATATTCCACACTGACTCCATTGGCTGTCTGCGGTTTCCATATAGTCCACACTGACTACCGCGGCTCTCAAGGGTTTCCCTTAATCCCACACTGACTTCAGTGGCTCTCTGCAGTTTCCCTATAGTCCACACGGATCCCAGTGGCTCTCTACGCTTTCCCTATAGTGCAGACTGACTCCAGTGAATCTCTACAGTTTCCCTATCGTCCACACTGACTCCAGCGGCTCTCTACGGTTTCCCCCTAGCTGAGACGCACTGCAGATGCTCTCTATGGTTTCCCTATAGCCTACACTGACTACGGTGGCTTGCTACGGATTCCATATATCACACACTAACTCTGGTGGCTCTCTACGAAATCCGTATAGTCCAAACTGATCCCAGCGGCTCTTTACAGTTTCCCTATAGTCCACACTGACTCCAGCTGCTCTCTACGGTTTCCCTGAAGCCTGCACTGACTCCAGCGGCCCTCCACGTTTTCCCTATATCCCACACTGACTCCAGTGGCTTGTATGGTTTCCCTATATCCCACAGTGAATCCAGTGGCTCTCTACAGATTTAGTAAAGCCCACACTGACTCCAGTGGATCTGTAAGGTTCCCCTATATACCACAGTCAGTCAATTGGCTCTCTACGGTTTTCCCATAGTCCACACGGAAACCAGTGGCTCTCTACGGTTTCCCTATAGTCCACAGTGCCTCCAGTGGCTCTCTACGGTTTCCCTCTAGCCCACACTGACTCCAGTGGCTCTTTACGGTTTCCCTATAGTCCACACTGACACCATTGGCTCCCTACGGTTTTGCTATATCACACACTGACTCTAGTGGCTCTCTACGGATTCCCTATGTTCCACACTGACACCAGTGGCTTTCTACGGATTCCCTATAGTCCACAGTGACTCCAGTGGCTCTCTACAGTTTCCGTCGTGCCTACACTGACTACAGTGGCTCGCTACGGTTTCCCTACATCGCACACTAACTCTAGTGGCTCTCTACGGATTCCCTATAATCCACACTGACACCATTGGCTCTCTACGGTTTCCCTATCATCCACTCCGACTCCAGTGGCTCTCTACGGATTCCCTATAATCTACACTGACACCATTGGCTCTCTACGTTTTCCCTATAGTTCACACTGACACCATTGGCTCTCTACGGTTTCCCTATAGTCCACTCCGACTCCAGTGGCTCTCTACGGATTCCCTATAATCTACACTGACACCATTGGCTCTCTACAGTTTCCCTATAGTCCACTCTGAATCCAGTGGCTCTCTATGGTTTCTCTAAAATCCACACTGACAGCAATGGCTCTCCATGGTTTCCCTATAGTCCACTCTGCTTCCAGTGGCTCTCTTTGGTATCCCTATAACCCACACTGATTCCAGCCGCTCTCTACGGGTTTCCTATATCCCACACTGACCCTAGCTGCTCTCCACGGTTTCCCTATAGCCCACAATGACTCAAATGGCTCTGTACGGCTTCCCGATATCCCACAATGTTTCAGGCGGCTCTCTACAGTTTCCCTGTAGTCCTCACTGCCTCCAGTGGTTGTCTACAGTTTTCCAACATCCCACAGTGACTCCAGTGGCACTGTAACAGTTTCCCTATAGCCCTCGCTGACTGCAGTGGCTCTCTATGGATTCCCTATAGCCTACACTGACTACAGTGGCTCGCTATGGTTTCCCTATATCACGCACTAAATCTAGTGGCTCGCTACCATTTCCCTATAGTCCACACTGATCCCATTGGTTCTCTTCGGTTTACCTATTTTCCACAATGTCTCCACTGTCTCTGTACGGTTTCCCTATAGTCCACACTGACTCCAGCTGCTCTCTACGGTTTCCCTAAAGCCTGCACTGACTCCAGCGGCTCTCCACGTTTTCCCCATATCCCACACTGACTCCAATGGATTGTATGGTTTCCCTATATCCCAACGTGAATCCAGTCGCTCTCTACAGATTTAGTAAAGCCCACACTGACTCCAGTGGATCTGTGAGGTTTCCCTATATCCCACAGTTAGTCAATCGGATCGCTTCGGTTTTCCGATAGTCCACACTGACACCAGCCGCTCTCTACTGTTTCCCTATAGTCCACACTGACACCAGTGGCTCTCAATGGTTTCCCTATAGTCGGCAGTGACTCCCGTGGCTCTCTACGGTTTCCCTCTAGCCAAAATGACTCCAGAGGCTCTTTACGGTTTCCCTATAGTCCACACTGACACCCTTGTCTCTCTAAGGTTTCCCTATCTTCCACTCTGAATTAATTGGCTCTCTGTGGATACCGTGTAATCCACAATGACTACACTGGCTCTGTATAGCTTCCCTATAACCCATTAAGTTTTCAGCGGCTCTCTATCGATTTCCTATAGCCCACACTGTCCCTAGTGGCTCTCAACAGTTTCCCTGTAGTACACACTGTTTCCAGCGGCTCTGTATGCTTTCCCTATAGCCCACACTGACACTATTGGCTTCTACGGTTTCCCTATAGTCCACACTGACACCAGCGGCTCTCTACTGTTTCCCTATAGCCCACACTGACTCCAGAGGCTCTTTACGGTTTCCCTATAGTCCACACTGACACCATTGTCTCTCTACGGTTTCCCTATCTTCCACTCTGAATTAAATGGCTCTCTGTGGTTACCCTGTAATCCACACTGACTCCACTGGCTCTGTATGGCTTCCCTATATCCCACAATGTTTCCAGCGGCTCTCTATGCTTTTCCTATAGCCCACAATGTCCCTATTGGCTCTCAACAGTTTCCCTATAGCCCAGACTGTTTCCAGCGGCTCTGTATGCTTTCCCTATAGTCCACACTGACACCATTGGCACTCTACGGTTTCCCTATAGTTCACACTGATACCAGTGGATCTCTACTGTTTCCCTATAGTCAATACTGACACCAGTGGCTCTCTATGGCTTTTCTGTGGCCCACCCTGACTCCAGTGGCTCACTACTTATTCCCTATAGTCCACACTGAATCCAGTAGGTCTGTACAGATTCACTAAAGCCCACACTGACTTCAGTGGATTGTTTGGTTTCCCTATATCCCACAGTGAATCCTGTTGCTCTCTACAGATTTAGTAAAGCCCACACTGACTCCAGTGGATCTGTGAGGTTTCCCTATTTTCCACAGTTAGTCAATCGGATCGCTTCGGTTTTCCGATAGTCCACACTGACACCAGCCGCTCTCTACTGTTTCCCTATAGTCCACACTGACACCAGTGGCTCTCTATGGTTTCCCTATAGTCGGCAGTGACTCCCGTGGCTCTCTACGGTTTCCCTCTAGCCAAAATGACTCCAGAGGCTCTTTACGGTTTCCCTATAGTCCACACTGACACCCTTGTCTCTCTAAGGTTTCCCTATCTTCCACTCTGAATTAATTGGCTCTCTGTGGATACCGTGTAATCCACAATGACTACACTGGCTCTGTATAGCTTCCCTATAACCCATTAAGTTTTCAGCGGCTCTCTATCGATTTCCTATAGCCCACACTGTCCCTAGTGGCTCTCAACAGTTTCCCTGTAGTACACACTGTTTCCAGCGGCTCTGTATGCTTTCCCTATAGCCCACACTGGCACTATTGGCTTCTACGGTTTCCCTATAGTCCACACTGACACCAGCAGCTCTCTACTGTTTCGCTATAGCCCACACTGACTCCAGAGGCTCTTTACGGTTTCCCTATAGTCCACACTGACACCATTGTCTCTCTACGGTTTCCCTATCTTCCACTCTGAATTAAATGGCTCTCTGTGGTTACCCTGTAATCCACACTGACTCCACTGGCTCTGTATGGCTTCCCTATATCCCACAATGTTTCCAGCGGCTCTCTATGCTTTTCCTATAGCCCACAATGTCCCTATTGGCTCTCAACAGTTTCCCTATAGCCCAGACTGTTTCCAGCGGCTCTGTATGCTTTCCCTATAGTCCACACTGACACCATTGGCACTCTACGGTTTCCCTATAGTCCACACTGACACCAGTGGATCTCTACTGTTTCCCTATAGTCAATACTGACACCAGTGGCTCTCTATGGTTTTTCTATGGCCCACCCTGACTCCAGTGGCTCACTACTTATTCCCTATAGTCCACACTGAATCCAGTAGGTCTGTACAGATTCACTAAAGCCCACACTGACTCCAGTGGCTCTGTACGTTTTCCCTATATCCCACACTCACTCCATTGGCTCTCCACGGTTTTCCTATAGTACACACTGACACCAGCGGCTCTCTACTGTTTCCCTATAGTCCACACTTACTCCAATGGCTCTTGACGGTTTCCCTATAGTCCACAAAGACTCCAGTGGCTTCTAACGTTTCCCTATATCCCACACTGACACCAGTGGCTCCCTACGGTTTTCCTATATCACACACTGAGTCTAGTGGCTCTCTACGGATTCCCTGTAGTCCACACTGACACAATTGGCTTTCTGCGGATTCCCTATAGTCCACACTGACACCATTGGCTCTCTATTGTTTCCCTATAGTCGACTCTGACTCCAGTGGCTCTCTACATTTTCCCTATAATCCAGCCTGACACCATTGACTCTCTACCGTTTCTCTATTGTCACACTGACTCCAGATGCTCTCAAGGGTTTCCCCTTATCCCACACTGAATTCAGCGGCTCTCTGCGGTTTCCCTATAGTCCACAATCACTCCATTGGCTCTCTACAGTTTTCTTATTGTCCACACTGACTCCAGCGGCTCTCTACTGTTTCCCTATAGTCCACACTTACACCAGTGGCTCTCGCCGGTTTCATTGTAGTCCACACAGACTCCAGTGGCTTCTAACGTTTCCCTATATCCCACACTGACACCAGTGGCTCCCTAAGGTTTTGCTATATTATACACTGACTCTAGTGGCTCTCTACGGATTCCTTATATCCCACACTGACACCAGTGGCTTTCTACGGATTCCCTATAGTCCACAGTGACTCCAGTGGCTCTCTACGGTTTCCCTCTAGCCCACACTGACTCCAGAGGCTCTTTACGGTTTCCCTATAGTCCACACTGACACCATTGTCTCTCTAAGGTTTCCCTATCTTCCACTCTGAATTAATTGGCTCTCTGTGGTTACCGTGTAATCCACACTGACTCCACTTGCTCTGTATAGCTTCCCTATATCCCATTAAGTTTTCAGCGGCTCTCTATGGTTTTCCTATAGCCCACACTGTCCCTAGTGGCTCTCAACAGTTTCCCTGTAGTACACACTGTTTCCAGCGGCTCTGTATGCTTTCCCTATAGCCCACACTGACACCATTGGCTTCTACGGTTTCCCTATAGTCCACACTGACACCAGCGGCTACCGTTTCTCAATAGTCTCGCTGACTCCAGAGGCTCTCAAGGGTTTCCCCTTATCCCACACTGACTTCAGCGGCTTCTGCGGTTTCCCTATAGCCCACACACACTCCATTGGATCTCTACAGTTTTCTTATAGTCCAAACTGAATCCAGCGTCTCTCTACTGTTTCCCTATAGTCCACACTTACACCAGTGGCTCTCGATGGTGTCCTTATAGTCCACTCCGACTTCAGTGGCTTCTAACGTTTCCCTATATCCCACACTAACACCAGTGGCTCCCTACGGTTTGCTATATCACACACTGACTCTAGTGGCTCTCTACGGATTCCCTATATCCCACACTGACACCAGTGGCTATCTACGGATTCCCTATGGTCCACTCTGACTCCAGTGGCTCTCTGCGGTATCCCTATAATCCAGCCTGACACCATTGGCTCTCTACCGTTTCTCTATAGTCACACTGACTCCAGAGGCTGTCAAGGGTTTCCCGTTATCCCACACTGAATTCAGCGGCTCTCTAGGGATTCCTTATAGTCCACACTGACACAAGTGGCTTTCTACGGATTCCCTATATCCACAGTGACTCCAGTGGCTCTTTACGGTTTCCGTCTAGCCTACACTGACTTCAGCGGCTCGCTATGGTTTCCCTATATCACACACTAACTCTAGTGGCTCTCTATGGTTTCACTATATTCCACACTGATCCCAGTGGCTCTCTACGGTTTCCCTATAGTCCACACTGTCTCCAGTGGCTCTGTACGGTTTCCCTATAGCCCACACTCACTCCATTGGCTCTCTACGGTTTTCCTATAGTCCACACTGACACCAGCGGCTCTCTACTGTTTCCCTATAGTCCACACTTAGACCAGTGGCTCTCGACGGTTTCCCTATAGTCCAATCCGACTCCAGTGGCTTCTAACATTTCCCTATATCCCACACTGACACCAGTGGCTCCCTATGGTTTTGCTATGTCACACACTGACTCTAGTGGCTCTCTACGGATTCCCTATACTCCACACTGACACCAGTGGCTTTCTACGGATTCGCTATAGTCCACAGTGACTCCAGTGGCTCTCTACGGTTTCCAACTAGCCTACACTGACTACAGTGGCTCGCTACGGTTTCCCTATATCACACACTAACTCAAGTGGCTCTCTACGGTTTCCATATAATCCACACTGACACCGATTGCTCTCGACTGTTTCCCTATAGTCCACTCTGACTCAAGTGGCTTTCTACGGTTTCCCTATAATCCAGCCTGACACCATTGGCTCTCTAACGTTTCCCTATAGTCGCACTCCTCCAGAGTCTCTCAAGGGATTCCCCATATCCCACACTGACTTCAGCGGCCCTCTACAGTTTCCCTATAGCCCACACTCACTCCATTGGCTCTTTACAGTTTTCCTATAGTCCACACTGACACCAGCGGCTCTGTACTGTTTCTCATTAGTCCAGACTTACACCAGTGGCTCTCGACGGTTTCCCTGTAGTCCACACCGACTCCAGTGGCTTCTAACGTTTCCCTATAACCCACACTGACACCAATGGCTCCCTACGGTTTTGCTATATCACACAGTGACTCTAGTGGCTCTCGACGGATTCCCTATAGTCCACACTGACACCAGTGGCTTTCTACGGATTCCCTATAGTCCACAGTGACTCCAGTGGCTCTCTACGGTTTCCGTCTAGCCTACACAGACTTCAGTGGCTCGCTACGGTTTCCCTATATCACACACTAACTCTACTGGCTCTCTATGGTTTCCCTATATTCCACTCGGATCCCAGTTGCTCTCTACGGATTCCCAATAGTCCACACTGTCTCCAGTGGCTCTGTACGGTTCCCCTATAGCCCACACTCACTCCATTGTCTCTCTACGGTTTCTCTATCGTCCACTCCGACTCCAGTGGCTCTCTACGGATTCCCTATTATCTACACTGACACCATTGGCTCACTACGGTTTCCCTATAGTCCACACTGGCACCATTTGCTCTCTACGGTTTCCCTATAGCCCACACTGACTCTAGTGGCTCTCTACGGCTTCCCTATTTCCCACACTGATTCCAGCTGCTTTCTACGGTTTACTTATACACAACACATAACCCAGTGGCTCTCTACGGTTTCCCTATATCACACATTGACTCCAGTGTCTCTCTACGGTTTCCCTATAGTCCACACTGACTCCAGCTGCTCTCTCTGGTTTACCTAAAGCCTGCACTGACTCCAGCGACTCTCCACATTTTCCCTATATCCCGCACTGACTCCACGGTTCTCTACAGATTCCCTATAGTCCACACTGCCTCCAGTTGTACTCTACGTTTTCCCTATATCCCACACTGACTCCAGCGGCTCTCTACAGATTCCCTATAGTCCACATTGCCTCCAGTGGTACTCTACGGAATCCCTATATCCCACACTGACTCCAGTGGCTCTCTACAGATTCCCTGAAGCCCACACTGATTCCAGTTGCTCTATAGGGTTTTCCTATATCCCACACTCACTCCAGTGGCCCTCTACGGTTTTCCAATTATCCAAAATGACTCCAGCGGATCTATAGGTTTTCCCTATAGTCCACACCGGCTCCAGTGGCTCTCTATGGTTTCTCTAATGTCCACACTGACTCCCGCAGCTCTATAGTATTTCTGTATTTTTCTACACTGACTCCAGTGGCTCTCTACGGTTTCTCTATAGTCCACACTGACACCAATGACTCTCTATGGCTTCCCTATATCCCACACTGATCCCAGCGGCTCTCTACGGTTTTCCTTTAGCCCACACTGTCCCTAGTGGATCTCAATGGTTTACCTATATTCCACACTGACTCCAGCGGCTCTGAAAGGTTTCCCTTTATCCCACACTGACTCCACAGGCTCTCTACGGTTTCCCTATAGCCGACACTGACTGCAGTGGCTCTCTATTTTTTCCCTATATCCCACACTGACTCCAGTGTCTCGCTACGGTTTCCCTATATCACACCCTGACTCTAGCAGCTCTCTATTTTTTCCCTATAGTCCACACTGACTCCAGCGGCTCTCAACGGTTTCCATTCATCCCACTCTGACTTCAGTGGCTGTCTACGGTTTCCCCATAGCCGACATGGTCTGATGTGGCTCTCTATGGTTTCCCTATAGCCTACCCTCACTCCACCAGCTCTCAAAGGTTTCCCTATATCCCACCCTGACTCCAACGGCTCACTACGGTTTCCCTATATAATACACTGACTCTAATGGCTCTCTACGGCTTCCCTATATACCACACTGATTCCAGCAGCCCTCTACGGATTTCCTATAGACCACGCAGACCCCAGTGGCTCTCTACGGTTTCCCTATATCACACACAGACTCCTGCGGCTCTCTACGGTTTTGCTATAGTCCACAATGACTTCAGCTGCTCTCTAAGGTTTCCCTAAAGCCTGCACTGGTTCCAGCAGCTCTCCACGTTTTATCTATATCCCACACTGAGTCCAGCGGTTCTCTACAGTTTCCCAATAGCCGACACTGACTGCAGCGGCTCTTTATGTTTGCCCTATATCCCACACTGACTCCAGTGGCTCGCTACGGTTTCCCTATATCACACACTGACTCTAATGGCTTTCTACTGTTTCCTTTCTGCTCTTTCCATATAGTCCACACTGACCCCAGTGGCTCTCTACGGTATCCCTCTAGTAAACACTGTCTCCAGTGGCTCTCTACTTTTTCCCTAAAGCCTACACTGACTCCGGTGGCTCTCTATGGTTTCCCAATAGTCCACACTGACTCCACTGGCTCTCTACAGTTTGCCTATAGTCCACACTTACTCCACTGGTTTTCTACGTTTTCACTATATCCCACACAGACTCCTGCGGCTCTCTACGGTTTCTCTATAGTCCACACTGACTCCAGCTGCTCTCTATGGTTTCCGTAAAGCCTGCACTGGTTCCAGCGGCTCTCCACGTTTTCCCTATATCCCACACTGACTCCAGCAGCTCTCTACGATTTCCCTATAGCCCACACTGACTCCAGAGGCTCTCTACAGTTTCCAAATAGCCGACACGGACTGCAGCGGGTCTCTATGTTTACCCTATATCCCACACTGACTCCAGTGTCTCGCTACGGTTTCCCTATATCACACTGAATCTAGTGGCTTTCTACGGTTTACCAATAGCCCACACTGACTCCACTGGCTCTCTACAGTTTGCCTATAGTCCACACTTACTCCACTGGCTTTCTACTTTTTCACTATACACCACAGTGATTCCAGTGGCTCTCTACAATTTTCGTACAGCGCACAGTGACCCTCGAGGCTCTCAACTGTTTCCCTATAGTCCACACTATTCCAGCGGCCCTCAAGGGTTCCCTTTATCCCACACTGACTTCAGTGGCTCTCTCTGCTTTCCCTTTATCCCACACAGACTCCAGTGGCTCTCTACGGTTTCCCCATAGTCGACCCTGTTGGAAATGGCCCTCTATGGTTGTGCTATAGTCCACACTGACCCCAGTGGCTCTCTACAGTTTCCCTAGAGACCACACTGTCTCCAGTGACTCTCTATGGTTTCCCTATAATCCACACTGAATCCACTGGCAATTTACTGTTTCCCTATAGCCCGCAATGACTCAAGAGGCTCTCTACAGCTTCCCTATATCCCACACTGATTCCAGCTGCTTTCTACGGTTTTCTTATAGAACACACTGACTCCAGTGGCTATCAACAGATTCCCTATATCACTCACCGGCCCCAGCTGCTCTCTACGTTTTCCCTAAAGCCTGTAATGACTCCAGCGGCTCTCCACGTTTTCCCTATATCCCACACTGACTCCAGCGGCTCTCTACAGATTCCGTATAGTCTACACTGTCTCCAGTGGTACTCTATGTTTTCCCTATATCCCACACTGACTCCAGCGGCGCTATTGGATTTCCCTCTAGTCCACACTGACTCCAGTGGCTCTCTACGGTTTCCGTTTAGCCCACACTGACACCAGTGGCTCTCTACGGTTTCCCTATTGTCGACACTGACACCAAAGGCTATAAAAGGCTTCCGTTTATCCCACACTGATTCCAGAGGCTCTCTACGGTTTTCCTTTAGCCCACACTGACCCTAGTGGCTCTCAATGGTTACCTATTGTCCACACTGACTCCATCGGCTATAAAAGGTTTCCCTTTATTTCATAAAGGCTCCAGCTGCTCTCTACGAGAGCCGGCACTGACTGCAGTGGCTCTCTATATTTTCCCTATATACCACACTGACTCGAGTGGCTCACTATGGTTTCCCTACATCACACACAGACCCCTGCGGCTCTCTACGGTTTCCCTATAGCCCACACTGACTCCAGTAGATCTCTACGGTTTCCCTTTGACCCACCCTGACACCAGTGGCTCACTACGGTTTCCCTATAGTGCACACCGACACACAGACCCCACGGCTCTCTACGGTTTCCCTATAGCCCACACTGACTCCAGTAGATCTCTACGGTTTCCCTATGACCCACCCTGACACCAGTGGCTCACTACATTTTCTCTATAGTGCACACCGACACCAGTGGCTCTCTAAGTATTCCCTATAGTGCACACTAACCCCATTGGCTCTCTACGGTTTACCTATAGTCAACACTAACACCATTGGATCTCTGCGGTTTCCCAATAGTCCACACCGACTCCAATGGCTCGCTATGATTTCCCTTAATCACACACTGACTCTAGTGGCTCTCTGCAGTTTCGCTATAGTCCACATTGACCCCAGTGGCTCTCTATGGCTTCCCTATATCCCACACTGATTCCAGCCTCTCTCTACGGTTTTCCTAAAGAGCACACTGACGCCAGTGGCTCTCTATGTTTTCCCTATATCACACAATAGCTCTAGTGGCTCTCTACAGTTTTCCTACAGTCCACACTGACACCAGTGGCTCTCTACAGTTTCCCTATAGTCCACACTGTCTCCAGTGGCTCTCTACGACTTCCCTATAGTCCACACGGACAGCAGTGGCTCTCTGCGGTTTCCCTATACCCCACGCTGACTCCAGTGGCTCTCTACGGCTTCCCTATTTCCCACAATGATTCCAGAGGCTTTCTACGGTTTTCTGATAGACCACAAAGACCCCAATGGCTCTCTACGGTTTCCCTACATCACACACTGACTCTAACGGCTCTCTGCAGTTTCCCTATAGTCCACACTGACTCCAGCTGCCCTCTCGGGTTTCCCTAAAGCCTGCACTGACTCCAGCGACTCTCAACATTTTCCCTATATCCCGCACAGATCCCAGCGGCTCTCTACAGATTCCCTATAGCCCAAACTGCCTCCAGTTGTACTCTACGGATTCCCTATATCCGAAACTGACTCCAGTGGCTCTGTATGGTTTCCGGTTAGCCCTCGCTGACTCCAGTGGCTCTCGACAGATTCCCTGAAGCCCACACTGGCTCCAGAGACTCTGTGTGGTTTCCCTTTATCCAACACTGACTCCAGTGGCTCTCTACGGTTTTCCTATAGTCCATAATGTCTCCAGCGGCTCTCTTTGGGTTCTCAATAGTCCACACTGACTCCCGTGGCTCTCCAGGTTTTCCCTATGTCCCACAGTGACTCCAGTGGTTCGCTATAGTTTCGCTATATCACACACTGAGTCTAGTGGCTCTCTACGGATTCTCTATAGTCCACACTGACCTCAGTGGCTCTCTACGACTTTCCCATATCCCACACTGATTCCAGCGGCTCTCTACGGTTTCCCTGTAGACCACATTAAACCCAGTGGCTCTCTACGGTTTCCCTATATCACACACTGACTCCAGTGACTCTCTACGGTTTCCCTATAGTCCACACTGACACCATTGGCTCTCTCCGTTTTCCCAATAGTCAACACTGATTCCACCGGCTCTCTATGGTTTTCCTTTAGCCCACACTGACCCTCGTGGCTCTCAATGTTTTCCTATAGTCCACACTGTCTCCAGCGGCTCTCAAGTGTTTCTCTTTATCCCACACCGACTCCAGCAACTCTGTACCGTTTCCCCATAGCCGACACAGACAGAAGTGGCTCTTTATGTTTTCCCTATGGCCCACACTGACACCAGCAGCTCTCTAAGGTTTCCCTATATCCCACACTGACCCCAATGGCTCGCTAAGGTTTTCCTATAGTCCACACTGACTCCAGCGGCTTTCTATGGGTTCCCAATAGTCCACACTGACTCCCGTGGCTCTATAAGTTTTCCCTATATGCCACAGTGACTCCAGTGGCTCGCTACAGTTTCACTATATCGCAGACTGACTCTAGTAGCTCTCTACGGTTTCGCTATAGTCCACACTGACCCCAGTGGCTCTCTACGGCTTCCCTGTATACCACAATGATTACAGCGCCCCTCTACGGTTTTCCTTTTGACCACACTAACCCCTTTGGCTCTCTACAGTTTCAATATATCACACAAAGACTCCTGCAGCTCTCTACGGTTTCCCTATACTCCAAACTAACCCCAGTGGCTCTCTACAGTTTCCCTATATCACACAAAGACTCCTGCGGCTCTCTACGGTTTCCCTATACTCCAAACTAACTCCAGTGGATCTCTAAGGTTTCCCTATATCCCACACCGACTAATGGGTCGCTACGAATTCCCTATATCACACACTGACTCTAGTGGCTCTCTACGGTTTCCCTATACTCCCAACTAACTCCAGTGGATCTCTAAGGTTTCCCTATATCCCACACTGACTAATGGCTCCCTAAGATTTTCCTATATTCCACACTGTCTGCAGCGGCTCTCTATGGGTTCCCTATAGTCCACACTGACTCCCGTGGCTCTATAAGGTTTCCCTATATCCCACAGTGACTCCAGTGGCTCGCTATAGTTTCGCTATATCACACACTGACTCTAGTGGCTCTCTACAGTTTCGTTATAGTCCAGAATGACCCCAGTGGCTCTCTACGGCTTCCCTATATACCACAATGATTACAGCGCGCCTCTACAGTTTTCCTATAGACCACACTGACCCCAGTGGCTCTCTACAGATTCCCTATATCACACACAGACTCCTGCGGGTCTCTACGGTTTCCCTATACTCCAAACTAACTTCAGTGGATCTCTAAGGTTTCCCTATATCCCACACAGACTAATGGGTCACTACGATTTCCCTATTCACACACTGACTCTAGTGGCTCTCTACGGTTTCCCTATACTCCAAACTAACTCCAGTGGATCTCTAAGGTTTCCCTATATCCCACACTGACTAATGGCTCGCTAAGATTTTCCTATATTCCACCCTGTCTGCAGCGGCTCTCTATGGGTTCCCTATAGTCCACACTGACTCCCGTGGCTCTATAAGGTTTTCCTATATCCCACAGTGACTCCAGTGGCTCGCTACAGTTTCGCTATATCACACACTGACTCTAGTGGCTCTCTACAGTTTCGTTATAGTCCAGAATGACCCCAGTGGCTCTCTACGGCTTCCCTATATACATCAATGATTACAGCGCCCCTCTACAGTTTTCCTATAGACCACACTGACCCCAGTGGCTCTCTTCAGATTCCCTATATCACACACAGACTCCTGCGGGTCTCTACGGTTTTCCTATACTCCAAACTAACTCCAGTGGATCTCTTAGGTTTCCCTATATCCCACACGGACTAATGGGTCACTACGAGTTCCCTATTCACACACTGACTCTAGTGGCTGTCTACGGTTTCCCTATACTCTCAACTAACTCCATTGGATCTCTAAAGTTTCGCTAAATCCCACACTGACTAATGGCTCACTACGATTTCCGTATATCACACAGTGACTCTGGTGGCTCTCAACGGTTTCGCTATAGTCCACATTGACCCCAGTGACTCTCTATGGCTTCCCTATATCCCACACTGATATCAGTGGCTCTCTATGGTTTTCAATAGACCACACGGACGCCAGTGGCTCTCTACGGTTTCCCTATATCACACACAAAACTCTAGAGGCTCTCTACGGTTTCGCTACAGTGCACACAGACCCCAGTGGCTCTCTACAGTTTCCCTATAGTCCACACTGTCCCCGGTGGCTCTCTACGGTTTCCCTATATCCACACTGACTGCTGTGGCTCTCTACGGTTTCCCTATAGCCAACAGTGACTCCAGTGGCTCTCTACGGCTTTCCTAAGTCCCACACTAATTCCAACTGCTTTATATGGTTTTCTTATAGAACACACTGACCCTAGAGGTTCTCAACGGATTCCCTATATCACACACCGAAACCAGCGGCTCTCTACGGTTACCCTATAGTCCACACTGACTCCAGCTGCTCCCTACGTTTTCCCTAAAGCTTGCAATGATTCCAGCGGCGCTCCACGTTTTACCTATATCCCGCACTGACTCCAGCGGCGCTATAGGATTTCCCTCTAGTCCACACTGACTCCAGCCTCTCTCTACTGTTTCCCTATAGTCCACAGTGACACCAGCGGCTCGCTACGGTTTCCCTATTGTCGACACTGACACCAATGGCTCTCTACGGCTTCCCTATAACCCACAGTAATTCGAGCGGCTCTCTACGGTTTTCTTTTAGCCCACACTGACCCTAGTGACTCCCAAAGGTTTGCCTATAGTCCACACTGACTCCAGCGGCACTCAAAGGTTTCCCTTTATTTCGCAAAGACTCCAGCGGCTCTCTACAGTTTCCCAATAGCCAACACCGACTGCAGTCGCTCTCTATGTTTTCCCTTTAACCCACACTGACTACAGTGGCTCGCTACGGTTTCCCTATATCACACACAGACTCTGGCGGCTCTCTACGTTTTCCCTACAGTCCACAACGACCCCAGCGGCTCTCAAGGGTTTCCATTTATCCCACACCGACTTTAGTGGCTCTCTACAGTTTCCCCATAGCTGACACGGTCTGATTTGGCTCTCTATGGTTTCCCTATGTCCCACAGTGACTCCAATGGCTCACTACGGTTTCCCTATATCACAGACTGACTCTAATGCCTCTCTACGGCTTCCCTACATAGCACACTGATTCCAGCGGCCCTCTACAGTTTTCCTATAGACCATATTGACCCCAGTGGCTCTCTACAGTTTCCCTATATCACACACAGACTCCTGCGGCTCTCTACGGTTTCGCTATAGTCCACACTGACTCCAGCCGATCTCTATGGTTTCCCGAAAGCCTGCACTGGTTCCAGCAGCTCTCCACGTTTTCCCTATATCCCACACTGACTCCAGCGACTCTCTACTGTTTCCCTATAGCCCACCCTAACTCAGTGGATCTCTACGGTTTCCCTATATCCCACACTGATTCCAATGGCTCACTATGATTTCCCATTATCACACACTGACTCTAGTGTCTCTTTATGGTTTCGCTATAGTCCACACTGACCCCAGTGGCTCTCTATGGCTTCCCCATATCCCACACTGATTCCAGCCACTCTCTATTTTTTTCCTAAAGTGCACACTGACGCCAGTGGCTCTCTACCTATTCCCTATATCACACACAAACTCTAGTGGCTCTCTACAGTTTCCCTACAGTCCACAATGGCCCCACTGGCTCTATACAGTTTCTCTATAGTCGACATTGCCTGCAGTGGCTCTCTACGGTTTTCCTATTTCCCATACAGATTCCAGCTGCTTTCTACGGTTTACTGATAGACCACACAGAGCCCAGTGGCTCTCTTTGGTTTCCCTATATCACGCACTGACTCCACCAGCCTCTACGGTTTCCCTATAGTCCACACTGACTCCAGCTGCTCTCTCCGGTTTCCCTAAAGCCTGCACTAACTCCAGCAACTTTCCTCATTTTCCCTATATCCCACACTGAGTCCAGCGGCTCTCTAGAGATTCCCTATAGTCCACACTGCCTCCAGTTGTACTCTACGGATTCCCTATAGCCCTCATTGACTCCAGTGGCTCTATACGGTTTCCCTTTAGCCGTCGCTGACTCCAGTGGCTCTCTACAGATTGCCTAAAACCCACACTGGCTCCAGTGACTCTGTGTGGTTTCCCTTTATCCAAGACTCACTCCAATGGATCTCTACGGTTTACCTGTAGTCCACAGTAACTCCAGCGGCTCTCTATGGGTTCCCAATAGTCCACACAGACCCCCGTGGCTCTATAAGTTTTCCCTATATCCCACAGTGACTGCAGTGGCTCACAACAGTTTCTCTATATCACACACTGACTCTAGTGGCTCTCTATGGTTTCGCTATAGTCCACACTGACCCCATTGGCTCTCTACAGCTTCCCTATAAACCACAATGATTACAGCGCCCCTCTACAGTTTTCCTATTGACCACACTGAACCCAGTAGCTCTCTACATTTTCACTATATCACACACAGACTCCTGCGGCTCTCTACGGTTTCCCTATACTCCAAGCTAACTCCAGTGGATCTCTAAGTTTTCCCTCTATCCCACACTGACTAATGGCTCGCTACGATTTCACTATATCACACACTGACTCTAGTGGCTCTCTACGGTTTCGCTATAGTCCAGACTGACCCCAGTGGTTCTCTGCGGCTTCCCTATATCCCACACTGATATCAGCAGCTCTCTACGGTTTTCCTATAGACCACACTGATGCAAGTGGCTCTCTATGGTCTCCCTATATCACACACTAACCCTAGTGGTTCTCTACGGTTTCGCTACAGTGCACATGACACCAGAAGCTCTCTACATTTTCCCTACAGTCCACACTTTCTCCTGTGGCTCTCTCGGGTTTCCCTATATCCAGACTGACTCCAGTGGTTCTCTACGGTTTCCCTATAGCCCGCACTGATTCCAGTGGCTCTCTACGGCTTCCCTAAATCCCACACTGATTTCAGCTGCATCCTACGGTTTTCTTATAGACCACACTGACACCAGTGGCTCTCTACGGTTTCACTATATCACACACTCACTCTAGCAGCTCTCTACGGTTTCCCGATGGTCCACACTGACTCCAGCTGCTCTCTAAGGTTTCCCTAAAGCCTGCATTGACTCCAGCGGCTCTCCACGTTTTCCCTATATCGCACAATGACTCCAGTGGCTCTCTACAGATTCCCTATAGTCCACACTGTCTCCAGTGGTACTCTATGGATTCCCTATATCCCAAATTGACTCCAGTGGATGTCTACGGTTTCCCTTTATCCCACACTGACTCCAATGGCTCGCTATAATTTCCCTATATCACACACTGACTCCAGCGGCTCTCTACGGTTTCCCTATAGTCCACACTGACTCCAGCTGCTCTCTACGGTTCCCTAAAGCCTGCACTGACTCCAGCGACTCTCCACATTTTCAGTATATCCCACACTGATTCCAGCGGCTCTCTACGATTTTCCTGTAGAAATCACTGACCCCAGAGGCTCTCAACAGTTTCCCTAAAGTCCACACTGTCTCCAGTGGCTCTCTACGGTTTCGCTATAGTCCACAATGAACCCATTGGCTCTCTACGGCTTCCCTATCTCCCACACTGATATCAGCGGCTCTCTACGGTTTTCCTATAGACCACACTGACGCCAGTGGCTCTCTACGGTTTCCCTATATCACACACTAAATCTAGTGGCTCTCTACGGTTTCGCTACAGTGCACACTGACCCCAGTGGCTCTCTACAGTTTCCTTGTAGTCCACACTTTCTCCGGTGACTCTTTACTGTTTCCCTCTATCCACACTGACTTCAGTGGCTCTCTAGGGTTTCCCTATAGCCAACACTGACTCCAGTGGCTTTCTATGGCTTCCCTATATCCCACACTGATTCCAACTGCTTTCTACGGTTTTCTTTTAGAACACGCTAACCCCAGTGGCTCTCAACGTATTCCCTATATCACACACCGCCTCCATCGGCTCTCTATCGTTACCCTATAGTCCACACTGTCTCCAGCTGCTCCCTACGTTTTCCTTAAAGCCTTCAATGACTCCAGCGGCGCTCAAGGTTTTCCCTATATCCCACATTGACTCCAGCGGCTCTCTACAAAGTCCCTATAGTTTACAATGTTTCCAGTGGTACTATACGTTTTCCCTACATCCCACACTGACTCCAGCGGCACTATAGGATTTCCCTTTAGTCCACACTGACTCCAGCGGCTCTCTTTGGTTTCCCTATAGTCCACAATGACAGCAGTGGCTCTCTACGGTTTCCCTATTGTCGATACTGACAAAAATAGCTCTCTACGTCTTCCCTATATCCCACACTGATTCCAGTGGCTCTCTACGGTTTTCCTTTAGCCCACACTGACCCTAGTGGCTCTCAATCGTTTTCCTATAGTCCACACTGACTCCAGCGGCACTCTACTTTTTCCCAATAGCCGACACGGACAGAAGTGGCTCTCTAAGTTTTCCCTATGGCCTAAACTGAATACAGCGGCTCTGTAAGGTTTCCCTATATCCAACACTGACTCCAATGGCTCGCTTCGTTTTTCCTTTAATCCACACTGACTCCAGCGGCTCTCTAAGGGTTCCCTTTAGTCCACACTGACTCCCGTGGCTCTATAAGTTTTCCCTATATCCCACAGTGACTCCAGTGGCTCGCTACAGTTTTGCTATATCAAACACTGACTCTAGTGGCTCACTACTGTTTCGCTATAGTCCACACTGACCCCAGTGGCTCTCTACAGTTTCCCTATATCACACACTGACTCTAGTGGCTCTCTACGGTTTCCCGATACTCCCAACTCACTCCAGAGGATCTCTAAGATTTCCCTATATCCCACACTGACTAATGGCTCGCTACGATTTCCCTATATCACACAGGGACTCTTGTGGCTCTCTCTGCGGTTTCGCTGTAGTCCACACTGACCCCTGTGGCTCTCTACGGCTTCCCTATATCCCACACTGCTATCAGCGGCTCTCTACGGTTTTCCTATAGACCACACTGACGCCAGTGGCTCTCTACGGTTTCCCTGTATCACACACTAACTCTATTGGCTCTCTACGGTTTCGCTACAGTGTATACTGACCCCATGGCTCTCTACAGTTTCCCTATAGTCCACACTTACTCCAGTGGCTCTCTACGGCTTCCCTATATCCCACACTGATTCCAACTGCTTTATACGGTTTTCATATAGAATACACTGACCCCAGTGGCTCTCAACGGATTCCCGATATCACACACCGACTTCAGCGGCTCTCTACGGTTACCCTAAAGCCTGCAATGATTCCAAAGGCGCTCCACGTTTTCTCTATATCCCACACTGACTCCAGCGGCGCTAAACGATTTCCCTCTTGTCCACACTGACACCAGCGGCTCTCTACGGTTTCCCTATTGTCGACACTGACACCTATGGCTCTCTATCGCTTCCCTATATCCCACACTGATTCCAGCTGCTCTCTACGGTTTTCCTTTAGCCCACACTGACCCTAGTGGCTCCCAATGGTTTACCTATAGTCCACACTGAGCGCAGCGGCACTCAAAGGATTCCCTTTATTTCACAAAGACTCCAGCGGCTCTCTACAGTTTCCCAATAGCCGACACCGACTGCAGTGGCTCTCTATGTTTTCCCTATAACCCACACTGACTACAGTGGCTCGCTACGGTTTCGCTATATCACACACTGACTCTAGCGGCTCTCTACGTTTTCCTTACAGTCCACAATGACTCCAGCGGCTCTCAAGGGTTTCCATTTATCCCACACTGACTCTCTACAGTTTCCCCATAGCTGACACAGTCTGATGTGGCTCTCTATGATTTCCCTATAGCCTACCCTGACTCCAGCGTCTCTCTAAGGTTTCCCTATATCCCACACTGACTCCAACGGCTCACTACGTTTTCCCTATATAACACACTGACTCTAATGGCTCTCTACGGCTTCCCTATATACCACACTGATTCCAGCGGACCTCGACAGTTTTCCTATAGACCACATTGACCCCAGTGGCTCTCTACAGTTTCCCTATATCACACACAGACTCCTGCGGCTCTCTACGGTTCCGCTATAGCCCGCACTGACTCCAGCTGCTCTCTATGGTTCCCCTAAAGCCTGCACTGGTTCCAGCAGCTCTCCACGTTTTCCCTATGTCCCACACTGACTCCAGCGGCTCTCTACTTTTCCCTATAGCCCACACTAACTCCAGTGGATCTCTACGGTTTCCCTATATCCCACACTGATTCCAATGGCTCGCTATGATTTCCCATTATCACACACTGTCTCTAGTGGCTCTCACCTGTTTCGCTATAGTCCACACTGACCCCAGTGGCTCTCTGTGGCTTCCCCATATCCCGCACAGATTCCAGCCTCTCTCTACGGTTTTCCTAAAGAGCACACTGACGCCAGTGGCTCTCTACGGTTTCCCTATATCACACACTAACTCTAGTGGCTCTCTGCTGTTTCCCTACAGTCCACACTGACCCCAGTGGCTCTCTACAGTTTCCCTGTCGTCGACACTGTCTCCAGTGGCTCTCGAAAGTTTCCCTGTTTCCCATACAGATTCCAGCTTCTTTCTGCGGTTTTCTGATAGACCACGCAGACCCCAGTGGCTCTCTACGGTTTCCCTATATCACACACTGACTCCAGCAGCACCCTACGGTTTCCCTATAGTGCACACTGACTCCAGCTGCTCTGTTCGGTTTCCCTGGAGCCTGCACTGACTCCAGCAACTCTCCACATTTTCCCTATATCCAACACTGACTCCAGCGGCTCTCTAGAGATGACTTATTGTCCACAGTGCCTCCAGTTGCACTCTACGGATTCCCTATATCCCACACTGACTCCAGTGGCTCTGTACGGTTTCCCTGTAGCCCTTGCTGACTCCAGTGGCTCTCTACAGATTCCCTGAAGCCCACACTGGCTCCAGTGGCTCTGTGCGGTTTTCCTTTATCCAACACTCACTCCAGTGGCTCTCTACGGTTTTCCTATAGTCCACACTGACTCAAGCGGCTCTCTATGAGTTCCCTATAGTCCACACTGACTCCCGTGTCTCTATAAGTTTTCCCTATGTCCCACAGTGACTGCAGTGGCTCGCTAAAGTTTCTCTATATCACACACTGACTCTAGTGACTCTCTACGGATTCTCTATACTCCACACTGACCTCAGTGGCTCTCTACCAATTTCCTATATCCCACATTGATTCCAGCAGCTCTCTACGGTTTTCCTGTAGACAACATTACACCCAGTGGCTCTCTCCGGTTTCCCTATATCACACAATCACTCCAGTGACTCTCTACGGATTCCCTATAGTGCACACTGACACCATTGGCTCTCTATGGTTTTCCTTTAGCCCACACTGACCCTCGTGGCTCTCAATGTTTTCCTCAAGTCCACACTGTCTCCAGCGGCTCTCAAGGGTTTCTATTTATCCCACACCGACTCCAGCAGCTCTCTACCGATTCCCCATAGCCGACACGGATTGAAGTGGCTCTCTATGTTTTCCCTATGGCCTACACTAACTCCAGCGGCTCTCTAAGGTTTCCCTATATCCCACAGTGACTCCAATGGCTCGCTACGGTTTTCCTATAGTCCACATTCACTCCAGCGGCTCTCTATGGGTTCCCTATAGTCCACACTGACTCCCGTGGCTCTATAAGATTTCCCTATATCCCACAGTGACTCCAGTGGCTCGCTACAGTTTCGCTATATCACACACTGACTCTAGTGGCTCTCTACGGTTTCGCTATCGTCCACACTGACCCCAGTGGCTTTCTACGGCTTCCCTATATACCACAATGATTCCATCGCCCCTCTACGGTTTTCCTATTGACCACACTGACCCCAGTGGCTCTCTACAGTTTCCCTATATCACACACAGACTCCTGCGGCTCTCCACGGTTTCCCTATACTCCAAAAAAACTCCAGTGGATCTCTTAGGTATCCCTATATCCCACACCGACTTTTGGGTCGCTACGATTTCCCTATATCACACACTGACTCTAGTGGCTCTCTACGGTTTTCCTATACTCCCAACTAACTCCAGTGGATCTCTAAGGTTTCCCTATATCCCACACTGACTAATGGCTCGCTACGACTTTCCTATAGTCCACACTGACTCCCGTGGCTCTATAAGTTTTCCCTATATCCCACACTGACCACAGTTGCTATCTACGGCTTCCCTATATACCACAATTATTCCAGCGCCCATTTACAGTTTTCCTATTGACCACACTGACCCCAGTAGCTCTCTGCAGTTTCTCTATATCACACAGAAACTACTGCGGCTCTCTACCGTTTTCCGTTAGCCCACACTGACCCCAGTGGCTCTCAATGGTTTACCGAAAGTCCACACTGACTCCAGCGGTACTCAAAGGTTTCCCTTTATTTCACAAAGACTCCAGCGTCTCTCTACAGTTTCCCAGTAGCCGACACTGACTGCATTGACTCTCTATGTTTTCCCTATATCCCACACTGACTACAGTGGCTCGCTACGGTTTCTCTATGTCACACACTGACTCTAGTGGCTCTCTACAATTTCACTGCAATCCACAATGACTCCAGCGGCTCTCAAGGA
Organism: Carcharodon carcharias; assembly: GCF_017639515.1. Lineage (NCBI taxonomy): Eukaryota > Metazoa > Chordata > Chondrichthyes > Lamniformes > Lamnidae > Carcharodon > Carcharodon carcharias. The sequence goes on along the minus strand of NC_054483.1, from coordinate 40,206,727 downwards.
TTTCCATTTATCCCACACTGACTTTAGCGGCTCTCTACAGTTTCCCCATAGTCGACCCGGTCTGATTTGGCTCTCTACGGTTTCCCTATAGTCCACACTGACTCAAGCTGCTCTCTCCGGTTTCCTTAAAGCCTGCACTGACTCCAGCAACTCTCCACATTTTCCCTATATCCCACACTGATTCCAGCGGCTATCTAGAGATTTGCTATAGTCCTCACTGCCTCCAGTTGTACTCTACGGATTCCCTATATCCCACACTGTTTCCAGTGGCTCCTTCCTGTTTCCCTTTAGCCCTCGCTGACTCCAGTGGCTCTCTACAGATTCCCTAAAGCCCACAATGGCTCCAGTGGCTCTGTGTGGTTTTGCTTTATCCAAAACTCAGTCCAGTGGCTCTCTTCGGTTTTCCTATAGTCCACACTGACTCCAGCAGCTCTCTACGGTTTCCCTATAGCCCACACTAACTCCAGTGGATCTCTACGGTTTCCCTATATCCCACACTGATTCCAAAGGCTCGCTATGATTTCCCTTTATCACACACTGACTCTAGTGGCTCTCTACGGTTTCGCTATAGTCAACACTGATGCCAGTGTCTCTCTATGGCTTCCCTATATGCCACACTGATTCCAGCCACTCTCTACGGTTTTCCTAAATAGCACACTGACGCCAGTGGCTCTCTACAGTTTCCCTACAGTCCACATTGACCCCAGTGGCTCCCTACGGTTTCCCTATATCACAAACTGTTTCCGGTGATTCTCTACGGTTTCCCTATAGTCCTCACTGACACCTTTGGCTCTCTACGGTTTCCCTCTATTCCACACTGATTCCAGCAGCTCTCTACGGTTTTCTTTTAGCCCACACTAACCCTCTTGGCCCTCAATGTTTTCCTATAGTCCACACTGACTTCAGCGGCTCTCAAGGTTTTCCCTTTATCCCACACTGAGTGCAGCAGCTCTCTAAGGTTTCCCCATAGCCGACAAGTACTGACGTGGCTCTCTAGGGTTTCCCTATGGGCTACGCTGAATCCAGATGCTCTCTAAGGTTTCCCTATATCCCACACTGACTCCAATGGCTCGCTACGGTTTCCTTATATCACACACTGACTCTATGGTTTCGCTATAGTTCACACTGACCCCAGTGGCTTTCTACGGCTTCCCTATATACCACAATGATTACAGCGGCCATCCACGTTTTTTCTATTGACCACAATGAACCCAGTGGCTATCTACAGTTTCATTACATCACACACAGACTCCTGCGGCTCTCTATGGTTTCCCTTTACTCCAAACTATCTCCAGTGGATCTCTAAGGTTTCCCTATATCCCATACTGACTAATGGCTCACTACGATTTCCCTATATCACACACTGACTCTAGTGGATCGCTACCGTTTCGCTATAGTCAACACTGACCCCATTGGCTCTCTACGGCTTCCCTATAGCACACACGGATATCAGCGGCTCTCTACGGTTTTCCTATAGACCACACTGACGCCAGTGGCTCTCTATGTTTTCCCTATATCACACATTAAATCTAGTGGCTCTCTACGGTTTTGCTACATTGCACAGTGATCCCAGTGGCTCTCTACAGTTTCCCTATAGTCCAGAATGTTTCCAGGGGCTCCCTACGGTTTCCCTATATCCACACTGACGCCAATGGCTCTCTACAGTTTCCCTATAGCCCACACTGACTCCAGTGGCTCTCTACAGCTTCCCTATATCCCGCAATGATTCCAGCTGCTTCCTCCGGTTTTCTTTTAGACCACACTGACCCCAGTGGCTCTCTAAAGCTTTCCTATATCCCACACTGATTCCAGCTGCTCTCTCCGGTTTTCCTGTAGACAACACTGTCCCCAGTGGCTCTCCACAGCTTCCCTATAGTCCACAATATATCCTTTGGGTATCTGCAGTTTTCCTATAGTCCACACTGATTCAGTGGCATCTACTGCTTCCCTATAGCCCGCACTGACTCCAGCGGCTCTCTCCGGTTTCCCTATATCATACACTGTATCCAGCGGCTTTCTACGGTTTCCTTATAGTCCACACTGACTCCAGCTGCTCTCTCCAGTTTCCTTAAATCATGCACTGACCCCAGTGGCTCTCTACAGTTTCCCTATAGTCGACACTGACACCTATGGCTCTCTATCGCTTCCCTATATCCCACACTGATTCCAGCTGCTCTCTACGGTTTTCCTTTAGCCCACACTGACCCTAGTGGCTCCCAATGGTTTACCTATAGTCCACACTGAGCGCAGCGGCACTCAAAGGTTTCCCTTTATTTCACAAAGACTCCAGCGGCTCTCTACAGTTTCCCAATAGCCGACACCGACTGCAGTGGCTCTCTATGTTTTCCCTATAACCCACACTGACTACAGTGGCTCGCTACGGTTTCGCTATATCACACACTGACTCTAGCGGCTCTCTACATTTTCCTTACAGTCCACAATGACTCCAGCGGCTCTCAAGGGTTTCCATTTATCCCACACTGACTTTTGCGGCTCTCTACAGTTTCCCCATAGCCGACACAGTCTGATGTGGCTCTCTATGATTTCCCTATAGCCTACCCTGTCTCCAGCATCTCTCTAAGGTTTCCCTATATCCCACACTGACTCCAACGGCTCACTACGTTTTCCGTATATAACACACTGACTATAATGGCTCTCAACGGCTTCCCTATATACCACACTGATTCCAGCGGACCTCTACAGTTTTCCAATAGACCAAATTGACCCCAGTGGCTCTCTACAGCTTCCCTATATCACACACAGACTCCTGCGGCTCTCTACGGTTTTGCTATAGTCCACACTGACTCCAGCTGCTCTCTATGGTTTCCCTAAAGCCTGCACTGGTTCCAGCAGCTCTCCACGTTTTCCCTATATCCCACACTGACTCCAGCGGCTCTCTACTTTTCCCTATAGCCCACACTAACTCCAGTGGATCTCTACGGTTTCCCTAAATCCCACACTGATTCCAAAGGCTCGCTATGATTTCCCATTATCACACACTGTCTCTCGTGGCTCTCACCTGTTTCGCTATAGTCCACACTGACCCCAGTGTCTCTCTGTGGCTTCCCCATATCCCGCACTGATTCCAGCCTCTCTCAACGGTTTTCCTAAAGAGCACACTAACTCTAGTGGCTCTCTGCTGTTTCCCTACAGTCCACACTGACCCCAGTGGCTCTCTACAGTTTCCCTGTAGTCGACACTGTCTCCAGTGGCTCTCGAAAGTTTCCCTGTTTCCCATACAGATTCCAGCTTCTTTCTACGGTTTTCTGATAGACCACGCAGACCCCAGTGGCTCTGTACGGTTTCCCTATATCACACACTGACTCCAGCAGCACTCTACGGTTTCCCTATAGTCCACACTGACTCCAGCTGCTCTGTTCGGTTTCCCTGGAGCCTGCACTGACTCCAGCAACTCTCCACATTTTCCCTATATGCAACACTGACTCCAGCGGCTCTCTAGAGATTACCTATTGTCCACAGTGCCTCCAGTTGCACTCTACGGATTCCCTATATCCCACACTGACTCCAGTGGCTCTGTACGGTTTCCCTGTAGCCCTTGCTGACTCCAGTGGCTCTCTACAGATTCCCTGATGCCCACACTGGCTCCAGTGGCTCTGTGCGGTTTCCCTTTATCCAACACTCACTCCAGTGGCTCTCTACGGTTTTCCTATAGTCCACACTGACTCAAGCGGCTCTCTATGGGTTCCCTATAGTCCACACTGACTCCCGTGTCTCTATAAGTTTTCCCTATGTCCCACAGTGACTCCAGTGGCTCGCTAAAGTTTCACTATATCACACACTGAGTCTAGTGGCTCTCTACGGATTCTCTATAGTCCACACTGACCTCAGTGGCTCTCTACCAATTTCCTATATCCCACATTGATTCCAGCGGCTCTCTACGGTTTTCCTGTAGACAACATTACACCCAGTGGCTCTCTCCGGTTTCCCTATATCACACAATCACTCCAGTGACTCTCTACGGATTCCCTATAGTCCACACTGACCACATTGGCTCTCTATGGTTTTCCTTTAGCCCACACTGACCCTCGTGGCTCTCAATGTTTTCCTATAGACCACACTGTCTCCAGCGGCTCTCAAGGGTTTCTATTTATCCCACACTGACTCCAGCAGCTCTCTACCGATTCCCCATAGCCGACACGGATTGAAGTGGCTCTCTATGTTTTCCCTATGGCCTACACTAACTCCAGCGGCTCTCTAAGGTTTCCCTATATCCCACACTGACTCCAATGGCTCGCTACGGTTTTCCTATAGTCCACACTCACTCCAGCGGCTCTCTATGGGTTCCTTATAGTCCACACTGACTCCCGTGGCTCTATAAGATTTCCCTATATCCCACAGTGACTCCAGTGGCTCGCTACCGTTTCGCTATATCACACACTGACTCTAGTGGCTCTCTACGGTTTCGCTATCGTCCACACTGACCCCAGTGGCTTTCTACGGCTTCCCTATATACCACAATGATTCCATCGCCCCTCTACGGTTTTCCTATTGACCACACTGACCCCAGTGGCTCTCTACAGTTTCCCTATATCACACACAGACTCCTGCGGCTCTCCACGGTTTCCCTATACTCCAAAAAAACTCCAGTGGATCTCTTAGGTATCCCTATATCCCACAGCGACTTTTGGGTCACTACGATTTCCCTATATCACACACTGACTCTAGTGGCGCTCTACGGTTTTCCGATACTCCCAACTAACTCCAGTGTATCTCTAAGGTTTCCCTATATCCCACACTGACTAATGGCTCGCTACGACTTTCCTATAGTCCACACTGACTCCCGTGGCTCTATAAGTTTCCCTATATCCCACACTGACCACAGTTGCTATCTACGGCTTCCCTATATACCACAATTATTCCAGCGCCCATTTACAGTTTTCCTATTGACCACACTGACCCCAGTAGCTCTCTGCAGTTTCTCTATATCACACAGAAACTACTGCGGCTCTCTACCGTTTTCCGTTAGCCCACACTGACCCCAGTGGCTCTCAATGGTTTACCAAAAATCCACACTGACTCCAGCGGTACTCAAAGGTTTCCTTTATTTCACAAAGACTCCAGCGTCTCTCTACAGTTTCCCAGTAGCCGACACTGACTGCAGTGACTCTCTATGTTTTCCCTATATCCCACACTGACTACAGTGGCTCGCTACGGTTTCTCTATGTCACACACTGACTCTAGTGGCTCTCTACGATTTCACTACAATCCACAATGACTCCAGCGGCTCTCAAGGATTTCCATTTATCCCACACTGACTTTAGCGGCTCTCTACAGTTTCCCCATAGCCGACCCGGTCTGATGTCGCTCTCTACGGTTTCCCTATAGTCCACACTGACTCCAGCTGCTCTCGTCGGTTTCCTTAAAGCCTGCACAGACTCCAGCAACTCTCCACATTTTCCCTATATCCCACACTGACTCCAGCGGCTATCTAGAGATTTGCTATAGTCCTCACTGCCTCCAGTTGTACTCTACGGATTCCCTATATCCCACACTGTCTCCAGTGGCTCCGTACGGTTTCCCTTTAGCCCTCGCTGACTCCAGTGGCTCTCTACAGATTCCCTAAAGCCCACAATGGCTCCAGTGGCTCTGTGTGGTTTCGCTTTATCCAAAACTCACTCCAGTGGCTCTCTTCGGTTTTCCTATAGTCCACACTGACTCCAGCAGCTCTCTACGGTTTCCCTATAGTCAACACTGACCCCAGTGGATCTCTACGGTTTCCCTATATCCCACACTGATTCCAAAGGCTCGCTATGATTTCCCTTTATCACACACTGACTCTAGTGGCTCTCTACGGTTTCGCTATAGTCAACACTGATGCCAGTGTCTCTCTACGGCTTCCCTATATGCCACACTGATTCCAGCCACTCTCTACGGTTTTCCTAAATAGCACACTGACGCCAGTGGCTCTCTACAGTTTCCCTACAGTCCACATTGACCCCAGTGGCTCCCTACGGTTTCCCTATATCACAAACTGTCTCCAGTGATTCTCTACGGTTTCCCTATAGTCCTCACTGACACCTTTGGCTCTCTACGGTTTCCCTCTATTCCACACTGATTCCATAGGCTCTCTACGGTTTTCTTTTAGCCCACACTAACCCTCTTGGCTCTCAATGTTTTCCTATAGTCCACACTGACTTCAGCGGCTCTCAAGGTTTTCCCTTTATCCCACACTGAGTGCAGCAGCTCTCTAAGGTTTCCCCATAGCCGACAAGTACTGACGTGGCTCTCTAGGGTTTCCCTATGGGCTACACTGAATCCAGATGCTCTCTAAGGTTTCCCTATATCCCACACTGACTCCAATGGCTCGCTACGGTTTCCTTATATCACACACTGACTCTATGGTTTCGCTATAGTCCACACTGACCCCAGTGGCTCTCTACGGCTTCCCTATATACCACAATGATTACAGCGGCCATCTACGTTTTTTCTATTGACCACAATGACCCCAGTGGCTATCTACAGTTTCATTACATCACACACAGACTCCTGCGGCTCTCTATGGTTTCCCTTTACTCCAAACTATCTCCAGTGGATCTCTAAGGTTTCCCTATATCCCATACTGACTAATGGCTCACTACGATTTCCCTATATCACACACTGACTCTAGTGGATCGCTACCGTTTCGCTATAGTCAACACTGACCCCATTGGCTCTCTACGGCTTCCCTATAGCCCACACGGATATCAGCGGCTCTCTACGGTTTTCCTATAGACCACACTGACGCCAGTGGCTCTCTATGTTTTCCCTATATCACACATTAACTCTAGTGGCTCTCTACGGTTTTGCTACATTGCACACTGATCCCAGTGGCTCTCTACAGTTTCCCTATAGTCCAGAATGTCTCCAGGGGCTCCCTACGGTTTCCCTATATCCACACTGACTCCAGTGGCTCTCTACAGTTTCCCTATAGCCCACACTGACTCCAGTGGCTCTCTACAGCTTCCCTATATCCCGCATTGATTCCAGCTGCTTCCTCCGGTTTTCTTATAGACCACACTGACCCCAGTGGCTCTCTAAGGCTTTCCTATATCCCACACTGATTCCAGCTGCTCTCTCCGGTTTTCCTGTAGACAACACTGTCCCCAGTGGCTCTCCACAGCTTCCCTATAGTCCACAATGTATCCTTTGGGTATCTGCAGTTTTCCTATAGTCCACACTGATTCAGTGGCATCTACTGCTTCCCTATAGCCCGCACTGACTCCAGCGGCTCTCTACGGTTTCCCTATATCATACACTGTATCCAGCGGCTTTCTACGGTTTCCTTATAGTCCACACTGACTCCAGCTGCTCTCTCCAGTTTCCTTAAATCATGCACTGACTACAGCGACACTCCACGGTTTCCCTATATCCCACACTGACTCCAGCGACTCTCTACTGTTTCCCTATAGCCCACACTAACTCCAGTGGATCTCTACGGTTTCCCTATATCCCACACTGACTCCAATGGCTCGCTATGATTTCACTTTATCACACACTGACTCTAGTGGCTCTCTACGGCTTTGCTATAGACCACACTGACCTCAGTGGCTCTCTATGGCTTCCCTATGTGCCACACTGATTCCAGCCTCTCTCTACAGTATCCCTATAGTTCACACTGTCTCCAGTGGCTCTCTACGATTTCCCTATAGTCCACATTGACTCCAGTGGCTTTCTACACTTCCCTATTTCCCACACTTATTCCAGCGGCTTTCTAGGGTTTTCTTATAGACCACACTGATCCCAGTGGCTCTCTACGGTTTCCCTATATCACAAACTGACTGCAGCAGCTTTCTACTGTTTCCCTATATTCCATTAAACACCAGCTGCTCTCTCCGGTTTCCCTAAAGCCTGCACTGACTCCAGCAACTCTCCATATTTTCCCTATATCCCGCACTGACTCCAGCGGCTCTCTACAGATTCCGTCCACACTGCCTCTAGTTGTACTCTACAATTTCCCTATATCCCACACTGACTCCAGCGGCTCTGTACGGTTTCCCTTTAACCCTCGCTGACTACAGTGGCTCTCTACAGATTCCCTAAAGCTCACACTGGATCCAGTGGCTCTGTATGGCTTCCCTTTATCCAACACCCACTCCAGTGGCTATCTACCGTTTTCCTATAGTCCACACTGACTCCAGTGGCTCTCTATGGGTTCCCTATAGTCCACACTGACTCCCGTGGCTCTATAAGTTTTCCCTATATACCACAGTGACTCCAGTGGCTCGCTACAGTTTCGCTATATCACACAGTGAGTCTAGTGGCTCTCTACGGACTCCCTATAGTCCACACTGACCTCAGTGGCTCTCTACGGCTTTCCTATATCCCACAATGATTCCAGAGGCTCTCTACGGTTTTCCTGTAGACTACATTAACCCCAGTGGCTCTCTACGGTTTCCCTATATCACAAACTGACTCCAGTGATTCTCTACTGTTTCCCTAGAGTCCACACTGACACCTTTGGCTCTCTACGGTTTCTCTCTAGTCCACACTGATTCCAGCAGCTCTCTACGGTTTTCCTTTAGCCCACACTGACCCTCGTGGCTCTCAATGTTTTCATTTAGTCCACACTGTCTCCAGCGGCTCTCAAGGGTTTCACATTATCCAACACTGACTTCAGCGGCTCTCAAGGTTTTCTCTTTATCCCACACTGAGTCCAGCAGCTCTCTACGGTTTCCTCATAGCCGACACGGACTGAAGTGGCTCTCTATGCTTTCCCTTTGGGCTACACTGAATCCAGATGCTCTCTAAGGTTTCCCTATATCCCACACTGACTCCAATGGCTCGCTACGGTCTCTCTATATCACACACTGACTCTAGTGGCTCTCTACGGTTTCGCTATAGTCCACACTGACCCCAGTGGCTCTCTACGGCTTCCCTATATACCACAATGATTCCAGCGGCCCTCTACGTTTTTTCAATTGACCACACAGACCCCAGTGGCTATCAACAGTTTCATTATATCACACACAGACTCCTGCGGCTCTGTACGCTTTCCCTATACTCCCAACTAACTCCAGTGGATCTCTAAGGTTTCCCTAATCACACACTGACTCTAGTGGCTCGCTACGGTTTTGCTATAGTCCACACTGACCCCAGTGGCTCTTTACGGCTTCCTTATATTCCACACTGATATCAGCGGCTCTCTACGGATTTCCTATAGACCACACTGACGCCAGTGGCTCTCTATGGTTTCCCTATATCACACACTAACTCTAGAGGCTCTCTACGGTTTCACTACATTGCACACTGACCCCAGTGGCTCTCTACAGTTTCCCTATAGTCCACACTGTCTCCAGGGGCTCCCTACGGTTTCCCTATAGCCCATACTGACTCCAGTGGCTCTCTACGGCTTCCCTATAGCCCATACTGACTCCAGTGGCTCTCTACGGCTTCCCTATATCCCGCCCAGATTCCAGCTGCTTCCTACGGTTTTCTTATAGACAACACTGACCCCATTGGCTCTATACGGCTTCCCTATATCCCACACTAATTTCAGCTGCTCTCTCCGGGTTTCCTGTAGACAACACTTTCCCCAGTGGCTTCCCTATAGTCCTCACTTTCTCCTTTGGCTATCTACGGTTTTCCTATAGTCCACACTGATTCCAGTTGCATCTACTGCTTCCCTAAAGCCCGCACTGAATCCAGTGGCTCTCTACGGCTTCCCTATAGTCCACACTGACTCCGGTATCTCTCTACGGTTTCCCTATAGCCCGTATTGACTCCAGTGGCTCTCTACAGCTTCCCTATTTCCCACACTTATTCCAGCTGCGTTCTACAGTTTTCTTATAAACAACACTGACCCCAGTGGCTCTCTACGGTTTCCTTATATCACACACTGAATCCAGCGGCTTTCTACGGTTTCCCTATAGTCCACACTGACTCCAGCTGCTCTCTCCAGTTTCCTTAAATCCTGTACTGTCTGCAGCGACTCTCCACGGTTTCCCTATATCCCACACTGACTCCAGCGACTCTCTACGGTTTCCCTATAGCCCACACTACCTCCAGTGGATCTCTACGGTTTCTCTATATCCCACACTGACTCCAATGGCTCGCTATGATTTCCCTTTATCACACACTGAAACTAGTGGCTTTCTACGGTTTTGCTATAGACCACACTGACCTCAGTGGCTCTCTATGGCTTCCCTATATGCCACACTGATTCCAGCCTCTCTCTACAGTTTCCCTATAGTCCACACTGTCTCCAGTGCTCTCTACGATTTCCCTATAGTCCACATTGACTCCAGTGGCTCTCTACAGTTCCCTATTTCCCACACGTATTCCAGCGGCTTTCTAGGGTTTTCTTATAGACCACACTGATCCCAGTGGCTCTCTACGGTTTCCCTATATCACACACTGACTCCAGCAGCTTTCTACGGTTTCCCTATAGTCCATATTGACTCCAGCTGCTCTCTCCGGTTTCCCTAAAGCTTGCACTGACTCCAGCGACTCTCCATATTTTCCCTATATCCCGCATTGGCTCTAGCAGCTCTCGACAGATTCCCTATAGTCCACACTGCCTTCTAGTTGTACTCTACAGTTTCCCTATATCCCACACTGACTCCAGCGACTCTCTACTGTTTCCCTATAGCCCACACTAACTCCAGTGGATCTCTACGGTTTCCCTATATCCCACACTGACTCCAATGGCTCGCTATGATTTCACTTTATCACACACTGACTCTAGTGGCTCTCTACGGCTTTGCTATAGACCACACTGACCTCAGTGGCTCTCTATGGCTTCCCTATGTGCCACACTGATTCCAGCCTCTCTCTACAGTATCCCTATAGTTCACACTGTCTCCAGTGGCTCTCTATGATTTCCCTATAGTCCACATTGACTCCAGTGGCTTTCTACACTTCCCTATTTCCCACACTTATTCCAGCGGCTTTCTAGGGTTTTCTTATAGACCACACTGATCCCAGTGGCTCTCTACGGTTTCCCTATATCACAAACTGACTGCAGCAGCTTTCTACTGTTTCCCTATATTCCATACTGACACCAGCTGCTCTCTCCGGTTTCCCTAAAGCCTGCACTGACTCCAGCAACTCTCCATATTTTCCCTATATCCCGCACTGACTGCAGCGGCTCTCTACAGATTCCCTATAGTCCACACTGCCTCTAGTTGTACTCTACAATTTCCCTATATCCCACACTGACTCCAGCGGCTCTGTACGGTTTCCCTTTAACCCTCGCTGACTACAGTGGCTCTCTACAGATTCCCTAAAGCTCACACTGGATCCAGTGGCTCTGTATGGCTTCCCTTTATCCAACACCCACTCCAGTGGCTATCTACCGTTTTCCTATAGTCCACACTGACTCCAGTGGCTCTCTATGGGTTCCCTATAGTCCACACTGACTCCCGTGGCTCTATAAGTCTTCCCTATATACCACAGTGACTCCAGTGGCTCGCTACAGTTTCGCTATATCACACAGTGAGTCTAGTGGCTCTCTACGGACTCCCTATAGTCCACACTGACCTCGGTGGCTCTCTACGGCTTTCCTATATCCCACAATGATTCCAGCGGCTCTCTACGGTTTTCCTGTAGACTACATTAACCCCAGTGGCTCTCTACGGTTTCCCTATATCACAAACTGACTCCAGTGATTCTCTACGGTTTCCCTAGAGTCCACACTGAGACCTTTGGCTCTCTACGGTTTCTCTCTAGTCCACACTGATTCCAGCAGCTCTCTACAGTTTTCCTTTAGCCCACACTGACCCTCGTGGCTCTCAATGTTTTCATTTAGTCCACACTGTCTCCAGCGGCTCTCAAGGGTTTCACATTATCCAACACTGACTTCAGCGGCTCTCTAGGTTTTCTCTTTATCCCACACTGAGTCCAGCAGCTCTCTACGGTTTCCTCATAGCCGACACGGACTGAAATGGCTCTCTATGCTTTCCCTTTGGGCTATACTGAATCCAGATGCTCTCTAAGGTTTCCCTATATCCCACAATGACTCCAATGGCTCGCTACGGTCTCTCTATATCACACACTGACTCTAGTGGCTCTCTACGGTTTCGCTATAGTCCACACAGACCCCAGTGGCTCTCTACGGCTTCCCTATATACCACAATGATTCCAGCGGCCCTCTACGTTTTTTCAATTGACCACATAGACCCCAGTGGCTATCAACAGTTTCATTATATCACACACAGACTCCTGCGGCTCTGTACGCTTTCCCTATACTCCCAACTAACTCCAGTGGATCTCTAAGGTTTCCCTAATCACACACTGACTCTAGTGGCTCGCTACTGTTTTGCTATAGTCCACACTGACCCCAGTGGCTCTTTACGGCTTCCTTATATTCCACACTGATATCAGCGGCTCTCTACGGATTTCCTATAGACCACACTGACGCCAGTGGCTCTCTATGGTTTCCCTATATCACACACTAACTCTAGAGACTCTCTACGGTTTCACTACATTGCACACTGACCCCAGTGGCTCTCTAAAGGTTCCCTATAGTCCACACTGTCTTCAGGGGCTCCCTACGGTATCCCTATATCCCATACTGACTCCAGTGGCTCTCTACGGCTTCCCTATAGCCCATACTGACTCCAGTGGCTCTCTACGGCTTCCCTATAACCCGCCCAGATTCCAGCTGCTTCCTACGGTTTTCTTATAGACAACACTGACCCCATTGGCTCTATACGGCTTCCCTATATCCCACACTAATTTTAGCTGCTCTCTCCGGTTTTCCTGTAGACAACACTTTCCTCAGTGGCTTCCCTATAGTCCTCACTTTCTCCTTTGGCTATCTACGGTTTTCCTATAGTCCACACTGATTCCAGTGGCATCTACTGCTTCCCTATAGCCCGCACTGAATCCAGTGGCTCTCTACGGCTTCCCTATAGTCCACACTGACTCCGGTATCTCTCTACGGTTTCCCTATAGCCCGTATTGACTCCAGTGGCTCTCTACAGCTTCCCTATTTCCCACACTCTTTCCAGCTGCGTTCTACAGTTTTCTTATAAACAACACTGACCCCATTGGCTCTCTACGGTTTCCTTATATCACACACAGACTCCTGCGGCTCTCTACTGTTTCCCTTTACTCCAAACTATCTCCAGTGGATCTCTAAGGTTTCCCTATATCCCATACTGACTAATGGCTCGCAACGATTTCCCTATATCACACACTTACTCTAGTGGCTCTCTACGGTTTTCCTATACTCCCAACTAACTCCAGTGGATCTCTAAGGTTTCCATGTATCACACACTGACTCTAGTGGCTCGCTACGGTTTCGCTATAGACTACACTGACGCCAGTGGCTCTCTACAGTTTCCCTATAGTCCACACTGTCTCCAGGGGCTCTCTACAGTTTCCTTAGACCCACACTGACTCCAGTCACTCTCTACGCTTTCCCTATATCACTCACGCACTCCATTGGCTCTCTACGGTTTCCCTATAGTCCACACTGACTCCAGCTCTTCTCTACGGTTTCCCTAAAGCCTGCACTGACGCCAGCGGCTCTCCACGTTTTCCCTATATCGCACACAGACTGATGCGGCTATCTGTAGATTGCCTATAGTCCACACTGCCCCCAGTGGTACTCTACAGTTTCCCTATATCCCACACTGACTCCAGTGTATCTCTACTATTTCCCTTTATCCCTCACTGATTCCAGCCACTTTCTACGGTTTTCTTATAGACCACACTGACCCCAGAGGCTCTCTATTGTTTCCCTATATCACACACTGACTCCAGTGGCTCTCTTCGGTTTCCCTATAGTCCACACTGACTCCAGCTGCTCTCTACTGTTTCCCTAAAGCCTGCACTGACTCCAGCGACTCTCCACATTTTCTCTATATCCCACAGTGACTCCAGCGGTTCATACGGTTTTCCTGTAGACCACACTGACCCCATTGGCTCTCCACAGTTGCCCTATAGTCCACACTGTCTCCAGTCGTTCTCTACTCTTTCCCTATAGCCCGCACTGACTCCAATGGCTCCCTAAGGCTTCCCTATATCCCACACTGACTCCAGCGGCTCTCTACGATTTCCCTATAGTCCACTCTGACTCCAGCTGCTCTCTACGGTTTCCATAAAGCCTGCACTGACTCCAGTGGCTCTCCACGGTTTCCCTATATCCCATATTCACTCCAGCGGCTCTCTACGGTTTCCGTATAGCCCACACTAACTCGAGCGGATCTCTACGGTTTCCCGATATCCGACACTGACTCCAAAGGCTCGCTATGATTTCCCTTTATCAAGCAGTGATTCCAGCCTCTCTCTACGGTTTTCCTATAGAGCACACTGACACCAGTGGCTCTCTACAGTTTCCCTATATCACAAACTAACTCTAGTGGATCTCTACCACGTCCCTACATCCACACTGACTCCATCGGCTCTCTACGGTTTCCCTAAAGTCCACACTGACTCCAGCTGCTCTCTCCACTTTCCCTAGAGCCTGCACTGACTCCAGCGACTCTCCACATTTTCCCTATATCCCGCACTGACTCCAGCGGCTCTCCACATTTTCCCTATATCCCGCACTGACTCCAGCGGCTCTCGACAGATTCCCTATAGTCCACACTGCCTCCAGTTGTACTCTACGGTTTCCCTATATCCCACACTTACTCCAGAGGCTCTGTACGGTTTCCCTTTAGCCCTTGCGACTCCAGTGGCTCTTTATGGTTTCCCTTTATCCAACAATCACTCCAGTGGCTCTCTACAGTTTTCCTATAGTCCACACTGACTCCAGCGGCTCTCTATGGCTTTCCTTTAGTCCACACTGACTCCCGTGGCTCTATAAGTTTTCCCTATATCCCACAGAGACTCCAGTGGCTCCCTACAGTTTCGCTATACGACACACTGAGTCTAGTGGCTCTCTACGGATTCCCTATAGTCTACACTAACCTCAGCAGATCTCAAGGTTTTCCCTTTTTCCCACACTGACTGCAGCAGCTCTCTACGGATTCCCCATAGCCGACACGGACTGAAGTGGCTCTCTATGGTTTCCCCGTGGCCTGCACTGAATCCAGATGCTCTCTACAGTTTCCCTACATCACACACAGACTTATGCGGCTCTCTAAGGTTTCCCTATACTCCCAACTAACTCCAGTGGATCTCTAAGGTTTCCCTATATCCCACACTGACTAATGGCTCCCTACGATTTCCCTATATCACACACTGTCTCTATATGCACTCTATGGTTTCGCTATAGTCCACACTGACCCCAGTGGCTCTCTACGGCTTCCATATATCCCACAATTACATCAGGGACTCTCTACCGTTTTCCTATAGACTACACTGACGCCAGTGGCGCTCTACGGTTTCCCTAAATCACACACTATCTCTAGTGGCTCTCTACGGTTTCGCTACAGTGCACACTGCCTTCAGTTTCCGTATATCCCACATTGACTCCAGTGGATCTCTACGGTTTCCCTTTATCCCACACTGACTCCAATGGCCCGCTACTATTTCCCTATATCACACACTGACTGCAGTGGCTGTCTAAGCTTCCCTATTTCCCACACTGATTACAGCTGCTTTTTACGGTTTTCTTATAGACCGCACTGACCTCAGTGGCTCTCTATTGTTTCACTATAGTCCACACTGACTCGAGCTGCTCTCTATGGTTTCCCTAAAGCCTGCACTGACTCCAGCGACTCTCCACATTTTCCTAATATCCCACACTGATTCCAGCAGCTCTCTATGGTTTTCCTGTAGACTACACTGACCCCAGTGGCTCTCTACAGCTTCTCTATTGACCACACTGTCTCCAGTGGCTCTCTACGGTTTCCCTATAGTCCACACTGACTCCAGTGATCTCCACGGCTTCCCTATATCCCACACTGATTCCAGCTGCTTTCTACGGTTTTCTTATAGAGCACACTGACCCCAGTGGCGCTCTACTGTTTCCCTATAGTCCACACTGACACCATTTGTTCTCTACGGTTTCGCTACAGTCCAAACTGATTCCAATGGCTCTCTACGGTTTCGCTATAGTCCACACTGATTCCAGCGGCTCTCTACAGTTTTCCTTTAGCCCACACTGACCCTCGTGGCTCTCAATGCTTTCCTATAGTCCACACTGTCTCCAACGGCTCTCAAGGGTTTCCCTTTATCCCACATTGACTCCAGCAGCTCCCTACGGTTTCCCCATAGCCGACATCGACTGAAGTGGCTCTCTATGGTATCCCTGTGGCCTACAATGACTCCAGCGGCCCTCTAAGTTTTTGCTATATTGCACACTGACTCCAATGGCAGGCTACAGTTTCCCTATATCACACACTGACTAGTGGCTCTATACGGTTTCGCTATAGTCCACACTGACTCCAGTGGCTCAATACGGCTTCCCTATATACCACAATGATTCCAGTGGCCCTCTATGGTTTTCCGATTGACCACACTGACCCAAGTGGTTCTCTACAGTTTCCCTATATCACACACAGACTTATGCGGTTCTCTACGGTTGCCCTATACTCCAAACTAACTCCAGTGGGATCTCTAAGTTTTCCCTATATCCCACACTGACTAATGGCTCGCTTCAGTTTCCCTATAGTACACACTGACTCTGGTGGCTCTCTACGGTTTCCCTATACTCCCAACAAACTCCAGTGGATCTCTAAGCTTTCCCTATATCCCACACTGACTAATGGCTCGCTACGATTTCCCTATATCACACACTGACTCTAGTGGCTCTCAACGGTTTCACTATAGTTCACACTGACCACAGTGGCTCTCTACGGCTTCGCTATAGCCCACACTGATATCAGCGGCTCTCTACGATTTTCCTATAGACCACACTGACGCCAGCGGCTCTCTACGGTTTCCCTATATCACACACTAACTCTAGAGGCTCTCTAAGGTTTCGCAACAGTGCACACAGCCTCCAGTGGTACACTATGGTTTCCCTATAACCCACACTGACTCCATTGGATATCTACGGTGTCCCTTTATCCCACACTGACTCCAACGGCTAGCTACGATTTCCCTATATCACACACTGACTGCAGTGGCTCTCTACGCTTCCCTATTTCCCACACTGATTCCAGCTGCTTTCTACGGTTTTTTGATAGACCACACTGACCTCAGTGGCTCTCTGTTGATTCACTATATCACACACTGACTCCAGCGGCTCTCTACGGTTTCCCTATATTCCACACTGACTCGAGCTGCTCTCTACGGTTTCCCTAAAGCCTGCACTGACTCCAGCGACTCTCCACATTTTCCCTATATCCCACACTGATTCTAGCGGCTCTCTACGGTTTTCCTGTAGACCACACTGACCCCAGTGGCTCTCTACAGTTTCTCTATAGACAACACTGTCTCCAGTGTTTCTCTACGGTTTCCCTATAGTCCACACTGATTCCAGTGGCAATCTACTGTTTCCCTGTAGCCCGCACTGACTCCAGTGGCTCTCTATGTCTTCCCTATATCCCACTCTGATTCCAGCTGCTTTCTACGTTTTTCTATTAGAACACACTGACCCCAGTGGATCTCTACGGTTTCCCTATGGTCCACACTGGCACCTTTGGTTCTCTAAGGTTTCGCTATAGTCCACACTGATTCCAGTGGCTCTCTGCGGTTTCGCAATATCACAAACGGACTCCAGTGATTCTCTACTGTTTCCCTATAGTCCACACTGACAACTTTGGCTCTCTACGGTTTCCTCTAGTCCACACTGATTCCTGCGGCTCTCTATGGTTTTCCTTTAGCCCACGCTGACCCCAGTGGCTCTCCATGCTTTCCTATAGTCCACACTGTCTCCAGCGGCTCTCAAGGGTTTCCCTTTATCCCACACTGACTCCAGCAGCTCTCTACGGTTTCCCCATAGCCGACACTGACTGAAGTGGCTCTCTATGGTTCCCTGTGGCCTGCACTGTCTCCAGCGGTTTCTCTATATCGCACACTGACTCCAATGGCTCGCTACAGTTTCCCTATATCACACACTGTCTAGTGGCTCTGTACGGATTCGCTATAGTCCACACTGACTCCAGTGGCACTCTATGGCTTCCCTATTTACCACAATGATTCCAGCGGCCCTCTACGGTTTTCCTATTGACCACACTGATCCCAGTGGCTCTCTACAGTTTCCCTATATCACACACAGACTTATGTGGCTCTCTTCGGTTTCCCTATGCTCCCAACTAACTCCAGTGGATCTCTAAGGTAACCCTATATCCAACACTTGCTAATGGCTCGCTACGATTTCCCTATATCACACACTGACTCTAGTGGCTCTCTACGGTTTCGCTATAGTCCACACTGACCCCTGTGGCTCTCTACGGCTTCCCTCTATCCCACACTGATATCAGCGGCTCTCAACGGTTTTCCTATAGACCACACTGACGCCAGTGGCTCTCTACAGTTACCCTAAATCACACGCTAACTCTAGTGGTCTCTCTACGGTTTCGCTACAGTGCACACTGCCTCCAGTGGTACTCTACGGTTTATATATACCCCACACTGACTCCATTGAATCTCTACGGTTTCCCTTTATCCCACACTGAGTCCAATGGCTAGCTACGATTTCCCTATTTCACACACTGACTGCAGTGGCTCTCTACGCATCCCTATTTCCCACACAGATACCAGCTGCTTTCTATGGTTTTCTTAGAGACCACACTGGCCTCAGAGGATCTCTATTGCTCCCTATATCACACACTGACTCCAGCGGCTCTCTACGGTTTCCCTATAGTCCACACTGACTCCTGCTGCTCTCTACGGTTTCCCGAAGCTTGCACTGACTCCAGCAACTCTCCACATTTTCCCTATATCCCACACTGATTCCAACGGCTCTCTACGGTTTTCCTGTAGACCACACTTACCCCAGTGGCTCTCTACAGTTTGCCTGTAGTCCACACTGTCTCCAGTGGCTCTCCACGGTTTCCCTATTTCCACACTGATTCCAGTGGCAATCTGCTGTTTCCCTATAGCCTGCACTGACTCCAGTGGCTCTCTACGGCTTCCCTATATCCCACACTTATTCCAGCTGCTTTCTACGGTTTTCTTCTAGACCACACTGACCTCAGGGCTCTCTATTGTTTCCAATATCACACACTGACTCCAGTGGCTCTCTACGGTTTCCCTATAGTCCACTCTGACTCCAGCTGCTCTCTACGGTTTCCCTAATGCCTGCACTGACTCCAGCGACTCTCCACATTTTCCGTATATCCCACACTGATACCAGCGGCTCTATACGGTTTTCCTGTGGACTGCACTGACCCCAGTGGCTCTCTACGGTTTCCCTATAGTCCACACTAACACCATTGGTTCTCTAGGGTTTCCCGATAGTCGACATTGGTTCCAGCGGCTCTCTACGGTTTTCCTTTAGCCTGCACTGACCCTCGTGGCTCTGAATGTTTTCCTATAGACCACACTGTCTCCAGCGGCTCTAAAGGGTTTCCCTTTATCCCGCACTGACTGCAGCAGCTCCCTATGTTTTCCCAATATCCGACACTGACTGCAGTGGCTCTCTACGTTTTCCCTGTGTCCCACACTGACTCCAGTGGCTCGCTACGGTTTCCCTATATCACACACTGACTCTAGCGGCTCTCTACATTTTCCCCATAGTCCACACTGACTCCAACGACTCTCTACGGTTTCTCCATAGCCGACACGGTCTGATATTGGCTCTCTATGGTTTCCCTATAGCCTACCCTGATTCCAGCGTCGCTCTAAAGTTTCCCTATATCCCAAACTGACCCCAACTGATCACTACGGTTTCCCTATATCACACACTGACTCTAGTGGCTCTCTGCGGTTTCGCTATATACCACACTGATTCTTGCGGCACTCTATAGTTTTCCTATACACCACACTGACACCAGTGGCTTTCTACGGTTTCCCTACATCACACACAAACTCCTGCGGCTCACTACGGTTCCGCTATAGTGAACACTGATTCCAGCGGCTCTCTACGGTTTTCCTGTAGACCACACTGACCCCAGTGGCTCTCTACGGTTTCCCTATAGTCCACATTGGTTCCAGCGTTTTTCTAGAGATTTCCTTTAGCCCGCACTGACCCTCGTGGCTCTCAATGATTTCCTATAGTCCACACTGTCTCCAGCGGCTCTAAAGGGTTTCCCTTAATCCCACACTGACTCCAGAGGCTCTCTACGATTTCCCAATAGCCGACACTGACTGCAGTGGCTCTCTACGATTTCCCTATATCCCACACTGAATCCAGTGGCTCGCTACGGTTTCCCTATATCACACACTGACTCTAGCGGCTCTCTACATTTTCCCCATAGTCCACACTGACTCCAACGGCTCTCTACGGTTTCCCCATAGCCGACACGGTCTGATATGGCTCTCTATGGTGTCCCTATAGCCTACACTGACTCCAGAGTCTCTCTAAGGTTTCCCTATATCCCACACAGACTCCAACGGCTCACTACGGTTTCCCTATATCACACACTGACTCTAGTGGCTCTCTGCGGTTTCGATATGTACCACACTTATTCCTGCGGCACTCTGGTTTTCCGATAGACCACGCAGACCCCAGTGGCTTTCTACGGTTTCCATACATCACACACAAACTCCTGTGGCTCACTACGGTTTCGCTATAGTCCACACTGACTCCAGTGGCTCTCTATGGTTTCCCTAAAGCCCACACTAACTCCAGTGGATCTCTACGGTTTCCCTATATCCTACAGTGACTCCAATGGCTCGCAACGATTTCCCTATATCACACACGGTTTCGCTATAGTCCACACTGACCCCAGTGGCTCTCTGTGGCTTCTCTATATCCCACACTGATTCCAGTGGCTCTCCACAGTTTGCCTGTGGAGCACACTGACGCCAGTGGCTCTCTACGGTTTCCCTTTATCACACATTAACTCTACCGTTTCCCTACATTCCACACTGACCCCAGTGGCTCTCTACAGTTTCCCTATAGTCCACACTGTCTCGAGTAGCTCTCTATGATTTCCCTTTAGTCCACACTAACCCCGTGGCTCTATAGGGTCTCCCTATAGCCCACAATGACTCCAATGGCTCTCTACGGCTTCCCTATTTCCCACACTGATTCCAGCTGCTTTCCACGGTTTTCTTATAGACCACACTGACCTCACTGGCTCTCTATGGTTTCCCTATATCACACATTGACTCCAGCAGCTCTCTACGGTTTCCCTATAGTCCACACTGACTTCAGCTGCTCTCTACGGTATCCCTAAAGCCTGCACTGACTCCAGCGACTCTCCACATTCTCCCTGTATCCCACACTGACTCCAGGGGCTCTCTACAGATTCCCTATAGTCCACATGGCCTCCAGTTGTACTCTACGGTTTCCCTATATTCCACACTGACTCCAGCGGATCAGTACCGTTTCCCTTTAGCCCTCGCTGACTCCAGCAGCTCTCTACAGATTCCCTAAAGCCCAAATGGCACCAGTGGCTCTGTATGTTTTCCCTTTATCCCAAAATCACTCCAGTGGCTCTCTACGGTTTTCCTACAGTCCATTCTGACTCCAGCGGCACTCTATGGGTTCCCTAAAGTCCACACTGACTCTTCGAAGCTCTATAAGTTTTCCCTATATCGCACACTGAGTCTAGCGGCTCTCTACGGATTCCCTATAGTCCACACTGACAGCATTGGATCTCTACGATTTCCCTATAGTCCACACTGATTCCAGTGGCTTTCTATGGTTTTCCTTTAGCCCACACTGACACTAGTGGCTATCAATGTTTTCCTATAGTCCACACTGTCTCCAATGGCTCGTTGCATTTTCCCTATATCACACCCTGACTCTAGTGGATCTCTACGGTTTCCCTATATCACACATTAACTCTACCGTTTCCCTACATTCCACACTGATCCCAGTGGCTCTCTACAGTTTCCCTTTAGTCCACAGTGTCTCCAGTGGCTCTCTATGATTTCCCTTGATTCCACACTAACTCCGTGGCTCTCTAGGGTCTCCCTATAGCCCACAGTGACTCCAATGGCTCTCTACGGCTTCCCTATTTCCCACACTGATTCCAGCTGCTTTCTACGGTTTTCTTATAGACCACACTGACCTCACTGGCTCTCCATGGTTTCCCTATATCACCCATTGACCCCAGCGGCTCTCTACGGTTTCCCTATAGTCCACACTGGCTTCAGCTGCTCTCTACGGTATCCCTAAAGCCTGCACTGACTCCAGCGACTCTCCACATTCTCCCTGTATCCGACACTGACTCCAGCGGCTCTCTACAGATTCCCTATAGTCCACACGGCCTCCAGTTGTACTCTACGATTTCCCTATATTCCACACTGACTCCAGCTAATCAGTCCCGTTTCCCTTTAGCCCTCGCTGACTCCAGTGGCTCTCTACAGATTCCCTAAAGCCCACATTGGCACCAGTGGCTCTGTATGTTTTCCCTTTATCTCAAACTCACTCCAGTGGCTCTCTACGGTTTTCCTATAGTCCATTCGGACTCCAGCGGCACTCTATGGGTTCCCTACAATCCACACTGACTCTTCGAATCTCTATAAGTTTTCCCTATATCGCACACTGAGTCTAGCGGCTCTCTACGGATTCCCTATAGTCCACACTGACAGCATTGGATCTCTACGATTTCCCTATAGTCCACACTGATTCCAGTGGCTTTCTATGGTTTTCCTTTAACCCACACTGACACTAGTGGCTATCAATGTTTTCCTATAGTCCACACTGTCTCCAATGGCTCGTTGCATTTTCCCTATATCACACCCTGACTCTAGTGGATCTCTACTGTTTCCCTATATCACACATTAACTCTACCGTTTCCCTACATTCCACACTGATCCCAGTGGCTCTCTACAGTTTCCCTTTAGTCCACAGTGTCTCCAGTGGCTCTCTATGATTTCCCTTGATTCCACACTAACTCCGTGGCTCTCTAGGGTCTCCCTATAGCCCACAGTGACTCCAATGGCTCTCTACGGCTTCCCTATTTCCCACACTGATTCCAGCTGCTTTCTACGGTTTTCTTATAGACCACACTGACCTCACTGGCTCTCTATGGTTTCCCTATATCACCCATTGACCCCAGCGGCTCTCTACGGTTTCCCTATAGTCCACACTGGCTTTAGCTGCTCTCTACGGTATCCCTAAAGCCTGCACTGACTCCAGCGATCTCCACATTCTCCCTGTATCCGACACTGACTCCAGCGGCTCTCTACAGATTCCCTATAGTCCACACGGCCTCCAGTTGTACTCTACGATTTCCCTATATTCCACACTGACTCCAGCGGATCAGTACCGTTTCCCTTTAGCCCTCGCTGACTCCAGTGGCTCTCTACAGATTCCCTAAAGCCCACATTGGCACCAGTGGCTCTGTATGTTTTCCCTTTATCTCAAACTCACTCCAGTGGCTCTCTACGGTTTTCCTATAGTCCATTCGGACTCCAGCGGCACTCTATGGGTTCCCTACAATCCACACTGACTCCTCGAAGCTCTATAGGTTTTCCCTATATCGCACACTGAGTCTAGCGGCTCTCTACGGATTCCCTATAGTCCACACTGACAGCATTGGATCTCTACGATTTCCCTATAATCCACACTGATTCCAGCGGCTTTCTATGGTTTTCCTTTAGCCCACACTGACACTAGTGGCTATCAATGTTTTCCTATAGTCCACACTGTCTCCAATCGCTCGTTCCATTTTCCCAATATCACACACTGACTCTAGTGGCTCTCTACGGTTTCCCTATAGTCCACACTGACCCCAGTGGCTCTCTACAGATTCCCTCCAGTACACAATGTCTCCAGTGGATCTCTATGTTTTCCCGATATCCCACACTGACTCCAATGGCTCACTACGGTTTCCCTATATCACACACTGAATCTAGCGGCTCTCTATGGTTTCCCTATAGTCCACACTGACTCCAGCGGCTCTCAACGTTCTCCCTTTGTCCCACACTGACTCCAGCAGCTCTCTACGGTTTCTGCATAGCAGACACCGACTGAAGTGGCTCTCTATGGTTTCCCTATGGCCTACTCTGACTCCAGCAGCTCTCTATGGTTTCCCTATATCCCACACTGACTCTACTGGCTCGTTACGGTTTCCCTATATCACACACTGACTCCAGCAGCTCTCTACGCTTTCCCTCTACTCCAAACTAACTCCAGTGGATCTCTAAGGTTTCCCTATATCACACACTGACTCTAGTGGCTCTCTGCGGTTTCGCTATATACCACACTGATTCTTGCGGCACTCTATAGTTTTCCTATACACCACACTGACACCAGTGGCTTTCTACGATTTCCCTACATCACACACAAACTCCTGCGGCTCACTACGGTTCCGCTATAGTGAACACTGATTCCAGCGGCTCTCTACGGTTTTCCTGTAGACCACACTGACCCCAGTGGCTCTCTACGGTTTCCCTATAGTCCACATTGGTTCCAGCGTTTTTCTAGAGATTTCCTTTAGCCCGCACTGACCCTCGTGGCTCTCAATGATTTCCTATAGTCCACACTGTCTCCAGCGGCTCTAAAGGGTTTCCCTTAATCCCACACTGACTCCAGCGGCTCTCTACGATTTCCCAATAGCCGACACTAACTGCAGTGGCTCTCTACGATTTCCCTATATCCCACACTGAATCCAGTGGCTCGCTACGGTTTCCCTATATCACACACTGACTCTAGCGGCTCTCTACATTTTCCCCATAGTCCACACTGACTCCAACGGCTCTCTACGGTTTCCCCATAGCCGACACGGTCTGATATGGCTCTCTATGGTTTCCCTATAGCCTACACTGACTCCAGCGTCTCTCTAAGGTTTCCCTATATCCCACACAGACTCCAACTGCTCACTACGGTTTCCCTATATCACACACTGACTCTAGTGGCTCTCTGCGGTTTCGATATGTACCACACTGATTCCTGCGGCCCTCTGGTTTTCCTATAGACCACACAGACCCCAGTGGCTTTCTACGGTTTCCATACATCACACACAAACTCCTGTGGCTCACTAAGGTTTCGCTATAGTCCACACTGACTCCAGCGGCTCTCTATGGTTTCCCTAAAGCCCACACTAACTCCAGTGGATCTCTAAGGTTTCCCTATATCCTACAGTGACTCCAATGGCTCGCAACGATTTCCCTATATCACACACGGTTTCGCTATAGTCCACACTGACCCCAGTGGCTCTCTGTGGCTTCTTTATATCCCACACTGATTCCAGTGGCTCTCCACAGTTTGCCTGTGGAGCACACTGACGCCAATGGCTCTCTACGGTTTCCCTTTATCACACATTAACTCTACCGTTTCCCTACATTCCACACTGACCCCAGTGGCTCTCTACAGTTTCCCTATAGTCCACACTGTCTCGAGTAGCTCTCTATGATTTCCCTTTAGTCCACACTAACTCCGTGGCTCTATAGGGTCTCCCTATAGCCCACAATGACTCCAATGGCTCTCTACGGCTTCCCTAATTCCCACACTGATTCCAGCTGCTTTCCACGGTTTTCTTATAGACCACACTGACCTCACTGGCTCTCTATGGTTTCCCTATATCACACACTGACTCCAGCAGCTCTCTACGCTTTCCCTCTACTCCAAACTAACTCCAGTGGATCTCTAAGGTTTCCCTATATCACACACTGACTCCAGTAACTCTCTACGGTTTCCCTGTAGTACACAGTGATACCATTGGTTATCTGCGGTTACCCTAAAGTCCACAATGATTCCAGCGGCTCTCTACGGTTTTCCTTTGGCCCACACTGACCCTCGTGGCTCTCAATGTTTTCCTATAGTCCACAATGTCTCCAGCGGCTCTCAAGGGTCTCCCTTTATCCCTCACAGACTTCAGCGGCTCTCAAGGTTTTCCCTTTATCCCACACTGACTGCAGCAGCCCTCTACGGTTTCTCCATAGCCGACACGGACTGAAGTGGCTCTCTATGGTTTCTTTGTGGCCTCCACTGACTCCAGATGCTCTCTAAGGTTTCCCTATATCCCACACTGACTCCATCGGTTTGCTACGGTTTCTCTATATCACACACTGACTAGTGGATCTCTACGGTTTTGCTATAGTCCATAATGACCCCAGTGGCTCTCTACAGATTCCCTATATCACACACAGACTTATGTGGCTCTCTACAGTTTGACTATACTCCCAACAAACTCCAGTGGATCTCTAAGGTTTCCCTATATCCCACACTGACTAATGGCTCGCTACAATTTCCTTATATCACCCACAGACTCTAGTGGCTCTCTAAAGTTTCGCTATAGTCCACACTGACCCCAGTGGCTCTCTACGGCTTCCCTTTATCCCACACTGACATCAGCGGCTCTCTATGGTTTTCCTATAGACTACACTACGCCAGTGGCTCTCTACCATTTCCCTCTATCAAACAATAACTCTAGTGGCTCTCGACGGTTTCACTACAGTGCACACTGCCTCCAGTGGTACTCTACTGTTACCCTATACCCCACAATGACTCCAGTGGATCTCTAAAGTTTCCCTTTATCCCACGCTGACTCCAATGGCTCGCTACGATTTCCCTATATCACACACTGACTGCAGTGGCTCTCTACGCTTCCCTATTTCCCACACTGATTCCAGCTGCTTTCTACGGTTTTCTTATAGACCACACTGACCTCAGTGGCTCTCTATTGCTCCCTATATCACACACTGACTCCAGCGGCTCTCTACCAGTTTCCCTATAGTCCACACTGACTTGAGCTGCTCTCTACGGTTTCCCTAAAGCCTGCACTGACTCCAGCGACTTTCCACATTTTTCCTATATCCAACACTGATTCCAGCGGCTCTCTATGCTTTTCCTGTAGACCACACTGACCCCAGTGGCTCTCTACAGTTTCCCTATAGTCCACACTGTCTCCAGAAGCTCTCTACGGTTTCCCTATAGTCCACACTGATTCCAGTGGCAATCTATTGTTTCCCTATAGACCGCACTGACTCCAGTGGCTCTCTACGGCTTCTATATATCCCTCACTGATTCCAGCTGCTTTCTACGGTTTTCCTATAGACCACACTGACCTCAGTGGGTCTCTATTGCTCCCTATATCACACACTGACTCCAGCGGCTCTCTACGGTTTTCCTTTAGCCCGCACTGACCCTCGTGGCTCTCAATGTTTTCCTACAGTCCACAGTGTCTCCAGCGTTTCTCAAGGGTTTCCCTTTATCCCACACTGTCTCCAGCGGCTCTCTACGTTTTCCCAATAGCCGACACTGACTGCAGTGGCTCTCTACGTTTTCCCTATATCCCACACTGACTCCAGTGGCTCACAACGGTTTCCCTATATCACATACTGACTCTAGCAGCTCTCTACGTTTTCCCCATAGTCCACACTGACTCCAACGGCTCTCCACGGTTTCCCCATAGCCGACACGGTCTGATGTGGCACTCTATGGTTTCCCTATAGCCTACCCTGACTCAAGTGTTGCTCAAAGGTTTCCCAATATCCCACACTGAATCCACCAGCTCACTACGGTATCCCTACATCACACGCAACATCCTGCGGCTCACTGCGGCTTCGCTATAGTCCACACTGACTCCAGTGGCTCTCTACGGTTTCCCTATAGCCCACACTAACTCCACTGGATCTCTACGGTTTCCCCAAATACCACTCTGACTCCAATGGCTCGCTACGATTTCCCGATATCACAAATTGAATACATTTGTTCTCTTCGGTTTCGCTATAGTCCACACTGACACCAATGGCTCTCTATGGATTCCCTATATCCCACACTGATTCCAGTGGCTATCTACAGTTTTCATATAGAGCACACTGACGCCAGTTGATCTCTACAGTTTCCCTATATCACACAGTAACTGTAGTGGCTCTTTAACGTTTCCCTACAGTCCACAATGACCAGAGTGGCTCTCTACAGTTTCCCTATAGTCCACACTGTCTCCAGTGGCTCTCTATGATTTCCCTTTAGTCCACAATAACTCCAGTGGCTCTCTACGGTTTCCCTACAACCCACCGTGAATCCATTGGCTCTCTACAGCTTCCCTATTTCCCACACTGATTCCAGCTGCTTTCTACGGTTTTCTTATTGACCAAACTGACCTCAGTGGCTCTCTACGGTTTCCCTATATCCCACACTGAATCCACCGGCTCTCTACGGTTTCCCTATAGTGCACACTGCCTCCAGTTGTACTCTACGGTTTCCCTATATTCCACACTGACTCCAGCGGATCAGCACCGTTTCCCTTTAGCCCTCGCTGACTCCAGTGGCTCTCTACAGATTCCCTAAAGTCCACACTGGCTCCAGTGGCTTTTTATGTTTTCCCTTTATTCCAAACTCACTCCAGTGGCTCTCTACGGTTTTCCTATAGTCCACACTGACTCCAGCGGCACTCTATGGGTTCCCTATAGTCTACACTGACTCCTGTGGCTCTGTAAGTTTTCCCTATTTCCCACACTGACTCTAGCGGCTCTCTACGGATTCCCTATAGTCCACCCTGACCCCAGTGGCTCTCTGCGGCTTCCCATTATCCCACACTGAAATCAGCGGCTCTCTACGGTTTTCCTATAGACCACACTGACGCCAGTGGCTCTCTACCCTTTCGCTATTTTACACACTAACTCTAGTCCCTCTATACGGTTTCGCTACAGTGCACACTGCCTCCAGTGGTACTCTACAGTTACCCTATACCCCACACTGACTCCAGTGGATGTCTACAGTTTCCCGTTATCCCACACTGACTCCAAAGGCTCGCTACGATTTCCCTATATCACACACTGACTGCAGTGGCTCTCTACGCTTCCCTATTTCCCACACTGATTCCAGCTGCTTTCTACGGTTTTCTTATAGACCACACTGACCTCAGTGGCTCTCTATTGTTTCCAATATCACACACTGACTCCAGCGGCTCTCTACGGTTTCCCTATAGTCCACACTGACTCCAGCTGCTCTCTACGGTTTCCCTAAAGCCTGCACAGACTCCAGCGACGCTCCACATTTTCCCTATATCCCACACTGATTCCAGCGGCTCTCTACGGTTTTCCTGTAGACCACACTGACCCCAGTGGCTCTCTCCGGTTTCCCTATATTCCACGCTGACACCATTGGTTCTCTACGGTTTCCCTATAGTCCACACTGGTTCCAGCTGCTCTCTACGGTTTTCCTTTAGCCCGCACTGACCCTCGTGGCTCTCAATTTTTTCCTAAAATCCACAGTGTCTCCAGCGGCTCTCAAGGGTTTCCCTTTAGCTGACACTGACTGCAGTGGCTCTCTACATTTTCCCTATATCCCACACTGACTTCAGTGGCTCGCTACGGTGTCCCTATATCACACACTGACTCTAGCAGCTCTCTACATTTTCACCATGGTCCACACTGACTCCAATAGCTCTCTACGGTTTCCTCATAGCCGACATGGTCTGATGTGGCACTCTATTCCCTATATCACGCACTAACTCTAGTGGCTCTCTACGGTTTTGCTACATTGCATACAGCCTCCAGTTGTTCTCTACGGTTTCCCTATAACCCACACTGACTCCAGTGGCTCCCTACAGGTTCCAGCTGACTCTAGAATGTAGACTGTAGTCCATACTGATTCCAGTGGCAATCTACTGTTTCAATATAAACCCGCGCAGACTCCAGTGGCTCTCTACGGCTTCCCTATATCCCACACTGATTCCAGCTAATTTCTACGGTTTTCTTATAGACCACACTGACCTCAGTGGCTCTCTATTGTTTCCAATATCACACTTTGACTCCAGTGGCTCTCTACGGTTTCCCTATACTCCACACTGACTCTAGATCCTCTCTACGGTTTCCCTAAAGCCTGCACTGACTCCAGCGACACTCCACATTTTCCCAATATCCCACACTGATTCCAGCGGCTCTCTATGGTTTTTCTGTAGACCATGCTGACCCCAGGGGCTCTCTACGGTTTCCCTATAGTCCACACTGACACCATTGGTTCTCTACGGTTTGCCTATAGTCCACACTGGTTCCAACGGCTCCCAAGGGTTTCCCTTTATCCCACATTGACTCCAGCGGCTTTCTATGTTTTCCTAAAAGCCAACACTGACTGAAGTGGCTCTCTACGTTTTTCCTACATTCCACACTGACTGCAGTGTCTCGCTACAGTTTCCCTATATCACACACTGACTCTAGCGGCTCCCTACGGTTTCCCCATAGTCCACATTGTCTCCAACGGCTCTCTACGGTTTCCCCATAGCCGACACGGTCTGATGTGGCTCTCTATCGTTTCCCTATTGCCTGCCCTGACTCCAGCGTCGCTCTAAGGTTTCCCTATATCCCACACTGACTCCAAAGGCTCACTACGGTTTCCCTATATCACACGCTGACTCTTGTGGCTCTCTGTGGTTTCGCTATATACCACACTGATTCATGCGGCCCCCTACGGTTTTCCTATAGACCACACTGACCCCAGTGGCTTTCTACGGTTTCCCGACATCACACACAAACTCCTGCGGCTCACTACGTTTTCGCTATAGTGAACACTGACTCCAGCGGCTCTCTACGGTTTCCCTATAGCCCACACTAAGTCCACTGGATCTCTACAGTTTCCCTATATCCCACACTGACTCCAATGGCTCGCTACGATTTCCCTATATCACATACTGATTCTAGTGGCTCTCTAAGTTTTCGCTATAGACCACACTGACCCCAGTGGCTCTCCATGGCTTCCCTATATCACACACTTATTCCAGCGGCTCTCTACAGTTTTCCTACAGAGCACACTGACGCCAGTGGCTCTCTACGGTTTCCCTATATCACACACTAACTCTAGTGGCTCTCCACCGTTTCCCTACGGTGCACACTGACCCCAGTGGTTCTCTACAGTTTTCCTATAGTCCACACTGACCCCAGAGGCTCTCTACAGTTTCCCTATAGTCCAAACTTTCTGCAGTGGCTCTCTACGGCTCTCCCTATGGTCCACACTGATTCTAATGGCAATCTATTGTTTCCCTATAGCCCGGACTGTTTCCAGTGGCCCTGTACGGCTTCCCTATATCCCACACTGATTCCAGCTGCTTTCTAAGGTTTTCTTATATACCACACTGACCTCAGTGGCTCTCTATAGTTTCCAATATCACAGTCTGACTCCAGCGGCTCTCTACGGTTTCCCTATAGTCCACACTGACTCCAGCTGGTCTCTACGGTTTCCCTAAAGCCTGCACAGACTCCAGCGACGCTCCACATTTTCCCTATATCCCACACTGATTCCAGCGTCTCTCTACGGTTTTCCTGTAGACCACACTGACCCCAGTGGCTCTCTCCGGTTTCCCTATATTCCACGCTGACACTTTTTGGTTCTCTAAGGTTTCCCTATAGTCCACACTGGTTCCAGTTGCTCTCTACGGTTTTCCTTTAGCCCGTACTGACCCTCGTGGCTCTTAATGTTTTCCTAAAGTTCACATTGTCTCCAGCGGCTCTCAAGGGTTTCTATTTATCCCACAATGACTCCAGCGGATCTCTACGTTTTCGCAATAGCCGACACTGACAGCAGTGGCTCGCTCCGGTTTCCTGTGTCACACACTGACTCTAGCGGCTCTCTACGTTTTCCCCATAGTCCACACTGACTCCAATGGCTCTCTACGTTTTCCTCATAGCCGACATGGTCTGATGTGGCACTCTATGGTTTCCCTATAGCCTACACTGACTCAAGCGTCGCTCAAAAGTTTCCCAATATCCCACACTGAATCCGTCAGCTCACCACGGTTTCCCTACATCACACACTGATTCTATCGGCTCTCTGCGGTTTTGCTATATACCACACTGATTCCTGCGGTGCTCTAAGGTTTTCCTATAGACCACACTGACCCCAGTGGCTTTCTACGGTTTCCCTACATCACACACAAAATCCTGCGGCTCACTACGGTTTTGCTATACTCCACACTGACTCCAGCGGCTCTCTACGGTTTCCCTATAGCCCACACTAACTCCAGTGGATCTCTACGGTTTCCCCAAATCCCACGCTGACTTCAATGGCTCACTACGATTTCCCTATATCACACATTGAATCTAGAGGCTCTCTACGGTTTCGCTATAGTCCACACTGACCCCAGTGGCTCTCTATGGCTTCCCTATATCCCACACTGATTCCAGCGGCTCTCTACAGTTTTACTATAGAGCACACTGACGCCAGTGGCTCTCTACGGTTTCCCTATATCACACAATAACTGTAGTGGCTCTTTACCATTTCCCTACAGTCCACACTGACCCCAGTGGCTCTCTACAGTTTCCCTATTGTCCACACTGTCTCCAGTGGCTCTCTATGATTTCCCTTTAGTCCACACTAACTCCAGTGGCTCTCTATGATTTCCTATATCCCACAGTGACTCCATTGGCTCTCTACGGCTTCCCTATTTCCCACACTGATTCCAGCTGCTTTCTGCGGTTTTCTTATAGACCAAACTGACCTCAGTGGCTCTCTACGACTTTCCTGTAGCACACACTGACTCCAGTGGCTCTCCACGGTTTCCCTATACTCCAAACTAACTCCAGTGGGATCTCTAAGTTTTCCCTATATCCCACACTGACCAATGGCTCGCTACGGTTTCCCTGTAGTCCACTCTGACTCTTGTGGCTCTTTACGGTTTCCCTATACTCCCAACTAAATCCAGTGGATCTCTAAGGTTTCCCTATATCCCACACTGACTAATGGCTCGCTACGATTTCCCTATATCACACACTGACTCTAGTGTCTCTCTACGATTTTGCTATAGTCCAGACTGACCCCAGTGGCTCTCTGCCCTTTCCCTATATCACGCACTAACTCTAGTGGCTCTCTACGGTTTCGCTACATTGTACACTGCCTCCAGTGGTACTCTACGGTTTCCCGATAACCCACACTGAATCCAGTGGATCTCTACGGTTTCCCTTCATCCCACACTGTCTCCAGTGGCTCTCTACAGATTCCAGCTGACTCTAGAACGCAGACTGTAGTCCACGCTGATTCTAGTGGCAATCTACTGTTTCAATATTGCCCGTGCAGACTCCAGTGGCTCTCTACGGCTTCCCTATATCCCACACTGATTCCAGCTGCTTTCTACGGTTTTCTTATAGACCACACTGACCTCAGTGGCTCTCTATTGTTTCCAATATCACACTTTGACTCCAGCGGATCTCTACGGTTTCCCTATACTCCACACTGACTCTAGCTCCTCTCTACGGTTTCCCTAAAGCCTGCACTGACTCCATTGGTTCTCTACGTTTGGCCTATAGTCTACACTGGTTCCAGCGGCTCTCAAGGGTTTCCCTTTATCCCACACTGACTCCAGCGGTTCTCTACGTTTTCCCAAAAGCCGACACTGACTGATGTGTTTCTCTACGTTTTTCCTACATTCCACACTGTCTCCAGTGGCTCGCTACAGTTTCCCTATATCACACACTGACTCTAGCGGCTCTCTACGTTTTCCCCATAGTCCACATTGTCTCCAACGGCTCTCTACGGTTTCCCCATAGCCGACACGGTCTGATGTGGCTCTCTATCGTGTCCCTATAGCCTGCCCTGACTCCAGCGTCGCTCAAAGGTTTCCCTATACCCCACACTGACTCCAAAGGCTCACTACGGTTTCCCTATATCACACGCTGACTCTTGTGGCTCTCTGTGGTTTCGTTATATACCACACTGATTCCTGCGGCCCCCTACGGTTTTCCTATAGACCACACTGACCCCAGTGGCTTTCTACGGTTTCCCAACATCACACACAAATTCCTGCGGCTCACTTCGGTTTCAGTATAGTGAACACTGACTCCAGCGGCTCTCTACGGTTTCCCTATAGCCCACACTAAGTCCACTGGATCTCTACAGTTTCCCTATATCCCACACTAACTCCAATGGCTAGCTACGATTTCCCTATATCACATAGTGATTCTAGTGGCTCTCTAAGTTTTCGCTATAGTCCACACTGACCCCAATGGCTCCCTATGGCTTCCCTATATCCCACACTTATTCCAGCGGCTCTCTACAGTTTTCCTACAGAGCACACTGACGCCAGTGGCTCTCTACGGTTTCCCTATATCACACACTAACTCTAGTGGCTCTCTACCGTTTCCCTACGGTCCACACTGACCCCAGTGGTTCTCTACAGTTTTCCTATAGTCCACACTGACCCAGTGGCTCTCTACAGTTTCCCTATAGTCCACACTTTCTACAGTGGCTCTCTACGGTTTCCCTATGGTCCACACTGATTCCAGTGGCAATCTATTGTTTCCCTATAATCCGCACTGACTCCAGTGGCTCTCTACGGCTTCCCTATATCCCACACTGATTCCCGCTGCTTTCTACAGTTTTCTTATAGACCACGCAGACCTCAGTGGCTCTCTATTGTTTCCAATATCAAACTCTGACTCCAGCGGCTCTCTACGGTTTCCCTATAGTCCACATCCAATCCAGCTGCTCTCTACGGTTTCCCTAAAGCCTGCACAGACTCCAGCGACTCTCCACATTTTCCCTATGTCCCACACTGATTCCAGCGGCTCTCTACGGTTTTCCTGTATACCACACTCAGCCCAGTGGCTCTCTACGGTTTCCCCATAGTCCACACTGACACCATTGGTTCTCTACGGTTTCCCTATAGTCCACACTGGTTCCAGCGGCTCTCTACGGTTTTCCTTTAGCCCGCACTGACCCTCGTAGCTCTCAATGTTTTCGTAAAGTCCACATTGTCTCCAGCGGCTCTCAAGGGTTTCCCTTTATCCCACAATGACTCCAGCTGTTCTCTACATTTTCACAATAGCCGACACTGACTGCAGTGGCTCTCTATGTTTTCCCTATATCCCACACTGACTCCAGTGGCTCGCTACGGTTTCCTGTATCACACACTGACTCTAGCGGCTCTCTACGTTTTCCCCATAGTCCACACTGACTGCAATGGCTCTCTACGGTTTCCCCACAGCCGAAATGGTCTGCTGTGGCACTCTATGGTTTCCCTATAGCCTACACGGACTCAAGCGTCGCTCAAAGATTTCCCAATATCCCACACTGAATCCGACAGCTCACTACGGTTTCTCTATATCACACAATGACTCCAGCGGCTCTCTGCGGTTTCTCTATATACCACACTGATTCCTGCGGTGCTCTAAGTTTTTCCTATAGACCACACTGACCCCAGTGGCTTTCTACGGTTTCCCTACATCACACACAAAATCCTGCGATCTCTACGGTTTCCCTGTAGCCCACACTAACTCCAGTGGATCTCTACGGTTTCCCAAAATCCCACGCTGACTTCAATGGCTCGCTACGATTTCCCTATATCACACATTGAATCTAGAGGCTCTCTACGGTTTCGCTATAGTCCACACTGACCCCAGTGGCTCTCTATGGCTTCCCTATATCCCACACTGACTCCAGCGGCTCTCTACAGTTTTACTATAGAGCACACTGACGCCAGTGGCTCTCTACGGTTTCCCTATATCACACAATAACTGTAGTGGCTCTTTACCATTTCATTATAGTCCAAACTGACCCCAGTGGCTCTCTACAGTTTCCCTATAGTCCACACTGTCTCCAGTGGCTCTCTATGATTTCCCTTTAGTCCACACTAACTCCAGTGGCTCTCTATGATTTACTATATCCCACAGTGACTCCATTGACTCTCTACGGCTTCCCTATTTCCCACACTGATTCCAGCTGCTTTCTACGGTTTTCTTATAGACCAAACTGACCTCAGTGGCTCTCTACGAATTTCCTGTAGCACAAACTGACTCCAGTGGCTCTCTACGGTTTCCCTATAAACCACACTGACTCCAGCTGCTATCTACTGTTTCCCTAAAGCCTGCACTGACTCCAGCGACTCTCCACATTCTCCCTATATCCCACACTGACTCCAGCGGCTCTCTACAGATTACGTATAGTGCACACTCCCTCCAGTTGTACTCTATGATTTCCCTATATTCCACACTGACTCCAGCGGATCAGTACCGTTTCCCTTTAGCCCTCGCTGACTCCAGTGGCTCTCTACAGATTCCCTAAAGCCCACACTGGCTCCAGTGGCTCTGTATGTTTTCCATTTATCCCAAACTCACTGCAGTGACTCTCTACGGTTTTCCTATAGTCCACACTGACTCCAGCGGCAATCTATGGGTTCACTATAGTCCACACTGACTCCTGTGGCTCTGTAAGTTTTCCATATATCACACACTGAGTCTAGCGTCTCCCTACGGATTCCCTATAGTCCACACTGACCTCAGTGGCTCTCTATGTCTTTCCTATATCCCACACTCATTCCAGCGGCTCTCTACGGTTTTCTTGTAGACCACATTAACCCCAGTGGCTCTCTACGGTTTCCCTATATCACACGCTGACTCCAGTGACTCTCTACGGTTTCCCTATAGTCTACAGTAATTCCAGAGACTATCTATGGTTTTCCTTTAGCCCACACTGACCCTAGTGGCTCTCAATGTTTTCCTATAGTCCACACTGTCTCCAATGGCTCGTTGAGTTATCCCTATAACACACATGGACTCTAGTGGCTCTCTAGGGTTTCCCTATAGTCCAAACTGACCCCAGTGGCTCTCTGCGGTTTCCCTCTAGTACACAATGTCACCAGTGGATCTCTATGTTTTCCCTATATCCCACACTGACTCCAGTGGCTCGCTACGGTTTCTCCATATCACACACTGACTCTAGCGGCTCTCTATGGTTTCTCCATAGTCCACAGTGACTCCAGCGGCTCTCAAGGTTGCCCCTTTGTACCACACTGACTCCAGCGGCTCTCTACAGTTTCCCCATAGCAGACACGGACTGAAGTGGCTCTCAATGGATTCCCTATGGCCTACACTGACTCCAGAGGCTCTCTATGGTTTCCCTATATCCCACACTGACTCCACTGGCTCGCTACGGTTTCCCTATATCACACACTGTCTCTAGTGGCTCTCTACGGTTTTCGCTATAGTCCAAACTGACCCCAGTGGCTCTCTAATGTTTCCCTATATCACACACAGACTCCTGCGGCTCTCTACGGTTTCCCTATTGTCCACACTGAGTCCAGCTGCTCTCTATGGTTTCCCTAAAGGCTGCACTGATTCCAGCGGCTCTCCCCGTTTTCCCTATATCCCACACTGACTCCAGCAGCTCTCTACGGTTTCCCTCTACTCCAAACAGACTCCAGTGACACTCTATGGTTTCCCTATAGTCCACACTGTCACCATTGGTTATCTACGTTTTGCCTATAGTCCACACTGATTCCAGCGGCTCTCTACGGTTTTCCTTTAGCCCACACTGACCCTCGTGGCTCTCAATGTTTTCCTATAATCCACACTATCTCCAGCGGCTCTCAAGGGTTTCCCTTTATCCCACACAGACTTCAGCGACTCTCAGGGTTTTCCCTTTATCCCACACTGACTGCAGCAGCTCTCTACGGTTTCCCCAAAGCCGACACGGACTGAAGTGGCTCTCTATGGTTTCCCTGTGGCCTACACTGACTCCAGATGCTCTCTAAGGTTTTCCCTATAACCCAAACTGACTCCATCGGCTCGCTACGGTTTCCCTATATCACACACGGACTAGTGGCCTCTCTACGGTTTTGCTATAGTCCACACTGAGCCCAGTGGCTCTCTACAGTTTCCCTATATTACACACAGACTTATGTGGCTCTCCACGGTTTCCCTATACTCCAAACTAACTCCAGTGGGATCTCTAAGTTTTCCCTATATCCCACACTGACCAATGGCTCGCTACGGTTTCCCTGTAGTCCACTATGTCTCTTGTGGCCCTCTACGGTTTCCCTATACTCCTTACTGAATCCAGTGGATCTCTAAGTTTTCCCTATATCCCACACTGACTATTGGCTCGCTACGTTTTCCCTTTATCACAAACTTACTCTAGTGTCTCTCTACGATTTCGCTATAGTCCAGACTGACCCCAGTGGCTCTCTGCCCTTTCCCTATATCACGCACTAACTCTAGAGGCTCTCTACGGTTTCGCTACATTGTACACTGCCTCCAGTGGTACTCTACGGTTTCCCGATAACGCACACTGAATCCAGTGGATCTCTAAGGTTTCCCTTCATCCCACACTGACTCCAGTGGCTCTCTACAGATTCCAGCTGACTCTAGAATGCAGACTGTCCACACTGATTCCAGTGGCAATCTACTGTTTCAATATTGCCCGTGCAGACTCCAGTGGCTCTCTACGGCTTCCCTATATCCCACACTGATTCCAGCTGCTTTCTACGGTTTTCTTATAGACCACACTTACCTCAGTGGTTCTCTATTGTTTCCAATATCACACACTGAATCCAGTGGCTCTCTACGGTTTCCCTATGCTCCACACTGACTCTTGCTCCTCTCTACGGTTTCCCTAAAGCCTGCACTGACTCCAGCGACTCTCCACAGTTTCCCTATATCCCACACTGATTCCAGCGGCTCTCTACGGTTTTTCTGTAGACCACACTGACCCCAGGGGCTCTATACGGTTTCCCTATAGTCGACACTGACACCATTGGCTCTCTACGGTTTCCCTATAGCCCACAGTGACTCTATTGGCTCTCTAAGGCTTCCCTATTTCCCACACTGATTCCTGCTGCTTTCTACTGTTTTCCTATAGACCACACTGACCTCAGTGGCTCTCTACGGTTTCCCTATAGTACACACTGACTTCAGCTGCTCTCTACTGTTTCCCTAAAGCCAGCACTGACTCCATCGAATCTCCACATTCTCCCTATATCCCCCACTGACTCCAGCGGCTCTATACAGTTTCCCTATAGTCCACACTGCCTCCAGTTGCACTCTACGGTTTCCCTAAATTCCACACTGACTCCAGCGGATCAGTACCATTTCCCTTTAGCCCTCGCTGACTCCAGTGGCTCTCTACAGATTCCCTAAAGCCCACACTGGCTCCAGTGGCTCTGTGAGTTTTCCCTTTATCCCAAACTTACTCTGTTGGCTCTCTACGGTCTTCCTATAGTCCACACTGACTCCAGCGGCACTCTATGGGTTCCCTATATTCCACACCGTCTCCCGTGAATCTATAAGATTTCCTTATATCACACACTGAGCCTAGCGGCTCTCTTTGGATTCCCTGTATTCCACACTGACCTGAGTGGCTGTTTATGGCTTTCCTATATTCCCACACTGATTCCAGCGGCTCTCTACGGTTTTCCTGTAGACCACATTAACCCCAGTGGCTCTCTACGGTTTCCCTATATCACACACTGATTCCTGTGACTCTCTACGGTTTCCCTATAATCCACACTGACACCAGTTGCACTCTACGGTTTCCCTAAATTCCACACTGACTCCAGCGGATCAGTACCATCTCCCTGTAGCTCTCGCTGACTCCAGTGGCCCTCTACAGATTCCCTAAAGCCCACATTGGCTCGTGGCTCTGTAAGTTTTCCCTTTATCCCAAACTTACTCCAGTGGCTCTCTGCGGTTTTCCTATAGTCCACACTGACTCCAGCAGCACTCTATGTGTTCCCTATATTCCATACTGACTCCCGTGGCTCTATAAGATTTCCTGATATCACACACTGAGCCTAGCGGCTCTCTTTGGATTCCCTATAGTCCACACTGACCTGAGTGGCTGTCTATTGCTTTCCTATATCCCACACTGATTCCAGCGGCTCTCTACAGTTTTCCTGTAGACCACATTAACCCCAGTAGCTCTCAACGGTTTCCCTATATCACACACTGACTCCATTGACGCTCTGCAATTTCCCTATAGTCCACACCAATACCAGCGGCTCTCTACGGTTTTCCTTTAGCCCACACTGACCCTAGTGGCTCTCAATGTTTTCCTAGAGTCCACACTCCAAGGGCTCGTTGCATTTTCCCTATGTTACACACTGACTCTAGTGGCTCTCTACAGTTTCCCTATAGTCCACACTGACCCCAATGGATCTCTACGGTTTCCCTCTAGTACACAATGTCTCCAGTGGATCTCTATGTTTTCCCTATATCCCACACTGACTCCAGTGACTCGCTACGGTTTCCCTATATCTCACACCGACTCTAGCGGCTCTCTATGGTTTCCCTATAGTCCACGCTTACTCCAGCAGCTCTCAAGGTTTTCCCTTTATCCCACACTGACTGCAGCAGCTCTACGGTTTCCCTCTACTCCAAACAGACTCCAGTGACTCTCTACGGTTTCCCTAGAGTCCACACACTGTCACCATTGGTTATCTACATTTTGCCTAAAGTCCACACTGATTCCAGCGGCTCTCTACGGTTTTCCTTTAGCCCACACTGACCCTCGTGGCTCTCAATGTTTTCCTATAATCCACACTGTCTCCAGCGGCTCTCAAGGGTTTCACTTTATCCCACACTGACTTCAGCGGCTCTCAAGGATTTCCCTTTATCCCACACTGACTGCAGCAGCTCTCTACGGTTTCCCCATAGCCGACACGGACTGAAGTGGCTCTCTATGGTTTCCCTGTGGCCTACACTGACTCCAAATGCTCTCTAAGTTTTCCCTATATCCCACACTGACTCCAGCGGCTCGCTACGGTTTCCCTATATACCACAACGATTCCAGCAGCCCTCTACGGTTTTGCTATAGTCCAC
Organism: Carcharodon carcharias; assembly: GCF_017639515.1. Taxonomy (NCBI): domain Eukaryota; kingdom Metazoa; phylum Chordata; class Chondrichthyes; order Lamniformes; family Lamnidae; genus Carcharodon; species Carcharodon carcharias. The sequence goes on along the minus strand of NC_054483.1, from coordinate 40,166,359 downwards.
ACTGAGCCCAGTGGCTCTCTACGGTTAGCCTATATCACACACAGACTTTTGTGGATCTCTACGGTTTCCTTATATTCCAAACTAATTCCAGTGGGATCTCTAAGTTTTCCCTATATCCCACACTGACTAATGGCTCGCTACGGTTTCCCTATAGTCCATACTGACTCTAGTGGCTCTCTACGGTTTTCCTATAGTCCACACTGACCCCAGTGGCTCTCTACGGCTTCCCTATATCCCACACTGATATCAGCAGCTCTCTACGGTTTTCCTATAGACCACACTGACGCCAGTGGCTCTCTACCCTTTCCCTATATAACACACTAACTTTAGTGGCTCTCTACGGTTTTGGTACAGTGCACACTGCCTCCAGTGGTACTCTACCATTTCCCTATACCCCACACTGACTCCAGTGGATCTCTACAGTTTCCCTTTATCCCACACTGACTCCAATGGCTCGCTACAATTTCCCTATATCACACACTGACTGCAGTCGTTCTCTATGCTTCCCTATATCCCACACTGATTCCAGCTGCTTTCTATGGTTTTCTTATAGACCACCCTGACCTCAGTGGCTCTCTAATGCTCCCTATATCACGCACTGACTCTAGCGGCTCTCTACGGTTTTCCTAAAGACTGCACTGACTCCAGCGACTCTCCACATTTTCCCTATATCCGACACAGATTCCAGCGGCTCTCTACTGCTTTCCTGTAGACCACACTGACCCCAGTGGCTCTCTGCAGTTTCCCTATAGTCCACAGTGCCTCCAGTGGCTCTCAACGGTTTCCCTAGAGTCCACACTGATTCCAGTGGCAATCTACTATTTCCCTATAGCACGCACTGACTCCAGTGGCTCTCTACATCTTCCCTATATCCCACACTGATTCCAGCTGCTTTCTACGGTTTTCTTATAGACCACACTGACCTCAGTGGCTCTCTATTGTTTCCAATATCACACACTGACTCCAGCGGCTTTCTACGGTTTCCCTATAGTCCACATGAATCCAGCTGTTCTCTGCGGTTTCCCTAAAGCCTGCACAGACTCCAGCGAATCATCAAATTTTCCATATATCCCACAATGATTCCAAAGGCTCTCTATGGTTTTCATGTAAACCCCACTGGCCACAGTGGCTCTCTACAGTTTACCTATAGTCCACACGGTCTTCAGTGGCTCTCTACTGTTTCCCTATAGTCCACACTGTTTCCCTTGTAATCTCCTGTTTCCCTAGATCCCACACTGACTCCAGTGACTCGTTACGGTTTCCCTATATCTCACACTGACTCTGGCGGCTCTCTATGGTTTCCCTATAGTCCACACTGACTCCAGCAGCTCTCAAGGTTTTTCCTTTGTCCCACACTGACTCCAGCGGCTCTCTACGGTTTCCCCATAGCAGAAACGGACTGAAGTGGCTCTCTATGGTTTCCCTATGGCCTACACTGACTCCAGCGGCTCTCTATGGTTTCCCTATATCCCACACTGTCTCCACCAGCTCGCTACAGATTCCCTATATCACACACTGTCTCTAGTGGCTCTCTACGGTTTCGTGATACTCCACACTGACCCCAGTGGCTCTCTGCCCTTTCCCTATATCACGCACTAACTCTAGTGGCTCTCTACGGTTTCGCTACATTGTACACTGCCTCCAGTGGTACTCTACGGTTTCCCGATAACCCACACTGAATCCAGTGGATCTCTACGGTTTCCCGTCATCCCACACTGACTCCAGTGGCTCTCTGCAGATTCCAGCTGACTCTAGAATGCAGACTGTGGTCCACACTGATTCCAGTGGCAATCTACTGTTTCAATATTGCCCGTGCAGACTCCAGTGGCTCTCTATGGCTTCCCTATATCCCACACTGATTCCAGCTGCTTTCTACGGTTTTCTTATAGACCACACTGACCTCAGTGGCTCTCCATTGTTTCCAATATCACACACTGACTCCAGTGGCTCTCTACGGTTTCCCTATACTCCACACTGACTCTTGCTCCTCTCTACGGTTTCCCTAAATCCTGCACTGACTCCAGCGACTCTCCACAGTTTCCCTATATCCCACACTGATTCCAGCGGCTCTCTACGGTTTTTCTGTAGACCACACTGACCCCAGGGGCTGTCTACGGTTTTCCTATAGTCCACACTGACACCATTGGTTCTCTACGGTTTGCCTATAGTCCGCACTGGTTCCAGCGGCTCTCAACGGTTTCCCTTTATCCCACACTGAGTCCAGAGGCTCTCTACGTTTTCCCAAAAGCCAACACTGACTGAAGTGGCTCTCTACGTTTTTCCTACATCCCACACGGACTCCAGTGGCTCGCTACAGTTTCCCTATATCACACACTGACTCTAGCGGCTCTCTACGTTTTCCCCATAGTCCACTTTGTCTCCAACGGCTCTCTACATTTTCCCCTTAGCCGACACTGTCTGATGTGGCTCTCTATCATTTCCCTATAGCCTGCCCTGACTCCAGCATCGCTCTAAGGTTTCCCTATATCCCACACGGACTCCAACAGCTCACTACGGTTTCCCTATATCACACACTGACTCTAGTGGTTCTCTGTGGTTTCGCTATATACCACACTGATTCCTGCCGCCCTCTACGGTTTTCCTATCGACCACAATGTCCCCAGTGGCTCTCTACGGTTTCCCTATTGCCCACAGAAACTCCAGTGGATCTCTACAGTTTCCCTATTTCCCACACTGACTCCAATGGCTCACTATGATTTCCTTATATCACAAACTGTTTCTAGTGGCTCTCTAAGGTTTTGCTATAGTCCACACTGACCCCAGTGGCTCTCTATGGCTTCCCTATATCCCACACTTATACCAGTGGCTCTCTACAGTTTTCCTACAGAGCACACTGACGCCAGTGGCTCTCTACGGTTTCCCTATATCACTCACTAATCTAGTGGCTCTCTACCATTTCCCTACGGTCCACACTGACCCCAGTGTCTCTCTACAATTTGCCTATAGTCCAGACTGTCTCCAGTGGCTCTCTATCATTTCCCTTTAGTCCAAACTAACTCCAGTGGCTCTCTACGGTTTCCCTATAGCCCACAGTGACTCTATTGGCTCTCTAAGGCTTCCCTATTTCCCACACTGATTCCTGCTGCTTTCTACTGTTTTCCTATAGACCACACCGACCTCAGTGGCTCTCTACGGTTTCCCTATAGTACACACTGACTCCAGCTGCTCTCTACGGTTTTCCTAAAGCCAGCACTGACTCCATCGAATCTCCACATTCTCCCTATATCCCACACTTACTCCAGCGGCTCTATACAGATTCCCTATAGTCCACACTGCCTCCAGTTGCACTCTACGGTTTCCCTAAATTCCACACTGACTCCAGCGGATCAGTACCATTTCCCTTTAGCCCTCGCGGACTCCAGTGGCTCTCTACAGATTCCCTAAAGCCCACACTGGCTCCAGTGGCTCTGTGAGTTTTCCCTTTATCCCAAACTTACTCTGTTGGCTCTCTACGGTTTTCCTATAGTCCACAATGACTCCAGCGGCACTCAATGGGTTCCCTATATTCCACACTGACTCCCGTGGCTCTATAATATTTCCTTATATCACACACTGAGCCTAGCGGCTCTCTTTGGATTCCCTGTAGTCCACACTAACCTGAGTGGCTGTCTATGGCTTTCCTATATTCCCACACTGATTCCAGCGGCTCTCTACGGTTTTCCTTTAGCCCACACTGACCCTCGTGGCTCTCAATGTTTTCCTATAATCCGCACTGTCTCCAGCGGCTCTCAAGGGTTTCCCTTTATCCCACACTGACTGCAGCAGCTCTCTACAGTTTCCAGAAGCCGGCACGGACTGAAGTGGCTCTCTATGGTTTCCCTGTGGCCTACACTGACTCCAGATGCTCTCTAAGTTTTCCCTATATCCCACACTGACTCCAACGGCTCGCTACGGTTTCCCTATATACCACAATGATTCCAGCGGCCCTCTACGGTTTTGCTAAAGTCCACACTGTCCCCAGTGCTCTCTACGGTTTCCCTATATCACACACAGACTTTTTTGGCTCTCTACGGTTTCCTTATATTCCAAACTAACTCCAGTGTGATCTCTAAGTTTTCCCTATATCCCAGACTGAGTAATGGCTTGCTACGGTTTCCCTATAGTCCATACTGACTCTAGTGGCTCTCTACGGTTTCGCTATAATCCACACTGACCCCAGTGTCTCTCTACTGTTTCCCTGTATCACACAGAGACTCCTGCGGCTCTCTATGGTTTCCCTAAAGTCCACACTGATTCCAGCTGCTCTTTGTGGTTTCCCTAAAGGCTGCACTGATTCCAGCGGCTCTCGCCATTTTCCCTATATCCCACACTGACTCCATCGGCTCTCTACGGTTTCCCTATATACCACAATGATTCTAGCGGCCCTCTATGCTTTTGCTAAAGTCCACACTGTCCCCAGTGCTCTCTACGGTTTCCCTATATCACACACAGACTTTTGTGCTTCTCTACAGTTTCCTTATATTCCAAACTAACTCCAGTGGGATCTCTAAGTTTTCCCTATATCCCAGACTGACTAATGGCTTGCTACGGTTTCCCTGTAGTCCATACTGACTCTAGTGGCTCTCTACGGTTTCGCTATAATCCACACTGACCCCAGTGTCTCTCTACTGTTTCCCTATATCACACAGAGACTCCTGCAGCTCTCTATGGTTTCCCTAAAGTCCACACTGAGTCCAGCTGCTCTATGTGGTTTCCCTAAAGGCTGCACTGATTCCAGCGGCACTCCCCATTTTCCCTATATCCCACACTGACTCCAGCAGCTCTCTATGGTTTCCCTCTACTCCAAACAGACTCCAGTGACTCTCTACGGTTTCCCTATAGTCCACACTGACACCATTGGTTATCTACGTTTCGCCTACAGTCCACACTGATTCCAGCGACTCTCTACGGTTTTCCTTTAGCCCACACTGACCCTCGTGGCTCTCAATGTTTTCCTATAATCCACACTGTCTCCAGCGGCTCTCAAGGGTTTCCCTTTTTCCTACACTGACTTCAGCGGCTCTCAAGGATTTCCCTTTATCCCACACTGACTGCAGGAGGTCTCTACGGTTTCTCCAAAGCCGGCACGGACTGAAGTGGATCTCTATGGTTTCCCTGTGGCCTACACTGACTCCAAATGCTCTCTAAGGTTTCCCTATATCCCACACTAACTCCATCGGCTCGCTACGGTTTCCCTATATACCACAATGATTCCAGCTGCCCTCTACGGTTTTGCTATAGTCCACACTGTCCCCAGTGCTCTCTATGGTTTCCCTATATCACACACAGACTTTTGTGGCTCTCTACGGTTTCCTTATATTCCAAACTAACTCCAGTGGGATCTCTAAGTTTTCCCTATATCCCACACTGACTAATGGCTCGCTACGGTTTCCCTCTAGTCCTTATTGACTCTAGTGGCTCTCTACGGTTTCGCTATAGTCCACACTGACCCCAGAGGTTCTCTACAGCTTCCCTATATCCCACACTGATATCAGCAGCTCTCTACGGTTTTCCTATAAACCACACTGACGTCAGTGGCACTCTAGCCTTTCCCTATATCACACACTAACTTTAGTGGCTCTCAACGGTTTTGGTACAGTGCACACTGCCTCCAGTGGTACTCTACGGTTTCCCTATACCCCACATTGACTCCAGTGGATCTCTACGTTTACCCTTTCTCCCACACTGACTCCAATGGCTCGCTACGATTTCCCTATATCACACACTGACTGCAGTGGTTCTCTATGCTTCCCTATTTCCCACATTGATTCCAGCTGCTTTCTATGGTTTTCTTATAGACCACACTGACCTCAGTGGCTCTCTATTGCTCCCTATAACAAGCACTGACTCCAGCGGCTCTCTATGGTTCCCCAAAGACTGCACTGACAACAGTGACTCTCCAAATTTCCCCTATATCCGACACAGATTCCAGCAGCTCTCTACTGTTTTCCTGTAGACCACACTGACCCCAGTGGCTCTCTGCAGTTTCCCTATAGTCCACAGTATCTCCAGTGGCTCTCAACGTTTTCCCTATAGTCCACACTGATTCCAGTGGCAATCTACTATTTCACTATAGCACGCACTGACTCCAGTGGCTCTCTATATCTTCCCTATATCCCACACTGATTCCAGCTGCTTTCTGCGGTTTTCTTATAGACCACACTGACCTCAGTGGCTCTCTATTGTTTCCAATATCACACACTGACTCCAGTGGCTCTCTACGGTTTCCCTATAGTCCACATGAATGCAGCTGCTCTCTACGGTTTCCCTAAAGCCTGCACAGACTCCAGCGAATCAACAAATTTTCCATATATCCCACACTGATTCCATAGGCTCTCTACGGTTTTCATGTAGACCTTACTGGCCACAGTGGCTCTCTACAGTTTACCTATAGTCCACACTGTCTTCAGTGGCTCTCTACTGTTTACCTATAGTCCACACTGTTTCCAGTTGTAATCTCCTGTTTCCCTATAGCCCGTACTGATTCCAGTGGCTCTCTACGTCTTCCCTATATCCCACACTGACTCCAGCTGCTTTCTACGGTTTTCCTGTAGACCACACTGACCCCATTGGCTCTATACAGTTTTCCTATAGTCCACACTGTCTCCAGTGTCTCTCTCCGGTTTCCCTGTAGTCCACACTGATTCCAGTGGCAGTCTAATATTTCCCTATAGCCCGCACCAACTCCAGTGGCTCTCTACGGCTTCCCTAAAGCCTGCACTGACTCCAGCGACTCTCTACATTTTCCCTATATCCCACACTGATTCCAGCGGCTCTCTACGGTTTTCCTTTAGCCCGCACTGACCCTCGTGGCTCTCAAAGATTTCCGATAGTCCACACTGTCTCCAGCGACTCTCAAGGGTTTCCCTTTATCCCACACTGACTCCAGCGGATCTCTACTTTTTTCCCAATAGCCGTCACTGACTGCAGTGGCTCTCTACGTTTTCCCTATATCCCACACTGACTCCAGTGGCTCGCTACGGTTTCCCTATATCACACACTGACTCTAGCGGCTCTCTACGTTTTCCCCATAGTCCACACTGTCTCCAACGGCTTATATGGTTTCACGATGGCCAACACGGTCTGATGTGGCTCTCTATGGTTTCCCTCTAGCCTACCCTGACTCCAGCATCGCTCTAAGTTTTCCCTATATCCCACACTGACTCCAACGGCTCACTACGGTTTCCCTATATCACACACTGACTCTAGTGGCTCTGTGCGGTTTCTCTGTATACCACACTGATTCCTGCGGCCCTCTATGTTTTTCCTATAGACCACACTGACCCCAGTGGCCTTCTATGGTTTCCCTACATCACACACAAAATCCTGCGGCTCACTACGGTTTCGCTATAGTCCACACTGACTCCAGCGGCTCTCTAAGGCTTCCCTATAGCCCACACTGACCCCAGTGGCTCTCTATGGCTTCCCTATATCCCACATTAACTCTAGTGGCTCTCTACCGTTACCCTACAATCCACACTGACCCCAGTGGCTCTCTAAAGTTTCCCTATAGTCCACACTGTCTCCAGTGACACTCTATGATATCCCTTTAGTCCACACTAAGTCCAGTGGCTCTCTACGGTTTCCCTATAGCCCACAGTGACTCCATTGGCTCTCTACGGCTTCCCTATTTCCCACACAGATTCCAGCTGCTTTCTACGGTTTTCTTATAGACCTCACTGACCTCAGTGGCACTCTGCGCTTTCCCTATAGTCCACAAAGACTCCAGCTGCTCTCTACGGTTTCCCTAAAGCCTGCACTGACTCCAGCGACTCTCCACATTCTCCCTATATCCCACACTGACTCCAGCGGCTCTATGCAGATTCCCTATAGTCTGCACTGCCTCCAGTTGTACTCTACGGTTTCCCTATATTCCACACTGACTCCAGCGGATCAGTACCGTTTCCCTCCAGCCCTCGCTGAACCCAGTGGCTCTCTACAGATTCCCTAAAGCCCACACTGGCTCCAGTGGCTCTGTATGTTTTCCCAATATCCCAAACTCACTCCAGTGGCTTTCCACGGTTTTCCTATAGTCCACACTGCCTCCAGCGGCACTCTATGTGTTCCCTAAAGTCCACACTGTCTCCCGTGGCTCTATAAGCTTTCCCTATATCACACACTGTTGTCTAGCGGCTCCCTACGGATTCCCTTTAGTCCACATTGTCCTCAGTGGCTCTCTATGGGTTTCCTATATCCCACACTGATTCCAGAGGCTCTCTATGGTTTCCCCATAGCCGATGCTGACTGCAGTGGATCACTATGTTTTCCCTATAGCTTACACTGACTCCAGCTGCTCTCTATGTTTTCCCTGTATACCACACTGACTCCAATGGCTCGCTACGGTTTCCCTATTTCACACAGTGTCTCCAGTGGCTCTCTACGGTTTCCCTATATTCCACCCTGACACCAGTGGCTTTCTACGTTTTCCCTATAGCCCACACTGATTCCAGTGGCTCTCTATAGCTTCCCTTTAGCCCTTAGCGATTCCAGCGGCTTTCTCCGGTTTTCCTATAGACCACACTGACTCCAGTGGCTCTCGATTCGCTTTCTCCATATTACCCACTGACTGCAGCGGCTCTCTACTGTTTCCCTATAGTCCAAACTAACTCCAGCTGCTCTCTACAGTTTCCCGAAAGCCTGCACTGACTACGTCAGATCTCCACATTTTCCCTATATCCCACACTACCTCCAGCGGCTCTCTACGTTTTCCCTGTAGGCCACACTGACTCTAGTGGATTTCTCCTGTTTTCCTATATCCCACAATGACTCCAATGGCTCTCTACAGTTTCCCTACAGTCCACGCTGCCTGCAGTGCCTCTCTACGATTTCCCTACATCCCATACTGACTCCAGTGCCTCTGTACAGTTTCCGTATAGCCCTTGATGCATCCAGTGGCTCTCTACAGATTCCCTAAAGTCCACCCTGACTCCAGTGGCTCTGTACGGTTGCCTTATAGTCCACACTGACACCTCAGGCTCTCTAAGGTTTCCCTATAGTCCACAATGACACCATTGGCTCTCTACGGTTTCCGTATAGTCTACACTGACTTAATTGGCTCTCTACGGTTTCCCTATATCCCACACTGACTGTAGTGGCTCTTTACGGATTCCCTATATCCCGCACACACTCCAGTAGATCTCAACGATTTTCCTATAGTTCACACTGACTCCAGCGGTTCTCTACAGTTTCCCGATAGTCCACACTGACTCCATTAGCTCTCTATGGTTTCCCTATGGCCCACCCTGACTCCAGTGGCTCACTACGTTTTCCCTGAAGTCCACGCTGACACCAGAGGCTCTCTACGGTTTCCCTAAGGTGCACACTGTCTGCTCTGGCTCTCTACTGTTTCCCTAAAACACACACTGACTCCAGTGGCTCTATACGTTTTCCCTAAAGCCCTCAGTGTCTCCAGTGACTCTCTACAGATTCCCTAAAGTCCTCACTGACACCAGTTGCTCTCTATGGTTTCCCTATTTTCCACAGTAACACCACTGGCTCTCTACGATTTCCCTATTGTCCACACCGACCCCAGTGGCTCTCTACGGTTTCTGTATAGCCCACACTGACTCCAGGGGTTCTCGCCATTTTCCCTATATCCCACACTGTCTCCAGTGGCTCGCTATGGTTTCCCTATGTCACACACTGACTCTAGTGGCTCTCTACGGTTTGCCTATAGTCCATACTGTCTCCAGGGGCTCTCTACAGATTCCCTAGAGTCAAAACTGACGCCAGTGGCTACCGAAGCTTTCCCTATAACGCACACTGATTCCTGTGGCTCTCTATAGCTTCCCTATTTCCCACACTGATTCCAGCGGCACTCTCCGGTTTTCCTATAGACCACACTGACCCCAGTGGCTCTCTGCCGTTTCCCTATATCACACCCTGAGTCCAGCTGCTCTCTACGGTTTCCCTAAAGCCTGCACTGACTCCAGCGGCTATCCACGTTTTCCTTATATCCGACAAAGACTCCATCGGCTCTCTACAGTTTCCCTATATTCCACTCTGCCTCCAGTGCCTCTCTACGATTTCCCTTCATTCCATACTGACTCTTGTGGCTCTGTACAGTTTCCCTATAGACCACAATGAATCCCGAATCTCTCTACAGTTTCACTATGGCCCACCCTAACTCCAATGGCTCGCTATGGTGCCCCTATAATCCACACTAACACCAGTAGCTCGCTATGGTTTCCCGTTAATCCATACGGAGACCATTGGCTCTCGCTGGTTTCCCTTTAGACCAGAGTGACTCCAGTGGCTCTCTACGGTTTCCTTATACTCTACACTGACACCTGTGGCTCTCAACGGTTTTCCTATAGTCCCCACTGTCTCCAATTGCTCTCTGCGGTTTCCCTATGATCCACACTGACACCTGTGGCTCTCTACAGTTTCCCTATAGCCCAAACGCACTCCATTGGCTCTCTATGGCTTCCCTATATCCCACATTGATTCCACCTGCTCTCTCCGGTTTTCCTATAGACCACACTGACCCCATTGGCTCTCTATGGTTTCCCTATATCCCACCCTGAGTCCAGCGGTTCTCCACGGTTTCCCTATAGTCCGCATTAGTCCAGCTGCTCTCTGCTGTTTCACTGAAGCCTGCACTGACTCCAGCAGCTGTCCACATTTTCCCTATATCCCACACAGACTCCTGTGGCTAACTATGGCTTCCCTATATCCCACACTGATTCCAGCGGCTCTCTACTGTTTCCCTATATCCCATAGTGACTCCAGTGGCTCTGTACGGTTTCCCTATATCCCACACTCACTCCAGTGGCTCTCAACGATTTCCCTATATCCCACACTGACTCCATTGGCTCGCTACAGTTTCCCTATAGTCCACACAGCCTGCAGTGCCTCTCTACGATTTCCCTACATCCCATACTGACTACAGTGGCTCTGTACAGTTTCCGTATAGCCCTTGATGACTCCAGTGGCTCTCTACAGATTCCCTAAAGTCCACACTGTCTCCAGTGGCTCTGTACGGTTTCCTTATAGTCCACACTGACACCTCAGGCTCTCTAAGCTTTACCTATAGTCCACCATGACACCATTGGCTCTTTATGGTTTCCGTATAGTGCACACTGACTTAATCGGCTCTCTACGGTTTCCCTATATCCCACACTGTCTCTAGTGGCTCAATACAGATTCCCTATGTCCCACACTCACTCCAGTGGCTCTCAACGATTTTCCTATAGTTCACACTGACGCCAGAGGCTCTGTGCGATTTCCCTACATCCCATACTGACTCCATTGGCTCTGTACAGTTTCCCTATAGCCCACAATGAATCCAGTAGCTCTCTACAGTTTCCCTATGGCCCACCCTGACTCCTTTGGCTCGCTATGGTTCCCCTATAATCCACACTGACACCAGTGGCTCGCTATGGTTTCCCTATAATCCATTCTGAGAGCAGTGGCTCTCGCCGGTTTCCCTTTAGACCAGACTGACTCCAGTGGCTCTCTTCGGTTTCCTTATAGTCTACACTGACACCTGTGGATCTCTACAGTTTCCCTATATTCCACACTGTCTCCAATTGCTCTCTACGGTTTCCGTATAATCCACACTGACACCGGTGGCTCTCTACGGTTTCCCTATATCCCACACTGATTCCAGCGGCTCTCTACCGTTTCCCTATATCCCATAGTGACTCCAGTGGCTCTGTACGGTTTCCCTATATGCCACACTCACTCCAGTGGCTCTCAACGATTTCCCTATATCCCACACTGACTCCATTGGCTCGCTACAGTTTCCCTATAGTCCACTCTGCCTGCAGTGCCTCTCTACGATTTCCCTACATCCCATACTGACTACAGTGGCTCTGTACAGTTTCCGTATAGCCCTTGATGACTCCAGTGGCTCTCTACAGATTCCCTAAAGTCCACACTGTCTCCAGTGGCTCTGTACGGTTTCCTTATAGTCCACACTGACACCTCAGGATCTCTAAGGTTTACCTATAGTCCACCATGACACCATTGGCTCTCTACGGTTTCCCTATATCCCACACTGTCTCTAGTGGCTCAATACAGATTCCCTATGTCCCACACTCACTCCAGTGGCTCTTAACGATTTTCCTATAGTTCACACTGACGCCAGAGGCTCTGTACGATTTCCCTACATCCCATACTGACTCCTTTGGCTCTGTACAGTTTCTCTATAGCCCACAATGAATCCAGTAGCTCTCTACAGTTTCCCTATGGCCCACCCTGACTCCTTTGGCTCGCTATGGTTCCCCTATAATCCACACTGACACCAGTGGCTCGCTATGGTTTCCCTATAATCCATTCTGAGACCAGTGGCTCTCGCCAGTTTCCCTTTAGACCAGACTGACTCCAGTGGCTCTCTTCGGTTTCCTTATAGTCTACACTGACACCTGTGGATCTCTACAGTTTCCCTATATTCCACACTGTCTCCAATTGCTCTCTACGGTTTCCCTATAATCCACACTGACACCTGTGGCTCTCTACGGTTTCCCTATAGCCCACACGGACTCCATTGGCTGTCTACGCCTTCCCTATATCCCACATTGATTCCACCGGCTCTCTCTGGATTTCCTATATCCCACACTTTCCAGCGGTTCTCTACGGTTTCCCTAGAGTCCACACTTAGTCCAGCTGCTCTCTACGGTTTCCCTAAAGCCTGCACTGACTCCAGCCGTGGTCCACATTTTCCCTATATCCGACACTGACTCTGCTGGCTAACTATGGCTTCCCTATATCCCACACTCATTCCAGCGGCTCTCTACAGTTTCCCTATAGAACACACTGACTCCAGTGGAACTCTCCGGTTTCCGTATATCCCACACTGATTCCAGTGGCTCTCTACGGTTTCCCTACATCCCACACTGTCTCCAGTGGCTCTGTACGGTTTCCCTAAAGCCCACACTGACTCCAGTGGCTCTGTACGTTTTTCCCTATTTCCCACACTCACTCCAGGGGCTCACTACGGTTTTCCTATAGCCCACACTGACTCCAGCAGCTCCCTACGGTTTCCCTGTAGCTCGCACTGACTCCAGTAGCTCTCTACAGTTTCCCTATAGTCTACTCTGCCTCCAGTGTCTCTCTACGTTTTCTCTACATCCCACACTGACACCAGTTGCTCTCTGCGCTTTGCCTATAGTCCACACTGCCTCCAGCGGCTCTCTACAGATTGCCTATAGTCCACACTGACACCAGTGGCTCTCGCCGGTTTCTCTATAGACCAGACTGACTCCAGCGGCTTTCCACATTTTCCCTATATCCCACACTGACTCCTGTGGCTAACTATGGCTTCCCTATATCCACACTGATTCCAGCGGCTCTCTACTGTTTCCCAATAGACCACACTGACTCCAGTGTATCTTTCCGGTTTCCCTATATCCCACACTGTCTCCTGTGGCTAGCTATGGCTTCCCTATATCCCACGCAGATTCCAGTGGCTCTCTACTGTTTCCCATTAGACCACACTGACTCCAGTGGATCTTTCCGGTTTCCCTATATCCCACAGTGACTCCATTGGCTCTCTACAGTTTCTCTATAGTCCACACAGCCTCCAGTGTTCCCTGCGGATTCCCTACATCCCACACTGACTCCAGTGGCTCTGTACAGTTTCCCTAAAGCCCTCAGTGACTCGAGTGACTCTGTACGGTTTCCCAAAAGCCTCACTGACTCCAGTGACTCTCTATAGAATCCCTAAAGCCCACACTGACTCCAGTGTCTCTGAACGATTTCCCTATTTCCCACACTCAGTCCAGTGGCTCACTACCGTTTTCCTATAGCCCACAATGACTCCAGTAGCTCTCTACGGTTTCTCTATAGCCCTCACTGACTCCAGTAGCTCTCTAAGTTTTCCCTATAGTCCACACTGACTCCACTGGCTCTCTACGGTTTCCTAATAGCCCACACTGACTCCAGTGGCTATCTACGACTTCCCTATATCCCAATCTGATTCCAGTGCCTCTCTTCGGTTTTCCTATAGCCCACACTGTCCCTAGTGGCTCTCAACGGTTTCGAGATATTCCACACTGACTTCAGCGGCTCTCTACGGTTTCCCTATAGCCCACACTGACTCCAGCGGCACTCTGCGGTTTCCGCCTAGCCGACACTGATTCAGTTGCTCCCTATAGATTCCCTATAGCCTACACTGTCACCAACGGCACTCTAAGGTTTCCCTATAGCCCACACTGACTCCCGTGGCTCTCTACGGCTTCCCTATAACCCACACTGATTCCAGCAGCTCTCTACTGTTTTCCTAATTACCACACTGACTCCAGAGGCGCTCTATGGTTTCCACATAGCCGACACAGACTGCAGTGGCTCACTATGTTTTCCCTATAGCCTACACTGACTCCAGCTGCTGTCTATGTCTTCCCTGTATCCCACACTGACTTCAATGGCTCGCTACGGTTTCCCTATCTTCCACACTGACACCAGTGGCTCTCTACGGTTTTTCTTTAGACCGCACTGATTCCAGTGGCTCTCTATAACTTCCCTATATCCCTCAGAGATTCCAGCGGCTCTCTACGGTTTTCCTATAAACTATCTGACTCCAGTGGCTCTCTATTCTGTTTTTCCATATCACACACTGACTCCAGCGGCTCTCTACGGTTTCCCTATAGTCCAAACTAACTCCAGCTGCTCTCTACAGTTTCCCTAAAGCCTGCACTGACTACGGCGGATCTCTACATTTTCCCTATATCCTACACTGACTCCATTGGCTCTCTACAGTTTCCCTATAGTCCACACTGCCTGCAGTGCCTCTCTACGATTTCCCTACATTCCATACTGATTACAGTGGCTCTGTACAGTTTCTGTATAGCCCTTAATAACTCCAGTGGCTCTCAACAGTTTCCCTAAAGTCCACACTGACTCCAGAGGCTCTGTACGGTTTCCTTATTGTCCACACTGACACCTCAGGCTCTCTAAGCTTTCCCTATATTCCACACTGACACCATTGGCTCTCTACGGTTTCCATATAGTCCACACTGACTTCATCGGATCTCTACGGTTTCCCTATATCCCACACTGACTCCAGTTGCTCTCTATGCTTTCCCTATATTCCACACTAACACCAGTGGCTCTCTACGATTTCCCTATTGTCCACACCAACCCCAGTGGCTCTCTATGGTTTCTGTATTGCCCACACTGTCTCCAGTGGCTCGCTACGCTTTCCCTATATCACAAACTGACTCTAGTGGCTCTCTACGTTTTGCCTAAATTCCACACTGTCACCAGCGGCTCTCTACAGATTCCCTATAGTCCACACTGACACCAGTGGTTACGGACCGGTTTCCCTATAGCCCACACTGATTCCAGTGGCTCTCTATATCTTCCTTATTTCCCACACTGATTCCAGCGGCACTCTCCGGTTTTCCTATAGACCACACTGACCCCCGTGGCTCTCTACCGTTTCCCTATATCACACTCTGAGGCCAGCGGCTCTCTACGGTTTCCCTATAGTCCACACAGACTCCAGCGGTTCTCTACAGTTTCCCTATAGTCCACACTGACTCCAAAGCTCTCTATGGTTTCCCTATGGCCCACCCTGACTCCAGTGGCTCTCTGTGGTTTCCCTAAAGTCCGCACTGACACCAGAGGCTCTCTACGGTTTCCCTATGGTGCACACTGACTGCACTGGAACTCTACAGTTTCCCTATAGTCCACACCGACCCCAGTGGCTCTCTATGGTTTCTGTACTGCTCACACTGACTCCAGTGGCTCTCTGCCTTTTCCCTATTTCCCACGCTAACTCCAGTGTCTCACTACGGTGTCCCTATATCACACACAGACTCTAATGGCTCTCTACTGTTTCCCTATAGTGCTCACTGTCTCCAGAGCTTCTCTATGGTTTCCCTATACTCCACACTGCCTCCAGTGTCTCTCTACGGTTTCCCTACATCCCACAATGACACCAGTGGCTCTGTACAGTTTCCCTAAGGCCCTCACTGACTCCAGTGGCTCTCTACAGATTCCCTAAAGCCCACACTGACTCCAGTGGCTCTGTACATTTTCCCTATTTCCCACAGCCACTCCAGTGGCTCACTACAGTTTTAATATTGCCCACACTGTCTCCAGTCGCTCTCTACGGTATCCCTATAGCCCACACTGACTCCAGAAGCTCCCTACATTTTACCTATACCCCACACTCACTCCAGCCACTTCCTACGGATTTCCTCTCGTCCATACTGACTCCATTGGCTCTCTACGGTTTCGCTATGGCCCACACTGACTCCAGTGGCTCTCTATGGTTTCCTTTTATTCCACACTAACACCAGTGGCTCTCTACAGTTTCCCTATATCCCACACTGACTCTAGTGCCTCTCTACGGTTTGCCTATAGTCCACACTGACTCCAGTAGCTCTCGACGTTTTCCCTATGGCCCACCCTGACCCCAGTGGCTCACTACGGATTCCCTTTTTTCCACACTGACACCAGTGGCTCACTACGGTTTCCCTATATCACTCACTGACGCTAGTGGCTCTCTACGGTTTCCCTATAGTCCACACTGACACCAGTGGCTCTCTACAGTTTCCCTAATACACACACTTTTTCCAGTGGCTCTCTATAGCTTCCCTATTTCCCACACTGATTCCTGCGGCTCTCTGCGGTTTTCCTATAGAACACACTGACCCCAGTAGCTCTCTACGGTTTCCCTATAGTCCACACAGACTCCAGCTGCTCTCTACGGATTCCCTAAAGACTGCAATGACTCCAGCGGCTTTCTAAATTTCCGTATAGCCTACACTGACTCCAGTGTATTCTCAGTTTTCCCTATATCCCACACTGACTCCATTGGCTTTCTACAGATTCCCTATAGCCCACACTGAATTCAGTGGCTCTGTACGGTTTCCCTATATCCGACACTCACTCCAGCGGCTCTCTACGGTTTCCCTATAAACCACAAATACTCTAGTGGCTCTCTATGGCATCCCTTAATCCCACACTGATTCCAGCGGCTCTCCACGGTTTTCCTATAGACCACACTCACTCCAGTGGTTCTCTAAGGTTTCTCCATATCACACATTGACTCCAGCGGCTCTCTACGGTTTCCCTATAGACCACACTGACTCCAGCTGCTCTCTACGGATTTCCTAAAGACTGCACTGACTACGGCAGCTCTCCACGTTTCCCCGATATCCCGCACTGACTCCAGCGGCTCTCTAAGGTTTCCCTATAGCCCACACTATCTCTAGTGGATCTCTCCAGTTTCCCTATATCCCACACTGACTCCATGGCTCTCTACAGTTTCCCTATATTCCACTCTGTCTCCAGTGCCTCTCTACGATTTCCCTAAATCCCTTAGTGACTCAAGTGGCTCTGTGCAGTTTCCCTATAGCCCACACTGAATCCAGTAGCTCTCTATGGTTTCCCTATGGCCCAACCTGACTCCATTGGCTCGCTATGGTTCCCCTATAATCCACACTGACACCAGTGGCTCACTATGGATTCCCTATAATCCACACTGAGACCAGTGGCTCTCACCGATTTCCCTGTAGACCTGACTGACTCCAGTGGCTCTCTACAGTTTCCTTATAGTGCACACTGACACCTGTGGCTTTCTACGGTTTCCCTATAGTCCACACTGACACCATTGCTCTCTACAGTTTCCATATAGCCCACACCGACTTCAAAGGCTCTCTACGGTTTACCTATAGCCCACACGGGCCCCAGTGACTCTCTATGGTTTCCGTAAAGCCCACACTGACTCCAGTGGCTCTTTATTTTTTTCCTCTATTCCCCACTCAATCCAGTGGCTCTCTACGGTTTCCATATTTCACACACATAATCTAGTAGCTCTCTACGGTTTCCATATAGTCCACACTGACCCCAGGGCTCTCTACAGTTTTCCTATAGTCCATGCTGTCTCCAATTGCTCTCTACAGTTACCCTATAATCCACATTGACACCAGTGGCTCTGCACTGTTTCCCTATAGCCCACACCCACTCCATTGGCTCTCAATGGCTTCGCTATATCCCACACTGACTCCAGCGGCTCTCTCCAGTTTTCCTATAGAACACACTGACCCCAGTGGCTCTCTATGGTTTCCCTATATCCCACACTGAGACCAGCGGTTCTCTACGTTTTCCCTATAGTCCACACTTAGTCAAGATGCTCTCTATGATTTCGCTAAAGCCTGCACTGACTCCAGCGGCTGTCCAGGTTTTCCCTATATCCCACACTGACTCCTGTGGCTATCTAAGGCTTCCATATATCCCACACTGATTCCAGCGGCTCTCTACAGTTTCCCTATAGCACACACTGACTCCAGTGGTTCTCTCCTGTTTCCCCATATCCCACACTGACTCCATAGGTTCTCTGCAGTTTCCCTACAGTCCACACTGCCTCCAGTGTCTCTCAATGGTTTCCCTACATCCCACTTTGACTCCAGTGACTCTGTACGTTTTCCCTATTTCCCACACTCACTCCAGGGGCTCAATACGGTTTTCCTATAGCCCACACTGACTCTAGTAGCTCTCTACGGTTTCCCTTTAGCCCACACTGACTCCAGTAGCTCTATACGTTTTCCCTATATCCCACAATCTCTCCAGTGGCTCTCTACGGTTTTCCTATAGCCCACACTGACTGCAGCGGCTCTCTACGTTTTCCCTATAGCCCACACTGACTCCAGCGGATCTCTACGGTTTCTCTAAAGACCACACTGACACCAGTGGCTCTCTACGGTTTCACCATAGTCCACACTAACACCGGAGGCTCTCTAGGGTTTCCCTATAGTTCACACAGACTCCAGTGGCTCTCTACATTTTCCCTATAGCCCACGGTGACTCCAGTGGATTTTTCCTGTTTCCCTACATCCCCCACTGACTCCATTGGCTCTCTACAATTTCCCTATAGTCCACACTGCCTGCAATGCCTCTCTACGATTTCCCTACATCCGATACTGACTCCAGTGCCTCTGTACAGTTTCCTTATAGCCCTTGATGACTCCAGTGACTCTCTACAGATTCCCTAAAGTCCACACTGACTCCAGTGGCTCTGTACGGTTTCCTTATAGTCCACACTGACACCTCAGGCTCTCTACGGTTTCCCTATAGTCCACACTGACACCATTGGCTCTCTATGTTTTCTGTATAGTCCACATTGACTTCAACGGCTCTCTACGGTTTCCCTATATCCCACACTGACTCCAGTGGCTCTGTACGGTTTCCCTATATTCCACACTCACTCCAGTGGCTCTCAATGATTTTCCTATAGTTCAAACTGATTCCAGCGGTTCTCTACAGTTTCCCTATAGCCCACAATGAATCCAGTATCTCTCTACGGTTTCCGTATGGCCCACCCTGACTCCAGTGACTCGCTATGGTTTTCCTAACGTCCACACTGACTCCAGTAGCTCTCTATGGTTTCCCCATGGCCCACCCTGACTCCAGTGGCTCACTACGGTTTCCCTAAAGTCCACACTGAAACCAGAGGCTCTCAACGGTTTTCCTATGTTGCACACTGACTCCAGAGCCTCTCTACTGTTTCACTATAGTCTACACCGACCCCAGTGGCTCTCTACAGTTTCTGTAAAGCCCACACTAACTCCAATGGCTCTCTACGTTTTCCCTATATCCCACACTGACTCCAGTGGCTCTGTACAGTTTCCGTATAGCCCTTGATGACTCCAGTGACTCTCTACAGATTCCTTAAAGTCCACACTGACTCCAGTGGCTCTGTACGGTTTCCTTATAGTCCACACTGACACCTCAGGCTCTCTACGGTTTTCCTATAGTCCACACTGACACCATTGGCTCTCTACGTTTTCTGTATAGTCCACATTGACTTCAACGGCTCTCTACGGTTTCCCTATATCCCACACTGACTCCAGTGGCTCTGTACGGTTTCCCTATATCCCACACTCACTCCAGTGGCTCTCAATGATTTTTCTATAGTTCACACTGGCTCCAGCGGTTCTCTACAGTTTCCCTATAGCCCACAATGAATCCAGTATCTCTCTACGGTTTCCCTATGGCCCACCCTGACTCCAGTGACTCGCTATGGTGTTCCTATAGTCCACACTGACTCCAGTAGCTCTCTATGGTTTCCCCATGGCCCACCCTGACTCCAGTGGCTCACTACGGTTTCCCTAAAGTCCACACTGACACCAGAGGCTCTCTACGGTTTTCCTTTGTTGCACACTGACTCCAGAGCCTCTCTACTGTTTCCCTATAGTCCACACCGATCCCAGTGGCTCTCTGCAGTTTCTGTACAGCCCACACTAACTCCAATGGCTCTCTACGTTTTCCCTATATCCCACACTGACTCCAGTGGCTCGCTATGGAGTCTCTATATCACACAAAGACTCAAATGGCTCTGTATGGTTTCCCTATAGTCCTCAGTGTCTCCAGAGCTTCTCTACAGTTCCCATATAGTCCACCCTGACACCAGTGGCTCTATACGGTTTCCCTATAGCCCACACTGACTCCAGTAGCACGCTATGGTTTCCCTATTATCCACACCTGTATTGCCCACACTGACTCCAGTGGATCTCGACGTTTTCGCTATATCCCGCACTGACTCCAGTAGCTCTCCACGATTTCCCTATAGCCCACCCTGACTCTAGTGGCTCACTACGGATTCCCTATAGTCCACACTGACACCAGTGGCTCTCCACGGTTTCCCTATAGTGCACAGTGACTCCAGTGGCAATCTACCGTTTCCCAATTGTCCACAGCGACCCCAGTGACTCTCTACGTTTTCTGTATTGCCCACACTGACTCCAGTGGCCCTCGACGTTTTCCCTATATCCCACACTGACTCCAGCGGCTCTCTCCAGTTTCCCTATAGCCCACACTGATTGCAGTGGCTCTCTATAGCTTCCCTATTTCCCACACTGATTACAGCGGCTCTCTACGGTTTTCCTGTAGACCACACTGACCACCGTGGCTCTCTACGGTTTCCCTATAGTCCACACAGACTCCAGCTGCTCTCTCCGTTTTCCCTCAAGCCTACACTGACTCCTGCGGTTATCGACGTTTTCCTTAAATCCGACACAGACTCAAGTGGCTCTCTGCAATTTCCCTACAGCCCACACTGACTCCAGCTGCTCTCTCCGTTTTCCCTCAAGCCTACACTGACTCCTGCGGCTATCCACGTTTTCCTTAAAAACCACACTCACTCCAGCGGCTCTCTACGGTTTCCCTATAGCCCACACTATCGCTAGTGGCTCTCTATGGCATCCCTATATCCCACACCGATTCCAACGGCTCTATATGGTTTTCTTATAGACCACACTCACCCCCGTGGCTCTCTAAGGTTTCTCCATATCACACACTGACTCGAGCGAATCTCTACGGTTTCCCTATAGTCCACACTGGCTCCAGTGGATCTCACCGGTTTCCCTATATCCCACACTGAATCCAATGGCTCTCTACAGTTTCCCTATAGTCCACACTGTATCCAGTGTCTCTCTATGGTTTGTCTACATCCCACACTGACTCCAGTGACTCTCTACAGATTCCCTAAAGCCCACACTGTCTCCAGTAGGTCTATATGTTTTCCCTATATCCCACATTCTCTCCAGTGGCTTTCTACGGTTTTCCTATAGGCCATACTGACTCCAGTGGCTCTCTACGGTTTCCCCGTATCACACAGTGACTGTAGTGGCTCTCTATGGTTTCCGTATAGCCCACAATGACTCCAGTGGCTCTGTACGATATCTCTATAGTCCACACCTGACTCGAGTGGCCCTCTACGGTTTCCCTATAGCTCACACTGAGTCCAGCTGCACTTTTCGGTTTCCCTATAGTCCACACCTGACTGCAGTGGACCTCTACAATTTCCCTAAAGCCCACACTGATTCCAGCTGCTCTCTACTCATTCCCTAAAATCCACACAGCCTCCAGTGTTTCTCTACGGTTTCCCTACATTCCACACTGACTCCACTGACTATGTACGGTTTCACTACAGCTCTCGCTGACACCATTGGCTCTGTACAGATTCCATAAATCCCACACTGGCTATTGTGGCTCTGCACGGTTTCCATTTATCCCACACGCACTCCAGTGGCTCTCTATGGTTTTCCTATAATCCACATTGTCTCCAACGGTTGTCTATTGTTTCCCAATAGCCCACACTTTCTCCACTAGCTCTCTATGGTTTCCCTATGGCCCACCCTGACTCCAGTGGCTCTCCATGTTTTCCCTACAGCCCACACTGACACCAGTGGCTCTATACGTTTTCCCTATAGTCCACAGTGAATCCAGTGGCTCACTACGGTTTTACTATACACCACACTGACTACAGCTGCTCTCTACGGTTTCCCTATAGCCCACAATGACTTCAGTAGCTCTCTACGGTTTCCCTATGGCCCATCTTCACTCCAGTGGCCAACTACAGTTTCCCTATAGTGCACACTGACACCAGCGGCTCTTTACGGTTTCCCGATAGTCCACACTAACACCATTGGCTCTCAAAGGATTCCCTATAGTCCACAGTGACCCCTGTGGCTCTGTATGGTTTCCAGATAGTCGAAACAGCACCATTGGCTCTCTACGGTTTCCCCATAGGCCACACTGACTCAATTGGATCTGTCCGGTCTCCTTATATCCCACACTGACTCAGTTGGCGCTCTACAATTTCCCTATAGTCCACAACGCCTCCAGTGTCTCTCTATGGTTTTGCTACATCAGACAATGACTCCAGTGGCTCTGTACGGTTTCCCTAAAGCCCACACTTACTCCAGTGACTCTGTAAGTTTTACCTATATCCCACACCGACTCCAGTAGCTCTCTACAGTTTCCCTATATACCAATCTGACTCCCGTGGCTCTCTACGATTTCCCTATAGACCATAGCGACACCAGCTGCTCTCTACGGTTTCCCTATAGTCCACACTGATACCAGGGGATCTCTACAATTTCCCTATAGCCCACACTGACACCAGTGGCACTCTAGGTTTACCCCATAGCCGACAATGATTCAGTGGCTCTCTATAGTGGCCTTATTGCCTACACTGTCTCAAGTGGCTCTCTACGTTTTCCCTATAGCCCACAATAACTCCAGTAGCTCTCGACGGTTTCCCTATAGACCACAATGACACCAGTGGCTCTCTACGGTTTCACTATAGTTCACAATGACACCAGGGGCTCTCTACGGTTTCCCTATAGCCCACACTGACTCCAGCGGCACTCTAGGGATTTCCCCATAGCCGACACTGATTCACTGGCTCTCTATAGTTTCCCTATAGCCTACACTGACTCCTGCGGCTCTCTAAGGTTTCCCTATATCCTACACTGACACCAGTGGCTCTCTATGGCTTCCCGATAACCCTTACTGATTCCAGCGGCTTTCAAGCGTTTTCCTAAAGGCCACACTGAATTCAGCAGCTCACTTTGATTTCTCCATTGCCGACACTGACTGCAAGTGGCTCTCTATGTCTTCCCTTTAGCCTAATCTGTCTCCAACGGTGCTCTTTGTTTTCCCTATATACCACACTGACTCCAATGGCTCGCTTCGGTTTCTCAATATCGCACACTGGCCCAAGTGGCTCTCTATGTCTTCCCTATATTCCACACTGACCCCAGAGGCTCTCTATGCCTTCCCTAAAAGCTACACTGATTCCAGCATCTCTCTACGGTATCCCTATGGCCCACCCTGGCTCCAGTGGCTCTCTATGGTTTCCCTATAGCCCACACTGACACCAGTGGCTCTATACGTTTTCACTAGAGTCCACATTGACTCCAGCTGCTCTCTACGGATACCCTAAAGCCTGCACTTACTCCAGCGGCTATCCATGTTTCCCTATATCCGACACTGCCTCCAACGGCTCTCTACGATTTCCCTAAAGCCCACACTGACTCCAGTGGATCTCTCCGGTTTCCCTATATCCCACAATGACTCCATTGGCTCTCTACAGATTCCCTATAGCCCACACTGACTTTGTGGCTCTGTACGATTTCCCTATATCCCACACTGACTCCAGCTACTCTCTGTGGTTTCCCTGAATGTTGCACTGATTCGAGTGGCTCTTCACAATTTCCCTATATCTCGCACGTACCCCAGCGACTCTCTACGTTTTCCCTATAAGCCACAATAACTCCATTGGATCTCTCCAGTTTCAATCTATCCCACACTGACTCCATTGAACCTCTACAGTTTCTTTGTAGTCCACACTGCTTCCAATGGCTCTCTATTTTTTCGCTACATCCCACACTGTGTCCAGTGAATCTGTATGGTTTCGGTATAGCCCTCGCTGACTCCAGTGGCTCTCTACAGATTGCCTAAAGCCCACACTGACACCAGTGGCTCGGTAACTGTTTCCCTATAGCCCACACTGAATTCAGTAGCTCCCTACATTTTCCAAATAGCCGACACTGACTCCAGTGGCTCGCTACGTTTTCCCTTATCACACACTGACTCCAGCTGCTCTCTACTGTTTCCCTATAGTCCACACTGCTTCCAGTGATTCCCTACTTTTTCCCTGCATCCCACACTGACTCCACTGGCTCTGTACGGTTTTACGACAGCCCTCGCTGACTCCAGTGGTTCTATGCATATTCCCTAAAGCCCACACTAACTATTGTGGCTCTGTACGGTTTCCATTTATCCCACACACACTCCAGTGGCTCTCTATGATTTTCCTATAATGCACAATGACTCCAGCGGCTCTCTATGGTTTCCCTAAAGCCCACACTGGCTCAACCAGCTCTCTACGGTTTCCCTATGGCCCACCCTGACTCCAGTGGATCTCTATGCTTTCCCTATAGCGCACGCTGACACCAGTGGCTCCATACGTTTTCCCTATAGCCCACATTGACTCCAGTAGCTCTCTACGATTTCACTATATCCCACACACACTCCAGTGGCTCTCTACGGTTTTCCTATAGCCCACACCGACTCCAGTGGTTCTCTACGGTTTCCCTATAGCCCACAATGGCGCCAAAAGCTCTCTACAGTTTCCCTATAGACCACAATGACACCAGTGGCTCTCTACGGTTTCACTGTAGTTCACAATGACACCAGGGGCTCTCTACGGTTTCCCTATAGCCCACACTGACTCCAGAGGCACTCTAGGGATTTCCCCATAGGCGACACTGATTCACTGGCTCTCTATAGTTTCCCTATAGCCTACTCTGACTCCTGCGGCTCTCTAAGGTTTCCCTATATCCTACACTGACACCAGTGGCTCTCTATGGCTTCCCGATAACCCTTACTGATTCCAGCGGCTTTCAACCATTTTCCTATAGGCCGCACTGAATTCAGCATCTCACTTTGATTTCTCCATAGCCGACACTGACTGAAAGTGGCTCTCTATGTCTTCCATTTAGCCTAATCTCACTCCAACGGTGCTCTTTGTTTTCCCTATATACCACACTGACTCCAATGGCTTGCTTCGGTTTCACAATATCACACACTGGCCCAAGTGGCTCTCTATGTCTGCCCTATATTCCACACTGACCCCAGAGGCTCTCTATGCCTTCCCTAAATCCTACACTGATTCCAGCGTCTCTCTACGGTTTCCCTATGGCCCACCCTAGCCCAAGTGGCTCTCTATGGTTTCCCTATAGCCCACACTGACACCAGTGGCTCTATACGTTTTCCCTAGAGTCCACATTGACGCCAGCTGCTCTCTACGGATACCCTAAAGCCTGCACTTACTCCAGCGGCTATCCACGTTTCCCTATATCCGACACTGACTCCAACGGCTGTCTACGATTTCCCTAAAGACAACACTGACTCCAGTGGATCTCTCCGGTTTCCCTATATCCCACACTGACTCCATTGGCTCTCTACAGATTCCCTATAGCCCACACTGACTTTGTGGCTCTGTACGATTTCCCTATATCCCACACTGACTCCAGCTACTCTCTATGGTTTCCCTAAATGTTGCACTGATTCGAGCGGCTCTGCACAATTTCCCTATATCTCGCACGGACCCCAGCGACTCTCTACGGTTTCCCTATAGCCCACAATAACTCCATTGGATCTCTACAGTTTCCCTCTATCCCACACTGACTCCATTGAACCTCTACAGTTTCTCTGTAGACCACCCTGCTTCCAATGGCTCTCTATTTTTTCGCTACATCCCACACTATGTCCAGTGAATCTGTACAGTTTCAGTATAGCCCTCGCTGACTCCAGTGGCTCTCTGCAGATTGCCTAAAGCCCACACTGACACCAGTGGCTCGGTAACTGTTTCCCTATAGCCCACACTGAATCCAGTAGCTCCCTACATTTTCCAAATAGCCGACACTGACTCCAGTGGCTAGCTACGGTTTCCCTTATCACACACTGACTCCAGCTGCTCTCTACTGTTTCCCTATAGTCCACACTGCCTCCAGTGATTCTCTACTGTTTCCCTGCATCCCACACTGTCTCCACTGGCTCTGTACGGTTTTACGACAGCCCTCGCTGACTCCAGTGGTTCTATGAATATTCCCTAAAGCCCACTCTAACTATTGTGGCTCTGTACGGTTTCCATTTATCCCACGCACACTCCAGTGGCTCTCTATGATTTTCCTATAATGCACAATGACTCCAGCGGCTCTCTATGGTTTCCCTAAAGCCCACACTGGCTCAACCAGCTCTCTACGGTTTCCCTATGGCCCACCCTGACTCCAGTGGATCTCTATGGTTTCCCTATAGCCCACACTGACACCAGTGGCTCCATACGTTTTCCCTATAGCCCACATTAACTCGAGTAGCTCTGTACATTTTCACTATATCCCACAAACACTCCAGTGGCTCTCTACGTTTTTCCTATAGCCCAGACTCACTCCAGTGGCTCTCTACGGTTTCCCTATAGCCCAAAGTGACTCCAGTAGCTCTCTACGGTTTCCCTATAGACCACAATGACACCAGTGGCTCTCTACGGTTTCCCTATAGCCCACACTGACTACAGTGGATCTCTATGGTTTCCCTATATCCTACACTGAAACTAGTGGCTCTCTATGGCTTCCCGATAACCCTTACTGATTCCAGCGGCTTTCAACCATTTTCCTATAGGCCGCACTGAATTCAGCATCTCACTTTGATTTCTCCATAGCCGACACTGACTGAAAGTGGCTCTCTATGTCTTCCATTTAGCCTAATCTCACTCCAACGGTGCTCTTTGTTTTCCCTATATACCACACTGACTCCAATGGCTTGCTTCGGTTTCACAATATCACACACTGGCCCAAGTGGCTCTCTATGTCTGCCCTATATTCCACACTGACCCCAGAGGCTCTCTATGCCTTCCCTAAATCCTACACTGATTCCAGCGTCTCTCTACGGTTTCCCTATGGCCCACCCTAGCCCAAGTGGCTCTCTATGGTTTCCCTTTAGCCCACACTGACACCAGTGGCTCTATACGTTTTCCCTAGAGTCCACATTGACGCCAGCTGCTCTCTACGGATACCCTAAAGCCTGCACTTACTCCAGCGGCTATCCAAGTTTCCCTATATCCGACACTGACTCCAACGGCTGTCTACGATTTCCCTAAAGACAACACTGACTCCAGTGGATCTCTCCGGTTTCCCTATATCCCACACTGACTCCATTTGCTCTCTACAGATTCCCTATAGCCCACACTGACTTTGTGGCTCTGTACGATTTCCCTATATCCCACACTGACTCCAGCTACTCTCTATGGTTTCCCTAAATGTTGCACTGATTCGAGCGGCTCTGCACAATTTCCCTAAATCTCGCACGGACCCCAGTGACTCTCTACGGTTTCCCTATAGCCCACAATAACTCCATTGGATCTCTACAGTTTCCCTCTATCCCACACTGACTCCATTCAACCTCTACAGTTTCTCTGTAGTCCACCCTGCTTCCAATGGCTCTCTATTTTTTCGCTACATCCCACACTGTGTCCAGTGAATCTGTACAGTTTCGGTATAGCCCTCGCTGACTCCAGTGGCTCTCTACAGATTGCCTAAAGCCCACACTGACACCAGTGGCTCGGTAACTGTTTCCCTATAGCCCACACTGAATCCAGTAGCTCCCTACATTTTCCAAATAGCCGACACTGACTCCAGTGGCTCGCGACGGTTTCCCTTATCACACACTGACTCCAGCTGCTCTCTACTGTTTCCCTATAGTCCACACTGCCTCCAGTGATTCTCTACTGTTTCCCTGCATCCCACACTGACTCCACTGGCTCTGTACGGTTTTACGACAGCCCTCGCTGACTCCAGTGGTTCTATGCATATTCCCTAAAGCCCACTCTAACATTGTGGCTCTGTACGGTTTCCATTTATCCCACACACACTCCAGTGGCTCTCTATGATTTTCCTATAATGCACAATGACTCCAGCGGCTCTCTATGGTTTCCCTAAAGCCCACACTGGCTCAACCAGCTCTCTACGGTTTCCCTATGGCCCACCCTGACTCCAGTGGATCTCTATGGTTTCCCTATAGCCCACACTGACACCAGTGGCTCCATACGTTTTCCCTATAGCCCACATTAACTCGAGTAGCTCTGTACATTGTCACTATATCCCACACACACTCCAGTGGCTCTCTGCGGTTTTCCTATAGCCCACACTGACTCCAGTGGCTCTCTACGGTTTCCCTATAGCCCACAATAACTCCAGTAGCTCTCTACGGTTTCCCTATAGACCACAATGACACCAGTGGCTCTCTACGGTTTCACTATAGTTCACAATGACACCAGGGGCTCTCTACGGTTTCTCTATTTCCCACACTGACTCGAGCGGCACTCTAGGGATTTCCCCATAGCCGACACTGATTCACTGGCTCTCTATAGTTTCCCTGTAGCCTACACAGACTCCTGCGGCTCTCTATGGTTTCCCTATATCCTACACTGACCCCAGTGGCTCTCTATGGCTTCCCGATAACCCTTACTGATTCCAGCGGCTTTCAACCGTTTTCCTATAGGCCACACTGAATTCAGCGGCTCACTTTGATTTCTCCATAGCCGACACTGACTGCAAGTGGCTCTCTATGTCTTCCCTTTAGCCTAATCTGTCTCCAACGGCGCTCTTTGTTTTCACTATATACCACACTGACTCCAATGGCTCGCTTCGGTTTCTCAATATCACACACTGGCCCAAGTGGCTCTCTATGTCTTCCCTATATTCCACACTGACCCCAGAGGCTCTCTATGCCTTCCCTAAATCCTACACTGATTCCAGCATCTCTCTACGGTTTCCCTATGGCCCACCCTGGCTCCAGTGGCTCTCTATGGTTTCCGTATAGCCCACACTGACACCAGTGGCTCTATACGTTTTCCCTAGAGTCCACATTGACTCCAGCTGCTCTCTACGGATACCCTAAAGCCTGCACTTACTTTAGCGGCTATCCACGTTTCCCTATATCCGACACTGACTCCAGCAGCTCTCTACGATTTCCCTAAAGCCCACACTGACTCCAGTGGATCTCTCCGGTTTCCCTATATCCCACACTGACTCCATTGGCTCTCTACAGATTCCCTATAGCCCACACTGACTTTGTGGCTCTGTACGATTTCCCTATATCCCACACTGACTCCAGCTACTCTCTATGGTTTCCCTAAATGTTGCACTGATTCGAGCGGCTCTGCACAATTTCCCTATATCTCGCACGGACCCTAGCGACTCTCTGCAGTTTCCCTATAGCCCACACTAACTCCATTGGATCTCTACAGTTTCCCTCTATCCCACACTGACTCCATTGAAGCTCTACAGTTTCTCTGTAGTCCACACTGCTTCCAATGGCTCTCTATTTTTTCGCTACAACCCACACTGTGTCCAGTGAGTCTGTATAGTTTCGGTATAGCCCTCGCTGACTCCAGTGGCTCTCTACAGATTGCCTAAAGCCCACACTGACACCAGAGGCTCGGTAACTGTTTCCCTATAGCCCACACTTAATCCAGTAGCTCCCTACATTTTCCAAATAGCCGACACTGACTCCTGTGGCTCGCTACGTTGTCCCTTATCACACACTGACTCCAGCTGCTCTCTACTGTTTCCCTATAGTCCACACTGCCTCCAGTGATTCTCTACTGTTTCCCTGCATCCCACACTGACTCCACTGGCTCTGTACGGTTTTACGAAAGCCCTCGCTGACTCCAGTGGTTCTATGCATATTCCCTAAAGCCCACACTAACTATTGTGGCTCTGTACAGTTTCCATTTATCCCACACACACTCCAGTGGCTCGCTATGATTTTCCTATAATGCACAATGACTCCAGCGGCTCTCTGTGGTTTCCCTAAAGCCCAAACTGGCTCATCCAGCACTCTATGGTTTCCCTATGGCCCACCCTGACTCCAGTGGATCTCTATGGTTTCCCTATAGCCCACATTAATTCCAGTAGCTCTGTACGTTTTCACTATATCCCACACACACTCCAGTGGCTCTCTACGGTTTTCCTATAGCCCACACTGACTCCAGTGGCTCTCTACGGTTTCCCTATAGCCCACAATGACTCCAGTAGCTCTCTACGGTTTCCCTATAGACCACAATGACACCAGTGGCTCTCTACGGTTTCATTATAGTTCACAATGACTCCAGGGGCTCTCTCCGGTTTCCCTATAGCCCACACTGACTCCAGCGGCACTCAAGGGATTTCCCCATAGCTGACACTGATTCACTGGCTCTCTATAGTTTCCCTATAGCCCACACTGACTCCAGCGGCACTCAAGGGATTTCCCCATAGCCAACACTGATTCAGTGGCTCTCTGTAGTTTCCCTGTAGCTTAAATTGACTCCAGCGGCTGTCTAACGTTTCCCTATAGCCCACATTGACTCCAGTGGCTCTCTGCAGCTTCCCTATAACCCACCCTGATTCCAGCGGCTCTCTACAGTTTTCCTATAGACCACACTGACTTCAGCAACTCTCTTTGTTTTCCCATAGCCGACACTGACAGCAGCAGCTCTATATGTTTTCCCTATATCCCACACTTACTCCAAAGGCTCGCTGCGGTTTCTCTATATCACACTCTGACTCTAGTGGCTCTCTATGGTTTCCCTATAGTCCACACTGACCCCAGAGGCTCTCTATGGCGTCCCTATTTCCCACACTGAATCCAGCGTCTCTCTACGGTTTTCTTATTGACCACACAGACCCCAATGGCTCTCTACTGTTTCCCTATGTCACACACTGACTCTAGCAGCTCTCTATGGTTTCCCTATATTCCACAATGACTCCACTAGCTCTCTACGGATTCCCTATGGCCCACCCTGAATCCAGTGGCTCTCTATGGTTTCCCTATAGCCCACACTTACACCAGTGGCCCTATACGATTTCCCTATAGTCCACAGTGACTCCAGTGGCTCTCTATGTTTCCCTATAGCCCACACTGACACCAGTGGCTCTATAAGAATTCCCTATAGTCCACTGTGACTCCATTGGCTCTCTTCAGTTTCCCTATAGTCCACACTGACACCAGTGGCTCTCTACGGTTTCCCTATAGTCCACACTGACTCCAGTAGCTCTCTACAGTTTCCCTATATCCCTCTCTGACTCCATTGGCTCTCTACAATTTCCCTATAGACCACACTGACACCTGAGGCTCTGTACGGTTTCCCTATAGCCCACACTGAGTTCAGCGGCACTCTAGGTTTTCCCCATAGCCGACACTGATTCAGTGGCTCACTATAGTTTCCCAATTGACTACACTGACTCCAGTAGCTCTCTAGGGTTTCCCTGTAGCCCACACTGACTCCAGTAGCTCTCTACATTTTCCCTATATCCCACTCTGACTCCAGCGGCGCTCTACGGTTTCCATATAGACCACACTGACACCAGAGGCTCTCTACGGTTTCCCTATAGCCCACACTGACACTAAGGGCTCTCTACGATTTCCCTATAGCCCACACTGACTCCAGCGGCACTCTAGGCTTTCCCCATAGCCAACACTGACTCTAGTGGCTCTCTATGGTTTCTCTATAGTCCACACTGACCCCAGAGGCTCTCTATGGCATCCCTATTTCCCACACTGATTCCAGCGTCTCTCTACGGTTTTCTTATTGACCACACAGACCCCAATGGCTCTCGACTGTTTCCCTATGTCACACACTGACTCTAGCAGCTCTCTATGGTTTCCCTATATTCCACAATGACTCCACTAGCTCTCTACGGATTCCCTATGGCCCACACTGAATCCAGGGGCTCTCTATGGTTTCCCTATAGCCCACACTTACACCAGCGGCCCTATACGATTTCCCTATAGTCCACAGTGACTCCAGTGGCTCTCTATGTTTCCCTATAGCCCACACTGACACCAGTGGCTCTATAAGAATTCCCTATAGTCCACAGTGACTCCAATGGCTCTCTTCGGTTTCCCTATAGTCCACACTGACTCCAGTAGCTCTCTACAGTTTCCCTGTATCCCACTCTGACTCCATTGGCTCTCTACAATTTCCCTATAGACCACACTGACACTTGAGGCTCTCTACGGTTTACCTATAGCCCACACTGAGTTCAGCGGCACTCTAGGATTTCCCCATAGCCGACACTGATTCAGTGGCTCACTATAGTTTCCCAATTGCCTACACTGACTCCAGTAGCTCTCTAGGGTTTCCCTGTAGCCCACACTGACTCCAGTAGCTCTCTACCATTTTCCCTATATCCCACTCTGACTTCAGCGGCGCTCTACGGTTTCCATATAGACCACACTGACACCAGAGGCTCTCTACGGTTTCCCTATAGCCCACACTGACACTAGGGGCTCTCTACAATTTCCCTATAGCCCACACTGACTCCAGCGGCACTCTATGGTTTTCCCCATAGCCAACACTGATTCAGTGGCTCTCTGTAGTTTCCCTGCAGCTTAAATTGACTCCAGCGGCTATCTAAGGATTCCCTATAGCCCACATTGACTCCAGAGGCTCTCTGCAGCTTCCCTATAACCCACCCTGATTCCAACGGCTCTCTACAGTTTTCCTATAGACCACACGGACTTCAGCAACTCTCTTTTTTTCCCCATAGCCGACAGTGACTGTAGCAGCTCTCTATGTTTTCCCTATATCCCACACTTACTCCAATGGCTCGCTGCGGTTTCTCTATATCACACACTGACTCTAGTGGCTGTCTATGGTTTCGCTAGAGTCCACAGTGACCCCAGAGGCTCTCTATGGCATCCCTATTTCCCACACTGATTCCAGCGTCTCTCTACGGTTTTTTTTTATTGACCACACAGACCCCAATGACTCTCTACTGTTTCCCTATGTCACACACTGACTCTAGCAGCTCTCTACGGTTTCCCTATATTCCACAATGACTCCACTAGCTCTCTACGGATTCTCTATGGCCCACCCTGAATCCAGTGGCTCTCTATGGTTTCCCTATAGCCCACACTTACACCAGTGGCCCTATACGATTTCCCTATAGTCCACAGTGACTCCAGTGGCTCTCTATGTTTCCCTATAGCCCACACTGACACCAGTGGCTCTATAAGAATTCCCTACAGTCCACAGTGACTCCATTGGCTCTCTTCGGTTTCCCTATAGTCCACACTGACACCAGTGGCTCTCTACGGTTTCCCTATAGTCCACACTGACTCCAGTAGCTCTCTACAGTTTCCCTATATCCCTCTCTGACTCCATTGGCTCTCTACAATTTCGCTATAGACCACACTGACACCTGAGGCTCTCTACGGTTTCCCTATAGCCCACACTGAGTTCGGCGGCACTCTAGGTTTTCCCCATAGCCGACACTGATTCAGTGGCTCACTATAGTTTCCCAATTGCCTACACTGACTCCAGTAGCTCTCAAGGGTTTCCCTGTAGCCCACACTGACTCCAGTAGCTCTCTACGTTTTCCCTGTATCCCACTCTGACTCCAGCGGCGCTCTACGGTTTCCATATAGACCACACTGACACCAGAGGCTCTCCACGGTTTCCCTATAGCCCACACTGACTCCCGAGTCTCTCTACGGCTTCCCTATAACCCACCCTGATACCAGCGGCTCTCTAACTTTTTCCTATAGTCCACACTGACTTTAGTGGCTCTCTTTGTTTTCCCCATAGCCAACACAGACTGCAGTGGCCCTCTCTGTTTTCCCTATAGCCTAATCTGACTCCAGCAGCTCTCTATGCTTTCCCTATATCCCACACTGACTCCAATGGTTCGCGACGGTTTTTCTGTACCACACACTGACTCTAGTGGCTCTCTATGATTTCCCTATGGTCCACGCTGACCCCAGAGGCTCTCAATGGCGTCCCTATATCCCACACTGATTCCAGCGCCTCTCTACGGTTTTCCTATTGACCACACTGACCCCAGTGTCTTACTACTGTTTCCCTATATCACACACTGACTCTAGCAGTTCTCTACGGTTTCCCTATAGTCCACAGTGACTCCAGCTGTTCTCTATGGTTTCCCTAGATGCTGCACTGATTCCAGCGGCTCTGCACGGTTTCCCTGTATACCACACCGACCCCAGCGGCTCTCTACCGTTTCCTAATAGCCCACATTAACTCCAGTGGATCTCTACGGTTTCCCTCTATCCCATACTAACTCCATTGGCTCTCTAATGTTTCTCTATAGTCCGCACTGCTTCCAGTGGCTCTCTTTGGTTTCGCTACATCCTACACTGAATCCAGTGAATATGTACAGTTTCGATATAGCCCTCGCTGACTCCAGTGGTTCTCTACAGATTGCCTATAGCCCACACTGACTCCAGTAGCTCCCTACCTATTCCCCATAGCCGGCACTGACTCCGGTGGCTCGCTCCTTTTTCCTCATATGACACACTGACTCTAGTGGCTCTCTTGGCTTTCCCTATAGTCCATTCTGACCCCAGTGGCACTCTACGGTTTCCCTTATCCCACACTGTTTCCTGAAGCTCTCTACGGTTTTCCTAGAGACCAATTGACCCAAGTGGCTGTCTACGGTTTCACTCAGCGGCTCTCTACAGTTTCCCTATAGTCCACACCTGACTCCAGTGGCCCTCTACGGTTTTCCTAAAGCCCACAATGTCTCCAGCAGCTCTCTACAGTTTCCCTATAGTGCACACTGCCTCCAGCGGCTCTGTATGCTGTCCCCATAGCCCACACCGACTGCAGTGGCTCTCTACACTTTCCCTTTAACCTACACTCACTCCAGAGGCTCTCTAAGGTTTCACTACATCCCACTCTGAGTCCAGTGGCTCACTACCGTTTCCCTATATCACACAGTGACTCTAGTGGCTCACTATGGTTTCCGTATAGACAACACTGACTCCAGTGGCTCTTTTCGGTTTCTCTATAGACCGCACCTGACTCCAGTGGCCTTCTACGATTTCCCAAAAGCCCACACTGACTCGAGCTGCTCTCTTCGGTTTCCCTATGGTCCACACCTGACTGCAGTGACCTCTACGGTTTCCCTAAAGCCCAAACTGACTCCAGCTGTTCTCTACTGTTTCCCTACAGTCCATACTGCCTCCAGTGTTTCTCTACGGTTTCCCTACATCCCACACTGACTTCACTGGCTCTGTATGGTTTCACTACAGCCCTCGCTGACTCCAATGACTCTCTACAGATTCCATAAAGCCCACACTAACTACTGTGGCTCTGTACGGTTTCCATTTATCCCACACAAACTGCAGTGGCTCTCTATGGTTTTCCTATAATCCACATTGACTCCAGTGGCTCTCTACGGTTTCCCTAAAGCCCACACTGACTCAACAATTTCTCTATGGTTTCCCTATGGCCGTATAGTCCACACTGACTTCAACGACTCTCTACAGTTTCCCTATGGCACACACCGACCCCAGTGGCACTCTTTGGTTACCACATAGCCCACACAGACTCCAGTGGCTCTCTAGATTTTGCCTATATCCCACACTGAATCCAGTGGCTCACTACAGTTTCCCTATATCACACAATGACTCTGGTGGCTCTCTACGGTTTGCCTTTAGTCCACACTGACCCCAGTGGCTCTCTCCGGTTTCCCTATAGTCCGCACTGTCTTCAGTGTCTCTCGACGTTTTTGCTATAGTGCACATTGACTCCAGCGTCTCTCTACGGTTTCCCTATAGCCCACACTGACACCAGTGGCTCTCTACAGTTTCTTTATAGCCCACACTGATTCCAGTGGCTCTCTATATCTTCCCTATATCCCACACTGATTCCAGCGGCTCCCTACGGTTTTCCTATTGACCACACTGACCCCAGTGGCTCTCTACGGTTTCCCTATAGTCCACACTGTCTTCAGTGGCTCTCGACGGTTTCGCTATAGTTCACACTGACTCCAGCGTCTCTCTAAGGTTTCCCTATAGCCCACACTGACACCAGTGGCTCTCTACGGTTTCCCTGTAGTACAAACTGACACCATTGGCTCTCTTCGGTTTCTGTATAGTCCACACTGACTTCTACGGCTCTCTATGGATTCCGTATAGCACACACCGGCCCCAGTGGCACTCTCTGGTTTCCGTATAGCCCACACTGAATCCAGTGGCTCTGTAGGTTTTGCTATATCCCACACTGACTCCATCGGCTCACTACGGTTTCCCTATATCACACACTTACTATGGTGGCTCTCTACGGTTTCCCTTTAGTCCACACTGACCCCAGTGGCTCTCTACGATTTCCCTATAGTCCACATTGTCTTCAGTGGCTCTGTACGGTGTCGCAATAGTCCAACTGAGACCAGTGGCTCTCTACGGTTTCCCTATAGCCCACAGTGACTCCAGTGGCTCTCTATGGCTTCCGTATATCCGACATTGGTTCCAGCAGCTCTCTACGGTTTTCCTATAGACCACGCTGACCACAGTGGCTCTCCATCGTTTTCCTATCATCCACACTGACTGCAGCCTCTCTCTACGGTTTCCCTATAGCCCCCACTGACTCCAGTAGCTCTCTTCGGTTTCGCTAAGGCCCACTCTGACTCCAGTGGCTCACTACGGTTTCCTATAGTCCACACTGACACCAGAGGCTCTCTACGGTTTCCCTATAGCGCACACTGACTCCAATGGCTCTCTACGGTTTCCCTGTAGTCCACACTGACCCCAGTGGCTCTCTATTCAGTTTCCCTATATAGCAACTGAATCCAGTGGCTCTCTGCGGTTTTTTATTGCCCACACTGACTCCAGTGGCTCTCGACGTTTTCTCTATATCCCACACTGACTCCAGTGGCTTGCTACTGTTTCCCTATATCACACACTGACTCTAGTCGCTCTCTACGGTTTCCCTATAGTCCATACTGTCGCCAGCGGTTCTCTACTGTTTCCCTATAGTCCACACTGACACCAGTGGCTATCTACGTTTTCCGTATTGCCCACACTGATTCCACTGGCTCTCTATAGCTTCCCTATTTCCCACACTGATTCCAGCAGCTCTCTACGATTTTCCTATAGACCACACTGACAC
Organism: Carcharodon carcharias; assembly: GCF_017639515.1. Lineage (NCBI taxonomy): Eukaryota > Metazoa > Chordata > Chondrichthyes > Lamniformes > Lamnidae > Carcharodon > Carcharodon carcharias. The sequence continues at coordinate 40,129,167 of NC_054483.1, read as the reverse complement.
CAGTGGCTCTCTACTCTTTCCTTATATCACACACTGAGTACAGTTGTTCTCTCCGGTTTCCCTATAGTCCACACAGACTCCAGCTTCTCTCTATGGATTCCCTAAAGTCTGCATTGACTCCAGCGGCTATCCACGTTTTCCCTATATCCGACACAGGTCCAGTGGCTCTCTGCAATTTCCCTATAGCCCACACTGACTCCGGCGGATCTCTCCGGTTTCCCTATATCCCACACTGTCTCCATTGGCTCTCTACGGTTTCCCTACAGTCCACACTGACTCCAGATGCTCTCTACGATTTCCCAAAAGCCTGCACTTGTTCCAGCGGCTATCCACGTTTTCCCTATATCTGACACTGACTTCAGCGGCTCTCTACCGTTTCCCTAAAGCCCACTTTGACTTCAGTTGTTTCTCTCCAGATTCCCTATATCCACACTGACCCCTGTGGCTCTCTTCGGTTTCCCTATAGTCCACACTGACTCCAGTGGCTCTCTATGGTTTCCCTACAGTCCACACTGACTCCTGCTGCTCTCTACGATTTCCCTATATTCCACTGTGACACCATTGGCTCACTTCGGTTTCCGTATAGTCCACACTGAATTCAACGGCTCTTTACGGTTTCCGTATAGCACACACCGACCCCAGTGGAACCCTCCGGTTTCCGTATAGCCCACACAGAATCCAGTGGCGCTGTAGGTTCTGCCTATATTCCACACTGACTCCAGCGGCACACTACGTTTTCCCTATATCACACACTGACTCTGGTGGCTCTCTACAGTTTCCCTTTAGTCCACACTGACCCCAGTGGCTCGCTACGGTTTCCCTATATTCCACACAGACCCCAGTGGCTGTCTACTGTTTCCCTATATCACACACTGAGTACAGTTGTTCTCTCCAGTTTCCCAATAGTCCACACAGACTCCAGCTTCTCTCTACGGTTTCCCTAAAGCCTGCACTGACTCCAGCGGATTTCCACGTTTTCCCTATATCTGACACAGACTCCAGCGGCTCTCTGCAATTTCCCTATAGCCCACACTGACTCCGGTGGATCTCTCCGGTTTCCCTATATCCCACACTTTCTCTATTGGCTCTCTACGGTTTCCCTAGAGTCCACACTGACCCCAGCTGCTCTCTACGATTTCCCTAAAGCCTGCACTTACTCCAGCGGCTCTCCACGTTTTCCCTATATCCGACACTGACTCCAGCGGCACTCTGCAGTTTCCCTAAAGCCCACACTGACTCCAGTGGATCTCTCCAGATTCCCTATATCCCACACTGACTCCTTTGGCTCTCTACAAATTCCCTATAGCCCACACTGAATTCAGTGGCTCTGTACGATTTCCCTATATCCCACACTCACTCCAGTGGCTCACTACTGTTTTCGTATTGTCCACAGTGACTCCAGCGGCTCTCTATGGTTTCCCTATAGCCCATACTGACTTCAGTAGCTCTCTACCGATTCCCTATGGCCCACCTTCACTCCAGTGGCTCACTACGGTTTCCCTATAGTGCACACTGTCACCAGTGGCCCTCTACGGCTTCCCTATATCCCAAACTGATTTCAGTGGCTTTCTACGGCTTTCCTATATCCCACACTGACCCTAGTGGCTCTCAACGGTTTCGCTATAGCCCACAATGTCTCCGGAGGCTCTCTACGGTTTCCCCATAGCCGACACTGAGTTCAGTGGCTCTCTACGGTTTCCCTATAGCTTACACTGACTCCAGCGGCTCTCTACGGTTTCCCTACATCCCACACTGACTCCATTGGTTCGCTAGGTTTTCCATATATGCTACACTGACTCTAGTGGCTCTCTACGGTTTCCCTATATACCACACTGACCCCAGTAGCTCTCTCCGGTTTCCCTATAGTCCACACTGTCTCCAGTGGCTCTCTACAGTTTCCCTATAGTCCACACTGACTCCAGTGGCTCTCTATGGTTTCCCTACAGTCCACATTGACACCTGTGCTCTCTACAGTTTCCCTATAGTCCACACTGACACCATTGGCTCTCTTCAGTTTCCGTATAGTCCACACTGACTTTAACGGCTCTCTACGGTTTCCCTATAGCACACTCCGACCCCAGTGGCACTCTCCGGTTTCCGTATAGCCCACACAGAATCCAGTGGCTCTGTAGGTTTTGCCTATACCCCACACTGACTCCAGTGGCTCACTGCGGTTTCCCTATATCACATACTGACTCTGGTGGCTCTCTACGGTTTCCCTTTAGTCCACACTGACTCCAGTGGCTCTCTACGGTTTCCCTATAGTCCACATTGTCTTCAGTGGCTCTCTACGGTTTCGCTATAGTCCACCTGACACCAGTGGCTCTCTACGGTTTCCCTATCGCGCACAGTGACTCCAGTGTCTCTCTATGGTTTTCCTATAGACCACACAGACCTCACTGGGTCTCTATGATTTCCCTATATCACACATTGAGCCCAGTGGTTCTCTACGGTTTCCCTATAATCCACACTGACACCAGTGGCTCTCTGTGCTTTCCATATAGCCCACACGCACTATCTATGACTTCCCTATATCCCGCACTGAATCCAGCGGCTCTCTACTGTTTCCCCATAGCCCCACTGACTCCAGTGGATCTCTCCGGTTTCCATATATCCCATACTGACTCCAATGGCTCTCTACAGTTTCCCTATAGTGCACACTGCCTCCAGTGTCTCTCTACGGTTGCCCTACATCCCACACTGACTCCAGTGGCTCTGTGCGGTTTCCCCAAAAGCCCTGACTGACTCCAGTGACTCTCTACAGATTCCCTAAAACTCACTCGGACTCCAGTGGCTCTGTACGTTTTCCCTATTTCCCACACTCACTCCAGTAGCTCTCTATGGTTTCCCTATAGCCCAGACTGACTCCAGTAGCTCTCTACGTTTTCCCTATACCGCACACTTACTCCAGTGGCTCTCTACGGTTTTCCTATAGCCCCCACTGACTACAGTGACGCTCTATGTTTTCCCTATAGCCCACACTGACTCCAGCGGCTCTCTACGGTTTCTCTATAGACCATACAGACACCAGTGGCTCTCTACGGTTTCCCAATAGTCCACACTAACACCAGTGGCTCTCTACGGTTTCCCTATAGTCCACACTGTCTCCAGTGGCTCTCTACGGTTTCCTTAAAGCCCACACTGACTCCAGTGGCTATCTACGACTTCCCAAAATCCCGATCTGATTCCAGCGTCTCTCTACGGTTTTCCTATAGCCCAGACTGACCCTAGTGTCTCTCAACGGTTTTGTGATACTCCACACTGACTCCAGCGGATCTCAAGGGTTTCCCATTATCCCACACTGTCTCCAACGGCACTCTAGGGTTTCCCCATAGCCGACACTGATTCAGTGGCTCTCTATACTTTCCCTATAGCCTACACTGACTCCAGCTGCTCTCTATGTTTTCCCTGTATCCCACACTGACTCCAATGGCTCGCTACGGTTTCCCTATATCACACACTGTCTGCAGTGGCTCTCTACGGTTTCCCTATAGACCACACTGACACCAGTGGCTCTCTACAGTTTCCGTATAGCCCACAATGACTCCAATGGCTCGCTACGGTGTCCCTATATCACACAGAGACTCTAATGGCTCTTTACGGTTTCCCTATAGTCCTAACTGTCTCCAGAGACTCTCTACGGTTTCCCTCTAGTCCACATTGACACCAGTGGCTCTCTATGGTTTCCCTATAGCCCACAGTGATTCCAGTGGCTCCACTATAGCTTCCCTTTTTCCCACACTGATTCCAGCGGCTCTCTACAGTTTTCCTATATACCACACTGACCCCAGAGGCTCTCTATTCGGTTTCTCCATATCACACAGTGACTCCAGCGGCTCTGTACGGTTTCACTATAGACCACACTGACTCCAGTAGCTCTCTATGGTTTCCCTATTGACCACACAACCCCCAGTGGCTCTCTACGGTTTCTGTATTGCCCACACTGACTCCAGTGGATCTCGACATTTTCCCTATATCCCTTACTGACTCCCTCGGCTCTCTACGGTTTCCCTATAGCCCACACTGCCTCTAGTGGATCTCTCCGGTTTCCCTATATCCCACACTGACTCCATTGGCTCTCTACATTTTCCCTATATTCCACTCTGCCTCCAGTGTCTCACTACGATTTCCCTACATCCCATACTGACTCCAGTGGCTCTGTACAGTTACGCTATATCCCACACTGAATCCAGTAGCTCTCTACGGTTTCCCTATGGCCCACCCTGACTCCATTCGCTCTCTATGGTTCCGCTATAGTCCACACTGACACCAGTGGCTCGCTATGGTTTCCCGAAAATCCACACTGAGACCAGTGGCTCTCACGGGTTTCCCTATAGACCAGACTGACTCCCGTGATTTTCTACGGTTTCCTTGAAGTCCACACTGACACCTGTGGCTCTCTACCGTTTCCCTATAGTCCACACTGAAACCATTGGCTCTCTACGGTTTCCATATAGCCCACACTGACTTCAACGGCTCTCTACGGTTTCCATATAGCCCACAAGAGCCCCAGAGACTCTCTACGGTTTCTGTAAAGCCCACAATCACTCCAGCGGCTCTCTACGGTTTCCCTATAGCCCACACTTACTCTAGTGGCTCTCTATGGCATCCTTATATCCCACACTGATTCCAGCAGCTCTATCCTGTTTTGTGATAGACCACACTCACCCCAGTGGCTCTCTAAGCTTTCTCCATATCACACACTGACTCCTGTGGCTCTGTACAGTTTCCCTATAGCCCACACTGATTCTAGTAGCTCTCTACGGTTTCCCTATGGCCCACCCTGACTCCATTGGGTCGCTATGGTTTCACTATAATCCACACTGACACCAGTGGCTCGCTACGGTTTCCCTATATCACACAGAGACTCTAGTAGCTCTCTACGGTTTCCCTATAATCCACTCTGACACCAGTGGCTCTCTGCGGTTTCCCTATAGCCCACACGCACTCCAGTGGCTATCTATGGCTTCCCTATTTCTCACACTGATTCCAGCGGCTCTCTACTGTTTCCCCATAGCCCACACTGACTCCAGTTGATCTCTCCGGTTTCCCTATATCCCACGCTGACTCCAGTGACTCTGTGCAGTTTCCCAAAAGCCCTCACTGACTCCAGTGACTCTCTACAGATTCCCTAAAGCCCACACTGAATCCAGTGGCTCTTTACTTTTTCCCTATTTCCCACACTCAATCCAGTGGCTCACTACGGTTTTCCTATAGCCGACACTGACTCCAGTAGCGGTTTCCCTGTAGCCCAGACTGAGTCCAGTAGCTCTCTACTTTTTCCCTGTACACCACACTCACTCTAGTGTCTCTCTACGGTTTTTCTATAGCCCACACTGACTACAGGGGCTCTCTATGGTTTTCCAATAGCCCAAACTCACTCCAGCGGCTCTCTACGGTTTCCCTATAGACCACACTGAATCCAGTAGCTCTCTACAGTTTCCCTATGGCCCACCCTACTCCATTGGCTCGCTATAGTTCCACTATAATCCACACTGACACCAGTGGCTCGCTATGGTTTCCCTATAATCCACACTGAGACCAGCGTCTCTCTACGATTTTCCTATAGCCCAGACTGACCCTAGTGGCTCTCAATGGTTTTGCGATACTCCACACTGAATCTAGCGGATCTCAAGGGTTTGTCTTTATCCCACAATGACTTCAGAGGCTCTCTACGGTTTCCCTATTTCCCACACTGACTCCAGTGGCTCTCTACGGCTTCCTTATAACCCACACTGATTCCAGCGGCTCTCTACCGTTTTCCTATTTACCACACTGACTCCAGAGGCTCTCTATGGTTTCCCCATAGCCGACAGTGACTGCAGTGGCTCTCTATGTTTTCCCTATATCCCTCACTGATTCCAGCAGCTCTCTACGGTTTTCTGATAGACCACACTGACTCCAGTGGCTCTCTATTCTGTTTCTCCATATCACACACTGGCTCCAGCGGCTCTCTACGGTTTCCCTATAGTCCAAACTGACTCCAGCCGCTCTCTACATTTTCCCTAAAGCCTGCACTAACTACGGCGGATCTCCAGGTTTTCCCTATAGCCCACACTGATTCCAGTGGCTCTCTGTAGCTTCCCTATATCCCTCACTGATTCCAGCGGCTCTCTACGGTTTTCTGATAGACCACACTGACTCCAGTGGCTCTCTATTCGGTTTCTCCATATCACACACTGACTCCAGCGGCTCTCTACGGTTTCCCTATAGTCCAAACTGACTCCAGCCGCTCTCTACATTTTCCCTAAAGCCTGCACTAACTATGGCGGATCTCCAGGTTTTCCCTATATCCCACACTGACTCCAGTGTCTCTCTATGGTTTTCCTATAGACCACACAGACCTCACTGGGTCTCTATGATTTTCCTATATCACACATTGAGCCCAGTGGTTCTCTACGGTTTCCCTATAATCCACACTGACACCAGTGGCTCTCTTTGTTTTCAATATAGCCCACACGCACTCCTGTTGCTATCTATGACTTCCCTATATCCCGCACTGAATCCAGCGGCTCTCTATTGTTTCCCCATAGCCCCACTGACTCCAGTGGATCTCTCCGGTTTCCATATATCCCATATTGACTCCAATGGCTCTCTACAGTTTCCCTATAGTGCACACTGCCTCCAGTGTCTCTCTACGGTTGCCCTACATCCCACACTGACTCCAGTGGCTCTGTGCGGTTTCCCCAAAAGCCCTGACTGACTCCAGTGACTCTCTATAGATTCCATAAAACTCACTCGGACTCCAGTGGCTCTGTACGTTTTCCCTATTTCCCACACTCACTCCAGTAGCTCTCTATGGTTTCCCTATAGCCCAGACGGACTCCAGTAGCTCTCTACGTTTTCCCTATACCGCACACTTACTCCAGTGGCTCTCTACGGTTTTCCTATAGCCCCCACTGACTACAGTGACGCTCTATGTTTTCCCTATAGCCCACACTGACTCCAGCGGCTCTCTACGGTTTCTCTATAGACCATACAGGCACCAGTGGCTCTCTACGGTTTCCCAATAGTCCACACTAACACCAGTGGCTCTCTACGGTTTCCCTATAGTCCACACTGTCTCCAGTGGCTCTCTACGGTTTCCTTAAAGCCCACACTGACTCCAGTGGCTATCTACGACTTCCCAAAATCCCGATCTGATTCCAGCGTCTCTCTATGGTTTTCCTATAGCCCAGACTGACCCTAGTGTCTCTCAACGGTTTTGTGATACTCCACACTGACTCCAGCGGATCTCAAGGGTTTCCCATTATCCCACACTGTCTCCAACGGCACTCTAGGGTTTCCCCATAGCCGACACTGATTCAGTGGCTCTCTATACTTTCCCTATAGCCTACACTGACTCCAGCTGCTCTCTATGTTTTCCCTGTATCCCACACTGACTCCAATGGCTCGCTACGGTTTCCCTATATCACACACTGTCTGCAGTGGCTCTCTACGGTTTCCCTATAGACCACACTGACACCAGTGGCTCTCTACAGTTTCCGTATAGCCCACAATGACTCCAATGGCTCACTACGGTGTCCCTATATCACACAGAGACTCTAATGGCTCTTTACGGTTTCCCTATAGTCCTAACTGACTCCAGAGACTCTCTACGGTTTCCCTCTAGTGACACCAGTGGCTCTCTATGGTTTCCCTATAGCCCACAGTGATTCCAGTGGCTCCACTATAGCTTCCCTTTTTCCCACACTGATTCCAGCGGCTCTTTACAGTTTTGCTACATACCACACTGACCCCAGAGGCTCTCTATTCGGTTTCTCCATATCACACTGTGACTCCAGCGGCTCTGTACGGTTTCACTATAGACCACACTGACTCCAGTAGCTCTCTATGGTTTCCCTATTGACCACACAACACCCAGTGGCTCTCTACGGTTTCTGTATTGCCCACACTGACTCCAGTGGATCTCGACATTTTCCCTATATCCCTTACTGACTCCCTCGGCTCTCTACGGTTTCCCTATAGCCCACACTGCCTCTAGTGGATCTCTCCGGTTTCCCTATATCCCACACTGACTCCATTGGCTCTCTACATTTTCCCTATATTCCACTCTGCCTCCAGTGTCTCACTACGATTTCCCTACATCCCATACTGACTCCAGTGGCTCTGTAAAGTTTCCCTATAGCCCACACTGAATCCAGTAGCTCTCTACAGTTTCCCTATGGCCCACCCTGACTCCATTCGCTCTCTATGGTTCCGCTATAATCCACACTGACACCAGTGGCTCGCTATGGTTTCCCTATAATCCACACTGAGACCAGTGGCTCTCACCGGTTTCCCTATAGACCAGACTGACTCCCGTGGTTTTCCACGGTTTCCTTGAAGTCCACACTGACACATGTGGCTCTCTACCGTTTCCCTATAGTCCACACTGAAACCATTGGCTCTCTACGGTTTCCATATAGCCCACACTGACTTCAACGGCTCTCTACGGTTTCCATATAGCCGACAAGGGCCCCAGAGACTCTCTACGGTTTCTGTAAAGCCCACAATCACTCCAGCGGCTCTCTACGGTTTCCCTATAGCCCACACTTACTCTAGTGGCTCTCTATGGCATCCTTATATCCCACACTGATTCCAGCAGCTCTATCCTGTTTTGTGATAGACCACACTCACCCCAGTGGCTCTCTAAGCTTTCTCCATATCACACACTGACTCCTGTGGCTCTGTACAGTTTCCCTATAGCCCACACTGATTCTAGTAGCTCTCTACGGTTTCCCTATGGCCCACCCTGACTCCATTGGGTCGCTATGGTTTCACTATAATCCACACTGACACCAGTGGCTCGCTACGGTTTCCCTATATCACACAGAGACTCTAGTAGCTCTCTACGGTTTCCCTATAATCCACACTGACACCAGTGGCTCTCTGCGGTTTCCCTATAGCCCACACGCACTCCAGTGGCTATCTATGGCTTCCCTATTTCTCACACTGATTCCAGCGGCTCTCTACTGTTTCCCCATAGCCCACACTGACTCCAGTTGATCTCTCCGGTTTCCCTATATCCCACGCTGACTCCAGTGACTCTGTGCAGTTTCCCAAAAGCCCTCACTGACTCCAGTGACTCTCTACAGATTCCCTAAAGCCCACACTGAATCCAGTGGCTCTTTACTTTTTCCCTATTTCCCACACTCAATCCAGTGGCTCACTACGGTTTTCCTATAGCCGACACTGACTCCAGTAGCGGTTTCCCTGTAGCCCAGACTGAGTCCAGTAGCTCTCTACTTTTTCCCTGTACACCACACTCACTCTAGTGTCTCTCTACGGTTTTTCTATAGCCCACACTGACTACAGGGGCTCTCTATGGTTTTCCAATAGCCCAAACTCACTCCAGCGGCTCTCTACGGTTTCCCTATAGACCACACTGAATCCAGTAGCTCTCTACAGTTTCCCTATGGCCCACCCTACTCCATTGGCTCGCTATAGTTCCACTATAATCCACACTGACACCAGTGGCTCGCTATGGTTTCCCTATAATCCACACTGAGACCAGCGTCTCTCTACGATTTTCCTATAGCCCAGACTGACCCTAGTGGCTCTCAATGGTTTTGCGATACTCCACACTGAATCTAGCGGATCTCAAGGGTTTGTCTTTATCCCACAATGACTTCAGAGGCTCTCTACGGTTTCCCTATTTCCCACACTGACTCCAGTGGCTCTCTACGGCTTCCTTATAACCCACACTGATTCCAGCGGCTCTCTACCGTTTTCCTATTTACCACACTGACTCCAGAGGCTCTCTATGGTTTCCCCATAGCCGACAGTGACTGCAGTGGCTCTCTATGTTTTCCCTATATCCCTCACTGATTCCAGCAGCTCTCTACGGTTTTCTGATAGACCACACTGACTCCAGTGGCTCTCTATTCTGTTTCTCCATATCACACACTGGCTCCAGCGGCTCTCTACGGTTTCCCTATAGTCCAAACTGACTCCAGCCGCTCTCTACATTTTCCCTAAAGCCTGCACTAACTACGGCGGATCTCCAGGTTTTCCCTATAGCCCACACTGATTCCAGTGGCTCTCTGTAGCTTCCCTATATCCCTCACTGATTCCAGCGGCTCTCTACGGTTTTCTGATAGACCACACTGACTCCAGTGGCTCTCTATTCGGTTTCTCCATATCACACACTGACTCCAGCGGCTCTCTACGGTTTCCCTATAGTCCAAACTGACTCCAGCCGCTCTCTACATTTTCCCTAAAGCCTGCACTAACTATGGCGGATCTCCAGGTTTTCCCTATATCCCACACTGACTGGAGCGGCTCTCTATGGTTTCCCTATAGCCCACACTGACTCCAGTGCATCCCTCTGGTTTCCCTATATCCCACACTGACTCCATTCGCTCTCTACAGTTTCCATATACTCCACATTGCCTGTAGTGCCTCTCTACGATTTCCCTACATCCCATACTGACTCCAGTAGCTCTGTACAGTTTCCGTACAGCCGTTGATAACTCCGGTGGCTCTCTACAGAATCCTTAAAGTCCACCCTGACTACAATGGCGCTGTACGGTTTCCTTATAGTCCACACTGACACCATTGGCTCTCTACGGTTTCCGTTTAGTCCACACTGACTTCAACCGCTCTCTACGGTTTCCCTATATTCCACACTGACTCCAGAGGCTTTATATGGTTTCCCTATATCCCACACTCACTCCAGTGGCTCTCAACGATTTTACTATAGTTCACATTGTCTCCAGCGATTCCCTACAGTTCCCCGGTAGCCCACAATGAATCCAGTATCTCTCTACCGTTTCCCTATGGCCAACCCTGACTCCAGTGACTCGCTATGGTTTTCCTATAGTCCACATTGACTCCACCAGCTCTCCACGGTTTCACTATAACACACACTGACTCCAGTGGCTCTCTACTGTTTCCGAATAGTTCACACCGACCCCAGTGGCTCTCTACGGTTTCTGCACAGCCGACGTTGACTCCAGTGGCTCTCTACGTTTTCCCTATATCCCACACTGACTCCAGTGGCTCGCAATGGTGTCCCTATATCACACACAGAATCTAATGGCTCTCTACGGTTTCCCTATAGTCCTAAATGTCTCCAGAGTCTCTCTACGGTTTCCCTATAGTCCACGTTGACACCATGGTTCTCTACTGTTTCCCTATAGCCCACACTGATTCCATTGGCTCCTCTATAGCTTCCCTATTTCCCATACTGATTCCAGCGGCTCTCTACAGTGTTCCTATAGACCACACTGACCCTAGTGGCTCGCTATTCTGTTTCTCCATATCACACAGTGACTCCAGTGGCTCTCTACGGTTTGCCTATATCCCACACTGACTCCATTGGCTCTCTACATTTTCCCTATATTCCACTCTGCCTCCAGTGTCTCACTACGATTTCCCTACATCCCATACTGACTCCAGTGGCTCTGTAAAGTTTCCCTATAGCCCACACTGAATCCAGTAGCTCTCTACAGTTTCCCTATGGCCCACCCTGACTCCATTCGCTCTCTATGGTTCCGCTATAATCCACACTGACACCAGTGGCTCGCTATGGTTTCCCTATAATCCACACTGAGACCAGTGGCTCTCGCTGGTATCCCTATAGACCAGACTGACTCCCGTGGTTTTCTACGGTTTCCTTGAAGTCCACACTGACACCTGTGGCTCTCTACCGTTTCCCTATAGTCCACACTGAAACCATTGGCTCTCTACGGTTTCCATATAGCCCACACTGACTTCAACGGCTCTCTACGGTTTCCATATAGCCCACAAGGGCCCCAGAGACTCTCTACGGTTTCTGTAAAGCCCACAATCACTCCAGCGGCTCTCTACGGTTTCCCTATAGCCCACACTTACTCTAGTGGCTCTCTATGGCATCCTTATATCCCACACTGATTCCAGCAGCTCTATCCTGTTTTGTGATAGACCACACTCACCCCAGTGGCTCTCTAAGCTTTCTCCATATCACACACTGACTCCTGTGGCTCTGTACAATTTCCCTATAGCCCACACTGATTCTAGTAGCTCTCTACTGTTTCCCTATGGCCCACCCTGACTCCATTGGCTCGCTATGGTTTCACTATAATCCACACTGACACCAGTGGCTCGCTACGGTTTCCCTATATCACACAGAGACTCTAGTAGCTCTCTACGGTTTCCCTATAGACCACACTGTCTCCAATTGCTCTCTACGGTTTCCCCATAATCCACTCTGACACCAGTGGCTCTCTGCGGTTTCCCTAAAGCCCACAACGCACTCCAGTGGCTATCTATGGCTTCCCTATATCTCACACTGATTCCAGCGGCTCTCTACTGTTTCCCCATAGCCCACACTGACTCCAGTTGATCTCTCCGGTTTCCCTATATCCCACGCTGACTCCAGTGACTCTGTGCAGTTTCCCTAAAGCCCTCACTGACTCCAGTGACTCTCTACAGATTCCCTAAAGCCCACACTGAATCCAGTGGCTCTTTACTTTTTCCCTATTTCCCACACTCAATCCAGTGGCTCACTATGGCTTTCCTATAGCCGACACTGACTCCAGTAGCTTTCTGCGGTTTCCCTATAGCCCAGACTGAGTCCAGTAGCTCTCTACTTTTTCCCTGTACACCACACTCACTCTAGTGTCTCTCTACGGTTTTTCTATAGCCCACACTGACTACAGGGGCTCTCTATGGTTTCCCTATAGCCCAAACTCACTCCAGCGGCTCTCTACGGTTTCCCTATAGACCACACTGAATCCAGTAGCTCTCTATGGTTTCCCTATGGCCCACCCTACTCCATTGGCTCGCTATAGTTCCACTATAATCCACACTGACACCAGTGGCTCGCTATGGTTTCCCTATAATCCACACTGAGACCAGCGTCTCTCTACGATTTTCCTATAGCCCAGACTGACCCTAGTGGCTCTCAATGGTTTTGCGATACTCCACACTGAATCTAGCGGATCTCAAGGGTTTCTCTTTATCCCACAATGACTTCAGAGGCTCTCTACGGTTTCCCTATTTCCCACACTGACTCCAGTGGCTCTCTACGGCTTCCTTATAACCCACACTGATTCCAGCGGCTCTCTACCGTTTTCCTATTTACCACACTGACTCCAGAGGCTCTCTATGGTTTCCCCATAGCCGACAGTGACTGCAGTGGCTCTCTATGTTTTCCCTATATCCCTCAGTGATTCCAGCTGCTCTCTACGGTTTTCTGATAGACCACACTGACTCCAGTGGCTCTCTATTCTGTTTCTCCATATCACACACTGACTCCAGCGGCTCTCTACGGTTTCCCTATAGTCCAAACTGACTCCAGCCGCTCTCTACATTTTCCCTAAAGCCTGCACTAACTACGGCGGATCTCCAGGTTTTCCCTATAGCCCACACTGATTCCAGTGGCTCTCTGTAGCTTCCCTATATCCCTCACTGATTCCAGCGGCTCTCTACGGTTTTCTGATAGACCACACTGACTCCAGTGGCTCTCTATTCGGTTTCTCCATATCACACACTGACTCCAGCGGCTCTCTACGGTTTCCCTATAGTCCAAACTGACTCCAGCCGCTCTCTACATTTTCCCTAAAGCCTGCACTAACTATGGCGGATCTCCAGGTTTTCCCTATATCCCACACTGACTCGAGCGGCTCTCTATGGTTTCCCTATAGCCCACACTGACTCCAGTGCATCCCTCTGGTTTCCCTATATCCCACACTGACTCCATTCGCTCTCTACAGTTTCCATATACTCCACATTGCCTGTAGTGCCTCTCTACGATTTCCCTACATCCCATACTGACTCCAGTAGCTCTGTACAGTTTCCGTACAGCCGTTGATAACTCCGGTGGCTCTCTACAGAATCCTTAAAGTCCACCCTGACTACAATTTCGCTGTACGGTTTCCTTATAGTCCACACTGACACCATTGGCTCTCTACGGTTTCCGTTTAGTCCACACTGACTTCAACCGCTCTCTACGGTTTCCCTATATTCCACACTGACTCCAGAGGCTTTATATGGTTTCCCTATATCCCACACTCACTCCAGTGGCTCTCAACGATTTTACTATAGTTCACATTGTCTCCAGCGATTCCCTACAGTTCCCCGGTAGCCCACAATGAATCCAGTATCTCTCTACCGTTTCCCTATGGCCAACCCTGACTCCAGTGACTCGCTATGGTTTTCCTATAGTCCACACTGACTCCACCACCAGCTCTCTACGGTTTCACTATAGCACACACTGACTCCAGTGGCTCTCTACTGTTTCCGAATAGTTCACACCGACCCCAGTGGCTCTCTACGGTTTCTGCACAGCCGACGTTGACTCCAGTGGCTCTCTACGTTTTCCCTATATCCCACACTGACTCCAGTGGCTCGCAATGGTGTCCCTATATCACACACAGTCTCTAATGGCTCTCTACGGTTTCCCTATAGTCCTAAATGTCTCCAGAGCCTCTCTACGGTTTCCCTATAGTCCACGTTGACACCAGTGGCTCCCTACTGTTTCCCTATAGCCCACACTGATTCCATTGGCTCCTCTATAGCTTCCCTATTTCCCATACTGATTCCAGCGGCTCTCTACAGTTTTCCTATAGACCACACTGAACCCAGTGGCTCGCTATTCTGTTTCTCCATATCACACAGTGACTCCAGTGGCTCTCTACGGTTTGCCTATAGGCCACACTGACTCCAGTAGCTCTCTACGGTTTCCCTGTTGTCCACACCGACCCCAGTGGCTCTCTACGGTTTCTGTATTGCCCACACTGACTCCAGTGGCTCTCGAAATTTTCCCTATATTCCACACTGACTGCACTAGCTCTCTACGTTTTCCCTGTAGCCCACCCTGACTCCAGTGACTCACTAGGAATTCCCTATAGTCCACACTGATACCAGTGGCTCTCTAAGGTTTCCCTCTAGCGCACACTGACTCCAGTGGAACTCTACGGTTTCCCTACTGTCCACACCAACCCCAGCGGCTATCTACGGTTTCTGTATTGCCCACACTGACTCCAGTGGCTCACGACATTTTCCCTATATGCCACACTGACTCCAGTGGCTCGCTACAGTTTCCCTATATCACACACTGACTCTAGTGGCTCTCTACGTTTTCCCTATTCACACACTGAGTCGAGTGGTCCTCTACGGTTTCCCAATAGTCCACACAGACTCCAACTTCTCTCTACAGTTTCCCTAAAGCCTGCACTGACTGCAGCGGCTATCCACATTTTCCCTAATTCCCACACAGATTCCAGCGGCTCTCTCCGGTTTTCCTATAGTCCACACTGACTCCAGCTGCTCTCTACAGATTCCCTAAAGCCTGCACTGACTACGGCGGCTCTCCACATTTTACCTATATCCCACACTGACTCCAGTGGCTCCCTATGGTTTCACTATAGCCCACACTGTCTGTAATGGATCTCTCCGGTTTCCCTGTATCCCACACTGACTCCATTGGCTCTCTACAGTTTCCCTATATTCCACTCTGCCTCCAGTGCCTCTCTACGATTTCCCTACATCCCATACTGACTCCTGTGGCTCTGTACCCTTTCCCTATAGCCCACGTTGAATCCACTAGCTCTCTACGGTTTCCCTATGGCCCACCCTGACTCCATTGGCTCGCTATGGTTCCGCTATAATCCACACTGACACCAGTGCCTCTTCATGGTTTCCCTATAATCCACACTGAGAATAGTGGCTCTCGTTGGTTTCCCTATAGACCCGACTGACTCCAGTGGCTCTCTACGGTTTCCTTATAGTCCACACTGTCATTAGTGGCTCTCTACGGTTTACCTATAGCCCACACTGACTCCAGGAGCTCTCTACGGTTTCCCTATTGTCCCACCGACCCCAGTGGCTCTCTACGGTTTCTGTATTGCCCACACTGACTCCAGTGGTTCTCGACGTTTTCCCTATATCCCAAACTGACTCCAGCGGCTCTCTCCGGTTTTCAGATAGACCACACTGACCCCAGTGGCTCTGTATGGTTTCCCAATATCCCACACTGAGTCAAGAGGTTCTCTACAGTTTCCCTATAGTCCAGACTTAGTCCAGCTGCTCTCTATAGTTTCCCTAAAGCTTGCACTGACTCCTGTGGCTGTCCACGTTTTCCCTATATCCCACACAGTCTCGTGTGGCTATCTATGGCTTGCCTATATCCCACACTGATTCCAATGGCTCTCTACGGTTTCCCTGTAGCCCACACTGACTCCAGTGGATCTCTCCGGTTTCCCTATATCCACAATGACGCCATTGGCTCTCTACAGTTTCCCTATAGCCCACACTGACTCCAGCAGCTCTCTATGGTTTCCCTATTGTCCACACCGACACCAGTGGCTCTCTACGGTTTCTGTATTGCCCACACTGACTCCAGTGGCTCACAACGTTTTCCCTATATCCCACACTGACTCCAGTGGCTCGCTACGGTTTCCCTATATCATACACTGCCTCTAGTGGCTCTCTACGTTTTCCCTATTCACACACTAAGTCCAGTGGTCCTCCACGGTGTCCAAATAGTCCACACAGACTCCAGCTTCTCTCTACGGTTTCCCTAAAGCCTGCACTGACTGCAGCGGCTATCCACGTGTTCCCTATTTCCCACACTGATTCCAGCGACTCTCTCCTGTTTTCCTATAGTCCACACTGACTCCAGCTGCTCTCTACAGATTCCCTAAAGCCTGCACTGACTACGGCAGCTCTCCACGTTTTCCCTATATCCCACCCTGACTCCAGTGGCTCCCTACGGTTTCCCTATAGCCCACACAGTCTCTAATGGATCTCTCCGGTTTCCCTGTATCCAACACTGACTCCAGTGCCTCTCTACGATTTCCCTACATCCCATACTGACTCCAGTGGCTCTGTATAGTTTCCCTATAGCCCACGTTGAATCCGCTAGCTCTCTACAGTTTCCCTATGGCCCAACCTGATTCCATTGGCTCGCTATGGTTCCCCTATAATCCACACTGACACCAGTGCCTCTTCATGGTTTCCCTGTAATCCACATTGAGAATAGGAGCGCTCGCCGGTTTCCCTATAGACCAGACTGACTCCAGTGGCTCTCTACGGTTTTCTTATAGTCCACACTGACACCTGTGGCTCTCTATGGTTTCCCTATGTCCACACTGAAACCACTTGCTCTCTACGGTTTCCATATAGCCCACACTGACTTCAACGGCTCTCTACGGTTTCCATAGAGCCAACATTGGCCCCAGTGACTCTCTACGGTGTCCGTAAATCCCACACTGCCTCCAGTTAGTCTCTACGTTTTTCCTCTATCCCCCACTGACTCCAGTGGTTTGCTTCAGTTTCCCAATTTCAAACACAGATTCTAGTAGCTCTCTACGGTTTCCCTATCGTCCACAATGACCCCAGGGCTCTCTACAGTCTGCCTATAGTCCACACTGTCTCGAATTGCTCTCTACAGTTTCCCTATAATCCAAACTGACACCGATGGCTCTCCACACTTTCCCTATAGCCCACATGCTCTCCATTGGCTCTCTATGGCTTCCCGATATCCCACACTGATTCCAGCCGCTCTCTCCTGTTTTCCTATCGAGCACATTGACCCCAGTGGATCTCTCCTGTTTCCTTATATCCACACTGACACCATTGGCACTCTACAGTTTCCCTATAGTCCACACTGCCTCCAGTATCTCTCTACGGTTTCCCTACATCCCACACTGACTCCAGTGGCTCTGTATGGTTTCCCTAAAGCCCACACTGACTCCAGTGACTATCTACAGATTCCCTAAATCTCACACTGACTCCTGTGCCTCAATATGGTTTTCCTATAAACCACACTGACTCCATGAGCTCTCTACGGATTCCCTATAGCCCACACTGACTCCAGTAGCTCTCTATTCTGTTTCTCCATATCACAGAGTGACTCCTGCGGCTCTCTATGGTTTCCCTATGGTCCACACTGTCTCCAATAGCTCTCTACGGTTTCCCTATAATCCACTCTGACACCAGTGGCTCTCTGCTGTTTCCCTATAGCCCTCACGCACTCCTGTGGCTATCTATGGCTTCCCTATATCCCACACTGATTCCAGCAGCTCTCTACCCTTTCCCCATAGCCCACACTGACTCCAGTGGATCTCTCCGGTTTCCCTATATCCCACACTGACTCCAGTGGCTCTCTACGGTTTTCCTATAGCCCACAGTGACTACAGAGGCTCTCTAAGGTTTCTGTATAGCCCACAGTGACTACAGAGGCTCTCTACGGTTTCCCTATAGTCCACACTGACTCCAGTGGCTCTCTACGGTTTCCCTCTAGCGCGCTCTGACTCCAGCGGCACTCTGCGGTTTCCCTATTTTCCACACCGACACCAGTGGCTCTCTACGGTTTCTGTATTGCCCACACTGACTCCAGTAGCTCTCTACTATTTCCCTATCCCCACACTCACTCCAGAGGCTCTCTACGGTTTCCTTATAGCCCACAGTGACTACAGAGGCTCTCTACGGTTTCCCCATAAACCACACTGACACCATTGGCTCTCTACGCTTTCCCTATAGTCAACACTAACACCAGTGGCTCTCTACGGATTCCCTAAAGTCCACACTGAAACCATTGGCTCTCTACGGTTTCCATATAGCCCACACTGACTTCAACGGCTCTCTACGGTTTCCATAAAGCCCACACCTGGCCCAGTGACTCTCTACGGTGTCCGTAAATCCCACACTGCCTCCAGTTAGTCTCTACGTTTTTCCTCTATCCCCCACTGACTCCAGTGGCTTGCTTCAGTTTCCCAATTTCAAACACAGAATCTAGTAGCTCTCTACGGTTTCCCTATCGTCCACAATGACCCCAGGGCTCTCTACAGTCTGCCTGTAGTCCACACTGTCTCGAATTGCTCTCTACAGTTTCCCTATAATCCAAACTGACACCGATGGCTCTCCACACTTTCCCTATAGCCCACATGCTCTCCATTGGCTCTCTATGGCTTCCCGATATCCCACACTGATTCCAGCCGCTCTCTCCTGTTTTCCTATCGAGCACATTGACCCCAGTGGATCTCTCCTGTTTCCCTATATCCACACTGACACCATTGGCACTCTACAGTTTCCCTATAGTCCACACTGCCTCCAGTATCACTCTACGGTTTCCCTACATCCCACACTGACTCCAGTGGCTCTGTATGGTTTCCCTAAAGCCCACACTGACTCCAGTGACTATCTACAGATTCCCTAAATCTCACACTGACTCCAGTGCCTCAATATGGTTTTCCTATAAACCACACTGACTCCATGAGCTCTCTACGGATTCCCTATAGCCCACACTGACTCCAGTAGCTCTCTATTCTGTTTCTCCATATCACAGAGTGACTCCTGCGGCTCTCTATGGTTTCCCTATGGTCCAAACTGTCTCCAATTGCTCTCTACGGTTTCCCTATAATCCACTCTGACACCAGTGGCTCTCTGCTGTTTCGCTATAGCCCTCACGCACTCCTGTGGCTATCTATGGCTTCCCTATATCCCACACTGATTCCAGCAGCTCTCTACCCTTTCCCCATAGCCCACACTGACTCCAGTCGGATCTCCCCGGTTTCCCTATATCCCACACTGACTCCAGTGGCTCTGTGCGGTTTCCCTAAAGCCCTCACTGACTCCAGTGACTCTCTACAGATTCCCTACAGCCCACACGGACTCCAGTGGCTCTGTACGTTTTCCCTATTTCCCACACTCACTGCAGTGGCTCTCTACGTTTTTCCTATAGCCCTTAGTGACTACAGAGGCTCTCTAAGGTTTCTGTATAGCCCACAGTGACTCCAGTGGCTCTCTACGGTTTCCCTCTAGCGCGCTCTGACTCCATCGGAACTCTGCGGTTTCCCTATTTTCCACACCGACACCAGTAGCTCTCTACGGTTTCTGTATTGCCCACACTGACTCCACTAGCTCTCTACTATTTCCCTATCCCCACACTCACTCCAGAGGCTCTCTACGGTTTCCATATAGCCCACAGTGACTACAGAGGCTCTCTACGGTTTCCCCATAAACCACACTGACACCAGTGGCTCTCTACGGTTTCCCTATAGTCAACACTAACACCAGTGGCTCTCTACGGATTCCCTAAAGTCCACACTGAAACCCTTGGCTCTCTACGGTTTCCATATAGCCCACACTGACTTCAACGGCTCTCTACGGTTTCCATAAAGCCCACACCTGGCCCAGTGACTCTCTACGGTGTCCGTAAATCCCACACTGCCTCCAGTTAGTCTCTACGTTTTTCCTCTATCCCCCACTGACTCCAGTGGCTTGCTTCAGTTTCCCAATTTCAAACACAGAATCTAGTAGCTCTCTACGGTTTCCCTATCGTCCACAATGACCCCAGGGCTCTCTACAGTCTGCCTGTAGTCCACACTGTCTCGAATTGCTCTCTACAGTTTCCCTATAATCCAAACTGACACCAATGGCTCTCCACACTTTCCCTATAGCCCACACGCTCTCCATTGGCTCTCTTTGGCTTCCCGATATCCCACACTGATTCCAGCGGATCTCTCCTGTTTTCCTATAGACCACATTGACCCCAGTGGATCTCTCCTGTTTCCCTATATCCACACTGACACCATTGGCACTCTACAGTTTCCCTATAGTCCACACTGCCTCCAGTATCACTCTACGGTTTCCCTACATCCCACACTGACTCCACTGGCTCTGTATGGTTTCCCTAAAGCCCACACTGACTCCAGTGACTATCTACAGATTCCCTAAATCTCACACTGACTCCAGTGCCTCAATATGGTTTTCCTATAAACCACACTGACTCCATGAGCTCTCTACGGATTCCCTATAGCCCACACTGACTCCAGTAGCTCTCTATTCTGTTTCTCCATATCACAGAGTGACTCCTGCGGCTCTCTATGGTTTCCCTATGGTCCAAACTGTCTCCAATTGCTCTCTACGGTTTCCCTATAATCCACTCTGACACCAGTGGCTCTCTGCTGTTTCGCTATAGCCCTCACGCACTCCTGTGGCTATCTATGGCTTCCCTATATCCCACACTGATTCCAGCAGCTCTCTACCCTTTCCCCATAGCCCACACTGACTCCAGTCGGATCTCCCCGGTTTCCCTATATCCCACACTGACTCCAGTGGCTCTGTGCGGTTTCCCTAAAGCCCTCACTGACTCCAGTGACTCTCTACAGATTCCCTACAGCCCACACGGACTCCAGTGGCTCTGTACGTTTTCCCTATTTCCCACACTCTCTCCAGTGGCTCTCTACGGTTTTCCTATAGCCCACAGTGACTACAGAGGCTCTCTAAGGTTTCTGTATAGCCCACAGTGACTCCAGTGGCTCTCTACGCTTTCCCTCTAGCGCGCTCTGACTCCATCAGAACTCTGCGGTTTCCCTATTTTCCACACCAACACCAGTGGCTCTCTACGGTTTCTGTATTGCCCACACTGACTCCACTAGCTCTCTACTATTTCCCTATCCCCACACTCACTCCAGAGGCTCTCTACGGTTTCCGTATAGCCCACAGTGACTACAGAGGCTCTCTACGGTTTCCCCATAAACCACACTGACACCAGTGGCTCTCTACGGTTTCACTATAGTCAACACTAACACCAGTGGCTCTCTACGGATTCCCTAAAGTCCACACTGAAACCATTGGCTCTCTACGGTTTCCATATAGCCCACACTGACTTCAACGGCTCTCTACGGTTTCCATAAAGCCCACACCTGGCCCAGTGACTCTCTATGGTGTCCGTAAAGCCCACACTGACTCCAGTGGGTCCCTACGTTTTTCCTCTATCCCCCACTGACTCCAGTGGCTCGCTATGGTTTCCCTATATCACACATAGACTCTAATAGCTCTCTACAGTTTCTCTATCGTCCTTACTAACCCCAGGGCTCTCTACAGTCTGCCTGTAGTCCACACTGTCTCCAATTGCTCTCTACGGTTTCCCTATAATACAAACTGACACTAGCGGCTCTCCACACTTTCCCTTTAGCCCACACGCTCTCCATTGGCTCTCTATGGCTTCCCGATATCCCACACTGATTCCAGCAGCTCTCTCCGGTTTTCCTATAGACCACACTAACCCCAGTGGCTCTCTATGGTTTCCTTATAGCCCACACTGAGTCCAGCGGTTCTCTACAGTTTCCCTATAGTCCACACTTAGTTCAGCTGCTCTCTACGGTTTCCCTAAAGCTGGCACTGAATCCAGTGGCTGTCCACGTTTTCCCTAGATCACACACTGGCTCCTCTGGCTATCTATGGCTTCCCTATATCCCACACTGATTCCAAAGGCTCTCTACGGTTTCCCTGTAGCCCACACTGACTCCGGGGGATCTCTCCGGTTTCACTATATCCACACTGACGCCAATGGCTCTTTACGTTTTCCCTATTTTCCACACTCACTCCAGTGCCTCACTACGGTTTTCCTTCAGCCCACACTGACACCACGAGCTCTCTCCGGATTCCCTAAAGCCCACACTGACTCCTGTAGCTCTCTACGTTTTCCCTAAACCCCACACTCACTCTAGTGGCTCTCTCCGTTTTTGCAATAGCCCACACTGTCTCCAGCGGCTCTCTACGATTTCCCTATAGACCACACTGACACCAGTGGCTCTCTATTCGGTTTCTCCATTTCACAGAGTGACTCCTGCGGCTCTCTACGGTTTCCCTATAGTCCACACTGTCTCCAATTGCTCTCTAGGGTTTCCCTATAATCCACACTGACACCAGTGGCTCTCTACGGTTTCCCTATAGCCCTCACGCACTCCTGTGGCTACCTATGGCTTCCCTATATCCCACAATGATTCCAGCTGCTCTCTACTCTTTCCCCATAGCCCACACTGACTCCAGCGGATCTCTCCGCTTTCCCTATATCGCACACTGACTCCAGTGGCTCTGTGCGGTTTCCCTAAAGCCCTCACTGACTCCAGTGACTCTCTATAGATTCCCTAAAGCCCCCATGGACTCCAGTGGCTCTGTATGTATTCCCTATTTCCCACACTCACTCCAGGCTCACTACGGTTTTCCTATAGCCCACACTGACTCCAGTAGCTCTCTACGGTTTCCCTATAGCCCAGACTGGCTTCAGTAGCTCTCTACATTTTCCCTATCCCCACACTCACTCCAGTGCCTCTCTACGGTTTCCCTATAGCCCACACTGACTCCAGTGGCTCTCTACATTTTCCCTATAGTCCACACTAACACCAACGGCTCTCTACGATTTTCCTATAGTCCACACTGACTCCAGTGGCGCTCTACAGTTTCCCTGTAGAGCACACTGAATCCAGTGGAACTCTATGGTTTCCCTATTGTCCACAACGACCCCAGTGGCTCTCTACGGTTTCTCTATTGCCCACAAAGACTCCAGTGGCTCACGATGTTTTCCCTATATCCCAAACTGACTCCATTGGCTCGCTTCGGTTTCCCTTTATCACACGCTGACTCTGGTGGCTCTCTACGTTTTCCCTATTCACACACTGAGTCCCGTGGTTCTCTACGGTTTCCAAATAGTCCACACAAACTCCAGCTTCTGTCTATGGTTTCACTAAAGCCTGCACTGACTCGAGCGGCTATCCACGTTTTCCCTATTTCCCACACTGATTCCAGCGGCTCTCTCCGGTTTTCCTGTAGTCCACACTGACTCCAGCTGCTTTCTACAGATTCCCTAAAGCCTGCATTGACTACGGTGGCTCTCCACGTATTCCCTATATCCAACACTGTCTCCAGTGGCTCTCTACGGTTTCCCTATAGCCCACACTGTCTCTAGTGGATCTCTCCAGTTTCGCTTTATCCCACAATGACTCCATTGGCTCTCTACAGTTTCCCTATATTCCACTCTGCCTCCAGTGCCTCTACGATTTCCCTACATCCCATACTGACTCCAGTGGCTCTGTACAGTTTCCCTATAGCCCACATTGAATCCACTAGCTCTCTACGGTTTCCCTATGGCCCACACCGACTCCATTGGCTCGCTAAGCTTCCCCTATAATCCACAATGACACCAGTGCCTCTTCATGGATTCCCTATAATCCACACTGAGACCCGTGGCTCTCGCCGGTTTCCCTATAGACCAGACAGACTCAAGTGGCTCTCTACGGTTTTCTTATAGTCCACACTGACACCTGTGGCTCTCTATGGTTTCCCTATAGTCCACACTGAAGCCATTGGCTCTCTACGGTTTCCATATAGACCAAACTCACTTCAACGGCTCTCTATGGTTTCCATAAAGCCCACACGGGCCCCAGTGACTCTCTACAGTGTTCGTAAAGCCCACACTGACTCCAGTGGGTCTCTACGTTTTTCCTCTATCCCCCACTGACTCCAGTGGCTCGCTGCTGTTTCCCTATATCACACACAGACTCCAGTAGCTCTCTACGGTTTCCCTATCGTCCACACTGACCCCAGGGCTCTCTACAGTCTGCCTATAGTCCACACTGTCTCCAATTGCTCTCTACGGTTCCCCTATAATCCAAACTGACACCAGTGGCTCTCCACGCTTTCGCTATAGCCCACACGCTCTCCATTGGCACTCTATGGCTTCCCGATATCCCACATTTAGTCCAGCTGCTCTCTACGGTTTTGCTAAAGCTTGCCCTGACTCCAGTGGCTTTCCAAGTTTTCCCTATATCAAACACTGACTCCTGTGGCTATCTATGGCTTCCCTATACCCCAGACTGATTCCAGCGGCTCTCTACATTTTCCCTGTAGCCCACACTGACTCCAGTGGATCTCTCCGGTTTCCCTATATCCACACTCACGCCATTGGCTCTCTACAGTTTCCCTATAGTCAACACTGCCTCCAGTGTCTCTCTACTGTTTCCCTACATCCCAAACTGCCTCCAGTGTCTCTCGACGTTTTCCCTACATCCCACACAGACTCCAGTGGCTCTGTACGGTTTCCCTAAAGCCCTCACTGACTCCAGTGACTATCTACAGATTCCCTAAATCTCACACTGACTCCAGTGGCTCTTTACATTTTCCCTATTTCCCACACTCACTCCTGTGCCTCACTACGGTTTTCCTATAGCCCACACTGACTCCAGTAGCTCTCTACGGTTTCCCTATAGACCACACTGACACCAGTGGCTCTCTACGTTTTCCCTATAGTCCAAACTAACACCAGTGGCTCTCTACGGTTTCACTATGGCGCACACTGAATCTAATGGCTCTCTACTGTTTCCCTATAGCCACACCGACGCCAGTGGCTCACTACGGTTTCTGTACAGCCGACATTGACTCCTGTGGCTCTCTACTCTTTCCATATATCCCACACTGACTCCAGTGGCTCGCTGTGGTGTTCCTATATCACACACAGACTCTAGTGGCTCTCTACGGTTTCCCTATAGTCCTCACTGTCTCCAGAGCCTCTCTATGGTTTCCCTATAGTCCACATTGACAACAGTGGTTCTCTACGGTTTGCCTATAGCCCACGCAGATTCCTTGGCTCCTCTATAGCTTCCCTATTTCCCACACTGATTCCAGTGACTCTCTACAGATTCCCTAAAGCCCACACTGACTCCAGTGGCTCTGTACGTTTTCCCTATTTCCCACACTTACTCCAGCGGCTCTCAACGGTTTCCCTATAGCCCAGACTGACTCCACTAGCTCTCTACTTTTTCCCTATCCCCACACTCACTGCAGTGGCTCTCTACGGTTTCCCTATAGCCCACTCTGACTACAGAGGCTCTCTATGGTTTCCCTATTTCCCACACTGACTCCAGCCGCTCTCTTCGGTTTCCCTATAGACGACACTGCCTCCAGTGTCTCTCTACGGTATCCCTACATCCCGCACTGCCTCCAGTGTCTCTCTACGGTTTTCCTACTTCCCACACTGACTCCAGTGGCTCTGTACGGTTTACTTAAAGCCCTCACTGACTCCAGTGACTATCTACAGATTCACTAAATCTCACACTGACTCCAGTGGCTCTCTACTGTTTCCATATAGTCCACACCCACGCCAGTGGCTCTCTACGGTTTCTGTACAGCCAACATTGACTCCAGTGGCTCTCTACGTTTTCCCTATATCCCACACAGACTCTAGTGGCTCGCTAAAGTTTCCCTATATCACACACAGACTCTAATGGCTCTCTACAGTTTCCCTATAGTCCTCACTGTCTCCAGAGCCTCTCCACGGTTTCCCTATAGTCCACATTGACACCAGTGGCCGTTTACGGTTTTCCTATAGCCCACACTGATTCCAGTGGCCCCGCGATAGCTTCCCTATTTCCCACACTGATTCCAGCGACTCTCTACAGGTTTCCTATAGACCAGATGGACCCCAGTGGATCTCTATTCGGTTTCTCCATATCACACATTGACTCCAGCGGCTCTCTATGCTTTCCCTAGAGCCCACACTGACCCCAGTAGCTCTCTACGTTTCCCTATTGTCCACACCGACCCCACTGGCTCTCTACGGTTTCTGTATTGCCCACACTGACTCCAGTGGATCTCGACGTTTTCCCTATGTCCCATACTGACTCCAGTAGCGCTCTACGTTTTCCCAATGGCCCACCCTGGCTCCAGTGGCTCACTACAGATTCCCTTTAGTCCACACTGACACCAGTGGCTCTCTATGGTTTCCCTAAAGCGCACACTGTCTCCATTGGCACTCTACAGTTTCCCTATTGTCCACACCAACCCCAGTGGCTCTCTATGGTTTCTGTATTGCCCACACTGACTCCAGTGGCTCACGACGTTTTCCCTATATACCACAGTGACTCTAGAGGCTCTCTACGGTTTCCCTGTAGTCCACACTGTCTCCAGCGGCTCTCTACGGTTTCTCTATAGTCCACAATGATTCCAGTGGTTCTCTATAGCTTCCCTATTTCCCACACTGATTGCAGCGGCTCTCTACTGTTTTCCTATAGACCACACTGACCCCAATGTCTCTCCACAGTTTCTGTATTGCCCACACTGACTCCACTGTTTCACAACATTTTCCCTATATCCCACACTGAATCCAGTGGCTCGCTATGGTTTCCCTATATCACACACTGACTCTAGTGGCTCTCTACGGTTTCCCTATAGTCTTCACTGTCTCCAGAGCCTCTCTATGGTTTCCCTATAGTCCACATTGACAACAGTGGTTCTCTACAGTTTGCCTATAGCCCACGCAGATTCCTTGGCTCCTCTATAGCTTCACTATTTCCCACACTGATTCCAGTGACTCTCTACAGATTCCCTAAAGCCCACACTGACTCCAGTGGCTCTGTACGTTTTCCCTATTTCCCACACTCACTCCAGCGGCTCTCTACGGTTTCCCTATAGCCCAGACTGACTCCTCTAGCTCTCTACTTTTTCCCTATCCCCACACTCACTGCAGTGGCTCACTACGGTTTTCCTATAGCCCACTCTGACTACAGAGGCTCTCTACGGTTTCCCTATTTCCCACACTGACTCCAGCCGCTCTCTTCGTTTTCCCTATAGACTACACTGCCTCCAGTGTCTCTCTACGGTTTCCCTACATCCTGAACTTCCTCCAGTGTCTCTCTACGGTTTCCGTACATCCCACACTGACTCCAGTGGCTCTGTACGGTTTCCTTAAAGCCCTCACTGACTCCAGTGACTATCTACAGATTCCCTAAATCTCACACTGACTCCAGTGGCTCTTTACACTTTCCCTATTTCCCACACTCAATCCTGTGCCTCACTACGGTTTTCCTATAGCCCACACTGACTCCACGAGCTCTCTACGGATTCCATATACCCCACACTCACTCTAGTTGCTCTCTACTGTTTTGCAATAGCCCACACTGACTCCAGCGGCTCTCTACGGTTTCCCTATAGACCACACTGACACCAGAGGCTCTCTATGTTTTCCCTATAGTCCACACTAACACCAGTGGCTCTCTACGGTTTCACCATGACGCACACTGACTCTAATGGCTCTCTACTGTTTCCCTATAGTCCACACCAACGCCAGTGGCTCTCTATGGTTTCCCTACATCACACACTGACTCCAGTGGCTCTGTACGGTTTCCCTAAAGCCCTCACTGACTCCAGTGACTCTTTACAGATTCCCTAATGTCCACAATGACTCCAGTGGCCCTGTACGTTTTCCCTATTTCCCACACTCAATCCAGACGCTCACTACGGTTTTCCTATAGCCCACACTGACTCCAGCTCTCTATGGTTTCCCTATAGCGCACACTGACTCCAGTAGCACTCTTCATTTTCCCTATACCCCACACTCACTCTAGTGGCTCTTTACGGTTTCACTATGGCGCACACTGACTCCAGTGGCTCTCTACTGTTTCCATATAGTCCACACCCACGCCAGTGGCTCTCTACGGTTTCTGTACAGCCGACATTGACTCCAGTGGTTCTCTACGTTTTCCCTATATCCCACACAGACTCTAGTGGCTCGCTAAAGTTTCCCTATATCACACACAGACTCTAATGTCTCTCTACAGTTTCCCTATAGTCCTCACTGTCTCCAGAGCCTCTACACGGTTTCCCTATAGTCCACATTGACACCAGTGGCCCTTTACGGTTTCCCTATAGCCCACACTGATTCCAGTGGCCCCGCGATAGCTTCCCTATTTCCCACACTGATTCCAGCGACTCTCTACAGGTTTCCTATAGACCAGATGGACCCCAGTGGATCTCTATTCGGTTTCTCCATATCACACATTGACTCCAGCGGCTCTCTATGCTTTCCCTAGAGCCCACACTGACCCCAGTAGCTCTCTACGTTTCCCTATTGTCCACACCGACCCCACTGGCTCTCTACGGTTTCTGTATTGCCCAAACTGACTCCAGTGGATCCCGACGTTTTCCCTATGTCCCATACTGACTCCAGTAGCGCTCTACGTTTTCCCAATGGCCCACCCTGGCTCCAGTGGCTCACTACAGATTCCCTTTAGTCCACACTGACACCAGTGGCTCTCTATGGTTTCCCTAAAGCGCACACTGACTCCATTGGCACTCTACAGTTTCCCTATTGTCCACACCAACCCCAGTGGCTCTCTATGGTTTCTGTATTGCCCACACTGACTCCAGTGGCTCACGACGTTTTCCCTATATACCACAGTGACTCTAGAGGCTCTCTACGGATTCCCTGTAGTCCACACTGTCTCCAGCGGCTCTCTACGGTTTCTCTATAGTCCACAATGATTCCAGTGGTTCTCTATAGCTTCCCTATTTCCCACACTGATTGCAGCGGCTCTCTACTGTTTTCCTATAGACCACACTGACCCCAATGTCTCTCCACAGTTTCTGTATTGCCCACACTGACTCCACTGTTTCACAACATTTTCCCTATATCCCACACTGAATCCAGTGGCTCGCTATGGTTTCCCTATATCACACACTGACTCTAGTGGCTCTCTACGGTTTCCCTATAGTCTTCACTGTCTCCAGAGCCTCTCTATGGTTTCCCTATAGTCCACATTGACAACAGTGGTTCTCTGCAGTTTGCCTATAGCCCACGCAGATTCCTTGGCTCCTCTATAGCTTCACTATTTCCCACACTGATTCCAGTGACTCTCTACAGATTCCCTAAAGCCCACACTGACTCCAGTGGCTCTGTACGTTTTCCCTATTTCCCACACTCACTCCAGCGGCTCTCTACGGTTTCCCTATAGCCCAGACTGACTCCTCTAGCTCTCTACTTTTTCCCTATCCCCACACTCACTGCAGTGGCTCTCTACGGTTTTCCTATAGCCCACTCTGACTACAGAGGCTCTCTACGGTTTCCCTATTTCCCACACTGACTCCAGCCGCTCTCTTCGTTTTCCCTATAGACTACACTGCCTCCAGTGTCTCTCTACGGTTTCCCTACATCCTGCACTTCCTCCAGTGTCTCTCTACGGTTTCCGTACATCCCACACTGACTCCAGTGGCTCTGTACGGTTTCCTTAAAGCCCTCACTGACTCCAGTGACTATCTACAGATTCCCTAAATCTCACACTGACTCCAGTGGCTCTTTACACTTTCCCTATTTTCCACACTCAATCCTGTGCCTCACTACGGTTTTCCTATAGCCCACACTGACTCCACGAGCTCTCTACGGATTCCATATACCCCACACTCACTCTAGTTGCTCTCTACTGTTTTGCAATAGCCCACACTGACTCCAGCGGCTCTCTACGGTTTCCCTATAGACCACACTGACACCAGAGGCTCTCTATGTTTTCCCTATAGTCCACACTAACACCAGTGGCTCTCTACGGTTTCACCATGACGCACACTGACTCTAATGGCTCTCTACTGTTTCCCTATAGTCCACACCAACGCCAGTGGCTCTCTATGGTTTCCCTACATCACACACTGACTCCAGTGGCTCTGTACGGTTTCCCTAAAGCCCTCACTGACTCCAGTGACTCTTTACAGATTCCCTAATGTCCACAATGACTCCAGTGGCCCTGTACGTTTTCCCTATTTCCCACACTCAATCCAGACGCTCACTACGGTTTTCCTATAGCCCACACTGACTCCAGCTCTCTATGGTTTCCCTATAGCGCACACTGACTCCAGTAGCACTCTTCATTTTCCCTATACCCCACACTCACTCTAGTGGCTCTTTACGGTTTCACTATGGCGCAAACTGACTCCAGTGGCTCTCTACTGTTTCCATATAGTCCACACCCACGCCAGTGGCTCTCTACGGTTTCTGTACAGCCGACATTGACTCCAGTGGTTCTCTACGTTTTCCCTATATCCCACACAGACTCTAGTGGCTCGCTAAAGTTTCCCTATATCACACACAGACTTTAATGTCTCTCTACAGTTTCCCTATAGTCCTCACTGTCTCCAGAGCCTCTACACGGTTTCCCTATAGTCCACATTGACACCAGTGGCCCTTTACGGTTTCCCTATAGCCCACACTGATTCCAGTGGCCCCGCGATAGCTTCCCTATTTCCCACACTGATTCCAGCGACTCTCTACACGTTTCCTATAGACCAGATGGTCCCCAGTGGATCTCTATTCGGTTTCTCCATATCACACATTGACTCCAGCGGCTCTCTATGCTTTCCCTAGGGCCCACACTGACCCCAGTAGCTCTCTACGTTTCCCTATTGTCCACACCGACCCCACTGGCTCTCTACGGTTTCTGTATTGCCCAAACTGACTCCAGTGGATCCCGACGTTTTCCATATGTCCCATACTGACTCCAGTAGCGCTCTACGTTTTCCCAATGGCCCACCCTGGCTCCAGTGGCTCACTACAGATTCCCTTTAGTCCACACTGACACCAGTGGCTCTCTATGGTTTCCCTAAAGCGCACACTGACTCCATTGGCACTCTACAGTTTCCCTATTGTCCACACCAACCCCAGTGGCTCTCTATGGTTTCTGTATTGCCCACACTGACTCCAGTGGCTCACGACGTTTTCCCTATATACCACAGTGACTCTAGAGGCTCTCTACGGATTCCCTGTAGTCCCCACTGTCTCCAGCGGCTCTCTACGGTTTCTCTATAGTCCACAATGAATCCAGTGGTTCTCTATAGCTTCCCTATTTCCCACACTGATTGCAGCGGCTCTCTACTGTTTTCCTATAGACCACACTGACCCCAATGTCTCTCCACAGTTTCTGTATTGCCCACACTGACTCCACTGTTTCACGACATTTTCCCTATATCCCACACAGAATCCAGTGGCTCGCTATGGTTTCCCTATATCACACACTGACTCTAGTGGCTCTCTACGGTTTCCCTATAGCCCACACTGACACCAGTGGCTATTTATGGTTTCTCTATAGCCCACACTGATTCAAGAGGCTGTCTATAGCTTCCCTATTTCCTACACTGATTCCAGTGGCTCTCTACGGTTTCCTTATAGACCACACTGACACCAATGGCTCTCTATGGTTTCCCTGTTCACACACAGAATCCAGCGGTTCTCTACGTTTTCCTAATAGTCCACACAGACTCCAGCTTCTCTCTACGGTTTCTCTAAAGCCTGCACTGACTCCAGCGGCTATCCACGTTTTCGCTATATCCGACACAGACTCGAGCGGCTCTCTGCAATTTCCCTATAGCCTACACTGACTCCAATGGATCTCTCCTGTTTCCCTATATCCCACACTGACTCCATTGGCTCTGTACAGATTCCCGATATCCAACACTGACTTCAGAGGCTCTGTACGGTTTCCCTATATCCCACACTCACTCCAGCGGGTCTCAACTGTTTCCCTATATCCCACACTGACCACAGAGGCTCTCTATGGTTTCCCTATAGCCCAAAATAACTCCAGTGGATCTCTATGGTTTCCCTCTATCCCACACTGACTCCATTGTCTCTCTACAGTTTTGCTACCTCCCACACTGACTCCAGTTGCTCTCTATAGCTTCCCTATTTCCCACACTGATTCCAGTGGCTCTCTACCGTTTTCCTATAGACCACACTGACCCCAGCGGCTCTCTATGGTTTCCCTATTCACACACTGAGTCCAGTGGTTCTCTACGGTATCCCAATAGTCCACACAGACTCCAGCTTCTCTCTACGGTTTCCCAAAAGCCTGCAATGGCTTCAGCGGCTATCCACATTTTCCCTATTTCCCACACTGTTTCCAGCGGCATTCTCCGCTTTTCCTATAGACCACACTGACTCCAGCTGCTCTCTCTGGATTCCCAAAATCCTGCACCGACTACGGCGGCTCTCCACGTTTTCCCTATTTCCCACACTGATTCCAGCGGCTCTCTCCGGTTTTCCTATAGTCCACACTGTTTCCAGTGGCTCTCTACGGTTTCCCTATAGCCCACACTGTCTCTAGTGGATCTCTCCGGTTTCCCTATATCCCACACTGACTCCATTGGCTCTCTACAGTTTCCCTATATTCCACTCTGCCTCCAGTGCCTCTCTACGATTTCCCTACATCCCATACTGACTCCAGTGGCTAAGTACAGTTTCCCTATAGCACACGTTGAATCCAGTAGCTCTCTACGGTTTCCCTATGGCCCACCCTGACTCCATTGGCTGGCTATGGTTCCCCGATAATCCACACTGACACCAGTGGCTCGCTATGGTTTGCCTATAGACAACGCTGACACCATTGGCTCTGAGACCAGGGGCTCTCGTCGGTTTCCCTATAGACCAGAATGACACCTGTGGCTCTCTACGGTTTCCCTATAGTCCACACTGACACCTTTGGCTCGCTACGGTTTCCCTATATCACACACAGACTCTAGTAGCTCTCTACGGTTTCCCTATCGTCCACACTGACCCCAGGACTCTCTACAGTTTCCCTATATTCCACAGTGTCTCCACTGGCTCTCTCTGGTTTCCCTATAATCCAAACTGACACCAGTGGCTCTCTACGTTTTCCCTATAGCCCACACGCACTCCATTGTCTCTCTTATGGCTTCCCTATACCCCACACTGATTCCAGCAGCTGTCTCCGGTTTTCCTATAGACCACATTGATCGCATTGGCTCTCTATGGTTTCCCTATATCCAACACTGATTCCAGCGGCTCTCTATGGTTACCCTGTAGCCCACAATGACTCCAGTGGATCTCTCCGGGTTCTCCATATCCTACTCTGACCCCATTGGCTCTCTACATTTTCCCTTTAGTCCACACTTCCTCCAGTGTCTCTCTACGGTTTCGCTACATCCCACACCGACTCCAGTGGCTCTGTACGTTTTCCCTAATTCCCACACTCAATCCACTAGCTCACTACGGTTTTCCAATAGCCCACACTGACTCCAGGAGCTGTCTATGGTTTCCCTATAGCCCGCACTGACTCCAGTAGCTCTCTTCATTTTCCCTATACCCCACATTGAGTCTAGTGGCTCTCTACGGTTTTCCTATAGCCCACACTGGCTCCAGAGGCTCTCTACAGTTTCCCTATAGCCCACAAAGTCTCCAGCGGTTCTCTACGGTTTCCCTATATTCCACACTAACACCAGTGGCTCTCTACGGTTTCACTATGGTGCACACTGACTCCAGAGGCTCTCTACTGTTTCCATATATTCCACACAGACGCCAGTCGCTCTCTACGGTTTCTGTACAGCTGACATTGACTCCAGTGGATCTCTCCATGTTCTCTATATCCCACACTGACCCCATTGGATCGCTACAGTTTCCCTATATCACACACAAACTCTAATGGCTCTCTACGGTTTCCCTATAGTCCTCACTGTCTCCAGAGCCTCTCTACGGTTTCCAGTGGCTCCGCTATAGCTTCCCTATTTTCCACACTGATTCCAGCGGCTCTCTACAGTTTTCCTATAGACCACACTGACCCCAGTGGATCTCCATTCGCTTTCTCTATATCACACATTGACTCCAGCGGCTATCTATGGTTTCCCTATAGCCCACACTGACTCCAGTAGCTCTCTACCGTTTCCGTATGGCCCACCCTGACCCCAGTGGCTCACTACGGATTCTTATAGTCCTCACTGACACCAGTGGCTCTCTACGATTTCCCTATAGCGCACACTGTCTCCAAAGGCACTCTACGATTTCCCTATTGTCCACACCCACCCCAGTGGCTCTCTACAGTTTCTGCATTGCCCACACTGACTCCAGTGGCTCACGACGTTTTCCCTATATCCCACACTGACTTTAGTGGCTATCTGCGGTTTCCCTATAGTCCACACTGTCTCCCGCAGCTCTCTACGGTTTCCCTATAGTCCACAATGATTCCAGTGGTTCCCTACAGCTTCCCTATTTCCCACACTGATTGCAGCGGCTCTCTACTGTTTTCCTATAGACCACACTGACCCCAGTGGCTCTCGACATTTTCCGTATATCCCACACTGACTCCAGTGGCTCGCTACGGTTTCCCTATATCACACACTGACTCTTTTGGGTCTCTACGGTTTCCCTATCGTCCACACTGACACCAGTGGCTATTTACGGTTTCCCTATAGCCCACACTGATTCCAGAGGCTCTCTATAGCTTCCCTATTTCCTACACTGATTCCAGCGGCTCTCTACGGTGTTCTTATAGACCACACTGACCCCAGTTGCTCTCTATGTTTTCCCTATTCACACACTGAGTCCAGTGGTTCTCTCCGGTTTCCCAATAGTCCACACAGACTCCAGCTTCTCTCTACGGTTTACCAAAAGCCTGCACTGATTCCAGCGGCTATCCACGTTTTCCCTATTTCCCACACTGATTCCAGCGGCTCTCTCCGGTTTTCCTATAGTCCACACTGACTCCAGCTGCTCTCTACGGATTCCCTAATTCCTGCACTGACTACGGCGGCTCTCCACGTTTTCCCTATATCCCACACTGACTCCTGTTTCTCTCTACGGTTTCGCTATAGCCCACAATGTCTCTACTGGATCTCTCCGGTTTCCCTATATCCCACACTGACTCTATTGGCTCTCTACAGTTTCCCTATATTCCACTCTGCCTCCAGTGCCTCTCTACGATTTCCCTACATCCCATACTGACTCCAGTGGCTCTGTACAGTTTCCCTATAGCCCACGTTGAATCCAGACAGCTCTCTACCCTTTCCCTAAGGCCCACCCTGACTCCATTGGCTCGCTATGTGTCCCCTTTAATCCACACTGACACCAGTGGCTCGTTATGGTTTCCCTTCAATCCACACTGAGAACTGTGGCTCTCGCCGGTTTCCCTTAAGACCAGACTGACTCCAGTGGCTCTCAACGGTTTCCTTATAGTCCACAGTGACACCTGTGGCTCTCTACGGTGTCCGTAATGCCCACACTGACTCCAGTGGCTCTCGACGATTTTCCTCTATCCCCCACTGACTTCAGTGGATCGCTACGGTTTCCCTATATCACACACAGACTGTAGTAGCTCTCTACTGTTTCCCTATCGTCCACGCTGACTCCAAGGCTCTCTACAGTTTCCTTATAGTCCACACTGTCTCTAATTGCTCTCTACGGTTTCCTATAATCCAAGCTGACACCAGTGGCTCTCTTCGGTTTCCTTATAGCCCACACGCACTCCATTGGCTCTCTATGGCTTCCCTATTTCCCACACTGATTCCAGCAGCTCTCCCCGCTTTTCCTATAGACCACATTGACCCCAGTGGCTCTCTATGGTTTCCCTATATCACACACTGTGTCCAGCGGTTCTCTATGGTTTCCCTATAGTCCACACTTAGTCCAGCTGCTCTCTACGGTTTCCTGCACTGACTCCAGTGGCTGCCCACGTTTACCCTATATCGCACACTGATTCCAGCGGCTCTCTACGGTTTCGCTGTAGCCCACACTGACTCCAGTGGATCTCTCCGGTTTCTCTATATCCCACAATGACTCCAAGGCTCTCTACAGTTTCCCTATAGTCCACACTACCTCCAGTGTCTCTCTACGGTTTCCCTAAATCCCACACTGACTCCAGTGGCTCTGTCCCGTTTCCCTAAAGACCTCAGTGACTCCAGTGACTCTCTACAAATTCCCTAAAGCCCACACTGGATACAGTGGCTCTGTACCTTTTCCCTATTTTCCACACTCACTCCAGTGGCTCGCTACGGTTTTCCTCTAACCCACACTGACTCCAGTAGCTCTCTCCGTTTTCCCTATACCCCACACTGAGTCTAGTGGCTCTCTACGGTTTTCCTATAGCCCACACGGACTCCAGAGGCTCTCTACGGTTACCCTATAGCCCACACTGTCTGTAGCCGCACTCTACGGTTTCCCTATAGACCACACAGTTTCCAGTGGCACTCTACGGTTTCCCTATAGACCACACTAACACCACTGGCTCTCTACGGTTTCCCTATAGTCCACACTAACACAAGTGGCTCTCTACGGTTTCCCTATAGCCCACACAGACTCCAGTGGCTCTCTACGTTTTCCCTATAGCCCACACTGAATCCAGTGGCTATCTACAACTTTTCTATAACCCAATCTGCTTCCAGTGGCTCTCTACAGTTTTCCTATAGCCCACACTGACCCTATTGGCTCTCAATGGTTTTGCGATAGTCCACTCTGACTCCAACGGATCTCAAGGGTTTCCCTTGATCCCACACTGACTTCAGCGGCTCTCTACGGTTTCTCTATAGCCCACACTGATTCCAGCGGCACTCTAGGGTTTCCCCATAGCTGGCACTGCTTCAGTGGCTTTCTATAGTTTCCCCATAGACTACACTGACTCCAGTGGCTCTGTAAGGTTTCCCTATATCCCACACTGACTCCAGTGGCTCTCTACGCCATCAGTATAACCCACACTGATTCCAGCAGCTCTCTACTGTTTTCCTATTTACTGCATTGGCTCCAGAGGCCTACACTGACTCCAGCTGCTCTCTATGTTTTCCCTGTATCCCACACTGACTACAATGGCTCGCTGCGGTTTCCCTATATCACACACTGACTCTAGTGGCTCTCTATGGTTTCCCTATAGTCCACACTGACCCCAATGGCTCTCTATGGCGTCCCGATATCCCACACTGAATCCAGCGGCTCTCTACTGTTTTCCTATTTACCGCACTGACTCCAGAGGCTCTCCATGGTTTCCCCAAAGCCGACACTGACTGCAGTGGCTCTCTATGATTTCCCTATAGCCTACACTGGCTCGCTATGGTTTCCCTCTATCCCACAATGACTCCAATGGCTCTCTACAGTTTCTCTATAGTCCACACTGCCTGCAGTGGCTCTCTATGGTTTTGCTACCTCCCGTTCGCACTCCAGTGGCTCTGTACGTTTTCCCTATTTCCCACACTGACTGCAGTGGCTCACTACGATTTTCCTATAGCCCACACTGACTCCAGTAGCTCTCTACGGTTTCTCTATAGCCCACACTGACTCCAGGAGCTCTCTACGTTTTCCCTATACCCCGCACTGCGTCTAGAGGCGCTCTAGGTTTTTCCTATAGCCCACACGGACTCCAGTGGCTCTCTACGGTTTCCCTATAACCCACAATGTTTCCAGTGACACTCAACTGTTTCCCTATAGACCACACTAACACCAGTGGCTCTCTACGGTTTCCCTATAGTCCACACAGATTCCAGTGGCTCTCTACGGTTTTCCTTTAGCCCACATTGAATCCAGTGGCTATCTGCAACATTCCTATATCCCAATCTGATTCCAGTGGCTCTCTACGGTTTTACTATAGCTCACACTGACCCTAGTGGCTCTCAATGGTTTCGCGAAAGTCCACACTGACTCCAACGGATCTCAAGGGTTTCCCTTTATCCCGCAGTGACTTCAGCGGCTCTCTATGGTTTCCCTATAGCCCACACTGATTCCAGTGGCACTCTAGGGTTTCCCCATAGCCGACACTGATTCAGTGACATTCTGTTGTTTCCCTATAGACTACACTGCCTCCAGAGGCTCTCTAAAGTTTTCCTATAGCCCACACTGTCACCAGTGGCTCTCTACGCCATCCCGATAACCCACACTGATTCCAGCGGCTCTCTACTGTTTTCCTATTTACCGCACTGGCTCCAGAGGCTCTCTATGGTTTCCCCAAAGCCGACACTGACTGCAGTGGCTCTCTATGTTTTCCCTATAGCCTACAATGACTCCAGCTGCTCTCTATGTTTTCCCTCTGTCCCACGCTGACTACAATGGCTTCCCTATATTACACACTGACTCTAGTGGCTCTCTAGGCTTTCCCTATAGTCAATTCTGACCCAAGTGACTGTCTACGGTTTCCCTCAGTGGCTCTCTGCGGTTTCCCTATAGTCCACACCTGACTCCAGTGGCCCTCTACGGTTTTCCTAAAGCCCACAATGTCTCCAGCAGCTCTCTACAGTTTCCCTATAGTGCACACTGCCTCCAGCGGCCTTGTATGCTGTACCCATAGCCCACTCTGACTGCTTGGCTCTCTACAGTTTCCCTTTAACCTACACTTACTCCAGCGGCTCTCTAATTTTCCCTACATCCCACCCTGAGTCCAGTGGCTCACTACCGTTTGCCTATATCACAGAGTGACTCTAGTGGCTCTCTTCGGTTTAACTATAGTCCACACCTGACTGCAGAGGACCTCTGCCCTTTCCCTAAAGCCCACACGGAGTCCAGCAGCTCTCTACGGTTTCCCTATAGTCCACACTGCCTCCAGTGCACTAGCACTCGACGATTTCCCCATGGCCCACCCTGACTCCAGTGGTTCTAAACGATTTCCCTATAGTCCACAGTGAGTCCAGTGGCTCTCTACGGATTCCCTAAAGCCTGCACTTACTCCAGCAGCTATCTAACATTTCCCAATATCCGACACTGACTCCAGCAGCTCTCTACCATTTCCCTATAGTCCACAGTGACTAAGCTGCTCTTTACGGACTCCCTAAAGCCTGCACTTACTATGGTTTCCCTATATCCCACACTCACTCTAGTGGCTCACTACGGTTTTCCTATAGTGAACACTGACTCCAGTGGCTCTCTACGGTTTCCCTATATCCCACACTAACTTCACTAGCTCACTACAGATTCCCTTTGGCCCACCCTCACTGCAGTGGCTCTCTACCGTTTCCCTATAGTGCACACTGACACCAGTGGCTCTCTACGGTTTCCTGATAGACCACACTAACACCATTGACTCTCAACGGCTTCCCTATAGTCCACAATGACGCCAGCGGCTATCTATAGTTTTCCTATAGTGCACACTGAAACCGGTGGCTCTCTCTGTGGATTCCCTATAGCACACAATGACCACAGTGGCACTCTACGGTTTCCGTATAGCCCACACTGCTTCCAGTGACTCTTTAGGTTTTGCCTATATCCCTCACTGACTCCAGTGGTTCACTGTGGTTTCCCTATATCACACACTGACTCTGGTGGCTCTCTACGGTTTCCCTTTAGTCCACACTGTCTTCAGTGGCTCTCTACGGTTTCGCTATAGTCCACCTGACACCAGTGGCTCCCTATGGCTTCCCTTTAGCCCACACTAATTCCAGCAGCTCTCTACAGTTTTTCTATAGACCACGCTGACCACACTGGCTCTTCATGGTTTCCCTATTGCTCTCACTGACTCCAGAGGCTCTCTACAGATTCCCTAAAGCCCACACTGACGGCAGTATCTC
Source organism: Carcharodon carcharias (assembly GCF_017639515.1). Taxonomy (NCBI): domain Eukaryota; kingdom Metazoa; phylum Chordata; class Chondrichthyes; order Lamniformes; family Lamnidae; genus Carcharodon; species Carcharodon carcharias. The sequence continues at coordinate 40,089,390 of NC_054483.1, read as the reverse complement.
TGTACGGTTTTCCTTTCTCCCAGACTCATTCCAGTTGCTCCCTACGGTTTTTCTATAGTCCACACTGACTCCAGTGGCTCTCTTCGGTTTCCGTATAGCCCACACTGACACCAGTGGATCTCTTACGTATTCCCTATATCCCACACTGACTCCGGTGGCTCGCTACGGATTCCCAGTGTCACACACTGACTCTAGTGTCTCTCTACCGTTTCCCTGTAGTCCACACTGTCTCCATCGGCTCCCTATGGTTTCCCTATATTCCACACTTACACCAGTGGCTCTCTACACTTTCCCTATAGCCCACACTGATTCCAGTTGCTCTCTATAGCTTCCCTACATCCCACACTGACTCCAGTGGCTCTGTACGGTTTCCTTAAAGCCCTCACTGACTCCAGTGACAATCTACAGATTTCCTAAATCTCACACTGACTCCAGTGGCTCTTTACATTTTCCCTATTTCCCACACTCACTCCTGTGCCTTACTACGGTTTTCCTATAGCCCACACAGACTCCACGAGCTCTCTACGGATTCCCTATACCCCACACTCACTCTAGTTGCTCTCTACTGTTTTGCAATAGCCCACACTGACTCCAGCGGCTCTCTACGGTTTCCCTATAGACCACACTGACACCAGTGGCTCTCTATGTTTTCCCTATAGTCCACACTAACACCAGTGGCTCTCTACGGTTTCACCATGACGCACACTGACTCTAATGGCTCTCTACTGTTTCCCTATAGTCCACACCAACGCCAGTGGCTCTCTATGGTTTCCCTACATCACACACTGACTCCAGTGGCTCTGTACGGTTTCCCTAAAGCCCTCACTGACTCCAGTGACTCTTTACAGATTCCCTAATGTCCACAATGACTCCAGTGGCCCTGTACGTTCTCCCTATTTCCCACACTCAATCCAGACGCTCACTACGGTTTTCCTACAGCCCACACTGACTCCAGCTCTCTATGGTTTCCCTATAGCGCACACTGACTCCAGTAACTCTCTTCATTTTCCCTATACCCCACACTCACTCTAGTGGCTCTTTACGGTTTCACTATGGCGCACACTGACTCCAGTGGCTCTCTACTGTTTCCATATAGTCCACACCCACGCCAGTGGCTCTCTACGGTTTCTGTACAGCCGACGTTGACTCCAGTGGATCTCTACGTTTTCCCTATATCCCACACAGACTCTAGTGGCTCGCTAAAGTTTCCCTATATCACACACAGACTCTAATGTCTCTCTACAGTTTCCCTATAGTCCTCACTGTCTCCAGAGCCTCTCCACGGTTTCCCTATAGTCCACATTGACACCAGTGGCCCTTTACGGTTTCCCTATAGCCCACACTGATTCCAGTGGCCCCGCGATAGCTTCCCTACTTCCCACACTGATTCCAGCGCCTCTCTACAGGTTTCCTATAGACCAGATGGACCCCAGTGGATCTCTATTCGGTTTCTCCATATCACACATTGACTCCAGCGGCTCTCTATGCTTTCCCTAGAGCCCACACTGACCCCAGTAGCTCTCTACGTTTTCCTATTGTCCACACCGACCCCACTGGCTCTCTACGGTTTCTGTATTGCCCAAACTGACTCCAGTGGATCTCGACGTTTTCCCTATGTCCCATACTGACTCCAGTAGCGCTCTACGTTTTCCCAATGGCCCACCCTGGCTCCAGTGGCTCACTACAGATTCCCTTTAGTCCACACTGACACCAGTGCCTCTCTATGGTTTCCCTAAAGCTCACACTGAATCCATTGGCACTCTACAGTTTCCCTATTGTCCACACCCACCCCAGTGGCTCTCTATGGTTTCTGTATTGCCCACACTGACTCCAGTGGCTCACGACGTTTTCCCTATATACCACAGTGACTCTAGAGGCTCTCTATGGTTTCCTTATAGACCACACTGACCACAATGGCTCTCTATGGTTTCCCTTTTCACACACTGAATCCAGCGGTTCTCTACGTTTTCCTAATCGTCCACACAGACTCCAGCTTCTCTCTATGGTTTCTCTAAAGCCTGCACTGACTCCAGCGGCTATCCACGTTTTCTCTATATCCGACACAGACGCGAGCGGCTCTCTGCAATTTCCCTATGGCCTACACTGACTCCAGTGGATCTCTCCGGTTTCTCTATATCCCACACTGACTCCATTGGCTCTGTACAGATTCCCGATATCCCACACTGACTTCAGTGGCTCTGTATGGTTTCAACATATCCTACACTCACTCCAGCGGGTCTCAACTGTTTCCCTATATCAGACACTGACTCTAGCAGCTCTCTACGGTTTCCGCATGCTCCACACTGACTCCAGATGTTTTCTATGGTCTCCCTAAATGTTGCAAAGTTTCCAGCGGCTCTGCACAGTTTCCCTATATCCCACACTGACCCCGGAGGCTCTCTATGGTTTCCCTATAGCCCAAACAAACTCCAGTGGATCTCTATGGTTTCCCTCTATCCCACACTGACTCCATTGTCTCTCTACAGTTTTGCTACCTCCCACACTGACTCCAGTTGCTCTCTATAGCTTCCCTATTTCCCACACTGATTCCAGTGGCTCTCTACCGTTTTCCTATAGACCACACTGACCCCAGCGGCTCTCTATGGTTTCCCTATTCACACACTGAGTCCAGTGGTTCTCTACGGTATCCCAATAGTCCACACAGACTCCAGCTTCTCTCTACGGTTTCCCAAAAGCCTGCACTGGCTCCAGCGGCTATCCACATTTTCCCTATTTCCCACATTGTTTCCAGCGGCTCTCTCCGCTTTTCCTATAGTCCACACTGTTTCCAGTGGCTCTCTACGGTTTCCCTATAGCCCACACTGTCTCTAGTGGATCTCTCCGGTTTCCCTATATCCCACACTGACTCCATTGGCTCTCTACAGTTTCCCTATATTCCACTCTGCCTCCAGTGCCTCTCTACGATTTCCCTACATCCCATACTGACTCCAGTGGCTAAGTACAGTTTCCCTATAGCACACGTTGAATCCAGTAGCTCTCTACGGTTTCCCTATGGCCCACCCTGACTCCATTGGCTGGCTATGGTTCCCCTATAATCCACACTGACACCAGTGGCTCGCTATGGTTTCCCTATAGACAACACTGACACCATTGGCTCTGAGACCAGGGGCTCTCGTCGGTTTCCCTATAGACCAGAATGACACCAGTGGCTCTCTACGGTTTCCCTATAGTCCACACTGACACCTTTGGCTCGCTACGGTTTCCCTATATCACACACAGACTCTAGTAGCTCTCTACGGTTTCCCTATCGTCCACACTGACCCCAGGACTCTCTACAGTTTCCCTATATTCCACAGTGTCTCCAATTGCTCTCTCTGGTTTCCCTATAATCCAAACTGACACCAGTGGCTCTCTACGTTTTCCCTATAGCCCACACGCACTCCATTGTCTCTCTTATGGCTTCCCTATACCCCACACTGATTCCAGCAGCTGTCTCCGGTTTTCCTATAGACCACATTGATCGCATTGGCTCTCTATGGTTTCCCTATATCCAACACTGATTCCAGCGGCTCTCTATGGTTACCCTGTAGCCCACAATGACTCCAGTGGATCTCTCCGGGTTCTCCATATCCTACTCTGACCCCATTGGCTCTCTACATTTTCCCTTTAGTCCACACTTCCTCCAGTGTCTCTCTACGGTTTCGCTACATCCCACACCGACTCCAGTGGCTCTGTACGTTTTCCCTAATTCCCACACTCAATCCACTAGCTCACTACGGTTTTCCAATAGCCCACACTGACTCCAGGAGCTGTCTATGGTTTCCCTATAGCCCGCACTGACTCCAGTAGCTCTCTTCATTTTCCCTATACCCCACATTGAGTCTAGTGGCTCTCTACGGTTTTCCTATAGCCCACACTGGCTCCAGAGGCTCTCTACAGTTTCCCTATAGCCCACAAAGTCTCCAGCGGTTCTCTACGGTTTCCCTATATTCCACACTAACACCAGTGGCTCTCTACGGTTTCACTATGGTGCACACTGACTCCAGAGGCTCTCTACTGTTTCCATATATTCCACACAGACGCCAGTCGCTCTCTACGGTTTCTGTACAGCTGACATTGACTCCAGTGGATCTCTCCATGTTCTCTATATCCCACACTGACCCCATTGGATCGCTACAGTTTCCCTATATCACACACAAACTCTAATGGCTCTCTACGGTTTCCCTATAGTCCTCACTGTCTCCAGAGCCTCTCTACGGTTTCCAGTGGCTCCGCTATAGCTTCCCTATTTTCCACACTGATTCCAGCGGCTCTCTACAGTTTTCCTATAGACCACACTGACCCCAGTGGATCTCCATTCGCTTTCTCTATATCACACATTGACTCCAGCGGCTATCTATGGTTTCCCTATAGCCCACACTGACTCCAGTAGCTCTCTACCGTTTCCGTATGGCCCACCCTGACCCCAGTGACTCACTACGGATTCTTATAGTCCACACTGACACCAGTGGCTCTCTACGATTTCCCTATAGCGCACACTGTCTCCAAAGGCACTCTACGATTTCCCTATTGTCCACACCCACCCCAGTGGCTCTCTACAGTTTCTGCATTGCCCACACTGACTCCAGTGGCTCACGACGTTTTCCCTATATCCCACACTGACTTTAGTGGCTATCTGCGGTTTCCCTATAGTCCACACTGTCTCCCGCAGCTCTCTACGGTTTCCCTATAGTCCACAATGATTCCAGTGGTTCCCTACAGCTTCCCTATTTCCCACACTGATTGCAGCGGCTCTCTACTGTTTTCCTATAGACCACACTGACCCCAGTGGCTCTCGACATTTTCCGTATATCCCACACTGACTCCAGTGGCTCGCTACGGTTTCCCTATATCACACACTGACTCTTTTGGGTCTCTACGGTTTCCCTATCGTCCACACTGACACCAGTGGCTATTTACGGTTTCCCTATAGCCCACACTGATTCCAGAGGCTCTCTATAGCTTCCCTATTTCCTACACTGATTCCAGCGGCTCTCTACGGTGTTCTTATAGACCACACTGACCCCAGTTGCTCTCTATGTTTTCCCTATTCACACACTGAGTCCAGTGGTTCTCTCCGGTTTCCCAATAGTCCACACAGACTCCAGCTTCTCTCTACGGTTTCCCAAAAGCCTGCACTGATTCCAGCGGCTATCCACGTTTTCCCTATTTCCCACACTGATTCCAGCGGCTCTCTCCGGTTTTCCTATAGTCCACACTGACTCCAGCTGCTCTCTACGGATTCCCTAATTCCTGCACTGACTACGGCGGCTCTCCACGTTTTCCCTATATCCCACACTGACTCCTGTTTCTCTCTACGGTTTCGCTATAGCCCACAATGTCTCTACTGGATCTCTCCGGTTTCCCTATATCCCACACTGACTCTATTGGCTCTCTACAGTTTCCCTATATTCCACTCTGCCTCCAGTGCCTCTCTACGATTTCCCTACATCCCATACTGACTCCAGTGGCTCTGTACAGTTTCCCTATAGCCCACGTTGAATCCAGACAGCTCTCTACCCTTTCCCTAAGGCCCACCCTGACTCCATTGGCTCGCTATGTGTCCCCTTTAATCCACACTGACACCAGTGGCTCGTTATGGTTTCCCTTCAATCCACACTGAGAACTGTGGCTCTCGCCGGTTTCCCTTAAGACCAGACTGACTCCAGTGGCTCTCAACGGTTTCCTTATAGTCCACAGTGACACCTGTGGCTCTCTACGGTGTCCGTAATGCCCACACTGACTCCAGTGGCTCTCGACGATTTTCCTCTATCCCCCACTGACTTCAGTGGATCGCTACGGTTTCCCTATATCACACACAGACTGTAGTAGCTCTCTACTGTTTCCCTATCGTCCACGCTGACTCCAAGGCTCTCTACAGTTTCCTTATAGTCCACACTGTCTCTAATTGCTCTCTACGGTTTCCTATAATCCAAGCTGACACCAGTGGCACTCTTCGGTTTCCTTATAGCCCACACGCACTCCATTGGCTCTCTATGGCTTCCCTATTTCCCACACTGATTCCAGCAGCTCTCCCCGCTTTTCCTATAGACCACATTGACCCCAGTGGCTCTCTATGGTTTCCCTATATCACACACTGTGTCCAGCGGTTCTCTATGGTTTCCCTATAGTCCACACTTAGTCCAGCTGCTCTCTACGGTTTCCTGCACTGACTCCAGTGGCTGCCCACGTTTACCCTATATCGCACACTGATTCCAGCGGCTCTCTACGGTTTCGCTGTAGCCCACACTGACTCCAGTGGATCTCTCCGGTTTCTCTATATCCCACAATGACTCCAAGGCTCTCTACAGTTTCCCTATAGTCCACACTACCTCCAGTGTCTCTCTACGGTTTCCCTAAATCCCACACTGACTCCAGTGGCTCTGTCCCGTTTCCCTAAAGACCTCAGTGACTCCAGTGACTCTCTACAAATTCCCTAAAGCCCACACTGGATACAGTGGCTCTGTACCTTTTCCCTATTTTCCACACTCACTCCAGTGGCTCGCTACGGTTTTCCTCTAACCCACACTGACTCCAGTAGCTCTCTCCGTTTTCCCTATACCCCACACTGAGTCTAGTGGCTCTCTACGGTTTTCCTATAGCCCACACGGACTCCAGAGGCTCTCTACGGTTACCCTATAGCCCACACTGTCTGTAGCCGCACTCTACGGTTTCCCTATAGACCACACAGTTTCCAGTGGCACTCTACGGTTTCCCTATAGACCACACTAACACCACTGGCTCTCTACGGTTTCCCTATAGTCCACACTAACACAAGTGGCTCTCTACGGTTTCCCTATAGCCCACACAGACTCCAGTGGCTCTCTACGTTTTCCCTATAGCCCACACTGAATCCAGTGGCTATCTACAACTTTTCTATAACCCAATCTGCTTCCAGTGGCTCTCTACAGTTTTCCTATAGCCCACACTGACCCTATTGGCTCTCAATGGTTTTGCGATAGTCCACTCTGACTCCAACGGATCTCAAGGGTTTCCCTTGATCCCACACTGACTTCAGCGGCTCTCTACGGTTTCTCTATAGCCCACACTGATTCCAGCGGCACTCTAGGGTTTCCCCATAGCTGGCACTGCTTCAGTGGCTTTCTATAGTTTCCCCATAGACTACACTGACTCCAGTGGCTCTGTAAGGTTTCCCTATATCCCACACTGACTCCAGTGGCTCTCTACGCCATCAGTATAACCCACACTGATTCCAGCAGCTCTCTACTGTTTTCCTATTTACTGCATTGGCTCCAGAGGCCTACACTGACTCCAGCTGCTCTCTATGTTTTCCCTGTATCCCACACTGACTACAATGGCTCGCTGCGGTTTCCCTATATCACACACTGACTCTAGTGGCTCTCTATGGTTTCCCTATAGTCCACACTGACCCCAATGGCTCTCTATGGCGTCCCGATATCCCACACTGAATCCAGCGGCTCTCTACTGTTTTCCTATTTACCGCACTGACTCCAGAGGCTCTCCATGGTTTCCCCAAAGCCGACACTGACTGCAGTGGCTCTCTATGATTTCCCTATAGCCTACAATGGCTCGCTATGGTTTCCCTCTATCCCACAATGACTCCAATGGCTCTCTACAGTTTCTCTATAGTCCACACTGCCTGCAGTGGCTCTCTATGGTTTTGCTACCTCCCGTTCGCACTCCAGTGGCTCTGTACGTTTTCCCTATTTCCCACACTGACTGCAGTGGCTCACTACGATTTTCCTATAGCCCACACTGACTCCAGTAGCTCTCTACGGTTTCTCTATAGCCCACACTGACTCCAGGAGCTCTCTACGTTTTCCCTATACCCCGCACTGCGTCTAGAGGCGCTCTAGGTTTTTCCTATAGCCCACACGGACTCCAGTGGCTCTCTACGGTTTCCCTATAACCCACAATGTTTCCAGTGACACTCAACTGTTTCCCTATAGACCACACTAACACCAGTGGCTCTCTACGGTTTCCCTATAGTCCACACAGATTCCAGTGGCTCTCTACGGTTTTCCTTTAGCCCACATTGAATCCAGTGGCTATCTGCAACATTCCTATATCCCAATCTGATTCCAGTGGCTCTCTACGGTTTTACTATAGCTCACACTGACCCTAGTGGCTCTCAATGGTTTCGCGAAAGTCCACACTGACTCCAACGGATCTCAAGGGTTTCCCTTTATCCCGCAGTGACTTCAGCGGCTCTCTATGGTTTCCCTATAGCCCACACTGATTCCAGTGGCACTCTAGGGTTTCCCCATAGCCGACACTGATTCAGTGACATTCTGTTGTTTCCCTATAGACTACACTGCCTCCAGAGGCTCTCTAAAGTTTTCCTATAGCCCACACTGTCACCAGTGGCTCTCTACGCCATCCCGATAACCCACACTGATTCCAGCGGCTCTCTACTGTTTTCCTATTTACCGCACTGGCTCCAGAGGCTCTCTATGGTTTCCCCAAAGCCGACACTGACTGCAGTGGCTCTCTATGTTTTCCCTATAGCCTACAATGACTCCAGCTGCTCTCTATGTTTTCCCTCTGTCCCACGCTGACTACAATGGCTTCCCTATATTACACACTGACTCTAGTGGCTCTCTAGGCTTTCCCTATAGTCAATTCTGACCCAAGTGACTGTCTACGGTTTCCCTCAGTGACTCTCTGCGGTTTCCCTATAGTCCACACCTGACTCCAGTGGCCCTCTACGGTTTTCCTAAAGCCCACAATGTCTCCAGCAGCTCTCTACAGTTTCCCTATAGTGCACACTGCCTCCAGCGGCCTTGTATGCTGTACCCATAGCCCACTCTGACTGCTTGGCTCTCTACAGTTTCCCTTTAACCTACACTTACTCCAGCGGCTCTCTAATTTTCCCTACATCCCACCCTGAGTCCAGTGGCTCACTACCGTTTGCCTATATCACAGAGTGACTCTAGTGGCTCTCTTCGGTTTAACTATAGTCCACACCTGACTGCAGAGGACCTCTGCCCTTTCCCTAAAGCCCACACGGAGTCCAGCAGCTCTCTACGGTTTCCCTATAGTCCACACTGCCTCCAGTGCACTAGCACTCGACGATTTCCCCATGGCCCACCCTGACTCCAGTGGTTCTAAACGATTTCCCTATAGTCCACAGTGAGTCCAGTGGCTCTCTACGGATTCCCTAAAGCCTGCACTTACTCCAGCAGCTATCTAACATTTCCCAATATCCGACACTGACTCCAGCAGCTCTCTACCATTTCCCTATAGTCCACAGTGACTAAGCTGCTCTTTACGGACTCCCTAAAGCCTGCACTTACTATGGTTTCCCTATATCCCACACTCACTCTAGTGGCTCACTACGGTTTTCCTATAGTGAACACTGACTCCAGTGGCTCTCTACGGTTTCCCTATATCCCACACTAACTTCACTAGCTCACTACAGATTCCCTTTGGCCCACCCTCACTGCAGTGGCTCTCTACCGTTTCCCTATAGTGCACACTGACACCAGTGGCTCTCTACGGTTTCCTGATAGACCACACTAACACCATTGACTCTCAACGGCTTCCCTATAGTCCACAATGACGCCAGCGGCTATCTATAGTTTTCCTATAGTGCACACTGAAACCGGTGGCTCTCTCTGTGGATTCCCTATAGCACACAATGACCACAGTGGCACTCTACGGTTTCCGTATAGCCCACACTGCTTCCAGTGACTCTTTAGGTTTTGCCTATATCCCTCACTGACTCCAGTGGTTCACTGTGGTTTCCCTATATCACACACTGACTCTGGTGGCTCTCTACGGTTTCCCTTTAGTCCACACTGTCTTCAGTGGCTCTCTACGGTTTCGCTATAGTCCACCTGACACCAGTGGCTCCCTATGGCTTCCCTTTAGCCCACACTAATTCCAGCAGCTCTCTACAGCTTTTCTATAGACCACGCTGACCACACTGGCTCTTCATGGTTTCCCTATTGCTCTCACTGACTCCAGAGGCTCTCTACAGATTCCCTAAAGCCCACACTGACGGCAGTATCTCTGTACGGTTTTCCTTTCTCCCAGACTCATTCCAGTTGCTCCCTACGGTTTTTCTATAGTCCACACTGACTCCAGTGGCTCTCTTCGGTTTCCGTATAGCCCACACTGACACCAGTGGATCTCTTACGTATTCCCTATATCCCACACTGACTCCGGTGGCTCGCTACGGATTCCCAGTGTCACACACTGACTCTAGTGTCTCTCTACCGTTTCCCTGTAGTCCACACTGTCTCCATCGGCTCCCTATGGTTTCCCTATATTCCACACTGACACCAGTGGCTCTCTACACTTTCCCTATAGCCCACACTGATTCCAGTTGCTCTCTATAGCTTCCCTACATCCCACACTGACTCCAGTGGCTCTGTACGGTTTCCTTAAAGCCCTCACTGACTCCAGTGACAATCTACAGATTTCCTAAATCTCACACTGACTCCAGTGGCTCTTTACATTTTCCCTATTTCCCACACTCACTCCTGTGCCTTACTACGGTTTTCCTATAGCCCACACAGACTCCACGAGCTCTCTACGGATTCCCTATACCCCACACTCACTCTAGTTGCTCTCTACTGTTTTGCAATAGCCCACACTGACTCCAGCGGCTCTCTACGGTTTCCCTATAGACCACACTGACACCAGTGGCTCTCTATGTTTTCCCTATAGTCCACACTAACACCAGTGGCTCTCTACGGTTTCACCATGACGCACACTGACTCTAATGGCTCTCTACTGTTTCCCTATAGTCCACACCAACGCCAGTGGCTCTCTATGGTTTCCCTACATCACACACTGACTCCAGTGGCTCTGTACGGTTTCCCTAAAGCCCTCACTGACTCCAGTGACTCTTTACAGATTCCCTAATGTCCACAATGACTCCAGTGGCCCTGTACGTTCTCCCTATTTCCCACACTCAATCCAGACGCTCACTACGGTTTTCCTACAGCCCACACTGACTCCAGCTCTCTATGGTTTCCCTATAGCGCACACTGACTCCAGTAACTCTCTTCATTTTCCCTATACCCCACACTCACTCTAGTGGCTCTTTACGGTTTCACTATGGCGCACACTGACTCCAGTGGCTCTCTACTGTTTCCATATAGTCCACACCCACGCCAGTGGCTCTCTACGGTTTCTGTACAGCCGACGTTGACTCCAGTGGATCTCTACGTTTTCCCTATATCCCACACAGACTCTAGTGGCTCGCTAAAGTTTCCCTATATCACACACAGACTCTAATGTCTCTCTACAGTTTCCCTATAGTCCTCACTGTCTCCAGAGCCTCTCCACGGTTTCCCTATAGTCCACATTGACACCAGTGGCCCTTTACGGTTTCCCTATAGCCCACACTGATTCCAGTGGCCCCGCGATAGCTTCCCTACTTCCCACACTGATTCCAGCGCCTCTCTACAGGTTTCCTATAGACCAGATGGACCCCAGTGGATCTCTATTCGGTTTCTCCATATCACACATTGACTCCAGCGGCTCTCTATGCTTTCCCTAGAGCCCACACTGACCCCAGTAGCTCTCTACGTTTTCCTATTGTCCACACCGACCCCACTGGCTCTCTACGGTTTCTGTATTGCCCAAACTGACTCCAGTGGATCTCGACGTTTTCCCTATGTCCCATACTGACTCCAGTAGCGCTCTACGTTTTCCCAATGGCCCACCCTGGCTCCAGTGGCTCACTACAGATTCCCTTTAGTCCACACTGACACCAGTGCCTCTCTATGGTTTCCCTAAAGCTCACACTGAATCCATTGGCACTCTACAGTTTCCCTATTGTCCACACCCACCCCAGTGGCTCTCTATGGTTTCTGTATTGCCCACACTGACTCCAGTGGCTCACGACGTTTTCCCTATATACCACAGTGACTCTAGAGGCTCTCTATGGTTTCCTTATAGACCACACTGACCACAATGGCTCTCTATGGTTTCCCTTTTCACACACTGAATCCAGCGGTTCTCTACGTTTTCCTAATCGTCCACACAGACTCCAGCTTCTCTCTATGGTTTCTCTAAAGCCTGCACTGACTCCAGCGGCTATCCACGTTTTCTCTATATCCGACACAGACGCGAGCGGCTCTCTGCAATTTCCCTATGGCCTACACTGACTCCAGTGGATCTCTCCGGTTTCTCTATATCCCACACTGACCCCATTGGCTCTGTACAGATTCCCGATATCCCACACTGACTTCAGTGGCTCTGTATGGTTTCAACATATCCTACACTCACTCCAGCGGGTCTCAACTGTTTCCCTATATCAGACACTGACTCTAGCAGCTCTCTACGGTTTCCGCATGCTCCACACTGACTCCAGATGTTTTCTATGGTCTCCCTAAATGTTGCAAAGTTTCCAGCGGCTCTGCACAGTTTCCCTATATCCCACACTGACCCCGGAGGCTCTCTATGGTTTCCCTATAGCCCAAACAAACTCCAGTGGATCTCTATGGTTTCCCTCTATCCCACACTGACTCCATTGTCTCTCTACAGTTTTGCTACCTCCCACACTGACTCCAGTTGCTCTCTATAGCTTCCCTATTTCCCACACTGATTCCAGTGGCTCTCTACCGTTTTCCTATAGACCACACTGACCCCAGCGGCTCTCTATGGTTTCCCTATTCACACACTGAGTCCAGTGGTTCTCTACGGTATCCCAATAGTCCACACAGACTCCAGCTTCTCTCTACGGTTTCCCAAAAGCCTGCACTGGCTCCAGCGGCTATCCACATTTTCCCTATTTCCCACATTGTTTCCAGCGGCTCTCTCCGCTTTTCCTATAGTCCACACTGACTCCAGCTGCTCTCTCTGGATTCCCTAAATCCTGCACTGACTACGGCGGCTCTCCATGGTTTCCCTATTTCCCACACTGATTCCAGCGGCTCTCTCCGGTTTTCCTATAGTCCACACTGTTTCCAGTGGCTCTCTACGGTTTCCCTATAGCCCACACTGTCTCTATTGGATCTCTCCGGTTTCCCTATATCCCACACTGACTCCATTGGCTCTCTACAGTTTCCTTATATTCCACTCTGCCTCCAGTGCCTCTCTACGATTTCCCTACATCCAATACTGACTCCAGTGGCTAGGTACAGTTTCCCTATAGCACACGTTGAATCCGGTAGCTCTCTACGGTTTCCCTATGGCCCAACCTGACTCCATTGGCTGGCTATGGTTCCCCGATAATCCACACTGACACCAGTGGCTCGCTATGGTTTCCCTACAGACAATACTGACACCATTGGCTCTGAGACCAGGGGCTCTCGTCGGTTTCCCTATAGACCAGAATGACTCCAGTGGCTCTCTACGGTTTCCTTATAATCCACACTGACACCTGTGGGTCTCTACGGTTTCCCTATAGTCCACACTGACACCATTGGCTCTCTACGGTTTCCCTGTATTCCACACTGTCTCCAATTGCTCTCTCTGGTTTCCCTATAATCCAAACTGACACCAGTGGCTCTCTACGTTTTCCCTATACCCACACGCACTCCATTGGCTCTCTTATGGCTTCCCTATACCCCACACTGATTCCAGCAGCTGTCTCCGGTTTTCCTATAGACCAGATTGATCGCATTGGCTCTCTATGGTTTCCCTATATCCCACACTGTGTCCAGCGGTTCTCTACGGTCTCCCTATAGTCCACCCTTAGTCCAGCTGCTCTCTACAGTTTCCCTAAAGCCTGCAATGACTCCAGCGGCTGTCCACGTTTTCCCTATATCCCACACTGACTCCTGTGGCTATCTATGGCTTCCCTATATCCAACACTGATTCCAGCGGCTCTCTATGGTTACCCTGTAGCCCACAATGACTCCAGTGGATCTCTCCGGGTTCTCCATATCCTACACTGACGCCATTGGCTCTCTACAGTTTCCCTTTAGTCCACACTTCCTCCAGTGCCTCTCTACGGTTTCGCTACATCCCACACCGACTCCAGTGGCTCTGTACGTTTTCCCTAATTCCCACACTCAATCCACTAGCTCACTACGGTTTTCCAATAGCCCACACTGACTCCAGGAGCTGTCTATGGTTTCCCTGTAGCCCGCACTGACTCCAGTAGCTCTCTTCATTTTCCCTATACCCCACATTGAGTCTAGTGGCTCTCTACGGTTTTCCTATAGCCCACACTGACTCCAGAGGCTCTCTACAGTTTCCCTATAGCCCACACTGTCTCCAGCGGTTCTCTACGGTTTCCCTATATTCCACACTAACACCAGTGGCTCTCTACGGTTTCACTATGGTGCACACTGACTCCAGAGGCTCTCTATTGTTTCCATATATTCCACACCGACGCCAGTGGCTCTTTACGGTTTCCCTATAGCCCTCACTGATTCCAGTGTCTCCGCTATAGCTTCCCTATTTTCCACACTGATTCCAGCGGCTCTCTACAGTTTTCCTATAGACCACACTGACCCCAAAGGATCTCCATTCGGTTTCTCTATATCACACATTGACTCCAGCGGCTCTCTATGGTTTCCCTATAGCCCACACTGACCCCAGTAGCTCTGTACCGTATCCGTATGGCCCACCCTGACCCCAGTGGCTCACTACGGATTCTTATAGTCCACACTGACACCAGTGGCTCTCTACGGTTTCCCTATAGCACACACTGTCTCCATTGGCACTCTACGATTTCCCTATTGTCCACACCCACCCCAGTGGCTCTCTACAGTTTCTGCATTGCCCACACTGACTCCAGTGGCTCACGACGTTTTCCCTATATCCCACACTGATATTAGTGGCTATCTGCGGTTTCCCCATAGTCCACACTGTCTCCAGCAGCTCTCTACGGTTTCCCTATAGTCCACAATGATTCCAGTGGTTATCTATAGCTTCCCTATTTCCCACAATGATTGCAACGGCTCTCTACTGTTTTCCTATAGACCACACTGACCCCAGTGGCTCTCGACATTTTCCGTACATCCCACACTGATTCCAGTGGCTCGCTACGGTTTCCCTATATCACACACTGACTCTTTCGGGTCTCTACGGTTTCCCTATAGTCCACACTGACACCAGTGGCTATTTACAGTTTCCCTATAGCCCACACTGATTCCAGAGGCTCTCTATAGCTTCCCTATTTCCCACACTGATTCCAGCGGCTCTCTACGGTGTTCTTATAGACCACACTGACCCCAGTTGCTCTCTATGTTTTCCCTATTCACACACTGAGTCCAGTGGTTCTCTCCGGTTTCCCAATAGTCCACACAGACTCCAGCTTCTCTCTACGGTTTCCCAAAAGCCTGCACTGATTCCAGCGGCTATCCACGTTTTCCCTATTTCCCACACTGATTCCAGCGGCTCTCTCCAGTTTTCCTATAGTCCACACTGTCTCCAGCTGCTCTCTACGGATTACCTAATTCCTGCACTGACTACGGCGGCTCTCCACGTTTTCCCTATATCCCACACTGACTCATGTGGCTCTCTACGGTTTCGTTATAGCCCAGAATGTCTCTACTGGATCTCTCCGGTTTCCCTATATCCCACACTGACTCTATTGGCTCTCTACAGTTTCCCTATATTCCACTCTGCCTCCAGTGCCTCTCTACGATTTCCCTACATCCCATACTGACTCCAGTGGCTCTGTACAGTTTCCCTATAGCCCACGTTGAATCCAGACAGCTCTCTACCCTTTCCCTAAGGCCCACCCTGACTCCATTGGCTCGCTATGTTTCCCCTATAATCCACACTGACACCAGTGGCTCGTTATGGTTTCCCTTCAATCCACACTGAGAACTGTGGCTCTCGCCTGTTTCCCTTAAGACCAGACTGACTCCAGTGGCTCTCAACGGTTTCCTTATAGTCCACACTGACACCTGTGGCTCTCTACGGTGTCCGTAATGCCCACACTGACTCCAGTGGCTCTCGACGTTTTTCCTCTATCCCCCACTGACTCCAGTGTTTCGCTACGGTTTCCCTATATCACACACAGACTGTAGTAGCTCTCTACTGTTTCCCTATCGTCCACGCTGACCCCAAGGCTCTCTACAGTTTCCTTATAGTCCACACTGTCTCTAATTGCTCTCTACGGTTTCCTTATAATCCAAGCTGACACCAGTGGCTCTCTTCGGTTTCCTTATAGCCCACACGCACTCCATTGGCTCTCTATGGCTTCCCTATTTCCCACACTGATTCCAGCAGCTCTCTCCGCTTTTCCTATAGACCACATTGACCCCAGTGGCTCTCTATGGTTTCCCTATATCCCACACTGTGTCCAGCGGTTCTCTATGGTTTCCCTATAGTCCACACTTAGTCCAGCTGCTCTCTACGGTTTCCTGCACTGACTCCAGCGGCTGCCCACGTTTACCCTTTATCCCACACTGATTCCAGCGGCTCTCTACGGTTTCGCTGTAGCCCACACTGACTCTAGTGGATCTCTCCGGTTTCTCTATATCCCACATTGACTCCAAGGCTCTCTACAGTTTCCCTATAGTCCACACTGCCTCCAGTGTCTCTCTACGGTTTCCCTAAATCCCACACTGACTCCAGTGGCTCTGTACCGTTTCCCTAAAGACCTCAGTGACTCCAGTGACTCTCTACAGATTCCCTAAAGCCCACACTGGATACAGTGGCTCTGTACCTTTTCCCTATTTCCCACACTCACTACAGTGGCTCACTACGGTTTTCCTCTAACCCACACTGACTCCAGTAGCTCTCTACGTTTTCCCTATACCCCACACTGAGTCTAGTGGCTCTCTACGGTTTTCCTATAGCCCACACGGAATCCAGAGGCTCTCTACGGTTACCCTATAGCCCACACTGTCTGTAGCCGCAATCTAAGGTTTCCCTATAGACCACACAGATTCCAGTGGCACTCTACGGTTTCCCTATAGACCACACTAACAACACTGGCTCTCTACGGTTTCCCTATAGTCCACACGAACACCAGTGGCTCTCTACGGTTTCCCTATAGTCCACACACACTCCAGTGGCTCTCTACATTTTCCCTATAGCCCACACTGAATCCGGTGGCTATCTACATCTTTCCTCTAACCCAATCTGCTTCCAGTGGCTCTCTACGGTTCTCCTATAGCCCACACTGACCCTAATGGCTCTCAATGGTTTTGCGATAGTCCACTCTGACTCCAACGGATCTCAAGGGTTTCCCTTGATGCCACACTGACTTCAGTGGCTCTCTACGCCATCCCTATAACCCACACTGATTCCAGCAGCTCTCTACTGTTTTCCTCTTTACCGCATTGGCTCCAGAGGCTCTCTATGGTTTCCCCAAAGCCTACACTGACTCCAGCTGCTCTCTATGTTTTCCCTGTATCCCACACTGACTACAATGGCTCGCCACGGTTTCCCTATATCACACACTGACTCTAGTGGCTCTCTATGGTTTCCCTATTATCCACACTGACCCCAATGGCTCTCTATGGCGTCCCGATATCCCACACTGAGTACAGCGGCTCTCTACGGTTTTCCTATTGACCACACAGACCCCAATGGCTCTCTACTGTTTCCCTATATCTCACACTGACTCTAGCAGCTCCCTTCAGTTTCCCTATGGTCCACAATGACTCCAGCTGTTCTCTATGGTTTCCCTAAATGCTGCACTGATTCCAGAGGCTCTGCACGGTTTCCATTTATCCCACACTGACCCCAGCGTCTCTCTACGATTTCCCTATAGCCCACACTAACTCCAGTGGATCTCTACGGTTTCCCTCCATCCCACACTGACTCCATTGGCTCTCTACAGTTTCTCTATCGTCCACACTGCCTCCAGTGGCTCTCTATGGTTTTGCTACCTCCCGTTCGCGCTCCAGTGGCTCTGTACGTTTTCCATATTTCCCACACTGACTGCAGTGGCTCACTACGATTTTCCTATAGCCCACACTGACTCCAGTAGCTCTCTACGTTTCCCCTATACCCCTCGCTGAGTCTAGAGGCTCTCTAGGTTTTTCCTATAGCCCACACGGACTCCAGAGGCTCTCTACGGTTTCCCTATAACCCACACTGTTTCCAGTGGCACTCTACGGTTTCCCTATAGACCACACTAACACCAGTGGCTCTCTACGGTTTCCCTACAGTCCACACAGATTCCAGTGGCTCTCTACGGTTTTCCTTTAGCCCACATTGAATCCAGTGGCTATCTACAACATTCCTATATCCCAATCTGATTCCAGTGGCTCTCTACGGTTTTACTATAGCTCACACTGACCCTAGTGGCTCTCAATGGTTTTGCGATAGTCCACTTTGACTCCAACGGATCTCAAGGGTTTCCCTTGATCCCACACTGACTTCAGCGGCTCTCTACGGTTTCTCTATAGCCCACACTGATTCCAGCGGCACTCTAGGGTTTCCCCATAGCTGGCACTGATTCAGTGGCTTTCTATAATTTCCCCATAGACTACACTGACTCCAGTGGCTCTGTAAGGTTTCCCTATATCCCACACTGACTCCAGTGGCTCTTTACGCCATCCCTATAACCCACATTGATTCCAGCAGCTCTCTACTGTTTTCCTATTTACCGCATTGGCTCCAGAGGCTCTCTATGGTTTCCCCAAAGCCTACACTGACTCCAGCTGCTCTCTATGTTTTCCCTGTATCCCACACTGACTACAATGGATCGATACGGTTTCCCGAAATCACACACTGACTCTAGTGGCTCTCTGTGGTTTCCCTATAGTCCACACTGACCTCAGTGGCTCTCTATGGCTTCCCTATATCCCACACTGAATCCAGCCGCTCTCTACGATTTTCCTGATGACCACTCAGACCGCAATGGCTCTCTACTGTTTCCCTATATAACACACTGAGTCTAGCAGCTCCTTCCGGTTTCCCTATGGTCCACACTGACTCCAGCTGTTCTGTATGGTTTCCATAAATGCTGCACTGATTCCAGAGGCTCTGCACGGTTTCCCTATATCCCACACTGACCACAGCGGCTCTCTACGATTTCCCTATAGCCCACACTAACTCCAGTGGATCTCTACGGTTTCCCTCTATCCCACACTGACTCCATTGGCTCTCTACAGTTTCTCTATAGTCCACATTGCCTCCAGTGGCTCTCTATGGTTTCACTACCTCATGTTCTCACTCCAGTGGCTCTGTTCGGCTTCGGTAGAGCGCTCTTGACTCCAGAGGCTCTCTACAGATTGCCTAAAGCCCACACTGACTCCAGTGGCTCGGTACGGTTTCCGTATAGCCCACACTGACTCCATTAGCTCCCTACATTTTCCCCATAGCCGACACTAACTCCAGCGGCTCGCTACGGTTTCCCTATATCACACTCTGACTCTAGTGGCTCTCTAGGATTTCCCTATAGGCCATTCTGACCCCAGTGGCTCTCTACAGTTTCCCTATATACCACACTGATTCCAGAGGCTCTCTATGGTTTTCCTATAGTCCAATTGACCCCAGTGGCTTTCTACTGTTTCCCTCAGCGGCACTCTACGGTTTCCCTATAGTCCACACCTGACTCCAGAGGCCCACTACGGTTTTCCTAAAGCCCACATGTTTCCAGCACCTCTCTACGGTTTCCCTTTATTCCACACTGCCTCCGTATGCTGTCCCCATAGCCCACACTGACTGCAGTGGCTCTCTACGGTTTCTCTATAGTCCACACCTGACTCCAGTGGCCCTCTACGGATTCCCTAAAGCACACACTGACTCCAGTTGCTCTCCGCTGTTTCCCTATAGTCCACACGGCTTCCAGCGTTTCTCTACGGTTTCCCTACAGCCCACACTGACTCCACTGGCTCTCTACGGTTTCACTACAGCCCTCACTGACTCCAGTGGCTCTCGACAGATTCCCTAAAGCCCATACTGACTGCTGTGGCTCTGTATGGTTTGCATTTATCCCACATGCACTCCAGTGGCTCTCTATTGTTTTCCTATAATTCACATTGACTCCAGCAGCTTTCTATGGTTTCCCTATAGACCACTCTGGCTCCACTAGCACTCGACGATTTCCCCATGGCCCACCCTGACTCCAGTGGTTCTAAACGATTTCCCTATAGTCCACAGTGAGTCCAGTGGCTCTCTCCGGATTCCCTAAAGCCTGCACTTACTCCAGCAGCTATCCAACATTTCCCAATATCCAACACTGACTCCAGCAGCTCTCTACCATTTCCCTATAGTCCACAGTGACTCCAGCTGCTCTTTACGGACTCCCTAAAGCCTGCACTTACTATGGTTTCCCTATATCCCACACTCACTCCAGTGGCTCACTACGGTTTTCCTATAGTGAACACTGACTCCAGTGGCTCTCTACGGTTTCCCTATATCCCACACTAACTTCACTAGCTCACTACAGATTCCCTTTGGCCCACCCTCACTCCAGTGGCTCTCTACCGTTTCCCTATAGGGCCCATTGACACCAGTGGCTCTCTACGGTTTCTATATAGCACACACTGACACCAGCAGCTCTCCACGGTTTCCTGATAGTCCACACTAACACCATTGACTCTCAACGGCTTCCCTATAGTCGACAATGACGCCAGTGGCTCTCTATGGTTTCCCTATAGTGAACACTGAAACCGGTGGCTCTCTCCGTTGATTCCCTATAGCACACACTGACCCCAGTGGCACTCTACGGTTTCCGTATAGCCCACACTGCTTCCAGTGACTCTCTAGGTTTTGCCTATATCCCACACTGACTCCAGTGGTTCACTGTGGTTTCCCTATATCACACACTGACTCTGGTGGTTCTCTACGGTTTCCCTTTAGTCCACACTGTATTCAGTGGCTCTCTACGGTTTTGCTATTGTCCACCTGACACCAGTGGCTCTCTACGGTTTCCCTATAGACCACAGTGAAACCAGTGGCTCTCTATGGCTTCCCTATAGCCCACACTGATTCCAGCAGCTCTCTACAGTTTTCCTATAGACCACGCTGACCACACTGGCTCTTCATGGTTTCCCTATTGCTCTCACTGACTCCAGAGGCTCTCTACAGATTCCCTAAAGCCCACACTGACGGCAGTATCTCTGTACGCTTTTCCTTTCTCCAAGACTCATTCCAGTTGCTCCCTACGGTTTTTCTATAGACCACACTGACTCCAGCGTCTCTCTACGGTTTCCCTATAGCCCACACAGACTCCAGTAGCTCGCTTCGGTTTCCCTTTAGTGCACACTGACTCCAATGGCTCTCTATGCTTTCCCTATAGTCCACACCAACCCAGTGGCTCTCTACGGTTTCCGTATAGCCCACACTGACACCAGTGGATCTCTTACGTATTCCCTATATCCCACACTGACTCCAGTGGCTCGCTACGGTTTCCCTATATCACACACTGACTCTAGTGTCCCTCTACCCTTTCCCTATAGTCCACACTGTCTCCATTGGCTCCCTATGGTTTCCCTATATTCCACACTGACACCAGTGGCTCTTTGCACTTTCCCTAAAGCCCACACTGATTCCAGTTGCTCTCTATAGCTTCCCTATATCCCACACTGATTCCAGCGGCTCTCTAGATTTTCCCTTATATTCCACACTGACTTCAGTGGCTCTCTATTCTGTTTCCCTATATCACACACTGAATTCAGTGGTTCTCTACGTTTTCCCTATCGTCCACACTGATTCCAGCTGCTCTCTACGGTTTCCCTAAATCCTGCACTGACTCCAGTGTCTATCCATGTTTTCCCTATATCCGACACTGACTCCAGCAGCTCTCTACGATTTCCCTATAGCCCACATGACTCCAGTGGATCTCTACGGTTTTCCAGTATCCCACACTGACTCCATTGGCTTTCTACAGGTTCCCTATAGCCCACACTCACTCCAGTGGCTCAGAACGTTTTCCCTTTTATCCACACTGACTGCAGCGGATCTCTATGGTTTCCATATAGCCCACACTCACTCCAGTAGCTCTCTACGGATTCTGTTTGGCCCACCCTCACTCCAGAGGCTCACTAAAGTTTCCCTATAGTTCACACTGACACCAGTGGCTCTCTACAGTTTCCCTATAGTGCACACTGAATCCACTGGCTCTCTATGGCTTCCCTGTAGCCCACACTGATTCCAGCGGCTCTCTGCGGTTTTCCTATAGACCACACTTACCCCAGTGGCTCTCTCTGGTTTCCCTATATCACACACAGATTCCCATGGTTCTCTATGGTTTCCCTATAGCCCACAGTGACACCAGTGGCTCTATACGATTTCCCTATAGTCCACACTGACACCAGTGGTTCTCTACGGTTTCCCTATATTCCACACTAACACCAGTGGCTCTCTACGGTTTCCCTATAGTCCACACAGACTCCAGCAGCTCTCTACGATTTCCCTATAGCCCACATGACTCCAGTGGATCTCTACGGTTTTCCAATATCCCACACTGACTCCACTGGCTCTCTACAGGTTCCCTATAGCCCACACTCACTCCAGTGGCTCAGAACGTTTTCCCTATAGTCCACACTGACTGCAGCGGATCTCTATGGTTTCCATATAGCCCACACTCACTCCAGTAGCTCTCTACGGATTCTGTTTGGCCCACCCTCACTCCAGAGGCTCACTAAAGTTTCCCTATAGTTCACACTGACACCAGTGGCTCTCTACAGTTTCCCTAGAGTGCACAATGAATCCACTGGCTCTCTATGGCTTCCCTGTAGCCCACACTGATTCCAGCGGCTCTCTACGGTTTTCCTATAGACCACACTGACCCCAGTGGCTCTCTCTGGTTTCCCTATATCACACACAGATTCCCATGGTTCTCTATGGTTTCCCTGTAGCCCACACTGACACCAGTGGCTATATACAATTTCCCTATAGTCCACACTGACACCAGTGGCTCTCTACGGTTTCCCTATAGTCCACACTGACACCAGTGGCTCTCTACGGTTTCCCTATAGTCCACACTAACACCAGTGGCTCTCTATGGTTTCCCTATAGCCCACATTGAATCCAGTGGCTATCTACAACTTTCCTATATCCCAATTTGATTCCAATGGCTCTCTACGATTTTCCTATAGCCCACACTGACCCTATTGGCTCTCAATGGTTTTGCGATAGTCCACTCTGACTCCAACGGATCTCAAGGGTTTCTCTTGATCCCACAATGACTTCAGCGGCTCTCTACGGTTTCCCTATACCCCACACTGATTCCAGCGGCACTCTAGGGTTTCCCCATAGCTGGCACTGATTCAGTGGCTTTCTATAATTTCCCCAGAGACGACACTGACTCCAATGGCTCTGTAAGGTTTCTCTATATCCCACACTGACTCCAGTGGCTCTCTACGCCATCCCTATAACCCACACTGATTCCAGCAGCTCTCTACTGTTTTCCTAGTTACTGCACGGGCTCCAGAGGCTCTCTATGGTTTCCCCAAAGCCTACACTGACTCCAGCTGCTCTCTATGTTTTCCCTGTATCCCACACTGACTACAATGGCTCGCTACGGTTTCCCTATATCACACACTGACTCTAGTGGCTCTCTATGGTTTCCCCATAGTCCACACTGCCTCCAGTCGCTCTCTATGGTTTTGCTACCTCCCGTTCGCATTCCAGAGGCTCTGTACGTTATGCCTATATCCCACACTGACTGCAGTGGCTCACTACGATTTTCCTATAGCCCACACGGACTCCAGAGG
Organism: Carcharodon carcharias; assembly: GCF_017639515.1. Classification (NCBI taxonomy): domain Eukaryota; kingdom Metazoa; phylum Chordata; class Chondrichthyes; order Lamniformes; family Lamnidae; genus Carcharodon; species Carcharodon carcharias. The sequence continues at coordinate 40,065,871 of NC_054483.1, read as the reverse complement.
CTCTCTACGGTTTCCCTATAACCCACACTGTTTTCAGTGGCACTCTACGGTTTCCCTACAGCCCACACTAACTCCAGTGGATCTCTACTGTTTCCCTCTATCCCACACTGATTCCATTGGCTCTCTACAGTTTCTCTATAGTCCACACTGCCTCCAGTGGCTCTCTATGGTTTCACTACCTCACGTTCTCACTCCAGTGGCTCTGTCCGGTTTCGTTATAGCTCTCTTGACTCCAGAGGCTCTCTACAGATTGCCTAAAGCCCACACTGACTCCAGTGGCTCGGTACAGTTTCCGTATAGCCCACACTGACTCCATTAGCTCCCTACATGTTCCCCATAGCCGACATTGACTCCAGAGGCTCGCTACGGTTTCCCTATATCACACTCTGACTCTAGTGGCTCTCTAGGATTTCCCTATAGGCCATTCTGACCCCAGTGGCTCTCCACAGTTTCCCTATATACCACACTGATTCCAGAGGCTCTCTAAGGTATTCCTATAGTCCAATTAACCCCAGTGGCTTTCTACGGTTTCCCTCAGCGGCACTCTATGGTTTCCCTATAGTCCACACCTGACTCCAGTGGACCTCTACGGTTTTCCTAAAGCCCACAATGTTTCCAGCACCTCTCTACGGTTTCCCTATATTCCACACTGCCTCCGTATGCTGTCCCCATAGCCCACACTGACTGCAGTGGCTCTCTACGGTTTCTCTACAGTCCACACCTGACTCCAGTGGCCCTCTACGGTTTCCCTAAAGCACACACTGACTCCAGTTGCTCTCCGCTGTTTCCCTATAGTCCACACTGCTTCCAGTGTTTCTCTACGGTTTCCCTACAGCCCACACTGACTCCACTGGCTCTCTACGGATTCACTACAGCCCTCACTGACTCCAGTGGCTCTCGACAGATTCCCTAAAGCCCATACTGACTGCTGAGGCTCTGTATGGTTTGCATTTATCCCACATGCACTCCAGTGGCTCTCTATTGTTTTCCTATAATTCACATTGACTCCAGCAGCTTTCTTTGGTTTCCCTATAGACCACTCTGGCTCCACTAGCACTCAACGATTTCCCCATGGCCCACCCTGACTCCAGTGGCTCTAAACGATTTCTCTATAGTCCATAGTGAGTCCAGTGGCTCTCTACGGATTCCCTAAAGCCTGCACTTACTCCAGCAGCTATCCAACATTTCCCTATATACGACACTGACTCCAGCAGCTCTCTTAAATTTCCCTATAGTCCACAATGACTCCAGCTGCTCTTTACGGACTCCCTAAAGACTGCACTTACTATTGTTTCCCTATATCCCACACTCACTCCAGTGGCTCACTACGGTTTTCCTATAGTGAACACTGACTCCAGTGGCTCTCTACGGTTTCCCTATATCCCACACTAACTTAACTAGCTCACTACAGTTTCCCTTTGGCCCACCCTCGCTCCAGTGGCTCTCTACCGTTTCCCTATAGTGCACATTGACACCAGTGGCTCTCTACGGTTTCTATATAGTGCACACTGACACCAGCAGCTCTCTACGGTTTCCTGATAGTCCACACTAACACCATTGACTCTCAACGGCTTCCCTATAGTCGACAAAGACGCCAGCGGCTCTCTATGGTTTCCCTATAGTGAACACTGAAACCGGTGGCTCTCTCCGTTGATTCCCTATAGCACACACTGACCCCAGTGGCACTCTAAGGTTTCCGTATAGCCCACACTGCTTCCAGTGACTCTCTAGGTTTTGCCTATATCCCACACTGACTCCAGTGGTTCACTGTGGTTTCCCTATATCACACACTGACTCTGGTGGCTCTCTACGGTTTCCCTTTAGTCCACACTGTATTCAGTGGCTCTCTACGGTTTTGCTATCGTCCACCTGACACCAGTGGCTCTCTATGGCTTCCCTATAGCCCACACTGATTCCAGCAGCTCTCTACAGTTTTCCTATAGACCACGCTGACCACACTGGCTCTTCATGGTTTCCCTATTGCTCTCACTGACTCCAGAGACTCTCTACAGATTCCCTAAAGCCCACACTGACGGCAGTATCTCTGTACGGTTTTCCTTTCTCCAAGACTCATTCCAGTTGCTCCCTACGGTTTTTCTATAGACCACACTGACTCCAGCGTCTCTCTACGGTTTCCCTATAGCCCACACAGACTCCAGTAGCTCGCTTCGGTTTCCCTTTAGTGCACACTGACTCCAATGGCTCTCTATGCTTTCCCTATAGTCCACACCTACCCAGTGGCTCTCTACGGTTTCTGTATAGCTCACTTTGACACCAGTGGATCTCTTACGTATTCCCTATATCCCACACTGACTCCAGTGGCTCGCTACGGTTTCCCTATATCACACACTGACTCTAGTGTCCCTCTACCCTTTCCCTATAGTCCACACTGTCTCCATTGGCTCCCTATGGTTTCCCTATATTCCACACTGACACCAGTGGCTCTTTGCACTTTCCCTAAAGCCCACACTGATTCCAGTTGCTCTCTATAGCTTCCCTATATCCCACACTGATTCCAGCGGCTCTCTAGATTTTCCCTTATATTCCACACTGACTTCAGTGGCTCTCTATTCTGTTTCCCTATATCACACACTGAATCCAGTGGTTCTCTACGTTTTCCCTATCGTCCACACTGATTCCAGCTGCTCTCTACGGTTTCCCTAAATCCTGCACTGACTCCAGTGTCTATCCATGTTTTCCCTATATCCGACACTGACTCCAGCAGCTCTCTACGATTTCCCTATAGCCCACATGACTCCAGTGGATCTCTACGGTTTCCCAATATCCCACACTGACTCCATTGGCTCTCTACAGGTTCCCTATAGCCCACACTCACTCCAGTGGCTCAGAACGTTTTCCCTTTTATCCACACTGACTGCAGCGGATCTCTATGGTTTCCATATAGCCCACACTCACTCCAGTAGCTCTCTACGGATTCTGTTTGGCCCACCCTCACTCCAGAGGCTCACTAAAGTTTCCCTATAGTTCACACTGACACCAGTGGCTCTCTACAGTTTCCCTATAGTGCACACTGAATCCACTGGCTCTCTATGGCTTCCCTGTAGCCCACACTGATTCCAGCGGCTCTCTACGGTTTTCCTATAGACCACACTTACCCCAGTGGCTCTCTCTGGTTTCCCTATATCACACACAGATTCCCATGGTTCTCTATGGTTTCCCTATAGCCCACAGTGACACCAGTGGCTCTATACGATTTCCCTATAGTCCACACTGACACCAGTGGTTCTCAACGGTTTCCCTATATTCCACACTAACACCAGTGGCTCTCTACGGTTTCCCTATAGCCCACAAAGACTCCAGTGGCTCTCTACGTTTTCCCTATAGCCCACATTGAATCCAGTGGCTATCTACAAGTTTCCTATATCCCAATCTGATTCCACTGGCTCTCTACAGTTTTCCTTTGGCCCACACTGACCCTATTGGCTCTCAATGGTTTTGCGATAGTCCACTCTGACTCCAACGGATCTCAAGGGTTTCCCTTGATCCCACACAGACTTCAGCGGCTCTCTACGGTTTCCCTATAGCCCACACTGATTCCAGCGGTACTCTAGGGTTTCCCCATAGCTGGCACTGATTCAGTGGCTTTCTATAATTTCCCCATAGACAACACTGACTCCAGAGCCTCTGTATTGTTTCCCTATATCCCACACTGACTCCAGTGGCTCTCTACGCCATCCCTATAATCCACACTGATTCCAGCAGCTCTCTACGGTTTCCCTATAGTCCACACAGATTCCAGTGTCTCTCTACGGTTTCCCTATAGCCCACACTGAATCCAGTGGCTATGTACAACATTCCTATATCCCAATCTGATTCCAGTGGCTCTCTACGGTTTTACTATAGCTCACACTGACCCTAGTGGCTCTCAATGGTTTCGCGATAGTCCACACTGACTCCAACGGATCTCACCGGTTTCCCTTTATCCCACACTGACTTCAGCGGCTCTCTACGGTTTCCCTATAGCCCACAATGATTCCAGCGGCACTCTAGGGTTTTCCCATAGCCGACACTGATTCAGTGACATTCTGCAGTTTCCCTATAGACTACACTGCCTCTAGAGGCTCTCTCAGGTTTTCCTATAGCCCACACTGACACCAGTGTCTCTCAATGCCATCCCTATAACCCACACTGTTTCCAGCGGCTCTCTACTGTTTTCCTATTTACAGCACTGGCTCCAGAGGCTCTCTATGGTTTCCCCAAAGCCGACACTGACTGCAGTGGCTCTCTATGTTTTCCCTATAGCCTACACTGACTCCAGCTGCTCTCTATGTTTTCCCTGTATCCCACACTGACTACAATGGCTCGCTACTGTTTCCCTATATCACACACTGACTCTGGTGACTCTCTATGGATTCCCTATAGTCCACACTGACTCCAGTGGCTCTCTATGGCTTCCCTATATCCCACACTGAATCCAGCGGCTCTCTACGGTTTTCCTATTGACCACTCAGACCCCAATGGCTCTCTCCTGTTTCCCTATATAACACACTGAGTCTACCAGCTCCTTCCGGATTCCCTATCTTCCAAACTGACTCCAGCTGTTCTCTATGGTTTCCCTAAATGTTGCACTGATTCCAGAGGCCCTGCACGGTTTCCCTATATCCCACACTGACTCCACTGGCTCTCTACGGTTTCACTACAGCCCTCACTGACTCCAGTGGCTCTCTACAGATTCCCTAAAGCCCATACTGACTGCTGTGGCTCTGTACGGTTTGCATTTATCCCACATGCACTCCAGTGGCTCTCTATTGTTTTCCTATAATTCACATTGACTCCAGCAGCTTTCTACGCTTTCCCTATAGACCACTCTGGCTCCACTAGCACTCGACGGTTTCCCCATGGCCCACCCTGACTCCAGTGGCTCTATATGATTTCCCTATAGTCCACAGTGACTCCAGTGGCTCTCTACGGTTTCCCTATATCCCACACTGACTTCACTAGCTCTCTACAGATTCCCTTTGGCCCACCCTCACTCCAGCGGCTCTCTACCGTTTCCCTATAGTGCACACTGACAACCAGTGTCCCTCTTCGGTTTCCCTCTAGCGCACACTGACACCAGCAGCTCTCTACGGTTTCCTGATAGTCCACACTAACACCATTGACTCTCAACGGTTTCCCTATAGTCCACAATGACCCCAGCGGCTCTCTATGTTTTCCCCATAGTGCACACTGAAACAGGTGACTCTCTACGGATTCCCTATAGCACACACTGACCCCAGTGGCACTCTACGGTTTCCGTATAGCCCACACTGCTTCCAGTGACTCTCTAGGTTTTGCCTATATCCCACACTGACTCCAGTGGTTCACAGTAGTTTCCCTATATCACACACTGACTCTGGTGGCTCTCACAGTTTCCTTTTAGTCCACACTGACCCCATTGGCTCTCTACGGTTTCCCTATAGTCCACACTGTCTTCAGTGGCTCTCTACTGTTTCGCTATAGTCCACCTGACACCAGTGGCTCTCTACGGTTTCCCTTTAGACCACAGTGACTCCAGTGGCTCTTTAAGGATTCCCTATAGCCCACACTAATTCCAGCAGCTCTCTACAGTTTTCCTATAGACCACGCTGACCACACTGGCTCTTCATGTTTTCCCTATTGCTCTCACTGACTCCAGAGGCTCTCTACAGATTCCCTAAAGCCCACACTGACGGCAGTGTCTCTGTATGGTTTTCCTTTCTCCCAGACTCATTCCAGTCGCTCTCTACGGTTTTTCTAAAGTCCACACTGACTCCAGCGTCTCTCTACGGTTTCCCCATAGCACACACTGACTCCAGTAGCTCCCTTCGGTTTCCCTAAAGCGCACACTGGCTCCAATGGCTCTCTACACTTTCCCTATAGTCCACACCGACCCAGTGGCTCTCTACGGTTTCCGTAAAGCCCACAGTGACACCAGTGGCTCTCTACGTGTTCCCTATATCCCACACTGACTCCAGTGGCTCGCTACGGTTTCCCTATATCACACACTGACTCTAGTGTCTCTCTACCGTTTCCCTATAGTCCACACTGTCTCCACGGCTCCCTCTGGTTTCCCTATATTCCACACTGACACCAGTGGCTCTCTACACTTTCCCTATAGCCCGCACTGATTCCAGTGGCTCTCTATAGCTTCCCTATATCCCACACTGATTCCAGCGGCTCTCTACATTTTCCCTATATCCCACACTGACCTCAGTGGCTCTCTATTCTGTTTCCCTATATCACACACTGAATTCAGTGGTTCTCTACGTTTTCCCTATCGTCCACACTGATTCCAGCTGCTCTCTACTGTTTCCCTAAATCCTGCACTGACTCCAGTGTCTATCCATGTTTTCCCTATATCCGACACTGACTCCAGCAGCTCTCTAGGATTTCCCTATAGCCCACACTGACTCCAGTGGATCTCTACGGTTTCCCAATATCCCACACTGACTCTATTGGCTCTCTACAGATTGCCTATAGCCCACACTCACTCCAGTGGCTCAGAACGTTTTCCCTATAGTCCACACTGACTGCAGCGGATCTCTATGGTTTCCATATAGCCCACACTCACTCCAGTAGCTCTCTACGGATTCTTTTTGGCCCACCCTCACTCCAGAGGCTCACTAAAGTTTCCCTATAGTTCACACTGGCACCAGTGGCTCTCTACAGTTTCCCTATAGTGCACACTGAATCCACTGGCTCTCTATGGCTTCCCTGTAGCCCACACTGACACCAGTGGCTCTATACGATTTCCCTATAGTCCACAGTGACTCCAATGGCTCTCTACGGTTTTCCTATAGTCCACACTGACACCAGTGGCTCTCTACGGTTTCCCTAATGTCCAGACTGACACCAGTGGCACTCAATAGTTTCCCTATAGCCCTCACTGATTCCAGAGGCTCTCTATAGCTTCCCTATGTCACACACTGATTCGTTCAGCTCTCTATGGTTTCCCTATTGACCACACTGACTCCAGTGGCTCTGGGCGATTTCCCTATATCCCACACCGACTCCATTGGCTCTCTACAGATTCCCTAAAGCCCACACTGACTAGAGTGGCTCTGTCCCTATACTAGAGTGTACAGTGTCCCTATATCCCACACCCTCTCCAGTGGCTCACTACGGTTTTCCTAAGGTCAACACGGACTGCAGCTGTTCTCTACAGTTTCCCTATAGTGCACAGTGACTCCAGTGGCTCTCTATGGTTTCCCTGTAGCCCACATGCACTTCAGTGGCTCTCTATGGCTTCCCTATATCCCACTGATTCCAGCGGCTCTCTACAGTTTTCCCCTAGACCACACTGACCCCAGTGGCTCTCTCTGGTTTCCCTATATCACACACAGATTCCCATGGTTCTCTAGCTCACACTGACACCAGTGGCTCTATACGATTTCCCTATAGTCCACAGTGACTCCAATGTCTCTCTACGGTTTCCCTATAGTCCACACTGACACCAGTGGCTCTCTACGGTTTCCCTATAGTCCACAATGACACCAGCTGCTCTCTACGGATTCCCGAAAGCCTGCACTTAATCCAGTAGCTCTCTTCGGTTTCCCTATGGACCACCCTGACCCCAGTGGATCACTACGGTTTCCCTATAGTCCACCCTGACACCGGTGGCTCTCTACGGTTTCCCTATAGTGCACACTGACTCCAATTGCTCTCAATAGTTTCCCTATAGCCCACACTGATTCCAGAGGCTCTCTATAGCTTCCCTATATCCCACACTGATTCCAGCGGCTCTCTATGGTTTCCCTATTGACCACACTGTCCCCAGTGGCTCTGTACGGTTTCCCTATATCCCACACTGACTCCATTGGCTCTCTACAGATTCCCTAAAGCCCACACTGACTAGAATGGCTCTGTACAGTTTCCCTATATCCCACACCCTCTCCAGTGCCCCACTACGGTTTTCCTATGGTCAACACGGACTGCAGCGGTTCTCTACAGTTTCCCTATAGTGCACAGTGACTCCAGTGGCTCTCTATGGTTTCCCTGTAGCCCACACGCACTTCAGTGGCTCTCTATGGCTTCCCTATATCCCACACTGATTACAGAGGCTCTCTACGGTTTTCCTATAGACCACAATTACCCCAGTGGCTCTCTATGGTTTCCCTATATCACACACCGATTCCACTGGTTCTCTATGGTTTCCCTAGAGTCCACAGTTAGTCCAGCTGCTCTCTGCGGTTTCCCTAAAGCCTGCACTGACTCCACCGGCTGTCCATGTTTTCCCTATTCCCACACTGACTCCAGCGGCACTCTAGGGTTTCCCCATAGCCGACACTGATTCAGTGGCTCTCTATAGTTTCCCTATAGCCTACACTGACTCTAGCGGCTCTCTAAGGTTTCCCTATAGCCCACATTGACTCCAGTGGCTCTCTACGGCTTCTCTATAACCCACCCTGATTCCAGTGGCTCTCTACCGTTTTCCTATAGACCACACTGACTTCAGTGGCTCTCTTTGTTTTCCCCATAGCTGACACTGACTGCAGTGGCACTCTCTGTTTTCCCTAGAGCCTGGTCTGACTGCAGCGTCTCTCTCTGTTTTCACTATATGCCACACTGACTCCAATGGCTCGCTACGGTTTCTCTATTTCATACCCTGATCTAGTGACTCTCTAAGGTTTCCCTATCGTCCACACTGACCCCAGAGGCTCTCTATGGCGTCCCTATATCCCACACTGATTCCAGCGTCTCTCTTCGGTTTTCCTATTGACCACTCTGACCCCAAAGGCTCTCTACTGTTTCCCTATATCACACACTGACTCTAGCAGCTCTCTATAGTTTCCCAATAGTCCACACTGACTCCAGCTGTTCTCTATGGTTTCCCTAAATGCTGCACTGATTCCAGCGACTCTGCACGGTTTCCCTATATCCCACACCCACCCCAGCGGCTCGCTACGGTTTCCCAATAGCCCACGTTTACTCCAGTCGCTATCTATGGCTTCCCTATATCCCACACTGATTCCAGCGGGTCTCTACTGTTTCCCTATAGTCCACACTGCCTCCAGTGTCTTTCTACGGTTTCCCTGCATCCCACATTAACTCCAGTGGCTCTGTATTGCTTCCCTAAAGCCCACACTGACTTCAGTGACTCTCTACAGTTTCCCTAAAGCCCACACTGACTCCAGTGGCTCTGTACGTTTTCCCTATTTCCCACACTCGCTCCCGTGGCTCTCTACGATTTTCCTATAGCCCACACGGACTCCAGTAGCTCTCTACGGTTTCCCTATAGCCCACACAGACTCCAGTAGCTCTCTATGTTTTCCCTATATCCCACACTCACTCCAGTGGCTCTCTACGGTTTTCGTTTAGCCCACACTGACTCCAGTGGACCTCTACGGTTTCCCTATAGACCACACTGACTCCAGTAGCTCTCTACAGTTTCCCTATATCCCACTCTGACTCCAGTGGCTCTCTACGCTTTCCCTATAGACCACACTGACACCAGTGGCTCTCTATGGTTTCCCTATAGTCCACACACAGTTCAGCGGCACTCTAGATTTCCCCCATAGCCGACACTGCTTTAGTGGTTCTCCATAGTTTCCCTATTGCCTACACTGACTCCAATAGCTCTCTAGGGTTTCCCAATAGCCCACACTGACTAAAGTAGCTCTCTACGTTTTCCCTATATCCCACTCTGACTCCAGCGGCACTCTACGGTTTCCCTATAGCCTCACTGACACCAGTGGCTCTCTACGGTTTCCTTGTAGTGCACACTGACACTAGGGGCTCTCAACGGTTTCCCTATAGCCCACACTGACTCCAGTGGCACTGTAGGTTTTCCCCATGGCCGACACTGATTCAGTGGCTCTCTATAGTTTCTTATAGCCTACACTGAATTCAGTGGCTCTCTAAGGATTCCCTATAGCCCACACTGACTCCAGTGGCTCTCTACGGCTTCCCAATAACCCACCCTGATTCCCGCGGCTCTCTACTGTTTTCCTAATGACCACACTGACTTCAGCAGCTCTCTTTGATTTCCCCATAGCCGACACTGACTGCAGTGGCTCACTCTGTTTTCCCTAAAGCCTAATCTGACTCCAGCGGCTCTAAATGTTTTCCCTATATCTCACACTGACTCCAGAGGCTTGCTATGGTTTCTCTATATTACACACTGTCTCTAGTGGCTCTCTATGTTTTCCCTATAGTCCACACTGAACGCAGAGGCTCTCTACGGCGTCCCTATATCCCACACTGATTCCAGCGTCTCTCTTCCGTTTTACTATTGACCACACTGACCCCAATGGGTCTCTACTGTTTCCCTATATTACACACTGACTCTAGAAGCTCTCTACGGATTCCCTATAGTCCACACTGACTCCAGCTGTTCTCTAAGGTTTCCCTAAAAGCTGCACTGATTCCAGCTGCTCCTCATGGTTTCCCTATATCCCACACCCACCCCAGCTGCTCTCTACGATTTTCCTATAGCCCACACTATCTCCAGTGGATCTCTACAGTTTCCCTCTATCCCACACTGACTCCATTGGCTCTCTACAGTTTCTCTGTAGTCCACACTGCCTCCAGTGGCTCTCTATGGTTTCCCAACATCCCACACTGACTCCAGTGAATCTGTGTGGTTTCAGTATAGCCTTCTTCACTCCAGTGGCTCTCTACAGATTCCCTAAAGCCCACACTGACTGCAGTGGCTCGGAACGGTTTCCCTATAGCCCACACTGACTCCTGTAGCTCCCTACATTTTCCCCATGGCCTACACTGACTTCAGTGGCTCGCTACGGTTTCCTAATATCACACACTGACTCTGGTGGCTCTCTAGGGTTTCCCCATAGGACATTCTGACCCCAGTGGCTCTCTATGGTTCCCTATATCCCACACTGATTCCAGAGGCTCTCTACAGTTTTTCTATAGACCAATTGACCCAGGTGGCTGTCTACGGTTTTCCTCAGCGGCTCTCTACGGTTTCCCTATTGTCCACACCTGATTCCATTGGCCCTCTACGGTTTTCCTAAAGCCCAAAATGTCTCCAGCAGCTCTCTACTGTTTCCCTATAGTGCACAATGCCTCCAGCGGCTCTGCAAGCTGTCCCCATAGCCCACACTGACTGCAGTGGCTCTCTACGGTTTCCCTGTAACATACACTGACTCCAGCAGCTCTCTAAGATTTCCCTACATCCCACACTGACTCCACTGGCTCTGTACGGTTTCACTACAGCCCACGTTGACTCCAGTCGCTCTCTACAGATTCCCTAAAGCCCACACTAACTACTGTGGCTTGGTACGGTTTCCATTTATCCCGCACGCCCTCCGGAGGCACTCTATGGTTTTCCTCTAATCCACATTGACTCCAGCGGCTCGCTACGTTTTCCCTATAGCCCACACTGGCTCCACTAGCTCTCTACGGTTTCCCTATAGTGCACACTGACAGCAGCGGCTCTCTATGGTTTCCCTATAGTGCACACTGACACCAAAGGCTCTCTATGGTTTCCTGATAGTCCACACTAACACCATTGGCTCCCAACGGTATCCCTATAGTCCACAATGACCCCAGCAGCTCTGTACGGTTTCCCAATAGTCGAAATAAACACCATTGGCTCTCTACGGTTTCCTGATAGTCCACTGTGACTCCACTGGCCCTCTATGGCTTCCCTATATCCCACACTGCTTCCACTGGCTTTCTAAGGTTTCCCTATATCCCACACTGACTCCAGTGGTTTGCTAGGTTTTCCCTATATCCCACACTGACTCTAGTGGCTCTCTACTGTTTCCCTATAGTACACACTGACCCCAGTGGCTCTCTACGGTTTCCCTATAGTGCACACTGACAGCAGCGGCTCTCTATGGTTTCCCTATAGTGCACACTGACACCAAAGGCTCTCTACGGTTTCCTGATAGTCCACACTAACACCATTGGCTCCCAACGGTTTCTCTATAGTCCACAATGACCCTAGCAGTTCTGTACGGTTTCCCAATAGTCGAAACTAACACCATTGGCTCTCTACGGTTTCCTGATAGTCCACACTGACTCCACTGGCCCTCTACGGCTTCCCTATATCCCACACTGATTCCAGTGGCTTTCTAAGTTTTCCCGATATCCCACACTGACTCCAGTGGTTAGCTAGGTTTTCCCTATTTGCCACACTGACTCTAGTGGCTCTCTACTCTTTCCCTATAGTACACACTGACCCCAGTGGCTCTCTACGGTTTCCCTATAGTCCACACTGTCTCCTGCAGCTCTCTAAGGTTTCCCTATAGTCAACACTGACTCCAGTGGCTCCCTATGGTTTCCCTATAGTCCACACTAACACCTGTGGCTCTCTACGGTATCTCTATCGTCCACAATGATTCCATTGGCTCACTACGGTTTCCCTATAGTCCACACTGTCTTCAGTGGATCTCTACGGTTTCGCTATATTCCACCTGACACAAGTGGCTCTCTACGGTTTCCCTATACACCACGCTAACTCAGTGGCTCTTCATGGTTTCCCTATAGCTCTCTCTGACTCCAGAGGCCCTCTACAGATTCCCTAAAGCACACACTGACTGCAGTGTCTCTGTACGGTTCCCCAAAGTCCCAGACTCATTCCAGTGGCTCTCTACGGTTTTACTATAGTCCACACTGACTCAGCGTCTCTCTACGGCTTCCCTATAGCCCACACTGACTCCTTAGCTGTCTACGGTTTCCCTGTGGCCGAGCCTGACTCCAGTGGCTCACTACGGTTTCCCTATAATCCACACTGACACCAGCAGCTCTCTACGGTTTCCCTATAGCGCACACCGACTCCAATGGCTCTCTACAGTTTCCCTATAGTCCACACTGACCCTGTGGCTCTCTACGGTTTCCGTATAACCCACACTGACACCAGTGGCTCTCTACGTTTTCCCTATATCCCACACTGACTCCAGTGGCTAGCTACGTTTTCCCTATATCACACACTGAAACTAGTGTCTCTCTACCGTTTCCCTATAGCCCACAATGACTCCATTGGTTCTGTACGGTTTCCATATAGCGCACACTGACTCCAATGGCTCTCTACGGTTTCCGTATAGCCCACACTGACTCCAATGGCTCTGTAGGGTTTCTCTTTTGTCCACAACTGACTCCAGTGGCCCTCTACACTTTCCCTAAAGCCCACACTGACTCCAGCTGCTCTCTTCAGTTTCCCTATAGTCCACACCTGACTGCAGTGGACCTCTACGGTTTCCCTAAAGCCCACACCAACTCCAATTGCTCTCTGCAGTTTCCCTATAGTCCACATGGCCTCCAGTGTTTCTCTACAGTTTCCCTACATCCCACACTGACTCCACTGGCTCTATACGGTTTCACTACAGCCCTCGCTGACTCCAGTGGCTCTCTACAGATTCCCTAAAGCCCACACTGACTAATGTAGCTCTGTACGGTTTCCATTTATCGCACATGCACTCCAGTGGCTCTCTATTGTTTTCCTATAATTCACATTGACTCCAGCGGCTTTCTACGGTTTCCCTATAGCCCACACTGGCTCCACTAGCACTCGAAGGTTTCCATATGGCCCACCCTGTCTCCAGTGGCTCTCTACGGTTTTCCTATATCCCAGTCTTTAACCAGTGGCTCTAAACGATTTCCCTATAGTCCACAGTGAGTCCAGTGGCTCTCTACGGAATCCCTAAAGCCTGCACTTACTCCAGCAGCTATCCACGTTTTCCCTATATCCAACAATGACTCCAGCGGCTCCCTACGATTTCCCTATAGTCCACATTGACTTCAGCTGCTCTTTACGGACTCCCTAAAGCCTGCACTTACTCCAGCAGCTATCCAAGTTATTTTGCTATATCTGACACTGACTCCAGCGGCTCTCTACGATTTCCCTAAAGCCCACAATGACTCCAGTGGATCTCTTCGGTTTCCGTATATCCCACACTGACTCCATTGGGTCTCTCCAGATTCCCTATAGCCCACACTGACTTCAGTGGCTCTGTACGGTTTCCCTATATCCCACACTCACTCCAGTGGGTCAGTACGGTTTTCCTATAGTCGACACTGACTCCAGTGGCTCTCTACGGTTTCCCTATATCCCACAATATCTTCACAAGATCTCTACGGATTCCCTTTGGCCCACCCTCACTCCATTGGCTCACTACAGTTTCCCTATAGTGCACACTGACAGCAGTGGCTCTCTATGGTTTCCATATAGTGCACACTGACACCAAAGGCTCTCTATGGTTTCCTGATAGTCCACACTAACACCATTGGTTCCCAACGGTTTCCCTATAGTCCACAATGACCTCAACAGCTCTGTACTGTTTCCCAATAGTCGAAACTAACACCATTGGCTCTCTACGTTTACCCTATAGTCCACTCTGTCTCCCGTGGCCCTCTACGGCTTCCCTATATCCCACACTGATTCCAGTGGCTTTCTAAGGATTCCCTATATCCCACACTGAATCCAGTGGTTTGCTAGGTTTTCCCTATATCCCTCACTGACTCTAGTGGTTCTGTACGTTTTCCCTATAGTACACACTGACCCCAGTGGCTCCCTACGTTTTCCCTATAGTCCACACTCTCTCCAGTGGCTCTCTAAGGTTTCCCTATAGTCAACACTGACTCCAGTGGCTCCCTATGGTTTGCCTACAGTCCACACTAACACCTGTGGCTCTCTACGGTATCCCTATCGTCCACAATGATTCCATTGGCTCACTACGGTTTCCGTATATCACACACTGACTCTGGTGGCTCTCTACGGTTTCCCTTTAGTCCACAGTGACCCCATTGGCTCTCTACAGTTTCCCTATAGTCCACACTCTCTTCAGTGGCTCTCTACGGTTTCGCTATATTCCACCTGACACACGTGGCTCTCTACGGTTTCCCTATACACCACGCTAACTCAGTGGCTCTTCATGGTTTTCCTATAGCTCTTACTGACTCCAGAGGCCCTCTACAGATTCCCTAAAGCCCACACTGACTGCAGTGTCTCTGTACGGTTTCCCTAAGTCCCAGACTCATTCCAGTGGCTCTCTCTGGTTTTACTATAGTCAACACTGACTGAGCGTCTCTCTACGGTTTCCCTATATCCCACACTGACTCCATTGGCTCTCTACAGATTCCCTATAGCCCACACTGACTTCAGTGGCTCTCTATGGTTTCCCTATATCACACACAGATTCCCATGGTTCTCTATGGTTTCCCTATTGCCCACACCAGTGGCTCTATACGATTTCCCTATAGTCCACAGTGACTCCAGTCGCTCTCTACGGTTTCCCTATAGTCCACAATGACTCCAGTTGCTCTCTACGGATTCCCTAAAGCCTGCACTTACTCCAGTAGCTCTCTTCCATTTCCCTATGACCCACCGTTCACACGGTTTCCTTATAGTCCACACTGACACCATTGTCTCTCTACGGTTTCCCTATAGCGCACACTGACTCCAATGGCTCTCTACAGTTTCCCTATAGTCCACACTGACACCAGTGGCTCTCTACAGTTTCCCTATAGCGTACACTGATTCCAGAGGCTCCCTATACCTTCCCTATATCCCAGAGTGATTCCAGCGGCTCTCTACGGTTTTCCTATTGACCACATTGACCTCACTGGCTCTGTACGATTTCCCGATATCCCACACTCACTCCACTGGCTCACTACGGTTTTCCTATATCCCACATTAACTCCATTGGCTCTCTACAGATTCCCTGTAGCCCACACGGACTTCAGTGGCTCTGTACTGTTTCTCTATATCCTACACTCTCTCCAGTGGCTGACTACGGTTTTCCTATGGTCAGCACAGACTGCATCGGTTCTCTACAGTTTCCCTATAGTGCACACTGACTCCAGTGGCTCTCTATGGTTTCCCTAGAGCCCACACACACTTCAGTGTCTCTCTATGGCTTCCGTATATCCCACACTGATTCCAGAGTCTCTCTATGATTTTCCTATAGACCACACTGACCCCAGTGGCTCTCTACGGTTTCTCTATATCACACACCGATTCCACTGGTTCTCTATGGTTTCCCTATAGTCCACAGTTAGTCCAGCTGCTCTCTGCGGTTTCCCTAAAGCCTGCAGTGACTCCTCCGGCTGTCCACGATTACCCTATATCCCACACTGACTCCAGTGACTATCTATGGCTCCCCTATATCCCACACTGATTCCAGCGGCTCTCTACTGTTTCCCTATATCTCATACTGACCCCAGTGGATCTTTCCGGTTTCCCTATATCCCACAGTGACTCCATTGGCTCCCTACAGTTTCCCTATAATCCACACGGCCTCCAGTGTCTCTCTACGGTTTCCCTGCATCCCACAGTGACTCCAGTCGATCTGTATTGTTTCCTTAAAGCCCTCACTGACTCCAGTGACTCTCTACAGATTCCCTAAAGCCCACACTGACTCCAGTGGCTCTGTACGTTTTCCCTATTTCACACACTCACTGCAGTGGCTCTCAGCGATTTTCCTATAGCCCACACGGACTCCAGTGGCTCTCTACGGTTTCCCTATAGCCAACACTGACTCCAGTAGCTCTCTACGTTTTCCCTATATCCCACACTCACTCCAGTGGCTCTCTATGGTTTTCGTTCAGCCCACACTGACTCCAGTGGACCTCTACGGTTTCCCTATGGCCCACACTGACTCCAGTAGCTCTCTACAGTTTCCCTATATCCCACTCTGACTCCAGTGGCTCTCTACGGTTTCCCTATAGACCAGACTGTCACCAGTGGCTCTCTATGGTTTCTCTATAGTCCACACTGACACTAGGGGCTCTCAACGGTTTCCCTATAGCCCACACCGACTCCAGCGGCACTGTAGGGTTTCCCCATAGCCGACACTGATTCAGTGGCTCTGTCTGTTTACCCTATAACCTAATCTGACTCCAGCGGCTCTCAATATTTTCCCTATATCCCAAATTGACTCCAATGGCTCGCTATGGTTTCTCTATATCACACACTGGCTCCACTGACTCTCTATGGTTTCCCTATAGTCCACACTAAACCCAGAGGCTCTCTATGGCGACCCTATATCCCACACTGATCCCAGCGTCTCTCTCCAGTTTTCCTATTGACCACCCTGACCCCAATGGCTCTCCAAAGTTTCCCTTTATCACACACTGACTCTAGAAGCTCTCCACGGTTTCCCTATAGTCACACTGACTCCAGCTCTTCTCTATGGTTTCCCTAAATGCTGCACTGATTCCAGCAGCTCTGCACGGTTTCCCTATATCCCACATCCACCCCAGCGGCTCTCTACGGTTTCCCTATAGCCCACACTAACTCCAGTGGCTCTGTACGGTTTCTCTATAGTCCACACCTGACTCCAGTGGCCCTCTCTGTTATCCCTAAAGCCCATACTGAATCCACCTGCTCTCTTCGGTTTCTCTATTGTCCACACCTGACTGCAGTGGACCTCTACGGTTTCCCTAAAGCCCACAATGACTCCAGCTGCTCTCTACTGTTTCCTTTTAGCCAACACTGCCTCCAGTGTTTCTCTACGTTTTCCCTACATCCCACACTGTCTCCACTGGCTCTGTACGGTTTCACTACAGCCCTCGATGACTCCAGTGGCTCTCTACAGATTCCCTAAAGCCCACACTAACTACTGTGGCTCTGTATGGTTCCTTTTTATCCCACAAGCACTCCAGAGGTTCTCTATGGTTTTCCTCTAATCCACTTTGACTCCAGCGGCTCTCTACGTTTTCTCTATAGCCCACACTGCTCCACAAGCTCTCTACGGTTTCCTGATAGTCCACACTAACACCATTGGATTTCTATGGTTTCCCTATAGTCCATAATGCCCCAGTGGCTCTGTACGGTTTCCCAATAGTCGAAACTACACCATTGGCACTCTACGTTTTCCCTATAGTCCACAATGATTCCACTGGCCCTCTACGGTTTCCCTATATTCCACACAGACACCAGTGGCTCTCTACGTTTTCCCTATATCCCACACTGACTACAGTGGCTCGCTACGGTTTTTCTATATCACACACTGACTCTAGTGTCTCTCTACCGTTTCCCTATAGTCCACATGTCTCCACTTGCTCTCTACGGTTTCTAAATATTCCACAGGGACACCAGAGGCTCTCTACAGTTTCCCTATAGCCCACACTGTTTCCAATGGCTCTCTATAGCTTCCATATATCGCACACTGATTCCAGAGGCTCTCTACGGTTTTCCTATTGACCAAACTGACCACAGTGGCTCTCTATTCGGTTTCCCTTTGTCACAAACTGAGTCCAGTGGTTCTGTCCAGTTTTCCAATATCCCACACTGACTCCATTGGCTCTCTACAGATTTCCTACAGCCCACACTCACTCCAGTGGCTCAGAACGTTTTCCCTATAGTCCACACTGACTGCAATGGCTCTCCATGGTTTCCATATAGCCCACACTCACTCCACCAGCTCTCTACGGATTCTGTTTGGCCCACCCTCACTCCATAGGCTCACTATGGTTTCCCCATAGTGCACACTGACCCCAGTGGCTCTCTACAGTTTCCCTATAGTGCACAATGAATCCCTTGGCTCTCTATGGTTTCCCTGTAGCCCACACGCACTCCAGTGGCTCTCTATGGCTTCCCTATATCCCACATTGATTCCAGTGGCTCTCTACTGTTTTCCAATTGACCACACTGACCCCACTGGCTCTCTATTCTGTTTCCCTATATCACACACTCACTCCACTGGCTAACCACGGTTTTCCTATATCCCACACTGACTCCATTGGCCCTCTACAGATTACCTTTAGCCCACACTGACTTCGGTGGTTCTGTACGGTTTCCCTATATCCCACACTCACTCCAGTGGCTCGCTACTGTTTTCCTACGGTCAACACAGACTGCAGCGGCTCTCTACAGTTCCGCTATAGTGCACAGTGACTTCAGTGGCTCTCTATGTCTTCCCTATCTTCCACACTGATTGCAGCGGCTCTATACGGTTTTCCTATAGACCACACTGACCCCAGTGGCTCTTCATGGTTTCCCTATATCACACACTGATTCCAGTGGTTCTCTGTGGTTTCCCTAAAGTCCACAGTTAGTCCAGCTGTTCTCTGTGGTTTCCCTAAAGCCTGCACTGACTCCAGCGGCTGTCCACCTTTTCCTTATAGCCCACACTGACTCCAGCGGCACTCTAGGGTTTCTCCATAGCCGACACTGATTCAGTGGCTCTCTATAGTTTCCCTATAGCCTACACTGACTCTAGCGGCTCTCTAAGGTTTCCCTATAGCCCACATTGACTCCAGTGGCTCTCTACGGCTTCCCTATAACCCACCCTGTTTCCAGTTGCTCTCTACCGTTTTCCTATAGACCACACTGACTTCAGTGGCTCTCTTTGTTTTCCCCATAGCCGACACTGACTGCAGTGGCACTCTCTGTTTTCCCTAGAGCCTGGTCTGACTGCAGCATCTCTCTCTGTTTTCACTATATGCCACACTGACTCCCATGGCTCGCTACGGTTTCTCTATTTCATACACTGATCTAGTGACTCTCTAAGGTTTCCCTATCGTCCACACTGACCCCAGAGCTCTCTATGGCGTCCCTATATCCCACACTGATTCCAGCGTCTCTCTTCGGTTTTCCTATTGACCACACTGACCCCAAAGGCTCTCTACTCTTTCCCTATATCACACACTGACTCTAGCAGCTCTCTATAGTTTCCCAATAGTCCACACTGACTCCAGCTGTTCTCTATGGTTTCCCTAAATGCTGCACTGATTCCAGCAACTCTGCACGGTTTCCCTACATCCCACACTGTCTCCACTGGCTCTGTACGGTTTCACTACAGCCCTCGATGACTCCAGTGGCTCTCTACAGATTCCCTAAAGCCCACACTAACTACTGTGGCTCTGTATGGTTCCTTTTTATCCCACAAGCACTCCAGAGGTTCTCTATGGTTTTCCTCTAATCCACTTTGACTCCAGCGGCTCTCTACGTTTTCTCTATAGCCCACACTGCTCCACAAGCTCTCTACGGTTTCCTGATAGTCCACACTAACACCATTGGATTTCTATGGTTTCCCTATAGTCCATAATGCCCCAGTGGCTCTGTACGGTTTCCCAATAGTCGAAACTACACCATTGGCACTCTACGTTTTCCCTATAGTCGACAATGATTCCACTGGCCCTCTACGGTTTCCCTATATTCCACACAGACACCAGTGGCTCTCTACGTTTTCCCTATATCCCACACTGACTACAGTGGCTCGCTACGGTTTTTCTATATCACACACTGACTCTAGTGTCTCTCTACCGTTTCCCTATAGTCCACATGTCTCCACTTGCTCTCTACGGTTTCTAAATATTCCACAGGGACACCAGAGGCTCTCTACAGTTTCCCTATAGCCCACACTGTTTCCAATGGCTCTCTATAGCTTCCATATATCGCACACTGATTCCAGAGGCTCTCTACGGTTTTCCTATTGACCAAACTGACCACAGTGGCTCTCTATTCGGTTTCCCTTTGTCACAAACTGAGTCCAGTGGTTCTGTCCAGTTTTCCAATATCCCACACTGACTCCATTGGCTCTCTACAGATTTCCTACAGCCCACACTCACTCCAGTGGCTCAGAACGTTTTCCCTATAGTCCACACTGACTGCACTGGCTCTCCATGGTTTCCATATAGCCCACACTCACTCCACCAGCTCTCTACGGATTCTGTTTGGCCCACCCTCACTCCATAGGCTCACTATGGTTTCCCCATAGTGCACACTGACCCCAGTGGCTCTCTACAGTTTCCCTATAGTGCACAATGAATCCCTTGGCTCTCTATGGTTTCCCTGTAGCCCACACGCACTCCAGTGGCTCTCTATGGCTTCCCTATATCCCACATTGATTCCAGTGGCTCTCTACTGTTTTCCAATTGACCACACTGACCCCACTGGCTCTCTATTCTGTTTCCCTATATCACACACTCACTCCACTGGCTAACCACGGTTTTCCTATATCCCACACTGACTCCATTGGCCCTCTACAGATTACCTTTAGCCCACACTGACTTCGGTGGTTCTGTACGGTTTCCCTATATCCCACACTCACTCCAGTGGCTCGCTACTGTTTTCCTACGGTCAACACAGACTGCAGCGGCTCTCTACAGTTCCGCTATAGTGCACAGTGACTTCAGTGGCTCTCTATGTCTTCCCTATCTTCCACACTGATTGCAGCGGCTCTATACGGTTTTCCTATAGACCACACTGACCCCAGTGGCTCTTCATGGTTTCCCTATATCACACACTGATTCCAGTGGTTCTCTGTGGTTTCCCTAAAGTCCACAGTTAGTCCAGCTGTTCTCTGTGGTTTCCCTAAAGCCTGCACTGACTCCAGCGGCTGTCCACCTTTTCCTTATAGCCCACACTGACTCCAGCGGCACTCTAGGGTTTCTCCATAGCCGACACTGATTCAGTGGCTCTCTATAGTTTCCCTATAGCCTACACTGACTCTAGCGGCTCTCTAAGGTTTCCCTATAGCCCACATTGACTCCAGTGGCTCTCTACGGCTTCCCTATAACCCACCCTGTTTCCAGTTGCTCTCTACCGTTTTCCTATAGACCACACTGACTTCAGTGGCTCTCTTTGTTTTCCCCATAGCCGACACTGACTGCAGTGGCACTCTCTGTTTTCCCTAGAGCCTGGTCTGACTGCAGCATCTCTCTCTGTTTTCACTATATGCCACACTGACTCCCATGGCTCGCTACGGTTTCTCTATTTCATACACTGATCTAGTGACTCTCTAAGGTTTCCCTATCGTCCACACTGACCCCAGAGCTCTCTATGGCGTCCCTATATCCCACACTGATTCCAGCGTCTCTCTTCGGTTTTCCTATTGACCACACTGACCCCAAAGGCTCTCTACTCTTTCCCTATATCACACACTGACTCTAGCAGCTCTCTATAGTTTCCCAATAGTCCACACTGACTCCAGCTGTTCTCTATGGTTTCCCTAAATGCTGCACTGATTCCAGCAACTCTGCACGGTTTCCCTATATCCCACACCCACCCCAGCGGCTTGCTACGGTTTCCCAAAAGCCCACGTTTACTCCAGTGGATCTGTACGGTTTCCCTTTATCCCACACTGACTCCATAGGCACTCTACAGTTTCTTTATAGTCCATACTGCCTCCAGTGGCTCTCTATGGTTTCCATACATCCCACGTTGACTCCAGAGATTCTTTACGGTTTTGGTATAGCCCTCGCTGACTCCAGTGGCTCTCTACAGATTGCCTAAAGCCCACACTGACTTCAGTGGGTCAGAACGGTTTCCCTATAGCCCACACTGACGCCAGTAGCTCCCTACATTTTTCCCATAGCCGACACTGACTCCAGCTGCTCTCTACTGTTTCCTTATAGTCCACACTGCCTCCAGTCTTTCTCTACGGTTTCTCTACATCCCACACTGACTCCACTCGCTCTGTACGGTTGCTCTACAGCCCTCGCTGACTCTAGTGGCTCTCTACAGATTCCCTAAAGCCCACACTAACTACTGTGGTTCTGTTTGGTTTCCATTTATCCCACACGCACTCCAGTGGCTCTCTATGGTTTTCCTATAATCCACATTGACTCCAGCGGCTATGTACGTTTTCCCAATAGCCCACACTGGCTCCACTAGCTCTCTACCGTTTCCCTATAGTGCACACTGACACCAGCGGCTCTCTACGGTTTCCTGATAGTCCACACTAACACGATTGGATTTCTACGGTTTCCCTATAGTCCACAATGAACCCAGCTGCTCTGTACGGTTTCCCAATAGTCAAAACTAACACCATTGGCTCTCTAAGGTTTCCCTATCTTCCACACTGACCCCACTGGCCCTCTACGGCTTCCCTATATCCCCCACTGATTCCAGTGGCTTTCTACGTTTTCCCTATATCCCACACTGACTCCAGTGGTTCGCTAGGTTTTCAATATATCCCACACTGACTCCAGTTGCTCCCTATGGTATCCCTATAGTCCACACTGACACATGTGGCTCTCTACAGTTTCCCTATAGTCCACACTGACAACATTGGCTCTCTTCGGTTTCTGTATAGTCCAAAAAGACTTCAACGGCTCTCTACGGTTTCCCTTTAGCACACACAAACCCCAGTGGCACTCTTCGGTTTCCGTATAGCCCTTAGTGACTCCAGTGGCTCTCTAGGTTTTGCCTATATCCCACACTGACTCCAGTGGCTCACTACAGTTTCCCTATATCACACACTGACTCTGGTGGCTCTCTACGTTTTCCCTTTAGTCCACACTGACCCCATTGGCTCTCTACAGTTTCCCTATATTCCACACTGTCTTCAGTGGCTCTCTACGGTTTCGCTATAGTCCACCTGACACCAGTGGCTCTCTACGGTTTCCCAATAGATCACAGTGACTCCAGTGACTCTCGATGGCTTCCCTGTATCCCACACTGATTCCAACAGCTCACTACGGTTTTCCTATAGACCACGCTAACCACAGTGGCTCTTCATGGTTTCCCTATAGCTCTCACTGACTCCAGAGGCTCTCTACAGATTCCCTAAAACCCACACTGACTGCAGTGTCTCTGTACAGTTTCCCTATGTCCCAGTTTCATTCCAGTGGCTCTCTATGGTTTTCCTATTGCCCACACAGACTCCAGCGGCTCTCTACGATTTCCCTATAGCCCACACTGACTCCTTTGGATCTCTCCGGTTTCCCAATATCCCACACTGACTCCATTGGCTCTCTACAGATTCCCTATTGCCCACAAATTCTCCAGTTGCTCAGAACGTTTTCCCTATAGTCCATAATGTCTGTAGCGGCTCTCTATGGTTTCCATATCGCCCACACTCACTCCAGTTGCTCTCCACGGATTCCGTTTAGCACACCCTCACTCCAGTGGCTCACTACAGTTTCCCTATAGAGCACACTGACACCAGTGGCTCTCTACAGTTTCCCTATAGTGCACACTAAATCCAGTGGCTCTCACTGGTTTTGTTTGTAGCCCACACGCACTCCAATGGCTGTCTATGGCGTCCCTATATATCCCACACTGATTCCAGCGGCTCACTACGGTTTTCCTATAGCCCACACTGACACCAGTGGCTCTATAAGATTTCCCTATAGTCCACACTGACTCCAGCTGCTCTCTACCGATTCCCTAAAGCTTGCACTTACTCCAGTAGCTCTCTTCGGTTTCTCTATGGCCCACACTGACTCCAGTGGCTCACTACGGTTTCCCTACAGTATATACTGACACCGGTGGCTCTCTACGGATTCGCTTTAGCACACACTGACTCCAAGGCTCTCTCTGGTTTCCCTATAATCCACACTGAAACCACTGTCTCTCTACAGTTTCCCTATACCCCAGACTGATTCTACTGGCTCCCTATAACTTCCCTATATCCCACTCTGATTCCAGCGGCTCTCTACAGTTTTCCTATATCACACAATGAGTCCAGTGGCTCTCGGTTCGGTTTCACTATATCACACACTCAATCCACTGGCTCACTACGGTTGTCCTATATCCCATAATGACTCCATTGGCTCTCTACCTATTCCCTATATCCCACAATGACTCCAGTGTCTCGCTACGGTTTCCCTATATCAAACACTGACTCTAGTGAATCTCTACGGTTTCCCTATAGTCCGCACTGTCTCCACAGGCTCTCTACGGTTTCCCTATATTCCACACTGACACCAGTGGCTCTCTACAGTTTCCCTATAGCCCACACTGATTCCAGTGGCTCTCTATTGCTTCCCTATATTCTACAATGATTCCAGCGGCTCTCTACACTGTTCCTTTTGACCACACTGACCTCAGTGGCTCTCTATTCGGTTTCCCTATATCACACATGGAGTCCAGTGATTCTCTACGTTTTCCCTACAGTCCACACTGACTCCAGCTGCTCTCTACGGTTTCCCTAAAGCCTGCACTGACTCCTTTGGATCTCTCCGGTTTCCCAATATCCCACACTGACTCCATTGGCTCTCTACAGATTCCCTATTGCCCACACTGACTCCAGTGGCTCAGAACGTTTACCCTATAGTGCACACTGACTACAACGGCTCTCTGTGGTTTCTATATAGCCCACACTCACTCCAGTAGCTCTCTACCGATCCGTTTGGCCCACCCTCACTCCAGAGGCTCACTACGGTTTCCCTATAGTGCGCAATGACACCAGGGGCTCTCTAAAGTTTCCCTATAATGCACACTGAATCCAGTGGCTGTCTATGGTTTCCCTGTAGCCCACACGTTCTCCAGTGGCTCTCCATGGCTTCCCTGTATCCCACACTGATTCCAGCGACTCTCTACGGTTTTCCTATAGACCTCACTGACCCCAGTGGCTCTCTATGGTTTCCCTATATCACACACTGATTCCCGTGGTTCTCCATGGTTTACCTATAGCCCACACTGACACCAGTGGCTCTATACGTTTTCCCTATAACCAACAGTGACTTCACTGGCTCTCTACAGTTTCCCTATTGTCCACACTGACTCCAGTGGCTCCTTATGGTTTCCCTATAGTCCACACTGACACCTGTGGCGCTCTACGGTATCCCTATAGTCCACCCTGACTCCATTGGCTCACTACGGTTTCCCTATATGACACACTGACTCTAGTGGCTCTCTGCGGTTTCCCTATAGTCCACTCTGTCTCCATAGGCTATCTACTGTTTCCCTATATTCCACACTGACACCAGTGGCTCTCTACAGTTTCCCTATAGCCCACACTGATTCCAGTGGCTCTCTGTAGCTTCCCTATATCCCACACTGATTCCAGCGGCTCTCTACGGTATTCCTATTGACCACACCGACCTCAGTGACTCTCTATTCGGCTTCCCTATATCACACACAGAGTCCATTGGTTCTCTACGTTTTCCCTATACTCCACAAAGACTCCAACTGCTCTCTACGGTTTCCCTAAACACTGCACTGACTGCAGTGTCTTTCCACATTTTCCTTATATCCGACACTGACTCCAGCGGCTCTCTACGATTTCCCTATAGCCCACACTCACTCCATTGGCTCTCTACAGATTCCCTATAGCCCACACATTCTCCAGTGGCTCAGACCATTTTCCCTTTAGTCCACACTGACTGAAGCGGTTCTCTATGTTTTCCACACTCACTCCAGTAGCTCTCTACGGATTCTGTTTGGCCCACCCTCACTCCAGTGGCTCGCTACAGTATCCCTATAGTGCACACTATCATCACCATTGGCTCTCTATGGATTCCCTGGGGCCCACACGCACTCCAGTGGCTCTCTATGGCGTCCCTATATCCCTCATTGATTCCAGCGGCTCTCTACGGATTCCCTAAAGCTTGCACTTATTTCAGTAGCTCTCTTCGGTTTCCCTATGACCCACCCTGACTCCAGCCGCTCACTACGGTTTCCCAATAGTACACACTGACACCGGTGGCTCTCTATGGATTCCCTATAGCGCACACTGACTCTAATGGCTTCCTACGGTTTCCCTATAGGACACACTGAAACCAGCGGCTCTCAACAGTTTCCCTATAGCCCAGACTGATTCCACTGGCTCTCTATAGCTTCCCTATATCCCACACTGATTGCAGCACCTCTCTACGGTTTTCCTATATCACACACTGAGTCCAGGGGTTTTCCAATCGGTTTCCCTATATCACACACTCACTCCACTGGCTCACTACGGTTTTCCTATATCCCTCACTGGCTTCATTGGCTCTCTACAGAATCCCTATAGCCCACACTGACTTCAGTGGCTCTGTACAGTTTCCCTATATCCCACACTCACACCAGTGGCTCACTACGGTTTTCCTATGGTCCACACGGACTGCAGCGGCTCTCTAAAATTTCCCTATAGTGCACACTGAATCCAATGGCTCTCTATGGTTTCCCTGTAGCCCACAAGCACTTCAGTGTCTCTCTGTGGCTTCCCTATATCCCACACTGATTCCAGAGGCTCTCTACGGTTTTCCTATAGACCACACTGACCCCAGTGGCTCTCTATGGTTTCCCTATATCACACACCGATTCCAGTGGTTCTCTATAGTTTCCCTATAGTCCAATATTAGTCCAGCTGCTCTCTACGGTTTCCCTATAGCCCACGCTGACTCCAGTAGCTCTCTACGTTATCCCTATATCCCACACTCATTCCAGTGGCTCTCTACGGTTTTCCTATACACTACACTGACTTCAGCAGCTCTCTTTGGTTTCCCCATAGCCGACACTGACTGCAGTGGCTCTCTACGTTTTCCCTATAGCCTACACTGACTCCAGCGGCTCTCTATGTTTTCCCTATATCCCACACTGACTCCAATGGCTCGCTATGCTTTCTCTATATCACACACTGACTCTAGCAGCTCTCTATGGTTTCCCTATAGTCCACACTGACCCCAGTGGCTCTCTATGGCTTCCCTATATACCACACTGAATCCAGTGTCTCTCCATGGTTTTCCTATAGAGCACACTGTCCCCAATGGCTCTCTACTGTTTCCCTATATCACACACTGACTCTAGCAGCTCTCTATGGTTTCCCTATAGTCCATACCGACTCCAGTTTTTCCCTATGGTTTCCTGAAATGCTGTACTGATTCCACCGGCTCTGCACGGTTTCCCTATGTCCCACAGAATCCCAGCGGCTCTCTACGGAACCCCTGTAGTCCACACTGTCTCCACTGGCTCTCTGCGTTTTCCCCTTATTCCACACTGACACCAGTGGCTCTCTACAGTTTCCCTATAGCCCACACTGATTCCAGTGGCTCTCTATAGCTTCCCTATATCCCACACTGATTCCAGCGGCTCTCTAAACTTTTCCTATTGACCACACTGACCTCAGTGGCTCTCTATTCGGTTTCCCTATATCAGACACGGAGTCCAGTGATCCTCTACGTTTTCCCTACAGTCCACACTGACTCCAGCTGCTCTCTACGGTTTCCCTAAAGCCTGCACTGACTCCAGCAGCTATCTTGTTTTCCCTATATCCGACGCTGACTCCAGTGGCTCTCCACGATTTCCCTATAGCCCACACTGTCTCCTATGGATCTCTCCAGTTTCCCAATATCCCACACTGACTCCGTTGGCTCTCTACAGATTCCCTATAGCCCACACTGACTCCAGTGGCTCAGAACGTTTACCTTATAGGCCACGCTGACTGCAACGGCTCTCTATGGTTTTATGTAGCCCACACTCATTCCAGTAGCTCTCTACGGATTCCGTTTGGCCCTCTCTCACTCCAGAGGCTCACTACGGTTTCCCTATAGTGCACAATGACACCAATGGCTCTCTACTGTTTCCCTATAGTGCACACTGAATCCAGTGGCTCTCTATGGTTTCCCTGTATCCCTCACTGATTCCTGCAACTCTCTACGGTTTTCCTATAGACCTCACTGACCCCAGTGGCTCTCTATGGTTTCCCTATATCACACGCTGATTCCCATGGTTCTCTATGTTTTCTCTATAGCCCACACTGACACTAGTGGCTCTATATCATTTCCCTATAGTCCACAGTAACTCCTTGGCTCTCTAAGGTTTCCCTATAGTCCACACTGACTCCAGTGGCTCCTTATGGTTTCCCTATATTCCACACTGACACCTGTGGCTCTCTACGGTATCCCTATCGTCCACACTGACTGCATTGGCTCACTACGGTTTCCCTATAGCACACACTGACTCTAGTGGCTCTCGGCAGTTTCCCTAAAGTCCACACTGTCTCCATAGGCTCTCTACGGTTTCCCTATATTCTACACTGACACCAGTAGCGCTCTACAGTTTCACTATGGCCCACACTGATTCCAGTGGCTCTCTATAACTTCCCTATATCCACACTGATTACAGCGGCTCTCTACGGTTTTCCTATTGACCACACTGACCTCAGTGGCTCTCTATTCGGTTTCCCTATATCACACACTGAGTCCGTTGGTTCTCTACGTTTTCCCTACAATCCACACTGACACAAGCTGCTATCTACGGTTTCCCTAAAGCCTGCACTGACTCCAGAATCTTTCCACATTTTCCCTATATCCGACACTGACTCCAGCGGCTCTCTACGATTTCCCTATAGCCCACACTGACTCCTTTGGATCTCTCCAGTATCCTAATATCCCACACTGACTCCAAAGGCTCTCTATGGTTTCCCTATATTCCTCACTGACACCAGTGGCTCTCTACAGTTTCCCTATAGCCCACAAATTCTCCAGTGGCTCAGAACGTTTTCCCTATAGTCCACACTGGCTCTCTATATCTTCCTTATATCCCACACTGATTCCAGCGGCTCTCTACGGTTTTCCTATAGACCTCACTGATTCCCGTGGTTCTCTATGGTTTCCCTCTAGCCCCCACTGACACCAGTGGTTCTATACGATTTCCCTATATTTCACAGTGACTCCAGCGGCTCTCTACGGTTTCCCCATCGCCGACACTGACTTCAGTGGCTCTTTATGGTTTCCGTATAGCTTACACTGTCTCCAGAAGCTCTCTACAGTTTCCCTATATCCCACACTGACTCCAATGGTTCGCTTTGTTTTCCCCATATCGCACACTGACTCCAGCGGCTCTCTATTGTTTCCCTCTTGTCCGCACTGTCCATAGTGACTCTCTACGTTTCCCTATAGTCCACACTGACTCCAGTGGCTCTCTACAGTTTCCCTATAGTCCACACTGACTCCAGTGGACACTCTATGGTTTCCCTATGGTCCACACGGACACCTGTGGCTCTCTACGGTTTTCCTATAGTCCACATTGACATCATTGGCTCTCTTTTGTTTCCGTATAGTCCACACTGACTTCAATAGCTCTCTACGGTTTCCCTATAGCACACTCCGACCTCAGTGGCTCTCTACGGTTTCCGTATAGCCCAGACTGACTCCAGTGGCTCTCTATGTTTTGCCTATATCCCACACTGACTACAGTGGCGCACTACGGTTTCCCTATATCACAAACTGACTCTGGTGGCTCTCTACGGTTTCCCCTTAGTCCACACTGACCCCAGTGGCTCTCTACGGTTTCCCTATATTCCACACTGTATTCAGTGGGTCTCTATGGTTTTGCAATATTCCATCTGACACCAGTGGCTCTCTGCCGTTTCCCTATGGCCCGCACTGACTCCAGTGGCTCTCTATGGCTTCCCTATATCCCACCCTGATTCCAGCAGCTCTCTATGGTTTTCATATAGACCACGCTGACCACAGTTTCTCTTCATGGTTTCCCTATAGCTCTCACTGACTCCAGAGGCTCTCTGCAGATTCGCTAAAGCCCACACTGACTGCAGTGTCTCTGTACGGTTTCCCTATGTCCCAGACTCAATCCAGTGGCTCTCTACAGTTTTCCTATCGTCCACACTGAATCCAGCGTCTCTCTACGGTTTCCATATGGCCCACACTGACTCCAGTAGCTCTCTTCGGTTTCCCTATGTCCCACCCTGACTCCAGTGGCTCACTATGGTTTCCCTATAGTCCACAATGACATCAGTGGCTCTCTACGGTTTCCCTATATCGCACACTGACTCCAGTGGATGCTACGGTTTCCCTATACCACACACTGACTTTAGTGGCTCTCTATAGCTTCCCTATATCCCACACTGATTCCAGCGGCTCTCTACGGTTTTCCTATTGACCACACTGACACCAGTGGCTCTCTATTCGGTTTCCCTATATCACACACTGAGTCCAGTCGCTCTGTACGGTTTCCTTATATCCCACACTCACTCCGCCTGCTCACTACGGTTTTCCTATATCCCACACTGACACCATTGGCTCTCTGCAGATTCCTTATAGCCTTCACTGACTTCTGTGGCTCTCTACGGTTTCCCTATATCCCACACTCACTCCAGTGGCTCACTTCGGTTTTCCTATAGCCCACACGGACTGCAACAGCTCTCTGCAGTTTCCCTATAGTGCACACTCACTCCAGTGGCTCTCTATGGCTTCGCTATATCCCAAACTGACTCCAACGTCTCTCTACGGTTTTCCCTTTAAAACACACAGAGTCCAGTGGTTCTCTATGGTTTCCCTATAGTCCACAGTTAGTCCAGCGGCTCTCTACTCTTTCCCTGAAGCCTGCACTGACTCCAGCGGCTTCCACGTTTTCCCTATATCCCACACTGACTCCAGTGGTTATCTATGGCTTCCCTATATCACACACTGATTCCAGCGGCTCGCTACGGTTTCCCTATATCCCACACTGACTCCGCGGATCACTACAGTTTCCCTATATCCCACACTGCCTCCAGTGTATCTCTACGGTTTCCCTACATCCCACACTGACTCCAGTGACTTACTACAGATTCCCTAAAGCCCACACTGACTCCAGTGGCTCTGTACGTTTTCCCTAATTCCCACAATCACTCCAGTGACTCTCTACGGTTTTACTATAGCGCTCACTGAATCCAGTAGCACTCTACGGTTTCCCTAGAGCCCACACTCACTCCAGTAGCTCTCCACAGTTTCCCTATATCCCACTCTGACTCCATTGGCTCTCTACGGTTTCCCTATAGACCACACTGACACCAGGGGCTCTCTACGGTTTCCCTATCACCCACACTGACTCCAGCGGCACTCTAGGGTTTCCCCATAGCCTACATTGATTCGGTGGCTCTCTATAGTTTCCCTATAGCCTACACTGATTACACTGGCTCTCTAAGGTTTCCCTATAGCCCACCCTGACACCAGTGGCTCTCTACCGCTTCCCTATAACCCACACTGATTCCAGCGGCTCTCTACCATTTTCCTATAGGCCACACTGACTTGAGCGGCTCTCGTTGGTTTCCCCATAGCCGACACTGACTGCAGTGGCTCTCTCTGTTTTCCCTATAGCCTACACTGACTCCAGCGGCACTCAATGTTTTCCATATATCCCACATTGACCCCAATGGCTCGCTACAGTTTCTCTATATCACACACAGATTCTAGTGGCTCTCTATGGTTTCGCTATAGTCCACACTGACCCCAGTGGCTCTCTATGGCTTCCCTATATCCCACGCTGATTCCAGTGGCTCTCTACGGTATTCCTATTGACCACACAGACCCAAATGGCTCTCTACTGTTTTGCCACATCACACGCAGACTCTAGCAAATCTCTACGGTTTCCCTATATTCCACACTGTCTCCAGCTGTTCTCTATGGTTTCACTAAATGCTGCACTGATTCCAGTGGCTCTGCACGGTTTCGCTGTATCCCACACTGTCCCCAGCGGCTCTCTACGGTTTCCCTATAGCCCACACTAACTCCATTGGCTCTCTACAGTATCTCTATAGTCCGCACTGCCTCCAGTGGCTCTCTACGGTTTAGCTACATCCCACAATGACTCCAGTGGCTCCATACGATTTTGTTATAGCCCTCGCTGAATCCAGTGGCTCTCTACAGATTGCCTAAAGCCCACACAGACTCCAGTGGCTCGGTACTATTTCCCTATAGTCCACACTGACTCCAGTAGCTCGCTACGTTTTCCCCATAGCCGACACTGACTCCAGTGACTCGCTACGGTTGCCCTATATCCCACACTGACTGCATTGGCTCTCTACAGTTTCCCTATAGTCCATACTGCCTCCAGTGTTTCTCTCCGGGTTCCCTACATCCCACACTGTCTCCACTGGCTCTGTACAGTTTCACTATAGCCCTCGCTGACTCCAGTGGCTCTCTACAGTTTCCCTAATGCGCACACTGACTCTAGTGTCTCTGTACGGTTTCCATTTATCCCACAGGCACTCCAGTGGCTCTCTATGGCTTTCCTATAATCCACACTGACTCCAGCGACTCTCAACGATTACCCTATAGCCCACACTGGCTCCACTAGCTCTCTACGGTTTCCCTATGGCCCACCCTGATTCCAGTGGCTCTCTATGGTTTCCCTATAGCCCACACTGACACCAGTGGCTCTATACAATTTCCCTATCGTCAACAGTGACTCCAGTGGCTCTCTACATTTTCCCTATAGTCCACTATGACACCAGTGGTTCTCTGCGGTTTCCCGATAGACCAAACTAACACCATTGTCTCTCTACTGTTCCCTATAGTCCACACTGACTCCAGTGGCCCTCTACGGCTTCCCTATATCCCACAATGATTCCAGAGGCTTTCTACGGCTTTCCAATACCATACGCTGACCCTAGTGGCTCTCAACGGTTTTGCTATAGCCCACAGTGACTCCAATGGCTCTCTATGGTTTCCCTATTGCTTACACTGACACCAGCGGCTCTCTACAGTTTCCCTATATCCCACACTGACTCCAGTGGTTCGCTAGGGTTTCCCTATATCCCACACGGATTCTAGTGGCTCTCTACTGTTTCCCTATCGTCCACACTGACTCTAGCGTCTCTGTACGGTTTCCCTGTAGACCACTCTGACTCCAGTAGATCTCTTCGGTTTCCCTATGGCCCACCCTGACTCCAGAGGCTCACTACGGTTTCCTTATAGTCCACACTGACACCAGTGGCACTCTACGATTTCCCTATAGTGCACACTGACTCCAATGGCTCTCTATGGTTTCCGTATAGTGCACACCGACCCCATTGGCTCTCTACAGCTTCCGTATAGCCCACACTGACTCCAGTGGCTCTCTACGTTTTCCTTATATCCCACACTGATTCCAGTGGCTCGCTACGGTTTCCCTATATCACACACTGACTCTAGTGGCTCTCTACTGTTTCCCTATAGTCCTCACTCTGTCCAGTGGCTCTCTCCATTTTCCCTTTCTCCCACACTGACACCAGTTGCTCTCTACAGTTTCCCTATAGCCCACAGTGAATCCAGTGGCTCTCTATGGCTTCCCTATATCCCACACTGATTCCAGAGGTTCCCTACGGTTTTCCAATGGACCACACTGACCCCAGTGGCTCACTATTCGGTTTCCCTATACCAGATACTGAGTCCCAGTGGTTCTCTATGGTTTCCCTATAGTCCACATTCACTCCAGCTGCTCTCTACTGTTTCCCTATAGCCCACACTTACTCCAGTGGGCTCTCTACGGTTTCCCTATAGCCGACACTGACTCCAGTAGCTCTCTACGGATTCCCTTTGGCCCACCCTCACTCCAGTGGCTCACTATGGTTTCCATATAATGCACACTGACTCCAGCGGCTCTCTATGGCCTTCTGATATTCCACACTAACACCATTGGCTCTCAACGGTTTCCCTGTAGTCCAAACTAACACCATTGGCTCGCTACGGTTTCCCTATAGTCCACACTGACTCCAGTGGCCCTCTATGGCTTCCCTATAGCCCACACGGATTTCAAAGGCTTTCTACGGCTTTCCTATAGCCCACACTGACCCTAGTGGCTTTCAACGGTTTTACTATAGCCCACACTGACTCCAGTCGCTCTCTACGGTTTCCCCATAGCCGACACTGTCTTCAGTGGCTCTCTATGGTTTCCCTAAAGCTTACACTGACACCAGCGGCTCTCTACATTTTCCCTATATTCCACACTGTCTCCAGTGGTTCGCTAGGGTTTGCCTATATCCCACACTGACTCTAGTGGCTCTCTACGGTTTCCCTATAGTCCACACTGTCTCCCGTGGCTCTCTACGGTTTCCCT